>NC_142640.1:7500-1257500 GCF_053813885.1 Theobroma cacao
GTGGCAGCAGTGGAGCAAAGGATGCCAGGGGCGTAGAGATAGCATCTCAAGTCGAGGAAGAGGAGTTCGTGCAAACTTCAAATCGATTCAGCGTGATGGAAAAACTACAGGAAAAGGAATGCGAAAAACAGGGCAAAACGGCATCGAGGAACAGTCTAAATGCAAGGAAAAACCTCGCTATGAGTGAGCCGATTGATGTTGATGAACGGCAAAAAACTAAAGTTACCGCAATAAAACGAAACGTAGAAATGAAGTCAGTTGCGGCTGGGCAGTGCAGAGACTTAAGCGCGACGGAAACGCCGGCACAGGTAAAGGGCTCGAGTCCAATCGAACCAACTGGAGAGATTTTCGTACAGGTCACTTGTCATGGAAACGGGAGGCAAGGTCAAACCAGAAAAGCAGGAGGGGAAAAGGCAATATCAGAGTTTTCTGCAGTGGGCAGAACAAATACTACTTCTTCTCAAATTGTTCACGGCAAAAGGAGTAAAAAAGATGGTTTCCACAGTGAAAAGGACGAGGAAATGACAGCACCTGCAGATGATGGGACTTTGGTGCAACAAACGGAGCATGAGGGTGCAACGGAGAATTCAAAAAAATGTTTTTTTAAGACACAATTGCAGGTGGCGCCTACACTGCACGAAGAGAGCCAGAGAACCTCAGAAAAGACAGAAAGTCATGCGGGGTCAACTACAGTGGAGGACCAAACACATGCCTCTTTGCGGGAGCTGGATCAAATCGGCTAGCGAATAACAATCATGAAACAAAAATTGAAAAAGAAAGCCAAGCCGGTCTTAGCCAGCTTGATCCCAGTGATGAATGTTGACAATGATAGATTGTCCTTGGATTTTGCTTCCCCTGCAGAAGGTCAGAAAAGTGAAAAGAAAAAACATCATTTACTTGACAAAGGATTGACAAACATAGAAGGGAGCGGTGGCTTAAACATTTCAAGGCCCGATCCAGGTAACTGCGTCTTTAACACAGAAAACAGCTCAATTCCTTCTAATGAAGCTGCTTGTAGTAACCCAGAACAGGAAATAAGAATAGGGACCAACGTGCACCCCCCCATGCAATTCCAACCGGATATCGAGTGCCACGAGTTGGACAATCACCCACGAATCATCAGAAGGAGGAATTCGGATAGCTCTCTCTATTCTCAGGATAATTGGAATTCCATGAATATCTCAGAATATTTGGAAGGAAAAGATGGAGTAGATACAGAAAATTCCATCACAACGAAGAATTCTCCTCACACCCTTCCATGATTAGCTGCCTCATTTGGAATGTGAGAGGAGTGGCAGGAATTGAGGTACAAAGACGCTTGAAAAAATTGAAAATGATGCACAATATAAAATTGATGGTGATCTTGGAGCCAATGGTACATATACGAAGAGCTGAATATTTTCGCAGGAAACTTGGTTTTCACAAAGCGGTAAGTAATTGCTCACACAAAATCTGGGTTTTTTCTTCTGAGGAACTTAGTTACGAAATTCTAAATGATCATGCGCAATTCTTGCATGGGAAAATAACATTGCCATGGCTGTCCCATTCTATTTTTACCTCTTTTGTTTATGCTAAGTGTACTAGACAGGAAAGATTGGACCTCTGGAATAGTCTGCGTTTGTTATCCTTGGATATGCAGGGACCTTGGATGGTGGGTGGTGATTTTAATTCAATTGTTAGTACAGTAGAACGGTTGAATGGAGCTGCTCCCCACGTTGGTTCCATGGAGGATTTTGCTTCAACTCTGTTTGACTGCGGATTACTTGATGCGGGGTTTGAAGGGAACAGCTTCACGTGGACTAACAATCATATGTTCCAGCGACTGGATAGAGTGGTCTATAATCCGGAATGGGCTCAATGTTTTTCTTCCACTCGAGTGCAACACTTGAACCAGGATGGGTCGGATCATTGTCCGCTTTTAATCTCATGTAATACCGCCGGTCAAAAGGGTGCTTCAACTTTTCGGTTCTTACATGCTTGGACGAAACATCATGATTTTCTTCCGTTTATTACAAGAAGCTGGCAAACTCCACTACAAGGCTCGGGATTATCTGCTTTTTGGTTTAAACAGCAGCGGCTAAAAAGGGACTTAAAATGGTGGAACAAACATATCTTTGGGGATATATTTGAGAAGCTACGTCTGGCTGAAGAAGAGGCTGAAAAGAGAGAAATCGAATTTCAACATAATCCATCCTTGACTAACAGAAATCTCATGCACAAAGCTTATGCCAAATTGAATCGTCAGTTGAGTATTGAGGAGCTTTTCTGGCAACAAAAATCTGGTGTTAAATGGTTAGTGGAGGGTGAAAGCAACACCAAATTCTTTCACATGAGGATGAGGAAAAAGAGAGTGAGAAGTCACGTTTTTCAGATTCAAGACTCAGAAGGACATGTATTCGATGATATCCACTCCATCCAAAAGTCTGCCACTGATTTCTTTCGCAATTTAATGCAGGCAGAAAATTGTGATCTTTCCAGGTTTGACCCCTCTTTAATTCCTCAGATTATCTCCTCTGCTGATAACGATTTCCTATGTGCAGCGCCATCACTTCAGGAAGTCAAGGAAGCAGTCTTTAATATTAACAAGGATAGTGTGGCAGGCCCGGATGGTTTCTCATCTCTTTTCTATCAACATTGTTGGGATATCATCAAACATGACCTTCTCGATGCAGTGTTGGATTTTTTTCGAGGGTCTCCTCTCCCACGGGGCGTCACTTCCACAACATTAGTACTGCTTCCTAAAAAGCCAAATGCCTGCCACTGGAGCGAGTACCGTCCAATTAGTTTATGTACTGTCTTAAATAAGATAGTAACTAAACTCTTGGCGAACCGTTTATCCAAAATTCTCCCATCCATCATTTCGAAAAATCAGAGTGGTTTTGTCAATGGCCGCCTTATCAGTGACAACATCTTATTAGCTCAGGAACTTATCGGTAAGATCGATGCTAAATCGAGGGGAGGTAATGTGGTTCTTAAATTGGATATGGCCAAAGCTTATGACCGCTTGAATTGGGAATTCCTATACTTAATGATGGAACACTTTGGATTTAATGCTCATTGGATAAACATGATAAAATCTTGCATCTCTAACTGCTGGTTCTCCTTACTGATCAATGGCTCCTTGGTGGGTTATTTCAAATCTGAAAGGGGACTGCGACAAGGTGACTCCATTTCCCCAATGCTTTTTATCTTGGCTGCTGACTATTTATCTCGAGGACTTAATCATTTGTTTAGCTGCTACAGTTTAGGGCAATATTTATCAGGTTGCCAGATGCCTATTAGCCACATTTCCTTTGCTGATGATATAGTTATATTCACTAATGGAGGTCGTTCAGCCTTGCAAAATATTTTGAGTTTTTTACAGGAATACGAACAGGTGTCTGGTCAGAAAGTTAATCATCAGAAAAGCTGTTTTATCACTGCTAATGGCTGCCCGCTCTCTAGGAGGCAAATCATATCTCACACAACTGGATTTCAGCATAAAACACTCCCTGTCACCTATCTCGGAGCTCCACTGCATAAAGGACCAAAAAAGGTACTCCTTTTTTATTCTTTAATTTCAAAAATTCAAGATCGTATTTCAGGGGGGGAGAATAAGATTTTATCACCAGGAGGCCGTATTACATTGTTAAGAAGTGTTCTTTCCTCCCTCCCGATGTATTTGCTGCAAGTCCTTAAACCACCTGTGACAGTAATTGAGAGAATTGATAGACTGTTCAATAGTTTCCTATGGGGCGACTCAGTTGAAAGCAAGAAAATGCATTGGGCGGAATGGGCAAAAATCTCTTTTCCATGTGCAGAAGGGGGACTTGGCATACGGAAATTGGAAGATATCTGTACGGCATTCACGTTGAAATTATGGTGGAGATTCGAAACAGGTAATAGTTTATGGACACAATTTCTGATAACTAAATATTGCCTTGGCCGAATACCCCACCATATTCAACCCAAGCTTCATGATTCTCATGTTTGGAAACGGATGATCA
The DNA here is from genome assembly GCF_053813885.1 of Theobroma cacao. Taxonomy (NCBI): domain Eukaryota; kingdom Viridiplantae; phylum Streptophyta; class Magnoliopsida; order Malvales; family Malvaceae; genus Theobroma; species Theobroma cacao. The sequence continues at coordinate 11,487 of NC_142640.1, forward strand.
GTGGTCGAGAAATGGCTTTGCAAAATATTCAATGGAAAATAGGTAAAGGGGATCTTTTTTTCTGGCATGACTGTTGGATGGGAGATAAAACCTTTGGCTGCCTCATTTCCTGAATTGCAGAATGACATGTCACATGTTTATCATTTCTATAATGGAGATACTTGGGATGTGGACAAATTGAAATCCTTCTTGCCTACGGTTTTAGTCGAGGAGATATTACAGGTCCCTTTTGATAAGTCCCGGGAGGACGTCGCGTATTGGACTCTCACTTCGAACGGGGATTTTTCCACTAGGAGTGCTGGGGAAATGATCAGACAGCGGCAAACGTCCAATGCATTATGTTCCTTCATCTGGCACAGAAGTATACCTTTATCGATTTCCTTTTTCTTATGGAAAACCTTACACAATTGGATCCCAGTTGAGCTTCGGATGAAGGAAAAAGGTATTCAATTGGCTTCTAAGTGTGTTTGCTGCAACTCTGAAGAGTCCTTAATTCATGTCCTATGGGAAAATCCGGTTGCGAAACAGGTTTGGAATTTCTTTGCAAAACTCTTTCAAATCTATATCTTGAATCCCCGACATGTTTCTCAAATTATATGGGCATGGTATGTTTCTGGTGATTATGTCAGAAAAGGCCATTTTCGGGTTTTGCTTCCACTTTTTATTTGCTGGTTTTTATGGCTTGAAAGGAATGATGCAAAGCACAGGCACACAGGGTTGTATCCAGATCGAGTCATATGGCGAACCATGAAACACTGTAGACAGTTATATGATGGCTCCCTGCTACAACAATGGCAATGGAAAGGAGACACAGATATTGCGGCAATGTTGGGATTTTCTTTCCCTCCTCAACAGCATGCCTCTCCCCAAATTATTTATTGGAAAAAGCCATCCATAGGTGAATATAAGTTGAATGTGGATGGTAGCTCTCGGAATGGTCTGCACGCAGCTACTGGAGGAGTGCTTCGAGACCATACAGGCAAACTGATCTTTGGGTTCTCCGAGAACATCGGCCCATGTAATTCCTTGCAGGCTGAACTGCGCGCCTTACTTCGTGGACTTCTCTTGTGTAAAGAGCGTCATATAGAGAAGCTATGGATTGAAATGGATGCATTGGCCGCGATTCAATTAATTCAACCTTCCAAAAAAGGGCCCTATGACATAAGGTATCTATTGGAGTCCATAAGGATGTGCTTGAGCAGCTTTTCCTATCGACTTTCGCACACCTTTCGAGAAGGCAACAAAGCAGCAGATTATTTGTCAAATGAAGGACACAAGCATCAAAATCTTTGTGTATTCACTGAAGCACAAGGTCAGCTACATGGTATGCTCAAATTAGATAGACTAAATTTACCTTATGTTCGTTTTCGAGGAATGTAAAGGAGTAGTACTCCTCGTTTATTTTTATGGTTTTCACATAGAATTTTGTAAATGGAAGTGTTCCAATTTTATGACGTTACTAAAATACGATCATAAAATGGAACACTCCATTCTAGGTGCTTTGTATTCTTTCAATTTTAGATTAATGCTTCAATGTAACAGTAAGAAATATCCATCTTCCAGTAGCATCAAAAGTTATGCACGCAAGATGGATTTTCTCACTCTAGGTACTTTTACAATTCAGTCTCAAGCTCATGTAACTTGGAGGTACGGTATATGCCCCCCTCCTTTGTACCCTTTTATCGTTATTAATAAAATTTAACAGGGTAGCTGGGCCCTGCGGGAATTTCCAGTCTAAAACAAAAAAAAAAACCCTAAACCCTAAACCCTAAACCCTAAACCCTAACCCCTAACCCCTAACTCCTAACCCCTAACCCCTAACCCCTAAACCCTAAACCCCTAAACCCTAAACCCCTAAACCCTAACCCCTAAACCCTAAACCCCTAAACCCTAAAACCCTAAACCCTAAAACCCTAAACCCTAAACCCTAAACCATTTACTTAAAAATCCTTAAAAGAATTTTAAAAGGTCATTTTAAGCATTTTTAAGGTTTTTTTTCATGGATTTCAAAAGATTTTTAAAGAGTTTTTAAGGAATTTTAAGGTTGTTTGAAGCATTTTTTAAGGATTTTTGAAGTCTTTTAAAGCATTTTTAAGGTTTTCTTCATTGATTTCAAAAGATTTTTAAGGATTTTTAAAGATGTTTAAAGTTTTTGGAAGCATTTTTTAAAAGATTTTTGAAGTATTTTGAAGCATTTGTAAACCTTTTCTCATAGATTTTTAAACATTTTTAATATCCTTTTAAGCATATTTAAGCTTTTTAAGTGATTTTTGATGAAATTTGAATGATTTTTTTATGTTTTTAAAAGATTTTAAATTTCTTTATATATTTATTACGAATTTCAAGCATTTTTTAAGGTTTTTTCAAGTTTTTTTTTTTTTTTGCTCTTTTTAAGGATGGTTAAGGCCATTTTAAGCATTTTGGAAGGTTTTTTTCATGGATTTCAAAGGATTTTTAAAGATTTTTTAAGGAATTTTAAGAAATTTTAAAGTCTTTTAAAGCATTTTTTAAAGATTTTTGAAGTCTTTTGAAGCACTTTTAAGGTTTTCTTCATTGATTTCAAAGGATTTTTCAAGGAATTTCAAAGATTTTTAAAGTTTTTTGAAGCATTTTTTAAAGATTTTTGAAGTATTTTAAAGCATTTTTAAGGCTGTTTTTCATGGAGTTTTAAGCATTTTGAAGATCTTTTTAAGCATAATTAAGGTTTTTAAGTAATTTTCCATTAAATTTGAATGATCTTTGAAGTTTTTAAAGGATTTTAAATTTCTTTAATTATTTATTACGAATTTTAAGCATTTTTTAATATTTTTTCAAGTTTTTTTTTGGTCTTTTTTAGGATGTGTAAGCTTATTTTAAGCATTTTTAAAGTTTTTTTCATGGATTTCAAAGGATTTCTAAGAAGTTTTTAAGGAACTTGAAGGTTTTGTAAAGCATTTTATAAAGATTTTTGAAGCATTTTGAAGCATTTTTAAGGTTTTCTTCATTGATTTCAAAGGATTTTTAATGATTTTTGAAGGAATTTTAAAGATTTTTTTACATTTTTTAAGTATTTTTTAAAGATTTTTGAAGCATTTTAAAGCATTTTTAAGGCTTTTTTCTTAAATTTTTAAGCATTTTTAAGATCCTTTAAATCATATTTAATGTTTTTAAGTGATTTTCATGAAATTTGGAAGATTTTTAATGTTTTTAAGGGATTTTAAATTTCTTTAATTTTTATTACGAATTTTAAGCAATTTTAAGATTTTTTTCGTGGATTTCAAAGGATTTTGAAGGAATTTTAAGAATTTTTAAACTTTTTAAAAGATTTTGGAAGTATTTTGAAGAATTTTTAATGCTTTTCTAATGGATTTTTAAGCATTTTAAAGAACTTTTTAAGCATATTTAAGGTTTTTAAGAGATTTTTCATTAAATTTGAAATTTATTTTATGTTTTTAAAGAATTTTGAATTTCCTTAATTATTTGTTACGAATTTTAAGCGTTTTTAAGGTATTTTCAAGTTTTTTATGCTCTTTTTAAGGATGTCTAAGTTCATGTTAAGCATTTTTAAGGTTTCTTTCATGGATTTCGAGGGATTTTTAAGGAGTTTTTAAAGAATTTTAAGGAATTTTAACGTTTTTTAAAGCATTTTTGAAAGATTTTTGAAGTCTTTTGAAGCATTTTTAAGGTTTTTTTATGAATTACAAAGGATTTTTAAGGAGTTTTCAAGTTTTTCAAAGCATTTTGTTTAAGATTTTTAAAGTATTTTGAAACATTATTATGGCTTTTTTAATGGACTCTTAAGCATTTTTAAGATCCTTTTAAGCATATTTAAGACTTTTTTCATAGATTTTTAAGTATTTTTAAGATCCTTTTAAGGATATTTAAGGTTTTGAAGAGATTTTTCATGAAATTTGAAAGATTTTTTTTATATTTTTAGAGGATTTTAAATTTCTTTAAATATTTATTATGAATTTTAAGTATTTTTAAGAGTATTTTGAAGTTTTTTTTGCTCTTCTTAAAGATGTTGAAGGTCATTTCAAGCATTTTTAAGGTTTTTTTCTTAGATTTCAAAGGATTGATAAGTAGTTTTAAAGGAAATTTAAGGTGTTTTAAGGCATTTTTTAAAGATTTTTGAAGTCTTTTGAAGCATTTTTAAGGTTTTTTCCATAGATTTCAATGGATTTTGAAAGAGTTTTTAAGGAATTTTAAGGATGTTTAAAGTTTTTGAAATTTTTTTTAAAGATTTTTGAAGTATTTTGAAGCATTTTTCAGGCTTTTTTCATGGATTTTTAAGCATTTTTAAGATCTTTTTAAGCATATTTAAGGTTTTTAAAAGATTTTTCATGAAATTTGAGAGATTTTTTATGTTTTAAAGGATTTTAAATTTATTTAATTATTTATTACGAATTTTAAGCATTTTTAATGTTTTTTCAAGTTTTTTTTGCTCTTTTTAAGGATATTTAAGGTCATTTTATGCATTTTTAAGGTTTTTTTCGTGGATATCAAAGGATTTTCAAAGAGTTTTAAATGAATTTTAAGGAATTTCAAGGTTTTTTAAAGTATTTTTTAAAGATTTTGGAAGTCTTTTGAAGCATTTTAAAGGTTTTTTTCATGGATTTCAAAGGATTTTTAAGGAGCTTTCAAGGATTTTTAAAGTTTTTTAAAATTGTTGAGGTATTTTAAAGCATTTTTAAGGCTTTTTTCATAGATTTTTAAGCATTTTTAAGAACTTTTTAAGCATATTTAAGGTTTTTAAGAGATTTTTTTATTAAATTCGACAGATTTTTTATGTTTTTAAAGGATTTTAAATTTCTTTAATTATTTGTTATGAATTTTAATCATTTTTAACAGTTTTTCAATTTTTTTTTTTTTGCTCTTTTTGAGGATGTTTAAAGTCATTTTAAGCATTTTTAAGGTTTTTTAATCGATTTTAAAGGATTTTTAAGAAGTTTTTAAGGAATTTTCAGGAAATTTAAGATTTTTTAAAGCATTTTTAAAACATTTTTGAAGTCTTTTGAAGTATTTTAAGGCTTTTTTTTAAGGATTTTCAAGCATTTTTAATATCCTTTTGAAGCATATTTAAGGTTTTTAAGAGATTTTTCACGAAATTTGAAAGATTTTTTATATTTTTAAAGGATTTTAAATTTCTTTAATTATTTATTACGAATTTTAAAATTTTTTAAATTATTTTTCAAGCTTTTTTTGGCTATTTTTTAGGATGTTTAAGGTCATTTCAAGCATTTTTAAGGTTTTTTTAATGGATTTCAAAGGATTTTCAAGGAGTTTTTAAGGAATTTTAAGAAATTTTAAGGTTTTTTAAAGCAATTTTTAAAGATTTTTGAAGTGTTTTGAAGCATTTTTAAGGTTTTTTTCATAGATTTTTAATGAGTTTTCAAGAAATTTTAACGATTTTAAAATTTGTTAAAGCATTTTTTAAGGATTTCTGAAGTATTTTGAAGCATTTTAAGGCTTTTTTCATGGATTTTTAAGCATTTTTAAGATCCTTTTAATCATATTTAAGGTTTTTAAAAGATTTTTCATAAAATTGGAAAGATTTTTTTATGTTTTTAAAGGATTTTAAATTTCTTTAATTATTTATTACAAATTTTCAGCATTTTTAAGGTTTTTCAAGGCTTTTTTAACTCTTTTTAGGGATGTTTAAGGTCATTTTAAGCATTTTTCAGGTTTTTTTCATGAATTTAAAAAGATTTTTAAGGTTTTTTGAAGCATTTTTAAAAGATTTTAAAAGCCTTTTGAAGCAATTTTAAGGTTTTTTCATGAATTTCAAAGGATTTTGAAGGACTTTTCAAGAAATTTTAAGGATTTTCAAACTTTTTAAAGTAATTTTTAATGATTTTTGAAGTATTTTGTAGCATTTTTATGGCTTGTTTAATGGATTTTTAAACATTTTAAAGATCCTTTTAAGCATATTTAAGGTTTTTAAGAGATTTTTCATTAAATTTGAAATATGTTTTATGTTTTTAAATGATTTTAAATTTCCTTAATAATTTATTACGAATTTTAAGCAATTTTAGGGTATTTTCAAGTTTTTTTTTACTCATTTTAAGCATTTTTTAAGGTTTTTTTCATGGATTTGAAGGGATTTTTAAGGAGTTTTTAAAGAATTTTAAGGAATTTTAAGGTTTTTTAAAGCATTTTTCTAAGATTTTTAAAGTCTTTTTAAACATTTTTAAGGTTTTTTTTATAGATTTCAAAGGATTTTTAAAGTTTTTGAAAGCATTTTTTTTAAGATTTCTAAAGTATTTTGAAACATTATTATGGGTTTTTTTTTATAGATTTTTAAGCATTTTTAAGATTCTTTTAAACATATTTAAGGTTTTTCTATGGAATTTTTAAGCATTTTTAAGATTCTTTTAAACATATTTAAGGTTTTTTTATGGAATTTTAAGCATTTTTAAGATCCTTTTAAGCATATTTAAGGTTTTGAAGAGATTTTTCATGAAATTTGAAAGATTTTTTATGTTTTTAAAGGATTTTAAATTTCTTTAAATATTTATTACGAATTTTAAGCATTTTTTAGGGTATTTTGAAGTTTTTTTTTTTGCTCTTTCTAAGGATGTTTAAGGTCATTTTAAGGATTTTGAAGGTTTTTTTCTTAGATTTCAAAGGATTTTTAAGTTGTTTTTAACGAATTTTAAGGTGTTTTAAAGCATTTTTTAAAGTTTTTTGAAGTTTTTTGAAGCATTTTTAAGGTTTTTTTCATAGATTTCAATAGATTTTGAAAGAGTTTTTAAGGATGTTTAAAGTTTTTGAACGTATTTTTTAAAAGATTCTTGAAGTATTTAGAAGCATTTTAAGGCTTTTTTCATGGATTTTTAAGCATTTTTAAGATCCTTTTAAGCATATTTAAGGTTTTTACAAGATTTTTCATGAAATTTGAGAGATTTTTGATGTTTTTAAAATATTTTTAAAGTGCTTTCGAGGAATTTTAAGGACTTTTCAATTTTTTAAAATATTTTTAACGTATTTTGAAGCATTTTAAAGTTTTTTTCATGGATATTTAAGTATTTTTAAGGTCCTTTTCAGCGTATTGAAGGTTTTTAAGGGAATTTTAATTTTTCAATTATTTATTAAAAATTTTAAGAATTTTTTATATGTTTTTCAAGGATTTTTAGGGTCTTTTTAAGCATGTTTAAGGTCATTTTAAGCATTTTTAAGGTTTTTTTTATGAATTTCAAAGGATTTTTAAGGTGTTTTTAGGGAATTTTAAGGTTTTTGAGTCATTTTTTAAAGATTTTTGAAGTCTTTTGAAATATTTTTATGGTTTTTTTCGTAGATTTGAAAGGATTTTTAAGATGTTTTCAAGGAATTTTAAGGAATTTAATTTTTTAAAGTATTTTTTAAAGATTTTTGAAGTCTTTTGAAGTATTTTTAACGGTTTTTTTTGGATTTTTAAGCATTTTTAATATCTTTTTAAGCATATTTAAGATTTTTAAGAGATTTTTCAAAGAATTTCAAAGATTTTTTATGCTTTTAATGGATTTTTAATTTTTTTATTATTTATTATGAATTTTAAAGATTTTTTAGAGTTTTTCAAGGATTTTAGGCTCTTTTTCAAGATGTTTAAGGTCGTTTTAAGTATTTTTAAGGTTTTTATCATCAATTTCAAAGGTTTTTTAAGGTATTTTCAAGGAATTTTTTTATTTTTAAGGTTTTTTAAGTCATTTTTTAAAGATTTTGAAAGTCTTTTGAAGTATTTTTAATTTTTTTTATTTTTAGGCATTTTTCAGATCCTTTTAAGCATATTTAAGATTTTTAAGAAATTTTTTAAGGAATTTGAAATTTTTTGATGTTTATATGGGATTTTTAATTATTTATTTCGTATTTTAAGTATTTTGTAAAGTTTTTACAAATATTTTTTAAGCTCTTTTTAAGAACGTTTAAGGTCATTTTCCGCATTTTTAAAGTTTTTTTAATGGACTTCAAAGGATTTTTAGGTTGTTTTCATGGAATTTTAACGATTGTTTAAGGTTATCTAGAGTATTTTTAAGATTTTTAAAGTCTTCTGAAGTATTTTTAAGGTTTTTTCATGGATTTTTAAGCATTGTTAAACCCTTTTAAGCATATTTAAGATTTTTAAGAGATTTTTCAAGGAATTTGAATGATTTTTTATGTTTTTGAGGGATTATTAAATTTTTAATTTTTAATATGGATTTCAATGAATTTTTAAGGTGTTTTCAACGGATTTTATAGAATTTTAAGGTTTTTTGAGTCATTTTTTAAAAATCTTTAAAGTCTTTTGAAGCAGGTTTATAGTTTTTTTCATAGATTTGAAAGGATTTTTAAGATGTTTTTAAGGAATTTTAAGAAATTTAAATATTTTTTAAAGTATTTTTTAAAGATTTTTGAAGTTTTTTGAAGCATTTTTAAGGTTTCTTTTCATGGAGTTTTAAGCATTTTTTAGATCCTTTTAAGTATATTTAAAGTTTTTAAGAGATTTTTCAAGGAATTTGAAAGATTTTTAATGTTTTTTAAGGGATTTTTTATTTTTAATTTTATTTATTATGAATTTTAAGGATTTTTTAAGGATTTTTCAAGGATTTTCAGGCTCTTTTTACTGCTGTTTAAGGTAATTTTAAGCATTTTTAAGGTTTTTTCCATCAGTTTGAAAGGATTTTTAAGATGTTTTGAAGAAATTTTATTGATTTTTAAGGTTTTTAAGTCATTTTTTAAATATTTTTGAAGTCTTTTGAAGCATTTTTAAGGTTTTTTTCATAGATTTTTAAGTATTTTCAGATCCTTTTAGGGATATTTAAAATTTTTAAGAGATTTCTCGAGGTATTTGAAAGATTTTTGTTGTTTTTAAAGCATTGGTAAATTTTTTAATTATTTATTACAGATTTTAAGTTATTTTTAAAGTTTTTTCAAATATTTTTAGGCTCTTTTTAAGAATGTTTAAGGTAATTTTAAGCATTTTTAAAGTTTTTTTTATGAATTTTAAATGATTTTCAGGATGTTTTTAAGGAATTTTAAGGATTTTTTAAAGTTTTTTAAAGTACTTTTTAAAGATTTCTGAAGCCTTTTGAAGTATTTTTAAGTTTTTTTTTTATTTTAAAGCATTTTTAAATCCTTTTAAGCATATTTAAGGTTTTTAATAGATTTTTCAAGGAATTTAAAAGATTTTTTATGTTTTTAAGGGATTTTTAAATTTTTAATTATCTATTACAAATTTTAAGGATTTTTTAAGATTTTTTCAATGATTTTTAGGCTCTTTTTAAGGATATTTAAGATCATTTTAAGCATTTTTAAGGCTTTTTTCATGGATTTCAATGGATTTTGAAGGTGTTTTCAACGAGTTTTATGAAATTTTAAGGTTTTTTGAGTAATTTTTTAAAGATTTTTAAGTCTTTTGAAGAATGTTTATGGTTTTTTTCATAGATTTGAAAGGATTTTTAAGATGTTTTCTAGGAATTTCAAGGAATTTTAATATTTTTTAAAGCATTTTTAAAAATTTTTGAAACATTTTAAAGATTTTTTTACGGAGTTTTAGGCATTTTTTAGATCTTTTTAAGCATATTTAAAGATTTTAAGAGATTTTTCAAGGAATTTGAAAGATTTTTTATGTTTTTATAGGATTTTTAATTTTTGAATTATTTATTATGAATTTTATGGATTTTTTAAGAATTTTTCAAGGATTTTTAGATTTTTTTAAAGGTTGTTTAAGGTAATTTTAAGCATTTTAAAGGTTTTTTTCATCAATTTGAAAGGATTTTTAAGGTGTTTTGAAGAAATTTTATTGATTTTTAAGGTTTTTTTAAGTCATTTTTTAAAGATTTTTGAAGTCTTTTGAAGTATTTTTAATTTTTTTCATGAATTTTTAAGCATTTTTCAGATCCTTTTAGGCATATTTAAGATTTTAAGAGATTTTTTGAGAAATTTAAAAGATTTTTGTTGTTTCTAAGGGATTTGTAATTTTTTTAATTACTTATTACGGATTTTAATTTATTTTTAAAGCTTTTTCAAATATTTTTAGGCTCTTTTTAAGGATGTTTAAGGTAATTTTAAGCATTTTTAAGGATTTTTTCATGGATTTCAAATGATTTTCAAGGTGTTTTCAAGGAATTTTAAGGATTTTTTAAGTTTTTTTAAAGTACTTTTTAAAGATTTTTAAAATCTTTTGAAGTATTTTTCAGGTTTTTTAATTAATTTTTAAGCATTTTAAAATCCTTTTAAGCATATTTAAGGTTTTTAAGAGATTTTTCAAGGAATTTAAAAGATTTTTGATGTTTTTAAGGGATTTTTAATTTTTTAATTATTTATTACAAATTTTAAGAATTTTTTAAGACTTTTTCAAGGATTTTTGGGCTCTTTTGAAGGATATTTGTGGGTCATTTTAAGCATTTTTAAAGTTTTTTTTATGGATTTCAAAGTATTTTTAATGTGTTTTCAAGGAATTTTATGGATTTTTTAGGTTCTTTAAGTCATTTTTTAAAGATTTTTGAAGTCTTTTGAAGCATTTTTAAGGTTTTTTTCATGGATTTCAAAGTATTTTTAATATGTTTTCAAGAATTTTTAAGGATTTTAAGGTTTTTTAAAGCATTTTTAAAGATTTTTGAAGCCTTTTGAAGCGTTTTTAAGATTTTTTTATGAAGTTTTAAGCATTTTTAAGATCCTTTTATGCATATTTAAGGTTTTTAAGAGATTTTTCAAGGAATTTGAAAGATATTTGATTTTTTAAGATATTTTTTATTTTTTAATTATTTATTAAGAATTTTTAGGATTTTTTAAGTTTTTTCATGGATTTTTGGGCTCTTTTTAAGGATGTCTACGTTCATTTTAAGAATTTTAAGGTTTTTTTCATGGATTTCTAAAGATTTTTAAGATGTTTTCAAGGAATTTTAAGGATTTTTTAAGGTTTTTTAAAGTATTTTTTAAAGATTTTTGAAATCTTTTGAAACATTTTAAAGGTTTTTCTCATGAATTTTTAAGCATTTTTAAGATCCTTTTAAGCATATTTAAGGTTTTTAAGAGATTTTTAAATGTATTTGAATGATTTTGGATTTTTTCAGAGATTTTTTAACTTTTTTAATTATTTACTACGAATTTTAAGGATTTTTTTAAAGTTTTTTCAAGGAATTTTAAGCTCTTTTTATAGATGTTTAAGGTCATTTTAAGTATTTTGAAGGTTTTTTTCATGGATTTCAAAGGATTTTTAAAGTGTTTTAAAGGAATTTTATGAAATTTTAAGGTTTTTTGAGTCATTTTTCAAAGATTTTTGAAGTATTAAGACTTAGTGTGGTACGAATGACGAACAGGCTGTCTCAGAGTTTTCGATGGTCGAGCTATTCTTAAACCTTTTTATGTATCGTAAACATGAATTAGAATGTCCTTAAGTTATGATGATTAGATGTTGCATGAATGAATGTTTATGAATGCATGATGCACAAATGAATGTGCTTCAAGGTATTCATTACATAACAAGTATTGGTGAGAAAAAGGTCATTTATTAATTTCAAAGATTGTTTACATCCATTTCCATCCCTAATATAATCTAGATAAAACGACCAACTTGTTGATACTGATTGTATGCCTCGTCTAAAAAGTCGATCATGCATTGCCCACCTATTCCCATTAGGTGAACTTTCCTTTAAGGATTTCTACCTTATCAACCATATCTTTTGCCGCAAAAACCGCCTTGGTGATTTGTCTTGCAAGATGCTCGACTTGGGCTTGTTTCTTCAAAAATTCACGTTGCCACACCTCACTTCTATTCCTTATTCTTGCATATGCTTGAAGCGAATGGCATTCTTTTTGGACTAAGTAATACTCCCTTTGAAGTGTTCGAATAGCATACTCGAGTTGCTCACGTTCTCCTCGGAGTACTTGGTTAGCTTTTTGTTGCATTTGTAGCTTATGCCCCAAACCATGAACAAAATCTTCAAGGGCATTCTTCTGTTTCACTATTACTTGACATTTTGCTTACAACTGTTCATTTTCTTTTTGTAGCGCATTAACTTCAATAGTCACTAATTAAAAGGTACTATTTAGTCCATCAAATATGTCTTCCATGCCTTTTTCTTTGTATGCAATTTTTGAATCTTCTTTTTATCTTCTCCAGCTTCACCCATCAATATTTCCATTTTTCTCTTGTTTCAATCTATTTCTCTCGACCTCAAGCTATAAATTGGTAACAGGGACATCTCAAGATTCTAAACAGATAAAATCGAATTGGGGAGGTAACATGATGTTTTAAATTCTACATTCACGCCACACCTGTTAGCTTTAAAATTATTATAGTTTTGATTTTGACAAAATGATCAAATTTGCTTGAACATTATTTAACTAATCCTTGACAATTTCTTGAAATGATTTAACTCCAACACATTTGTTCTTACATAGACACAAGCTTGACTCTTGAAATTATTGAACTATATCTATAAGCTTGTATGACTTAGGTGTATGAGTACTTATGATTCTCATTCATTAAATTTTAATTTAAAGATTAAAGGAAAATCTTGATGTACTCGTTGAGGGGGAGTTTTGAATATCTTGTTTAATAATGAAAAAGAAAAAAGAGAGAAGTAAGACTAAGTTAAATAAAGTTTGATAGGTCTTCATGTTTAATTTATGTGTGTGATGCTTAGTTTTGGTTTTGTTGAATATTATGTAAAGAAAATTAGACGCATTGACTAAGGGGGAGTAACTCATTACACATAAAGATTTGAAGCATTCATATTGAATACAGACATTGCACTTTTAATCTAGGAGTGTTTTGTCATCATCAAAAATAAGAGATAAAGAATGTTGACTCTATATGTTTTTTATGATAGCAAAATATTCCCATTCATTGATGTTTAATTATATTATTTAAGTGTGCAGGACAAAACTTGCATGCCAAAAATAAATCAATCATTCAAAGGCACATATCAAAAATCATATGAATAAGGAGCCATAATTGATCAACAAAACAGAAGCCTCTTAGTTGGATAATAAAGGGTATTAGTCAGCTAAAATTCAAATTAGAAGTTGGCGGGCTCAAGAGGATTGAGAGACAGAGAAGACTTAGTTGACCAAGAAGTAAGTTAGTCGACTAAGAGCCTACTGTCAAAAATCTGGACTTCAAGACAGAAATAACTTAATCAACTAAGAAGTAAGTTAGTCGACTAAGTGCTCACTGCCAAAAACTGGGATCAAAAGATAGAGACAACTTAGTCGACTAAGAGCGCAGTTAGTCAACTAAGGTCACTCTGTCAGAAAATTTGAATTGAGCACTAGAAGATAGATTAACGGCCAGAACTGCCACCAAACTATTTCCAATGGTCAAAAACTGCCTAACACCTAGCAGAACTGATTTTTCAAGTATTTAAGAGGCTCCTAACGGCTAGAAAATGGATCCAAGGCTTCTAAGTCCAAAAAGAGCTCAAAAATTGCAAAAACCTTTTTTTATACTTTTTGCACTTCACTCCTATTCTTGTAAAAGATTCAAACACTTCATTGTGTACCACTTAGATCAAGTCAGTGATCATAGGCACACCTTTATTTCTCTTCTCCTTATATACTTAGAGTGTGCGAGACACTCTAAGGGAATTCATTCAAGCTTGGATTGCTTGATTAGGTGTATAGGTTCTAACTAAGCCTAGAAAAGTTAGTTTAAGTTTTGATTGATCTCGAGAAAAACCATTGTAAGGGTTGTGGCTGAGCCTACTAAAAGCCATTGTAAAGCTTGGTGGGAGCTTGGGAATTCCACCATTTTTAGTGAGTTCATTTCGAAAATCCTTGGTTGAACAATCAAGGTAGTAATTATAGGTACTTGACCGAACCACTCTAAATTCTGGTGTATTGTCTACTCTGCTTTTGTTTTTATTTTTATTCTCACTTAAATTATTCCCTCATTTTGCATAGAACTAATCTATATTGATCTTAAACTTGTCCTCAACCTAGAGCCAATTTTTTTAAGAGCCAAAAAATACTATTCACCTCATCTAGCACATTTACTTCGGATAAACAACACCAAATATTCTGGTGTAACCTTATCACTGAATCTTCCTGATTTTATTCGACTAGCTTGTTTCCATGCCTTAACAATCTTCTCAACGTTCTTTGACAACCCTGGCTCATCATAAGAAAACTCAACTTGATCAAGCTTATGAGTCATTGGGACAAATTATTCAGACCCCATTTGTCTCTGTACCATAAGTGGGGCATAACTAATTACCCCCATAATCTCAAAAGAGGAACTGACATTTCATTTCCACAACTATACAACATTGGTTGAAGTACCATCCATGGTGCTTTCCATACCATTTGTTGTCTCATGAGGCTTCGTAGTCTTAAGATCCATTCTTGTTTGAATTTTGGTTCTAGCCATTCATTTTCACAAAATTCTCTAATAGGAATATTGGTGGAGAGATATAGTGCTCGAAACTTACTTTTTTCACCCTAGAAATGGCTTTTAATCCATACATGCAATAGTTGTGCACATATAATTAAACGGCCTTTTCAATTCTGTCGACAATAGCTCCGCGACCTAAAGTCTTTGCTAAAATTGCTAATGATGGATTAATTTTATTTTCTACCTGCTCAAAGAAATCCACCACTGCTACCTCGATATGGCCCAAAACCTTTGGAAAGATAATCGTCCCATAGATTACTAAGGCCTTAATACTCATGCTTGTTTCATCTTCTAAATGCTTCATGAAGCCACTATGAAGAAACTCTCATGGAATACAAACACTAACTCTTTTTTGTTTAACACTCATGTCAACTTCTTGTATACCGATTCCCATGATTTTTGCAATCTTTTTACTATAACCTATCCTTTGTCATCTCAGGTAATTTTTATTTCCACTTGGAAAGTGTATGCAAAGTAAAGTCCAGTATTCTTCAATTATTGGTGTCATATCCACTTCATTTAAGACAAAACATCTATATGAGGGATCCCAAGATTGAATGATGGCTCTAATCATTTGGTCATCAATAGGTATGCGAATAAGTGATGCAATATGCCCATACTTCTTCTCAAATTCTTGTTATTTAGATTTTCCCCACTGATCCCAAATGTTGATCAAATCTGTGAGGTCATTCTGTTGGAGATCAATATGAACTTGCTTAGGAACATATCCATCCTTTAAACAATCACCCTTTACATGCTGAATCTGTTTTGATTGAGCTTTAACATCCAAGTCATCTTCACATATGACAAGGGTGGATATGAAGACCAGTAGTCGCTTCGTGGATGTAACTTGGGTCTTTTCTGTCATACTTTATTGCATAACAAATACTTCTATGTGAAAAATGATGTTAATGCGCAATCATGAAACAACCATAAAACAAAGTTCAATAAGTATTTACATGGAAAAAACGTCCCTTCATGTGTACCTACATGGGTATTCTTTTATGAGTTTGGCGAAGCTCTACCTAGGCTTAATCCTTTATGGTTTTCTATATGCTAGGCATAGTTTCACACAAAGCTAAAGGTTCCCAAATTACTCCTTACCGTCGTCCACTTGAGACTAGTAAGGCACCCCAATCCTCACCCATTACAAGTTTCCAACGAAAAGGATTCAATTTGAATGGAAGTATTTCACGTTCCTACACGTAGATTATCACCTTACAAGAGCAAGATACTCTACTTCCTCTTAAATAGGATAGAGCTTGGGTATAAAGCTCATGCATATATGCAAAAATCTAGTGTGTGCGAAGGGACATATAATTTTTTTTATCATCCCTATATAATTAAAAATATAAACAATCAAAGTAAACAAAGCAATGTTAGATTAAAGAAAATGAATTAGAATATCGAATTAAAATTTTCTAGTTAAGGCTTAAGATGTCACATATTTAATTATTGGCTTAACTTTCTAATTCCTCGGTGGAGTCACCAAACGGTCATAACATATTAGTCCTAAAACTTAGTTGTTTGATTAAGAAGAGTCACCATCAATATTTTTTGTTTAGGTGTGATTGACCACTTAATTGAATATATTTTTCTAACGAGGTCTTAGGTTTGATTTAAGTTTTTTAAAAAATTGGTTCCAATCTACGAAACTAATTAAGCTCGAAAGCACAATTACATGTGATGAAGGGATTAGTACCTTCACAACGCCCATTCAGAATAGTATTTAATTAATTATTTGTTTTCTTTTCAATTTTAATAAATTAATTTTATTTCGATATCTTAATTTATTTCCCTCAATTATTTCTCCAATTCATTATTATTTTAAAATAAATAAAATATCCTTTAATATTGAGAATTCTTCATAAATTCTCCAACCTTTTTGGTAAAATTTAGAAAGATTTTCTAACTTAAAAATTTTAAAAAAAATTATCCCTTATAACATTCTCAAAATTCCATCATCAGAAGAATTTCATTTATTTTATATTAAACAGTCATTATGAAATTATATTTATAAAATCTAAAATATTTATTTATGTTCTTATTAATTATATATAAATAAAATTTTTTGGTATATATATAACAAGGTCTTATAATTATTTTTACTCTATCCTTTTTCTACAGGTGTCAATATCAACTTCACAAGATGTTCAAGGTTCAATATATATTTATATTAACAAAATTCGATTAAATAATACACGAAGCTCCGAGGAGAAATCAAAAACAAGGAATGAAACTACGAGGCCAAAAGGCCAACAAAGATAAGATTATATAATTGAAAAATACAAGAAGCTGTCCCCCGCTTAAAATGTAGGGATCCAGCTACGCTTTTACTGCAGTTCTCTTGAAAAGCTATTAGGCC
Organism: Theobroma cacao; assembly: GCF_053813885.1. Lineage (NCBI taxonomy): Eukaryota > Viridiplantae > Streptophyta > Magnoliopsida > Malvales > Malvaceae > Theobroma > Theobroma cacao. The sequence continues at coordinate 28,184 of NC_142640.1, forward strand.
TAGCCATTTAATCAATGCCTGTACAGGGCAATGCTGAGATCCCGCCAAAAGCCCTATGTCAAAATCAGTATCCCAACAGAAAAACACAGGTATGACCAAAGCACACTCAGGAGTGCACACCGTTGCAATAACTGTACATAGCATCTGTTATGATATTTGCAGGCCTTGTCGCATATCCATTTTGGTAAACTTTCTTGTTAGGGAGACAATTGACCTCTTGGCTCTCGAAGCCTTGTAAGAGAGCATCTAACTGTCCACAAGCTGCTGCTATTAACCCTGCGTTTCACGCGGAAATTTTGAGTAACACTTGAGAATGCAGGAGAGTGCATTGCTTCTCTCAGTGAACTGATAAGCCTTGGAAAGCAAATATGGGAATGACAAAGAAAGTTACCTAAGAACAAAGCAGAAGGCTTTCCTGGTCTTGATTTAAATTCAGGATGGAATTGAACCCCAATGTAGTATGGATGATCGGGTAATTCAATAATCTGCATGATAAATGTGCCAAATATTAATACAGAACCCACAGCTGCAAATTCACCCCCATGTCCACACCAACCACCCACAAAACCACAACACCCCCCCCCCCCCCCCCCCCCCCACACCCAAAAAAAAAAAAAAAAAACAGGCGATAACTTATGAGGTGTTTCTTGAGCAAAGAATTCACACCTCCATGCGTCGACCTGTTTCATCCTTGCCAGTGAATGATAGGCCAGCATTTTCAAGGCCTGTTACCATATCAGGATTTACCTGCAAATATAGGCTTATTTATACTTCATTATCACAAGATTGCTTACACATCAAACATATCCATCTAAATACCACTTACCTCATATCTATGCCGATGTCTCTCATCTATGAAACTTCTCCCATACCTACGTGAATGCAGTAGAAAAGGATTAGCTAATTGAACACGTATTCTTTCAGGAAGCTTTTTTCTTTCACATATGCACATAATTATAATGTCAAAAACTTTTTGGTCCTCCAAAAAAGGCAATATAAAAGAATCACTTGGCCAATTTCATAATACCATACTTACTTACCTCATAGGTTCCAACATTAAAAGGAAAAAGAATATTATTCACACATGAATACGTGCAAAAACACAAATAAATGCTTATTATCTCAAACAAGTCCACAGTGCTAACAATTTCACAGATTTGCAGTCCATGACTTGGAAATATGTCCTCCTTGATCCAAGACGCATGGTACCACCCATATGTGTTTTTGAGCCCTGTTTAAATGGCAGAGACATGAAGATGTTTAGGAAATGACACACACTATTTCATTATATATGTAAGCTACAACTAGCAAACAGACATTACACCTCGGGCATAAATATAATGCAGGGATTCCTGGTGTTAGGATCAAACTCAGTGCTGTTGGCATCTTTCAATCCAAGAACAGATCTTGCAAACTCAATGACAGCAATCTGCATTCCTAGACATATTCCAAGAAAGGGAACTCCGTTTTCCCGTGCATACTTTGCTGCAAGAATTTTCCCTTCCACCCCTCTGTCACCAAACCCTCCAGGTACGAGAACACCATCTGCACTCTGAAGATAGAAGGCAGTCAGCGGGCTACCAGAGACCATTGGAAGTGAAGTGCATTAACCAGCCAATCCAAGGCCATAAAAAGCTAAAAAACACGGACCTTTAACAACTTCCATGCAGCTTTATAAGCATCAAGATTCTGTCAAGGAAATGTTTTTGTCAAGAAGTGAAAAAAAGTAAAAAGCAATATGTAATACATTACACGATAAGGAATTAATTTGACCTCTATTTCAGTCATATCTTCAAGGTCACTAGCAGGAACCCAGTCCACAACAAGTTTCTTGCGGCAGGCAACAGACGCGTGCAACAGAGCCTGCACAAACAGCAAAACAGGTTTATATGTATTAGAGATAAATTCATTTCTAATTCTCTCCATCAACCCGTCTGTTCTTCATTAATTCTGCTACTCTTTTTCAATAAAACCTTTGTTATGTTATTTCAAACCAAAAAGAAAAACAAAACTAACTTATCACCCCTACATATGACACAAATTGGAGCAAAAAGGAAAAACAATTCCAACGAAAACAGTCCTACAGGACAAACATAAAAATTGTTCAGCTGAGACAAGGTAACAGAAGTTAATTGCACCTTCAGTACAGAGAGATAGGAATCAGAAAGGCCTGTGTACTTCCCAACAATAGCAATTCTGACCTGAATATTAATGACATAAAAGGTTAAGACTCTAGAAGGAATCAGAAAGTTTTCAAGGTTGAATTTGACAATTAGTTGCAACGCACTGGCTCATGTAACATATCACAAATTTCAGCCCTTGTAGTCCACTCCTTTAAAGAAGGCTCCTTTGCAGTACTGCACAAAAGACACAATTGCCTCGTCATGTAAAGTCAATGTTCAGTGCTTAATTATCCAGACAAAAAAAAAAAGAGATAGAACTGATCATATCACACACACCCTAGAAGATTAAGCACTTTGAAAATTGCCTCATGAGCCTTCTGGTCCTAATCAAGAATAAAAATCATATCCATTCATTAATTGTCGGAATTAGGAAGAATATCTAAAATTATTTTTCACAATGAAATCAAACCACTTACTCTCAGTAGTAAAGGGATGTGCCAGATGTTGGGAACATCATAAAGAGTGATAATATCTTCTGCCTATAAACAAGCATTTTCAATTAACTAAAATTTTCAACCAGGAAAATGAACATTCAACTGATGCACAAATAAAACCTTTCTCCTTCTAATCACCATACCGATACATGGCAAAATTGAGAGAGTTTCTCCTTCACATTTTCATCAAGTGCCTGTAAAAGGGAATCTGTATTCAGAACCTAAAGCTAACAGCACAAAGCATTTGTGCATTTATGTCTCAGAGGGCGACGGTGATAAAAAAATCAAACCATTGTACTGCGACAAGCTAAGATATTTGGTGTCAAACCCAGGCCTCTCAGTCCTCGAACACTGTGCTGTGTGGGCTTTGTTTTCTGAACATGGTAGACATCATGTTAGAAGTGCTTTAGCCAATAGATTAATTTGTTCTATATATTCAAGACACACAAAGAGAACCAATTATCTTCGTTAAGGATGTGCCTAGCTAAAAGTTGTATTTGTAAGAAAGATTCTGTTTGCTTTCTTTCCACAGATTATTCCTACTATTCATACACACTTGCCTGTTCCCCAACAACATTTATAACAGGCACCAGGCTCACATGAATCAGACAGAAGTTGCCTGAACCTGAACAAGAAGTAATGAGGAATAGTAATCAATTAAAACAAATCTAAAAGAGAAAGGGCGTTGATCACATTTTTGTGTCATAAAATTGCGTACAATATAGCCTTACCTACACGGTATGAGAACTGGCCTAACGCCTCAATAAATGGCATGGATTCAATGTCTCCTGCGTGCAAAGAAGTTGTTTTGAACATAAAGGGAAACGACCTTATAACATGTTGCATGCATCAAAATTGTAGCTGTAAGTGTACCTATTGTTCCACCTAATTCTATGACACAAACATCAGCTGGACCTTCCTTTCCATCAACTGGAATCATTGCCACACGCTCAATCCATTCTTGAATGGCATCTGTAACTTGAGGAACAACCTACATATCGCAAGAATATGTAGATGAAATGGCCTGAATGTAAGCCTATCGTTAAACAATAGCATATATTATATTACTAGAGCCTAGCTTGAGCAGTAAAGAGAAACCTGAACAGTTTTTCCAAGATAATCTCCCCTTCTCTCCTTGTCAAGAACAAACTGCGGGGTAATGAGAAAAGGAAAAATTAACATGAGAATGCAGCTATTAGCAACTGCTAATATATATATTTGGCTATCAGATAAGAGGAAATACAAAGGAGAGAAACTTACTTGGTAAATCTTTCCAGTGGTGATGTTATTATCGCGAGTCAGTTTGACATCTAGAAAGCGCTCATAATTTCCAAGGTCCAGGTCCACCTTTCAAGAGGGAAAACAAAGAATTAGGCTGGCCAAAAAACATAGGGATTATTAATCTAGCGCAAAAACATTTCATTTGATGTTAAAAGACGAAAATGCAGCGCCAATATCCATATTAAGCAGTTATCTCCATAAAATCATAGATGATCCCACTCAAATAAAACTGCTAAATCCTTTTCTTAAGCATCCCTCTGCAATAAAATATTTTTGGGAGTACAAAAGAAGAGTAGAGGAGAGCAGAGAATTCTTACCTCACCACCATCGTCCAAGACAAAAACTTCCCCATGCTCAAAAGGGGACATCGTTCCAGCATCGCTATTTAAGTAAGGATCTGCATTGGGAAACGAAAATAATGAACACTGTATCTGGTAAGAAGAAAAATGGAAGAATGAGAAAGAGAGTGCTAGGTAAAATTATAAATAAAGTAAATTAATTTGAGTTGAGCAAGTGTTTTCTTTCAGTAAAGATTGGAAAAAGTATAAATCCATCCATCCATTTTTTTTCCTTGTATCTATTTCTCTCGTACCAAACAAACAAAGAAAAGGATGAAGAAACAAATCATTTTCCATCCACCCTTTCCTTCCTTACTATTTCTCTTATAGCAGTTAAGAAACGGTGGTGAGAAAGGAGATTGTTTCTTCATATTTATTGAAAATGACATGGGCACTAGTAAACTAGGTAGATGATGAAAGAACAATAAGAACTAACAATTTGATGGAGGCCTCCGCAAAATCTAACAAATTAGCTGTGAGCGAAAACAGAGTGCAGTTGAACAGATTCATATCGGTATGTTTATAATACAAAAGTGCAAAGAAACACCAATAAGCTAGTAATAATAAAATAAAATAATTGAGAGAAGAAAGCAGAACAGTGTAGAAAATTTATCAAGATACAAGGGTCTTTTGAAATAACTTACAAGGTCAGAAAATCTAAAAAGAGGAGGAAGAAGAAGAAGAAAAAATGAGAAAGGAAAGGGAAGAGCAGAGACCAATCTTGATAGAAGTAACGCGAAGTCCACAAGCTTTGAGAAGTAACCCGATGCTGCTCGCTGTCACTCCTTTGCCGAGTCCACTTACTACTCCCCCAGTCACCAGTACGTACTTCATTTTCTTCATTCCTCTTCTCCTTTACTTTTTGGCCTTCTCGTAATAAAATAAAATCTTTTAACAAACACCTATCCACAATTCAAAACAACAAAGCATAACAGAACAGAGCAAGTATAACATATCTTCTTTGTCTTTGCGATGAATCATATCCTTAAACGCATAAGGATAAAAAGCAGGTAGAAAGATGAAGAATGAGTGATTACCTTATTAAACCTTTCTTATCGCCAACTGGAAATCAGATGCGTAAAAAGAGCAGGATGGTAATGGTCAAAGCCGGAGTCTTTGCTGATATGTTTATGTACGCTCTGCCTTGTTTTGTACTATGTAAGAGATGGCATAGCATCAACACAAAAACAAAAACAAAAGAAAATTTTGTGAAGCGGAAAGAGACAGGGATGCTTAACCCGTCACTAACAGAAATACTGAAGAAACGGGATGAGAGAATTGGAATTGAGACAACAAGAGAATATATGTAAAAGGAATCAGATTGGCTAACGCCATTGCCATAGGCAGCCTTTTATACACAGCGTACCCCCTGGACTTTCACCATGTCTAGTACCGAGAGTGCCCAAAAACGACAAGCAAACAATAACCAACCCCTTTAATAAATTTTTTATTAAAATATTTTACCCGTAAATAAACAAAGAAGTTTCTAACAAAAAATTTCGTATTAAGTGATAATATACTTTTAATGTATCTGAATTATTAATTATAGTATTTAATGCTAAAATATTAGTATAAATAGTTCTGCTAAGGAGTGCCCTTAAGGCGTTGGAAGAAATATATTTAATATGAGGCACATTGGTTAGCAAAACATATTTGTTTATTACAATGTATTACACAAACAGTGTGTACACAGAGAAGAGGTAGGGCGCCGCGCTCGAGAACCGTATCGCTATTACTTACTCAAAAACTTTTTTTCCCTTTCCCAGAGAGTAGTGTCGTAAGAAATTAACATATTTTTATGATTTCATTTCAGTCCTACATCCCATTGAATCTTTTGTTTTATTGTTTATTACATAATCTTATCTCCCTTTCCTAAAAAATCTGAATATTTGATATTAATGGATCATTAAATATTTAAATTTTACTTGTTGAAATATCTTGTCTGGGACGATTATTGAAAAATTAACAACCCTAACTAATGATTGCTCTACAATATTTGACTGTGGCATTCTCAAATATATATATGTTAAAAAAAAAAGTAATAATTTTTCAAATTAACTTTTTGTAAAAAGAAAAAAAAGAAAAAAGGGAAAGGAAATCAGGTAGTCCAAGACCCAGCTGCCCTAATTAATGCTCTGCGTGACCCCGCTGCCCTAATTCTACCCTCGCGGCCTTGGCCTAGCAAACTTCAACATGTTTGCATTTTCAGTGTCTTAGTAATATTTATATATATATATATATAGGACGTTGGAGTTCAAGTCTTGCTTTTATTTTTTGGATGAAAATTAAGAATTCAACTAATGGTCAGGTCATGCTAAAAGCAACGTCGGCTTTGCTGTGGGGAGGAAGGAAAGGATATTCCAAACAAGTGTTGTAGATAAGGAGGTTTTTGTCCCAGCTCAGACCCACTTTCCGAAAGTAATAGTTAAAGCGAGATTGAGAAAACTAGAAAGACAACAGCAATCTGGGTCAAAAGTCAAAACTCAATAAAGGATAAAGCTCAAAGTATACAAAAATGAAAAATCCCATAAAGAATAAACCAAGCAACCGAAAAGGAGAAGCAAGGAGAATCCTTTTATTTCAAGAAATCCACCTAACGACCAACCAACTTTCAACGGATCCATCAATGACTCACACAGAGGCATCCACCTCGATAGTCGTTACACACCGGAGAGCAAAGGGAAAATGACGAATTTGGCACAGAATTGTTAGTTATATTACATAGAATAAATAAGCAAAAGAGAACCAAAGATTTACGAGCCATGTATGTATGTATATTTGTGTGCATGTCATATGCATGTGTCTTACATCCAGCCGGTAACCCTCAACATAAAAAAAAAAGTAACACTGGCCAATTAGGATGAAGGGCCCCATTCCAAACCACCCACGAGATCTCTTTTTAGTCAAAACGAGCTGTTTGGATAACAGCATACATACAATGAATTTGCGCTTTTGTTTTTCAACATTCACTTGCTCTCTCTTTGTTGCTATTAGGCGACTCTATTGACAAAGATTCTCTCACTAGATCATGCACATCATGTCATGTCGCAATAAACATGTGAAGGATGCATGTCATTTGCATTCCTCATAATCCAAAAGCTAACGCAATCAATAATAAGTGCATGTTTAGTTTAATTTTTTTTAATTTATTTATCTCTTAAAAATAAAAATTAAGTAAAATATAATTTTATGAGAAACTTTAAAAAAATAATTTTTTTAAAAAAACAAAATTTAAAAAAAAAGAGCTTAAAAAAAACTCCAATGAGGAGTTTTTTCTTCTATTTTTTTAAAAATATAAGAGAATTTTTATTTTTATTTCAAAAATATCTTCATTTATTAAAAATAATTACAATATTACCTTTTCAAAACAAAATACCTTTTATGATAATTTTAACAAAAATTCTAACTTATAAAAAAAATTTATAAAAAAAATTTATCAAATAATTTTAGTTTAATTTTAAAAATTATTATTTTTCATAAAAATTTTATAATAATTTTTAAATTAAAAATAAATCAAATCAAATAAGTTCTAAATATATAATTAAATAAGCGGACAGACCGGTCGCTCTCGCGTAGACAAGGTATAGAAACTGAAATTGCCACGTTGATTGTGGGTCAATTCCTCGATTTGCTTAATTGCTTTTCGTTTCTTCATGGTGCCGACAACCTTCCGGGATTGGCTCCTCTAGAAGGGCGGGGAGCTCAAAGAAATGGTTGCCTCATTCTCCTGCACCTCATGATCAGGCCAAGATTTACGCGACACAGGTAATGAACGGACGGACAGAAAGGTGTTTGATACTTTTTCTCATTTTTGTGTAGTGAGTCTTTTTAGTTAGCCTATTCAAAAAATAAAAAGTCTTTTTAGTTGGCTCCTACATAAGATGTGCGTGCTTGCAGCATTTTGCATACAGTGATCCATGACAAGTACTAAAACTTTGGATAAGAAGACACTTCATGCATGCTGCATTCCGTTTAATGCACCTGAGAGCAAGTAGCTTGCAAAATGAATTAAAATGAAAATATAATTTATAGTTAAGGCTTATGTATTTATTTATAAGGTTCCTCGTCAACAAAAAGAAACAGGTGAACGTGCAGCCGTGGACGAGACACGGATTGAAACATTTGCTTCCATTTTGTTTGTGCGTGGCAACAGTGGAATGGATCAAATTAGATGAATAAGCTTCGAATCCAGGTCAGGGATTCCATAATCCAACAGAAACCTTTTGATTATTATATATCCATAGGATAGGATAGGATAGGATTAGGATAACCCTAAATAATTTAAATATAATATAGTATGATTCCTATTAGATCTTAGACGTTTGATTAGTCAACAACATCACATGACCGACTTTCATGATTTCACTTTCATTTCCGCGCCTTTCCTTTCTCTCTTTTTTTTTTTTTTTTATAATTCTCTTTTGGCAATGCTATGCCTACTGCGTTACCCGTGTAACTTAATTACCAGAGATCAATGCTTAAAGATCTAAACCTTAACTCTTCAAATGGTTACACCTATTTATTAAGCTAATACTTATTTTAAGATTTAATATTTATCAAAATTTTTATTTCTTTCAATTAGATGTAATTCTTTTCAATTCTACTTATTAAAAAAACATTTATGAAAGAAAATTTAATGATTATCCTTAATAAACTCTTTGAATGCTAACTAAATTGTAATCATTAATTTTTTCTTCTCAACTTTTTTTAATGGGTAAATTTTAAAATATTATATTATAATTGGAAAAAATAAAGTTAAACACTAAAATAAAGAATTCGATAGAGATAAAATTCTAAAATCAATATTTAACCTATTCATTAAAAACACTTATGCGTGCTTAGAGAGAAACATCTATTTATTTCTTTTTGAATATTCATTACAAGAAAGTCTAAAGAAAGGATTTAAAATTCAATTCTTTACAGAAAAATATCACTCAAGGAAATCTGAATCGACTTGTTATTTATGATCTCTGTCCATCTAACGACTTTTAAGCATAACTTACCAATAGAAAGGAAAAAGAAAGGAATCAACCAAAGGAATAACATTTTCTTACGTGGAGTAGTTGACTAAATTTCCTAGAGGTAGGATGGACTCAGTTTACACGCGCTGCTGAGCGCCTACCTTTGTTGCGCCGTGTTGGTGTAATCGTCAATGTCGATGTGGCTCACGAGCATGTTGGTCCTCTGACTTGGTGTTGCCACTTCATCTCGACATGTCACCACGTAAGCCCTAACCCTACTGCTCAACTTCCTTGGAACCTCAAAATTCTTTTGTTTTAGTCTTCCCTAAGCATAATGCGACAACATACTAGTTCATTATTCAACTAAATACTTGTATGCAAATTAGCAACTTACTTTGTGTGTTTTTGGATCCGCATTAAGAATTACCGTAGTTAAAGCATGTGGTCCAACGGAGAGGTATCTACGAGCCGGCCTAGACTCATGGTTGGTCCGAATAACTAAACTCGCCTCGAATGATTTTTATTTTATTTTTTAAATTTAAAAAAGAAAGAATTTAAACCAAATATTCTTTTAAACAAAGCAATGTAAAAAAATGTTTGCACGCTATTTAACCAAATTTAAAGAAGAGGTAGTTGAGTTGTCTTTTTGCTGGTTTATTCATTCACAAAAAGCAAAATATTCATGCTTGTAATTTAATTTTAATTATAATGAATCGGTATTTACTAGGGCTTAGGCTAAGCAACCGTGCTTCATATTTGATATTTACTCATGAGCGTATAAAAAGCAAATTATTCAAGCACGGTGGCTTAGCCTTTCTGGACCTACAATTAAAAAAGAAGGTTTTATTAAATAAATACATTTGAAGGTCTGAGAACAAATCCGATAATTTTTGCAAAAAGATAATTGTGGAAAAAGGTGGGTTAGAAGATATGGGACTACTTTCAGAAAGTGGACTCGTGAGGAGAACATCATCTATTTATAGGTGCATTTTAAGCCCCTTAGTTGCAAAAGTAACTTTCAAACTCACACGAGATTAGGGATTGGGTTTGAAATTAGTGATGGTAGCAGAATAGCTTTCTGGAGCGAAAAGCGAATTGAAGGTGTGTCTTTTAAAGTAGTTGGCTCTTAAAATTTTTGCATTGGCCACAAATAAGACAGGGAGGGTTAATGAATTTGTATGTAATTGGATAAATGATTATTGGTAGTGGGAAGATTGAGTTGAGCTGAAATGTCTTGGATTGGGAAAATGATCACTTGGATAATTTGCATAACCTATTAGCCACAATCTTACTTCAAAAAGGCACGGAAGATAAACTTGTTTGGAAACGATCTATTAGTGGGAACTACTTTGCTAAATCATTCTTGGGAAACAGGGAGGTAGTATATCACCATGGAAACATGAGTGGGTGGGTTTTGCTCTGCCAACGGTGGAGGTGTTCTATTGACAAGTAGTGAGAAAAAGAGTTGCAGTGAAAGAGAAGTTAGTAAGGAAAGGAATGCTGAATAGAGACTTTTCAATTTGCTTTCTTTGCAAGAAAGAAAATGAAACAATCAAGTACATGTTTTTTTTTTTATTGTTATGTGGATGATGTGGTGCAATAGTTGGGAAATAACAAAAATGACACCTAAAGAAGCGATAGGTGTTCTAGTAGCATGGAATATCATGGTGTCAAGCCAGAATCTCATGGCATGTGAAAATTGGCCTTTGTTGTAATTATTTGGTCGATATGGTTGCACCAAAATGAAATGGCTTTCAATGGAAAAGTTTAGGATAGTGAACAAGTGTTTTATGTGGTGGAGGCAGCGTGGCATGGTGGTTTAAAACTAAATGGCCAAAACTTAATAATTCTTTTTTGGATTGTTGTAACCACTCAAATATGGTAGTTGTGAAAACCCCAAACTCACATAGGAAAATAAATTGAGAAAATCCTTAAGTAAGCTAATAATTTAAGTTTCCAAGAGTGTACTAAGTGTTTTTAAACTTAGAAACATACACCATGTATTCTCAAATGAGTTTAATGAAAAGTTGAGGCTCGAAAAGGGTCAGAAGGTTTGATTTTAAACTTAAAAATAGCATTCTAGATCAAAGGTATTGATACTTCTTCATAAGGTATCGATGCTCGAAACTCAAAAAAAGATTCTGATGAACAAGTTTCAATATTTGTTCATGTGGCATCGAGACATGTGATTTTCCAAAAAAGTATCGATACCTTCATCTAAAGCATCAATGCCTTCATTAGGGCATTTAAGAACATTTTGTTTCAAAGGTATTGATACCTAGGCTTAAGGTATTAATACTTCAGCATCAGAGTTCAAAAAATAAAAAAGTTAAAAGAGTATTTTTTATGTTCCTATTATAAATAAGGCATATTTTATGAGGATTTCTCTTGTCCAGCCGTTTTCCTCAGTTTTCTCTCAACTCGCAACCACTCTAACCCATTTTTATCAAGAATCGTCATTTTTGGAAGATTAAAGCTTGGTTTTGGAGTTCTATCAACGAAGGTGATATTTTTTCAACTTTCAAAATCTTTAATCCATGATTTCCAAAATTGAAAAATATTGTTTATGTATCCATATTTTTGCAAAATCTTAAAACTCAAAGGATTTGTGACTTTCTTTAGTATCAAAGCTCACCTAAGGTAAGAATGATGGATTTATGAGTTTTAAAGCATATAGTTAGTTAAAGAACAATAGGTTTAATCTAGAAAATTAGTCTTAGATAAACTCAACTAGTTTCGAAAAAGCTAAGGATTATTATGTGATTCCTTGTCTAACTACTGATTACGATGATTGTTGAATGCTTTAGGTGTTGTCGAAACTTCGAGAAACTCACCAGAGTGAAGTCTTAATCATTCGTAAAGGTTGAGTCTCCGAATAGGTGAGTGAATATACCATTTTCAAATTATTTTAATATGCAAAGCTAAAACATGATTTAATGAGTTACTTGGACGACATTATTTCCATTACTATTTTTAAAGGTGAGAGTATGTTTATGGTTGAACCCAAGTTTTGAAAGAGTTTCCAAATATATATGTATATGTAAATATTTTACTATGTATTAATTTTTAACAAAGGAGATAAATCTTCTCAAGTGATTTAAACCAAATCGCCACTTCAATGAGATATGTATGAAATGCATGTATGCCAAGTTGTATTGTATGTGATGTAGATTCCATATACTACAAGAGATAAGAATGAAAACATGATATATGCTAAGATGTTATTGTATATGATGTAGATTCCATATACTGCATGAGATAAGAATGAGCACATAATGTTTGCTAAGTTGCTATTGTATGTGATGTAGATTCCATATATTATATGAGACGAAAATGAGTATATGATGTATACCATGTTGCAATGTATGTGATGATGATTCCACCTACTATATGAGACGAATACAAGTACTTGAATAAATGTTATTTTCTTGATGATGATGCATGACTAAAATGAATTAAAAGAAAAGCAAAATTATGTTTGCTAGACATGGAGAACATTGCTAAGGAAACCTAAGGGAAATGGGGGTTTTACCATTACCATTAGTTATGATATGGAGTAAGGCGATGATTCCACTCCTATTGTGCACCGTAGTTGCACAAAAGTGATAAAGGTTTATCCATCGCTAAGAGTTCATCCAAGGATGATAGAGATTATGCTATCGTCAACTAACTAGGTCTGAGTATGCAAATTGATTGATATAAAAGTTGCTTAATTTCTCTCATTGTATGTTATGATAGATTAGCTTGGAAATGAGGTATCTTAATCTAAAATTTAAAGGCAAGTTAAGAGGTAGGACTGATCTGAAGCTTAGGAGGTCAAATATGATTGATTTAAGTAGAAAAATGCCCAATTTATGGATTTATATGAATGAAGTATCGGTACTTTACAAAGAAGTATCAATACTTGTTAAATAGAATGCTTGGCAAACATTTTGTCTAAAAAGTATCCTTAATTCCCTAGAAGGTATCGATACCTCAACTCCAATGATGTGTACTCAAAGGTTTTACACTCAAACTCATTTTCAAAGATTTATGTGACTCTAAATGGCTTTGAAAAGCATTACAAGGTTTGATTTAAAGCTTCGTTCAATGATTTGAAGGTTTAGTATTCAATTCAAGTGGTTTTAAAGTGCATTTAAAGATTTGAATCATTGTTAATTACAAGAATTTAGTAAATGATTATTGAAGTTCATACATGTATCCTATTTAAAGATTATATTTGTGAAGAAACTCTATCCCCTTAACATGTCCCTTTCCCGTATTCACTCATGAAGTTTTTGTAGCTCACACATTAGTTTCCCAAATTTTTGTTACAAATTAGTGACTACTCTTTACTTAATCGTGTCATGAAGACGTGATCTAGTTTCTTTTTTAGTAGGTGATTTAGAAGCTACTTACAACCTAGAGGTCGAGTCATGTTCTGTTGACGAGTTGATCTTCATTTTTGTTTATGAATGGATATTTTGCATGTTATGAATTTGTAGCCTTTCATAGCACTGTGTATATTTAATTGACTAATGTTTTATGGCTCAAGTGCCTAGTCGAGCACTGAGGCACGAATACATGTTTAAAAAGATTATTTCTGAAACATGTTTTGAAATACTATGATATAAGCATATGAGCATTCCCACAAGTTATGAGGTGGCACTTTATAATGATGTGGAAATGCAACAGGCAATTTAAATGATTTATGCTTTACATGATTATATGATTGTTCAGTTTATGTATGAATGTAAGAGACTTACTTAAGCCTAACGAACTGTGCCCATTTGGGACCATATGTTGATTGAAGCGGGTCGTGACAGTAGTGGTATCAAAGTGAGCTAAGTAACCTCGATAATCTTTGGAATGGACTGCAACCCCTTATGAGCACCCTAAAGTACAATGTTGATGGTGCGTCGAAAAGAAAATTAGGTGAAACAAGCATTAGTGGAATACTCAAGGACGGTGATAGAACCATTTTACTTATTTTTCTAAATCTGTCATCTCTTAGGGCGTAATATCATAAGGTGGTCATAAGTAGGTTTGCAAAGCTGTTTCAACTTATTCATATGTTTGTTGAAATCGGTGAACCTGTAGCAGTTGGTGGCAAGGGTGAAAATTGCAGTAACATTTTCATGCTTGAACCTATTTTTAACGTTTTTTCCCAAGTGGTAATTACATAATCCGTGGTGTGCGTCATGGTACACTTTCTCAACTACATTCTTAATGCCAAGATGCTGATCAAAAATAAACATTGCATTTTCAAGACAACCAATCACACAAAACAATTGGGTAAGAAACCAAGACCACGACTCTTCGTCTTCCACGTGACCAATGCCAAATGCAATTGGATACATCTACACATTCACGTATTTACATCTAGCAACAAACAGAATACCCTTGAATCTGTCTTTCAAACGTGTGGCATCAATAGCAATTATAGGTTGCATTACAACACTGAACCTTTGGAGACATGTCCTAACATCCAGAAACAATATTTGAATCGTTGTTACCCATTCGTAGTAATAGTTGTGACAGTACTAGGATTTTCACATTCCAACATATGTAAATAAGAGGGGAGGAGTTGAAATGACTCCTCTAGGGGACCGTAAATAGGACTTTTCACAAACTCCTTCACTTGCCAAGCCTTACCATACAAACAGTGCAATCCCCATTTGCGATTCATTTCTTCCATTATTTCGTTAAGTCTCAATGGTGTTACATTATTTCCTTGTAGCCTGGGGGAGATGAGCTCACCAATTAACCTCGCACTCACAGTTCGAAACCCACCTTGCAAACCATTAACAATACATGTGTGTACGTTGTGGAGCGTCTGAACTTGCCAATAATCTCCTTCAAGCAACTTTGTTGCACATAAAGCAAACTTGTATGCCTTCTCTTTACAAGCAACCTCCAAACGAGTGTGACATAACTTACTTTAATCTTGAAATGCTCTTTTAGTGCCAACATGCTCAATGCTCGTTTCAATTTAGCCTTCGATGGAAAAACTTTTCACGATATAAGTGGTCATCAATTGATCTAGACTCCTCGATCACAACTGTTTGGAAAGATATCATCTCTACCCCCGAAATAATCCTTTAACAAGATACCTCGGCATTTACTCTATTTTGATAACTGTCATCCAACAAATGAATCCCGTTCTCACCAGCTATGTGGTTGTCGTAAGTAGGGTCATCGCACTCAACATCTTCTAAGACAACAGTTATGGCATGGTCATTACACTGAACCTCTTCTAACACAATAGTTATGGCATGTTCTATACTGCCATCTGCATGATTGCAATGTGAAATGTCATTGTCCTTACCCTTGTCGTCTTCTAAACAATCATCATGTCTACCAATGTAAGCATATTCACAATCTTCGTCCCTCTTATCATTCTAATATGCAATGTCGTCCTTTTCACCATCATCATCCCTCTTGTCAGATGCATCATCACCACTCACGACCATCATAGTGTCATTTGTGAATGGCAATGGACCCACTACATTCGTAGGCGATGGTTGCGTTTGTTGCCAAGAACAAAGTATTTCGTTTGATGCACATTCTGATCAAAACTATGCAAACATCATTTGCAGACACCTAATGTGCATACCAAGTTGCTCAAACTCATTTGCATACATCAATGGTGATTACCATTGTTGTTTCTTAGGAAATGCATGGTGTGGCATGTTTGAATCATTATATTTCTACTATAGGTGATTACTATGTTAGACACTATGCTCATGTGGCATAACATTGCATTTCGTTCCTTAGCTCCCATAAACACCAGAACTACCCTCTCATCTCGCAGAATACTTGCTACTTCTTCATCGTCCTTAATGATTAAATGCGAAACCCCTATGGCATGACTGAGCTAAGGATGTCAACGGGTACCCTATTATAGGGTACCCGCGGTACTCGACCAGGTTACATCGGGTTAGGGTACTCAATAAACGGGTTCGGGTACTCAATAAACTAGTTCGGGTAGTGAAATCAGTACCTGAATTGGGTTCAAGTAGGGTTCGGGTATCACTCTTTGGGTACCCGTTACTTGAACCTGATTATGTAATATTCGGGTTTCGCGGGTACCTGTCTTGAACCCGATTATAATACCTGTATATATTTTTTTTTATTACTTAAATAACTGAATAAAATCGATCTACTTTGTTGCTGATTTGATTCGAACCCAATTAAGGAAGGAAAGCACCCAAAGTCTGTACCATCTTGACAAACAATTTCTTTTGTTGAATGTTGACAAATATATTAAAAATATAGTTACTCAAATTATTAATGTGATGACATTAATATATATAAATTAAAAAATTATTATATTATTAATTATGTTTAAATAATATGAATATCATATCATATTACAAAGGAATATATTTACTATTATATACATTTTTAATATAAATGTATTTACTTTTTATTTTGTGTTAAGATTACAAAAATTATAAATTATAATATATATACTTAAAGAGAGTCTTTGAGTTTAGAATAGTTTTGGAATCTAACTATGTTCTTAATTTTATATAATTAAAGACAAACTCATATAGTTAATTAAATTAATTCATTAAACTATTATTATTAATTAACTTGGAATGTTTTCAAATATATATACATTATATATGCTGAGTTTATTTATAAGAAATATAATTACTATATTATATATATACTAATACTTTTAGTATATATATACTTTAAATATAAATATATTTATTTTTTATTTTGTGTTAACATTATAAAAATTATAACTTATAAAATTATTAATTATAATATATATATATATATATACACACACACACACACACTTTATAGTATATAACTTGTAATGTCTTTTAACACATACACTTTATATTATGTCTTTTAATACATACATTTTATATTATAACTAGTTGTTTGGATATTTATTTTAGTTATTTAAGTTTATGTTGTTGTTGTTTGGATATATGTGTTTGGTTATTTAAGTTTATGTTATTTGTTTGGATCTTTGTGTTTAGTTATTTAAGTTTATGTTGTTATTTGGATATTTATGTATAGTTTTTTAAGTTTATATCGTTGTATGGATATTTGCTTTTAGTTATTTAAGTTTATGTTTAAGATCTTTGTTTTTTATTATTTAAATTTAAATTTTATTATTTCTGTTTTTATTAATTTAATTAGTAGTTAATTTTATGAAATACGTAGAGAAATATTATTGCATATGTATACGGGTTCGGGTAATTAGGTACCCATGAAGAAGATTTTAATAATTTTTTAATCTAATCGAGTTTTTAAATGGATTAGGGTAATTATAGGGTAGTAAAAATGTAATAGGGTTAGGGTTAGGGTAGTAATTTTTAAAATTATTCGGGTAATTAATAGGGTTAGGGTAGTTGATTTTTTATAGGGTTAGGGTTCGAGTATCTCGAAATTATAGGGTACCCTACCCGTTGACAATCCTAGACTGAGCAATGCATGTAGCTCGATTTTGTGACTTTGTGAGTTAACCCCAACAACCTTTTCAACTAGCTTCATTTGGCCCGAAAATGACAAATCACTCCCAACACCCCTCACTCGTGTCTCACCACTCTTGTAAGTGTCATCGACCCAATGAACACTGTATGCGATCATATGCTTCACATTTGGCAGGCCATTGAAATTTAACAGAAAATAAATGTCACAATCAATCAATTTATCAAAAATGCCACTCAATGCATAAAAATTAGTCACACAATGCTGATGTAATGCAATAACATAAAGTCAATCTCACAATGCCTAATACACATTCACGTAATGCTTAAAAACTAGTCAAGAAATGCCTCAAAACAATAAATGCATTACATAAGTCATTCAGCGCCTAAAAGCCAATCTCGTAATAGTTAATAATAAGTCACGTAATGCCTAATATCCACTCATGTTATGCCAACTTAACTAATCAACCAGCCATGCAATGCCTAATATCCATTCACACAATGCCTAATATCCATTCACATAATGCCTATAAACAAAATAATATTCCAACTATTGTCATCATACCTTTACTTCTCTTATATAAATAGAAAATTAAGAAATTTGGGTGAATAAACAAGTTATTCAACATAATAAAAGTTAATGGCAATTACTGTTTATGAAAAATATGTAATGAATCAAGATTTTATTCATATAGCTTATACTAAGCAGATGATATATCATAACAACCATGAATTATGTGTCTTCCATGGTTCATTTCTTCTTAATCTCATCTACTATTTCATAAATTTTAGCATTGTTCAGAATTTCTGTCTCCATAATTTCCATCCTAATCAGGACCTTGTCGATTAAAACACGCATGTCGTTTTCCATGTTCTTAATGACATCCATCAATTTTTCCATATATGTTGCAACACATTCAGGGATATCTTCCTTTTCAGAATCATCACCATTTCCTGTTTCCCTTCTAGAACGTTAAAAAGCCATGAGAAGTTTGAGATTTTGTGACTTTGATTCGGATGATTTTTTACTGAATGGACAAAGGTTCCCTCTATTTATAAGCATGAATGCTGACTTTTGGAAAGAATGTTCAATGGTTTTAGGCTTGTTTTCTTATGAATATAGTTAGTCCGTAAATTGATGCAATAAGTGCTTTAAAGATAATTTTAGAGTTATGTGTCAGTTGAATTTGGATGGTTTTCTGCACCGACAAAAGTGGAATTCAAGAGGCTGCATTCCTATTTTTCTTCTAATTTTACAAAATTGGTCATTAAGGGGGCTGAATTAGTATATATTCAACTTCAGCGGTAGGTACATAAAGCAACGCAATGACTAAAAACCAGTAACGCAATACCTACAAACTAGTCAAGCAAATCTTAAAATCTCGTCAAGCAATGCACAAGTTACAAATTTTCTAAAATCTAGTCTCGCAATGCCTCCTATCTAGTCCTACATTGTCTAATATTCAATCACATAATGCCAAATAAATAGGTTACGCAATTCCTAATAATCAGTCATGCAATGCTGAAGTTACCTAATACATAACAACTGGACATGTAATGCCTAATATCTAGTCATACACTACCTAATATTCAGTGACGTAATGCCTAAAATATATTCACGAATTGCCTAATAACTAATTAACTTTGCTACTCTCAACTAGGTTTAAGTTGTCAAACTCATATAATTGACCCATCAACTTTTAGGTTTTATGAATATAAATAAATAAACTCAAGAACTTAAAACACATATCTTGATATCATCTCTGCTCTTTAAAATGATGAGAAAGTTGGATGGCAATATAGACCTCAATAGCGTTAGAGAACTGACGGTAAGATAGAGAAATCAAGATTTAATTATGAAATTTTTATTTGAATAGTAGGATAGAAGAAGCCAAGAGCATTTAATTTGGAGTAAATGGTTTAATAGGCATTGTTGTTAAGTCATACCAAAAATTATATAAAAACAATTAACATTATAATGAGGGTCATTTTTTAATTGAACTTATGACGAGAATTATTTTTAATAATTTTCTCTTAAAATAAAGAAGTTTAAAAACTTAACTCAAGAAATCTCATATAAATCTTAAAAAAAAAAAAACCAAGTGCGTAGCAATTATTCTACTCTTAATTCTTAAAGGTTGGAAAAAAAAATTACCTTGGATGGGGTGGTTGACTAATTCTTCATTTTTAATCCATGGATCGCGGCAACAGGTTGCATGGTTAATTGGTTAGTTGCTAGCATGTTGTCGTGGACGTAGGTGAGTCGGGAGTCACGGTTATTGTCGGTTTACGACAGTTTTGCCACGTTAGGGACACGTGCTAATCTCATCCTGCTGTTAGTATGTGTTAGTTGAGATGGGGACGGGAGAAAGGGAAGGGTCCAACCTCATGCTTGACGGTTGACCGTTCATTTTGTACGGCTGCGTGACCCCATCTATCCAAATTCCTGCCGACAAATTTACTTTTTCAATATATATACTATCATCTTGGACAGGAACTTTTTTTTTTTTTCCAAATTCAAATACAACACTCCCGAGTGAGAAGATGTTCATTGATTCCTTCTCTTTCATCACTCCGTTTAATTTAATTGTAGAAAACCAGAGAATACGCCAGAAACTTGCTTAGTTTGAGATTTTTGATGTTTGATTAGTCAACTTCATCACATGACGGATTTTGATGGCTTCACTCTCATCCAATTTGTCAAATTTCTACCGCTTACTGCAAGTCTGCAATAGTAATTATATATGTTTCATGCCAACTCGCCTGGCCCATTGCTCATGAGTCCTGACTAGCCCGCTCTCTCTCATTTTGAGGATCTTTTATTGCTAACAGGAATAAATAAGAATTCGAGCTTCTCTCAGATTTCCATTGCTTCCAAATCAAGTTAAATATTTTTTTTAAAATTTAAACATTACCATGTCTTCTTAAATCATTACATTCATCCAAAACAATTATATTTAAAAATAATAAAAATATTTGACAATACATCTTGTTAACTAAATCTCATTTCAAAATTCTCCCAGTCCCAGTCGAGGTGGCCAATTAAGTATATCATAGGGGAAGAAAATACTAGCATACATTGGAAGGTGAATTACAGATAAGATATTGACATGACATGCTTGACGGTGACTGTGCCTTGTCAGCAACAACGCAGCTAAGCGCCGTGTGTTTGGAGACAATGAATGCCGTGCTTGACATGTTTATTGTTTGTAACCCAATTTCTCAGCACCTTATTTTCTCAAATCTCGGTTTTCTTGGAGAAAAAAACCAAAACATTCAAATGCGAATTTTCTTTTCATTCCTAACCTGACGTTGAACGCACGCGAAATGGAGCAAAGTCTATTGGGAGAGAGAGAGAGAGGCGCAAATGCAAGACTGAGTCTCGGAATTATAGTCAGTTATCAATGCTAGTCTCTCTACTGGAGCGTGAAATAGAACTTTCTAACTACCATACCTAACCCTATCTTAACAGTTGGAGATTTTATGCCCTCTCTAGGCAAGGCCATGTGAGGTTTGGGTACCCCACGTTGTTCTTTGCAGTCTCATTTATTGTTTTACCGTTTTTATGAAATTCATTTGTCATACGCCTAAAGCGGGGAAGAAAGAGAAGGACCGCGAAGAAAGCAGGATGGAAAAAGTTAAAACGTACAATTGGTGATAGGTAGGCATGCAGCTGCAGGCACATGCGATGCGATGCGATGCGATGTAGAGTTGTGTACTGCCTCTCATGAGTCATGAGTGTTGATTCTTCACCACCTGGTTTCTTGTCTCCGAGTACACAAATCGCTCCTTAATTTCTTCCCCCTCACCCTTGTTTTACTTTGAGCATTAGGTAGTTTTAATTTCCCAATTAGATCAGTACTTGTTTCTTGATGGTGCTTTGCTTTAGATTTCTAGCAATTTCTTTTCATCAAATTTATGGTTGCTTAATTATCATGTGCTGCTATAGTACAGATCATGTGAAGGGTGAACATATGATCAGCCCACAGAAAGTAGTAGTAGCTAGTGATTTAATGCCGAATTTGTCCTTTGCATATATAATACATGCAGACAGTCTTGATTCCAAGTTCCAACATACACAGTCTTTGATTAAAAAAAAAAAACCAGCGCGCATGTGATGTCGAAAAGAAAAAGGGTGTGAGAAAGCGTGAAGAATGATTCCGGTTCTGAATTAGAGCAGTTGGGACTTGGGAGCGCTCAACTTTTGCTCTCCCAATTATGAACCAAAAGAAAAGAAAAAAATAACACACTTTTCCTCTTCTTGGAATATATGTCTTGAAACAGTAAATTTGAATAGCAAAAGAGAAATTGCCGGTAATACTTATATAGGTCTTCGTATCTAGAGAGAATTGACGGATGATGGAGATCGTTTCCTCCATATGTGCAACACACACTAAAGACCATGTGAGTCTTGATGTAAACTGCCTGGTCAAATGAGTAATATGCCGACAACATACGTGGCCATGATTCAGAATGAGTATTGACTACTGTTGTCCTAGCTAGGCTTGAACGATATCCAGGAGGAATCAGATTTTTTGTGCATATAATATAATATAATATAATATTCCGGTAAAATATATATTGGCGCGCGCGTGTTGGAGAGAGACAAGTCAATAAAGCCTCAGCTTGTGACGGAGCGATCACCTGGTAGTTATGGAAGTTAAGTGTCAACGAATGTAATCATAAAAGCAGGTGCGATTTGCAAAGCACCCCCACCACTGCAAAGCAGTCAATTAGGAGGGACACACTTGATCCCAGCGTGAACATCTTTCTTTTAATTAATTAATGCCATGTAATCATATCTTCAAATTCCCTGCATTGTTGTTCCCGCTAAACAGCAATCAATTCATATGCACCTGATCATCGATCAAACACTTTTGTTTTTTTATCTTTAATTTGCAACACAAAACATGTATTAGATTATATATGTACACCATGATAAGTTGTCATGTCACAACGGAATTTTCATCTTGTATTGCTGTGAACTTGGTTTTGATTCAACTGATCACAGATGCATCTAGATCGAAGGTGCATATATATATATATAACCTGTATTGTATGTGGTGGTAACTGATAGATAAGTCCCAAAGGCTCTTCTCGTTGAAACACATGTACAAACTTATTTCAATCAAAGGCTGTTCTCTATGGTATGCATTAATTGTGGACTGGTAACCCAATAAAATTTATCAATGAATATAAATACATAAACATCAATATCGTAAGATTAGGTAAAATATCCTCGTTTAACTTTTTGCAGATGAGGAACATATGTTTAAAACCCTTTCGCATGCATGTAGAGTCGATTGTACAGCAAATGGAAATATCTTATCCAAATGCAAAATGACATTGCGCTGAGCTGCACAACCTACCTCTCTTCCTTTTCACTTGTATCCATTTTTGACCCAACAAACAATTGGATCTTCTTTGGGGGTAGCTGTAATCAATCTCACACTCAATTTTGGATTTATGGTTGGCCTTTAAGGCCGCAAAGCCCACACCTCATTTACTTTTATATTGTAGGCCTTTTTGGGCCGACTAGTGGATGATGTATCATCACGAATTGGATGATTAAACCTATTGTCACGGCCTTTCTTGGACCGATTCGTGGTTGGGTTCATAATTTATAAAATTATTTACAATTTAATTTGTAAAATTTAAGATAGTATGAAATTAGATTCAAATTTCAATTCATGATGTTTGGTATCAGAGTAAGCTCGAATCTTTACAGATGTGAAGTATGGAGATAAAAAAGTCAAAGTAGATTTAGACTAATGAAAGAGTTTCTCTCATTTACAAGTTAAGAGCTAGTGTAACGGGATGTTGCACAATTAGATAAGGTAGAATGTCATGAATTTTATATTAGTAAAAGATAGGATGAATCTTATTAGATATATAAAGAACCTTCCATTACTTATCAAGTATGTCTTTTGAATAAATCTTAGATAAAGAATGTGAACTTGTGATTTATAGGGTTAATTAAAACTCTATTTTCAAAGTATAATTTTACATATTTATTTATAAAAGCTACTATAGCATTTTTATCTTTAATTTTACATATTATTTTTTTTAAAAATGGAATAAGGTAATTCGAATCTTAATCATTAAGCAGGGATTATGTACCAACTAATACTCAAGTACATATATTATTGTTAATGATTTTATTTTCTTTTTATTATAATTTCAAAAAAAAAATTATTAATGTTGGTGGGAAAGGGGGTTTTTATATGGCATTCAAGAATAGGCAAAATTAGCTTCAAGGCAAGCCTTTCAAATAGACGTCTATCTTTAAGACTTATTTCACCCCACCACTAGGTATGCAAAGGGAAATAATGCGAATAGTCTCAAAGATACAATGAAGCCAATGTCTAACTTTCATATTGCACTTACGAAGTAGACTGCTAAATATATCTAAAGGTTTGCAAAGTTGTTTGGCCTTAGAACTGACTTTCTGCAACAAATAGATAATAAGGAATTCGAAATATCTTGAAAATGGTGGGAACTTTAGTGTTTCTTTTTGTGTGTTCTGGTGTGTCTAAAATGGTTGGCACCAAGCCCTTTATATAGGCTTACAAGTGTCTCTTCTTCAAGGACACAACCCTTTCATAAAAACACCTCTTTGTCTAGAAAGCATCTTTATGATTTTTGTCAATACAACTTTTAGATATAGTTATTGTTTCAATAGTCATATTGTGAATAGATAACTATTTATCCCACAAATCATAACCTATGAGTTATATCTTGAAACAATAACTATTCACTTTAACTTTTGAGCAATGGTGTCTTTTCAATCATGTCTCTTAACTTTTAGATATGATTTTTCAAGAGACATAACCATTCACATGAAAACATGTCTATATCTAATAGACACATTATGTCACTTTTCGTAACATAACTTTTGAGCTAATGATAGCTTTTCCATCATGTGAAATAACCTTTAATTTTGAAAATGCACCAACAATCCCCCACCATTTTCAAAATTCCAAATACCAACAACTTTGGGAAACTTGTGCATAAATGAAGGTATCCTGCAGATCTGAACCTTCACTTAGTGAATGTGGTTGGTTCTAGTCTGAATTGAGTGGTTGATCAAGCATTGAACCATCGATTTTTCATTGACTAGTCGGGCCACTAAACACACACAAGCCTCCTTGCTCACATTGTATCTAGTTTTACTAACACGTTTATGGCCATGTGTTTTGCATCCATTCATGAGTGCTGTTAAAGTCAAGCCTTTAACTCCTAGAAGCGGCCACACTTCCACTCATATAGGTAGCCCCCATCGAAAGTACCTCGTAATTATAGTACTTCAACATATACATGTTATGGGTCTATTAAGAACTTTTCGTTCAGCCTTACCTTACACATTACGGGAACCAAGCACTATACACCTTGGGATGGAAAATATAATTTAGTGCTTGCAACCATTATGTGGTAGAATGGTCAGTACCCGAGACTTGCAAGTCAGTTGCAAGCGTCGATGTGAGCTCCCACCAAGTCTAATATATCGACTATTTCCATTGTAAGCTTGATTATATGCCTTTGATATAGTTGCTTCATTGTCGCAATGTATCAAGATTGATGCCATTGGCTTAAGCCACAATAAAATTTCATAAAGTAAATCTTTCAACCATTCCGCTTCTTGGGTAGCAAATGCTAAGGCTATAAATTCAGTCGCCATGGTGGAGTCCGCTTGACAAGATTGTTTCTTAGAACCCCAAGAAACAGCACCCCCACCAAGTGTAAAAATCCATCCAGTCGTGGATGTGTAATCCGATCTATTTGAGTTCTAACTTGCATCTGTATACCTTTATAAAACCGAAGGAAAACCTGAATAGCAGATGCCATAATTTTTTGTACTCTTTAAGTACCTTAGAACTCTATGAACAGCATACCAATGTTGTTTACTCGGATTACTTGTAAACCGACTTAGCATCTCAACCGTAAATGTAATATTCGGCCTTGTACAGACCATTGCGTACATGAAGCATCCAATCACCCTTGCATATTCATTTTATGTTATTGGTTTATCTTCATTGGCTACTAGCCGTAGATTAAAATCATAAGGCGTAGTCATGGCCATACAATCTAACTTTCCATACTTCATTACAATCTTTTCAATGTAATGAGATTGAGACAATGTTAGGCCATTATTGTCTCTCATTATTCTTATACCAAGAATAACATCCGCCATGCTCATATCTTTCATGTCAAAATTCTTTGACAAGAACCTTTTTGTGTCTTCCACTTGTTTCAAATTGGTACCAAATATTAACATGTCATTCACATATAAGCAAATGATGACACCTCAATCGTTATGGAACTTACTATAGACACACTTGTCAGATTGATTAATTTTGTAGCCATTAGCTAGCACAACCTCATCAAACTTTTGATGTCATTGTTTAGGCGCTTGTTTTAATCCATACAAGAACTTTACAAGCTTACACACTTTCCTTTCTTGACCAGGAAAGACAAACCTTTCGGGTTGTTTCATATACACCTCTTCATCTAATTCACCATTTAGGAATGTTGTCTTAACATCCATTTGGTGAATTACCATCTTATATATAGATGCAAGTGCTATAAGCACTCTAATTGTAGCTATTCTTGCTACCGGTGCATATATATCAAAATAATCAACACCTTTCTTTTGTTTAAAGCCTTTTGCCACTAGCCTTGCTTTAAATTTTTCCACGGTTCCATCAACTTTCATTTTCTTTTTGAAAATCCAGTTATAGCCTATTGGCTTGGAACCTGGTGGAAGGTCTACCAATTTTCATGTTTTGTTTCCCTTTATTGAGTCCATCTCATCTTATATTGCTTCTCGCCAAAAAGAAGCGTCTCGAGACTTCATTGCCTCATCATAAGTTTGAGGATCACCTTCACCTTTTACCTTAAAGCAGTAAGGTAGGTATTCACATGTTTCCTTTATTGTACATTCCATTAAGTACATGAGGAAATCGGATCCAAATGTCTTTGTTTTTCTAATTCTTTTACTCCTCCGAAGCTTGATAGTTTTCTCGTCATTTTCTGAGAAACTATCAGTTTTTGTTATTTATTCCTTGGGTCTTCAAATTGAGTTAAACCTTGTTTCATCAAAGATAGCGTCCCTTGATTCTATGACCATATTAACGGAATATAAATCATTAGGCTCTATCACTCTGAAACGATATGCTTTACTATATTTAGCATATCTTATAAATATGCATTCAATTCCTTTTTTACCCAATTTCCTTTTCTTTGACTCTAGAACCCTTACTATGGCTCGACATCCCCAAACTCTTAAATAATTAAGGTTTGGCTTTCGTCCTTTCCATAGTTCATAAGGAGTAGTTTTACTCCTTTTGTTTGGGATTCTATTTAGTATATGGCAAGCCGTTAGTAAGGCTTCGCCCCGAAATCCTTTTCCCAAACCCGAGTTAGAAAGCAAAGCATTGACCATTTTCGTAAAAACTAGATTCTTACGTTCCGCTACACCATTTTGTTTCGATGTGTATGGAGCGGTAGTCTCGTGAATAATTTCAGTGGACTCCAAGTACTCAGGATCATAATATTTACCTCCTCTATCACTTCGTAAATATTTAATAAACAATTCACAACACAATTCAACTTCTCTTTTATAAATTCTAAATTTCTCTAATGCTTCATTTTTGGCATGTAATAAGTAAACATAGCAATATCTAGAGAAGTCATCAATAAATGTTACGAAATATTTCTTTCCACCGATAGAAGGAGTACTATGCATGTCACAAACATCATAATGTATTAATTCAAGTAATTTAGTGCTTCTTTTTATCTTAGGAAATGAGTTTCTAGTGATTTTAGTGACCATGCATGTCTTGCACATATCATTACTTTCATCAATGTTGGGTATTAATTCCATTTTAGACATATCATGCATTCTTCTATAATGAACATGACCTAATCTATTTTGCCATAGATTAGTTAGGATTGCTTTACTATCATGAACATGAAACAATGCATCAATATAAGCAGAACTAATAATACTTTTATTGACATTAAGCTTGAACATGTTTTCACAATAATATCCGTTTCTTACATATTGTCCACCTTTTGTAAAGATGAACTTATCCGCTTCAAATATTAATTTGAAGCCAAACTTATTCAACAAGCCACCTGACACAAGGCTTTTTCTTACTTCTGGTACATAGAAGACATTGTTTAGTACAAATGTCTTTCCATAAGTAAACACAAGTTCCACAGTGCCTTTTCCTTTCACTTGTGTAGTGGAGGAATTTCCCATGTATAGCACATTTCCATCATCAACTTCTTCCAAAGTCTTGAAGAAACTTTTGTCGTTGCATACATGATTAGTTGCACCAGTGTCAATCCACCATGCTCCATAATCTTGGAGAAGATTGACTTCGAAAATCATAGCCACAAACTTGTGATTGTTCACGCCTTGTGTCTTGCTTTTCAAAAGTCTACATTCCGCCTTAAAATGACCAAGTTCGTTACAATAAAAACATGGC
The DNA here is from genome assembly GCF_053813885.1 of Theobroma cacao. Classification (NCBI taxonomy): domain Eukaryota; kingdom Viridiplantae; phylum Streptophyta; class Magnoliopsida; order Malvales; family Malvaceae; genus Theobroma; species Theobroma cacao. Next base: position 56,309 of record NC_142640.1, read on the forward strand.
CCTTTTTTCTATTCCTTTTGAACTTATGACCTTTGTCATTAATACCCGTGGAATGTCTTCTTTTGACCTGCTTGTTTGATGGTTTATGTTCCATCACATGGACCTTTGAAGTCTCAAGATTCTTTTCATTAGAATCCTTTCCTTTTTCATCTTGCTTGACTTCTTCTTGTTTCCGATAATCTTCTTCTATTCAAAGATGATTACCAAGGTCCTTGAGAGACATATCGTCCTTTTTATGTTTAAGGAATTTCTTTGTGTCTCTCCATGAAGAGGGAAGCTTATCAATTATTGAAGAAACCACAATAGTTTCATCCATTTTAAGACCATATTGCTTAAAGATATTGAGAATGCGTTCAAGCTCATGCAATTGCTCCATAACAGAACGATTACCAATCATTTTAAAGTTATTGAAACGACTAACCAGGAATTTCTTGCTGCTTGCGTCTTCCACCATGTATCGTGCTTCCAACTTGTCCTAAAGTTGCTTTGCACTAGCCTCGTTCTGGTACGCATAGAACAATGCATCCGACATTCCATTCAGAATGTGTCCCATGCATATGTAGTCATCATTATCCCATTTCTGCCTCGAACGAGTTCTTTCCGCGTATTCTTCACCGTCTTCCTCACTTGGTCGTGGTGTATCTAGAACATATGCAACCTTGAGTGTTGTGAGGAGGAAGCGCATCTTTTTCTGCCATCGAATGAAGTCTCCTCCATCAAAGCAATCTAACTTGACAATGTTAGTAGCCATCTCCTTGAGTGAAGCCATTTTGAATACCACGAAAATAAGTCTTAAAATTGTTGGTAGGAAATGGGGGTTTTTATACGATATTCAAGAATAGGCAAAATTGACTTCAAGGCGAGCCTTTCAAATAGACGTCTATCTTTAAGACTTATTTCGTCCCCACCACTCTGTATGCAAAGGGGAATAATGCAAATAGTCTCAAGGATAAAATGAAGCCAACGTCTAACTTTCGTATTGCACTTACGAAGTAGATCGCTGATAAACCCAAGGGTTTGCAAAGTTGTTTGGTCTTAGAACCGACTTTCTGCAGCAAGTAGATAATAAAGAATTCGGAATATGTTGAAGATGGTGGGAACTTTAGTGTTTCTTTTTGTGTGTTCTGGTGTGTCTAAAATGGTTGGCACCAAGCCCTTTATATAGGCTTACAAGTATCTTTTCTTTAAAGACACAACCCTTTCATAAAAGCACCTCTTTGTCTAGAAAGCTTCTTTATGATTTTTGCCAACACAATTTTAAGATATAGTTATTGTTTCAATAGTCATCTTATGAATAGATAACTATTTATCCCACAAATTATAACCTATGAGTTATATCTTGAACCAATAACTATTTACTTTAACTTTTGAGCAATGGTGTCTTTTCAATTATGTCTCATAACTTTTGAATATGATTTTTCAAGAGACATAACCATTCACATGAAAATATATCTATATCTAATAAATACATTATGTCACTTTTCATAACATAACTTAAAGCTAATGATAGCTTTTCATAATGTGAAATAACTTTTAATTTTGAAAATACATCAATAATTAATGCACCCCTCTCTCAATAAATAAAAAAAATACCAAAGATTAAAGTCGAAAGAAGATAAGTAATGAAGTCAATTAATGATAAAAAGGAAATTTTATTAATTATTAATTAATCAGTACTAATCTTGTTTAGCATACAAGTACGGAATTTATATGTAAATTAACAGGGCCGTCAAGCCAAACGCACAATCTGACCCAAAAAGTAGAAAATGAAACAAAATATTTAATTGGATAAAAAAAAAAACTCCTCCGGAGCACGCCTCCTCCGAACTAGGAACAGATCCCGACCATAAAGACTGAGCGATAGTTCCAATTTAGTCTCTTTGATCCTTTGATACTTTTGATCGGCAGAGAAAGAAATCGATGATACTGCTACAGTCCCATTCACGATTCCTTCTCCAAACTTTGCTGAATCGAGTACAGAAGTGCGTTTTCCTTCGTTTTCTTTTTTTTTCTTTTCCATTTCATTTCCTTTAATCTGATAAACATACACTTTTATCGTTTGGTTTGATTCTTTTTTGTCTTTTTCTTTTCTGATTGCATTGCCTTTTTGCTTCTTTAATTGCATCTTAATTCTTAATTAATCTGATCAACTTGGAAGACGTAGTTGGGAATTCGTGTAGAGAATAGCAGTACAATTCTAATTCATAGATGTATCTGTCATGCTCTTGTGAGGAATTTGATGGTTCCTTTTCTGATGCTCAAGTCTTCCATTATTACATCCATTCTCGTTGTTGTTTGCAGTGTGTTGCTCACCTCATTTTTTGAACTAGTAGTGTTGCTTTTCAATACCTAACCGCTGCCCTAGGTATTGGTATGCGAAAGATGTATCATGTGAACTGATGAGACTATCAACAAATTTGTACCCTTAAAGCGTTGAGGCATAGGCGTTTCCAGAATTAGTTTTGTATTGTTTTCAAGGATGATATGTATTAGAAATATTAATATAGTTGGCAAAGGTTAATTCCAAAATGAATAATACAAATTCCTGTTTCAAAAACTATAATAAACATCTAATTTAGAATAACATAAGTGTATAAATTCACCATATAAGGCTTATTTTGTTTGCATACTTCAACTTTTGCACAGAATGAATTGATGAAGCATTAAGGGCAATTGGGTAGAGCTAGGCTTTTCAGATGGGTTTTCAATTTTCATGGGTTTTTGCATTTTAAAGTTAAATTAATTTTTACTTTCACAAGATCCCACTTCACACAATCCTCAGAGCCGCAAAGAAAGTTGTGTGAACAGTGTAAAATTGCACCATTCTTATATGATATAGGCATACATAAAGTTGGAACCATGACTATTTTTGATGTGGTGCATGTTGTCAATGGTCATGGACTCATATATGCTGTGCATTATTTTTTGTATGTCAATTACACATACTGATGTTGAATGTAGAAACACCTTTCTCAGTGCTCATTCATTTGTAACCACTGGATATTTTTCAAATCTTTTCACTCTTTTGCACAGCTTGTGATTTCTCTCATGTTGATTTTGCAGTCTTGAAAAGTCAGTTGAGCTAGACTACCACTGGGTTGAGTTTGATGATGTTCGTTACCATGTTCAGGTGATTTAGAAACCTTTTCTTTGTTTCATTCATCTATCTAAAAGAAACCAACTCTATGTATTATAAATTATTCATGCACATTTTATGCTAGCCTTCTCCATTAGGAACCACGATCTTTATATTATGCTCATCTAAGTTACAATCAACATGCAGGTGTCGATGAAGAATCCACATATTCTACTTCTTTCGGTATCATTACCTACCCCACCTCTGGAAACTGTTTTCCTTGGTGGACTTCCATTTGGAGCCATAGAAGCTATAAAATCAGCTTATGGTGTAATTGTTCAAATTCTTGATCCTCCAAGGGATGGCTTCAATCTCACATTGAAACTGAATTTGTCCAAACTTCCTCCAGATGAAGGTCAACAATTTTCTAAGGTCATTATAAGCTTGCACCATGATATGCCAAAACGCTTAGGATCAAACTGTTGACAATTCCCATCCTTCATTATTAGTAAATAAGAAAACCATTTTTTGGAGTATATTTGTGGCTGTATGGTTTTCCTAGTTATTGGTTAGAATATTTTCTCAATGACTTAATTCTTCTCTTGGCTTTAAGCTTGAATATGAGGGCAAGTACTGCTACACCTGAAATTGAAAAGTTCAAGATTCCTAGGTGAAATGTCAAAGCTTTTAGGAAGGATATCATATACCTTTTCTGAAACTCAATAGTAGCTTTAATTTAAGAGATCGATTATATTTGGTAGGGATGCTTCTAATAAGTATCTCTTTCTTGTATCCTGTTCATATCAAATAGGACAGGTTTTTGATACTTTTGGATGCATATGCAATGCTCATCATATCAATATCAGGTAGAATACTTGTATCTTATAGTCATATTTGTCATGATGTATCCAAAATGTAATAGAAAAAATCTGTAACAATTAACCATGCCTAAGATGTCTCATATGCTCTTAGATTCATGGAGACATAATAATGATCTTATTAAGTATATTAGGGATGAGTTTATAAGAATCGTAGAAAGGGATTAGCAGTTTCAGCGTAATGTAGGACGAATACCTGTAATAAACTTTCAACTGAGAACATTGCTTATTTTAATAAAATAGAACATTAATACAAGGAAGATATATTTTTTAATCAGTGTTTCTCTTTATATGATGTCTTACTTCTTTCGCGTTTTCTGCGTTCACTACATTTGTATCAATTTTTCTTTAGAATGTCAAGGGTATTTACTGGCATTTAATGATAATCTGACCAAGGTATTCAGTTTCATAGCCAATAGTATCAGCTTTTTGCATTTAATGTTGCTGTGAGATATATGTGCACTCCAAACACAGAAAGGTGGTAATGTTTTCTTGGGCTTGCATCTCAGGTTGGGCTTATTGCCTCATCTAAGTTGCTACTTCCATAGCTCTCTCCATCAATCACACAAAGCTACCTCTTAATAGGAAAAGGAGATATAGTTGAATTCAATCAACTATGAAGTCTTATACTAGATATTAGTGGCTGTTTTGACTATTAGTTTCTGTTTTAAATGAACCTGTACAAAATTCTGCACCCATCTATTAGTTAACCTTGTAAACATTGCCCAGATAGATTAATGATATCTTTTTCACTCAGACTCTTGTGAACTAAACTTATTTCTTGATGTTTGATATAATTGCTAAATTGGAACAAGCAAATGCTAACTATTAGTGCCAGCAGTTGCAAATGAATTACTTGAATTAGTAGACAATATTTTGTCTCTTTTTTTTTTTAATTAAAAAGTAAAAAATATTTGGGCCTTTTTATATAGAAAGGGGTGGAGGGGTGTATGGTGTTCAATTTGTGGCAGGAGGAGGTTATTAAAAGGAGATCTCTATTTATCATTTCGCTTGTTTACATTTTTGATTAGGATTAATGGCTTTAAATATCCATGTTGGCTGACTTTCACTGGAAAAGTTATTTGGTTTTAATTAATTAGATGCAACATGTCAGCACTCTTGGCCTTAGAGCACACTTGCATACTTGTAGATTTCACAGTGTGTGTGTGTGAGTCTTTGTTGTGCACCATCGTACTGATTTGAGCTTTTACATGTTTCATTGGTCTTCATCTTTTGCGTTCTTTCGTGACAGTTTCAACTCTTGATGTCCTGCAGAGTACAGACATGCTCTTTTGGTAAAGGTTGCATCTGTTAGGGAAGTGGTATTAGGTGCTCCTTTAAGAGTAATCCTAAAATATCTTGCTTCGAGGACCATTGCTCCTGATATAGATCGGCTTGTTGCTCTCGTGCATCGACCAAATGAGTCCTTTTTCCTTCTTCCGCAGGTATTGTTTCAAGTGACTAGCCTGATTTTAGTTTAAATGGTGAGAATCTTACTCAATCTAATTTACCAGCACAGAATTGTCTGTGGGCAGGTGGGGGCAACCAGGCTTAGCTTAGGTTGAGGTCTTGGATTCAAGCTGCAATGCTTTTTCCTTTCTACCCATCAACAGAAAAATTAACTAATTAAATAAAAAATGAATGCGGGTGTGTGACAGGGTCATTGTAATTTTTGTTTTGATACTTTATTTTCTTTTGGTTTTCTTTCCCTGTCTCAGGACATAGATTTGTTATTTTCTTTTGCTTTTCTTTCACTGGTCATCTGTCACACTCACACAGGTATAGTTTTATTTGTTTTGCCTCACAGATAATCTGTCTCTCTTTCTCTTTGGTACAAACAATTTTTTAATTCTTTTCTTTTTTGGGTCGAAGGTACAAACATATCTATTTTATATATGTGTGACTATAGCTGTCTTGTAATTTAACTGGTAGAAAATTTTACTTTAGCAGGCAGAGAAGGTCACAGTGGTGTTTCCAATGAGATTCAAGGACTCAATAGACACTGTTCTGGCAACCTCTTTCCTGCAGGTATGGTTAGGGGGTGCAAAAATTTATATGGACCTCTCTGTTATATTTCTTGCTTTTCAGTTAAATGCTTCATCATCTTTCAGGAATTTGTGGAATCTAGGCGTACAGCTGGGCTGAATAATGCACCTCCTTGTTTGTGGTCTCATTCTCCTCCGCTGGAACTGAAGGGAGCAACTGATGATGCATTATCAGCAAATGCAGGATTTGTTACTTTTGGTAATATCACAAGACTAGAGTTTCTTTTTCCATTTTTAGTTATGTTGTTAATATTACAAACTCGATTATGTGTCATGAATGCAGTTATTTTCCCTCGTCATGTGGAAGGCAAAAAATTGGACCGTACTGTGTGGAATTTATCAACATTTCATGCATATGTGAATTATCATGTTAAGGTGAGTTTCACCTTGCATAAATTGCTTTGCTCGATGTATGCTTCATTAAAGATTCTTTTAGACTTTCTAGCACTTTGAAATATGAGAATGAATTATGTGATCTGAGGTTGTAGCCTAATTATAGTATATATGACTGAGAAGTTCATTTAATACTTGTTAGAATGGGATTCTGAATTGCTTTTGAAAAAAGCGATGTGGCAGTAACTTGTATTAATAGAAGAATGTTACCTTGAATTTCTAAATCCATGCTTGTACTTCTATATGTTTTTGTATTATGTTATTATGAAAAAGGATTATATTATGGTGTGAATGGTACATCCAAATACCATTTATGTTCCTTCCTGATAGGGACTATCTTCTACTGGCATTTTTTGTTCCAACAGCCCATTGGGCCATCAATGTTGTCTTAGAAGCTCAATTGGCAAGGTTTAACCTCTTTGGTACCTTGTAACTGAACTCAATCATGTTTTTCTTTGTTTTGTTGTTAATTGATTTGAGTGTCTACTGGATGAAATATATATAGCTGTGAAGAAATTGTTGGATGAGGCAATTGGGTAATAGGTGAGGATGCAATATTATGTGGGTTGATATGGCTAGTCGCATTTCACCTCCTGGTTATTATCATTTTATAGTTATTACTTAAGGATTTTCAAGGAACCACTATGCATTTGGGGCATTTTTAACATAGAGAGTACAGTCTTTTGCTTCTTTAGTTTGCTATATGGTTAGACACTTACGTAAAGACTTAAAATCTCTGTAATTTCCATTCTTTTACTCAGTGCTCAGAGGGGTTTATGCATACCCGGATGCGGCGACGTGTGGAGTCACTCATTCAGGTAGTATCTTCTGTTACTTGATTATGTTTCTGTCAACAGCATGTTCAGTTTGACAGTGGTTCCATAAGATCCATTTAGCTGCAAGCTTTCTTGCTAATTTCTTTGAAATTTGCGAGTGAATGCTTCTAATGCTCAAATGTATGAATATATATATATATATTACTACCATGCAGGCTCTCAATCGTGCCAAACCAGATCAGGAGAAGACTAAGAAAGCAGCACATACAAGATCTTTCAAACGACTGGTATGTTTTGTAAATGGTACACTTGATACTTGACAAGTTGGATTTTGCTGATGCTTCAAAATGTACATGCTTGGTTGCAGAGCCTTAAGGAAAGTCGGACAAATTCAAATTCATAAATGTGCTGTTGATGTGCTCTTGTCGTACCTAAAAGAATACTTTGCCCAAGGCTTTGCTCAAGAATACATTCCCTACGGTTTTGCTTGCATAAGCATGGGGATTGATTGCTGCAGGTGCTTGTATTCAAAGACTTTTATCCAAGCAAAATGAACATATTCAATCTATAAATATGTACAACTGGGTGGTAGTGATCTTGTGTGAACAGATAAAAATAATATGAGTAGGTCATTTAAGACATCTGGGCAGTTAGGTTTTTGCAAAAAGATGTTAATATTTTTATTTTATTTTCAACATGGAAAAGGTACTATATGGAAGCGTGAATTATCGAAGTAAGATGTTTAAGTTATTGAGTACACGAGACGTTGGTTTTTTGGAGAAAATAGAGCCAGTTTTGATGTATGTGGGTTTGGGTGCCGGTGGTGAGTTTGTTTTTGGGCTTCAATTTCCTTGATTACAGGACAGTTAGCGGTATCGTTGTTATATTATTATTATTATTAATATTATTACTGAAGGGAGCTGTGGTTTCAATAAACCGTATATGTTAATCAGCGATCGACATTCCTATTAAGGCTTTAGTACCGCTTAAAGTATACATACATGAAAAAAAGAAAGAAGAAAAAAGGCGCGTAGTGGGGTCCCTTCGCCAATTGGGAAGATTTAAGATGTAAGCACTCTCCCAGGAAGTTTCCTGAGGAAGATCCCAATCAAAAGTTGGCTGTCATTTGCATAATAATGCATGTGAAACACGCGTGAGTAATTAGATGGGTGTTTTAGCAGAGCATTATTGCGATTTTCTTTCTTTCTTTCTGTATTAGAATTTTGAGAAACAAAGTGTTGCATAAAAATGGGAACACGAAGTGAAAGAAACAGCAGAGAAGGCTTGGCTTTATACAAGAGAAATGCCCCCAACAGCAAAGAATATAAACGCCCAAAAACAATTGGGCAAAACAAAAAATTAGCTAGCTTGTGCAAACAAAAAACGTAAAAACACTGCTCCTCGTGTCAACGTCATAAGCTCCAATTACAAATCATCCGCCAATCATAAATTCCTTTCTTTTGTATTCACATCACAGGTACCCTCCCTTGTCATCTTACTCCGAATCACTCTCCACGCATTCCATTCCTTTTAATCCCTTTCGCTTTTGCTGCCATATGCAACCACCACCACAAAACCAAACCATGACTACTTGTTACTATTTTACATTGCAATTTCTTTTGACATGCATTTACAAACACACTCCCTGCAACAATAACTAAAACCCCCCGCCCTCAGCTTCATTTTTTCATCAACTAAATTACAGTATAACAATACTAGTCCCTCCAGTTTGAACGCAACTTGTGCAAGTGAAAAAACAAATCATCAAGTTATTATTCTCCCCAGTGACAACAAAGCCAAGAATTAAAAAGGACACACACACACACACACATATCTACTCCTTCATAAGAGAAAACACACAGCCCTTACCTTCTTCGCAGATTTCTTTTCTCGGACCTCGTATCGGCTCTTAGTCAAATCGGATAGCCACATACCTGGAAAACAATACTGCCAAAAACACCAAAGCCCCAAGTACCATGGTTTATTTAGAAAGGCATACCAAAATATAGTCACTAAACATACATGTAAGCAGAAATACCTGGAGCGTTCTATCTACGTTCTTGGCCCTTTTCTTGGGTCTCTGAGGGAGCTTTGTTCCTTTCATGGCTAAAAAATCCTCCTCCTTCTCCTTTCTTGACAAAGAAATGTAAATCCTGGGCCATTCAATCACTTCAACATTCACCTTCTCTCCCACTCCAGCTGCTGAAGCAGTGCTATTAGCAGCTCCACCTGCCCGTTCTGATTGAACCGGAGCATAATCAGTCTGATTCATGCGGTCAGTTTGCACTGCTGATCCATTTTGTTGCCCATCTTTGACTGACCCAGCACACAACTTCTTTCTATCAATGGTCTCTAGAGGAGGAGATTTTTTTCCTGCCATAGCTCTAGAAGCAGCTCGGCTAGTGCCACCACTGTTTCTTGATGGTGATCCACTTGCAGCGGCTGATCGCTCATCTAGATTCCTGTCATGGCCAAGAAAAGATGTAACAGAAGACAATCGATGAGGCTGGGATTGGTTGCAAAAGGCGGGAAGGACAAGCCTTGGAAGCGTAGATGAATTGTACAGTATAAAATACGCAAAAATCAAGGGCAGACAATAGTGTTAGTAACGACAGAATTTAATACCCACCTAAAAGACAAGCAGCTCATTACTGTCTTGAAGAAAGGTAGAGTTCAAAGGATAGTAAATATTGTAAATCGCAAAGCAATATATAGGAGTGAAAAAACAGCTATTACAATTACAGTACCTTTTATTAAAATATAATGCACAAAAGAAAATAAGATGAATACAAAATCTTGAGCAATAAATGGAGCATGTATAGGACTTTCAAAAAAAAATGGAGTACGTATACAAAATCAATCTATACAAGAAAAAAATCAACAGCAGAATTAATTAATTAATTAAAACTCTTCTGTTTTGAAAGAAATGGACGAAAGAAAGAGAGAGAAAAAAAAAACAATGCATTGGGTTGGATACCTGCTAGAAAGCAAACCATTTCTAAGAGTAGAACATCTGGCGCTGTTAGAGGGAGGTGCAGGTGGCGGAGGAGGCATTGTTGCATGTAAGACTCTCCTGGGAACCTTATTGCCAATGGGTTGCCTCCCTGGAACAGTTGACGAGGAAGAATCATCAGCGAGCGGCCGGATCTCGGATCTTGAGACTCTTGCCCTTTTCTTTTGACCCCACTGCAATAGCACATCGCCACGGTTGGGGCTAGTCGTCTCGCTTCTCTTTGGCATCTCATGATGATGGTTGTTCTCAGTTTGTGCTTGTGCTTTTGGAGGAGAGTTGGGTGCTCCATTAGCGCCAACACCAGAACTGGGATGGGACAAATTGCTATTGTGGAGGTGGTGGTCTTGGGTTCTAGATGGGGGTCTGTATCTCACCCCTTTTGCTCCTTCAAAAGCAGTGATAATATCTTTCGAAATGCATCTTCCATTCTCAATATTGCTATTGTTGCTGCAGCTGCCGCCTTCTTCCTTGCACATTGTTGATGTTGTTGTTATTGTTGGTTTCAAACCCAACTTTTTGGCACTGCTCAAAGGAGGACAATCTGGACTTACTCTCTGATATCTGTAATGTAAATCAAAGCCATTCTCCATAAAATTAGAATATAATAATAGTAGCAAAAATTCAAGCTTGTTGTCTATTAGGGGGAGAGAGAGAATCACAATAACCATTTGATTTGCCACACAAACGAGACTCCAAATCATGGAGGAAACAAATACAGGCATAGTAAAGTGGATTTAGATTTTGGATTCAGCATCGCATATGTTTCTGACTCAAAAAAACAATATCAAGCAACAGATCAGGGGTTATTACTAAAAAAGGCATTTAAAACAAGCAAGAAATTGGAGACAATGGATTACCCGACACCCAAAAGTCATTCTTTCTCCGTCCATTATTCTAGTGTAGATGAAAAAAAGTAAAAACAGGGAAGGGAATAATTCATGGAGGAACAAAGGGGAAGGCATACATCGGTGAATAGTGACCATAAGCAAGTGTAAAAAGAAGGAAAGAAACAAGAGATTTTCGAAATTTGGTGTTGTCATGCTGCTGCAATTATTCCAAATCTATCAGGAACCGGATTTTGACGAGATTTTCAAATCCACGGCTCACAGCCCGAATCTGACCATATAATTCAACCAACAGCTGAAGCGTAGGAGAAAAAGGAAGAGAAATCTAAATCAAAAGGCGATGAGCATTGAAGAGGTTGGTTGGTGGAAGCAAATCTGATTCCACGTGACAACTTTGTCTCTCCTCAACAGCAACAACACCGGCGACAAAGAGGAGGCGGATCAGGTAATCTACCAGAGAAATAACTGATTACTTATTGCCTCATGAAAGACTCAGACGAACACTAAAATATCTATATCTATACATATTCATATTGTGATAATGATTAGAATTTCTGCCAACAGAAAATAGAAAAATCAACACACGCAACACAGTTGGAAGAAACAGGCAGCAGAGCCCAGACCTCATCATCGTATATCATGGATGAACATGAACTAGTTTGGACAGAGTTTTGATCTCCTCTAGTCTCATATCATTTCCATCGGAAAACTCATAAATCGGGATTCAAGGGGAGTAATAGGCCAATTGCTAAAGCTCCATGTAGCATCTAATATCTTTATCTGTATGAGTGTGTCTATATGGATGGAAGAAAGAGAGAAGTAGGCAGCAGTGAGACAGAAGAACCCAGTTCGCACTCAGCTGCAGCCGAAGGCAAAGTGTTGCGGCCTTGTAGGGGCGTGGGCGTTTTGTTTAGTGGTAGTAGAAGTGTTTTTTGGATTTTGCATTTCCTTAAATGCCTCTCTCTTGTCCTGCTTATTCCCCACTTTGCCATGGCAGCTCTTTTCCGGCTATTTTCTACTTGTTTAGGGCTTAAACTCCCAATCCCAATCCCAATCCCAATCCCAATCCCAAGCCCAAGCAGAGCAGCCAAAGCCCAAACCCATTTTCTTTGTCCGTGGGCCGAATCAGATTGAGTTCGAAGTGAGATCTCACCCAGTCCATGCTTTGAAGAGTCATCATCGGCTGGCTTACAAACACACTCTAATATTTTATTTTTTAAATAGTAATTTAAAATTAAAATTAAATAAACGGGTTGGATAGTTTTGAACATTAGGTCATTGGGGCTTTTTGAGAGAGAGAATATGCATCAAGCAATGAGTCAAATACTCACATACATTTGATTAGCAACATTTTGATTTAACTATTAGTTTGAGTATGCATTTTATATTTGCGAGGAGGAATGATGTCTCTTATCTCAAGTGAAAACAGGAACAAAATATAATGTAAATCTTGTTTGAATTATAGATTAGCGTTAGGGTTACTAACTATAATGTGGAACTGTTGATTGTTTGTGATATGAATATGACCAGTGACTTAAAATGGAATGTTGTGGGATAATTGCATCGTTATTTGGGGATGGACCAACTTATGATGACGGTGATGATGGACCAAAAGATTGGAAACAAGGAGCCGTACGTACTTGGGCCCGGAAAATAGGAGTAGCTAGTTTCCATCCTAAAGGGAAAAGATGATGCAAAGCCCAAGGTGAGTTGATGTTTGATATACGTACTTGCCAAGCCATCTTCCTTTGCATGGGAAGCCCATTGTTATTTGTTATGCTCTGGGAATCTATGTCCTTGTTCTTCAAACATTTATTTCCAAAGTTATTACTGCAATTTTGAGGAGAGAGAATGCGCCAACATGCTGCTGGCTTTTTCTTTTTTTACGCTACGAGGGACGAAAAAGAAAGATGCTCCCGGTCCCGGTCCCGGTCATCCAAGAGACCAAGTTATTCGCATTAAAAACGAATGTCTCTAATCCTTTTGTTGATGCCACATTAGCTTAACTCAAAACTAGGACCATCACAGCACATTCCATTGCCTGACTTGGCTGCCACTTTTTCATCTAATTTGTATTTATTTATCAACTTGTTTCATAAATATAACGTCCTCAAAAGAAAATAAAAATAAAATCCTCCGCCACCATTGATTCGAAGATTCAAAGCCGGAATGAATCCAATAATTCGGAAAGAAAGTACGGGGGCTAAGGGCAGATATGTAAGTTGCCCTGAAAAGCAACCTGGATTCTAAAATGTTGTTTGATCACACGGTCTGTGCCTACGTCTTTGTGCAAACATTGCTTTTGCTTTTCTTTTGATAAAGCAAAAGATGAAACCAAAATATACCGGGCTTAAAGAGAAAGGACCTTGGATGCTGTTAATGTGCAACACTTTGCCTTTAGATTCACTCAGCTTCTCTCTCTCTCTCTCTCTCTCTCTCTCTCTCTCTCTCTATGTATTTACCTCTGCAAGCTCTATTAGAGTATTCTGCCAAATGCTCACTGCTTTTCTTCAATCTGAATAAAAGGATTGAAATCTCCAGGACCCTCCTCTAAACGCCATAGGTGCCAATGGTCTCTTCGGATATGAATTTTCTCTTCCTCTTTTCTCTCGTCATATCCTTCCTCTGTTCTTCTACTCGAGTTTCTTCCTATAATCTGTCTCTGGAAAAGCAAGCATCAATCCTGGTTTCTCTAAAACAAGAATTTGATTCCTCCACTCCTCTACGTAGTTGGAATGTGTCACACCACTTGTCTGTTTGTTCTTGGACTGGCGTCCAATGTGATGTCTTGAATAGATCAATAGTTTCTCTTGATATATCCAACTCTAACATTTCTGGTTCTCTCTCTCCGGTGATCACCCAACTTCGCAGCCTTGCCAATCTTTCGGTGTCTGGCAACAGCTTCTCGGGTGACTTTCCGCAAGAAATTCACAAGCTAACAAGGCTTCAGTTTCTTAACATATCCAACAATATGTTCAGTGGAGAGCCAAACTGGGATTTCTCTCAGATGAAAGAGCTCGTGGTGCTAGATGCTTATGACAATAATTTCAATGGCTCACTCCCATTAGGCGTCACAAAACTTCCCAAGCTGACGCACTTAAATTTTGGCGGGAATTACTTTAGCGGAGAAATTCCCAAGGCCTATGGAAGTTTGGAGCAGCTCAAATATCTCTCTCTTGCTGGAAATGATTTGGGTGGTTCCATACCTGCTGAACTCGGTAATCTAACAAATCTCAAGCAGCTTTTTTTGGGTTACTACAATGAGTTTGATGGTGGAATTCCACCTGAGTTTGGCAAGTTGGTCAATCTGGTTCATTTAGACCTAGCTAACTGCAGCTTGGAGGGTCCAATTCCTCCCGAACTTGGCAATCTAAAGAAACTGGATACTCTCTTCTTGCAAACAAATGAGATCAGTGGTTCGATTCCTCCTCACATAGGCAATTTGAGTAACTTGAAATCCCTTGACCTTTCCAACAATATGATAACAGGGGACATTCCACTCGAGTTGTCTGGTCTTTGTGAGCTCATCCTGCTGAACTTATTCGTCAACAGGTTTCATGGTGAGATTCCTCAGTTTATTGCGGAGCTACCCAAGTTGGAAGTCCTAAAGCTGTGGCACAATAATTTCACAGGATCCATTCCTTCAAAGCTTGGAGCAAATGGTAGATTGGTTGAGCTTGATCTGTCAACTAATAAGCTCACTGGTTTGGTCCCAAAATCTCTTTGCTTCGGAAGGAGGCTGCAGATTTTAATTCTGTTCAACAATTTCTTGTTTGGTCCTCTACCTGAGGATCTTAGTAAATGCGACACACTATCAAGAGTTCGAATGGGACAGAATTATCTAACAGGATCTATACCTAACGGATTTCTTTACTTGCCAGAGCTATCACTCGTGGAGTTGCAGAACAATTACCTCAGCGGACGAATTCCACAAGATACAGGTATGGTACCCACAAAACTTGGCCAGCTGAATCTTTCAAACAACAGGTTATCAGGGTCACTTCCAGCTTCAATTGGAAATTTCTCAAGTTTGCAGATTCTACTACTTAGTTCGAACAGATTCACAGGGGAATTTCCATCTGAGATTGGCCGATTGAAAAGTGTGCTAAAGTTGGATATGAGTAGAAATAACTTCTCAGGCACAATCCCATCCAAGATAGGTAATTGTATCCTGCTAACCTATCTGGATTTGAGCCAGAACCAACTCAGTGGTCCAATCCCAGTTCAAATTGCTCAAATTCACATATTGAATTACCTCAATGTTTCTTGGAACCACTTAAACCAAAGCCTTCCCAAGGAAATTGGTTCTATAAAAAGCCTAACTAGTGCAGATTTTTCTCACAACAACTTCTCCGGATCAATACCGCAGTTTGGACAGTATTCATTCTTCAACTCAACGTCCTTCGTTGGTAACGCTCAGCTTTGTGGGTCATACTTGAACACTTGCAATTATTCTTCTACGTCTCCATTAGAATTACATAATCAGAGTGGCACAACTTCTCAAGTCCCTGCAAAATTTAAGCTTCTTTTTGCTTTGGCACTTTTGGTTTGTTCCTTGATTTTTGCTGCTTTGGCGATCATCAAGACACGAAAGGTACGAAGAAATTCACACTCTTGGAAATTAACCGCATTCCAAAAGCTGGAATTTGGAAGCAAAGATATCTTGGAATGTATAAAAGAAAACAATGTGATAGGGAGAGGTGGAGCTGGCATTGTCTACAGAGGAATTATCCCAACAGGAGAGCAAGTAGCTGTTAAGAAGCTCTTAGGCATAAGCAAAGGTTGTTCGCATGATAACGGCCTCTCAGCGGAAATACAGACGTTGGGTAAGATTCGGCACAGGAATATCGTGCGATTGCTGGCATTTTGTTCCAATAAAGAGACCAATTTACTAGTATACGAGTACATGCCAAATGGAAGCTTAGGTGAGGTTCTCCATGGAAAGGGAGGCGGTTATCTCAGGTGGGATACTAGGCTGAAAATAGCCATAGAAGCTGCAAAAGGCCTATGTTACCTGCACCATGATTGTTCCCCGCTGATCCTCCATCGAGATGTGAAGTCGAACAACATTTTACTCAATTCTGATTTTGAGGCTCATGTAGCAGATTTTGGGCTTGCCAAGTTCTTGCAAGACACTGGAACTTCAGAGTGCATGTCGGCAATTGCTGGTTCATATGGTTATATCGCTCCAGGTATAGCTCTTTCACTACCTACATGGTAACATAACATAGGTTGTTCTCTCTCTCTCTCTCTCAATACAAATTAACAATCATTACCCTAGTCTTTTGACCCTAGTGAATAAGTATGTTCCCCAATAAGCCGATATTAGTCCTACTTTTATGATTGAATGTAAAGAAATAGATTATGAAAGAAAAAGTAATGAAGGAGGGAGTCGGGGTCTAATAAGATAAATCGAAGCATATAGTACACCGTACCCTATATCTCGTTTTAGTCCTAATCGTCTCATTTTCACAGAACGGAGAATATACTTTAGCTTGAACTAAAGCAGTAAGCAAAGTGATGTGGAGTCCAAGGAGGTGAAAGGCTCCACTAACACAATAAAAGTTGTGCAGCAATTCCACGACAAATGGGGTGTGACTTGTGAGATTTTGCATGTCTTGGAAATCATAAATCCATATTTGTTTGCACCAATCACACACAAACTTTTTGACTAAAAATCTAGATTAGAAGAATAACAAAATGCATACAAAGAATCCTGATCGGGATCTAAGCTTTACTTTCCCTAAGCCCTAGAAAGAGGAACATGTGTATGGAATACAGACATAAAGCACCAACTACTTTATCCTTGTCCACGCAGAGTTGGTCACTTTACTTGGGGGAAGAGAGCTGAGCTTTGTTTCTTTTTCTCTGTAGCCCAGGGTTACGGAATTTACTATTATTTTTTTTCAGAAAAAAGAACCAATTATATGTAGTGGATAGGTCATGGAATGTCAGACTCAACGAAGAGACCCCATTACCTTACGAGCGACGAACTTCAATTCGACGAATATACTCTGTGGTCAATAAAAATACTTAATTATGTTTCCCTTCTTCTTCTTGTCACAGAATACGCATACACTTTGAAAGTTGACGAGAAGAGTGATGTATACAGCTTTGGAGTGGTACTGTTGGAGCTGATAACAGGGCGGAGGCCAGTTGGTGACTTTGGAGAGGAAGGGCTAGACATTGTTCAGTGGACCAAGAGGCAGACGAACTGGAATAAAGAAGGGGTAGTGAAGATATTGGACCAGCGAGCAAGTAATATTCCAGTGGAGGAAGCAATGCAGGTTTTCTTTGTGGCAATGCTGTGTGTTGAGGAGCACAGCGTGGAACGACCAACAATGAGAGAAGTTGTTCAAATGCTTGCTCAGGCCAAACAACCTAACACATTTCACATGCAATGACTTGGACAAGCTGTTTCTTGGCTGCGCTGCAACACTCATGAATGCGATAGCTGCCGCTCAAGCATTTAAGTTCCAACCTCCATTTATATACTAGCTAGATTTTATAGTATACTACTGGTGCTTCCCTTTTAGTATTTCCAAGCTATCCTAGTTTTCATATTCCATGTGAAATACGGTTCGGAAAGTAATATTTGTGCACTGTAACTGAAGGTGGGGGCCGTCCTCGTCTTTTGATAGATTGCAGTTTTCAAAATTTTAACAGAACACAAGAAATATTGGATCCAACCATTATTGTGTCATGATTTGCATGGCATATACAATCAAACCAAGCCATCATGTGGAGTTGCTGTTCATACTCCAGATGGATGGGAATGTGAGTTTGTACTTATTCGTACACACGTATGCGAATTGAAATAAAATCAAAGAAAGTTGACAGCCATAAAACATGGTTTGCTGCAACTAGCCAGTTGGGACTTGTTGAACCTTCTGCCTATTGTTTTACGAGGAGACGATGGGCTTACAAGTGTAAATAAAAGTCTTCAAATATATCTGAACTCCCAAACCAATCAAGGATCAGTTATGCGACTTTTGCTCACAAACAAAAGGATAAATGATGGATGAGAAAGATTATGCCCCCTTAGTTTTGGCCTTTCTCTTATGCGGCCTGTAATTTTACAACTTGACAATAGATTTTGGTTCCACAATGGGCATAACTAGCGCTTGTTATGTACCAAATAAATGCTCCAATAATTTGACAAGGTAAAAAATACAAAGTTCTGTAATCTATGCACCTTTACATAATCGTAAGGAGTTGTGCCACCGGCAAACTAAAATTCTCACTTGATTACACTTTATACTAACATTTAGCAGCTGGGCAACTTCAAACCCAAGTTTAAGCATGAAAACACTACAATAAGAGGCCGCAACAGTTGATCATGAGTTAGGAGACAGCTTCCGAGTCCTCTTTATAGCATTCTTTGTAAGAGCATCAGATATCTCTCTTTTTCGTTTGGAGTTGCTCTTGATGGTATTCCCATTATTATTTATGTTGTTGCAATCCACATCTTCAGAGCACTTTCCAGCTAGTTTTAGTTTATCTTGAACAAAAACCTTTAATCTCCACAACGTTAATTCACTCTGTGCAGTCGAAAGAGAGGGGCATATGCCTCAATAGTTGCAGCCTTACAAGAATATAGTAGTCTAAATAGGAAAGATGAAGCAAAAACACGTTATTGGAACCTAAGCAATTACCTGGGCATCTATGTCGAGATCCACCTCTTGGGCTGTTGGTTGAAAGCCAGGATTGTTCTCAGCAACTATCTCCAGAGCCTTACTAAGATCTTCAGGCGACAATCGGGTGAGAGCCGTCCCCAGTTTCTTTTTCTCTTCAGTGGACATTTTTCTATATGATGATCCATATATAGTTAGCATTTATTGCTAAAAGGTTTCAAAGAATTTAAAATACGAACTCAAATGGTGAGGCATGAAAACAATACACATCATTTAGACAGAAAAGCATGCAAGCATTACTTTTGGCAGATATTCAATGAAATTTGCCAACCAAGATGTGATCCTCTTCTTTCTTTGGCCAATAACCAAAATGTGATCTCTATTCTATAAACAATATCAGAATTATGGCACCTCTACCAAAAACTTAATAATGTACCATAATTTACCACCCTATTACCATAAAATGCAATTAAGAAATGAGAGATGTATGATTGGTTAAAAATGAAACAGATGGTTAACTCTCTCACCATAACCTACCACACCATCACCACAAAATGAAATTGAGAGCTAGAAAGTATGGTTGGTTGAAAACGAAATAGATGATTAACTCTCTATCTCTGTCCACTGCCGCATAAAATGCTACATACTAGTAATCACTGTTGAAAGGAAGTCAAACCAATCTCAAATTCATGTCCACAGAATAGTCTTTACCATATGAATTATAAAGCCATATCCATCTAACTCTAACCCTGATGTAAACCAATCGATGATATTTGTAAATTTTTTCAAATACATCAAAATCCAGACAATTACATATCGTTAAACAAACCTGCATCTCTGGATGACCATCTGTCTGAGTTTCTCCAATTGCAAATCAACCTCACAAAGCTGAAAGAATTGACAATTCTATTATTCAGAGCATCTTACACAAATAATAAAATTTGAGTTGACATTCCTTTTGTCGATAAATGAGGATTAGGGTAAAAACAAAAATAAAGGTTAGAAGCGTTCTTCCAATTTATATTTGTCATGTAAGAGGCTCATAATTTTTTACATACTTCATTGCTCAACTCTCTGGCCATGTTAGCATGAGCTGCCTCTTGTGCCAGCTTCATATCTAGCTGTGACTTTGCTTCCTCCTCGACCTGTCTTTTCTCCTGCAAGTAACCTTAAGCAAGTGAACTGACATGCAACACTCATGAAGCAGTATGATTCTACAACATCCTGCTAAAAGACAGAAAACTACTGATAAACAAGAAGTTCAGATAAATGATCATCTATTTACCAGTGAAAGTTACTCTTGCCCTGATAGTAGCTTACCTCTTCAGCAACTTTAGGCAAAAGTTGTAGCCACTTCTCCTCAAATTTTTCCAATAAAGTTTTGGCCATTATATGGACATCGTGTCTTTCATCATTGTATTTCATTGCGTTCTTGAAAACCAATCTAACATCAGCATAAATTTCACGTACATTATTGTAGCCAATACCATCCTTAGCTTCCATCTTACTTTTTATTGTACCAAAGTCCATAGGCTTTTGAATAACCTAACGTCCACAACCCTATGATATATTAGTTAAAATACACATTAAAGAATAAATAAATTAAATAATCAGAATTTAACAATGAATGGACCATGAATGAGAGGCCTTCGACATGATAGTCTAACAAGAAATTTTAGTATTTAGTATTTTTTTTTATTTAGGTGGGAAACTTTTTAGGATTTATAGGAATAATAGAAAATTCTTTTTATTTTAATTTACTTGGATGACAAGTAAGCATAGGTTTAAGAATTTACTTTTCTTGTGCTCTAAGGAAGTCCAGGATAGAATAATTCCTTATTTTAATTTATTTTATTTGCACTCTAAGTTTAGATCAAGTAGGATTATGCTATTATAAATAGCACCCTTAGGCTTAATTATTAGACATCTTATTTTTTTTAAATTATTGAATAATATTATATTTTCTCTCAAATTTTGAGTGTAAGTTTTGTTTTGAAACTTGGTTATCAATCTTAAAGGCTCTATCGAGTACTAGCCTTTGTTTTCATGCTAACTCGCTACGTCAGCCTTTATAAGCATATGCATATATCTTGCATATATGTTTATCAAGAAAAAAAAAATAGTATAGTAAATTTCTAAAGCACAAAAAAAGAGTACATCAAATATAAAGGCTAATGACAGCACAAAATATGTGCCTTCCTATATATGAGAAAGATAGCCAATCAGAAAATTTTTAAACAAGCAATGAGCTTTACCTCATAATAGTCATGCAAACCAAGACCTTCAACATCAACAGGATGCATAAAAGGATGTGCCCATTTGTGCTGAGTGATCTAACAATTGACAAAGTGAATTTGAAATTAACGAGTAATTATGAACCGGTTGGCACTGTTTTTGCACCTTAAAGTATTGATGCCATTAGTTTTCAACAAAAATGGTTTAATTTTGAGGCAAGACCACATTAAATTTTAAGCAATTAGAGGAATAGGAGAGGGAGGATATACAACATTTATAATGATTTAGTAGCAATAAAATATATATAAAAACAATCTTAACAATGATAATGATGGGGATGGTGGTTTTTGTTGTGGTGTGAAACCCTTAATTTTTTTATTATAAATTTAAAAATCTAAGTGCATTCTGTCTTGTTTACCTGCAACTCAAAGCACAGCTCCACCTAGGAGAAATTGGAGAGAGAGATAACTGCTAAAGTATAGAGTTTAGTATGAGGACAAATTTTGTGTGTGTGGATAATGATAACTATTCAAATAACCCTACATATGAAGTAGAGGCAATGATTTTTCCCCTAAAAGCACAAAATTTATTAAGAAAAGAGAGAATGAAGAGAGAAAAATGCGGAAGAATCAAGCTCTAGCATACTCTACCAACTTAAAGGGCAAACTTCCTAGAAAAATGTCATGCGATCCATCTGTGATAGAAGTTTATATACCAGCTAAATAAGATTTCAGCACCTATAATTCAAATGTGACAGATCCCTGATTAGAACATCTCAAGACAACATCTACTAACAATCTTAGAAAATTTTCAAATAACAAGCTAGCTTTCTTTGCCTTTATCTAGGTAAGCATTGATAAACCTTAATCAGAAAAACTAAATAAATATCTCACATGAACGGAATTGAAAACTAGGAGAATGAGACTTAGAGGAAGACGTAGGTTTTCAAATTAGAAGGTGGAGACTGACCACACGATCAATAACTCCAAAGAAAATTCAAATTATTCATGCTTACCTGACGTAAAATTGTGGCAAATTGACGCATAAGATCCTGCATTCTCTTCACAGCAGCTGCCTCTCTATGTGATGCTTCTTGCTGCTGCTTCTCAATGTTGGTAAGCTGTTTTTCCTTGACTTTGTCCTTAAAAACAGAACTATATTTGGTAGCAGTCAGCTGCGTGTTGTCTGTAGTCATGTAGAACTGTTCAACATCATTGACTCTTTGCTCAAGCTGCAAGTTGAATATAGTTTTGATCAATAACATAAAGAAGCAAGTGTATGCAGAAGCCGCAAAATGCAGGAAGACTCAATGGGAACAAATGAGCAGCCACATTAGCAGAGAGGAATGGATACATACCAAATTATCATCCAAATCTTATATTTTAATGCAAATCAGATACTAGCTCCCAGTTTTCGAAGTTGACATTAACTTAAATTTGATTACTGGATTTAAAAATGTAAGCAACTAAATGGCAATAATAATAATAATAATAATACACCGTGTGCAATTGTATAGGATCCCTGTAGTGGGGTTTTTATAATTTTTGGAATTTTGTGCTAGTTAGTGCAGCTTCATCTTTGGTGCTTCTTATGTAGATAGAAGCATGCAGTAGCAATCCTTGAAAGACCAAGCAGCGGAATGGACTCTAAAAGACTTGTGATTGAGTCGTTGTTATAAGATAACCGAGGTTACGCGGATCTTGAATAAAGGACCCAGCCAAGAGATAAGCATAAATTAGAGAATTTTGAGAAAAGAAACCTTGTGAGCAAAGTAGGCATGGGTTTGTTACTTGTTTTCACTTTGAATTAGGAAACAGTCACCTGATTGACAGTGGTGGAAATTTCATCAACGCATCGCCCCAAATCCTCCACTTGTGATTCTGAACCAACACCCTGAGCCTTTACTGCTTCCATCTGGGATTCCACTTGGCATGAATTGCTGGCATTAATGTATAAATTGCAAAAAGAAAAACTTTAGTCAACGGCAAATTAAGAAGACAAGGAGCAAAATTACATCGTAATTGAGCCAGATTTTGCATGGATGTTAAGTAAACATTCTTTTATAGAGAGAGAGAGAGAGAGAGAGAGAGGGTCAAGACCAAACCTTTAAAAATTTTGCGAGAATAGTTTGTTAGCGTACCCGCGGTTACAGAGGCACAAACTGATGAGAGACATCAAGTTGTGGGCAGAGGCGCAAAAGTTGGATTGAGTAGAACAAGGAAGGGAGGAAGGAAGGAAGGAAGGAAGGAAGGGAAACCCCGTTGCTTCCATCTTGGGCTTTAGTTTGCAATTTAGCCCATTGGAGTTTTATTTTGGACCGCACTTGGTTTTACTATTTTCACTTGTTTTCTCAATTAAAGAAGACAAACTTGGATAAGGTAATTTATATATAGGTATTTGTTCATTCAAATTTTCCAATAAATTTTATTTATAACCAACCCCCTATCTTATCTAGACCAATTTTATCTTTAAGGCTTTATATCTGGTAGCCAGAGTATTGAAACCAATAGCAAAAGTGAAGAAACACATAACTCATAACAAATGGTAAGAGATATTCCTAATATAATTGAATGAGTCGGTGGGCTTAATTAATGTGGTAACATAGATTTATGCAATCATTTTTTCCCCTTTTTTACAATCGATATTAACAAAAGAAACTAGCATATCAAATACAAATATATAATTCCTCCCCCAATCACCTGCCATACTATACCCTGTAATTCCAAAATTAAAAAACAATTAAATACTATTACACACGACACATGAGAGCTAGCTTCACTTGAAACAATTCCAGAGAAATTTCAAGGAAATCATTTCAAAGAATATCCAATCGATGTTGTTTATGTATATTATGTAAAGCTGTAACACCAGTGTTTAATTTACTGCCGTCTGGGCCTTGGGTGGTTTACCTGCTTCCTCCACCTTGGCAGGCTCCGCCACTTTAGCTTTTTCTTCAACCACGACAACCTCTTCTTTCTTCTCTTCTTCCACTGCTATCTCCTTCGCTTTGCTGCTCGTTTCTTCCTGAGCTGCTGGCTCTTGTACAACAATCAAGGTTCAGACTTTCTCCAAGAGAAACAACACTGGTCCTGGTACCAAGGCTGCCCCATACTTTGACGATGCTTCACACACTGCTTTCGATCCCGGAAACTCTGTCAAGTTAACCAACAACATAGTACATTTTCATTTTTCCTTTAACTTGGGTCAGAAATTATAACTACTACTACCACTACTATTACTAAGATTTTATTTATGAGAATAATTATTAATTACCCATTTTGGTGGGCTCTTCAAGGAACTTGTTAACATCAGCGGAGTGCTTCTTTAACCCTGCCTCTTTGGGGTCCTTAACTATGGTCTGTTGGGAAAACAAACCTCAAAATTATATAGTAAAAGACCAATAAAAATGAGACAGGGTATCCAAAATAATTAATAATTAATCATAGAGAAGCTGACCACCTTAATTTCAGCAGGTGAAGCTTCGTATATTTCAACTATTTTCAGTTGAAGCACAGCCCTTTTGTCTTCAAATTCCTGACTGATCTCCTCCTAAAAAGAAATATGACAGTGGCTACAAGTTCAAAAACCCTTTTTCTGGAAATGCAAAATGAAATAAATAGAGACAGTAGTAGGACTAGGAGTGAGTAATTGTACTTTATGTGAAGTAGCAATTCAAAACCTTGGAATCATCAAAGGACTTGCAAGCCTCGACAGCAGCCTTCTTCGAACCGTTTTTCTCAAAAACCTTTTTGATCTTCGGAAGAATCTTAGATTTCCAATACCCCATGTGTCTTATATACAACTGGTCAACTACTTGAAAGTCCCTGAAACAAATCCAACAAAAACAAAGAACGCAAAATTCCATGTTTTATATATATATATATATATATATATACATATATATCAAAGTAAGAAAAAAGCATATATATATATATATATATATATATATAAATAAGTAATAGTAACTAAAAATGACAGAAAGGATAAGGTAAGTAATTAGTACCCTAGCTAGTCTGCGACAGGACAGGCAGCATGCAGCAAGCTAGTTAAGGTATTAGGAAGAAGAAACAAATTAAATATACATACGAGTACTAGTATCAAAACTGGGTTGATTTTCTTGTTCTAATTTTGCTCAAAACTAGGATAAGAGTTTAAAAGTTTTCAAGACCCAACTTGTGGACCTCACCTGAATGCGAGCACAAGTGTCCCGAATTAACGAGTGGAGCTTAGCAATTGGCAAATTGGCGCATCATTGGCTTATTCATATGGAGGGACTTTGCAACTGAATTACCAAACGTACCGCCAGGTTCCTAGGGGCATGCAGGGCTAGGACCGTCCAACAAGGAAAAAACCTGTGAGAGAGGGAGGTGACAGCTGGCAGTCACCTCAATCAGAGGTGGCAAATATCACAAGTAGGGCCTCCCTCGCCAGTAGGAATGTTGAGTTGATGTTGGATTGGATTAATGTTGAATGATCTGATCTGTATTTGTGAAGCTTTCTCACGTGGCTTCGCTGGCGCCGCTAACCATCTTCCTACTTACTTACTACTCTACTCTCTAATAACGCCGTCTGTCAGACGATCTTCTCTCCATCCTTTAATTAATTTTACCATCAAACAAAACTCATGACTATAAACTTTGGTCCACTTAAGAAGAATGTATTCTCATTTTTCACTTACATTCTACACTACATATATATATATATATATATATAACTGAACATATTTAAATTATTATGAAAAGTCCGTTGGCTTGGCTTTGTATTATTGCAAGATTCTCAATCTCCAGGGCCATGCTGTTGGCAGTTAGCTGTTACAATAAGGACAAAAAATGATGTTTGGTTCGTGATATATTCCAACTTGCTTTATATATATATATATATATATATATATATATATATATATATATATATATATATATGTATGTATGTATATATATATATATGTATGTATGTATATATATATATATATGTATGTATGTATATATATATATATATGTATGTATATATATATATATGTATGTATATATATATATATATGTATGTATATATATATATATGTATGTATGTATTCACATTCACTTGCTACTTCAGTTACAAGTTAGAAGAGAAGACTATTATCTAAAGAATATGAGAGAGGGGTTTTGTCTTGATAATTATATCATTGACACAAGAATCAGAAAATGATATTGCTAGCTTGCATGCACATGGGATGCCTCACCATAATTTCTGTCTGGGCAAAAGCAAAGAGTAGGAGACAAGCTTGACACATGGATTACTTGATGGTGGGGCTTCCTTCTTAATCAAGGACTCATAAATTTGTTTTGCTTTGGGGGGTACCAATTGGAAGAGAATTTTGGGTAGCTAGGGAATTGGCATTATACTGGATGAGAATTAATGTCACTCTCATCTCCTAAGTCCTAAACCAACCACACACATGTTTCTGCCTACTTATATATTTAACAACAAACCTATTACCTATTACCTATTTATTACCTAGGCTATACCCCATGAATAATATTTTTGAGTTAATTTGTTGATAATTTTGATATTATCATATACTAATACTATTAGTTTCCCTAAAATGTGATTGTAAATAGGGTTCTTGTGATAAGAAGAAGAGAAAGTGTTGTAAACAAGTAAAAGATGTGCTGGAGGTGACAAAGAAGAAGATTGGAGCAGTTCTTAAAATACCAAATATTGAGGCAGGTGGAAAAGGATAAGAAAAGAATAGGTGTTCTAAATGAGAATAGGCTAGAGAGAAAAGCTTTCGAGTAATTCTGAACGTGAAGGAGAAAAAGTCAATTTCTTTGAATTGTGAAAGTTCTATATATATAGTGTCAGAAGTAACGGTTACAAGAAAAAGTTTTAATATATGTAATGAATGACATCATTAAGGAGAAATTTAATGTTAGGTAACTGTTATTGAGAGTTAATATTGAATAACGGTTAAAAACTTATCATGTGACTGTTGAAGTAATTATATTTAATAAGATTTATTATCGAGTAGAAACTGATAGAGAAAAGCTATACATGAATAAGTACAGGGGAAGAAGCTGTACAAGAAGAGGTACAAGAAAAGAAGGTATATGTGAACAAGTATACTAGAATAAAATAAGAGAGTGAAACACTTGTACTTCAAGAAAAAGTTAAGAGGAAGACCTCTTAATTACGTCCATATCTGAGCCACCAAGTCAAATTCTCCAAAACATCTCAATATAAAAGTAACTTATGAACCCTACCACTTATTCCGAGTTACTTTCACTGTCATCCAAGTGAAATGGTTATTTTATTCGAAGTAGCTGTTCTACTTGTAGTAGTTGTTTCATATGAAGTAGTGCTTTACTTATTCTAGTTGTTCTGTTTTAAGTAGTACTCCACTTATTCTAGTTGTTTTACATAAAGTAACGCTTCACTTGTTCTAATTATTCTGCGTAAAGTAGCACTTCACTTATTGAAATTGTTCTCTATACAATATTATGTTGTAACATAATTCTTTAGAACAACAGGATTAACCAAAATCAAATATCTACAGTCATCAACCGCCATTATTGTTGGATTTCCTTGGAAAACCTTAATTAGCAGAGCAAAGACAGTGATTATGAGATTCATTTGCAAAAACCGTTCGTTGGTAGTTGGCACTGAGATTTTGATACCATTTGCAAAAAAGCTTGCTGGTAAGGTAGTTGGTATTGCCCGCTGAGAGCTCAGTTTCCCAATCGTAAAGGCCGAAGTTGCTGGGCTGCAAATAGTGATCAGACTGCAACTACTGGACGCTTCCATTGAATGGAAACTCTACTAGGATTTTGGACCAATCATTTGGGCATATAATATATAGTTTCCATGATATTGATATGTGAAATAGTTGCAATTGCGTTGCGTCCACTGCTTTTTCTGTGTGATTAATTATAATATATATTAAGAAACGTAATATGACGTTGTTTAGCGTTTTGAGTACACCACGCCACTGATAAGTACTGAATAATGGACTTGACTCACTTGTTTGTCACTTTGATAATAAACAACTAATTAATTAGCAGCTCAAGTCTTGATATTTTCCTACGTAACCATTTTGAATTTAACTCTTTTTTTTTTTTGTATTTCTCTTTTATTTGGTTTGAGCACCAAGATTAATCTTCAGACCACTTATGTTTTGTTAAATTACCTACAAGTGCTTTAAACTGTTATACAGGCAAATGACCTTCAAACCTGAATTCTCACTCTAGGTAGATGCCCCACTAACATTTGTAATCAAGCTTACTCTTCTCACCAGATAAGAAAAAGTGTTAGGGAGGAAGAAAATCCTTGTTTAATGCACATTAACCCCCAAAAAAGAAGAAACTAGTGAAGCCTAAATCTGCAGTGCAGATGGTACCCAACTTTCAACCCTTAGCTTTTCTGTCTGCAATCTAACAATCATGCAAGCAGAGCCGATAATGCATTTTCACATTTGGCTCATACTTCTAATGAAATTTCACATTAATCCATGGCATAATTAGGAGCCACAGATAAAATCCTGCTGTCTCTAGCTGATCGTGCTGCACCTTCACCCTCTTCTTGCCTACCATCATCTATCACAATCAAGTAGCCTTCCCTCCGAATCAATCTCTGCATTACACCAAATTATGAGATGCATACAATCACCATATTTTGTTGAAACAGAGCAATCCAAGGTAATTAAAATAAGATAAAATATACTACCTAGTTTTACCTCAATAAGTGATCTAATTCGCTTAATTTCTACTTCTACTTCTGCAGTGGAACTGTAGTTGTTTTTCTCATTCTGCTGATTCACATACCACTGGATTAAATCACCCTGACTCATTCCTGCCAGCCCACTGTCTGCAAAAAATAAAATTGCCTCAAATTCAAGATAACGGATCTCATAACCTATTCATTTTGCATGGCTGGAAAGGGAGGGTAGTTGAGCAAACATTATAGGGTACATCTTTAGAGCATCTTGTTCAAAGAAGCAAATTTCAGGCTAAGCTGATAGAAAAATTTTTAACACATTCAGTAAGACACTCAAGCTGCTGATTATGAAAACATTAAAGATCTTACCTTGTTGCTTGACGGTTTCTTCATGCTGTCTAAGTCGCATGACAAGGGCTTGAGTAACCCTCTGAAAATAGTCTTCCTTTACCCTATATTCTTCCTTTTGATGATTGGCAAAACCTACTCCATTTTCAGAAAGACAATAGTTCATTTTCATCCTGAAACTCAAGTGTTCATGAAAATAAAAAGATTTAAGTAACACAGCTGATATAGTCCTACCTGCAGTTCCAGAAGCTGGCTCAGCTGCAACATTTCTTGGTTGAGCATCACCTTGTCCAGAATTATCATTACTATCATCAGCACCATCAATATTTCCTTCTTGAAACTCTGACAAATCAATCTCACTGGACTCCACACTGCATGGTGAAGAAAAAACAGCTATCACAAAACCTAGATGGTAGAAAGAAAGATTGGGAGAAGAGCATTCATGATTCTACAATCGACTCATTATTATTCGTCTTGCCTTATTATAGATGTTTTCAGCAATCTCACTGCTACACGAACATGTCGGGGTTGTACCTGCAAAAGAACTATGTTTCTAACTCCAAGGTGCATAATAATGATAGAAAAGGGTAGATAGGTCTTCTCACCTGAGTTTCCAAATAACTCCGAGCAATGGCCTCAGACAGCCTGATTAATGCCTCCAGCTGCCTAACTGTCATCCGGTACGCAACTCTGCTACCAGGATTTGTATCACCTCGTCTGAGTGCAACATAAGAGTCAACCAAGAGTTTTCTTGCTTCTGGGGTTAGCTGCATTTGTACAAGCACCATTTAGACAATGCAAATGTAATGAAAAAGAACCATATCCTATGCACTGAAAGGTTAAGCAGAAACCTTTGGTTTTAAAGTTTTTGCATATGTAATATATCGCTTCAGTTGTGCAGTAGTGAATGCAGGAGCAAGTGCTTCTTCACGCTTCTGGTGAACTCTCACAATGTGGTGAGCAATATGGTAATCAGTTTGATCATCAGGGTCATCAATCATGACATATACCAGATCAAACCTAGAAAGAATAGCTGGAGGGAGAGCAACATTATACTGGAGAGGAAGAAACATAGAAGAGTTATCAGTTTACAAGAGAATACACCAAACTTATAATCAGCATCAAATACTGAAAAACGGGATAAAAAGATACAAATGCCTATTCAAATCAGACTTAATTGTTTTCTATGCAGTATGAGAATGCTCTAACCTTGAGTGGTTTAGACTTATCATAGCGACCCCCAGTAGGATTAGCTGCAGCTAGAATTGATGTCCGGGCATTTAGTGTTGCTTGTATCCCAGCTTTAGTGATGCTTATGGTCTGTTGTTCCATTGCTTCATGAATTGCAACCTTCACATTGAATTGCATATCAGACACCAGAGACTTCTGAATGTAAGAAACTGTGCTCCAGTAACACAATATGAATATTACCTGATCCCTGACATCCATCTTGTCAAATTCATCAATGCAACATATGCCATTGTCAGCCAGCATCAGCGCACCTGCCTGGAAATAGGTCAGATATAATTTGTCAGACACCTAAAGTAGGGGTTTGATTAATGAGTTTCTTTTTGGCCAAGGATTAATGATTTGACAACTAGAAAACACAGAAGAAAAGGGGAGTATAAATGGATTTTTGGTCAGTTTACATTTTGTAAATCAGAATCAGATGTCTAAGATAGTTTTTCCTTAATAATCATTATCCTTTGCACAGTAATGAAAAGTGAAAGGAAGCATGCCATGTTTGGGAACATGTAAATAGGAGAGTGAACTAGGGAATTTCGGATTTGGTTGTCACATAGATTTTGAACATGAATGCGGCCATATTGTAAAAATTGGTAAAGATTCCACAAACTCATGTTTGAGCAAGTATAAGCAGATGAATTTGAGATTCATTATTCCATTTAGGTATATTTCAAATTTACTACAAAGTAAAGATTTAAGAAAATTCATGGATTTGATTGTAATCATAGATGCTGTATTTTTATGAGTTCTATTGTAAAATTTATACTATGTTTCAAATCAAACCCCTGCTTCATATTTGAAGTTTCCAAACACAATGTTAGAGTATTTCCTACCTGATCGATCATAACCAGGAAAAAAAAAAGAATCTGTGGACATGTCTATTCTAACATCATATCCCAGTCAATCATCAAATTAGTTTTGATATCTTTATTTCTATAAGTTATAGCAAGGTACATTAGTCATTATCACATTTCAATTTTTTTCACCACTATACATCTATTTTTGTTTTCTGGCAGAGAGTCTTATTTAGCACTCAAATCTACTCTAAGTAGCCTTTTTTTTTTTTTTTGGGGGGGGGGGGGGGGGGGGTGGTTGGGGGCGCAGGCACTATTTTCATCGGATAGAGCAAAATGCAAGTTATATTATCAAGGAGAAGATAAATATAAAAATGAATGCTACCTCAATACAGAATTCACCAGTTTCTGGTTCTTTGGCCACAGTCGCAGTCAATCCAGCAGCAGAAGAGGATTTGCCAGATGTGTAGACAGATCTGGGAACAATACCTGATGTGTATCTGCAAGTATAAACACCACCATATTTTAAATTCCCAAGCATATAACCCACACGCTCTGCATAATTAAAAGACGTACTTGAGAAACTGAGACTTTGCACAGCTAGGATCTCCAACTATACAAACATTTATGTCTCCTCTCAGATTGATGCCTTCGTAAGTGAGCTTGTGGACACCACCCAAAAGCATAAGCAGAATTGCTCGCTTGATATCTTGGTGACCAAAAACAGTTGGTGCAATGCTGTCAACAAGCTTATTGAAGAAATCCGGGGTATCTCTCATTCTTTGAATTTCTTTAAGCTCCTCTGACTACAAGTTAGATAAAATAAGCAGAATAAACAACTATTGGATACTTTTGTTCATTTCTGGCATGCAATCCAGTATAAGTAATCCAGCAAACAGCTAGAGTACTCGGAGAGTCATGCAAATACACAAATGACTAAATGTGATGGTCATGAGATCAACAATCAAATATGCAAGTGAAAGACTACCTTTCAGATAGATCAATGGCATAGATGGAATGCTCAGAAAGCAGGAAGAACAAACAAAACTTTGAAGGACATTCTAAGATGTAGAAATGGCCTAACATGAACAAATTTATAATTGTAAAATGACGAATGGAACATGCCAGCAGGATACATGATAATAACAAAAATAATGTGCACCAAGAATTTACAGTGAACTGTTGGTCATCTTCATCACCATCCTTCTTTCTATTTCTGATGTCAACATCCTTTCTACCGTCAGAAACCTAAAATAAGAAATCTTTGTCAGAAAGTCAATATGTACTGCATAAACCTTTAAAGGGAATTGCCCTCTATGAGCCAACGCATGACAGACCTGAACCGAATTGGCAATAAAGGCAAGACGATAGGATAGGTCTCTGACTCCCAATGCACGAAGACCCCTCACACCTTCATGTCCAGCAGTAGAATTCTTGCGTTGAGAAGATTCTCGACGGCATTCTGCTCTTTCACCAGGGGAGGCCAGTGCCAATATGTCCGGTATCACAACAACAGTACCAGTGAAGATGACACTATAACCACATAAAATAAATTAGAAGGGAAAAAAAGGAACATAAAGGCTAAACAAAAACAGAGTCAACATGGATGTACAAAAGCATATTATCTTACGTGTCACCTGCCCTAGCCTGTTCAACAATCTCATGACGGAGAATAACATCCAATGATCTAGGTAAGGAACCAGCAGGTATCTCTTTGGAAGTCTCCTGCATTCTTACCCTCTGCCAATCTGCAAACTTGCTCTCTTGTCGAAGCAATGCCCATTTTGTTCTGTTTAGACATGTTGCACTGACACAGGTTGCTGGCTGTAGCGACAAAAAGCAATTGTAGGCAAACAATGAAAAGCATGAGCCAACTTAAAACAAAAGAAGAATAAAGAGAAGAGAAACAACATAATTTAGAGAGACGCAGACCTCTGTGTACTTGAATTGCTGTTCAACATTCCTGATGAGGCTTCCGCATTCCAAGCACTTGAAAGTTCCTTGGAGAAGCTCTGGTCTGACTTCGCTTGTGCGTGTGACTACTCCTGTGACTGATACTAGCTTCCCAATTTCTGCTGTGGTTAATTCCCTCAAGCTGCAGTCGGGGTTTGAAGAGATGTAATCAGAAAAGGCGTATATATTTGAGTGGGTCTAATTTATTTGGGAAATGAAAGTGCGGGCATTAGTTAATAAGTGAGAAAATGAGTTGCTGAAAGTAAATTTATTGATGCAGACATGAGTACTGAGAAAAGAAGAGAATATATTCAAAATCATGTGGCTAGGGGCTAGTGCTACTCCATTCTATTATCTTATATCTATACGACTAGTAGAGTTGATGAAAATTAAAAAAGAGTACCGCTTGGTGAAGGGAATGTTAAAGAAGGCAACATTGATGTCCTTGTTGGGGCTATCATCCGCCTCGGCAACAAAAGCGGGATTCTCCATCACGAACCTCTTGCAGGCGTTCTTCAAGTATGGCTCGAATCTAAAAGTGGAAGTGGTAGTAATACCCAGTCAAGATTGTTTTTTTCTTTTTTAAAGAAAGGAACGAAATCTCAATAAAATTAAAATTAGACAGGCAGCTGACCTCAAGTACTCATCAGCGATGGCCTTCTGGAGAATGTCGTTGTAGAGCATGACGTGCGAGAAGTCGATGAACATGGTGCTCGACTCGTTCCCTTTCATCGCCTGTATCTCAGCCTCGTAATGCGATTCCCCCATTTGTGGGTTCAACCTGAAGCTGTTTTTTGAAAAAAAAAAAAAAAGGAAAGAAAGAAAATGTAGAAATTACTGAAAAAATGTTCCATAGTAATCAAATCAGATTCAAATCGCATAAGATCAAAACGGAAAGTTCACCTCTTGAGGAAGTCGAGGAATATGTTCTCCACTCTAATTGCCTTGTCATCTACAAAGCATCCCCCGTACGCCTCCATTCTTTTCCAGAAATCGTGAGGCTTTTGCTTCTCTCTCTTTGATTTCTGTATACCCTGCTAACTGCTACCAACACCAGACGGACTGACCAGACACTCTCAGCTCTTTTGACTCCGTCCCCTCATGTGGCGGGAATTTTCTGTGGGGCCCAGCACTTTTTCCCGCCAAACCACTCCACTCCACAGTCGGCCGGCCCACTTCACAGATAGATTAGTAGTCAGGCTTTCTGGGCTTTTCAAGTGGCCCATTTTATTTATTTGGGCTTTTCATCTAATGGGTTTTATCTTGGACTGAGCTCTGAAATTGCAAAATTGGGCCGATCTTCCCATGTTAAAACTACAAATGTGTTAGTTTTGCATGAATTAGAGTGTACATTCCAAAGGCCCGCAAACCTTTTGCCAGTTGGTGGTCGCCTCGGCTATCAAGCTAAAAGAAAAAACCTATGCCTCTGAATGTATGGACAAATTGAGCTAAAATTGAAAACGTAGAAGAAGAAGAATTAAGACGTGAAAGAGAGATAGGAGACCTGATATGTTATTATTATTATTATATACTATGAAAATTAGCTAGCTGCAGTGCAAACTAATTAAAAGCATGCGCATGTCAACAGTAGGTAGGTTTGGAATAAGTCCTTTTGATGGAATCCCTCTTCTTTAATGCTTTTGAGATCTTACTTGATGGCATTTTAGTGTGTTCATCCGCGCTAATCGCTGCTCAGCCTTTGCCCTTTTGCTTGCCGAGAGGAGTTTCTTATTCTTCTTTTATATATACTTTTATTATTTAGTTTAATTTGTTTTTCTCGTTCCCTTTGCCAAAAGATATTATTATTCTAATAATAATAATAATAATAATAATAATAATAATAATAATAATGCTTTGCTTTGTAATAAAATTTTGGGAGCCACTCTTTGCAACACTGTCACTTGTGAACCGGTCTTTAAGCGCTCGTTTGTCTTGTAGTCATACAGTACCCACTCGTCTATCCTTAAAAATACAAAGATTCGTCCCCTTGGTTTCAACACCCTTTTAATGGAGCTCTGATCAGCAGAAGCAGCTAGCTAGCACTGCCCACTTCTTCCAAAACCACCGCCTTGGAAGCAGCGACAATAACTATACTATCACCATTCTAATCTCTCGCTTACGTACAGCTAGCTAGCCATGAACAACAACACTACCACCCAGGACCAATTCCATGATAGTAGTGAACAAGACCAAAAGGCCATCTCAAACAAGCGTTATATTCCTCTTTTGTTGATCAATTATACGTGCCTATTTGTGGGTTCTGTATCCTCAAGCTTGCTCTCAAAGTACTATTTCAACCACAAAGGCACTAACAGATGGGTTTCCACATGGGTTCAGTCTGCAGGATTCCCGCTCCTTTTCCTTCCCATTTTCCTCCCTTACTATCTGTTCAAATGCACTCAGAGAAAGCCCTTCTCTCGTTTCACTCCCGGAATCTTAATCTTGTCCATATTCATAGGCCTCATGCTAGGCTTAAACAACCTTCTTTTTTCTTGGGGCAACTCTTATCTGCCTGTGTCCACATCTTCCCTCCTTCTATCATCTCAACTAGTATTCAATCTCATTCTGTCCGTAATAATCGTGAAGCAAAGGATCACTTTCATGAACCTCAACTGCGTCATCCTGTTGACGTTGAGCTCAATCCTCCTAGCCCTGGGGTCCAGCCATGACAGACCGCATGACCTGACCCGAGCAAAATACTTCATAGGGTTTATGGCAACCATAGGGGCGGGGTTGCTGTTCGCGCTATATCTACCGATTATGGAGATGGTATACAAGAAGGTGTACTGTTACGCGATGGTGATGGAAATGCAGCTAGTGATGGAGATATCGGCGACAGCATTAGCGAGCGTGGGGATGGCGTTGGACGGGGGATTCGCGGAGATGAAGAGGGAGAGCGGAGAGGTGTTCGACAAGGGGGAGGGGGTGTACTGGGCGACGGTCATGGCCAACTTGGTGACTTGGCAGCTATGCTTTATGGGAACGGCGGGAATGGTATTCTTGACGTGCTCCTTGACGGGAGGAATATGCATGACAGCGTTGTTGGGAATGAACGTGTTGGGAGGGGTGTTGGTGTATGGGGAGGACTTTGGTGGGGTGAAGGCCGTGTCCACGGTGATGTGTGGGTGGGGATTTTGCTCCTACGTGTATGGGATGTATGTTAACAATAAGCAATTGGACGATGACCATATGCAAATTAGTCATGCTACGAATGCTCCTCCCATTGAGATGGCTCAGGTGGTAACTCCTCCCAGCTCTGATCCTCATCTCCGGGTTTGAACAAATTAATTATATATGCACCCTTTGATTCGCTAGGAGTAATTAATTCGCCGGAGCCAGCAGCTTCAAGCCAGCTTGAAGAAACAGTGCTAATTAATATAGAAAACAAAATATAAATTAACTAGTCTTCATCATACTATGTGATGATGATGGCCCCTTAAATTGGGCCTTGGAGTGATAAGCGTTGCATCTTTTTTCTTCTTAACTTTATTTCTCAATTGTATTATACATATGCTATATATATATTTAATTTTCCAAAAAAAATGCTACGTGATATTAATTTATTTATATAGATAGCTAGTATATATTGTAATTTTTTATTATCATTATTATTATAATTAAAATGTTATAATTACCTAGGAGATATGAAGAGTTTCAAATCAGTAGTACAGCACACCATTATCAACATATGGCTATGATGATTGGCTAAGAGTGGAAGAATTTATTTAATAGATGTCACATTGTTACTCATTAGCTGTAGAATTATTCAAGTTGACTTTTGATCTTGGATGTGCCACTGCCGGCATAATAAACGTAACAAAAAGGAATGATGAATGACACCATCTCTTAAGCACCATACATTCAGTATTAATTTATTCAAATTAATACATATATATATATATATAGAATTATATAGATTTCATTTTAATCAATAAAAAGGTAATTATTAATTTGTACCAAATAATATATAATAAACACATATATAATTGTTGCCAATAGAAAACCTCTTTTCTATTTTCAAGTTTTTGAAATCCATTGAGTGAAAAGGATATATATATATATGGCAATTATTCTTTTAAAAATGAAAACCATATTTATCTTTATAATAATATTAAATTTTGATATATATATATATATACACACATATATATATATACACACATATATATATATACACACACATATATATATACACATATATATATATATACACATATATATATATATGATAAGGTAATTGAAAATTTTATAAGGGAAGTCCAATCACACACGTCTTTATTCTTTTAATTACCTCGGTGGTGATTTTTTTCCCTTTCTCTTTTGAATTAAGGACAAGAATTCATAGTTCCAAATATGACCAACTAATGGCACAACGGGTAACATGGATTAATAGAGAAAAGAAAATTAAAACACAACTTGTAGTTGCAGAGGGTGGAAGGTATTAGGATAGTCTTAAATTGTTATTTGACTAAGATAGTTTAATTTTAATTAAACTAGTATACCATGTTCAAATAACATTTAAATCTAGCTAGATTAGGATAATTTATCCTAATTGTATTAGGATAAGATTATTGTACTTAATCCTATAAAAAGATCTTATAGGGTTAAAAAATATTGAACACCTAGATTTAGAGAGAGTGAATTAAGTGTATGTGGGATAAGAGTTGTGAGTTTAAAACTGTTCTTTATAATTTTTTAATTTTTCTCTTAGTAAATCGTTCTTTGTTGCTGTACTTGTGGACCTAAGTCATCAAAAGACCAAATCATATAAATTTTTGTGGGTGTGTTTGATTTATTTCTTTCCTTATTCTATTAAATGAGTAAGATCTTTGATAACTCTTTAGAGATAATTTCACAATTTTCACAACAAACTAGTATCAGAGCTTCAAAGTCTTGAACCAATTTGAATCTTGCTATGGCAACTTCGTCGACTAAGTACAAAATTGAATATTTTAATGGAAGAAACAATTTTAGTCTATGGTGTGTTAAGATGTACGCATTACTAGTGCAACAATGATTGTTGAAGGCACTAAAGGGAAAAAACTATCTTTCCTCAAATTTATCTAATGGTGAGAAAGATAACTTTATGGAGAAAGCATATAATGCTACTTTCCTAACTTTGTTTGATGAGGTGCT
This sequence comes from Theobroma cacao, assembly GCF_053813885.1. NCBI lineage: Eukaryota > Viridiplantae > Streptophyta > Magnoliopsida > Malvales > Malvaceae > Theobroma > Theobroma cacao. The sequence goes on from NC_142640.1 coordinate 94,369, forward strand.
AAGAGAAATCATGGATGAAGAATCTGTTATTACAATGTGGCTTAAACTCGAGAGTATTTATATGACCAAATCCTAATAAATCGACTTTATATGAAGCAACAATAGTATACTCTCAATATGTGTAAATGTATGTTTGTTAATATCCACATAAATGAATTTAATAGAGTTGTTTTTTATTTAAAAAATATCAATGTTAAAATTGAAGATAAAAATCTAAACTTAATTTTGTTATGTTTTTTACCTCCATTGTATGAAAATTTCATAGACACTATGTTATATGGCTGAGACACTATTACTTTTGAGGATGTAAAGGCATCTTTAAATTTCAAAGAATTGAAAAAGAAAGTTAGTAGTATCCAGAATAAAAATCAAGTAGAATGCTTGATTGTAAATAGAGGACAAGATGGAGAGAAAAGCTTAGACAGAAAAGGTAAATCTAGAGCAAAAGAGAAAACTTGATGGAATTGTGGTACGAAAGGGTACTTCCATCAAGATTGTACTAAATTTAAGAATGATGATGTAAAACTCGACCCTATAAACACATGTCATGACATGCATGCACTGAGTAGCATGTTATTATGCTAGGAAAGTCCTAAGAATATACGAAACTCGATGTCGTACCTAACGGTACACTTGAGTTGATTTAACCTTGAACTAGTTCAAATAGGAATCGTAGGATGAAATTAATATTTTATAGTCAAGGAATGACTAAAAATGATTGTTCGGAGTTCAAGGGTTCATTAAGGATAAAATTAAAAATTTTGATGTTCAGGGGTAAAATCGTCATTTTGCCACCTAAGATAATAATTTGATAATGGAGTGAAATTTTTGACCAAGATTAACTATTTGGAGTATAATTTAATGATAGGATGTGAAAAAGTTTAATTCTGGTGATTTCTGGAGTGTAGGGGTAAAATCGTAATTTTACCACCTGTGGACAAAATTTGAGATTTTGAGAGAATTTAGATCAAATTTGACAAATTGGAGAATGGTATGAGTATAAGGGATGAAAAATATATCTATGGGCAATTTTTCAGTTTTTTGGGCAAAAATGTAATTTTTCACTTTTACGGGGGTAAAAGTGTAAATTTTAAAAATTACTCCACCGAGATTTTGGATAAGTCTGAGAATTTTATCTAAGTTATGGATATGTGGGACAAGTGTATGGTGAAAATTTGGAAACAAATGGATGAAATTTTAAAAATGGGCCAATGAGAAAGTGACACGTGGTATTTTTAAATAAATGATATAATATTATTTTAATGAAAAGTCAGCCCATTTAAACCCCATTTTAAGTGCTGGCCGGCCATAAGGAAGAACAAGAGAGGAAATAGAGAGGAAAGGAAGAAAACAAAGAAAACAAAGGGAAACTAGAAAAATTCAAAGGAGAATTCACGTTTTTCGCCCGTTTACGCGTCTAACAGTAAGATTTTTCGACTTTAGCTTGATTTCTACCTTTCTTATGCCTTTGTTTCCATTTAGCATGCTTGAGGAGAGAGATCTAAAAGTGACATCAAGGGTTAGACGAAATTCTAGGGGAGAGATTTTGAAATTTTTAGGTTTTGATTTTTAGTTAAATTGGTAGTTTTAGTTAGTTAAATGTGTTTAAAAATTAAATTGGGCAAGAAATCATTAAATTTTCACAATACCCACCCTTGGCTGAATCTGCAATGAGGTACAATGATGATGATCTGATTTTTATTCTAAGAGAAATGAAGAGAAAATGATGAAAAATGGTTAAATGTGATAGAAAAACAAAGTAGAAAATTTACCGAGTTAATGTCTTATTTTTTGCTGAATTTTCCAAGGAGAAAAGTGAACTGATTTTGGTGATTTTAGAAGGTTATTGGCTGATATTTAATGGTTAAAAATGTTGAAGAGAGAATGGGACGATTTAGAGCTAAAATGGAGGGCGTTAGCAATTTATCGGGTAAAGTGCCAAAAATAGGTTAATACCGTGTTTAAGCCATTTTTGGCTATTGCATTTCATATCATGCATTAGTATAAGATTTAAGTCAAATATATAGTGATTTAGCATTAATGTGATGAATTGAATAAATTTTTGCAATGTGTCTAGGAGGAAAGCCTTCCGGTAAAGGCAAGAAAATCGTACCCGACGAGTAGTTATCGGGGCACCTAGAAAGCTTTTAGTTTGTACAAATGGTGAGTAAACCTATTATTATTGTGAATTATCTAGAGTTATTTTAAAAATGCTCTTTATGTATTTTATGAAATGAAAACGAGATTAAAACGAGATTTTTGATGTTTTAGAAATAAATATGACAAAAAAAATATATTATGTTGATTATGAAATTGAGTAATTGGAGACTGTTAACTGTCTTGAAAATTATATATTTTCCTATGAATGGCTTATGAGATATAAGTATATGTGGCTATATTTTGTAAGTGCATTGGGAAATTTATGTAAGCTGTTTTTACTATGCAGGTTGGATAAATAAATAAAAGTCACGTTATACTATCGAAATTTTATTAAAATTGATGGGTTAGTCACTACAGTGACGAGTTTTCATGGACTGCCTATTAGAGGGGCACGGTAAACCCGGCTATATAGTTACTCCGGTTGTAGAGGCGATGAGGGTAACTCTCGGGGTAGTATTAGAGCTCACTTCACGTCGAACCCCACGTGAATGTGTAACTCGACCAACGTCAAGGAACGGTTTGTTTTAAAAATAAAAATGTGTTTCACATGTAAATGTTATAACAACTTTGGTGGACTCGGTTAGATGCCTCAATCAAGGTATCCCCGAGGATTAGTTTTGGCTTGAGCCTTGTTTTCTTTTATAAAAGACATAAGCCTTAACAACTGTTTTGGTAAATTACAAATATTTTATGATTTAAGAAATAAATTGAAAACATTACGAAATGGTTTATGATTTGTTGTTTAAACTTGCCTCCCTATTACTTGCCTTTAGATATTTATGATAATATTTGTTTACTCATTGGGATTGCAAAATCTCACCCACCTCCTTTCCAAACATTTCAGGTTTGTGGTAGCTTGTAGATACCCTATTTTGTCGAGGATTCTAGTTGACATCTCTACCACACAGACAGTAGGTTTCTAGCACCAATACTGGGTGTATTTTGGGCCACTTGTTATTGTAACCATTATTGTACATTATAACTTTGTAAATTTTTGTATGTGTGAATTTATTTTACTTACACGTTACAAAAGATTTTTCACACGTATTTCTATAAATATTGTTTTATATAAAAAATGCTATATTTTAATCAATATTTTGAATAGTGATATTTATCTATAAATCCTTTTAAAATATTTTTGTCTTTTGATTTACTTGAGAAGGAAACTACTGAAAATTGTTTAAAATGGAATGTTTAAAAACGATTGCTCACAGAAAAGGCAAGAAACTGATATATAAGCTTTGCGAGGTTCTGATTGGCATTTCGGGTAATACGTGTCAATTGGGACGTCGCAGCGGTTGTCATGGGCCCGAGGAAGGTTCCAGGTCGTGACAAATTAAAAGATCAACAAGTTTAAGAATGTTGTAAATGTGGTAAAAGATGACTTTGATACATTTAAGGAAGTTGATAGTGTTCTTGCAGTTACCAATAATAACCTAAAGGATACATGGATCTTGGATTCGGCTTGTTACTTTCACATATGTCTTAGGCATAATTGTTTACAACTTATCTATTTGCTAATATGGGCACTGTACAATTAAGAAATGATTTCTTTTTTTTTAGTTGTTGGGATTAGCACCATTCGAATCAAGATGTTTGATGGTATGGTAAGAACGTTTAAGGTTAAACATGTTCTTGACATAAAAAGGAATTTGATATCTTTAAGTTTGTTAAATAAAATGGGCTACAAATGGGGTAGCTAAGATGGTGTCTTGAAGGTCTCTAAAGGAGCCTTAACTATCATGAAAGGCAAGTTATCCGATGACCTTTATCATTTAGTGGGAACTGTTTCTATAGTCTCGTCTAATGATCCTGATAATAATGTTACATGTTAATGGCATATGAGATTAGATCATATAAGCGAGAAATGGATGACAAAACTGAGTAAACGTGATTTACTATGTAGTTAAAAGATTGAAAAGCTAGATTTCTGTAAGCATTGTGTCTATGGCAAACAACATAAAGTAAAATTTAGCACTGTAACTTATTGAACCAAGAGTGCGGTAAACTACATCCATTCAAATTTATGGATTTCTTCTTCAGTGGCATCAAAAGTTAGATAATTATAGAAGTGGATCGTTATTGATGATTTTCCAAGAAAGGTGTAGACATATTTGTTGAAAGCTATGAGTGAAGTCTCAATCAACTTTTTGCATTGGAAGGCATTGATTGAGAAACAAACTATTAAAATGATCAAAAGCTTTCAAACAAACAATGTTTTGGAATTTCGCAAATGTGAGTTTAGTTTGTTTTGTAAGAATGAAGAAATCGTTAAACATCGCACTGTCATCAAAACACCACACCAAAACAATGTTGCAGAGCAGATGAAGATAACATTTTTAAAGGGTCCAAGATGCATGCTCTCTAATGTTGGCCTATCTAAAATATTCTGAATAACAACTATTAACATGGCCTGCTACTTAGCAAATCAGTCTCCATCAGTTACAATTGAATTTAAAACTCTTCAGGAAATTTAGTCTGGTAAGCCCGTTGATTACTTTATATTAAGAGCATTTGGTTGTCCTATTTTTGTTCATGTAAATTATGGTAAACTTGAGTCGAGGATGAAGAAGTGCATATTCCTAGGCTATGCATATCAGGTAAAAGGTTATTAATTATTGTGTACTGATTGTAAGTCCCCAAAGTTTATGGTAAGTTAGGATGTTACTATTGACGAGTCTGCATTACTTTATGAGATAAAGTCTAGAATTGCAATCACATCAAACCAAGAAGTTAGCAAGCAAATGCAGCTTGAAATCAATGTTCCTGGGACAATGCGAGATGGTAGTGAAATCCAAAATGAATCGTAAGAGGGACAAAAATTAGTATATCTTATACAACAACAATGGATTACTTGTATTTATGGTTATTTTGATTTTTATGCTTTATTTGTGGAAGTAGAGATTGATAAGTTTTATTTTTGTCGTGAGGCAATTACATGTGTCTAGTTTTCTAAAAAGATTGAGTCTCTACATTAGGATCAACACATTGGAGATTCAGAAACCACCTAAAGGTATTATTGATATTGACTTAGTATGTGAAGGAGATGCAAATACTAGTTGTAATGTGGTTGGCTTCTCCAATTTAGATTTTGCTAGTGATCTAGATAGTAGAATATCTCAAACGAGGTATGTGTTTATTCTCTCAAGGTTTACAGTCAATTGGAAAAACATTCTTCAAACTGTTGCATTGTCTACAACTGAAGCGAAATATATGGTTGTGGCAGAGGCAACGAGAAAGGCTTTGTGGCTTCAAGGCTTGGTTAGTGATCTTGGTTTTGGACAAGCATATATACTTGTGTTTTGTGACAGTCAAAATGCCATATATTTGACTAAAAATCAAATGTTTCATGAGAAAATGAAACACATCCAAGTCAAGTGTAACTTTGTTCAAGAGATTGTTTTTAGATGTGAGATTGTAGTGAAGAAAATAGCTACAATTGAAAATCAAGTAAATTTGTTGACTAAGACAATGTCTAGGATAAAGTTTAAGGATTGCTTGGACTTGATTGATGTTCATAATGCTTGAGGCCCTTTGGGGCATTAACAGTGTCGACAGAGATTGGTTCGTAAGGTGGAGCTTGGTAAATTCAAGCCTAAGGTGGAGATTTGTTTAGATAGCTTGAATCATTATTTAAATATGATAGTTTAATTCTAATTAAACTAGTATACCATATTGAGATAGTCTTTAAATCTAGTTAGACTAGGATAACATATTCTAATTATATTAAGATAAGATTATTGTATTTGGCCCTATAACATATTCTAATTCTTGTAATCTTCTAATTTTTCTCTTAGTGGATAGTTTTCTGTTGTTGTGTCCGTAGATGTAAGTCATCAAAAGACTGAACCACATAAATTCTTGTGATCTTATGGGGATGTTTGATTTTTTTTTTATTTTTTTGTTCTATTGATTGGGTAAGATTTTAGATAACTCTTTAGAGATAATTTTATAATTTTCACAAAAGAGGGTTCCCTCTTTAACAAAGGGAATAACATGCATTTTGTTATTGAGAACAAATGAGTAATTAGAGTAATTATTGTAATACGCAGTGAACTAAAATTATAAATCTGGAAGCCTTGTATAAACAAGAGTAATTAGAGGACATTATTTTCTTTTTCAAAATTTTTGTCTTTTCTCCCTTATTATTCTATTGTCTATAATCTCACCCTACATTTCTCAGCAGCTCAAAGCAGTAATGCTAGTCACAAACTTTATGGGATAAATCTATATACCTCCAAAATAGCTACTTTAATTGAAACATTTTCCAATAAGGTTGGTGGGAACATGATAAACAAGCTTTAGATTAAACTCAATATCTACAATCATTCACAAGTATGTTATGGTAATTCAAAAATTGAGATGCTCACATTAAACATTTGGTGTAATGATATATAAAATCACGTTTTTTTTTTAAAGATTGAAAATCCCAATACAGTGAAGGTGTTGATTATAAGTCAAAACTATCATATTATTATAGCAAATATATTTATTGTATGATATTTATCAAGAAATTAATTGATCTCACACTGACTAATTATAGAAATTTAGAAGTTGGAAATGAGTTCCAATTCTCCCTTTAATTGAATTTAAATATTAAAATAATTAAGTATAACTGTATATAGAATAACAAGTCCAATTTGAGTTCGGAAAAGTGAGAATAATTACAGTGCTGTTAAAGTGATTTGGCAGAATATTCTTGAGATTATAGAGTACATAAAAGCATGGCTTTTTGGAACAGTGAAAGAAGAAAAAGGTGTTGATAAGGATTAAGGAATGAGGAGCCATATTCCCGAGAAGGAACCTCATAAACATATAGCTAACACGTGTTTTCAATCCTCCACAGACCTTTCGACCTAATTAATGGACTGAATCATTAAAATGAATCTTTGAGTAAATCCAAAACTACTGTTAAAAATGAAGTAATTAAGGTGGCAGCTCAGCTGCTCCTGCTCATGCACATTACAGCACTATATTATTTTTTGGAATTTAAATAAAACCGTCCAAAACATATTATATTATATAATCCAATTAAAAAAAATTAATTTTGTCTTGAGAATAAAAGCATCAAGATTTTGTCGTCGTCTGTCTTGCAAAAAGTTGGTTTTCCTTTTGTTCTCATCTTCAATTTCCAAATATTGCTGCTTGCTTGTCACCTATTGAAAGGGAAGGGCTTGTGGTTATGTCCATACCTAAACGAATGATGATGATAATGATTATTATATATATATATAAGTTATAACTAGCTAGGGCATTTCATATTATTTTTTTCCACGAAAAAGCAACTCCCTCCATAGGCTGCTTTCTGACACCTTCCCTCCGCGAAGAGTAGTGGTTCGCGGCTCACGCCACGAAGGACCCACTGCCCACTGCCACAGCCACAGCCCTCTCTTCTCCTAGCTCACTGCAGAGAAAGAAATTAATTAAGGCTATACATGGAGACTGGAATAAAAGGTAGATCTTCCTCCTCCTTTTTGTTTTGTTTAATCAAAAAACATATACAATATCCCACCACACACCATTAATCTAGTCAATACTTATCATCATTCAAGATCCATCAATACACCCAACTTTCTTAATTAAGAAGTAATTAATCTTAATCTCTTCTCCATTACCAGCATAAAGGCCAAAAGTAGAAAATAACGATCGATTGACATTGAAAATTAAAGAAACTTCATGTAATTCGCGGCTGATGACAGCCTGGTGATCTATCTCTGGATCTGCTGCATGCTGATCCTGCTAGAAAAAGTGGCCCCTCTTAATTTTGCTTTACTTGTTATTTACTTAATTTGTCCTACTGTTTAATTTATTTACTTAATTTGTCCTACTGTTTAATTTATTTACTTGTATATGTTTCTCTTTATCAAGTCGTGTTGTCTTGGCTGCCACTGAAAATTGTACACATGTTTTAGCATAACAGCACGGCGGTGTGCTATTGCATTTACTTTAATAATCGTGATCTCCCTAAAGTAGTTGAAAGTTGAAACCAATGATAGGAAAAAGGGCAGTACAAAAGCAAACTTTGTTAAATATATCACAAATCCATGGTGAGATTTCTTGGTTGGTTGCATGTTAGATGCTTATGGCCTTTTTTAGGGATCTTGTAGGGATGTACATATATGTATGTTTATGGCTTACTATTAGGGTGTTTTTTTGTAGGGATTTTGTAATGCATGTATATATACATACACATGTTACCAATCATACATAGATACATATAAGTCAAATTTAGCATCAAGAAATCAATTACTTAAGTGAATAATAAAGTATGCAAATTCAAAATATGTAACTTCAAAATGAATTCATGGACAAGATATTTTCTTGTTTCCCTTGTAAAATATGTAGTGTCAAAATATTCTAAGATGCTGTACGAACTTTTGACTTAAAGAACAAGAGTGATAGCATACGGATGTGACCAGCTAGTTAAATGAAAACTCGGAGTTGGATCATAGTTATCCAGTGATGTTAAAGAGAGAAAAAGAAAAAACTGAAAAAGTAAAAATAATTTCATAACTTGTGAAGAAAAAGATCGATATATAGGTCGGTTATAATTAACGCAAGATCAGTGATTCAGAAGAAGAGATTTGCAGATATTATTGATGGAAAGGAAAGTACGCAGATACCCAAACAGTAATGTGGAGCATAGGGCGGGTGAAATGAGAAATGACACGTTGGGGAGGGAGATGGTCGATCTCACTTTAGTGTCCTGTCCGCACTTGTAAAGATTAAAAAGAGTTAAGGATTGCATCTGCATGAATAAATAAAAGTGGGATTGGTGAAGAAAAAGAAAAAGGACGGCAGGCAGGGCAGGCATTACAGCTAGAGATGGATCAAATTCGTCCCGGAGAAGCCCCAGACATCAACTCCTTCTTTTTGTGTTTGTGGTGCCCAAGGCCCAACGCCAGGCCACTATGTTTCTTCTTTTCTTTTGTCAGATATTCTTCCATGCCCTTTGCTCCCCCTATTTTCTCCTGCTGGTTTTTTTTTTTTGTTTTGTTTTCACTTTCCTCCCGGGCCGGGCAAGAGTTTGGGAGTTGCATGTCTTTGCCAAAAGCGTTATGATTCCAGCTTAGTGAAATGGCGACAAGGAATTATTCTTTTGACTCTGTCCATTTTTCTTTTCTGTACACCTCCTGTACTAACCGGAATCTATCCAGCACTGGATTTTCATCCCTTCTCTTTTTGATGCTTGCATGTTTTTATATATATATATTCAAATTAATTACATATTTATCATATATAGCTAATTAAATAATTATATATCTATCTTTCTATCTTTTAGATAGTGGCACATACGTAGATCGCATATGTTTATATTAATTCATGATTACTCTTTCCTTTTCACTATCGGGAATGAATGATTAATTGAAGATCAAAGGGTGCATGAGGGTATTTTTTATTTTTTTTAATTATGAGAAAGGTGAGTTTATCTTCAAGGCTTCCCAAGTCAAGCAGAAATCTATTATAAATTGACTGCTCAACTCAAGTGCTAGCTAGCAGGGTCAATTTGAAAATGACATTAATTAATCATGCTAATTAAGGTAGGGAAAGACTAAAATCTATTAATTAATAATGAATATCTTTACGAATTATTAATCCAGTGATAATTAGAGAAAGATCAGTTATATATATATTTGAAAAAAATTATTTTAAGAATAAAATCTTGAATGTATTATGTTAATGTTAGAGAGCTCATCCTTAAAATCATCTAGAGAAAAGATTAGATTTAATTATTATAATCTATAAATATAGTGAATACCAATAAGAATATAATCAAAACTACATAATTTGGATGCTTGAAGCTTCATTTATACATATGGTTTAATTAATTTTCATTTAAGGACAGATACGTTGTAAGCCTTGAAAACATGTATGTAGTTGCAACCACACCCTGTACTAATATATATATATATATATATATATATATATATATATATATAAATGCATTTAAATTGGCATGCTTGATGTGTTGCCAAAGGAATGACAATCAAGTGTTGGGCACCCTCAGCCAGGGTCGACAACTACATCCCAACAGAAAACACTCATTGGTGAGTTGGTGTGGATTTGACTTCCGAATGAGAATTTCAAAGCCGATGCTAAAAGCCCATAACTTAAAAGTGAGAGAGTGAGTGGGCTGAGTTCAGGATGCTAATTTCATTTGAGCCTATTGTTTGAGACCATAAGGCCAAGGGGTCAAGGCCCAGCTCGCAAGGCTCTAATAGCTTGATACCGCTGCTACGCACCAGCAGCCAGGCTCAGAGGAAAACTAATCAGAATCCCAGAGCCCAGAGGAGAAAAAAAGTGAAATTTGTTAGTGGCTGTCGAGTGCCAAGTGCCACTGGAAGAACATTAACTAGTGGTTGAGGTAGATGGGGACCTTGCAAGCATCCCAAGTGCCATTTGCATCGACTTCTTCATCTTCATCTCCGCCTGCACCTAGAACCTTATCCACATGCAAACCATTCGCTGTGAATCTCAACTTGAACCAAGTTTGCAGTTTGATGAGTCTCCCAAGGAGGAGGAGGAATGGAGTTGGAACTGTGGTTGTTGTCGGGGTCGGTAAAGAAGACACGCAACAAGTGCGCGTTGATGAAGATGATGTTGCTTCATCATCTGCAACTACCCAACAGGAAGAAGAGGAGGACCTTCAATGCGTTCGCCAAATCCAAAGAGTAAGACAATTCCATTCCTTCGATGATGTTTTGTTTTATTTGTTCAAATTTCTCAATATTACTAGTATAGTAGAATTGCACTCCCTGTTAATATATCACTTTAATCATTCTGTTTATTACTACTTACTAGGTTTTGGAACTTCTCAGCAAAAACAGGGACATGTTATTCAGCGAGGTATGTGTTGGTACTGATTTAATTTCGTTACTCTTATTCTTTCCTTCTATTTACTAGTTCGTTTTTGTATATATAGGTTAAACTGACTGTAATGATAGAGGACCCTAGAGAAGTTGAGAGAAGGAGATTGCTCGGCATTGAAGATCCTGATGCCCCTACCAGGGATGATCTTGTTGACGCCCTGGAACAAGTCAGTTCCCTTTCCCCGCCTGCCTTCAATTTGTAAACAATATACAAGCACTATCTATAAATGTAGCATGCTCTTATCAATATAACGCCACCATTAGTTGTGCTTAAAATATTACCATCCTTTTCAAACAGTAAAGAAAGAGTTTGTCAACAGATTCTGTGAAAAACCTGATCTGAGGAAACTGTTCCAATCGCTTTTTGTTGCTCTATTTGACCAGATCAATGAAGGGAAGATCCCCACAAATCGTGTCGCTCTCAGGATACTAGCTGAGGAAATGATCAACTGGCCTAATTTAGAGGTATATTTTCGTTACTTAGTCTACCCATACTCCTTAGTTTCTGTTTTCTAGTTGAAGATTATATTGACCAGGGTCACTTCCTTTTATTAATCAGTTCAGATATTATCTATACTCTGTTGTTTTAGCCACCTCCAACTTTCATATATTTTCTGTGTCCCGTGAAATTGGATTATTTTCACCTTTATACAAATAACTCATTATGTAGCTTCTAAGCAGGATGGCTTTGGTTATTCCAGTATGGTTATTAGTAGTAGTTCGAAATGATTCAATTTTTCTTAACACTAAATCAGGAATCTTCAGAAACCGAAGGAGAACTTCGTTTCATGATGGAAATCTTCTTATAGGTTCAACTTCCACTACATTGTGGTTGTGTGATCGTTCTCAGCTTCTCGAGTTCCAGGACCACATTCTTTTATATGATATTTAACCTTCCAGAAGCAATATGCCCCAATGAGATTACTTATATTAGTCCCATTTCTGCTGTGCAAACAATTTTTCTAGGAGATATTCTTCTTTAGATTGAAATTTGAGAATGCTTGCTGTCTTTAATGATAGGAAGAAGCACCAAAGAAAAAACATGGCAAATCCCTATATGCAAAGGCCACAGACACTGGCATTGATCCTAAAGAGGCTGCCAAGAGACTGAATATTGATTGGGATTCCGCTGCTGAAATCGAAGATGCTGATGTTGATGATGAAACAGAAGTGCTGCCTGCAGTGGTTCGTTTTCTTATCTCTGTTTTTAATATTCTAACAAGTATTTTCTTTACTGGTGAGTCTATTATCAGTTTCTTTAGCCTTTCTGTTTTGAAAGGTTGGCTGTTTGCAATGAGGCTTGCCTTATTGAGGCACTAGTGCTTAAATAACAGCTTTAGAAGTCACTAAGACTGGGATGTACTGAATTTGGGGAGTCAGTCAAATTATAATAAAAATGGTCAATGGACTGAGATGATTTAATTCCACACCTTGGGTTTATGGTTATTTGATTCATTTCAGAGTTACACAACTGCTATGCCTGCTTAATTTGCCTTTTGCAATATATGACTGCTCATAAAAGTGCATTTTGATGTAAATGTGGCATGCATTTTAGCGTTTTCTTCTCCCAGGCAATTGGGGGTGCAAATAGCTAATTGCTTGCATGCTGCTTATTGAATTGCATTCGAGGTATCAATGCACCACATGAAAGGTGTTGATACCTCACAGGCAAAATACGTTGTTTTTTTTTCCTTTTAATTGTGAATTGACCTATTATTCTGATAAAAGGGATCATTTAGGATATGCATGTTGTACTATCATTTTCATAGTGAGGTATGCATAAAAAGCCTAGGTGACTTAATTGAGATAAGAGAATTTGTTGGGAGGAAGAGCTAAACTGCAATATTGTCTGAGATCATTGACGTGGATTTTTTCTTCCTGCATCAGTGGACATATAGAATATGTTCTAAAACCTGTATATTATTGTCTTCTTAGTATTTACTTTAGTGTTTTTTTTCTTTTTCGTTCTGCATTGATATATTTAATTTATAAGGAGGTTACCATGGGCGGTTTTTTTTGGTTTGAATTAGGGTCTGAATCTCAAAGTATTTCTTGTGATGGATGCATAAGTCAATCTGCCATTTAATTCAAAAAAAATTTTCTGCATTTTCTAAGAGGCTGATTCTTTTACAGGGTTTTGGGGCATTGTACTTGGTCACAGCTTTTCCACTTATCATTGGTATATCTGTAGTGTTAATATTATTTTATAATTCTCTCCAGTAGATATTTTGGGACTTGCCTTGTAACTTAAATGTATAACATCTATTTAAATGGTGTTCACTTTATTACATTTCCTATGTTGAATTGTTAGTTTGTTACATGATGCACCAACAGCCACTAGAACATCTGAGGAAGAACTGAATATTGCAAAGCCTCTTTGGATGGGGCGATGAGGCTTTGTTCACCTTATGCCACATCTCAAACACGAAAAAGCCATTCCTCTCTATCAACTTAAGCTTGCACTTCTGTTCTGGCATCAGTTTAAGTTAATGGAACTACCCTCGTGGAGAAAAAGGAAGGCCTGCAAAAGTAAAAACAAATATCCGTGGATTCAATAACATTGAAGAAACTAGCTTCAAGATGATTTTATACCTGCGGTTGACACTACTGTCCCTCTTCCACCTACCCGCAAAGCCAAAGTTAAGATGTAGCCATCCAAAACTATGCACCTCTTCTCCTAGATATGGCTCAATTCCGTCAAGGAAGAGCTGGAAAAACGAAAATCAAGCATCTTCTAGGCAGATTAACTATCAAGTCCATAAGCACTCATCTCTAGAACAATCATCAAACTCTGCCAGAAAACAGCCTGTTTCCTTGAAGTAAATCTAGTGGTGAAGAGCACAAGCACCACTATATGAATTTGATCTTTGGCTACTTCTCAAATGCTCATGCTAGCCATGATGGTCATCACAAGTGGTAAAAAGATGGGCAGTAATGAAGGTGAGTTCAAATGCAGCGGCATTTGCCTTCTTCTGCCAGTGTTTGGTAAGGCAAACTCGTGAGACCCAGGAAGGAAGCAGCAGTGGTGATGGACAATGTGACGTGGAGGATGGTTTCCCTGGGAAAGTTTGAATGCAGATCCCGGGCTTTATCTGCCAAAATGCCAGATCATCAGAACGAGGATTGAGATAACCATGAATCTCTACTTTGAGCTGCCATTAAGTTTATAGGAAATAGTATGAGTGATGCTCATTCACCTACTTCCGCGGCTTTTGCATGTTGTCAAGGATACAAGACTGGTTCAACTTCAACAAGAGCAACAAGCAGGATATCCCATTAATCATCTTGCCATGTTAGGCTTTCTACATCACCCCTACATTATTGCATAGTACATACATGCTTCCCAGCCGCACCTGCTTATTGCAAGGCTAGGGAGGATACTGTCATGACCTTTGTGTATTCTGAACTGGAGATAGCTGATGGGTAGCGACTGTGAGTAGATAAACCAGGCCAAAGCCCAAGGAAATGGTGAAAGTGTGTTGGACATTTTCAAATAATTTCATATTAAAATAGAAAAAAAAATATGATTGTTGAAAATTAAAATTAAAAGAAGGGTTATGTCTATTGAAATAAAAATAAATAAAATAAAAAAAATAAAAAAGAGTCACGTTTGTTGAAAAAGACTAACAGGAGTAACTCTTTAAAATAGACACAAACAATGTCTGTTAAAAATAAGCATATAAGCCTATAAAAGAGAACTCTCTTCTTTCAACAGAATGTACATCAGAAAGCAAAAAACTTTATTTCTTTTCTCAAAATTTTTCAAGTTTTCTTCTGACGCAGGAGCGTCTAGGATTGTATTTTATTAAATTTAGTTTTTTGCTAATTTAGTTGATTTAGGATTTATTTTTTTTATTTTATTTAGATTAAGATTATTTTCTTATTTTTATTTTAATACTTTTAAGAATTAGTATTTGATTAGGATAGTCATGTTCTATTTAGCAATAGAACACCTATTTTATTTAAATATCTTATTAATTATTTTGATTGTATTAGACAATATAAAGCAGAGTTTTATTAGGATTTGAGCTTATAATACTATAAATAGGACCCTTAAGTTTAGTTGTAAGACATTTAGAGTTGAGAGTTAATAAATAATATTTTCTTAAGTAGGAGTGCTTATTTGTTTAGGCTTTTTCTAAAGAGTAAGAGGTTTTAGTATCTTTGGCCTAGCCAACCAAAATGGGATTTTGGCTATTTTTCACTTTAATAAGGTTTTCAACCTTGCCAATATTGGTGATTCACCTTAGTGGAGTTTTCAACCTCGCCATGATCGGTGTCTTTCACAATGCCCAAGTGTCTGTACAACGCCTCGACGTCATCTTCTATACTATTTTCCTGTAAAAAAATATTATAAAAGTTTGATAATCTTGTTATACTCCGGTGAGTGCTCAGTGGATTGATTTTGTCAATGCAAAACGTCGTCAATCACTAGGCTTCATTGTATGTTCGAGGTTTATACGCCGGTAACTCTTTTGCACGCTACAAGTGGGGACGAATAAAACCTTAAGGCCAGTGGCATTGATACAAACCTTGAAGCCCATTTCTAAGTTTTCCAGTTTGCTGTTCTAAAGTGAGTGTGCAAAATTCCTATACATGAGAAATTCTTTTATAGCAATGATTAAAGGCAAAGGGATTGTTGAACTTGAATTCACTTATGGAAAAACTTTAACTTTGAAAAATATATACTATGTTTCAAAAGTTAGAAAAATTTAGTGTCTGGAAGTCTATTCAATAAGTTTGGTTTCAAGCTTATATTTGAGGTAGATAAATTCATTATGTCCAATGGGGGAATTTTTGTTGGGAAAGGTTACATGTGTGATGGAATGTTCAAATTAAATATTGTTAATAATAAAAAAATAAAACAGTTGTTTCTACTTATATGATTGAATCTTCTTATTTATGGTATTATAGATTAGGACATTTAAATTATAGAAGATTGGATGACATGTATAAAATGGACTTAATTCCAAAATTTAATCCAAATATTGATAAATGCAATACATGCATGTTAACAAAAATAACTTGAAATCCTTTTCCTAAAGTTAAAAGAAATACCAAATTATTTGAATTAATACATAGTGATATGCATAGTACACCTACATTAGCTGAAAAGAAATATTTTGTCACATTCATTGATGATTTCTTTAGATATTGTTATGTATATTTGTTGCATTCTAAAGATGAAGTGCTTGATAAATTTAAGGTTTATAAATCAGAAGTTGAATTACAATGTGAATCTTTTATCAAGTGTTTAAAATCGGATAGAGGTGGAGAATATTACAGTCCAAGTTATTTTGCCTCCACTAGAATAATCCATCATATTTCAGCACCTTACACACTACAACATAATGGTGTAGCAAAAATGAAGAATAGGGTCTTGACCGAAACGGTAAATGCTATGTTATCATATTCAGGTCTTGGAAAAGGGTTTTGGGGAGAAACTTTGTTAACAGCTTGTCACATATTAAATAAAGTTCCTAAAAAGAAAACTAAAATGACCCCATATGAGGAATAGAAGAAAAAAAAAACAAAACCTTAATTACATGAAGGTTTGGGGATATAAAGCTGTAGTTAAAGTTTCGAAACCCAAAAGAAAGAAATTGGGTGAAAGAGGAATAGAATATATATTCATAGGATATGCATAACATAGTAAAGCATATAGGTTCATGGAAATTGAACCAAATGATTCAATTTCAGTCAATACTGTTATTGAATCAAGAGATGCAATATTTTATAAAAATAGATTCAAATCTGTTTTAAGATAACTACAGCCACTACAATCAATTCAATCAAATGTCATTCCATTGGAACAAAATGAAAATAATGATGAATCTAGACTAGAAATAAGGAAAAGCAAAAGGGCTAGAAAGGTAAAAGATTTTGGTCCAGACTTTTATATGTTCCTTGTAGAAAAAACAGGAGAAAATATTGACAATAAGATTCTTTATTGTTTTAATTTAGAATCGGACCCTATTACATATGACAAGGCAATGAAATCTCAAGATTCTGCATTTTGGAAGGAAGCAATCAATGATGAGATGGGCTCAATAATGGGAAATAATACTTGGATTTTAGTTGATCTTCCACCAAGTTCCAAACCAATAGGTTGTAAATGGATTTTCAAAAAGAAAATTAAAGTAGATGGAATCATAGATAAGTTCATATAGACTTGGCAATTCGTGTTAACGTGTGGTAAACGTGTCAGACACGAAACACGTTAAGGCTAAACACAAACATGACACGTTTAATATTCGTGTCTTAAATTTAAAACATGTACACGTATATATTTAATACACGTATAACATGACACGACACAATTAACACATTTATTAAACGTGTCAATATATGACACGACACAATTAATAACACGTTTAACACGCTTAATACGATTAAATAAAAATATTTATAATTAAATATAATTTTATTATTTAAATTTAAAATCTATAATTATAAAAATAATTATAACAAAACAAAAATAATAATAACATCAAATAATCACCAAAAGTTAAAAATTAGGATTGAGCATATATAATTACATTATACCCTTTATAAAATTAAAATAACTTATTAAAATAATTATTTAAAATTATTTACATAAGGTTAAAATAGTTTTTAACTATTAATTTTTAATAGGTTAATAAACATGTTACATATACACATTTAAATACGATAACACGATTAAACATGATAACGTGATTAAGTAAACGTATTTGTTGTATCTGACACGTTAAGACACGAAAATTTTCATGTCTTAACATGTCAGACACGATTAGATACGAAACATGTTAAGACTAAACCCAAAACTTATATAACCCGTGTCTTCTCGTGTCGTGTTAACGTGTCATGTTCAAAATTGCCAAGTCTAAGTTCAAAGCAAGATTAGTAGCCAAAGGTTTTACGCAAAAGTAAGGGATTGACTACTTTGCTACTTATGCTCCAGTAGCAAGAATTGCTACAATTAGACTTCTAATCTCCCTTACATCAATTTATAAGTTGGTAATTCACCAAATAGATGTCAAAATAGTATTTTTAAATGGTGAATTAGAAGAGAAAGTCTACATGGAACAATCAGAAGGGTTTGTTGTTTCAGGATAAGAGCATAAAGTTTGTAAACTTGTCAAATCATTGTATGGGCTTAAACAAGCATTAAAACAATGGCATAAAAAATTTGATGAAATTATTTTAGCTAATGGCTACAACATAAATGAATCTAACAAGTGCAAATATAGCAAATTCCAAAATAGTAAAGGTGTTATAATTTGCTTATATGTGGATGATATGCTAATTTTTTGTACAGATTTGGAACAAGTTAAAGAGACAATGAAGTTTTTGTCAAATAACTTTGCAATGAAAGATATGGGTGTAGCAGATGTCATTTTAAGAATTAGAATATTCTAAGATTAAAGTAACATAACTTTATCTCAATCGCACTACATTGAAAAAGTGCTTGAAAAGTTTAATCTTACTAATTGTATACCAGCATCTACACCCATGGATCCTCAAACTAAATCAATACCTAATGATGGTAGGGCTATTGATTAATTACAATATGTAAGAGTAATTGGTTGTTTGATGTATGCAATGACATGTACAAGGCCAGATGTAGCATTTGTTGTTGGAAAGTTAAGTAAATATACAAATAATCTAGGTACTTTGCATTGGCAAGCCATAAATCGAGTACTAACATATTTAAATAAATCAATTAATTATGGACTTTGCTATAATGGATATCCATAAGTACTAGAAGGATATTCGAATGCTAGTTGGATTACAAGTTTAGAAGATCATGCTTCCATAAGTGGATGGATCTTCATGCTTGGTGGGGGTGTCATTTCTTGGGGGTCTAAGAAATAAACATGTATAATTGATTCTACCATGGCAGCTGAATTTATTGCATTGGCTGCTGCCACTAAGGAAGTTGAATGGCTAAGAAATTTACTCTATGGTGTGCCTTTATGGCTTAAGTCAATTTCTCCAATTTCTATCCGTTGTGATAGTGAAATAACTCTAGCAAAAGCATATAGCCAAGTGTTTAATGAAAAGTCTAGACATATTGGATTAAGACATAGTTATACTCAACAATTAGTTTCTGATGGATTGATCACTATAACTTTGGTGAAGTCTAGTGAAAACTTGACGGATCCTTTAACAAAAAATCTTGCTAGAGATCTTGTAAATAAGACTTCAAAAGGGATAGGGCTCAAGCTCATAAATTGAAACTCATCCATAGTGGAAACTCGACTCAACGCTTGGTATAACGTCAAGGTTTGAGTTCAATGAAACAAAGTACATCATTTGTATGTGGCTGCTAGCACTATAATATAATATATTATATTCCATCCTAAGTGAAGTGCTAGGTACCCATAATGGTAAGGAAATGATGAGTTATATATCTTAATAGCCCCATAACATAATTTGATAGAATGCTTTAGTTACGAGGGCATTCATGGGATCTACTTATGTGAGTGTGAAGTGTGGCAACTTTTATGAGTTCAAGAGCTTGGCTTTAATAGCACTCATGAAAAGAGGATACAGACACATGGTCATAAAAGCATTGTCAGATACTACGCATTTATTGGTGTTGAAATTGTTGTGTGAGATGTGTTTAGTTAACCAAATGGAATAGCTAGATCAAAGCATAGTCTACCATGCAATTTCGGTTAACTTTAATATGTTTTCATTAAGTGAAGGTTTAATCGGAAGACATCTTCATTTATGCAATTGATGTCCAAGATTATCGAAAATTTGAATTAATTTGAAAATGGTGGGGGATTGTTGGACATTTTCAAATAAAAGATATGATTTCATATCAAAATAGAAAAAAAAATTATGACCGTTGAAAATTAAAATTAGAATAAAAAAAGAATAAGAAAAAGAGTCACGTTTGTTGGAAAAAACCAATAGGAGCAACTCTTTGAAACAGACACAAACAGTGTCTGTTGGGAACAAGCATCTAAGCCTATAAAAGAGGACCTTCTTCATCCAACAAAACGTATATTAGAAAACAAAAAACTTTCCTTCCTTTTTCAAAATTTCTCAAGTTTTCTTCTATACCATTTTCTTATAGAAAAATATTATAGAAGTTTGATAATTTTATTATACTTCAGTGAGTGCTCAGTTGATTGATTTTGTCAATGCAAAACACCGTCAATCACTGAGCTTCATTGCATCTTTGAGGTTTGTACGTTGGTAATTTTTTTGCACACTACAAGTGGAGGTAAATAAAACCTTAAAGATAGTGGTATTGATACACGTTTCGAAATTAATTTTTAAATTTTCCAATTTGGTGTTCTAACAAAGTGGAGGGATGGGAATCAGACGGCTCGACTCAAGTCCATTTTATCCATCACGCACGCACACTACCATCTGATAAGTACTAGTTTTTTGTGTTTTGAGAAAGCTCGGGGTCTTGGTCTTCTTGGACTAAAGTCTTAATATGTAGTATTCATTACTTTCACTAGTCACTACCTAAAACAGTAGCTCATCTGCTTTGATATAAGCTTAGTCACTCACTAATAATTAATCTTAAACTCAGAGGCTAAGAAAATGCTGTGCAAAAAGTGGGCAATAACATCCTGTTTGGTTTGAAGAGTACGTATTATTTATTTCTAGAAACACAAAATTGTAGAGTTGAAATAATAACATAGAAACAAACACGTGAGTGAGACTTGAGAGGGGAGGGACCACAAAGCCAGGCAACCCAACCCATCTTATTAATTTTGACCGTTGAATAATAATGCTATATATCTATATCAGCCCACCAGGCCTAGGCCTATCGTTTTTAATGCTGCCTGTATGTTACAATCGCTCGTAAAAGGAACATTTACTTACCATTCAATTGCATTAGCTTTTTTGCTTCATACTTGGCACTGTTGCGGGGCAGCTCTCTTTTTATATATATATATATAATGAAAAATAAAAAACTTAATACACCATTCTAGACCAAGAAACACTCATACTATAAGCTCAATGTTATGACAATCCAAATCTACCCGAACCATAAGCTCAATGTTATGACATAGAGGATGGTAAGATTGGACATTTAACAATTTGCACTACTTTTTACTTATATCTTGATATGAGATGTTATCTAAAAGATTTTTTTTACGAAACATAATCATAAAATTAACAAATCAAAATGAATGCTCCTTCACAAATTACTGTTAATGTGGATGCAACACTCACATCGCTTATCTTCAAACATGCTCCATAGTCTGGTTATATTCATTATTTTTTCGGTGTGGGGTTAGTTAGATGATGAGATTGGCTCGGGGCCCTTTTTGACTTGTCCAAAGATGACAAGATGTCCTACCGCCAATCACCTTCCTTACTATGATTAACACGCACATGCTACTGTAGCCCAACACCGGATTCCATACCAAAACCATCAACTTTCCCCTCAAAAACACAGACAAAATTTCTAGTTAGAATAACCGAAAAGCAAGCCAAGCACATTGGCAGCCTCCCACAGGTGCTTGGCGGTGCTGGCCCCCACTCCCGACCGCACCCTCCATCCCAATCGGCCACAGCTAATCAACCAAATTATTCTTTCTTTTCTTTTTTTTTTTTTAATAAGAGCATAACATTGTCAGTGTCAAGATATCAATTTGAATACAATAAAAATAAAGAATGCAACTCTCTCTGACTCTCTCCTTTTTCCTAAAGCATGCTCATCATATACCGTCTGTATCTATGTACTTTTAGAAATCTATCATACAAAAAACAGAAACCCCACTACCCCAATAAATTCCTCTCTTCTACCCAACCATGTAATTAAATAACCACGAAGTGAAAATAAAAGGGAGAAACAAAAAAAAAAAAAAAAAGAAGGAACCCAAGGCAAAACTGCTGTTACTATTGGCGAGTGTTTTGTAACCTAGGTCCAATCATTTTCAGCTCAAATTTCTTGACAGCCCCAGCAACATCCCTCAAGGTGGTGTCCAAAACATAAGGGGTTTTCTCATAGTTGATCTCCGTGGAGTTAATCAGGTATCTGCATGGCTCACGCCTTTCTGCTATGGTTCCATGATAGTGGAAGTACTTGATCCTGCCCTCAGTCTTGTGAGTGGTCTTGCCCGCTAGGTTCTGTGACATGTGAACCCCGGTGGCAAACACATTGCGTGGTTGAATTGCGTACTTGCGGTCCCTCCTTATTCCCTTTTTCACATCTCTATACACAAGCTTCTCAAAACCCCATTTCCTGAAAATTGCATTTACAAAAATGGACAAATAAGATTACATTCAACAACATGAATACTGCCTGTCTGTCTATGCTTATCACAACAGGTAAACTGTTGTGGATGAAAACCAGAGTTGCATTCTAATAAACAAGATGCAGAAGATGCATTTGGATTCCCATTGTCAGATATAATTAGTAGCAGCAGCCAATTATGGGAATCCATCAATTTTCACAGTTTGTTTATTTGTTGACTTTTCTGCTATTTCCACCACATTCAGCAAAATTGACAAATAGCCACCTATAATCCATGTGAAAACTATCAATCTGCTAGACATTTCAAACCCATCTAAAACGGGGGCATGGAAAATCAGCTAAATGAAATCTCTCCATAATTTTGACTCTTGAAATATAGATTACAACAGATAAGAAACTAGTTCCAAGCTATCTCACATAGTCCCACCAACTCAGCCTCTATCTGAGACATTTTATATTTGAGCCAATACTAGCAGCTGTCTTAATCTCGCATCAGCATCAACATATATAATTGAATATTTACAACTGTCTGAATTTCGTTGTTCATTTCCAAGTTGGTTTCATTACACTAACAAGTTTTCTTTACCACAATTTACAAAAGTTCGATGGCTAAAATCCCAGGGTGTCTTATTCAAGAAGAGAACATCCGCAATTGAAGACTAATTGGAATCTTCCCTAAAATAAAGTAACATTTGAACCAACATTGGTAATATAGTATTTAAACAAATGCAAAGTTCCTAATCAAAGAATACAAAACAATCACTTTAGAACAAGTTTGGAACCCACTCCAATTCCACCTGCTCTAACACAATCAGGAGAAAGAAGAATCAAAGTACTATCACAGGGTAAGAAAACTCCAACCAGGTAAAAAAAAAAAAAAAGGATTTTAGTTCTAATTTTCAACATCAGTTGTAAAATGTTGCAATCACTCAACTACCACAAGATTAATTACGATATATGCATATATCAGACTATCAATCGGAGAAATTAACAAACAGAGAAGTCTTGATTTTTCCATATCTATGCTAGAAACACTAATGTAAGCAGTTAATGGTTTGGTATTTCAAGGATTAACCAAATCCTATTCTTTTCTTATATTGATTTTAATCACCAAGATGTATGACTCAATTATTCTTTTCCCTAATAGAATTGGCATTAAGTTGAAACTTTTTCAGCAATTAGAGAAGAAATGAAAAGAAAAGGAAAATCACGAAATTGAAATGCCTCCTGTTGAACAGAATTTGTCAAATAAATAGTATAAAATAACAGTGGATGTATACCTGTTACGTTTAGCAGCATCAACAGTGTGGCAAAGCTTGCTGCTCATAGGCATCTGTTCAATAGTGAACTGAGAATAGTCGGAAAGGGAGTCGAGCACCGAACGAATGGTGCTCTTGGGAGGCACATAGATGAATTCATCCACATCGAAGAAGAATATCCACTTTGCCATAAACTTGTATCTGTGTAGGCAATCGTTCACCACCATGAATTGATTGTGGTAGTACCCATCGAATCTCTCCTGCTCCCTTATGTCTTGAAGCGTTACGTAGCCAAGCTCCATCCATGGCCTTAAGACCTCCAACACTTCCTCGTGGACCCCACCAGCGTCGTGTATAACGAAATGAGACCTCTCTCCGAACAGCCTGACGTGGTAGGCTATCCACTCCCTCACTCTCTGGGGGCTCAGCTTCCCGTACAAGGAGGACCCGCAGTAAAGGTAATCGTACTTGGGTCTGGAGGTGAAGAGGGAAAGGTTCAAGGTGCCGGGTGGTTCTGTCAAGGCAGGGATGGTGTCGGTGAGGTTAAATTTGGAGTCACCTCCTCCGGATGTGGAGGCTTGCAGAACGAGAGTCCCTCCAGAATTGTCGAGGTTGGTGGGCTGGGGGAATGTGCAGTTCACCACTACAACAGTGTAGACGCGGCCATAGCCCCAGTCAGGGAGGATCTTGTAAGTAAGGCTACTAGTGATGTTGGTGTTGTTTTCTTTACTACGCCTATCATCAAAAGGCAGCCACTGGCATTGGTAGGTGGGACGGGCGTAGAGGTGGAGCGGCTTGGAGGCGAGGCCCACAATGGCGAAAGTGTCAGGGCCGCCTCGGTAGGAGCCCATGTTGATGAAGTTGTAGGCAGCTGCACCGTAGGGGTTGAATGCGCGGCGTATGATGCCGGTGGGGAGGACCTCATCTGTTTGTGGGTTTCTTTCTACTTGTGTTTTGGTATAATTAGGAAAAAGAGAGGGTTGAGCAAGGGTGGTAGTAGAGTTGGCCGGGGGGTCGGCGGCGGCGATGCGTGAGATGCAGAAGCGGAGATCAGAGGCGGATATGGAGAAGCGTGAGGGGATAAACTGGAGGAGGGTAGCCAGAGTGCAAAGGATAAGGAGTGCGGTTAACAAGAGCTTCAGCTCAGCAGCGAAGTTGCATACCACCCCAACAAGCATCTTGTTGTTCTTCTCTCCCGATGCACCACCTGATCTCTCTTTCCCCATTGTGCAGAAGATGAAGGAAGCAGGCGACGATTTCCGTCGCTCAATACCTCGGATTCTCGGCCTCACAAACAGAACAAGACACAGAAAAGGCTTATTTGAGGAGAAAGAGAGAAGGTGAAGAAGCAATCCTTGTCGATTTCACGCTTTCCAACTGTCTCTCCTTGTATTGTTATATATATTTTAATTTATTTTATAAACAATCTTGGAAGTCGTTGGCGGTGCGGCGGATGTGGATGTGTTATGATAAATAATAATGTGTAATTAATTATATTCTCTGCTTATTATTATATGGTATGAGAAATAAATAAATAATCCATAAAAAAAAGACCCTGGTGATTTAGTAAATGTCAACTTTATTACTACGAGTTACTATTAATAAGTATTGCCTGAGAAGAGAGCGTATGGAATTAAAATTCTACTGATGCCGAATTGCTTTAAAACAAGAACTTGAGATGTGATAGTATCAATTAGTAGCACATTCTAAAGGACAAATTAAAAAAAAAATCACAAGGTCCTCAACTCTTCATTTTTACTAGTTATAACATTTATTGGCTTTTACATATAAACCAAGTTATCCTAAAGGGCAAAAGACGGCCCTGAAAGAAGAGAATACAAGTATCAGGTGTCTTTCTCACCTTAATTTTCCTAAAATGCATAAACGTGACAAAATATCAAATAAAACGTCCTTTTATGTTAAACTTTACTTTTCATATATTCTCTTATCTCTCATTTACTTTTATAATACGTTTGGTTCGCGAAATAGACAGGAATATAATAGAATAATTTTACGTGAGAATAGAATGAAATGAGAATAGAATAAAATAAATATTATGTAATTTGATATGATGAATGGAATAAAGTTGGAATAATTATTATGACTTATTACAGTGTTTGGTTTGTAACAATAACTTTGAAATAAGAAAGGAATAAAAAATAAAAAGATAAAAATATTTTTTATTATATATAATTATTTATTTTATTTTATTTTTTTAAATATTAATAATTTATAATTAATTAAAATTTAATAATTAATAATTTAAATATCAATATTTTAGTATAATTTAATTATCAATATTTTAATTAATAATGTTTTATTTATAATTTAATATTATTATGATTAAAATATCAATAAATTTTTATTTTTATTTATACTCATTAAAAATTTAATATATTAATAATTTAATAAATAAAATATTAATAGTTTAAAATATTAATATTTTAATATTTTAATCATATTAATATTAATAATGTTTAAATTATGTATAAAATATTAATATTTTAAATTTTACAAATAATTTTTTCTTTTTTCTTTTTTCTTCTATTTTTTCTTTTTTTTTTTTTTCTTCTTCATAGGCTGATCGTCGAAAAGACGACTGGTGTATTAAAACGTCGATCTGACACACTATGTGGCCTGATCTGGCCACTACGACACCAGATCGACTCTTTCCCGCAACTGGATCTAGTCGTGGAGTGCCAAATCCAACCATGGGATCTGGTCTGGAAGCACCAGATCCGGTGCTTCTCGCGACCAGATCTGGCCGTTGATTGTCAGATTTGGCTGGATCTCCGTTTGAATCTTATCCGACCATATCTACGGACTTTGCCAGATCTGGCTTTGAATCTTCCCGCTGTCAGATCTAACGGACGAGTGAGAGTGCGGCTGAAAGAGAGGGGAAGACGGGTGAGAGAGAAGGGAAGACAGAGGAAGGGTAGACGGGCTGAGAGAGGAGAAAGAGAGAAAAAATTAAAACTTTTTATATGAGATAAAGTTGTGATTTTGTAAATCTATTGAAGGTATTTTAGTCATTAAACATTTCAAACTTATTCCATGAGTCACAGAATAGATAAAACTGTCACAGAATAGATAAAACTAAGAGGGACACGAGTATTACCTATTTCAGACTTAAACCTAAGTTGACAGAATTGCTATTTCTGAAGAATTCTTATTCCTCATTTTATTTAACAACTAAACAAGAGAATAGAGTTTGCACGAGAATAAAAGAGGAATAGCTATGCTATTCTCTGTACCAAACGCGTCATTACTTCTTCTGAATCAATTAAATAAGTGTTTGCATTTCTTTTTATTATTATATATAATTAAACACTTTATTATTAATTTATGTATGAAGAAGAAAGTCTGACAGATTATCATGCAGGTTGATCAAAAAATCAAATCATTTATTGTAAGTGTGTCATCTACTCAATATTAAATATTTTATTTGAATTAAAATTTATTAAATAAAGACTTTTTCCAGATAGATAGTTTGCGAGTTTATCTAATATTGTTTAACTTGTACTTTTTCACCAGTTGATTTTTTTGTTTATTTATTTAAAGAATAAAAAAAAAGAAAGAGAAAGCATAGATAGAGCCATGGAGGCACAAACGAGACAGATTTCACTTTTACTTTTGATCGGACAAGCATTGTAATGTGTGGAAATGGTGCAAGGGAGGAGGGCCAACTATTGCAAAAAGTATAGAGGATAGAGGATTCTCTAGAATTCACCTTCACCGGTTGGCAAAAGACGCCTGTCTCTCTCCTCTGCTCCGGGGGATTTAAAAAGTTTGGTTCAACCTCAAGCCTACACTTGGCAAAACTCTTGTACAGATACTTAGCTCACATGTTTCAGTCTACCCATGTCCCAAATGGACATGGATGTTTGTTTGAAACTCTTTTTGATTTTTTGGGCAAAGTGGGTCATCATCTTCTTGCATGCTAATGCGATGATTTATTTTTGGGCAATAAATGATTAATTTATTTAATTACGTTTTGTACCTTGTCAAAAGTTGTTGACTTTTAAAGATGGATGGAAAAACAAAAAACAGACCTGAAAGAAATAAGCAAATTAAGGTACGATGAGAAAACACAAAAATAACTAGTAATGCCTGCCTGCCTGCCACTTGAAGATCCAGGTATCAACTTTCAACGCGGTCCAATCCCATATTAGCCGTGTAAATTACCCTTCCCCATGGCCTATACACAATTAAATATATGCATAGTTTGAAAATCCATAATATAATATAATCTAATATTTCTCAATCCAAATTTTATAACTTATAAATATGTTGGGGAACGGGCATGGGTGTATTGTGTAATTAATATTTTTGTGACAAATAATAATAATAATAGAACAATATGAATGTAATAAGGCAACAAATACACGGTAAGTACAAGTCCAAGTCCAAGATTCCAACAAACAAAGAGAAAAGAATCAATCGCTATTTCAAAGTCCAAGACAGACAGAAAACTATAATTAGCACGCCGTGGGTAAACAAAACAAGACACAATTAGCCGCGTTGAATGTTGATGTAGCGTTTGTGTGCGGTGCCAACACATTTATAACTTGTATTTTTAATTTTAATTTACAATGTGTCACGCTGTTTTATTTGGAAATAAATACTCAATTTCACATGTATGTCTCAAGCTCACCTTTGTTTTAACAAGTTACATTGTTTGACCTGACCATCTCATCGGGTCTCCTCTCCCCACCTGTTTAGGAATTGATACTAAATTCATTGCTTCAACATTAATCTCAAAGCCCCTGATTCCCAATTTGTTATGTTGTAGTCACATGATTAACACAAGTTGAGGCGACTTCCATGCTTACCCAACTACATCCCTTCCTAGATTCCCTCGGTTCCGCCCAATTAGGGTTGAAGCCATCTCTCAAGTCTCAACAAACATCATGCCCGGTCATGGCTTCTCTCTGCTGCTTGCTCATCCAAACTTGTTATCAGGAAGAGACAAACCTGGTATTCCGTATGCCATGTACGTATAAACAAGAAAGAAATTAGCTGACAGCACATGGAGAGAATTAAGAAGATGCCTTGAATATTAATGAATAATGTTCTAAGGTAAGGTGTGCATGCAACCAGAGATGCGAGGTTCGTATACATCTCATAAAAAGTGGTTTCATTTCATAGTTGACGAAAATAAACACTCGGATTACATTCCAACAGATGAACAGATCGGGGTACAATCTCTGTTTCACTCTAAAAGGATAGAATTCCAGCTGCAATATTGGCAGCAGTAATTAGCTGTTGAGCATTGACTACGCCGTTGATTATTGAAACTGAAGGAGAATTAATGAAAAGCTAACACTGAGGCGTGATCAGGACTCGAAAGATTGTGCGGTGCCTTCTATGAATGTGGGAGCATATATAGAAGCAGATTCAGCTCTCTCTTGCAGCGAATATGCATGTATAACTGTCCACCTCCTAGTCTTACTGAACCCAAGTATAATACAAATAGCAAATGAAAAGGGCTAGCCCAACAAGTACAACCCTACGGTTATCAGGCCTCCAGCCCTATCCTCCTCAGGCAGTTCGAGTTTTAATGGGAGCAAATAATGGAGAATGTGTGGGGATCACAGGGAAAGTGAGAGCCATTGACTGCCCACCTGCACATGCTGTCTGCCCTCCCTGCCATTCTCTTCAATCTGCATCCTGATCCATTCCTCATATCTGGCCCCATCACTGCCATCTTTAGCCAGTACATACTTGATCACAATCCAAAAGCAATTAATCTTTAGTTTGGGAAAGCTAACTAAGTGGCTAATTATATGACAACTAAGCTTCTTTCGTTGCATAACTATGATATATTAAGTATGGCACATCGTTTATTAATCTTGTCCTTAATATTTTTCTGCTTCTTTTGTTTAACTCTTTGATGAATCTATAGAGCTGGAGCTACGGTAGGAAATTGAGACGCCAAGGCAATACATTGTAGGTGCCTTGGACAAGTGCTCAAGTGGTCGTTGGTGAGACCAGCTGCTTGCATCAATGAGTGGATTACAGTAGGGCCAACAAACCTAAACCCCCTCCTCACCATGTCTTTGCTGATGGCTTCGGATTTTGAGGTCTTCACAGGGATCTTGTGGCATGATTTGTACTGAGTGACAATAGGTTTGTGGTTTACAAATCCCCACAAGTAGTTGTTGAAAGATCCGAATTCTTTCCTAACCTGTAAAACAGATTGAAAATTTTCCATGAAGATAATACCCTGCCAGCATTTCGATATATAGCAAATTATTGATGATAAATCAATCTTTGACAACAAATGCAAAGCTAACAAATTAAAGCTTCGTTTCTGAAAGAATGGTCTAATATATATAAACTGTTTGTAACTGCAAAGCAGCACATAGGAACACAAAATAAAGGTTGTTGGCTTTGCTCTACATGGTTAATTAATGTAGGAAAAAGAAGAAAGAAAGTGGGTGACAAAGTCATTGAAAATTTTTGTTCTTTACCTCAAGAATTCGGTTAGCATTGTCAACAGCAGCTCGAACTTGGCTTACATCTATGCCATAATCAGAACTAATTGATAGTATGTTCTTTTCACTGAATCCGGCGATAACCTCTGCATCAAATCCTGAAAAGGCCTCCCTGCAAAACCAAATATCCGTCAAGCTAAGCAATAATCGGCCAAACCGACCAAAGGGACTTAATCCCCAACTTAATTAGCACCCCTACATCCAATTATTATCTAAAACATAATCCCAAATGAGACAAAATAATAATAATAATAATAAAAAGGACATCCCGTAATTGCACCGAACGATCAAAGCAGTAAAGATCCTCTTTGTCTTTGAAATCACGCACGCCTACCTAAAATCTTGCCGCTTCTTCAGTACTGAAGTCCAGTCTGATCCGACTTGAGCACCAATCAATACAACCAATTCAAACAACAGTCTGAACACACGCAAACAAACTACATTAGTTTTTTCTTAGTCGTCGTCTTTTCTCCTCGACCACTTATAACACAGACACATGCTGTGTCTGCGTGTGTTTCAGAGAGGAGAGAGGGAGAAAGAGCTCACTTATCGTCATGCACAGCCACTCCCCATTCTTCATCATGGTAAGCAGCATAGACAGGGTCTGCAAGAAATTAACAAATTCTAATACCATAAACAAAGATTTTACTTTTTCAACATCAACACCCACATCTCAAATATATACCTGAGTTAACTGTAATGAAACTGCATCTCCTCTGATCTTGTCTTGCAGCAGTACGTGCAGCTGATGAATCGAGTCCAACCATCTTTCTTTCATACTTGGCGGACTTTGTTCTTCCATAATGTGCAATCCTCATTTTTCTTTGTTCTTGAATCATAGCAACCTGTTCCCTCCTTGCCGCGGCTATGCTTCCCGGGGCCTCAAGCACCATAAAAGAGGAAGAGTATTTAGCGTCAACTGAGGTTAGTGCAACTCCTCCCCCACTAGCATTCTTTGGCTTTTTGACTTTACTATCCAGCTTTACGTTGCACCGTGGCGCGATCACCTTCTCAGAGCTAGAATTCAGCTCATTAGAATCCTTTCCTCTCTTAAGAGCAGTTGGTCTAGGTGACTTGGGAGAGATAGGAGGTGACAGTGAAGGCATAGTAGCTTTAACAGCTCTAGCTCTACTATTTGACAGCTGTAGAGGTGCGGATAGAGCTGGTGAATTTGAGGATATCTTCTTAAGTGAGTTGCGTTTGTCGGAGCTCGTAATTTGATTTGAAGGAGGTTGAAGGACCGGACGACCGTTGATTTCAGCAACTGTTGAAGCGATGTTGGAATCTTTGTGAAGCTTAAACTTAGAGCAACACATTCTATAACTGAGAACCTCTTAATTTGTTGAGAGTAATTAACTAGGGAACGAATAATTTTATAACTGCACCGATCGAACAATAGGGTGTCAGAGAGAGAGAGAGAGAGAGCAATAGTCCTCAGGGATCTAAGGTAAGGAGGCAATAAAGAAAACTAGTAGTGACTCAAGGACCTAAGAAGGGGGTTTGGGACGGAGATGGATGCGGGTTTCACTTTTATAACTAAAATGAGAAGATGGATTGTGATAACTACACCTTTGGGCTTTGAGTGAGGGGGTACTCACTTTTTGCAAGTGGGAGTAGAAGCATAACAATGACACCATCCTAACTGTAACTGGGTCTACATTGGAATGACTAGTGCTGTATATATGTCTATCTTCCGAAGCAAAAAGGAATGGTGCAGTGGGAAAGGTTGTGTTGCCCTTGCCAGCCCTCTGATGGACCCTCCTTTCCCCACTCTTTGACCTTTATTCCTTGCGCTCTCTGGTCTATATGCCTTCCCACAAAAGGCCAGCTGGAAAGTAAGAGACGAAGGCATGATTCCTGAAAGTTAGAGCTCCCTGATTGCTCCCTCTTAATCGTCTGACTGAAGATCTAGAGACAACATATAATAGTAAATAAGTAATTCAACCGCAAGTGAATTTCTTAATCTTTAATGTAATTAGTTTTGAGTAATTTTCTTCATCTTTGATCCAAGATATAATGGGGATCAGACAGCTTAATTTTCAATTGTGAATATGATAGGCAATGTTGATTTCGGTTTGTTGGGAGAGAAAGGGCAGATTAACATTTTTCTAAGAATATATTTGCAACAACTACCAGTGTTAAACTTGAGGATTTCTTCATTAAATTAGCTTAAATGATATCAGTAGATCAGTATTTGTTCATTAACTTGAGGATATAATCGAGCTGGCACACAGGCCGGTTATGAAACAACCTGGTGAACTGCCTGCCCATTTATTTCCCATTTTGAGAGTTTGATTTGCGCTTTACTTGCCATGAATGATCGGTTGCCTACCTAGCTATCAACTATACCTAGGGTATCTAGACACTAGTAAAAGTAATTTGCAACACATATAATTATTGGAGTCCACAGCTGGTTGTAATCAAGTAACTCTGAAACCTGAACCCGAATTCTAGGTTCATGTGTTGAAAATGCTGATTCAGTAATGACAAGTTATTTATGGCCAATCTAAATCTTGCATTGCATGTTGTAAACAAAGCATATGATGAGTTGGACAATTATTAGGCTAGCAAGCTACCGCTATTCATCATGACAAAAAGAAGTTTTTGCATATCATGTGCAGTTGATTTTGTTCGCTGGTAGGCTTCAAAAGATAAGCCCCTTGGTTTTTTTGTAAGGGGCACTTTGGCCACATACACAGTCCTAATGTTCATGGTTATACTGCTACTACTTGGTGTACAAAGAGCTGCAAAATGTCTTTTAACTTAATTTGAAAGCGTCAAGCGATGCAGGTTGTTCTGTGCCTTGATGGTGATCAATATATATACCGCGAGTTGGGGGTAAGAAGCCAGAAGGGAAGCAGCAGATTAAGACAGTAATATATAATAACAAAACATGCTTGGCTACGTATTTCTAAAACATAATTAAAATACCAGGAGAGAATTCCCCATGGGACTGGGAGAAGTAGTATCAGTCAAATCCTTGATGCTTTCTTTTTAATGAATTTGTGTTACATATATATATATATATATATATATATATATATATGTATGTAGGTGGGTCAAATTAAATTATGCAGTTGAGAGCGTATGAAAGGTTGAAGTAATGGTGGTTCATTGCAAATTATGGAACGTAATGAGTAGAAGAGAATTGGGGCATGCATGCTAAAGTAGCAACAGCTTGACATCTCAACGTCACAAGAGAAACAAACCATGTGCTTTTTCCCAACATTGTTGAGCCAATAATGAGAGGCGCTTGCAAGATTGACGTTCGTAAGGCTACAATTTTCTAATGGATGAGACAGCAGGGAAGGAGGTGTTGTCAATTCTATCGCACTATTTTGCTTTTTCATAAGGTAATGCCAATTCTATATATTACTCGTGCCGTTGCAGTTACTAGATTGATGTATGAATTTGGTAATTAAAAGATTAACGATTAATATTTCTCGTAATTAATCTAGCTAGGAAGATCGATGTACAAAGCTAACAAGACAATATTATCTTAATCAATTCAAACTTGCCTCATTACATTATTATTATTATTATTATTACTACTACTATATATAGTAATTTTATCAACATAATAACAAGGATTCTTTATTCATTTTACACAATCCATATATATCTTACTCTTTTTCAAAAAATAGTTTTCTGATAAGTTGACTAAAGGTTAGATAGTTATTTAATAATGAAGGAAAACTTAACCAAATTAATAAAAAATTCTAAAAATAACGCATCTGCAGTATCATTTAGACCTAACTAGCTAGCTAGTTGCTTCAGATTTCGTCATTGAGGAAATTGTTACTGTTGGTAGTGTGTGTATATATATATATATATATATATATAGCAATTAGATAGATAGATAGATAGAATAATTACAAGGACAAAGACTCACCGGTACTAGCAACCCATTTCTTTTTATTAATTAAACTTCCACAATACGTTGGGAGTTGATTTAAAAATTTAATTAGAGTTAACTAAGAATGCAGACGGTCCTCCATCAGAAGCAAGAACTCGTTCACTTGGCTGGTATGCTACAACATCCAGTATGGGAGCCCGACAGATTGGACATTTTCCACCACTCCATTGCAATTCATGCGCACATTTCAGACAGGTGCACATGTGCCCGCATCTGAAAATAAAATCCATGTTGCACTACTCATTTTTGTATCTTCTGCTTTCCTCAAATACTAATAAATTAATACTAGCTAGCACTAGTATTGCTACTACATGCTTACTTACCTGTACAAAAGTGAGTCAACCTGCACTTCATAGCAAATACAGCAATTGCGTTTCCATGGTGCCCTATCTGCTGAATTCTTCCCCTCCCCTCCATCTGTGTTAATCATTTCATGGACAGTACTCATCGCAATTAGATTACAAAGACTTCAACATTATTCTCCAGCTTTATAAACAATTAATTTTCAAGTCTCACCCGAATGAACTTCCGGATTAAAGGATTGTTGCAATTTCATCTGCATGTCCATGCAGCTCATAATTGATCTTCTTAGCTCAGCCATCTCCCGGTGAAGTTGCTCCATGTGCCCTCTTAAATCACAGATGAGTTCCATTTCCTGTAATAGATAGCATTGTGAAAACCAATCAGTGACTGACAGAGATTCTGAAAATATTGAACCGATTAACATGTATATAAATCAAGAGATGTCAAATCAAACTCACGAGCGAAGGACGGTTTATCGAAGAAGAGGAGGACTGTCGAGTATCTTGAAAATATTGGGGTTGAGATGCTCCTGGTGGAGGTGAAAACGTGGATGGACCCCGATCAGAATCATTACCAATTTCGTTGTCATCTTGAAAACTCCATGACCTCATCAGAGATGGTGAAGGCATTTGCATAGATGATGTGGATTGATTGAAGTAGCTATTGGCTTCATGATATTGATGGCTGATTAGGCTCCTTTCTTCATCTTCATCGTCTTCTTCTTCTTCTTGTCCATCTA
Organism: Theobroma cacao; assembly: GCF_053813885.1. Lineage (NCBI taxonomy): Eukaryota > Viridiplantae > Streptophyta > Magnoliopsida > Malvales > Malvaceae > Theobroma > Theobroma cacao. The sequence continues at coordinate 129,328 of NC_142640.1, forward strand.
CCTCTTGTACCCCACCTCTTCCTTCTTGACCACCTGATGGATGCGAATGTCTCTGTAGGTAAGACATCACTTGGACCATCCTATCCTCATCGTCCTCCTTATCTTCTTGACTTTCAGCTCGATCTGCTTGCATTTGTACACGAGAAATCATTAATCGGTCCATTCTCTCTCGGAAATCACTAGCAAGAAAAGTCGAAACTCTTCCCCTGCAAAAGCAAATAGGAAATTAAGACGCTGAATTTCACATGAGAGCAAAGTATTATTTTACCATTAGGTAGTCAGTGCTTAATGCTCATAAACTTCATCAATTTATATTACCTTAATTGTCTCATATTCCACGGTTTTATATGCATATGAATTATTCCAATCTTTTGAAGATGAATTCCATGGATAAGAAGTCAACATAGATGGTAAAAAGATAGGAACAGGCAAAAAGTAGATGATGACAAAAGATCATATACCTTTCTAGGAGCTGACGTATCTCCTCATCTTTTGAGGTGGTGTTAAGCACTTCTTGGTACCATGCTTGCCGTAAGCCTTCCCAGTAGCTTCTGGGTCGGGATATATTACTAAACCAGTCATAATTTGTTTGAGCAAAATATTGTTGGTAATGATCCTCCAGTTCTTCAGTTACCACGTTCTCATCTGGATCATTGTAGGATGTTGCGGTCTCTGCAGTTTCCTGGGAGCCAAGGTAGAGATGCTCCTGGTCACCAATATCCTGTTCTTCAGCTATCTCATTCTCTGTGCAACTATGCAAGGATGTTGTTGTTTCTGTAGTTTCTTGCAAGTCAAGATAAAGATGCTGGTTGTGATTATCTTGTTCTTTTGCAACCTTATTTTGAGTGTAGACATTCAAAGATGATATCGTTTCCACAATTTCTTGTGAGTCAAGGAAGGGATGCTGTTGGCTGTTGGACCCTTGTTCTTTTGCCATCTCGTTCTCAGATTGACCCTCCAAGGATGTGCTGGCCTCTGTGCATCTTGCTTCCGTGCTCGGTTTCTGTGGTACGGCATCTGAAGCTGGCTTGGTCTGTTCATGAAGATCTTCATTTGTGTTCATGGTCAAGCGATTAACTGGCCATGTACTCTGATGCCCAGCGGAAGTCACTTTTTGGGAATGAGTATCTTCACTTTGTGGTTTGGAAGTGCAACTTTTCTCAAACTGTATCGAATTGTTTGACACCTCCCTATTAAGGCAGCTTGAAGTAGCTGAATCATTCTGGGTTGTCACGGGATGCTCAGCACCACTGCTAAACTTCTCCCTGGATGTAGTTAAGTTTCGTGTTAATTGGCTGCTAAAAGATAAAAGAAAATCTAATTCAATAAACTAAAAATGGCTTGCATACAGGTGATTTATAGAGGCTGAAACTTTCTTAATGTAGAACTGTGTGATTCAAATTCATACAGATTCGATAAGAATTCATCTCTTTCACTTGAAGCAAGTACAATGAAAAATGTACCCAGAACAGAAACGGGATACAATTGAAAAAAAAAAAAGGAAATAGTTTAAATATCAATACAAAAGAAAGATATAAATGTCTCCTATGTACTTCTTAATGACCAGAATGGAGTAAAATAGTTATACCTGAGATGCTTAATGGTGGACCGCTGGGGTAATCGATTCACTTGAGCTGCCGGTGATTGTGGACGACACTTATCTTGAATTGTCACGCTGCGCTGTAGACATCGAAGCCGTAGCATCGACTGTAATGGCAAATGGCAAGCATTAAGCAAACACAAAAAACATGAGATTTCGTCACGTAAGAATTGAAAAACTACATGTCTTCAATAAGCTTATGCCTGCATTATGGTGAAAAAGAAAACACACCTGAAGGCGGCCTCGCTGCGAGAATTTTGAGACTGCTTGGCGTTCCACTAGCGAATCTAACTCTCTATTCTTGTCTCGCTCTATCTGTATTAGCAAATCATTGAATGCTTGTCGCCCTCTTAGCCGGGGTGAGTTTACAACCTGTGCGAAACACCTCTGCTCTGCTTGATCTGATGTGGTAGCATGCCTGCGCTCTCTACTTTGTGAGTCACTAACGTTATTACTCTGTTCATGATCGTTGGCATCTTCGCTACCATTTGTCAATCTCTTGATGATATCCGCAACTCTCACTCTTTCTCTTTCCCCACTACACGACGAAGAAGGTGCTTCACCTGGCGCAGTTCTATCTGATTGGGACTCCCAATCCATTAAAGAATCCTCATTGTTTGGTCCATTGTCTAATTTTTCATCAAATGAATCAGGTTCTTCGACGGGTAAGGCATTATTCTCATTAAAGCTTGAACCACAACTTGTCCTGCTAGTGTTAGAACCCATGCTTTGGCTTTGGCTCTGGCTCTGGTTTGAATTTGTGCTGTTGGATCGATTTAGCCTAGCCTCCCATATTTGAACAAGCGAAGAAGCACCAAGATTTTGCGTGACCGAGGCATTCTCTAACTGAGTGGAAGAGTTTTGCGCATTTCTCGTCTTAGAACTTGATGCCATTAATGTTGTTAGAGATGCAGTGTTTGAATTTGAAGGAATTAATAATGGATCAGCTTCTTTTACATGTTTCTGCAGGGTGGATGCAGTCACATCTTGAGCTTGCCTACTTACCCATCGATCAAGAACAAGTCGAGACTGCCTTGGTGTGATTGGTAAAGGCCTTTCCTTTTTAATGTTGTTGTCGTTATTATTCAGCAATTGCAAAGTATGACGATTGTCATTGACTTGTTCGGTGGTGACCCAAGATGCAATCCGACGGATTTGATTTTGTGAATTTTCATGGGAAGAGAGAGATATGCAGCCATGTACCAATTCTTTGAAATTCTTGTCGAAGACAGCTCTTACATTACTGTCTCTGCAACGTTCTTTGCGGCGGTGGACACAACCAAAAGGCGAAGAAGAAACAATCTCCACTTGAGAAGATGCCATGTATAGAATGCCCGATAGGAGAATAGGGAATTCATTAAACTAGAATGTAAATGGCCAAGGCCACTGCAAAGGCACAGATCAATCCCATTTGCAGCGTAAAGTAAATGGGTGGGAAGATTGGGACTAGACCAACCTCACAAATGAAGACAGGAGAAAAAGCGCAAAAGAAAACTTTGGAAATGACCGATGGATCCTCTGTTTTTTTTAGAAGTGGAAAAAGAAACAGAGAAAACAGAAGCAGAGGTGGATTGGTAACGAAAACAACGGAAGGGAATGGTGTTGGATTGTTTGTTTGGAGGGCATATGCATATGAATGTCGGCCGTTGGCAAAGCTGGTAACATGCTATATTTAAGAAAAACATGTACCTGTAACCATAACTGTTTAGCAAAGGCCGAAGGAGAGGGTTATGAGTTTGGTTAGTTGCATTGATAGAGAAAACGGAACGAAAAGACAAAAGCTTAATTAGATATGGAGGAAGAGGATGTTTGATAATGAAACAGAGAGAGTAAGGATGGGTCTTGGGCTTTGGGAAAAAACAATGAGAATCCAGGAATTCGTTGTACACACCACATATATTTATGGCACCATAAATGATTTGACCTTTGACTGACTCACATAGCTTTAATCTCACCTTGTACAAATGCCTATTTAGTAGGCCACATCCCATCTCTTCTTCTCCCATTATCAAATTCTCATCTAACCCCACCTTTGAATTTCCACGTTACAACATTATCAATATGCATACGCAGGCTTATCTTTTTCTTCCATTTAATTAGTTAATATTATTATTATTTTCAATATGGTATTTCCTAACAATGTTCAAGCATTTTAATCATATCCTATAATTATAAATTACTAATAATTATTATATAAATATATATGACTATCAGGCCATCACAAGATAAATTAGATTATTAATAACTTAAACACGAATGGAAATATGTTTGTCAAATACTATATATTACATGATATAACATAATTAACATATCAAATTAAATTTTATACAATATGACACAACACAAATGATAATTTATTTATACAAAATTAATTTGTTTAAATTTTAAATTAAACCTATTCGTAATCGAATTATACAGATAACATAATAACTTGTTTGACAAAACGAATTTAATAAATTTTAAACAAATTAAACAAATTTATTTAAAATACGTAATTATCATGTCTTAAACATATCAAAATAATTTATGAAACATGATAATTTTAAATTCAAATCTATTTAAGTTGGTGTCATTTTGTCTCGTGCTACCATCTCTATATGCTATACTCTGCGGTAAAGAAGGAAAGCCCTTTTTGTTTTTTTATTAAAAATAAGAATTGCGGCAGGTGGCGTTGATGTTCGATTAGGTAATCACAACTTCAAGAAAGAAAAGATAGAGGGACGGCAAGGAAAAGGTGAAGAAGAAGAAGAAGAAGACGACGAGCAAGGGAGAAAGAAAGTAAGATGGCGGTAAGCGCAACGGTGATCGGTGCACTGCTGGGGCTGGGAACCCAGATGTACTCCAACGCCCTCCGCAAGCTCCCTTACATGCGACGTGCGAATTCTTTCTCTCTGTTTATTTATTTGAAGTTGTTATTTTGGGGGTTTTCCTAATTCGAAACCCTAGACAAAAGTAGAAATTTCTGAAATTGAAATGCAGATCCGTGGGAGCACGTGCTGGGGATGGGACTGGGAGCAGTGTTCGTGAATCAGCTGGTGAAATGGGACGCTCAGCTCCAACAAGACCTCGACAAAATGCTCGAAAAGGCCAAGGAAGCCAACGAGCGCCGCTACTTCAGTATTCCCTTTTCCTTGCATTCATGACTATATTACCATTTTTCCCCTATTTGGTTGTTGACTCTTATTTGAAATGCAAAGTAAAGTCACTGCGTATAGCGCACCATCGGCCTAGCAGTCATCATCTTTATCACTTATATCTAATCACCCAAAAAAACAAAAAAACAAAAATTTATGATCTGCAATCAATTTTATCAGCTCAGCTCCCATCTATAGTGTTTTTACTTCATCTTGATCCAGGTCATTGAGTTTTGCCTTTGCTTGCAATGTTATATCTTTATTTGTCAAATTCATTCCTGTCAGAATAATTTCACTACTGCATGCACATGTAATGAAGGGGCTGTTTAATTTGCTCTGATTGCACCAATTGTTCTTACTTTATGCCCTTTTTGAAATTACAAAGTCTGGAAGGATTTGGAAGCAGTAGCATCTGCATTACTTTGTTAAATCTTTTTTGTAGCTGATGAATTGTAGTAGTAATAGTTAAGACCTTGCTCCACTAAAGTAGAAGATTAAAGTTAGTATATCTTATCTGCTTGCATAGGATTGTTTTGACATAAATTTCCTCCCTCCCTCCCTTTCTTTGAACTGCAGATGAAGATGATGATTGATGCTTTCCCCTATCATCAGATAAGACACTCATGCACCAAGCAACTGTGGTCATACTCATAAAACTGGTTCAGATTGTGGGTGATGGATAATTTTGGATTGTGTGTTTGTTTTCAAGGCTGTTGAACTTTTCTTCTTTTGCCTTTTTTGTTATAAGCTTCTGAGTCCAAACTGGCCACTGCAAATGCTCTTCTTGTAATAATTGAAAAATAATTTAAAGAAATTGCACTGATTTTTTGAGCTGCAGAGTTTCTTAAGTATGAAATCTGTTTAATAGCCTTATCTAATTTTTGTTTCGCTGATATCTGTTTAATAGCCATAACTTATTTCTGTTTCGCTGATCTCTGTTTAATAGCCATATCCATTATTGTGAAAACTGATGAGGCAGGGGCTGCGGGTGTGCTGGATTATTATAAATGGAAGAGAAGAAAAGAATAGCTAGGTGTCCAAATTCCGAGGATTTCCTTTACAACTATTTTTAAAAGATTTCCCAACAAAAACTATTCAAACAAGCTGGAGCTTGGCATATAACGTACTAAAATTCTGAATGTTTATATGGAAGTTTCACGATGTGAGCTTGCGGCAGCCATTAGTTTCTCTTTCATTTTGATCAACTTCAACCTTTAAGAAGCGATAGCGTTAGTCATGTCATCTTGTCAAAATCCACCATCCTGTTGTTCAATACATGAATGAGTTGATCACTTGCTTGCCGGGTGGATGGCCTCTCTTGTGCGGTGGTTTTCGTGCACTGCAGTGCTATTTCAAGCACCTGATATGCTGCAGATTCCTCGCCGGGTAAGAGGGGTTTCAAAGCAGGATCTATCAGTTCCCCACGATCAGAACCTTGCATTTCCATTCGCGTCTCCACCCATCTCACCATGTCCATGTCTACACCAAAACAGGCATCAGTCGGCATTTTCCCGCTGACAAGCTCCATTAGCACAATGCCCATACTGTAAACGTCACTCTTCTCAGTTGCCTTCAATGTGTAAGCATACTCTGAAAACACAAAATATCACAACTCAACATCATAAAATTTGTGAGCTCTAATCATATGCTACAGTTTGAGCTATTAACTTACCTGGCGCAATATAACCATAAGACCCTGCAAACCATGAATTTGATTCTGTGTTGGAGTCATGATTCTCAGCAAGTGATTTTGCAAGCCCGAAATCTCCCAAATGAGCGTCCATATTAGAATCTAGCAGCACGTTGCTTGATTTGATGTCCCGATGAACAATCTTTGGCACGCAGTCATGGTGGAGGTACTCCACTCCTTGCGCTAACCCCACTGCAATCCTTATCCTAGCCTCCCAATCAACGCTCTTCTTCTTGATATTCACCGGTTTCCTATGCAGCCAATCCCACACACTTCCGTTCTCCATGTACTCGTATATCAGGAGATTCAAACCAGCCACTCTGTTCCTACAATACCCCATCAACTTCACTAGATGCCTGTGCCTTATCCTCCCAAGTGTCTTAATTTCTCTTGTGAAGCTTCTATTCAATAGAAGATCCTCCTTCCATGAAATCTTTTTGACAGCCACTGTTTCTCCCTTTGGTAATTCAGCTTTGTACACTGTTCCAGATCCTCCTGAGCCAATGACAAACTCATCACTTAGATGTTTTGTGGCTTGCATGATGTCTTCCCATTTATAGTCTTGCTTAGCGGCCCCATTCTGGAAGAGTAGCCTTCTCCGTGCTTGTGAAGAACTGGAAGAGTATGTGCAATTCACCTCACTGGCTCTCTTGGCATATTCTCTCCTCTGTTTCAAGAAGGTGGCTACTATCAGCGCCAGCAGAGCAATTGCAGCTAGAGTTGAAATTGCTGATATCACCACCACGGATGTTTCGCTTAGGGCTGATTGCTGCTTGCTGGATGGAAGGTTGTTGCAACGATCAAGCGGGCTTCCACATAGATTTAAGTTCCCTTCAAATGCCTCAGCTGGCCAGTGTGACAACTGTTTGCTTAATTTGCCTTGAAGCTTGTTGCAGGAGAGATTAAGCTTGCCCAAGCTGCTCATGTCACCAATTTGAGGAGGGACTTCCCCGATGAGTTGATTGTGAGAAAGATCGAGGGCTTCGAGCTTCGATAGCGTTCCAATAGAAGGTGGGATTTGTCCGGTGAGATTGTTGTTACTGAGATCTAGAATGCTTTGAAGATTCTGGAGTTGTCCAAGCTCAGTTGGTATATCCCCATTGAAGCTGTTCCATGAGAGCTGTAGCTCATACAACTTGCTTAGCTTGCCTATGGTCGGAGGAATAGGTCCAGAAAGTTGGTTTCTGTTGAGGTTGAGCACATTAAGAGATAACAAGTTCCCAATTTCACCAACTAGAGTTCCATTGAGCGAATTGCCATCAAGGCAGAGTACCAACAACTTGGAACAATTGAAAAGTTCTCGAGGAAGAGCCCCAAAAAATTGATTGGAGGAGAGCCTAATCTCCCCTAGTTGAGGCAAACCACCAAGCCATGGTGGTACCAGTCCAGAAAGGAAGTTGTTATTTAGATCAATATGACTCAGTTTCCTGCACAACATCAGCTCAGCTGGTATAGGTCCACTGAGCATATTACCCGAGAGATCTAATAGTGACAGTTCACGAATCTTGCCCAATGATCCGGGGATTCTGCCAGTGAATTGGTTTTTGCCTAATCTTAGTCTCTCAAGAAAAGGTGAATTACCAAGCTCCGGAGGGATGTCACCATCCAATGCATTGTTTGTTAAATCAAAAGAAAGCAAAGAGCGTGAACTACACAATGCAGCAATGCTGCCATTCATTTTGTTTTTGGACAGATTGACTCTTGTCAGGTTCGCTAAATTGATCAATGAAGTGGGGAGATTACCTTCAATTGAATTGTTGTAAAGCATGAGCTGCTCCAGGGCTTCAAGGTACCCGAAACTCGCGGGAATGACACCAGATAGGCGATTGTCTGCTAAGTCCAGGATGGTTAGTTGATGACAGTTACCCAACGTGGCTGGAATATAACCCACAAGCGCATTTTGCCTCAGATGAAGAAGATGCAGCTCCTTCAGTCTGCCAATAGTAACGGGAATCTCCCCAGTGAAACGATTGCCAAAGAAGTCAATCATTTTCAGGCTTGAACAATTACCAATCTCCGAAGGCAGATCTCCAGACAGTTGATTTTCATACAGATATAAGATTTCAAGTTTGCTCAGCATTCCAATTTCTCTGGGTAAGTTGCCCTCCAAATTGTTGTGAAACAGTGCAAGCGTCTGCAAGTTGCTGAGGTTTGCTATGAATGGAGAAATTGAACCAACCAAGCTGTTGTTGTGGAGATAGAGATCGGTCAATTCAAGCAGCTCATAAAGTTCAACCGGTATTGATCCGTTTAGCGTATTGTTGGACAAATCAAGCTGATTCAACGATCGACAGAGTCTCAATTCCGCCGGAATTTCACCTAAAAGTTGAACCTCTGATAGAATGAGATGCTCCAAATTGCTAGTGTTGGAACATATGTTTCTTGGTATTGGACATGAAAGATTGTTGTTTGATAGAACCAAAAACACCAGCTCACTCATCTGGCCCAACTCTTCAGGAATGCCTCCAGTGAGCTTGTTTAACGACAAATCAAGATTCTGAAGATTGCCCAAGTTCGCTAATGACCTCGGGATTGTACCTTCAAGATGGTTCCCCATAAAACTGAGATAAACGAGTTGGCTCAATTCACCAAGTTGACTCGGTATCTCCCCTGACAGACTGTTGTTAATCAAATTGAGAACTTGAAGGCCCTTGAGACAACCCAATTCCGCTGGAATGGATCCATTAAGGTTGTTGAGAGCTGCAGTAAATACGTTGAGGCTTGAACAATTCCCCAGCTCAGGTGGGATAGGGCCCTCAAGTTGATTATCCTGCAGAATCAAGTTCTCAACTCGAGCGAGTTGACCCAGTTCGGGGGGCATTGGGCCTGTCAGATTGCATGAGGCTAAGCCAAGGGTGACCAAGTTGACTAGGTTGCCAAATGTGGAAGGAATGGGACCAGTGAGCCCATTATCACCTATTCGCATGACTCGGAGACTGGTGAGTGAACCCAGCTGAGGTGGGATGGGACCAGAGAGTTGGTTTGAGAAGAGAAGCAAAGATTCCAAAGAAGGAAGGTTAGAGAGGGTGGTTGGGATGGGGCCCGTAAGGCGGTTAGATGAAAGATCAAGGTGGAGTAGGTTCTGTAAACGACCAAGCGAGGGTGATATTGACCCACCGAGTGAGAATCCAGAAAGGTTTAGGCTCACTACATGGACTGATGAGCTATCGAAGGAGCTGAAGCCACAAGTAACTCCTGTCCAAGTACAGAAATTGGGGTTGGTTTTAGAGGACCAGTCATGCAGCACATTTTGAGGGTCTTCTTCGAACGAGCTCTTCACCTCTAAGAGAATTGATAACTCTTGGTTTTGGCAGAAAACAGAAACGAATGCACAACATGTTAAAAAGAGTATAATACTAGTATTTAGGAGGATGGAGAAGTCCTTTTTCATCGTGTCCATCTCTCTGGAGGAACAGAGTACACAATAAGCTGAAGAGAGAAAACAAATGTTAAAGTATATTGCATTGCATGAACATAGAGAGCATTGAAGAGGAGTAGTGCAGGTTTATGGTAAAAGCATTATAAATTGGTGCATGGATGGCGTTGGGTCGGGAGCATAGACGAGTGGAATACAGGCAGGCTGGGTAGATACCTGTATCCGAATGGAGATCATTAAGGAGGTGCAGGTTCACGAGACGAGACTCCAGAGCTGAGATGGATGGCCGAATCTGCGTTGGGAGTAGGTAATATATGCAGAGTAGTCTTTTAAGAGGCCTTAAAATGGGTGACGAGCTCCAAGAGGGGATAAGAGGCGTCGAGATTTGAGAGCACAAGTCTGTCAGTGGGTGCCATAAATGCACTGCCGAACTAATTCTACTGTTGTATTGGGAACAAGGGAGGGAAAGGGGGGCAGACTGAGACTCGTAGAGATTGTTTGAGACTTTGATGATACTCCAACTGTACTGCTGTGGACAGGTGGGCACATAAATGAAGGTGAAGATGAAAGGATATAGTAATCGTTTTGAAGTAGACAGGGTCAAAGTGGGTCAGAGGGAGGATATGCATATAGAAATCTGAGCAAAAGGATTTTGTGTGATATCATTGTCCTACAGTAAATTACAGAAAGAAGCAAATGCAAGTGAATAAGAAAGGTTATAGTGGAATGAAGAGAAAGGATTAGCAGCTTGCTGCAGTAGTTAGAGGAGTGAGTGAGCTGTGGGCTTTGCTTGTTTTATTAATGTGTTAGCTCAGAATGAGAAAGAGAGCGGTTGAATTCCTAATTTTAGTTACAAAGTCAAAGCAATGGAGTCCCCACGTAATTAGCTATTATTATTACTCCAACTTAATTAATTGCATCCGGTCTTCGCTCATGTCATCCTTGTAAAGAAAAGAAGCAGCTAGCTAGCTTAACGCATTGCTTACCCATTTCATTCTTAATTAACTAATAATAATCATAATCATATAATTGGGTTGAGCCACCGAACCCTAATGTCTTTTTTCTGGCTTTTTCATTGCTTGCCTACTCCAAATCACCTGCTTAATTAATTTCCTGCTTTCACCCTAGCTACCCTTTATTCATATATGCAGAACAAACGTCAAACTACTTTTGTCCATGCAAGTTATCTCTCTTCTTCAAGATCATACGAAAACTGGGGGTAGCTAGGAAACTAAATACTTAAGTTTTCCTCTTTTTTCTTTAAAATGTATTTATTTATTTGAGGAACAAGTCCGATCCAGGAGAGAAATAATTTAAATTGTTTTATTTCAATAACAACATAAATTTGGGTTGTTAGAAAATAATTAGAACACTTAAATTCTGTTTGATTGATATTTTTGTTGTACGCTCTTAATTAATTTGTAAAAAAAATTAACAAATAACAAATATAGCAATGATCAATTGAAATCCTAATTATCCACATCAATACACCTTAAGATGAGTTGAACAACGGGCGAAGCAGGAGATTGTCAATGTCTATGGTTATAGCTAGGTTCCGCAACAATAGGCGTAGCTTAAGAAATATATATATATATATATATATATATATATATATATATAATATGATAAGATACAGATGACACAGGTAGCTAGAAAATGACAATTAATGCCTTAATTAATTTGTCTTAAATTGTTTAGACAAAAGTTGTCCCGTGATATATAATGTTGGATTAAAATCATTAGTTACATGACGTTTGTATTTACAAATTAATCAACGTCTTGTTTTATTACGAAAGTATGTGCCACCAATTAGTCACAAATGATTAATCTTATTCTTACTAAAGAATTAATATATGATGAAAACATGCATAGACACGTACTTGGTGATTGATTAAATAAATATATGCAGAGAATATTCGTGGAATTGGTGGTTGCTTAGATTTTGATATAAAATCATATTAAGATGCTTTTAGCCAAGAGAAGCTGACAAATTCAGATGTTGCTAACTAAGTCATACACGCAAACAATTTCCAAGCATATCGTAATATCTACTCCTACATATAGCATACAGAGCAAAAGGCGACAAGCGAATATAAAAAATAAAAGTAGGGTACGGGCATTATTTGACTACACTTTATACATATATTTACACCCAGTCCCAGAGATGGGAACTATTGCTTATTCTTGCATTGGGTTGGGCCTTCCGATCTTTGTTGGGCCTCTTTGGACCATATTGGCCGACACCCATTGGGTTGGGTTGGTGAATGCCTTTTTCTACCTCTCTTTAACAAACTAGCAAGGTCAGGTCAGAGGCATTAATTAATTCCCAACTCGGACATGCTAGCATGTCATCTTTGATTAACAATATATTCTGGTGGGGGTGCCTCCCACGTATTTTTCTATTTCTAAGGCAATTCATATCTTACATATATATATATATGTATATATAAACGTATCAACATTACCAAAGATTCCATCCATCATCCCAATTTTCCTTGAATTTTGGGCTTACAAATTAAACAATGAAATCCTTCCTCTTCCTCCTCACACTAGTTGTCTTAATTATATCAGCCTCAGCCTCGGCCTCTGCCTCTTCTCCGCTTTTTAGCACATTGGCAGAGACATCACCTCTTGATAATCTCCTACCCTTCAACTACTACCACCAGAGCTGTCCAAAGCTTGAAGAAATTATCAACAAAAAAGTCAAGGAATGGGTTGCAAAGGATTACACTCTTGCCGCTAGTCTCTTGAGGTTGCATTTTCATGACTGCGCTGTCACGGTAAGCCTGCCTGCTAGCTTAATTGTCTTTCATTTTGCGTCAACTGATGCTCCTAGCTACTATCCTATCATATATGATATATATATATATATATATAGACCTGTCAAGTGAGGATGTGACGTGATTTTATATGCATGCATGCTCATGCTCATTAATGCTCATCAGGGCTGCGATGCTTCCATTCTTTTAAACCACGAGGGAAGTGAGAGGAGAGCCGAGGCCAGCAAAACATTGAGAGGATTTCAAGTGATAGACGACATTAAGGCGGAGGTGGAGAAACTCTGCCCAGCAACGGTTTCTTGCGCAGACATTCTGACGGCCGCCACCAGGGATGCCACTGTCTTACTTGGAGGTCCATACTGGATGGTTCACTATGGCAGGAAAGATTCCCGAATTTCAAATGCAAAAGATGCTAACATGGTGCCTCATGGTCGCGAAAGCATTACCACTCTGATTGAGTTCTTCCAATCTCGGGGTCTGAATGTCATTGATTTGGTTGTTCTCTCAGGTAATTTTGTTAATCATGGTAACTTAATAATTGATATTCTAAAATTATAGCTAATTAATATTGCAATATAATTCGTAGTGTTGGGCTCTAATTAATCAATTAATTTCTTAAATTCTAATGATTAGAATCACTATATATGTACGTCCAGGAGCACACACCATTGGAAGGACAGCATGCGATTCAATTCAACACCGGGTGCATGGCTTGAATGGAACTGGCATGCCTACTCCTAATCCATCGATTGATGATCACTATCTGGACTTCTTGCAAAGAAAATGCAGATCATGTGCACCAGACTCAGAGTCTAATTATGTTGATCTTGATGCTACAACCCCAACCACATTTGATGCCCAGTTTTATGCGAATCTTCAGAAGAAGATGGGACTTTTATCCACAGATCAAATGCTATATTCTGATTCAAGGACTAGACCTATCGTTAACACATTAATCCAGGACCCTTCCATTTTCAGAAACCAGTTTTGGGTCTCCATGGTAAAGCTTGGAAATATTCAGGTCCTCTCTGGTCAGAATGAAGGCGAAATTCGAACCAACTGCAATTTCGTCAACTATTATTGATTTTTTTTCTGTCTATTCACTTATCTATTTTTGGTCTTGCCATGTTTTGCTGATAATTAAATTATCCCCCTTAATTATCAATAATTAATTAATTAATGCTCCTGAGACTCGAGTTTATCAATGTACTATTCTTTTGGCTTTCCTTTGGATATATATATATACATATATATGTATGTTCACTCTCTTGTTTTGACAATAATTAAGGAGAAGTGTAAGCTCCAATTAAGGTGGCAGGCCACTCTAATTAAATTGATTATTTTTTATACACTCAAACAAAGTTCATTATATTAATTAAATGATTAAAAAAATCCCACAGTTCAAGTAATCGACTTGATAAAAAAAATTCATATGAAAGCACTTAATGACAAGCCATTCAAAAAATATTTTTTTTGTTGGTAAAATTGTAAAAATATATTCTGATAAATTACGTAAATTTATTGTACTTAAAAAGCAGGATCCAATCTAAACTGTTTTGCGGATATTTTGGTTTTTCGTGATTGGAGCATTTTGGCAAGGACGAAGAAACAAACAAGTTTAGACTCTTAAATAGGATTGTCTCATCCAGGTTCCATCTGCAGTATGCGTTGATGCCCTGGTGGTCGACACTAACTGTAGGTAAAAGTCTATAGGGACAGCGCTAGCGCTCCCTAGCTAGCTCGCTGTCATAAATTAAGGTCAAACCCATAATACTACATACACACCACAAGCTTCTTCTTCTTCTCCGTATTCCTCTACCGAATGCTAAAGCATTCTTCCTGCAGTTACACCACTCCTTTGCTTTACACTTTTTGATCTTCCAACTCTCTCACTCTCCAAAGTAGTACCAACATTTTAATACTAAACCCCATAGCTAGCTAGTGTAAGGAATCCTCCTCGATCGAAACTCATACTGATATGCAAACTTGAGCTAGCTCTCTCAACATCGCACGTGCAGCAGCAAGCTAGGCTAGCTCGTGTCTAGCTACGCTTAGCTCCTATATGCTGACAACCCAAATTCTCTTGGATGCATGATTTATATGTAGTACTACGTGCTAGTGTTCTTCATCTTGCATGGCTGCAGGTGATGTAACTTCTTCTTATGTCACTTGTATGACTCTCTTCTTCTTTCTACTTATTATGGTTCACTCCAGTACGATGGGGATGGCCGACTCCACCAGGGAGCGTACGAGTAATTTCCCACATGCCAACAGTTCAAGGGAAAGGGATGGGACGTCGCACTACTGTACGGAATTTTCCACAAGAAGACCAGCTGGGCGCCGGATGATGGAGGCAAATTACGACAACCGTTCAAAGTCGACCGATGCAAATCATTTTTCTCCACCAGCAAGGCGAAGAAGAAGATGGCCATCTCCGTGGCGAGAAAAGATTTTCAATGCCAGTGCACACGAAGTTCCTAGTGGTCCTAATCCCATATCAAATAGGTAAATTCAACTAATAATAATCATGTTGTAGAGACTCGTAGTAGCTTGTTACTTAGTTTACGTCTAATTTGTTCCATCTTTCTTTTTATATATTAATATTTTAATTTGTTGCATATATATAGAGCTAGCTTCTTAGTCAGTGCTAGCTAGCTCTCCTACAGTAAGAGAAAGCGATATATCACTACATTACTTTTATATATTCTTAATTATTAGTTGTATTGTTTTCCAAACACACCTTACCCATCAAAATCAATCATTTGATGATGATGATGATGATGAGATTTTAGTGATGATCTTAGTTTTTCTTTTCTTTTTGTGAAATTGCAATACAAACTATGAGTCATGATAGTGTTTATGCTCCATACTCCTCCCAAAGTCTGTTGTGTTTAACGGAAGCATATATATGCAGCTGCTAAAAGAAATGGCTATTCTCACTTGGTTGATATTCGAAAAAATATTAGGCGAAGTGCCCATGTGCTTACTCTTCACCAGTCTGGAATTTGGCTTCATTTAACCAGTTTTGGGAGAGGGATTAAAGGTGTACGTGTATAATCAAACATCAACTACTAGTAGCTAGCTGCTTAAATTGTGAAAGCTTTTTAAGTAATGAACCATGATCATAGGAGCAGTATCAGAAAGGTGGATGCTGCGAGCAAAGAGATGAAATTTGTGTAGATGAAAAGAAGATAAAGAGAGACATAATGATTGAAAAATGCATGTCGCTTTAGGTCTTTTTAAGACGCAGAGGCTCCTGCAATAGGGGCTACTTGTAAATGTAAAACGTCATAATGAAAGACAAAGGAAAGGCCCAAACCAGCCATTGTTTTTCGTGTAAAGTCATGCATACGAACCTGGCATTGGCATCCAAAGCAGTGGTGAAGGGTCACTTTCCTTCTCCCCAGTCCCCACCCTAAGTTCCCAACCCTTGATTTCTTGTGCATTGCAATTGTCCATTGTTTCTTTTTCCCGTCCTTGTCTGCCTTCTCCATTCTCCACTCTTCTATCCGCTTTGGAACCTAGCTAGCTCCTCCCTTTGTTTTCTTTTCATTGGAACTACTTTCTGCATTTGTTTTTCATGCTATCCTTTAGCCACTCCTCCTTTTCTCAGCATCTCCACGGGTTTATACCCTTTAGTTAACAAGTTTTCATCTGACATGAAATGGTGAGATAATGGCAGGTTAAAAGTAATGATATTGTAAAATTTTCAAAATTTTTGTATCAAATTAAGTTTGCTGTTATGGGTTAATTAGAGACATGCCTGCCTTCCCAGAGCAATACAAAAAGGAAAAGCGAAAATCTTTTTTTGGATAAGTGTGCGAGAATGAGCTGGCAGCATAAATGTCACCCTTAATCTGAGGCTGGCCATGGGCTTGGATTGGAATCAAAGGATATTCAGACTTGGAACACAGCATGCATTATCTCGAAATTTGTGGGCACTTCTGACTCAATCAGGATCCTCATGGATAGCTTGGGTGCAAATGCTTGTGGTAAGTTTGGAAGAAATTGCTGTAACTCAGGCCTCTTGCCTTCTCCTTTTTCTGTCAGATACTCTGATTAAATCACCTCACAACATTTATAACGTTATAAGATCACAAAAATAAGAAGAAATAAACAAAAAATCAATGACAAGTAATTTGTAACAGGTTGTGATCAAGCAGTGAATACCTGTCACATGATCAGTTGTAAGAGTTTGTGAGTTTTGTCAGCAACAAGAAGGTGGGCCTTATGGGAAAAAGAATTTTGAAGATGTCCCTCTCGTGGTCTACAATTTCATTTAATCTCATTGCTTATGATAGACTGAGAAGATATTCGCATTAGATTTTATTCCATGACTTTCCACGATTGTAAAACTTTCTAAAAAGGAGTTTTAAGTCAAGACCAAGACGAAGACACCAAGTATTTTGCACAGAGGAGGTAAGATTGTTCGCTTTTGGCAATGAAAGCATCATTCTGCCTTGGCTTTTGATTTTGACTGAGGCCTGAGGGGTTTTCATCATCTTCATCACTTTGCCAAACTTTTGTAACAATCACTCACTCAACCAGACCAATCACCGACCTGCATGTATAGCCTGAACCAGGAGCGACTGTAGCTAATGAGACTCTCAGAACCAACCCTTTGAATATTAGTACTAGGAACGAGAAAAACAAGTGATTGCCTTAATCGAAGTATGTGCTTTTATAACTTTTCTTTTCTAAAATTGAGGTTGTGATAATCTATGTTCTCTGTGTGGATAGAGGAAAAATCAATTTGCCAATTAGCTGTAGCTAGCTCGGCGACAACATTTGCGACACATTGCATACATGCTGTACCTAGGATAAGGTAATAGTATCAGTACACCCAGACCCTGTTACAAGGACAAATCGGCTACCTTCAACCATCAGATGTGCGTGGCACTTTTAATTAGAACAGAACTACTTCAACTTTCGAAAGCCTTTAAGCACAAATTGCAAAAATGATGGATAATTAATGCTTACAATATACGAGTTTTTACAGTTATGAGTTACAACCCTCTCCCCCTACACCACCTCAAAAAAAATATGTACAGCAAACTGTTGCTTTATACCCTTCCAATGCCTAACAGTAGATTGTCTAATAAACTTCGTGTAGAATTTTATATTGCTATGCTATGGTGACCGTATTATCAAAATTGAGGCTTGCACCACTGCTGCTGGAAAGCATTTCACACTGCAGAGTATCAAGTCTCTCATCAAGATCACAAACACACACCACTGATGATATCTGACCTTAAAGATCAATCTTGGTTTACAAGTCAGGACCAGTGCATGTAGAATAGCCCTCCACGTGATCCAAGCCATGCCCCGAAATTATGGTTTTGCCCAAATAGGTGCTCTTTATATCTTTGTTTTTCATCTTCCCTTCCCCCGCATCCTGCAGGTATTTCAAAGGTTTATATAATGTAAATTATAAAGTGGACAGAGAAATGATAAAATATTCCCCACCACTGGCGAGGAAGAAAGATAAATATATAAAACCCAGCAAAAGTAGGGAAGAAAATGAAATATACTTTCAGCCCTTTGCCAGCAAACAGTTGTTGGCGCAGAATCAGAGAATTTGTCCTCGAAGAGCAGTTTACCAGACTTGATACTCCAGAGCCGTAAATAGCAGTCCCCTCCTCCTGAAATGAAAATGTTGTCAGACAGTCAAATTCCCATATCTGCTAAGATTGTATGACATGCATTGCGTTTGTACGGACCTGACACAACAAATCTCTCAGATTGGTCAACTCCAAGCTGTATACGAGTATGGGAATTTACATGCCCTCCATAAGATTGTACAGCCCCTCTCTTAGTTAGGCGGTGATCATAGAGCTTCATCTATTAAGAAAATTATTAAAAAGAAAAAGATTATTCATAAGAGAAACCATCTAGACATGTCCTAATACAGATACAAACAACACCGCAAAAAATACAACTTCTATCAGGAATGAGGCAAATGCAACAACTATGTACCCAATATAATTTAAATAAAACTAAACAGGGAGGAAAATTAGGGGCAGAGGTGAAGTTAGCAAGGCAAAAATTCATACAAGAGTAAAAGGGGCTAAAGGAAACTAACCGAACCATCCATCGAGCTTGCCAAGAAGTACTGATCATAGGATTGAAGTGACACCAAACTTGAGGTCAAAAAAATGTAGCAGGAGTTAAAAAACTCAAAGCAAACAAAGAACACTAGAAAACAGGTTTACGATAAACATCAAAGCCCACTAACCTAGAAATAGATGACGGCATATAAATGGTATGAGAAGGATATATGTGTCCTTTGAGCTGAAAAACATGACAATCAGATACATCACCCTCCGGTTCAACAAAACAAGAGGTTCCCAAGTTAAAAGTTCAACATAATTTCATAATATGAGATGAAGTGAGACATGAATAAGTACATTGAAAAAGTTGACATTAAAAGCAAGAGAAATGGAAATATGAGATCATGCCTCATGGCTCATCTACTAACAAAGTTGCCACACTTCTAAGAGCAATATTTTACATTTAAATCTACAGCTGCTCTTAAGACCACAACCTGATTTCAGATTCAGAATTAAAAATCACCATCACTCATTATCTTTTCATCATATGCACACATAAAAACTACAATTTAATATCTCTAAAATAGAGTTGATACCTCAAACCATTGTTTCTGATTACTTCTACCTGACGAGAAGTAAGGTACTCGATGCCTCATGAGTCTAGCAGACAGGCCATCCTGGTTCTCACGGACATCAACAGTGACAATCGCTCCATTTCTGAGTCCACACAAAACAAGATTGCCCTGAAATAAGTAATATTCAGGATCAATTTCCAGATATAGATATGCTCCAATCTCCAATGAAGCAAATCCTGTTAATAATAAGTAGACTACAAAAGACAAGGGCCAATCAGGATCTGAATGTGGTCCTATAGTTCTGCAAACTTATCACTCTATTCTTTACCTGCATTGCTGGGGTCAAGAGTATACACACATATATGATTGACAGAACCCATTATGGCACTAATTACTATAAATCAGATATACATCACTTAGCTTGGACCCAGACAAGATAAGATGGTCCAGACAGCAGCAAAATTGTATTTTTTGGCTCCCAATGCGTAAAGGGAGTAGCAAAATTTATTAGGCATGATTGAACATTAATATTAATGAACTTATTCTGCTCCTTACAAACTGAGAAATTATGAAAAGGCTCATCGATTAAAATAAAGGGGCATTTGAGATCATTGGCCAAAACCTTGAAAGGATATATTACTTACCGTCTGATCAAATTGTTGTGCCAAAACATCACTTTTAGTACGACACACCCATACTGAGGTTCCTCTTTCCACATTGACCAAAGAAGCTCCAATATTGGTTCCTATAACAATCAAACAAGCATATATAAGTATCTTGACATTACACAAAGCAAAAGATAATAGCAGGTAAAGGTCACTACCCTCTTATTTATTTATTTATTTATTTATTCATAAGGGACTCGTTATGACAATTGTTCAAATAAGATACAACAACAGAAATTTTAAAATGACATATGCTCACAGCAATTCCAATTAATTGCAGTTTGTGATTGAAGAAGAGTACAAAAATGTAGAAAATGCGAAACCAATGATCAGGCCTTAGTCCAAGTGGATAAAATTAATGTCTAACACCATGTAATTGCAACCTAAATTGAGCAGGGAAACTAAACTGAGGAAAACATGGCCGGAAATGATTGCAAAGGACCTTGCATTACTGATCATACGAAAGACTAAGAAGAAAAGTTTATGATTCCATCTAGAGGACAATGGCATAATAGAGGAACTATCAGAAATTTCAGGAAAGCTGTCTAATTCCATGCTACAAAAGAAGACAACATCAAAGCCAAATTAAGCACAACTTAACAAGATAAAAAAACTTAAACGAAAATGACAGGGAGAGAAAAAACTTGCCAATTACTGCTCGACTTGTATGAGAGTTGAAATCTGCTGTCCAAATGGTATAATTGAAAGAAGCAACTGCATGTAACCTTTGATCCACTGTAGAACTAAAATCTACTGGTTCCAGGAGATTAAGGATATAAACATATCCACCAGAAGTCTCGGATCCCAGTGTAGTTATCCTGTTTTCTTATGTTAAGAGATTGCAAGTGCAAAACCAAATCTTCTTCAGATTCAGACATAGTATATCTAAAATTTGAGAAGTTTATGGCAGCAGTGGTATAAACCATGAATTAGGTTGCACATCCATTTGGCAAAGTGAGACTCCAGTGAGTAATACTTCATAAAACATGTTAAAATCTTGCCCATCCAGATCACAGCCAAGATTCAAATATTTTCAGGGATTAATGTCTTCAATTATAGGAAAAAGGGTCTATTTATAGATTGACCATACAGTTTGGGAAAAAGCCTTCCTAGACAGATTAAATCGAGAGGACCACAAGCATTGTCAGCATATCCCAGATCAAGAACCTAAAAAGAGAAACATTTTTCTTTTGTTTTTCCCATCCAATAAGTGGATTTACATAATAGAAGTTAACTTATTCAGCTGCAAGGAACATTTAAGTATTACCATCACATAAATTAAATAAATGATTCTAAGAGAAGCCATATGTTAAAGTGTTTGTCAAAATAAGCAATCACTGAAGGATACAGTGCACGTCGGACCTTAGAGTCATCATTGTTTGTAAAAGTAGGGCACTTTTCAAACAATTTCATACAAGAAATTCTTGATGACATACGAAGTGAAGCACCTAGGGGCCTCCACATATACCGAGGTGTTTCATTACTCTCTGCTTCCACCTTGGTAGAAGGCCCAACAAGATCAGGAATGTGGGTTAGCCCATACTCAAAATGTTGTCCAAACTTTCCAACGTTTAAGAAACTGCAAGAACACCAAACTTCAGAAGCAATGACTAAATTATATAAATGTTTATGAAGTACCACACCAGTGATAGAAAATTTCAAACAAGGGATGATACATAAGTTGCTCTGCAATGCCATTTAAAGAAGCTACTGTTGCATCACAAGAAGAATTAGAAGACAATAACAAATCCATGAGACAAGCATAAGGCTTGGAATTACAGTGTAACATAAAACTTGAATAAAAAAATGGAAGTGAATATTAGTATTTAACTCAACATGTAGAATGTGTGCATGTGCATGTGTTTTGCAGTCATAAGAGAATGCATCATAATATGTAAAAGATCCAATACAATAATTAGAAGGAATGGATAACATTCGGCTGGTAACACCAACAAGAAAGTCACTTCATTGTGGGAAAGAAAAGGTGTCAAAGATATGTGGGGGTTCCAATGTCACAATGAAATTCAAAAGGCGAACTAATTTAGATCGTAGCACCAATAGAAAGACCATGCTATGCATTGTGTTCCTCATATTTATATCACACTTCATTCCAATTTGCAAGAACTAGGGCATGTTTAGGTCTCCCAACCATACAGTGTCCAGGGTTATTATCACCAGATGACATGACACCACAATTCAAAATAACAGGTCCCTGCTCAAAACATGCTAACCAATGACACACTTCGGCAAAACGTATTTTGCCACCAGTAGATGTGATAAAAGCAAATGAATGCTAACAACTCATGCCTTATGTGTTAATAAATTGTAGGCCCAACTACAATAGTAGAATTACAATAAAACTATAGAAAAATATTTTGGAGGTATCTTGTATTTGGAAGAGAATGTAGATACATCTATGCATGTTTCCAACTCTATTTATACCTCAAGGAGCCATCTATACTGCCTGCTAGTAGAACATCAGTTTCCATTTGACCCTCTAGTGTCTGTGTATCTATTTGTGTCTGTTCCAAAGCACTATCACTTATATTATCTGTCCCACGATATCTCCAAATCTGAAATAAATTTTAGTAAACATAAGATCATGAAAACTAAGTGATTCTCAGCAAGAAATTTATGGGGAACAAAATTCTGAATAATCCTCTAGGATGTTAAATAATTCCAACTAATGCAGCCTAAAAAAACCAAGAACAGGCAATATAAATTCATATAAAATAGTATTATTCTACTTTTTTCCATAAATATTCTCAAGGGTCACAAAGGCAAGAAACAAAAATGGTTTGGCCTATCTGCAAGACAAACTAAAACTAACTCTTACTACGGTTAAAAATGATATACTCCATTTAGTTTGATGAATTAGTGGACTAACATGAAGAATTTGTAAATTTTAGAAAATTAGCATTGGGCAACTTGTAAATTACCACAGGTTTAGAAGCTTGTAACTTGTGGAATTCCTCCTGAAAACTATGCCTCCCTCGATCAAAAGTGAAAGCACCGCCGTTCAACTCTCTAAGATGAAGCAGCCTAGATGTGGGAGCCTTGGTTTGTGGACACAGCTTGGTTGCCTGCAACAAAATGAGTAAAAGAAGTTGAAGATAGGAAAAATATGAAGCTGTATGTCTCCAGTAAAGTTAAAAGGTAAGAAAGAAAAAGTTAATGGTGAAAACCCCATTAGAATTAAGGAAGGATTATTATTATTATTATTATTATTGTTAGTCTTCCAAATGAAAAACTCAAAGTCTCAACAAAATTGAAGCCTGAACCAGATGTATAGGTAGTAAAGATAGAAAACGAATTCAATTGAACAAAGTTGAATCATTATTGTTATGAGTAATCCTTAGGATTAGGGAAGAAATATCTTTTGCACAGTTAGTGTCGATATCTATGTCAACCATACAATGGAAAAACGTAATCCTTAGAGGACAACCTTCAACAAGCATTCATATCATGAAGAAGAATCGGAATGGTGTTACCTACCTCAACCTGGATGGAGTTTGAAAGTGGGTTCTTTTGAAATTGCGAAGCATGGGAAGAAGAGCCAGGTATCCGAGGTTTGATGGGGAAGTACCTGTTCTTCTCAGCATCGTAGTACAACCCAGGGAGCTCTGCTACATCAAAATTATAGGCGTAAGTATTAATATTATACTTTCAAACAGTAGAATTAAGAGAGAGAGGTACCTTGCGGCATGTTTTTGGATGGAAGGGGTGATACTCTTGAGTTTGAAAAGCAGAGAAACGATGAAAGGGGGTTTGAGAAGCAGGGACACAAAATCACAAAATCAGAAAACAAGTTATAAGTTAGAAGGTACTTATAAAGCGCGGTGGGCGGCGCTTATGATCTATCTCCCACTTATGTTAGGAGGAGAAGCTGCTGTGATCGTGTTAGTCTGTTCTTGTGCTTGTCCGGGAAGCATGTGCAGCCCACGTGACCACCTCTGACTCTCTTTTATTTATTTATTTTTTTAATTTTCCGTTTTGAGGATGCCTCTACTTGAATACGTACTATTACTAGCATTAGGACTCCATTTGTCTTAACCTTTACCATTTTGACTACAATTAGGATTTAGGCTTTTGCAAAAATTAAAAGAAAAAAACCAAAACTAATTATTTATAAAAATAAAACCATAACATAAAACTATCCATGTACACATTATAATAGAGGGAAACAAAAATATTAGTACTAGTAACAATTAATTCCATGGGACTGGCATTATATTCCATAGGACACTAACGTATCAAACTCAAAGTTACAATAACTCTCAAATGAAGCTTCCATTTCCTTATCCTGAGCTCCGCTGAAGTAGTAGTCCTTTCGTTTTTCAATTTCCACTTCGCAAACCCTCTGCTCTGGTGGATTGGCTACTGCTTGTTGTTTCCTGTGCAATACTACTGCTTTATTTTCTGTGGGTTCAATACCATCCCATTCCCACATGCAATCACTGCGCCCCAACCCAGGTTGATGGTATGAAGGATGAGTAGAGGAGAATGGGATGAGTAGGCTTTCCCAGGACGATCGCCTCGGCGATTCCTTTGAAGCATGCGGATTTTGTTCTCGGATTGTCTGAACTATGTCACGCTTTTGGTCTTGGAATTCACCGGTTGGTATGGTTGAGATACCTTCATGCAATAATGTTGAACAAGACTGGCTATAATAACCATCGTCAGGAGGAGCCGGAACTGGAACTGGAACTGATGAAGCAGCTGGTAGACTAGTGATCAGGGAAGGTGGTTTCATATCTACCGGATAAGAATCATCATTCCCTACTACTGAAATTACAGTACTCCTGAAGGTTGGTTGTTCATCATAGATACAGCTGGAGAGCTTGCATGAACTTTTGCCATAATTACTACTCCCATTAATGTTATAAATTGGATTAGGAAGGAGGTTGTGAGTGTTGGGATCTAACCCCTGTGCGATAAGCTTCTTCTTGATGCATGAATTCCAGAAGTTCTTGACCTCGTTGTCTGTCCTACCTGGCAAGTGCTTAGCTATCTGAGCCCATCTATTGCCTAGTATTCTATGAACATCAATGATAATCCTCTCTTCTTGTGGAGTAAATGAACCCCTTTTGAGATCCGGCCTCAAGTAGTTTATCCACCTCAGTCTGCAGCTCTTACCACACCTCTGCAAGCCTGCAAGAAGCTCAAGATCAAAACCCATTTGGCCATTTCAGAACGATCGATATGTATATATGGACTATGATCATTGGTACCAGAGGACACTTAATTAAAAACAATGTGGTTAGTTCAAAGACAGATCGGAATATTCTTTGAAATTGAGAAGAGTGTGCATGCATATACAAATAATTAATACACCTGCTAGTTTTGGAACAGAACTCCAAGAAGCATGGCCATGGGTGGTTATGTATCTGACTAGCTTCTCATCTTCCTCGGGAGACCACAGCCCTCTCTTGACTTTCTGTTTGTTGCAGCAGTGATGGACCATCCTATTGATCTTAATTCAATCTCCAGATGAATATATCACAGCTCAACTCACCATTTGGTGGGAGGCAAGCTGGAGATCAGCTGCTTTGCTTATATTTCTTGCTCCAATTAATTTCACAAAACCATCCCTCGTCTCCTCTAAATATACAGGTGTTTGTTGTTCCAAATTTGGCTACTTAATTATACGTGTATGATGGAGATATCTAGATAGAGAAGCAGGAAATTTAACTTGGGGTGGAGTAATCATCATGAAATTTAAGGGCCACTACTCTCAATCGAGTATTTTGGTAGCTTCCAAGCCTTGTCTCTTCATCATTTGCTTTTAACTATATATTAAAAAAAACCCTTTCTAGCTAGCATTGATGATATATAAATGTATATGCTCGATAAAATAAAAATAATTATTATGCATGCCCCGTAAACAGATCACTTGACAGAAAGGGAAGTTTTTCGTTGATGGGAGAAGAAGACAATTGGTAAACTCAAAGTCATACATTCCGCTATTTCAAAGTTTACAATTGATATCCCATGAGCATATTAGCTAGCTTTAGCATTCTATTAACATATAGTGGAAAGGGTAGGATGGAATCCAATAATGTTTGAGAAAATTAGAGATATAAAAAATAATCCAAGTATGGAATGGGAAAGAAGAAGAGATATGATTAAGGGTGGAGGATGAATGATAATTTGACCATTTAGGGGAAGACTTCATGATTCAAGGATAACCGACATGATTTCTTGCATCCAAATTCAAACATGCCAATGATCTCTAAAGACTTTTGTCTTAATTTGTGCTATGCAGAAACTACTAGTACTATTTAACTATATATATACACCACATGCGTAGATTGGCATCTCCTTTCTCCGCTCAACCGTTGCTTGAGAATGTCAATTTCTTGGTGTCAACGAAGATGATGATGATTCGATATGTCTGCTCTCCCTAATTTCCTCTGATTTTAAAAGTTGAAACAGAACTTTTCACATAATCTTTTTCCTTTTTCTATTCCTTCAGGTTTTAAAGGAGGAAATCACGTGGAAAAGCAATGCCTGCAATCAATGGGGTGACATTACAAAGCAATTACAGACTTTGAAAAAAACACTTGTCCATGAACCTTCTTCCACAAAAAAAAAAAAAAAAATGTAGTGTCAATCTGGTTTCCCTCTGAAATCATTGCAGTCGGAGCTAGTAAGTGGCAATTAACTAACTAAAATCTCTCCGTCATATTGTTTTCTCCATGAACGAACAGTATCCTAATTGTCCTATTTTAGAGAATCGCAGCTGACGAAAGCATCCGTGCAGAATGTGAATTGAAGCAGGCAAGTCCGTGAACAGATTGTTGGGATAATTGAAAAGTGTATTCATCATCCAAAGGAAGCAAGGGTATCCTGTATGATGAGGTTGTTCTTAATTAATTAAGTTGCAGATCATCATTCATCAGTGTTGTTTGTTTTTTCTTCTTTCTGTCCAAAGCTATGGTGTTCTTGTGTCAGTGTCAAAGACTTTGTACCAGTACTTGCCATCTACATAGATAAATTTGAAGCACTGAGATGATGTGTTGAATTTGGCTGTTCAAAAAAAAAAAAGATCATCATTCATCACTGCTCTAGTCTCCAGCCCGCAGGTGTGACCAAGAGATTCATTAGTACGTTTTGGATGCTGTTATCATCCTTGCTTTGAGAGTTGTAAAATAATGTTTTAGCCTATATATGGTTTAGGGAGAAGTGGGGCTGGAGGGGTCGAGTCCTGTCATAGACAGTTACAATGTGTATGATCATAATTAAACACCTTGGACCACCACCCTATTTTCATACTTTAGTCTTAATATATAGTAATTAATAATGTTACCGACAGTTGCATGATTACATCTTTTAAGTTTTTCACTGCAATCAAAACCCCAGCAGACTTGATTATCCCCACTTGTGAAACCATCAATGTTTAATAATAACTTTTTCTTCATTAAAAACGCCTTTCTTCACGTATATTGATTTGTTATATTAATCACGTATGATTGCTTCACAGAATTGGTAATGTCGGAGTATATATCCAATGTATTCTGCTGATATTTTTGTGTGCTTCATGTCAAGCAGCAGCTAGGAATCGTGCGGATCTTAACTCTATTACCCATTGCTTGTAGTAGCAGCAACTGCTACAGCAAGCTGCCCGTGTCCTTCCTTTGTCGGAAATGGTCAAATCTGCTAATCATATGATTAGGGACAAGAATTGTTAAAAACCAGCCAAACCTTCTAGATTTATAATAATAGTGAGAGTGATTGATAGCTACTAGTATCAATTTTGCTAACCGTATAAACTTGGACTTGCGAGCAAATTAAATTTCAAGTCTATCCTATCCTCCATGGATAGGTAGCAATCTTGAAAAAGAAATTAAATTTCAAGTCAAGCCTCAAGGGTGAAGAGACAGCAGATGTTGCAGAGAGTTGGTTTGATCTTGAGCTCGAGAAAATGATCACCAAATATTTCAAGAAAAAACTATTAACAGCTCATAACCCTTTCTCTCCCAGTCTCGATCGGTCCTTGTAGTCTTGAAAGAAAGACTAAACAGAAGTGCATGTTCATGCAACCAAGAGCTTCAAATGCGCCAATAATGTTGACTTGAAAATTGGGTTTTGGTTTGCAAGGTCTTCTGTAACTAAGAAGTTGGCAGAGATGTTTTGCAATCATTGCAAAATAGACCAAGTCATGGAGTGCAGAGGTGAATAATCAAACCAAAAGCTTACTAGGACGAAAATTTCATCAACTAGTACTAGTTCAAGCTTCAAACCCAAGCTAAGTACCCCATGTGAGTCCTGGCCAGCAGGCCAATTAAGTGGTGATTGAATTAATAGACCTCTTGTGAATAATAGCAGAAAGATACAGGTTCCAAGCTCTTCCTTGAGCTTTCTTGACAAACCAAACAAGTGGTAGAGACTTGTTAAACATGGACTATTCCATCAATTATGATTATGAAAGTTGATTTTTGAAACAGTGGATGTGAGGAAAAACAAAAGCCATGGTCCAACCGACAATGCCCCCATATTCTTATTGTGGCCTCTTTAGATCTACTATCAGACCATTCAATTCATGGGCTTTAGCCTTGAAAAATGCTTCCTCTCCTCTCAAAGCCTTGGACCTTTACTCCCAAATGCACCGCCGATCAATTCCCTTTGATAGTTTCTCGATACTTCTCACGCTCAACTCCTGTGCCCCTCTGCACAATTCTAACCTCATTGCCCACCTCCACTCCCATATCCTCAAACTGGGCTTCATTTCCCACGTCTACGTTGCCACTTCTCTACTCCATGCATATGTCCTCGCTTCCTTCGATTACGCACGTAAACTGTTCGATGAAACGCCTGAAAGAAACGTCGTCACCTGGAATACCATGATAACTGGCTATTCAAGGTCTGGGGACATAAACAAAGCTCATGCACTTTTTGAGGCAATGCCTTTGAGGAATGTTGCTTCTTGGTCTGCCATGATTGCGGCTTTTATGAATAATGGGAAACTGAATTCTGGGTTCTCATGTTTTCGAGAAATGGTAGCGAGTGAGAGGTACAAACCTGACCAACTGACAGTGGGATTGGCTCTAGGGGGGTGCGCTCACATGGGTTCTCTTGGATTATTGGTGGGAAAATCGGTTCATGGGTTTATAGTTAAAAATGGGTGGGGCTTGGATGTCAAAATTGGCACAATTTTGGTTGATATGTATGCCAAGTGTGGTTTACTGAAGCTTGCTTGCATAGTTTTCAACTTGATGCAACAAAGGAATGTAATGACTTGGACGGCATTGATTTGTGGATTTGCACAACATGGCTATAGTGAGGAAGCACTTTCTTTCTTTGAGGCCATGCAAGACATGGGAGTAAGGCCTAATGAGTTGACTTTTACGGGAATTCTCAATGCATGTGCGCTTAAAGGCTTAGTAGAGGAGGGCCGCAAGTATTTCAACATGATTGAACGGAATGGTTTGGAGGCAAGAATTCAGCATTATGGGTGCATGGTTGACTTGTTCGGTAAAGTAGGGTTACTGGAAGAAGCTTATCAGGTTATTACGACCATGAAGGTGGAACCCAATGTTGTTATCTGGGGATCCTTCTTGTCGGGTTGTAAGGAGCACAGGCAGTTTGAGATGGCTGAGAGGGTGACTGAGCAAGTGTTGGAAATGATCGAGCCAGAGAGCGATGCAGGGGTTTACTCTCTTATATGTGATTTATATGTGTTGAATGGAAAATGGGATGATGCAGAAAGAGTTAGGAAAGTAATGGTTGATCAAAATGTGAGGAAGGCCAGGGGCTCTAGTTTTATAACAAGTTGCTGAATCCTAGGAAGCTATGAACACAGGCATTGGCATCGGAAGCCGTCTCAATGGTGCTCTGCTCTTTTTTTGCAAGCTGCTGCAACTCTACTTACCTGTCGTATTGGGCTACTAAAAAACAGATTA
Source organism: Theobroma cacao (assembly GCF_053813885.1). Taxonomy (NCBI): domain Eukaryota; kingdom Viridiplantae; phylum Streptophyta; class Magnoliopsida; order Malvales; family Malvaceae; genus Theobroma; species Theobroma cacao. The sequence continues at coordinate 159,100 of NC_142640.1, forward strand.
TGCCAGAGGAGAATGCCTTGGTCTTTAGCATCTTTAATTTTAATACACTTAAAATTATCAGTAAACTAATTAGTTTGATTGCTATAAAGGTTTTCCTCCAGGTTTCGACCTTAAAATTAAAAATAAAAATCAACATGTTAGTAATCTGCATAAGCTCCAGACTCATCCGGACTGGATGATTGGATCAAGTAAGAATAATAGAATATTTGTAAATTGTGCAATTAAATTTGCTTCTCAAATCTCATCATATTTTTGTTGTTAAAACATGGAGCGAAGAGAATACTGAACTCATTAGGAGATGGATAGAGTAGCAAGTTTCACAAATTTCTAATACAATCACAATTGTAATTGCATTTTTGTAGATTATGAACTTACCCTCTTTTTGATTAATAGATATAAAATAAAAAAATAAATAAAACTTGCGTCATTATTGGTCACGTTAAATACTAAATAGCAATTATAGTATTATTTAATTTTATTAGGGTTATGGACGTAATCAAGTACATGAGTCAATACAATGTTAGGCATAACGTTAGGTTGGAGTGAATTTGATTAACAACTCTGAGACACGAGCTTGATTCAAAAAATAATCAAATTACTCGAGTCCAACCCAATTATACACAATTGTCATTAATTTATGTTAAAATTTTAAAACTCGATTCAAATTTAAGTTCTATTTTGAAAAAAATTTAAATAAAAATTTAAAATATGTACATAAATATTATATATATATATATAATATGTTAAGGATAAAATACCCTATTTTTTAAAGTTTTGATTATAATTCACTATTAATCTTTTTGTCATTAAACCTTAAACCTATGTTAAAAAGTTCAAATCTTCAGTAAAATTCGTCATCCATCCCAATCATGTATTATAAAACTTAAACGAGTCAAATGAAATCCGAATAACTCACAAATAAATTGACTCATTTACACTTCCAATCGGAACAGATTTATCCTTTTTCTATCTGTTCAAGTACAGATTTTTTCTTTGGATAAATAAAACGCCAGTGTAGGTGGAAGAAAACCTATTCGCGTAGGAGATAAAGATAAAAGCAGCCCTACAACCAAACAGACCTTAAATTTTTGAGGAAAGTTGGCGGCTGATTCGCTTCTATAAATACCAATATGCAGAAACCCTCGACCTGGACTGCAGTGAATATAGAGAATCGGAAACCCTAGGACTAGGATTAAGCAAGACGAAGCTAAAAGGGAAAAAGAAAACAATGGCGAAGTCGATGAGATCGAAAAGAGAGAAGAGGCTGAGAGCCATAAGGAGGGAGATCGTGGAGCCCTTCTACCAGAAGAAAGATGATGCCAAGCTGGCTGCCCAAGAAGCTGCCCTGGCTGCTCCTAAGATGCCAGCCCTTGCCCCAACCCCGGCCTCTGCTTCTTCTACTCGTATGCAAGTAGAAGAACAAGTAGCCGCACCCAATTCAACAACAACCAATCTCAATCTCATGGGTACATACTCAATCCCTTCAATTTCAGATTTTTCATGCTGCTTGATTGTTCTATAAATTATTATATAATTTATACTTTCCTTTGGGCTTTCGCAGAAGTGGAGATGGCTGACAATGATCAAAGCAAGGCCAAGGCCTCCTTGAAACCTGCCGGTGGAATAGGGAAGAAGTCTAAAAAGAAGTTAAAACTCAGCAAAAAGAAGCGCCGTGGTAAGGGCAAGATCGGGGGGAAGCGTAATCTTTGACTCTCTACAGTCGACACCCGCTGTTTATGTTATTCTTTTTGTTGGCTTTTTCCCCTTTCTATGTTGTACTCGAGCTTTTTTCACTTGGAATTGAATTGATAATGCCTTAGCTTACTAGCAGTAGGAATTCATTCATGGTTGTCTTCATTTTTGCAAGTTTAGTTTAGTTTACTCAACTGTATTGAGAGTGATTTTTATTTCCCTCAAAGGGACTTGAAAATAGAATTAAGGCATGGATGGAAAGTAGAATTTGCATGTCCATTGTTAATCAGAAAGAAAGCACAGATGAACTTGGGTGGGGAAAGATTGTTGTTGCCCAATGCCCATACCATATGCTCCTATGCAGAAACCAGTAAGTTAAACGTGTTGGTTATGTGTAGAAAATGTTAAGTCATTCATGGTGTTGGTGTGGTCTGGACTTAGAATCGTTGTGCAGGAAGGTTTGTCCCCCGTCAATTTTTTACTTCCCAAAGTCATAGACGCTGGAAAAGCATTGCCAGTGGATAGAGCACATTGCCTATAGTCTATATGAAATCTTTGTGTAGATAAGTGGAAGGCTGGGTCGAATTCCATTTTTGCCAATTTCCTGTTTAGAGATGTCAATTTAGAAACTTTTCAAGGATGGTGGGGGTTGATGCCCGTGGTTAAATCGGCAATCAACTACTTGCGATGTGTCTGTGTCTGTTTTTTTCTGTTCCGAATCACTTACAGGTGGTTGAATGGGCAAAGAAGGCTTAGACAGGATGGATTAGGTAAACACTCGAGAAAAATGCAGTTCCATGCCATTAATAACTTGAACCCGCAAAGAGGAAGGTTGGCATGTTTTGCCAAGGAGGGACAATGCATAATCCAAATGAGATAGGATTTGGACTAAAGACAGCATTTAGTTTTGTACAAATATATAGTATTCTTTATTTGAAAGTGCTGCGTTGTAATTTGTAAGACTACTTATGCCTGCAATGCCTCCACCAACACAAGCAGTGTCTATTTGTCTGGGCACTTGGTTGGAAGTGGAGCCCCGCATAGCAATGGATTCCCATCATAAATGGAGGAATCATTGAATTTTGGGAGGAGAGGGATCCTTCCAGAAAAGTTGTTGTATGACAGGTTTAATCGAGTCAAAGAAGCCAGAGATGTCAAGCTTTGCGGGATTGCCCCTGAAAGATGGTTGTGTGACAGATCAAGCGACTCCAGCAGTTGCAAGTTTCCAATTTTCTCAGCAATGCTCTTGCTCAGGAAATTACTTGACAAATTCAAGATGCGCAGGGCAGAAAGGCTTCTGATCTCATCAGGGATTTCTCCTGCAAGGTAATTCCCCGAAAGGTCAATGCTGTTCATACTTGCCTCAACGCTGCTATATTCGGGATCTCTTCCTCTTGTTACCACCTTTATTAGCCCTTCAAATACCTCGCTGCTCTTACCATGGACTAGTGCGGTCAGATTACCAATACACTTGGGAATGGACCCTGAAATTTTGTTGTGGGAAAGATCTAATATGTGAAAATTTTGAAGGTTACAGAACTGGTCAGGTATCGGCCCACTGATAAAGTTTGAGCCGAGACGAAGCATGAAAAAGGACGATAATTTTTCAACCCACCAAGGTAGACTCCCTAAAAATTTATTACCTCCAAGGTCCATGCTTGTCAAACCGGAGCAATTTTGCAACGAAGATGGGATCTCCCCTTCCAGGTTGTTGTTGCTCAACAGCAGCACACTTAGAGAAGATAGGAAACCAAAGGAACTTGGGATGTTTCCAGTCAAACTATTACTTGATATATCAATGCCCCATAACGTTAATGATCGATACCAACAGTTGGGGAGTTCTCCAGAAAACTTGTTGTTTCTAAGGGATAAAATTTGCAGCGCCTCGAGGTCACACATGGATGATGGGATTCTACCACTCAGATTATTCCTAGAAACGTATAATTTCTGCAGCCGTGGCATCAAGACCCCAATGTTTTCAGGTATTGGCCCTGAAAATGAATTTTCTTGAAGGAATACATCGGTTGCGTTAGTAGACCAAGGCGGGAGAGGACCCTCAAAGTAATTAGAACTCAGATCAACGACGTTTAAATATGGAAATTGTAACTGGGGCGGCAACTTCCCCCTGATTTGGTTTTGGGATAGAACCAAATAAGTGACTTGAGCAGACACTTCTGAAAACCATTTCCCTGGTATGGAGTCAGATATTCCAACATTTTTTAAGATGACAGAGTTAAGATCATTTTGAACTTGAACCCATACTGGAAATGAGGGGCCCACCATGCAGTTCTCAAGTTGGATAGACTTAAGTTTGAAAGGAGGAAACCACTTGTAGGACACACGGAAAGCCAAGGACCTTGAAGGGTCTGTTGTGAGACGAACATGCTTTAATCTTCTGAGATTCATGAGGTGGGCTTCTTTCAAGATACCCTTCCAAGAATTTGCGACAAGGTTCATTTCAACTAGCTGTGAGAGTTGCCCAAAGCTTTCAGGAATTGTACCATTCATCATATTATATGACAGGTCTAATTTTCTCAGCGCTGGCAAGCTTCCAATAGATGATGGAATTGAGCCCCAGAAAGAGTTGCCAGAGAGGTATAGGTGTTGTAAGTGTTTAAGCAATCCTAAGGACTCGGGCAGTTCCCCAATCAATGAGTTGGAACTGAGATCAAGTGACTCTAACTTATTGTTTGGGTCACTTGAGAAACCACTAAAAAGTTCATGAATCTCACCATGGAAATTGTTTGAAGAAAGATCTAGAATCTGCAGTTTGCTAAGATTTCCAAATAATCCAGGAATTTGACCCTCGAGGTTCAAATTATCAGACAAATCAAGGACTTGGAGATTTTTCAGGTTTGCAAATTCAGCAGGAATTGAACCGCTGAAAAAGTCCCATGTCAGATACAGTTCTGTGAGATCGGTGAGATTGAACAACCATTGGGGAACAACAGAATTAAAAGAATTCTCTGACAAATCAAGAACTGAAAGTGAGGTGAAGTTAATGGATGGTAATGACAATGGGAGACCTTTAAGTTCACACCAGTGCAAGCGTAAGTCTACCAAGGAAGGAAGCATATTAAATATTTGCAGCCAATTCTCACCTATGCTATCGAGTTTGGCAAATCCCAGGTTTAGATATTTTAAAGAAGAGAGATCTGAAAGCCATTTCAGACTCCCTGAACGTAATTCCCTGAGGCCTGTACTGCTGTACGAGTCTGCATAGAGGTCCAGATACTGCAAGCTTGTCAAATTCCCTAGACAAGGAGGAATCTCTCCAGCAAATGAAGCAAATGAGAGATTGAGATATCTCAAATTTCGGAGATGGCCAAAGAAGTCGGGAATTTCAAGTCCTTCAAAATCATTCAGGCTAAGGTCCAGATAAGTCAGATATTCCAAGTGGAGCAAAGAATGGTTGATCTCACCTCCCAAACAGGAGCGTTTATATGCTGTTGGATCACCTGCTCCACCATTGATTAACTGATACGGATTTCTAAGGTCGAGCTTGGTGACACGTCCTGTTTGGTTGTGGCATTTGATGCCTTTCCATGTGCAACAATCTAGGCCCACCCAGGAAGAGAGCATGCCGGAAGGGTCGGTGAGACCTTCTCTGAGGCCAACAAGTGCTCTTCTTTCGGCGTCTGTGCATTTGACATCAGCGGAGCAGACGACAAGTCGTGAATTTGAATTGAGGAGAAGGAGAAAGAGCAAATATGAAACAAGGAGACGATGAATTGAGTTGAAATCAGCCATTACCAACAAGGCTTCGTTGGATCAGCTGCCTGCCTGTGCCAGCAAATTTAAGTTGAGTTGTGCACTTGGCACAGTGTCAGATATGGTGTTGGCTAAAGTTTGCTTTATGTCCATTTTTATATATGTGGTGCCATGTCCACTTGCTAAGTGGTGTGGATTGTGGAAGTAATCAGATTCAGACATGTTTTCCAGTAACAGCGGCAAGAGCTCAAATTACATACTAATTATCCAATTCCACTTTGGTATAATAAGTATGCTTAAATTACTATGAGCTCAAACACCGAAATTTCGAGAATGTACCATGTCATTTAAGGTATAACATATCGATACGTATTATTTTTTTATTAATATTACGGGCATTACGTATATGCAGGGGCAATTGGTATCAGCATTTAGGACTGGAACCATATTAGAAGGGGCCCTTTGCTGGGAAAAAGAAAGGCCCAGCACTTTGGAGAGTGGAGACCATCGTGTTTGGACTTTGGAGTTTGGGTTCAGAGCCGAAACATCATCGTCATCATTATCTTGGGACATTGATACACTAGTCGAGAGGTTTGGGCCCATCAGGTCAATCTTTTATTTTGTGTAAACAAAGTTCCAGCTGATTATATATAAATATATATATATATATATATTTATATATTTGGATTAAATAATAAAGCATGTTTTTATACTCTCTTTTTTAACAGATTTTATATTTAATTGAAATAAAATAAAATATACAAGTCAATATAAAATAATATTCTCAAACCCAGTTGGGGTTTAAAATTCTAAATTTGATTTGGATCCAACAAAACTATAGTGTGTATCCCGGGAAGGTAAAAGAGATATTTAACTTGCAATTTCATTAGGATTTAAAAATGGAAAAAGAAAACAAATAAATTATGAAAGTCAGTCAACTTTTGCCGGGTCAATTGTGAATTATGATATAAGCTTATTTTCCATACTATTATTCATCCAAAAATAATTGTCAAGAAAAGAGAAATTGATCTCTTCTCTGTTAAAATGGAAAAAACGAGAGTAATAAAGGCACATTTGAGGGATGAATAACTTGCTTCAGTCCATTCAAAGTTTCTTCCAAACAGATGCTTTAACCCGACTGTCTATCTCATAATATATTTGCTTTCATGCTTTTTAAGTCTTTGAACCTTTAAGCACCCCAACTTGCCTTGCAAGCTGGGCTATTAATGTCCCACATCTGTATAAAGACTTTGAACAGGTCTTGCTGATACGACCAAAGCCAGTCGTTGCTAATATTGAAGTTTCCTTTGAGTTTCGTGATCAAAGCAATTAAATTGAAGCAGGCTTGTTCCTTTTCCAGTCATGATGTCAATTAATTACTAGGTCTAGGTCTTAGATTTGTTTTAGAACAAAAGGTTGTGCCCTTGTTGCTAGGGTACGAGGTATCATTTGACACATGGATAGCCTCTAACTAGGAAAGCCCTGATTTGATTTCAACTTTCAAGTTGATAAAATCAAATCAAACAGAGCTTTTAAAGGGGAGAGTGAATGAGTTCCCAATTCTCAGGACAATCAAAACCAAAATAAGCTCTTGCTAAGGTGAATGAACTCAACTACCTGAGTCCCAGTTTCTGCTTAATTAAAACGGAAAAAGGTCGTTTTCCCTTAAGATTTAAGTAATCCAATCGAAAGAAACAAATACAGTATGTTACATCAGAATGAGAGAAACATTGAAAAAATATAAACGAATAAATAAAGGTAGAAGAAAAATATATATGAGGCGCTGATGTTGCTTTTGCTTAGTAGTTGAGATGTAGCAGCAGCAATGAAAATATGGTAGTTCTGCTGACTTTGTCCACCACCTTCCGTCCTTTCTTTCTCTCTGTCGTTTCCTTTACGTCACAGTTAGATTGAGAAAGTTAGGCCATCAGGAAAAGTAGACTCTCCTCTCAGTCCCTATGAATAATAATATTGTATCTATAGCTTTGAGTTAATATAAAACTACCATGTATGTTTCACAGCGACTTTCTCTCCTCTCACGACTCACCAGTCACTACCCGTGCCGTAGACTCTTGCCAAGAGTCGTCTTCTGAACACGCCTATACTCAATATATCTTTCCCTTCCCCTTTCGTCTCTCCTGTTTCTTTGTCTCTGAAGAAACAAATAGAATAATTTAAAGTACAAGCACAAGTCCAGGGTGTGGAGTCGTTCCTGAAGATGATGACATGCATATGCATGGTTCGATATTTCAAGAAACTTAGTGCTCTGTTCTTAGCATTCATCCTTGTACTGAGCAGAGTGTCTGCAAGGTTTGTTGTGGAGAAGAATAACATCAGAGTGCTATCTCCGTTGAGTCTGCGAGCAAAGCATGACGGTGCGATAGGTAACTTTGGAATACCAGACTACGGAGGGTTCATTATTGGCTCAGTGGTTTATCCAGACAAAGGGGCTAATGGCTGTGAACCCTTTGATGGCGTGACCTTCAAGTCCAAGCTTCCTCGCCCCACCGTTCTCCTCCTCGATCGTGGAGGTATTACTCCATTCATTTCTCTTCAACGATATTGTCAAAAACCCTGTTTATAGATTTTTCCTTCTTCTTTTTTTTTTTTTTTTAATTTTGTTGATGCTAAACTCATTTAATTTGGCTTGTTTCATAAGAATTTGAATCATAAGTACCTCTTACTCTTACAATTGCTATTATACTATTCTTTGGACATTCATGTATCTTTCTTTTTAGTATTTTCTATTGTAATTCTTTCTGGGACTCCCTCTTTTTCTAATTCTTACTGATTTCCATGATTGATTGGTCATGAAATAAGGAATCGTTTCCAAGAACAGGTGGGTGCCGGCTGTGTGTATTTCTTTCAACGGCTTGGAGTAGTTTTTTCTTCCTTCTTGATGAATAGCATGTGCATATGCATTCAATATAGGCAGTTTTGTATTTTGTTTTCAACGGCTTGGAGTCCTTTTTCTATTTTTCCCCCTTGATGAACAGCATGTGAATGGGCATCAGTATAAGTAGTTTTATTTAGGGGTAGGGATTTGATTTGGTTCTCCTTGCTTGATTTTTTCTTTTCTAATTTACAAATAGAGCCTTCTAGATCAGTCTTATCATCAAATCATTCTTGCTTTCTTGTCTTGCATTTGTAGAGTGTTTCTTTGCCTTGAAGGTATGGCATGGCCAACAAGCTGGTGCTGCAGCAGTATTGGTGGCTGATAGCATAGATGAACCTCTAATAACAATGGATTCTCCCGAGGAAAGCAGTGATGCAAATGAGTATGTGGAGAAGATTGGAATTCCATCAGCTTTGATAGAAAAGTCTTTTGGTGACAGCCTGAAGGAGGCCCTGAAGAAGGGTGAAGATGTTGTGGTAAAAATGGACTGGAGGGAGTCAGTGCCCCATCCTGACCAGAGAGTTGAATATGAGCTTTGGACGAATAGCAATGATGAGTGTGGGACTCGTTGTGATGAGCAGATGAATTTTGTAAAGAATTTCAAGGGCCACGCGCAGATACTTGAAAAAGGGGGTTACACTTTTTTCACACCACATTACATAACTTGGTTTTGTCCGCCGGCTTTTGTTTTTAGCAGTCAATGCAAGTCTCAGTGCATAAACCATGGAAGATATTGTGCTCCTGACCCAGAACAAGATTTTGGAGAGGGATATCAAGGAAAGGATGTGGTGTTTGAGAACTTGAGACAGCTCTGTGTGCACAGAGTTGCCAATGAGAGCAAGAGGTCTTGGATTTGGTGGGATTACGTGACAGATTTCCATATCAGGTGCTCCATGAAAGAGAAGAGATATAGCAAAGAATGTGCTGAGGATGTCATGCGCTCACTTGGTTAGTGCCTTTTATTTTTTTTTTTTTGTGGGATTTTTTTTATCATATCTTCTTTCATTCTTGCTTGATTGGCTTCATATGCTTAACCAGATTTACCAATTGAGAAAATTAAAAAGTGCATGGGTGATCCTGAAGCCGATGTCGAGAATGAAGTCCTGAAAACTGAGCAAGAACGTCAGGTCATACACTTAATTTCTTGTCCATATTAAGTAAAAGAGTTAAGATTTTAAGATTAATGATCTTAAATTAAGCAAAATATTAACTTACTTTTGCAACAATGCGTGGAACTTTAGGTTGGCCGAGGTTCTCGTGGTGATGTTACCATTTTGCCAACATTGGTTATCAACAATGCTCAATATCGAGGTTTGTTATATAGCATGTTGGAGATTTATATTGCAAAGTTCCATATCATTTTCTCCAACCTTGCTACTAGCTTTATCCTTGCTCTCATCAATCAATCAAAGAAATCCATTTTCATCTTACAATTTCCTAAAAATGCTTTCAGAGTAAATTTCTATTGAATCACTTAAAAAATGCTGAAGTTTTTGATTTGCTTGCTATGAAGGAAAATTGGACAGAACTGCTGTGCTTAAGGCCATCTGTGCTGGATTCAAGGAGACCACAGAACCTCCAGTTTGTTTAAGTTCAGGTAGATTGGGCCTGCTTATAGTCCTGGGTGCAGTAACTTTACATTCAGGAAAGATCTTTTGTATGAATGTAAAGATCTTTTGTATCTCTTATTTAAAATTGGCTTCATGTTATTTCCATAGATCTTGAAACCAATGAGTGCCTCGAAAGAAATGGTGGTTGTTGGCGTGATAAACGAGCTAACATAACTGCATGCAAGGTAAGACAGAAATTGTACACAATAATGTTATGTTGCAATTGAACAGTGAGACTTTAACTCCATTAAAAGGGGTACTTTTACTAATAAAAGGGATGTTGAATTTGTATAGGACACATTCAGGGGAAGAGTGTGCGAGTGCCCCACTGTGAAGGGCGTGCAGTATAGAGGAGATGGATACGTATCTTGCGAAGGTGCAACTTTCCCCTACTGTTAAATGAGATTTTTGTTTAATGAATTTGGACAATTATAGATGATGGTTCTCTTGTGGTTTGGACAAGGGTGGGAATTGGGTTATCTTTCTGATGCCTCAATGTTCTGCATTCAGCTTGCATATTTTGGCTTTTCAAATTTTTAGTTAACCTTTTGAAGTTATTGGTCCTCAATCACATGATTACCTATAGATACTTCTAAAAGGATGAATTATCCAGTTTACTGGCGATGTGGCAGATGAAATTTGCTTTTATGGTTGCAAGTTTATGTTACTAGCAGTCCTTTCCGTTTCTTTCTTCATTGTTTATATCCTTTGGCTGTGAGTTGGGGGTTTGAAGAAGGGAAGTTTATTGCAGTTGCATGAAATTTTGAACTTCTACACAGTGGAAATTTGTTATCTTATCCATCCAAATGGCTACTTACTTTTTCTCATCCATTTACAGCATTTGGACCTGCGAGATGTACAATTAACAACGGAGGTTGCTGGTCTGAAACAAAAAATGGATTAACTTTCTCAGCTTGCTCAGTTCAGTGATTTATTCCTTATTTTGTGCTTTCTCCAATGATTTTCTGTTATTCTGTAATGTTATTTGTGGTTTGACCAAACTCGCTCCTTTGCATAATGCAGGAAAACCAGTTAAAAGGTTGTCAGTGTCCACAAGGCTTCCGAGGGGATGGTCATAATTGTGAAGGTGCTTTGTTCTTCCAGTTTTTACAACTTAAAGAACATTTTATGTCTGTTCTTAACCCCTCAGGTGTTTAATTTTAAATTACATCAGAATTTCTTCATCTCCATCTGCTGCTTTTGCTTCAGATATCAATGAATGCAAGGAACGAAGTGCTTGCAAGTGTGATGGTTGCTCCTGTAAAAACACTTGGGGTTCATATGAGTGCAAGTGTAAAGGTGACCTTCTGTACATAAGGGAGCAAGATGCTTGCATTGGTAAGACGATGAATTCAAGTTATGACTCTGAATGGCAGAGAATTCTTGTGGCATTCATTTACCTTAGTAAATTAATCTCACTTACATGTACTTGCAGTTATTTTCTCAATCATTTCCATTTTCAATGCTTTTGATATAGAGTTTCGCTGTCATTTTGAGGAAGAAATGCTGAGTTCATAGTTAATTACAGATAAAAGTGCAATAGTGTTTTCCCCTGCAAACATAGTAGTTCTAATCTGAAATTGTTCATCCTCCTTACAGAGAGAAATGGATCACGCTTTGGGTGGTTCCTCACCTTCTTGGTCCTGGCAGCTGTGGCGGGCATTGGTTTAGTTGGCTATATATTCTACAAATATAGGCTCCGGGTAAGTCTAAACTACATATGTTGGTTTATTATTTTGTATCTTTGATTGCTATACATATCTCATTTCTATTCCACCTGCAGTCTTACATGGACTCAGAGATCATGGCAATCATGTCGCAATACATGCCGCTTGACAGTCAACATAACAATGAAGTTCCTAGTGAGGCGCAACCATTGCGACAAGGCTCAACAGCATAAATATTTGCTAATCCTCGGTTGCTATTTGAGCTAGCACGCCCCTGTTACTCACCATGTTCTGTCGCAGATGGAGGTTAAAAGCAATCAGTACTACGCATTATGCTGGTGATCATATCTATACGCACAGCGCACGCTTGTTTTCCAGCTATGGAGCTACCATGAGAAGTTTTATCTTTATACAGAAATTTTCCTTGACAGATAACAGAACCCTCTTTTTTATTTTTACTTCTTATTTTTTTCCCCACTTTGTAGTTTGTAGATAAAATAGTTGACATGTAAACACGGGTTGAATATCATGTGATGGCTCATGATCTATATATTCTATACAAGTAAGAAAAGTAATAGAATAAGAGAAAAGGGTTGTTGTAAAATTTTACCAGTTCCACGTTTTCCAATCATTACTAAAGATTGCTGTTGTTGTAGCTTGTAAGCAGGTTTTAAGTTCCCATTTTGTTATTGCCCCTTGAAACCATGAACTGTGCACAGTTCAGTAATTAAGTTTGTTTTTGTATCTTCTTCCTCCTGTGGAGGAGGGAGGCTAAATGGCTAATGTAAACTTCAGACTCTGCCATCCTCCCATATTACAGTTTCCAACTGTGGGCACAAAATTATATAATTTACAATCCTGTTGCTTTGGCCGCGTGTCGAACTCAAGACCTCCCGCTTTGAGACTAAGAAAATGTTTCAGAAACCTAATCCTGCAGTAGCAGCTTACCAAATAAGACACACTTTGATCGCAACCATCACTAAGAAACATGAAGACTTTGAAACTGCAGCAGTTTCAGTTCCTTCTCCCTCCCATAGCAGCTTCGAAAACCCAACCATCTAAACAACAAATTTTCTCATATTCCTTTTCAGCTATACCAAATCTAACTGATACTTATCTAAACACAAGACCCAAAAATTTTCCGACACTAAGCCAGGAACAAGTCTCCAAAATCAACCTCCTAATTCCACGTCTCTGCCTCTCTAACCACCTGACAACCGCAATCCAGCTAACCACCACCGCACTACTCACTAACGCTTCCCCGAATCCCAAGTCCCTCTCTGTTTCCATTCTCATCCACTCCCTCACTCTCCAGCCTGACTTGAAACTATCCATGTCACTCTTGACCCGCCTCAACCACATCCCACAAGCTCACCCACATCTAACGCCCGTCTCCACCATGCTCATTGCTTCTTATCTCAAAAAGGGTAGGCATAAAGATGCCTTAAAAGTATACAACTGGATGCGGAGGCCTGGCTCTCCTTGTACGGTAGATAAGGATGCCTATGGGATTTTGGTTGGTAGGTTCTGTGCTAGCGGCGTTGTTCTTGAGGGCTTGATGGTTTTGAGGGATATGTTAAAGGTCCATCTGTTGCCAGGGGAAGGCCTCAGAAAAAAGGTGGTTAGGAGTTTGCTGAGAGAGGCTAGAGTTAGGGAGGCAGAGGCATTTGAAGAGCTTTTGCCTTGTGTTGCATGTGTTGGAGCTCTCAACAAGGTGTTGGATTTGTTGGATCACCTTATCGGAAATTGGACACAATAGTACCAGGTATGCTTTCATGCTGTCATACCCTCTCTAGCCTTTTTGCCTTTCGCCTTTGCAGATTTAATGAAGTTATCATTTTGGAAGCTTGGAGTGATGTAGGTTTGAACAAATGGATAGCCACTTCTGGCCTGGCTTGTCCTGTTTTTTACCAAGTTGGCCAAAGCTTGCCTTCTCTTATAGAAGGGCCAACTGATATGCCGACGGAACAGGAAGTGATTATGCTGGGGACCTTATGGAGCATATATGTGGGCCTTTCTACGACAAAAATATACCCTAAAACTTTCCAAGCTGCATCAAATGCATCATTGAACAGATCTTATAGCTTTTTCCTTCAACCATTTTTTCCACATGTACAAACCTGAGAGCCTTAATATATCGTGGAAAGTATTGAATTGATACATTATATTGTTCGTTATACAACAAATGTCAGAATGGAGAAAATATGGTTAATAAGTACTGTTTAGATAGTATAGCAGTCTTAAGAAATATTACACCTGAGAGCAAAGTCATCTTGGGATCATTTTCACCAATAATCCCCACAGGAACATCTTCCATTCCTGAAATGATGGAACCTCCTCACGTCTCTTAGGATAATTTCCCTATCTGTTATCCTTGAGATGTACTTAGTAGCCTCATGGCAATCATTGCAAACTCTGAGGTTCTTTGCTACTCTAATTGTGGTACCAGGAGGGTAGTTGAGAAGACCATAGGCTATTGCCAGTTTCTCACTATGCCCACAAAGCAAAGTTTCTTTCTCCTCCTCATCAACATTATGAAGTACACAAGAAGTATCAGGCACGTACCCCTCCTTTCTCATCTTCTCCGAGAGGGTTTCAAGGAATTTATGTAGTTGTCCACTTTGTGCGTGTGATGCATCGCCAGCTAAAAACTTATGAACCTCATCACCAAACTCAATCCAGCTACACCCTGGTTCTTTTCTTACCCCCATTTCCTTCATCTTCTTCCGAACATCATTTGCCTTGTCCCACAGTTGAGCTGATGAGTATATATTGGAGAGCAGAACATAGTGGCTTGCCACATCAGGTTCTAGGTAGAAGAGATTTCTTGCTGCGATTTCCCCAATTTCAACATTTTGGTGAATTCGACAAGAACCAAGCAAACTACTCCAAGCACCAGCCTTGTCAAATTGAGAGGGCATGGTATTGATCAATTGATATGATTCCTCAACTTGACCAGCTCGGCCAAGCAAATCCACAATGCAAGCATAGTGATCTGGTGTAGGTTCGATCCCGTACTCATCCTTCATTCTATAAAACAAGTTTAGGCCTTCTCTTACCATCCCTGAGTGACTACATGCTGCAAATATAGCTATAAAAGTAACTTCATTAGGCTTGACTTCCTTAACCTTAGATGCTTCTGCCACCATACAGTTGAACAACTCCAAGGCTTCTGCTCCCTTGCCATGCATGCCGTAAGCCATAATAATGACATTCCAGGTGATTACATTTCTGAGGGGAATGATATCAAAAACTTTTCTACAAAAATTCAAGCAGCCACATTTTGCATACATGTCTACCAGTGCACTTCCAACCCCAACATCTGATGCCAACATGTTTCTAATGGCATATGCATGGATCTCTTTTCCCTTTGACAGTGCAGACAAGGTGGCACAACCAGGAAGGACAGTCATAAGGGTTATAGAATTAGGTTTAAGAGGAATTCTTTTCTCATCCTCATAATAATCCGCACTCTTCTCTTGTTCAACTCTTTGCATCTCATGTAGCAGAAGAAGTGCATTATCATGATGCCCACAAATAACATAACCAGTTATCATTGTGTTCCAAGACACAATATCTCTGACTTCCATGTTGTCAAATATAGTTTTGGAAATTTGTATCTTCCCCATTCTACAGTACATATCCATAAGTGCATTTTGCACATAGGGGTCACTTGCCAAACCTCTCTTCACTACGTACCCATGAATTCCTTGTTTGTGAACAAATGCTTCACTGCGCACGCATGCAGGCACAATGCTGGCCATGGTGGTGGCATTGGGACAGAGCCCAGCAACTGCTTCCATTTCAATGAAGAGTATCAAGGCGTCCTCATCATGCTCATTTTGTGAATATCCAGTGATCATAGCATTCCAAAGACCAGTTTTTTTATCTATGACACAATCAAAAACTTGACGACCACTTTGAGCCTTTCTGCAATTGCAATACATATCAACCAAAGCACTGCCAACAAAAGAATTGTCAATCAAAATATCATGTCTCAAGGCATACGCATGAAGCTGTTTCCCAATGTCTAACAGTTCCAAGTGTGAGCAAGCGGGAAGCACGCTTGCAATTGTGACGCCGTCAGGTTTGAGACCTTCAAGAACCATGCGGTGTAATAACAGTAATGCTTCTGTAAACTTATCATTTTGAGATAAGGAGCTCAACATGGTGTTCCATGAAATTAAATCACGCTCCTTAAACAACTCAAACAACAGCTTAGCATCGTTGAGATGTCCTAGTTTGGAATACATAGTCATCAAAGCATTATAAGTAAAGGTCTTTGCATCGCCTATTCTTAAACTGTATGCATGAAGCTGCTTTCCAAGATGTAAGCCGTCACGGCTGGGCAAATTTGAACAAGCATGCGCGATGCTCACCAGCGTAAATGAGCTAGGCTCCACATTATCCAGGAGCATTAACCTAAAGGCCTCTAATGCAGCCTCCCAGTCCTCAAGCCGACAGAATGCGGAAATGAATGAGTTCCAAGAAACGGTATCTCTCTGGTGAATTCTGTCAAACACCTTGTACACATCCCAAATGTCCCCACATTTACCGTAGAAATTGACCAGGGTATTGGCCACGGTGACGGAGGACGTTCCAAAGCCGTACCCAAATTTGAGAACTTGAGCATGAATCTGTTTTCCCAAGGCCAAGTCGTGAAGAGCCGTGACGGCCTTGAGGACAGCGGGGAAAGCGAAGTGATCGGGTGGGATACCGGAGGAAGACATGCTGACATAGGTTAAAATGGCTTGGTGGAACCGGTTGGATCGGGTATTTGATCTCAGAGATTCGGTCCATGAGCCCTGAGACAGAGAGCGGGTCTTAGTGGGAATGGGTTGGTGGGTTTGGATGGACGGGATTGGAGTTGGAGGAGGAGCAATAGCAGATGAAGGGAGGACAGGGCTGTGAGAGGACATTTGGTAGTTATTACCGTTGCTGTTGACCCTTTGACAGTTCACAGTAAGGAGTTAGTTAAATGGATAGTTGAAAGAAATTGGGGCCACTTTGGGTTCAGGGTGGTCCACTCTTCTAGTCCAAGGGCCAACCAAGGTGCAAAGATCCAAATCGTTAGCTTTGGCATTACGAAAAGGGCATTCATGTTTCTAGGCTCTTTGTCTTCGGATGGAAGTCAGAGTGTGGTGTAAAAGACTCGAACAAAAGAAACAAGATGAAGAAGAAAACAGACAAGAGTCTTTGCATGGGAACTGAACAGTATCTTTTCTGTTTTTCCTCTGAAGGGCAACAACAACATTTCATTGAAGAGCTGGCAAGGGGGTTGCCAGAAAAAATGCATAGAGGGTAGAAAAATATCCCTTCAGCTGCTAATCCCCTGTTACAAAGAGACCTAACTAACGGGCTACACAATTCAGCCACGAAACAAGTCCCCTGTTACAAATGGCAATACAGAAAGTATTCACGCCCACCTGTACATGCAGAAATAAAAATAGATAAAAAACACAGAAGAGTGGCCACAACAGATTTGCTGTAAACTCCCCAAAGTGAATATCCATCTTCCATGCTAAAAACTTACGGAAAAGGTAGGAATGAACTGGAAACCATGGTATGTCATTATCATCAAGTCACTGGCAGGCTAAGCCTTAAAATACTGCAGACAATTTACCCGGAACTGAACATTATCTTTGTCTAAATTGCGGAGAGAAGAAGAAGAAGATATGGAGAAGATTACATCATCAACCGAAGCTGCTGCTGCTAAGATATCATCAATCTTTATCTGTTCAACAAAATCATGCCATTTTCTCAACTCTATGAATCAAATTTTTTCTGTATTTTGAGGGTAATTCACCATTTTCTCACTATCCGTGTGATTTCTTTCAACTTTATTTAAACCACACCAAATTGGTTTCCTTCAAAAACTTAAAGAGTGGAAGCAAAACTTCCAAACACATTGTAAGAAAACTTGAAGAATCTTTTAAAATAAACAGTCTAGCTATCTTGACTGGGACTGTTCACTGGCCTCAACAATCTGTCAATCTGTTCGATTTGTTCTTTGTGGCTGACCTGTTAAGCAAGGATAATTTCTAATCTTACATTCGCTGGATGATGGACACACAGGATTTCGATGGGATCCGCAATTTACTGAGGGGCAGGGAAAAATATGGTTAAATTGGAAGATCCTATTTTTATCCTGCAGATAGTCTCCTCTGCTTCTGTAGCAGCTGCCTGAATGCCGAGTGCTGAACATTTTCTTCAATTTCTCTTGTCTAAATAAAAAGTAGAAGGCTTGGAGACTCACTGAGTCACCGTCAATGTCAATGTCAACTAACATAGGGTGGCGCGAAACGGCTGCGTTTGCATAAGCAGAGTTACTTAAAACTTCAAAAGTAAACAAGTACTAGTACCGAAGGTATCGGGCTCTTGTGTCTGTCAGAAGCCTAAGCCTAAGCGGAACGAATCTCCAAAGTCCAAATCAAACTAAACCACCTATCCATCTCTAATCTACATGTTCTCCGGTCGGCTGTCGGCTTAAAGCTTGTTGCTTAAATTAAACTGACACTTTGTAGAGAAGAGAATTAGAAAAACTTTGTTGAATTTTGAATCACGTGCCATTGCCAACGTTAGTTAATTACATGCACTTAGCAAAAAAGCTCATTGCATGCTCACACTGTACCCCACGATGACAAAGCTCCTTACCAACTCAATCTGCAGTTGCAGGTGCCTCTCTTCATTCCCTAGTAAGGTTTCCCGAGCCCAGCCCACCCCTCTGTCCGATCAACTTTTCAACTCCGCTCCCCAATCCGGTTCTTTCAGATTGGGCGATTCCACTTGCTATTCCCTCATTCACCATTATGCCCACAAGGTTGATTTTGCTTCTTTACACGATGTTTTATGCCGGATGAAGCTCCAAAACCGAGTTTTTATTGAGAAGTATTTCCTACTCATCTTCAAGGCCTATGGGAGAGCCCATTTACCGGAGAAAGCTGTAGACTTGTTCCATAGGATGCCTCATGAATTTCATTGCAAACCCACTGTTAAGTCCTTTAATTCTGTTCTCAATGTCATTATACAAGAGGGTTTTTATCATCGTGCTTTCGACTTTTATAATTGCTCTGTTAGTGCCAAGAATACCAATATTTCTCCAAATGTGCTTACTTTTAATCTGCTTCTTAAGGCCATGTGTAAGTTGGGATGGGTCGATCGTGCAATTGAGGTGTTCAGAGAAATGCCTCTTAGGAAGTGTGCGCCCGATGTCTATACTTACTGTACCTTGATGGATGGATTGTGCAAGGAGGACAGGATTGATGAGGCTGTTTCCTTGTTAGATGAGATGCAAACTGAGGGTTGCTTCCCTACCCCTGTTACCTTTAATGTATTAATTAATGGGTTATGCAAGAAGGGTGACTTAGCTCGCGCAGCAAAGCTAGTGGACAATATGTTTCTCAAAGGTTGTCTTCCTAACCAAGTCACTTATAATACACTCATTCATGGTTTGTGTCTGAAGGGAAAGTTGGATAAGGCGGTTATTCTTTTAGATCGCATGGTATCGAGTAATTGTATTCCTAATGACATCACATATGGAACCATCGTTAATGGGCTTGTTAAGCAAGGGAGGGTGGAGGATGCAGTTATGCTAGTGGTTTCTATGGAGGAAAGAGGGTATGGAGTGAATGAGTATGTATACTCAGCCCTTATTAGCGGGTTGTTCAAGGGTGGTAAGTCTGAGGAGGCAATGAAACGATGGACAGAAATGATGGAAAAAGGATATAAACCAAACACTGTTGTTTACAGCTCTCTTATAGATGGCTTGTGCCGAGAAGGAAAGCCAAATGAAGCTGAGGAAGTTCTATCTGAAATGATAGAGAAGGGTTGCATCCCTAATGCTTATACGTATAGCTCCCTGATGAAGGGTTTCTTCAAGACGGGCAATTGCCACAAGGCAGTTCAGGTGTGGAAGGACATGGCAGAACATAAATGTATTCACAGCCAGGTTTGTTACAGTGTATTAATCCATGGCCTTTGTGAGGATGGGAATCTCAGTGAAGCTATGATGGCATGGAGACACATGTTAGATAAAGGTTGTAAACCTGATGCAGTGGCTTACAGTTCAATGATTCAAGGCCTCTGCAATGCTGGCTCATTAGAAGAGGCTTTGAAACTTTTTAATGAGATGCTTTACCAGGAGGCTGAATCTCAACCAGATGTGATCACCTATAATATACTTTTTAACGCTTTATGCAACCAAAAAAGCATCTCCCATGCCGTTGATCTCTTAAATAGCATGCTGGATCAGGCCTGTGATCCTGACATAGCAACATGCAATATATTTTTGAGAACTTTGAGAGAGAAGGTAGACCCTCCTCAAGATGGGAGGGAGTTTTTAGATGAGCTTGTTATCCGGCTATTTAAGAGGCAAAGAGTTTTTGGTGCTTCCAAAATTGTACAAGTGATGCTGCAGAAATTTTTGCCTCCAAAAGCATCTACTTGGGCAAGAGTTGTCGAAGAGCTCTGCAAACCTAAAAAAATTCAAGCTGCCATTGACAAGTGTTGGAGAAACATATACTGTTAATTCTTTTTTGGTTGGGATATCTTTTCATGGTCACTTCTGAAAGAATTCTTTGTCACCAAGCAAGATGCATTTCTTTTCCCAATCATAGTTATGTTGAAGAATTATTAGTGAGGATGGACCTGCAAAATATTATTGGAGACACATATCAATCTGTTTTCTGCAAAATGTCCTCTCTAGACATGCTTTGAAACTCACTTTTAACATGTAATCTTTATCTTGAACGGGAGATAGTCCAGTCCTCTTCTAATTTCTGTGATTATACTCTACAAACACGGAGAATGTGGCTGACAATCAGGATGCTTAAGAGTTTGTAAAAGGAGGTTGGAGGAGACTGACAATGAAAGGTAAACGACTTATGGGCCTTGTACATATGGGTGTTCACTTTTTGTCATTTGACCTAGCTTGAATGCATGCAGTAACGTATGTGCTCATGTATCTACATATATATGGAGTCAGAATGAATTTTTAGTATGTGCATTTGCTCCGAGTGCACTTTGCCTAAGGTGCAGAAGCCAAGCCACATTAAAGGAGTTTGAAAATCAGGTAGATCTTGAAGCACTTTACATTTATTTCTTTTATAAGCATTGCAATATGCCGCAAACACATATTGGGCTTCATAATTAATCAAATGAAAAGCAGCCTCTATAACACTGAAGTTTCAAAAGAAAAAAAAAACACTGAATTGTATCAGCTTTGTAGGTCATTTGCATAAGTGACTTGCAATTCATTGTTGCATACCCCCTCTCCTCCCCTGACCAAACAGACATGCATAGATGGAAACTGCAATTGACTAAATAAAAGGCTGCATGAAATTATTACTTTGGTGCCTAAATGCAGAAAATGATTTCAATGTCCTGGAGGCGAAGTACTATTTTTTGCTGTCTGAATATATTTTATTGAGTCATTTTTTTAATTGTTTCATACAAGTAAATTTTTTTGGGGAGTAACACTTATAATGATTTGATCTTAACTGTAAAACAGAGGATTCATAGCTGAAGACAGCAGCATTGAACATTATGAAAATCCTACTTTAGATGGTGCAACACAATCAACTTGACAGAAAAGACTGTTGGACAGTGGAACATGATAAACTAAGCCTATGCTCTCCCTGCTTCATCTTCGTCCTTAACCTTCAGGGCCTCTAGCTTTTGTTGTTGATGGGCCATATCATAAGTTGCATGGAGACCAACAAGAATGTAGTAAACCAGCATTACTACTGTACAGATTCCAAACCTTATAAAAGCCTCAGATCCCAAAGACCCCATCAGGAAGATATTTGTTGCAATTGACAATGATGGAAACCATGGAACCAGTGGAACCCCCCAAACTTTTGGTGTCCTCTGCTGGGGCAGAAATATTGATATCCCCATAGTCCCGAGGAACCAAAGGGGAATTGTTACAATGTATCCCACCCATCCATTAGGCCTTAGTCCCCAGTAGGCTGAAGTTCCCATTGAGGAAGTAATAATTATCAGCAGGAATATTGCAAGCTTCTGGAGGTTTATATGTGGTGTGATGTCCCTCACATAGTATCTCCTCACAAGAAGTGCTACAGCCATCATCATGAATATAAATAGAGTGCTCACAGATAGCAAGCTTGCCAAGACATCCAAGCTTGAAAAGAAGGCAATGAGACCACTTGAAATAGCTATCAGAAGCGTGGCGTATATTGGAGTTCCAGTTTTTGGATGGACAAGTGCAAACCATGGTGGGATCATGTGTGCTCGTGCAATATGAGTAGTATATCGTGCCTGTCCAAGTGCCCCTACCAGAAGGACAGTGGTCATCCCCTTAAGGGCACCAAGAGCTACTAGGTACTTCGCCCATTTCATTCCTACACTCTGAAATGCCACAGAATAAGCAGCATCTGGATCTAAATCGCTGTATTTTTGCATCATACTTAGGGAGAGTGCCATCAAGCAATATATAACAGTGATGATTGACATTGATCCAAGTAATCCTAAAGGTATGTCTCTTGATGGGTTTTTTGTTTCTTCAGCCATGGTGGCAATGTTATCAAATCCACCATAAGCAAAGTAAACAATAGCAGCTGCTTCAAAGATCCCTTGGACTCCTTCAGGCAAAAAGGGTGTCAAATTTGATGTGTTGGCATGAGCAAACCCTGCAATTATCACAAACAAGATTACGACAGTATTCAGTGCAGTTGCTATCCAATTTAATTGTGAAGTTTTCCTTGTGCTGATCATTGCAATGCTTGCAGAAATTGCCAAAACTGCAACTGCAATGGGGTCTAAGAGATTATATCCCTTTCTGAAATTTGTATGGATACGTAGTGAGTTTGGTTGACGGTTCAGGAGAGTTGTGAAGTAAGAAGTCCATGCTCTGGCAACTGCTGCACTTCCAACAATGCTTTCAAGAAGTATGTTTCCAGCTGTGATGAATGCCACAAAATCTCCTAATTCAATTCTTAGATAAGCAAATGATCCGCCTGCCACTGGGATCTCTACTGCAAACTCTGTATAGCAGAATACAGAAAGCATTGCCGAAATACCTGAGGCAACATACGACAAGACAATAGCTGGTCCAGCATGATCGTGAGCTTCTTTGCCAGTGAGCACAAAGATGCCTGCTCCAATAACCGACCCAAATCCAAACCAGGTAAGATCCCACCAGGTGAGGCAACGTTTCATGTCATTCTCACTTTGTTTCCGAAGTTCAGCTATCTCACTGGCATCATCAGAGCGGCTTATAAGACGGTCCTTGAATCGGAAACATATCTGCAATAGAGCTGATCGATAAGTGCTCCAATTTTGGAATGATTCTTCTGGTAAGAATTCATCTTTGCCCCATCTCCAGTAGGTTCTATGTTGGAGCTCATCACCTTGTTCTCCTATGGAACTCATTGCCTTGTTTCCTTGTTTCTCACAGGTGCTTTTTTTTGGGTGTAAACTACTTAAAATTCAGTTATTGATTGTTGCAGCCATGATTTTGGGATCCCTGACACGGTGGTTGACTTGACGTTGAAGATTAAGACAAAAATGGGCTGTCTCTATACTCTGCCATTGTCACAACAACGTGCCTGACAACGTACTGATCTTTTGGACTGTTACCAAGTGTGAGGCCTCCATTTCGTCCACTGGCCACTGCCACACAGCATTAAAGTAAGAGATGCAAGGTCAAGGATATTTTAGACAGTATCAAAGTAATAACGTGTAAGACAGGCTAAGGAATCTATATCATGTGCAGTCTCATGTGCTATTGATCGAATATCCAAAAAGGATTAAAAATTGTGAGGCATTCCAGCCATCGTTCCAATGATAGAGTCAATGCTCATGGGCATCCATTTTCTGCCTTATCCTATTCCTAGTCATTTGTTTTGGGTCGAGGTCAAGATTCGAGGGCCTCACTCTACGATTCCATTGGAAAATAAGAACAATAATACTGGCAAAATTCAAAACCAAAGTCATGCTCTTGGCGTAATAATTTTGCAAAACAAATAAGAGTTTCCCAAGAAATAGTTGCATTACATGGAACTGCTTTGACATGTCAAACTGAAATGAACCCTTGTACTACAGTTGTTAAAAACAGGCAACCACTCAATAATTGACTTGGAAATTTGTTGCGCTTGCTTGTGTTTTGGCTATGGAACAAAGCCGTTAATGTCAAGACAGCCTGCTTTTTCAAATGCCAGAAAATATCATGGACCACATCCCTCATCCCAGTTCCACACATTTTCTGTCATCTTGTAGATATCCATTTTTCTGACCGCAAACAGGATGCTGATAAGGTTATTGCATCCAGGTCTGACAATAACGTAGAAGCTGATTGGATCATTACTCAAATAATCAAAGACACCTTGGATGAAATATTGAGCGCTTGGATTCCTTTTTGCGTCTCAGTAGACACCGTGAGCAGAAATCTTGTAGTATTTTTGCTCATAATAGCAGCTTGGATTTATTTGCAGTAATTTCCAACATCTCTATCCCTATTAGCCTTTCAACAGAGGGACTTCTTTTGCCCTCTGAATGACGAGTTTATTCGCCAGAGGGACTGAAAAAGGAGAATAATAATAATAAGTCTGAGAAAGACAGCATGGCATCCTCGTCTTAACAGTAATCACAAAATAAACAGTTGCCGGCCTGTCCCAAATACGAAGCTCGCCTTGGCTTCTAATTTAAATGCAAGGTATCATGTCCATGATCTCCAAGCCTTCTCCATTTTATTGGTGACATATCTAGCAGCTTTAATACCACCAACAGTCAGTAGACCAGATAGTGCTTGCCTTGCACTTGAAACCATGACTGTTCGCCTCAAAACCTTCTGCATGCATTTTGCAGCCTCTTCTCTTGACCCAATAACAACTTCATGCAACACCTGACCTGAAATTAGTATCTTGTCAAGAAAACAATTACCCAATTTTTTGCCTACAACATTGTAGCTATTATTGTTCACCAACTATAGCAGCAGTAGAATGAAAAAGCAGAGGAAAGTTAGCAATGTTTTCAGCACTCAACAGAGTGTGAGTGTAGTTCATACCATATTCACTAATTACTTTCTTCTTTCCTAGCTTTATCCACATTTGACTTCTAATAGTTGGAGGAAGAGAAGACACATGTGAGCGAGCTACTGTTAAGCCACAATCCTGATTTCAACCAAGAATATATCAAAATCAATGGACCCAATGATAATGTTATCCCATATACAATTCCAACGGTCTGGCATAAAAATAAGATAGCTTTCCCTAATAGATATAATTTCATGTCAAGAAAGCTTCTTATACCATTTACAACTGTTTCATATATGATATGAAAGCCACAAATACAATAAACAATCAACGACATACCTTCACAGAACAACCTAAATACTAAAGAAAAACCAAATTTACATAATTAACAATGTGGGCTGCAATACTAATGCATATAGGATAACTTCAGGATGCTAATTGTTCTTTGTTCTGTAGAAATCAGCCCTGAACTTGGGTCTGTACACCCGCTTGGTGCATTTTAGTCATTTGCTTTTTCACCAATCGAAAAAAGAGAACACATAAAAGAACATAGACACTTCATTCTCTAGCAAAGCTTTTAAAATATTGTTTGAAACTTATTTAAGCATGTGAGCACTAGATGAGATCAAATGTTAAGTTCTGTCCACAAAGAAAACTTGTAATTAAATTCACATTAGAGAACCAACTTTGGGTTCATCAACTGAACTCATATAAACCTGAGATATATGTGCATGGTGATTTTCAGATGATGAGAATCTCAAGAAGCCTTTGCCTTCATACTCTTCAAGAAATGGCTTATACATGGACTGGAATAAATCAAACTGCCCTTGTACAATCTTCTTCACCTGAATCAAAAAAAAATATAAGATATTACAAATAGAAGAACAGAGAATAAGAAAGGAAGCAACTGTTTCTGTAATTTGTTAGGCTTCAAATTCAAAACTGCATTAATGAATATTTATACATCATGTACAAGTAAAAGAAGAGTAACAAGATAGAAATATAAGATATTTATTTAATAATACAAACTTATGAGATAGTGTTACATGACCAAGAAAAATCTATAATCTGTTAGGCTTTAAATTCAAAACTGATTTCCGTCCACTAAGAGTGACATCAAAATGTTTTTATTCCCACATTTTTATTTATACAGCATACTTTTCAGGGGCATATCTAAAATGTTATTGGGGCATAACTGGTATTTGGCAGGCAAAAGTGCTTATCAGTACAATTTAAAAATTTTCCTAAACCATTCCCCAGCTTTGACAAACAAAACCAATGTAAAATTTAGAAACTAAATTGCACTGTCAAGAGCTAACTTACTATAGACTTTCCTTCAAAATTTCTACCTTAGATGCACTAAAGTTTTACCTTATTCCGGTCTTCTGCAAAAAGCATACGCAAGTCACCCATATATGACAGGCTACATATTTTGGCATAAAGGTCTTCCTGCGTGAAGACGGAACAGATTACAAAATGTGGTAATTTTAAGAGGAAAAACAGCAAAGAAGCAAACCTCTGTGAATTTGGGTGGCAAGAGGAGCAGAGCAGCAGACACTGCAGCTCGCAAATTAACAGAGTTTACATTTTCAATGTCCAAATTATCCATGAGCATATTTACCTAAACCAGAAATAGAGTATGAGAATACTAATAAACCGCAGAAAACAACATAGGTTGGATATGACAACCAACGGTGAATTCACCGTCATTTGGCAGATCAGAAGACAAGGGATGAATTCAATGTAAACATCAGAAAAACATTAGCACACAATTTACAGTAAGTTACAAGGTGTATCCTTTTTCATAAAACTTTATTCAAAGAAAACATAAAACATCAACATAGAAAACAAAAGAGAAAAGCACACCGGTTTTTGTAAACGACCACTCAAGTAGAACCTCTCCCAGTTTAATATGTCCTGAACCAAGTCATGCATTCGAACAACTCCATATTTCAACATCTGCATACAAGAAAATGCTCAGAGATGAAGCACATGCCTGGACGTTGTTCAATATGTGCATACATAACAAATTAAGATTTAATAGAAATCAATGTATATACACACATAATCTATCCCTAGAACCATATTAAACTTAAGATTCTATATTGTCAATAGTCAATACCTTGTTTTTCCAAGTAACAAACGGGTTAAAGTGTACTCCTACTCCTATATCGTCTGCAACTTCAGTAATCTACAACCCATCAATCTATAGTGTGAGCTGATGAAGTAAATAAATAAATAAATGTGTGTAGATGAGAGAGAGATGAGAACCAGTTTTGCCCCACCAAGAAACACCATCCATGACGCGTAATGTTCTGCATTCATTTTTAGATTCTGGGTTAGACAAAAAAAAAGGATAGATTAGATTGATGAAAATATAAAGAAAAAAAATCACAATGTAAAAGAGTTGGTAAATTGTTGTGCCATAGCTTAAAATCTGAAAAACTCACCTCAGAATGCCATTGCAGGGGATCAGACACGCCGAGTATGAAATCTACCATGGTTGACTAGAAAAGCAAAATTTTGAATGCAAAAAATAAAAGAAGAAAATTTTGAAAATGCTAGTCGAAATGGAGTGATGGTGAAAAGACCAACCTTGTCATGGTTGGTTGAATGGAGTGCTGAGCCGTAGACACAGCAGAAGTCTACCGGAGGAATAACTTTGAGAAAGCTCAAGAGATGAGCTTTCTTTTCATCATCCATTCCTACTTTAGTTGGTTACTCGTCACCTGCTGTTGCTGAACAAGAAAAGGTTGGACTTTTGTGCAAACCCAGTTTCAATTACGTTTGTTGAATGAAAATCAATGTAGAATTTGCTTCCTTAGGTAACAAAGAAGAAAAAAACAAAGGTTCCTCAACCAAACATGTTACTGTTAGTTCAAGAGTAAAGCCTAGAGAGTTGAGAGAGCAAATTCATTCGACATGTTGTATAAAATCTGCAAGAAGGCATGGTTTACAAAGCGCACTTGGATGTTATCGGTGCTGACACCCATAAACTTAATTGACTTTGCTGCTACTAGCAACGAGGGGTTAAGGGTTTTTGCCTTTTCGGTTGGATTGTGGAAGAGAAAGTGCTGTGCTAATCAGGCTGACGGTTTACTGGGCCTACATAGCCCCGCTAAGTAGGCTTAGCCCATCGGTCATCCAAATTGCTTTTTGCCTTAACAAATATTGCAACCAAAACAACAATGGCGAAGATTGAAGAATATGCATAAACCAGAGACCTCAGGAGAACCCCTTTCCGTTTACAGTTTACTGATACTGGTATCACATACAACTCCGAAGGGCATTTTCAATCTGCAGCCTCTGTCTGGAATAAGTTCAGGCATAAAGAGACTTCCTACTGAAAATAGGCTGCTTTCTTGGCGGGATGTCCATCAATGGGAATTGTCTTTTTTTGCCAACATGAGCTGGGAACTGGAGATCACTTGTTTCTTACATGTGATTAGTCTAACAACATTTGGCAGCAGGTGCTGCAAGCCTGTAAAATTTGCAAAGTTGCAGGCTGGAGGGAAGAGCTGCAACGGGCAGTTAGGAGGCTCCAAAGGAAAGCACTTATACCTCTCATCCTGCATATTGGCTGGAGTGCTTAATTCAAAACGATTGTCAGAACTATATTGGGATATCTTCCTAATTCCTAGCGAAAACCTTTTGTTATTTAAAAAACTTCACACTTCTAGGTTGAGGAGTGCTCGTATTTGACGCAGTTCAGCTTAGCAGCCCAAGCTCGGCAGCAAATTACTCACATCAAACAAGTTTATTCAAATTCAAGGCTGTATATTACTACCATTTCAGATGATGTCTATAAATAAATCAATAAAGATTGCATCCTGGCTTCAATTCTGTTGCATGTGTATAGTGTTAAAATAGAGACTGAAGAAAGAAATAGCATCTTCTACAACCAGAGACACTAACATTGTTATTGATAAAGAAATTTGCACCTCTTTTCCCCCCCACTAAATCACAGCAAAATTCTAGATGCTCATAGGGTGTGAAAACAGGACATGTAAACGAAAACTCAGAGGAAGAAACCAGATGGTAACTGGTAAGTGATATCATCACATATTTATCAACCAAATGGTTAAAACAATATACAGATGACAGCATTCGGGCAGAAAAAAAGCCCCTTAACAAGTTAACTTCCCTGAAGAAAGCAATTCCTGCACTGCCACTAAGTCAGGAAGAACAATAGCGCCAGATTTTCTCCACTCCACAGCATCAGGGGTTTTGAACCTATCCAATAGCAATGCTTTCATTCCCACACTCTTTGCTGGGACATAGTCTTTGCGCATGCTGTCACCAATGTGTAAAGTCTCTTCTGGTGCAATATTTCCAGCCCTTTCAAGAGCAATCTTATAAATCCTTGGGTCTGGTTTTTCTACACCTTCAAGACCAGAGAACACACCAAAGTCCCACTCGGATCCCTAAATCACCATATAGATGGGACTTTCAGATATAAACATCAGATTAAATTACCTAGCCAAATCAATGAGTGAAATAACCACTGACATAAACAAGCAAACTATTCCAAATCATCGGTTCTCAAGTACACTTTGAGGTTTACAGCAACATACTACTTTCACTATTGCACACGCATGCTTGAGGTTGTATGAAAAACTATAAAGGGAGGGTTACCCCCTATTGTGTAACCACGAGTTGAAACCATGGAAAACAGAGAACAAGTTAACAGGCCTTCAAACCCAACAAAAATCAAACTAATTTCCTCAATCTGAACTGGATCAAAAAAAATACCAAATATAATAAGAATCACAGTCCAATAAGATATCATCAAACGAAATTTCAATAAATTGTTTACCTGGTTCAAACCCAAGGCTGGAAGAATCACATCCTGGTAACGATATTCTGCATTGCTTATAATCCCCACTTTAAGACCCTTTTCACGAGCCCATCTTAGGAAGGGTTGGGAGTCTGGAAAAACTGTATATGGTGCAGATGAGCCAAAGGAAGCATATATGCGTCTAAATATCTTCTCAAATGTCTCCTCATCATAATCATACCCTGCCTGTCAGCAAAACAAGACTCATGTCATAACAAGTAATCTCTCTCTCTCTCTCTCTTGCTCTGTGTATGTATGTATGTATGTATGTATGTAATAGAAGTATGCAAGATTTTCTTTGATAGCCTGATATAAATATCTTACCCTGACAAATGAATCCTTAACACAAGTTTTCCACCATACAATATTTGGCATTTTTGCTGCAAACCCAAAACACGGATACTTCTTTGCCATCTCTGTATATGCAAACTTGAAACCTTCATGCACACTTTTATAGTCAGGGCATGGCAGTCCAACAGCTTTAGCTGCCATGCAATAGTAGTCACCAAGCTCCCCTTTGTAAGCTATGAGAGTACCAGTAACATCCACAGTGATACAGCGTAACCTGGATAATAGGGACATTGCAATAGCAATTGTGCACAGGGTTTTCAGAATTTGACCAAATGCAAAAAATGTAAGTCAAGAAGATTTTGATTCTTCTAGGATCTTTAAGTAATTTGTGATGTAATGGATTGACCTGTTCTTCAGTCAATCTTCACAACTGCATAGTTCAAAAGTGTGGGTCATGATTAGCAACAAAATTTTGCAACCATAATGCAACATGAACAATGAGCCATAGAAATATAATCGAAATCTCATCATCAATCACTGGTTTTAGAAAGAAAAATGCTAACAGTGGGCAAGAAGAAATTATACAAGAACAAATCATATGCTTTACTTTGTGACGATTTTTGCATTTAGATATTGTCACATAAATGTCGAAATGCAGCAACAGGAACAAAGAAGATCAATTACAGAAGGTTTATGAGTAGGAAAACAAAAGAATAGAAATTAAATTGAAATGGCAACTAAACATCAAAATCAAGAATTGAAATGACAATTGCAGATCTTTTTGCAGGGAGCAACAGCTATCAATGATCTTCAGAGCTTTATCCCAGGACTAACAACTATTGAGATAGATTGAAGACATTGCTAAAGGCATGCACATGAGCACAAGTGTTTCAGAAATCAAAGGTATTAAGATAAAGGTCAAAAAAAAAAAAGCAATGAGTTCATTTTGACAATAAGAGACTAGGTTTACACGTCTATGCACTGGCATTTGACTGTGCAAAAGAGAAAAGTCTCATATGATCCAAGAAGTCCATTGCTTCAGAGTAATTTGGGATGGACCACTGCAAGCTAGTAGATATCTTGGATTTTGGCCATGTTACCTTAAATAAAATGATTTCAGAAGAAATATCTCAAATATCTACTTCAACAGCAGGAGGCACAAGACAGTGTAACACTCAAATGATCCAGTCAGAAAATGCACCAGGTCAAAGCAAGCAACTATGTAAAAATACTAGGAGGTGGTAATTGAGCCTAGACAAGTGGTCAATCATAGAAAAAAAATGAAAAAAAAAAAGGGCTTTCATAACTAAACATAAAGGCCTCAATTGGACAAACAAGCATCACTGGCATAACCTCAATCATAGTCCAACAGTTAAGAAGAGTTGAGATGCTCTCTTCTGCTAAAAATTGAATAAAAAGTCACATTATATCTGAGTTACTTTACAACAGCCTGAAAATTTAAAAACAAATTACAACAGTCCTTGGCAAAAGAAAAGCGATCTTCTAAGAGACCAGAGTCCCACCCTGTCACCGCTTGAGTACTTCAATCAAGCATTGCTAGCTCTAAAGTAACAATGATGTTCTTTTTAATGTTGTATACTACTTAGCCAAGAATATCACGAAGAGCACAAAGAGTTTGCAATCATAACTACGATGAAATAAACTTCAAATTCCAGTCTGTTAACTGAAGATGATTGCATTATTTGCTAGAGTAAACTATAAAGTTATGAACCCCTTATTGTATCCAATATCATTATAGTAAAAAGGACGTGGAATTGCAAAGGGATAACTAAATCAGAATTCAGCAAACAGCAAAGACTAACTGCACGGCGTTCACTTTCATAATATATAAGACCAATATACTCAGCACAACTGCAAGATGTCGTGACATAAAACATGAAAAAAAACTAAATCCAACCCATGATTTCAATAGAGCAAATGAAGACTTATGCAAGCGAAAAAGGAACAATCATGAGAAAGAATTTGAACCAGTATCGGCGGCACCTGAACCTTGAACAACAATGCAGATAAACCAGTTCAGCTCTGCTCTGGTGCAGCAAGATTTGATTTTTCTTTTGCTTATTTTGATGAAAAAAATTACCACTTGTTCTAAAGATTCAAAAGGTTATAAAAAAACACATCCAGACAAATGCATTAGGTGGGAAAAGAGCCAAAATGCAACAGAAGAGGGTTAAGATTCAAGAATGGAATCAGGGAAAGGGGAACTGCAAGCTAAATGTGGAATCATAGCAGGAGATTGAAGAAAAACAAGAAGAGAGATTGAAGATACCCACAGGAAGAAACGGAGGAGAATCTGGATACTTGGAATCGCCACCGTCTTGTTCTGTTTTAGGAGTTAAACGAGCATGAGCTCAACTAAACTAGAAAAAATCAAATATACATATATACAGGAGGTAGACTTATATTCCTCGTCTTTTCCTTATATGACGCAATAATTGACCATGTGAGTGAGAGAGAGAGAGAGAAAACAGCTGCGTCTTTTCCAAGGTTTTTTTTTTTTTTTTTGATGTTGGTAAGCAGTATTTTAAAAAAGAAAAGGAAGATCCCCCTTTACTAGTTGTATAATTTTTCTTTTGTTGGTTGATCCAATTTCATTTCCTTCTCTTTTTCCTAATTACCCTCATGATTTACCCAGTTTTCCTGTAAATTTCGAATGTTGTGATCACCATGGTTTTGTCAATGGCTCTCAAATCTAATGAAAAAGATATATATTATTAATTAAGAAACAGGGCAATGAAATCTAAGTGCGGAGTGCCGACCAATGAAACTTATAGCTACTGCCATAATTTTGGTTAAAAGTGCAAATAAAGCAAATATTTAAGGAAGGTTAGAGAAAGTTCGCAAATTGCGATATGGAAACCTGAGAATTTTGAAAACAACAACAAAAACCATGGACGCTGGCCTGTGGTATTACCAACCTTGTTAAAACAGCTTCAGGCTTTTAACGTGAGAGAGCGAGACACGCCGTCCCTCCCTACTCCCTTATCAAAACCATGTCAATGAGCTCTTTTGCATTGGATTTCCATTCCATTTACTTTTGTGTACTCGACATGTTTAGTACTTATCCAACTATTCAGGCATGGGTCGAGACCATCTGAGGCCCCGATTGAGTTCGAGTTTGGAGTTTGGAGTTGGGACAACTGAAGATGACTCCGAATCTCCAATGTTTATGTCAGGCCTATCGCCCATGGGCCATGCTTCATGCTCTGTTCAAGCATAGAATAGTTTGATCCTTTGGATTGCCCGTTGGTATGTTTCCACTTCAGCCACTGTCAGTGCCTGTTTTTGTAATAGACTACTTGGTACTTACTTTTATTCTCTCTCTCTCTCTCTCTCTCTCTCTCTCTCTCTCTCTCTCTCTATGTATATATACTACATATAAATAAAAGAAAAAGATACAACGTTCACTCTGGATCCAGATTCCAAAGGAAAGTTCTAGAGAATTGCAGAAATCAAGGCATTTGACGTTTCCTTTTCCTTGACATGAAGTAGTGGCATCACTCTCATAAACAATATTTCCAAAGCATTCAAAGCAGATGCCTCAACTCCCATTGTCTTTCATTGAAATTAATCTACAAAAACCACAATGATTAATGATCAAAAGCACTTACGCTGGTGCCCATTGTTACCATTACTTAGAGATACACAAAAACAAAACGTGCCTGACAGGAGAAGGATTGTTTTTCCCCTGCCACTCTTAAACTCCCCACGAGACATCTACTGCTGTCATGGTTAAAGAATGATGAAAGATAGGTCTAGAACATCACGCTGAGATTAATGAAAGGGGAAAATACCCCAATCCTGCAATTTGGTTTCTTATTCTTTCAATATATGCATCAATTTTAAATGTAACTAAAAATTTGGGGTAAAGAGATCTGATTGACATCTATTTCCAACAGTGAATATTCAAATGAAAACTCCATTTAGATCTAACCATCCAGTATCAAAGAGCTCATTAAATAAGTACTGAAATTGCAAAAGTGTTGAAATGAGAACCTCTCATGCGTCCTGGTCATGGCCAAAACACAATTTAGCTTGTAAACACCTTCCATATTAGTCCTGATACTCATATTTAAGTCAAAATACATACTTAAGAGGCCTCGGCAGCAGGTTGGGTCACTCCAAACTTCACAAGCAACTTGCTCAGGGAATCTGGTGAGCATACTTGGTATTTCACTTTTCCAGAAGGCAAGAGGAAGACCTCAGCCAATTCAAGTTTTTCTGAAGTAAGACTTGTACTATCCATTGTCTTGCTGAGCACCTTCAGTGCGAGCTGGACAGCCTCTTCTCTGGTAATATCATCCTTGTAGTCCTGCTTAAGCATAGACTGTGCTGCCTGGTTGTTTGCCCCAATTGCAGCAGCCTTCCAACCACCATAATTTCCACTTGGGTCACTCATGTATAGCTGGAATCCAAAATTTTTATCCCAACCTGCAAAAAGAAAAGAAACACCAAATGGACGAAGCCCACCAAACTGTGTGTAGCCTTGTTTGGTATCACAGAGAGATTGGACAAGCTGTTCAACTGGCATTGGTTCTTGGTACGCATAAGTATAGCGTTGGGCTTGAACCCTAGCTGTATTGATGAGTATATTAGCATCAGACATTATTCCAGCCACAGCACATGCTACATGATCATCAACTTTGTACATCTTCTCAGTTGATGTCGATGTTTGTAGAAGCTTGGAGGTGACTTTCTTCTCACCAACTAGAACTACACCATCTTTTGACAGTATCCCAATTGCGGTTCCTGCATTGCCAATAGCCTCCATTGCATATTCAACTTGGTAAAGACGACCTTCAGGGGAGAAGATCGTTGTGCGGCTATCATATCTTCGAGACATTGGTTATAAAATAACACTGAAGATAAGAAGAAAACCAGTGACAAAAAGTGGGAATTTTATATTTTAAAAGCAGATTTTAAGGTGTGTAAGAAAAAAAGTACAATATTCACACAAATAAAAGGTTTCAAGCAATCTGATAAAATAACATTACCAGCAATTACTGCAACAATGTTGTTTCATGGACAAAATTTCAAAATGTTCAAGCACATTTCATTGCTATAGGATCAAATACAAACCACCATATCCTCTAGATCCTCTACCCATGGAAAAATTCAAGCTGTTTTGTGCATAAATTGTAATGAGTAGCAGCAAGAATAAAACCAGCCCACAAAAAATATCATTCAATAGTAAGATTCATTCCCAAATAACGCTAACTACTCTATCAATGTAACTGAAATCTACAATTAACTTTATTTCTATTGAGGGAGTGTGGTTCAATTCCTCACAGATTGAAACTAGCTAACATTTCACATGCCAGAAATCGAAGGGGAAAAGAAAATGAAAAAACACAACTTCACATCATCCCCATTATAATCTTTATCTCCCAAAGAAAAATGAAAAGTAAAATTCTGGGTAAGAAGCTAAGGAGAAGGAAAGATGAGGCTCAACTGTAAAAAATAAAATTAAAAAAAAAAAAAGGAAAAGTGGGGGGAGAGAGGGGAAAAACATGATTTCTCCCAAAGAAGATATAGGGTGCAAAGATGAAACCTTTGAAGTTGGCTTGTGAAACAGACAGGAGTTAGGAAGCACTGATTGCACCCTCTAAAGCAAGAAAAAAAACTCACTACCTACTAAAACCTTTCGAACATAAATTCATAGAACTCAGCATGATAGCAATCGACCCAACCCGACTAGTGGTAAAATTAGCATTACCATTAGCAACTAGCAAATGATTAGGGTTTTGCGGCGAAATAAGTCGATTGCAGCGGCAGCGATGGCGATAACGAAATCTACAGATTCGAAAGGGCAATTCGCAAAGCACAATGAGGATTCAGCTGAGAGAAAGAGAGAAGGAGAAATTTGACCTGAAAAAGCCGATCTCCAGCCTTGTGCGGTAGGAACAAGGACTAACCACCAACAAATCTCACACTGCCTTCTGCTTCCTTCCTTCGCTTTATTAATAGGTGATAGGAACCACCCGCTGGTTAATTTTAAATACATTTTTTGACAAAATTACCCCTGGTGAATTTTTCCATATTTAAATTACACAAATTTGAAATTTGAGTCTATTAAAAAATATAACTGAAACAGCTCCAGCCAGTGATGTGCAATCGCAGTTGCAATCATGGGCAAGTTGTATTTTGTTCATTAACATTAGTAAAATTAAATTCCAATCTGTTGATTTTTAATTTGCTTTGATGTATTCGATTCCTCACTTTTTTGTTTATAATACTAGTACATTTTAATTTTCTTTTACTAAAAATAATAAATAAAATAACTCAAAAATTAATTATCCAAATTAAAGGATTTGAGATAATTTTATTTTGTTCAAGTTGAATTAATTTTCAATACATATTCATTTTCATGTTAAATTTTTTTTTTATTTTAAACTTTTATCTCTATCGTGAAAGCGTTTAACTCTAAAAGTTTATATCTCTTTGAAATACAAAGATAAAAAACAAGTTATGTGCAATATTTAAAAAATTTTGTTATTACATGCTATATTCAAAAAAATATCGAAAAAAAATTATTTCATATTTTAAATCTAAGAGTTTATGTTGTAGTAAAATACAAAGTAGAAAGTTACACGCCAAGTTTAATAGAAAAAAAGAAAAACAAAACGACAAAGTGAAAGCTTTAACACTATATATTACACATCTAAGTCAAAACAGAAGATGTTACACATTAAAATTTATCAATAAATGTTACATGTCAAGGTCAAAAGTTCAACAATAGATGTCACACGTCAAAGCCAAAAGTTCAACATCATATTATATATCAAGACTGAAGCTTTAACATTAGATATTACATGTCAAAACTTTGCTCTTCTGCATATTTTATCATATATGAATCACTAAAAAACTCAATACCAATAAACTCAAAACCCTATTATTATAATACTTTTTAATCTGTATATCAATGACAAAAGGTTTTGTAAATGTAAACTAACAAATCCAAAAATATGTTATTACCTTCCATATTATATTCTTTGGAAAAATGATGATGGTAAAATTAAGAAAATTGGATGACGAGAGAAAAACAAAGAGCACAACAGAATGGGGGTACATCAGACCAATGACGAGAGAAAAAAATGAGAAATATTTAATTTGTTTGAAATGATTTTAAAGGTATTGTGGTCATCTTATAACTAAAATTGAGTAAAAATAAACAAATTTATATTTCTTACAATTTCCTCTTTTGATTATTAATATTTTTTTAATAAAACACATATTTTATATAAATCTCTAACATAACTATTTTTTTATTTAATTTAATATCACCACTAAATTTCATCTCCATCTTTGTCGGTATGAATACTCAATGTTAAACATCAAATTCGTTAAAATTTTAAAATTGATATAATTGACTCTGTTTTTATATTGTCTTTTATTTGATTTTTTTTTTGTTATTTGGATAATTTTTTTTACTTTTTCTTTTTTCACTACTTTATTTGCATCTAATTTTTCCAATTTATCAATACTGTCTTTACACCAAAATAATTTTTTATGTGTAATTTTGCATCTAAACTAAATTGTATGTTAATTATAAATAAATAAAATAATAATGCAAAAGAAATACCACTTAGAAGCAAGAATTTTGGATTAAACATTCAATGTTAGATTACATATGTGCTGTGTTCCTTCCTTTACCTATTCTAGGCATCCCTGTCTGCATTGCTGTGAGCTTTTGGATGAATTCCACCTGAATTCTCTTACCAACTTTGAGAAAGCAGAGGAACTATCTTTCAGTAACTCAGCTGGAGAGTCAAACTCCACAGAGGTTCCTGCATCAGTGACATATACAATATAGTCATTGCACAGAATTATTCAGACTGGAAACAAAATATTGAGGAATATCTAGAGATGCAGAAAGATATAAATATTTAATTTCTTAGCCTCACCACCATCAAGAACCAGAACCAGGCCACTGTTGATAACCGTGGGTATGCGATGTGCAACAGTGATGACTGTGCTTCTGGTTGACTCATTTTTTTATTGTTTTCTGAAGTAGATTATCTGTTGCTGTGTCAATAGACGCGGTAGCCTCATCCAGAACAAGAATTTTCTTCTTTTCTAGCAGAACTCTTGCTAGACAAATGAGCTGTCTTTGACCTACACTCCAGTTTCCACCATCTTCCACAACTGAAACATTTTATATGTTTTTGAATTCATAACCGAATCACTGGAAAGAAACATAAAAACAAAGCGACTGTAATTGTTCTATCTGGTGCATCAAGAAGCCTTTGGTCTTGCCTTATTATCTCAGCCAATCGGCACTTCCTCAGAGCCTGAAATGTGGACTTGTTATTGTGATAATAATCTGTATATCAGTATACGTACCCAGGTGAGTAGTCTAGTTGCTTGGGGATCGAATTCTTGCCTCCCAGATTTCTTTATCAGAATGCTGTTGCAGAGGATCCAAATTATGTTTCATTGTTCCTTGAAATAGTGTTGGGTCCTGAGGTATTATGCTTAACCTTGATCTCAAATCCTGGAGTCCCAACATGCTAATATCCATCCCATCAATAATGATTTGTCCTTGTGATGGCTCCACCAAACGGAAGAGAACTTGGATGAGCGTTGATTTTCCACTTCCCGTTCTTCCCACAATTCCAATTTTCTTCTCCCCAGAGAAGGTGCAAGTTATTCCATGGAGAACAATCGGAAGAGCAGGTCCATACCGAACCTGGAGGTTTCTGAATTCTATGCATCCGTGTTCTGGCCATTCTGGTCTGGGCCTATTATCTTCAATGACTAATGGTGCCTCGCTTTGTACGTTAGTGAACTGAAGTATTCTTTCCACCGATATCATCTTATTCTCAACATTGCACAGGTTCCATATAACCCAAGATTGTAAGACATTTAGACTAAGACCGTATGCAACTGCTAATCCTGCCAAGCCTGTAATAAAATCAACCAATTCATAAATGATTCTCAGATGTATTATGGCAGCACATAAAAGTACCTCTCTGGCAACTTAAATCGAGAAAAGGCGTATAATTGGTGCTTACTGGGGTTCACAGCTAAGGTCGGCAGGCTCACCAAGAATACAAGAACGAGGAAGAAACCAATGTTAAAAAGAAAGTTAACCCGAACACAGAGCCATTCAATTGTGGCAGAGTTATGGAAAGCGATGCATGAGAAATCATCAATTAGGTTGAGAATTCTTGCAAAGAATTGCTCTTCTTGATCAAAGCAACGAATCGTTGCTGCTCCAGCAATTGTTTCTGAGAAGTGGTGAAGTACTGGAGCCTTCTGAACTCCAACCATCCTAGCTAATTCTCGAGCAGTTGTGATGTAGTAAGCCTACCAAGAAGCATGATTCCTTTGAGGGTGAATTTGGATTTCGTAGAATATCAGATTGTAAGTATAAATGTAGACATTATGTAAAACTGAGTAAATGTAATTCTATCTAGGCAAGTCTCTCTTCTCTGGGCCATTAAGACTGATGGAAAACCATTTGACAAAACAAGTGAGGAAAGGACAAAAGTATATACCTGATACCGCATGGAGATGTAAAAGATGACCAAAAAGAGAAGGACGAACTTCCAGTCCACCAGGGATAAAAGGAAAACAACACTAATCAGCTGAATAATTGCAAATACTAGCCCAGCTAATCTGTATGATATGTCCGTATCCACAACACTCTGGTCTGTTGAAAACTGTAATACAGACATATAAACAAGCAAGCGAGATGTCAGCTCTTTCACCAGTGCAAAATACAAAAACGACAAAAAGCAAGATGATGAAAAAGATGACCCTATCCAGCATTCGACTTGAAGGAGTGATGTCAAAGAAGGACATGGGAGCGTGGAAAATTGACGTTATCATGCCGACAAAAAGCTGCTGGGCGGTCTTGAGGGTCATGGCTGATAGCAGGACTGCCCTTGCTGATATAAAAACTGAGCTCCCAAAAGAGATCAAAGCAAACATTCCCATCATTCGACCTCGGCTGACCCTGCCCTCTTCTTCAGTTGCCCACGCCATCCAATAATTACTTTCTATCTGTAGCATTTGAAAGAGGACGTGGGAAAGAAGAATAATTGGAACAAATGCCCCCTTATAGGCTGCCGTGATGAAACTTGAGTAAACGTTCCAGCTTACTCTTCCTGTTTCCATCTTCTCTTCAAGAGACCTTTCTTCAGGCTGGAAGTTATTAACAGGATTCTTGTCGGGAATACTTGTGTCTTCTGTTTGATTTCCTAATTCTAGTTCACCGGAATGAAACGGCTGCGGAGATGGGTTCACTTGGTCTAGGGACTCTTCGTGAGCAGCCATTAACAAGGCAAGTTCACCACTGGGATCTGCTATCAACTCTCTGCATGTTCCTATTTGAACAATCCTACCCTCTCTAAGTACCTGCGTATTGCATGTTTAAGATGAAAATTAGTTTCTCCCTGCATATAGACACAGGCTTAGATTTTTTTTTTAAAAAAATACAGATACAAGCTTACTATAACAATGTCTGCGGCAGCCAAAAGCTCCAACTGATGGGTGGCATAAACTACTGTCTTAAGAGACAGAAGCCCTCTTAAGCAGTGCTGCAAAAACATTGCAAAAACATGAAAATATATCCTTCTTGTGTTGTTGGAATAAGAAAATGCAAAGGTCATGCCCATGGTACGAGGGGCATATTTTCTATGCTACTCTGATTGTATATTTCTATGTACTGTTACATAAATGATTATTCTAGAATGGCATACCAACCCCTGAGTGTGGGAGCCTAGAAATCAAGAAAACTACTACCAAGATTATTGCGGATATGGCAAAGTAAAACCAACAACTAACAATAACAGTAGCAACAAGGCTATGATCCTTGACAGGAACAAAAGCATTAAACGGGGTGAAAGTTGCTTGCCTTGAACAAATGTGCTCCAGTACTTGTATCAACGGCGCTAAATGGATCATCAAGGAAGTATACATCTGAATCACTGTAAATTGCCCTGGCAAATTGTAGCCTTTGTTTTTGACCTCCGCTTAAGTTTATGCCTCTTTCTCCCACCCAAGTTGAATCCTTATTAACCAAACTTTCAATGTCTTCTATCAATGCACACCCTTCTAAAACATCATGATAAAATGATTCATTCAATTCTTTCCCAAATAATATATTGTCCTTAACTGTAGCAGACTGAATCCATGGTGTCTGTTATACATAAGCTTTAGAACCAAAAACCTCAGTTCCTGTGCCTGACACCCTGGGGATCTCACCAAGAATGCTACAGAGAAGACTGGATTTTCCTGATCCTACTAATCCGCATACAGCAACCTTGCAACCTTTCTTAATTTGAATATCTTTATCAATTATAATTGCGGGTTGCCGCAAATTTAAATTGCTTGTTTCCCAAGCATATTCCGCTTTTCTTATATGAATCACAACATCAGAGGCATTTGCATTATGGTTGGATTTTTTACTTGTCCTGATTTTCTTCTCTTAGAAAGTCCTGCAGCCGATCAATTGAAATTTTTGCCTGAGCAATAAGAGAAGCAAGCTCTGGCATGTTATATATCGGCTCTTGCAAGATTCTGAGTGTTGCCAAAGTTGAGAGAACTGATCCTGAAGTTAGTGGTCTACGTAACAAGGTACATATACCAAAGGTCGTCAACAATATGACTGATGGTGAACTCCAATAGAGACATACCACCAGTGCTTGGGCATATAAGTAGCTCTTCAGCCAACCTCTTTCTCTTTCCCTAAGTTGAAAGAGCTTCTGTAGAAATGTGGACTCCCAACCATGGAACTTCGAGACTTTCATGCTCTTTATAGCTTCGGAGGTAGCCTTCATCCTGCAATCCTTTGCTTCCATAATCCCAGAGTGCCACCTTCTTTGCAACTTTGACACAGGGGTGTTCATCACCATGACTAAAATAGTAGCTGTAATAGCAGCAATTGAAGGCAGCCAACCAACATGCTTCTTCATAATAATCAATGCAAGGACAACTTGAAGAGGAAGCAACCAAAATTCATGACAGCGTGCAACTAATTCTCCAACTTTTTCAATATCTGCGTTGATATAATTAATGATCTGTCCATTTTTGGCTCCAGCATTTCTGACTGAAAGCGATTTTTTGTATATTGTAGCCATCAGAGCTGCCCGGACACGAATACCAATTCTATTAGCTCCGAAACGCCATTGTCTCTCACAAAGGGACTCGAGTGTCTTGGCAAAAAAGAAGAGGAAGGCCAGAAGCAGGCCGTAGTACCTTGGTTCATCATGCCTCCCAGTCCCAGATATATAAGTAATGAAGTTTGGGACGAGATAAGGCCCAGCATAGGAAGCGCCGGTGAAAACTCCTGGAAAATATGAAGGAAGCATGATAGTATTTGAAAAAGGAGTTGAATTGCATGGAG
The DNA here is from genome assembly GCF_053813885.1 of Theobroma cacao. NCBI lineage: Eukaryota > Viridiplantae > Streptophyta > Magnoliopsida > Malvales > Malvaceae > Theobroma > Theobroma cacao. Next base: position 201,169 of record NC_142640.1, read on the forward strand.
TGATGATAAAATATTTTTAAGTGGTGACAATATTTACCTGCGAAAATGGCATTTAGGAGCAGGGATGCACGAACAGCAGAAACATAACATAAGCATGCTGTCTTAACAAGTTGATGTAGGATAATAAACTACAACTCTAACATTATGAACTGATAATATATATGTATATATGTAGTAGTATAATATTTGTTTGTAGGGAATAATATTTTTCTTGTTATGTACTAATCGTACATGTACGTACATGTATAGTCGAAGGCAAAGCTAAAAAGAAGAAGCAGGCAGGCAAAAGTTGAAAAGTATAAACAATGGCATGTATAATTAAAACTTAAAGGAAGGAAAATATAGAGAGAGATAAATTTACTAGGATGAGGACGTGAACAAACTAAATATGCAAAACGTAGAGGAGGAGAAGATAGGATTGGGAAGCCATGATAGGCGGCGGAGCTGGGAAGTGCGATGAGCAACAAGTTGGACATTGATTCACGTACCTAGTACTGGTCCTGGGAAAGGCACAAACCAGAACCCCTTCTTCCTTTAGACGTGAGTCGTGAGTGAATGACAGCAGTCGCCAGAGATTCTCTTCTATATATATAACACACACAAATTATCAATGATTAGCCTTTTTCTTGTGGGAGAAGGCAGATAAATGTAAGAGTGTTGCCCTTGCCCTTACTTTACGAAGAGTATATATATATATATATATATAGCACACACTAGAGTAGAGTAGAGTCACCGTTTTGTTTTGTTGAGTGTCAATTTTTTTAATCAAGGAACAATAATTTTTTAACTATACAATCAGAGTAAATTAATAAAATAGAAAAAAAAATTAAAGTAAACAAAATTTGAAACATAGAGTAAACAACTAAACCAAATATCAAACAAAATCAACTTGCAAAGTAAAAACCAAAATTAAAAAAAAAAAAAAAAAGTCAACAACAGCATTGAACGACAGAAAAATAAAAATAAAAGTCTAAATACAAAAACGTAAAAAAAATAAAAAAGAATAACACCTCAGCAAAACCAAGAACAAAAAAACATCGAAAGAAAGGAAACAAAATTGAAAAAAAAAAAAAAAAAGGAGCTCCAAACAAAGAGAAGAAGAAGACAAAATCAACGAAGAAAGCAATAAATGCGAGAGAGTGAGGAATCCCCCATGGAGGAAAACATGTAAAAGCATGGTAATGAAAAAGACCAAAATAATATGTAAATATATTAAAAACCCAAAACTGCCCTTAAAACAAAGGAAAAGTGAACAGTGAAAAGACAAAAAAAACTCCAACAAGGCCCACAATCATAAAAAAGGCCATCCTAAAAAAAAAAAAAAAAAGAAAACCTTGTGGTGTGCTCAACTGAATGACTTGTGGTTCAATTAGACATCAATTGAAATAGTCTTCATTTACAGTCATTTTTAATCTACACTAAAGCCATAGCGGGCGTTGCTCCAAATTTCTTGGAGTGACTAGAATTGGGCCTTGTGTAGGTCAAACAAAACCCATACTAAACTTAAAGTGATTTGGTAAATTATATTATTATGCCTTGTAGTTTATAAAAAATGTAAATTGGTTATTATATAATAATTTTGTGTAAATTAAATGTCTGTAATTTCTTAATTTATTAATTTTAATTCTGTTAAATTTTCAGTTTTAAATATATAAATATATATATATATATATTGACTTAATGTTGCCTATGCAGTGATAAGCTGAGAATTTGAGGCAAAATTGTGCTATGTATAAAAAGGTAGTTGAACATGTTTCACCATGTGACCCGTTCGCAAGGAAAAGCCTGAAGCCTGGTGGGTGTCATGTAGCTAAATATCCAAGAAAAAGTAGTTGATTGCAAGATTTTGCAATATATTATCTTGCAGACACGAGATAAATATGTGCACAACGCAACGTACGTTGTTAGCACCAAGAAATTTTTCCTTGTCAAATGCCAAATCCAGTGAGTGTGTTGTCACAAGCTAAGCGAAATAAAGTGTATTTGGGATTGACAGACTTCAATGCAAATGTGTGAACGCCAAAGAAAGAGGCTTCAGGCTTCAGCCGCCACCCACCCCGCCATTTGGCTACATGAGTCGCCAATCCTCATCCTTCTGCTACCCCCTGCAACTGGGCGGAGTACCGTCGCCCTTCCTTGGCAGTATGACTGCTTGAACTTTCTCTTTCCGTTGCACTTTACTAGTTTCCATAACACCACTCTGGTCCAAAGGATTTCCCACTCATTGCATAATTTAACTTAGAATTCAATTTACCGGATGGACTTGTTCCTTGGATTAGAAAGAAAGCATAGTGAGAGGACCCAGATAGGCGACGGTGAACGCAAAAACAGTTGAAATACATCTCTTCTCAACACTCTTGTCCTGTGCATATATGCCTTCATTTTGAGCTTCTTAAGGCACATGCAGCTTCAGGGTTAGAGTTCGTTTCAGGGAAAGATTAACTGCAAGTAGACATGCCCTCATTTGCAGTCAAGAGTCGCAGCTATCAGCAACAACAGAAGAAAACAATTTGTCATTTATTAACTACGGTCTGCATGCAGGTGACGAAGCAGTCTCTCTCCAATGTCTAGGATTTTTCCATATATATAGTTAGCACTTTGCAGTTGACCTATGACATGTAGCATATACAATGCAACCTGCAAACACACCATCTTAAATACTATACTAACTTTCGGTCTGCCTGAGACTCTCCAGGCACGAGCTCCTAGGTTTGAGAAAACGACGCATGCTCAGGCTTTTGAATGCACAAGACACAAAGTGCCTTTCTACCTTGGCCAGCTCGAAACTGTCAACAAGCTTTAGGTCCTGTAAGATACGATTAAAATTTTTGGATGATACCTCCTATATTAATACGATTAAAATGTTAGAAATGAGTGATATGCTCTGGCCTATTGTTAAACATATACTGGGCAGAATATATGATACGTCCTATATTTGTATGATCGGATGAAAGATTTCTCTTTTGGTGAGAACTGATAGTATTATCAAATCATGGTTTATACCTATAAAAGATAAAATAACATTACTACATGCTGATGCTATCATCCTGGTTTTCTTATGACTTTTTGGTTGGCGAAAAATAATGAGAGATTGTAGAACCTCGCTTGACTATATTATTAGGCCGCTTTCGAGGCTGCAGCCAGGCTTGAATTTCATCTTGGATCTCTGTTGGCAATTCATCAATCACAGATGGGTCAATTTCATCGATGTTGTAACTCCATGCTTCCCTTCTCCGTTCATCCTGATCTCTAATGTAACTGCAACTGCTCCTCTCATTCTCCTCTGCTACTTCAACTTCATTAAGTTCTGCAAGGCTATGACCTCTGGACTGAAAACCTGCACCTAGATATTAAATATTCAGAGAACCAAAATTTTGTAATAATATAGGGCCCTAAAAGTGGAATTAAGAATTACCGTTGGTTAATTGAGCATCGGTGCCTTGGACAGTTCTATCGTGCTCTTGGGACAACGAAGCGCCAGAGGGATTGCAGCTCTTAAAAAATTTCAAAATTGAAGATGTTCCCTGTCACAACATATTGAAGGAAGCTAAGATATTCCCCCAAACCCCAGAAAGCACAAACATATAGCAAATCAGTGGCAAATTCTGAAACATAACTAATTGTGAAATGCATGGTTGTAATTATAATAGCCTGTTGACATTACTTCTTAAATTCATCCCTACCATATATTACATAGGAGCAACCCCAACTAGTAACTTATAATCAACTGCATCATGATAATCAGGCCACCAAAGACCCTCTACTCGCAATGCAGTCATTTCCTTAGGCTCAAGTAAGATATATTTGTAGGAGGCTGGGCTATACCCTGACCAGACCACATTTTCTATCACCCAATTTTTTTTTTTTTATTTTGTATCAATATTGATGCTATTTCTTTCAAAGAAGAACAGATCAAGATATTTAAACTTAAGAGGAACTTCTTCTCCACATAATAATCATGATAAGCAAGTATTCTCAAGATAGCATTATAACACATTAAATAGAGATAACAGAAGAAGAGATAAATGATATTCATGATTGAACCTTGTTTTTCAATCTTGTTCCTTTTTGCTCCCTGTATTCTGACTTAAACCGACTTTCATCCTTAGAGAACTCTCTTTGCTGTTTATTCTGGTTCTGTTCCAAGCACCCCTGAGTTCCTAAATAAACACAATTACATCATCAGAACTTGAAAGGGCATATAGGGACCGAAGGAAACAGCAAGTACTGGAAGATATTACCTGAGAGTAACAATGGTGAAGTATCCTCGGTCAAGCCATCTTCTTTCTTCTTTGATGGAAAGCAAGCTAGATCCTGCAGACAGAACAAACTAGTAACATGAAATGTTCACAACCAGAAGCATTTAAAAATAAGAAAACAAGATCACGTGTATCAAACACAGGTAGTAGTTCTAACACAATATAAATTATACATATATCAAAAGGCCTACACGTTATACATGTTGAAAACCTTACATATCATGCTCTCTAAAATCAAGGAAAAATTACAATAGTATAGAAATCTATGTTGCTTGCTTGCATCACATAATCATATTCCACATTGCAAAAATAGAACACTGATCAGTTGCCAATTTCTTATATACAATTCAATATTAGCTGGACACTTTCATTGAAAAGCTCTTAAATATTTGACATAAGCTCTATAAACTTTTTGGATTGCATTCTTTTAATAACCAATTATCATCTTAAAAATGTTATGCTGTATTTAGAAAAGAATCTGCTTACATAAATACCTCATCTTTCCAGACATTTATTTTCTGTTCTTGTAGACCCAAACCAGGGATAGTATCCTCAATCCAGCTTTCTTCCCCTGAAAAATCAATTTTTGGTTCAGGTAAATTCACCTCTGAGTAGCTTTCATTACCTGAATGAACACCTAGCCCAATTAGACAATGAATATGTATTATTATCATAAGCAAGATCACAAATTATCAGCAAAGAAAGAAGACCTGGGGGTGACAAATGTGTTGCATCCATTCTGAGGTTCTCCGGTGATTGTATTGAAGAAAAGTGGGATGAAGTTTGCCAATGAAAATATTTCGCAATTGAACATGTTCCCTGCCAAAAGTAGTTATAGAGTAACACATTATGCATAACTTTAGGTGGTCCAAAAAAAACATGTCAAGGTCATGATTTACTACAAACAATGTAAATTTTGAACTTACAGATGGTATGGGGACAATTTTACTGGCTGAAACAGAAAGAGATGTTATCCCCCATCCACTGTAGTGACTTCCTTCAGACTTACCACCATACAATCCTATGTATTCGCGCAATCCAGCTTGAAATAGGTTGAAGGCATCTTCCTGGATCTTGGCAGTCCCATACCTTAGTGGACAAGATTTTGAGGGGAACTTTTTCTGTGAATCTGAGTCACTGGACTGCAGAAATACTCATAATAAGTAAAACAGAATGCTGGAGTTAGCACATCACATATAAGAATCTGGGTTGGATAAGAGAAAGAAGCTGCCACAGGCACATAAAAGTGCAAACCTACAAGATAAAAGATAGGTACCTTGTATGCTCTAACATGCAGAGTTAAAGTGTGTGCTATCCTCTTGTTTTGGTCTAGGTCAGAGCAAAGCCGTTCGCTGAGTTCTTCGCAAAGTTGATTAAGCCAGTGTTGCACCTGGTAATAAAGATATAAAGAGGCAAGTTTCAACAAATTGAACTACATTCTAAGATAATCACACTTGGGAATTAAGCTCACAAACTATGCTCTTTATTTTGTGCAAAATCTACATTCTAAGATAACCACACTGAATATTGACACATTGACTTCATAACATGAAAAAATCATAGTGCATCATGAGCAGAAAGCATCATTTAATTAAAGACAAAACCCTTACTGCAGAAACTGTCTTTAGTGCACGAGGGCCAGGAAATGTCTTTCCAGAACCATGGCTCTTGGGGAGAAGGCGTCCCTCAACTGCTTCTCCATTGATTCCTCTTGCAATATTCCATAGCCAAGTACTGGAGTCCATGCAAAATATAGGTATTTAGGAACCATATCCAGAATTCCAGATAACTTATAAATGAATCACCAAATGGTAAAGCACATGATTCAGAACGGTCACTTCTTCTGGCGGATCTTTATTGTACAAAACTTAAAACAAGAAGTCAACATTATGGAAAGAATTTATGAAAGTGCTAGATAAGAGCTCTTGATGTTATACATATAATGTAGTAGTTTAAGTTTTGATTTTAAGCGGAGAAGCTGCAATGATTGAGAAATATAAGACATTTCCAAAAACTCTGTTAATAGCTAATGACCCAGTATTTAAGCCATAACGTTCTTGAAGCTTCTCCTCTGAAAATTGCAATAGATCTCCAACAGTGTTCACACCCATGTCAATTTGTAAGGACATTCCCAGCTTGCCTCCAAGCTGTTTCCTGTAAATAAAATTTTAGTCAAAATAATGTGTCACATCTTAGGAGAGAAGGTGAGCATGTAACTGCTCTTCCCTCATACATTAGTGATGATGTTTAAATATCATTTACCCACAAGGAATGTAACTAATTAGCATTTCAACTCAATCCAGAAATTTATTGAAACTTACATTTTCCTTATTGGCAAGGAATTGAGCAATCCTTGTACAGATGAGAAAGGCACAACAGTTTGTTGTGCAGGTTTATTCATACCACTTGCAAGTTTGGCCAGCATCTGGCAACAAAGTTGTAAGATGATAGCAAAAGGTTAGTAAAAATGTGGTACCTTATGGTACTTGCTGAAAGAGTACAAGGGAGAGAAAAAAACTTTCTAGCCACCTTATTATGAGCAATGCCTGCAGAACAAGTGAATTCTGTCTCCTTTAAAACCTGCATCCTAAGTTCTGCAACAATGAGGATCCCACAAGCTAGTAACTTATCACGGTGATCAGCATTGCACCTATGTATCCAATTCCTAACATTTTCTTTCACATCACTCCCATCCTGCACAGTTGCACGTACAGTAACATTTTAAGTGATGCAAAATCCTACACTCTCCAATCATGCAAAACAGTACACAATAGACCCAAGTAGGGAGAAAAATTTATGACAGGACACATGTACAAATCTACTAAACTTATTGTTTAAGTAGCAATGGAGGCTTCCAAGAACATTGTACTTGAGCTAAAATCATATACATTGGCATCTGTCCATCAACAGAGGTGCTATTCACCATGATCAACTCCAGTGCCAAGCATTATTAAATCTTACGCTGAAAGATCCCAAAGCATGGGTGCAAACCTCATTATTGAGCCCTAGAATATGTGACTTGAGAGCTTCCTCATCTATTGCCTCCAAATGCTGTGGAGGAGCTTCTGCTAGCATTGTTTCTGCTGCATCAGTAAGATCAAGATAAACTTCATCAATGGAAGCCCTTTCACATCTACCTCTCCTTGCAAGGATGGATACCACCTGCAAATTTTGTTAAAATCCAGCATAAGATGGGTTCTAAATGAACTCCTGACAAGATACTTGAATTCAGTGCAAATGTTCTTCAAATCCCATAAACCTCGGAGCCTGCATTCCGATAACCATTCAGATCAGCTTTACCACGGGCTACAGGAACTTGGACCAGATGAATTTGTGGGCAAACCTCCTTTGCTTCCTCACCACGCATTGAGCTGAAAACCCAACATAAGATAGAAAAAGAAAATAAGAAAATATTAATCATCAATTGAGAATCCTGATAACGATTTCTTAACACCATAATTACCGCTTCACCCCGAATTTACGTGCCTCATAGCTGACAGCAATCAAAGCGCCTCCTTTCCATTCATTGTACTGTACAACTGCAGTAGGCAAACCCCGTAATTGCGGTTGCTTTCTTTGCTCCACTACAAAAGGAAATGTATAAAACAATGTTACGCTAGAACTTAAGACACTAGGCCACAATTGACTGGAAAATTCTACAGAGAAAGCGCAAGACAATTTCAAGGAGGGAGAAAAAATGCGATGAACATGAACGGATGACTTCACTTATTTTCTGAATATAACTACAAATAAAAAATTTATTCATTTTCATTTTTCTAAAGAAAAAAATGACAATTTGGGCCTCTGGGTCCTGATCGTAAAACGAAAGTAACAATTTTGAAGAACAACGGTGCATAATTACTGCTAGTCTAGAACCGGATGACGCAGAACAAAAAGAAAGAAAGTGAATTGGCTTCGGTTTCTCCACCTGTGCGACAAAATTCACCAACTTTTTGGGAAATTTGAACAGAATAACACGAAACCGACAGTGCAGAATTGGTCGGAAACCTAAGTAAGAGGAAAAAGGAGTTAAAACCTTGAACATAGAAGCAGTCCATGTCGATATGAGCAATCACCCTCGAATCACACGATTCTGGTTTTGCCACTGGCATTGCTCTTACTCTCTCCTTGGCTCGCTCTCTTCTTTTTCCCTCCAATACTTGTCTACTTCTTTCCTAGTTTTTCTGTTTTTACCAACCAACCAAGGAACGGCAGAGAGAGGCAAGCGGGCACTCGCTGTTTTTCCTCGGAAAGCAAGTAGCAACGCACTGCCCCAATGCCGTTTCGGTCATTGTTTCTCAATGGACCCTTGTTTGCTTAGGCCCAGTTTGCCCCCAATAGCTCAAACGTACTTGTTCTCAATTCGAGCTTCGAAAGGAAGAAAAACGTAGGCACTCTGAGCCCTGAAATTGACACTACGTCTACCCTCGAAGGCTAATTTTTCAGTCAGATGAAATTTGTATTAAAGTCACTGAAATTCCAGCATAAAGATCAACCCATGTATGGAGATAAAAAATGGGGATATACAATCAAGCTATAAACCTAGTGGTACTCAATGCCATTAAACCAAAATTTCACTGATTGATCATAACTTAATATAAAAGTTTTAAGCAAATCAAAATACTAACATGAAACGGAAGAAAACAATTCAACTCATTATTAAAAGTTATCACTATATTGAGAACATCCTGTTTTTGTCAACTCTAAATTAAGAATTTATAAAATAATTAACTTCTTATAGATTAGAGGTAAAAGATACCATGTGTCGTGGAAAAAATAAATGCATTAATCTAATTAATTTCAAGACCTCGTATCAGTATTAGCCATCCACGATAGAACATTCTTAAAGTCAAATTCAATACTCAACTTAAAACTTGCAAAAAGGAGCAAGCAAAAATACCTTTCTTAAAACAGTTAGCAAGCAACTTGACGAGGATTTTGTAAAGAGAGCTTATCAAGCTTACAGGCCTATGAAGGAAGGGCTCAAGATCTTGGAGATGAAAGAACTAAAGGATGAGTTAGTATCTTTACTGAGCTCCCTTGAAGTTGGATAGGTCATTTCTCAATAAATGCCACCACATTTAAAGAAGCTAAAATTTAGAACCATCACAATCTCATAAAGAAACGTCCATGGTACGCGCAGATTCTATGCAGATTGCATCTGCTCGGCTCATCTTTTTGAACTGTAACACTTGCACAGCTGGGCGAGGCCAGAGATCATTATGGAAAAAGATTTTGGAAATCGTTAAAAGTACTTTCGAATCGTACTTTTTCAATTTTGACTGAAACATACATACATAGAGCGAAGGTCCCTCCAAAACCAAAAGACGATACTTTTGTTTACTATTTACTAGTATGTAATGTATTATCGCCTTACGACAAAAGCAACGCACCGATCCACCATTTCAGTGCTGCTTGTTACTCAAGTATTTCCACTTTTTTAATCGCTATCTCTGCCGTTAACTCCTCAATCAGAGAAGCCAGCGATTTGTATGATGATCCATTTGGCATGAGAGCCACCCTACTCTTCTGTTTCATTTCCCTCATCTTTCTCCTAACCTCATCATTGCCCTTCATCAGACGCCGCAGCGCTCTCTCCAGCTCCTCGGGAGACACCAAGTCGCTGCCCTTCCTGTAATCCGCTCGGATCTCCACAGCCAGTTCCAGCTCCGTCACCAATTCGAAGGCATTCAGTTGCTGCTCTGCATAGAGCGGCCACGTGGCTATTGGAACACCATACCATATACTCTCCAAGATGGAATTCCATCCACAGTGTGAGACGAACCCTCCGATTGCTTGGTGGCTCAATATCAAAGCTTGCGGGACCCATCCGCAAACCAACCCAGTTCCAGCCCTTCGGCTTCGATCAACGAACCCTGGAGGCAGCATCTCGATTTCCTCCACATTCGTGTATTCGCCCGGAAGGTCCAATTTCATTTTCGGCGGTTCGCGGATAGACCACAAGAACCGGAATCCGCTCCGTTCTAGTCCCACTGCTATTTCCCTCAACTGCGCCTCACTAAGGCTTCCCATGCTGCCGAAACACAAGAACACCACGGATGAAGGAGGTTGGTTATCGAGCCATTGCATGATGCTACCATGCTGAGCTTGTTGGGGATGCCACTGTGCCGGTCCAACAAGGTCAAGAACTGGACCAATGGGATAGATGGGAGGCCAATCATCATTCCCATTAGAGACAGAGTCGATGGCATAAGATTCCAGTTCTCTAAACGTGTTCACAACGATCCCCTTGGTTTCTTTGTACCTGCGTGCATGGTGTAGATACCAGAAATAACCGTCCTGTTTTCTGTACAACACCGAATTGGGCAACACCCGGTAAGGTACGGGGTTGGCAAAGCCCGGGATGGTTAACCCACTGGCACTGGCTGCTGCTGGGTCTTTGGGGACCATCAACCCACTGTCCAAGGCAACAAACTCAGTTGCGAATTTGGCATCTAGAGTTGGAAGATAAAGCATTAACCCCAAAAAGCTAACTGGAGAAGCGAAGTAAAGATAACAAGGGATGCCTAGCTCGTTTGCCACATCGATCATAGATGTACAAAACATGTCAACGAACAAGCCAGCAACTCGGACAGTATTACTATCGGAGTCGGACGTGGACTCAGTTGAAATGAGGTGAGCGATTGCATTTTTGACGTGGAGTTTGTGCATTGCTATGAGCAGACATATGTAACCTAAGTAAGTTTGGTACTCATCCGTTGACGGGGGATCCACGGGAGGGAGGTTGATGAAATTAATGTCGGTGGCCGTGGCAACACACGATCGGATGTAGGCGTTGACGATGGGTCTTTCTGCTATGTCGATCATGAGAATGGTGGCGAAGAATTGGGGGTCGTGATTGGTGAGGCGGCGGGCAAATTCAACAGTTGGAACAAGGTTCCCAATGTTACCTGGGGTAGAGATGAACACTACATGGAACTTGGTCATTGCGCTTGTCAAGACTCAGACTCAAGGTGTTTTAATTTCTCTGTCTCTCTCTTTTTCTCTCTTATAGCTCTAAAGTGGCGTAAGGGTCTTTATACTTACCACGCTGTCTCAATCTCAAATAATATGCCTTTTATTTGTTTATCTTTAACTACTCGAACATTCCACTTATTACATTATATTTCAAAGAAAATAGTATCACTGATTCGGAATTCTTTCCACCTTAACCATAGTAAAATATCTGAATGGTCATTGAATCAACAAACGAAAGAACCCTTCAGCATTAAATCCCAAACCAATAACCTCTGGCATGGTTCGCTAGCAGAGCTTTATCTTTGAGCTTGCCTCTCTGTATTCTGAAGTTTGTCCCTGGGAACTTGCTGATCTATATAGTGTACTCTGATTTATTGCAATGAATATATCAAAGCAAACGAGGTAAATCACTTAAAGATTGTCATAATTGGCATTAAAACTGTATTTTGCCATAAAAGTTTCTGCATTACATCTTTGCTTCCGATAACATGTAAAGCTGTGGTAGTCATCATCAAAATAAACTGTTTCTGGTAAAAGCAGCTTGTGCCATTTTTGTGATATCTCGTTGTCTACATTGTGATGTGCAAATTGCTCTCTTTGCCCAAAGGTGATTGATGTCTTCTTGGCTTTGTTTTCTTTTTCTTCCTTTCTTCTGTCTTTTGTTTGATTTGCAAAATCACTTTTGATCTTGGTTTTGTTGTGATCCAAATGACTTTTGAACATTGGGAGATTATATTGCATGACAGATAGAATTTACAACCCTAACATTACATTCACTGTATCTTTCAGCTAATACCTAAAATAAGTAATTCAAATAATCAACTTGTTCAAATAAAGCAAAGTCTCTAAAATGGGTTTTGTTTAAACAGGATATGATCATTTATATTTTAAATCAAGCATAGAGAAGAGTCAAAATTAGCATGAAGGAAGAAGTAAACAAGTAACATCATGGTTGATTTTTCTTCTTTCTTCTCCCAGGAATGGACCCCATAACTGAAAGAAAGATGTTTCAGCAATGAGCAAGAGCAGCCAGCCAACCTATCACCACAGTAAGAACTAAGATTAGAAGGAAATGTTATTTCTTATTCTGTTTTATAAGTAACTTGCGTAGTTTTCAGACCTTGATTTGGCTAAGGGTTTGTAAAGCTTTTGGTAGGAATGCAATCGTCATAGAAAAGTTCTTACAGCTATCCACGCACTCATTGATGTGTGCTGAGTTTATACAGTGAGGTTTGTCGGTATAGGTAACAAATGAAGAGAAACAGATTAGGCTGGGTACCAGATGTTCGAAACAGATGATATTGCAAGTATTGATGCTCCTGTTTAAAACTGTTTAGGAAAGTTGGCCTTAAACTCACCTGAAAAGAGAAGGATTGATGTAGTGGGACACCTAGTTTGGATTAATGCTTAATTGAGTTGAGTCGGATCAAAAATAGGTTCATATTTGTGAAGTCAAGCTTCTCACTCTTCCTAGTCCAAGACTTAATTAGTAGACACTGCTGATATACCAATTATCTTACTCTTTTTTAGGGTAGTATGGTAAACTTTTCCACCGTTAAGTAGATCACAAAATGTTGGCGGGTTTAAAGGAAAAAGTACTAGTTCCTGTCAATTCCAAACATCTGAACTATCTAATGTTTTCACAGTTTGATCGAAGCAAGGCGTGTGTTTAATCTAGGCTGCTTCTGAACTATATATACTGGCTTGAAGTTTTGTTCCTATGTTGTGGCAGGTGTTTCCCACTTGTATCAAAGTTGCTGCCAAATCGAGAATATAGCGAGGCTTGTAGCATTCTGAATATAATGAACGGTCCTTGGTTAGAGACACCCTCTTGTGATAAATCGCCAGAGATTGAGCATATAAAATTTTCTGAGAACACTTATCAGACACTTGTGTCTGTATGTGTTGCTTTACTCAGTTCAGCGCAGTGGAGAATGCCGGGGCACCATTGCTGGGTTAGTGGAAGAAAGTCGTACAATTTACTTTTGTAGAAATGAAACTAGTTGTATGGCTGTTAATTTACTACCAGTAAGAATTGTGAAAACATGCAACATATAATTATATGTAAAGAGCTTGACCAACTTTCTGACGTTTCTTTGAAAAAAAAAAATTAATGGCTGATTTGATTGGGAAATTAAATCTCCTCCAACCAAAGAATGGTATCATCTCCATGGAAAACGCTGCAGGAGGTTGATCATTTTTCATTTGCAACGCAGACCATCGTGATGTGCATGGTGCAACAACACATACAAGGGGAAGAGAACAGAGGCTACTCAAGTCAACAACTGATAGAATCATTCTTTTTGCAATTTTGACTGAAACAGCATACATCAAAGGCCCATCCAATAGTGATAGACGGCCCTTTTATTTACTATTACTAGTTTATATTTTCGCATTCTTACGATTCTGAATTTTTGGAAGAACAAAGGACTGATCGACCATTGGAATGGTGCTTGGTGGTGAAATATTTCACGTATTGAACTGGTATATATGAGAAGTGGGAAGTTGAAAGAAATGAACTGCTCATCAAGTCCCTGCAGTTAACTCCTCGATCAGAGAAGCCAGCGACTTGTAGGATGAACCATTTGGCATGAGAGCCGCCCTACTCTTTTGTTTCATTTCCCTCATCTTTCTCCTAACCTCATCATTGCCCTTCATTAGACGCCGCAGCGCTCTCTCCAGCTCCTCGGGAGACACCAAGTCGCTGCCTTCCCTGTAATCCAGTCTAATCTCCACAGCCAGTTCTAGCTCCTTCACCAATTGGAAGGCATTCATTTGCTGCTCTGCATAAAGCGGCCACGTGGCTATTGGAACACCATACCATATACTCTCCAAGATAGAATTCCATCCACAATGGGAGACGAACCCTCCGATTGCTTGGTGGCCCAATATCACAGCTTGCGGGACCCATCCGCAAACCAACCCAATTCCAGCGCTTCGGCTTCGATCAACGAACCCTTGAGGCAGCATCTCAATTTCCTCCCCATTCTTGTACTCGCCCGGAAGGTCCAATTCCCTTTTGGGCGGTTCGCGGATTGACCACAAGAATCGGAATCCGCTCCGTTCCAGTCCCACTGCTATTTCCCTCAGCTGCGCCCCACTAAGGCTTCCCATGCTGCCGAAACACAAGAACACCACGGATGAAGGAGGTTGGTTGTCGAGCCACTGCACGATGCTATCGTGCTGAGCCCGTTCCGGATGCCACTGCGCCGGTCCAACAAGGTCAAGAACTGGACCAATGGGATAGATGGGAGGCCAATCCCCATTCCCATTAGAAACAGAGTCGATGGCATACGGTTCCAGTTCTCGAAACGTGTTCACAACCATTCCCTTGGTCTCCTTGTACCTGCGTGCATGGTGTAGAAACCAGAAGTAACCTTCCTGTTTTCTATACAACACTCTATTGGGCAACATCAGATGAGGTAAGGGGTTGGCAAAGCCGGGGATGGTTAACTCACTGGTATTGGCTGCTGCTGAGTCTTTTGGGACCATCAACCCACTGTCTGAATCAACAAACTCAGTGGTGAATATGCCGTCTAGAGTTGGAAAATAAAGCATAAATCCCAAAAAGCTAACAGGAGAAGTAAAGTAAAGATAGCAAGGGATGCCTAGCTCCTTTGCCACATCAATCATAGATGTACAAAACATGTCAACGACCAAGCCAGCAACTCGGACATCAACCATGTCGGAGTCGGACGGGGACTCGGTTGACATGAGGTCTTCGATTGCATTTTTGACGTGGAGTTTGTGCTTTGCTATGAGAAGACAGATGTAGCCCAAGGAAGTTTGGTACTCATCCGGTGACGGGGGATCCACGGGAGGGAGGTTGATGAAATTAATGCTGGTGTGTGTGGCAACACAGGACTGGATGTAGGCGTTGACGATGGGTCTTTCTGCTATCTCGATCATAAGGATGGTGACGATGAATCGAGGGTCGTGATTGTTGAGGTGACGGGCAAACTCAACAGTTGGAACAAAGTTCCCGATACCTGGAGCAGAGATGAACACCACATGGAACTTGTTCATTGCGCTGTTCCTTTGCTTTGTCGGGACTCAAGACTCTGGATGACTTAATCTCTAACTCTCCCTTATAATTTCAAGGGAAGATCCTTCACGGCTTCACCTTTGGATTTCATACTTACCAACGTTGTATCAATCTTAAATCATGTGCAATTTATATTTATTTATCTATCGATCTTTGACTATTCCGACACTCGACTTATTATATCATATCTCAAAGAAAATTATCATAACATATAATTTAGTATTTGCACTGATTCCGAATTGTTTTCGACTTAACCATTTTAAAATATCTGAATGGTCATTGAAACAACAAACCACAAATTCCCATCTTGTTAGGCGACCTTTCAGCGTTAAACTAAATATATTGCCAGTCATCAGTCTTCCCACCACACCCATTCCTACCTTCCTTCGCAACCTCTGGCGTCCCTATCTTGGATAAGAATTAAATACCAAACCAATCTCCTGACCATTGGTTAGCTATCAGAGCTTCAGCTTTGAGCTTGCCGCCTCTATACTCTGAAGGTCAGTTTGTCCCTGGGGAACTAGCCGATCTATTGCAATGAATCTATCAAAGCAAATGACGTAAAATCCATAGGGATTGCAGTCTAGCTGGGTTCTGTTTAAACAAAACAAGATGTATTAGTTTATTAAAACCTAGGAACTTGGTCCAAGTCTTACAAGTTATGCTGCAGCATCTTTGGAAATTAATCGAGTTTGTGGACAAGTAAACTAATCCATGGTCTAAAGTTGTCATTAATTTGTTTATAACTTATAAATGTTTTCCTAGGTATTTGTTGGTTGACCAAACAACAACAAACACATTGGACATTGCAGGATTTAATTAAACAATTGATCCCGGGCAGTGGATTGAGGAACCATCCCGGGCCGTCAAAAGGAGGAAAAATCACTATTTCCTTGGAGATAAAAAGAATTAAGAAGGAGGAAAGAGAAAAGAGTTGGTTGGTTTGTCTTAAAAGAAGGCATTGTAGTGTTAGTTTAAAGAATGATAAAAACATTGGGAATTCTCTTAATAAATTAGTGTAAGAGAGTATTGGTGTACCAAAACTAAGAATGATTATTGAAAGATTATCTTTAGAATAATTTTGAGGTTATTTAAACATATATATATATATATATAGGGTATTTTCTCATATTAGAGTTATAGAGTAAATGAATCTTCTTTTGATTAAAAGAAAGAAAAAAAGTCAAAAGTGTGGAAGCATGCATGGAGGAGGATGGAAATTCATGAAATTCTGAGCAAAGTCAAAGAAAATAAAATGGGAAGAGCGCAGCAGGCAAGTGGCAAAAGCAGGCAGCAAGGAAGTAGGAGAGAGAAAGAAAAGAAAAGAAAAAGGGTGTAGGAAGGAAGTCCAAGGCAAGAGAAGAGGATTGAAATGGAGCGGAGGTGAGGGGGGGTTGCTTGAAAAGAGACGCAATTTCCAAATAAGAGGGGGCTATCGTTTTACTAAATAAGGAGATTTCTTGAAGGAAGTAAGGATTTCCAAATCTGATCAGTAGACTTTATCCTTTTTTGGAGGCCAAATTCTGAGACAATGATAATACTAGAAGATTGACAAAAACAAGACAGCCAGCCAGGGGGAGTGAGTGGTGGGAGTGAGGTTTCTGTTTTGTTCTGACTTAGATTTGCTTCCCATAACAAAACCAAACAAGAGCCAAGTGTGTTACATAAAGAGAATATTATTACTCAGAGAAAAGAGAAAGTGAGAAGCAGCAGTCTTTGTGGTTCACGCCAAACAGTGCAACAACCCATCACTGAGTGAGATGGGATTGGACGTATGATCTGACAAATTGTTTTTGCGTCAACCAGACTGCACTGCCACATCATGTCTCAACCCTCCCTCTCTTCTCTCTCTCCACTTTCACCCCCCGCCAGGCCCCAACCCCTCAACCCATTTGTTGTTACTTAACACGTTCAAGAATCAAGTTTGCTCAATATCTTTTATGCCTATTTATAGATTAACTCATTCTTTCCCATTATAAGCCGGTAAGGTACCAGGTTCATGTTCACTAATTGTGTCCAACTCTAATACGACAGAGGTTATAACAGAGACAGCGATTGCTAGGACGAGGAAGAAGCTCATGCATGCTTGTGGTTGTGAAACACAACTACCACAGTATAAGACTAGGTTAGGACATGACTGTTGATAGATACAGTATATTTTCCCTAAAGTTTGTTGGGAAAGGACATGCTTAATTAAAGCTAAATATTATTCTTGTAATTAGCCCAATGAAATTTTATTCCTGATCAAAATGATCACGCTTGCTACCTCTTGT
Source organism: Theobroma cacao (assembly GCF_053813885.1). Lineage (NCBI taxonomy): Eukaryota > Viridiplantae > Streptophyta > Magnoliopsida > Malvales > Malvaceae > Theobroma > Theobroma cacao. The sequence goes on from NC_142640.1 coordinate 218,724, forward strand.
TCTCATCCCAAAATGACCAAGCGACTTGCAATGGAAACATGTAAGTTTGAGATGGTCTGGTCTGTTGAGCTGGAAAAAGGGGTTCGTGTAGTGTGAATAATCAATGCAAAGGACACTCGGTTTGACGCTATATCTCTCCACCTGCAGCAATGTCCTTCCTTCCTCGGCCTTGACAAGAAAACACTGAATTGATAGATAGAACCATCAGAATCACTGCCATTCTCTCACTAAGGAGAGGAACAAAAGAAACCAGGAGCAAAAGAGAAAAAGAGCACTCTATTCTTCCTATATAAACACCTGTCTCGCAACCAAAACAATGACATTCCAAGAAAACCCTGCAAAGGAGACTCTTCGAAAGGAGTAACCAACCCTCATGAGTTTTAGTAGTAGCTTTTTTCTTCTCTCTCTCTCTCTCTCTCTCTCTTTTCCTAGAAATTAAGCATGTCGTTTCTTTTTATTAGTTGGTTGTCTTTTTAGCACCTTCTCCTTCAAGCCCTACTCTCCATTTTTCCACTGAAAATGAGAATCCCGGAAGATTGTTAGCACTAGCAGCGGCCTCTTACAGTTACCATACCCTAAACAATACTTTTCCATTCCCAAAGAGGACGGTCCCTTAAAACCAACCGCAGATTTTCCTTTCCTATTTCGGTTCACAAACCTGTTGTGGAAATCAACAAAGCCTTTCGTTTAACTCGAGAGTGGAAAGACCGGTTTCAGCACGCCACTAATGCAAACCCTTTCATCGTGAAAACATGTAAATCCTAGTCTCTGTGTTTCTGCAGGCAAAAAGAAAAAAGAAACAAGAAAAGAAAAAGAGAGAGGACTAGAATCAGTTTCAGCCGTATCCAACCTAAAAACAAAGAAAAGCTAGTTCTTCTCATGGATGCTTTCAACACATCTATGTCGCTACCTTTTTCCTATACTTTCACTATCACAGGCAGTAGCTGTACTACTAGCACCAACAGTATCGGCAATCCTTGGATGGACAGTAGGATATGGAGCAAACTACCACAAAGGCTGCTTGATAGGGTGATCGCATTTCTTCCACCACCAGCCTTTTTTCGAGCTCGTTCTGTATGCAAGAGATGGTATGGGCTCTTGTTTTCCAGCAGTTTCCTGGAATTGTATATGCAAATATCACCACGCCACCATTGGTTTCTGTTCTTCAAGCACAAGACACTGAAGAGCTACATCTATAGGAACAACACCGGCAGTGGTGGCAACGGAGACAACAGGACCAACTGTGAAGGATACCTCTTTGACCCTTACGACATTGCATGGTACCGCATCTCCTTCAACTTGGTTCCTTCCGGGTTCTCTCCTGCTTCTTCCTCTGGTGGGTTGGTTTGCTGGGTCTCTGATGAGGCTGGCACAAAGACTCTTATTCTATGCAATCCCCTGGTTGGCACTTTAAGCCAATTGCCACCCACGCTGAGGCCCCGTCTCTTTCCTTCTATAGGGTTAACAGTTAGCCCCACATCTATAGACGTCGCAGCTGCTGGTGATGACTTGATTTCTCCTTATGCAGTCAAGAATCTATCCACAGAAAGCTTTCATATTGATGCAGGTGGGTTTTACTCAATATGGGGCACCACTTCTTCCCTGCCGCGGCTTTGTAGCCTCGAATCAGGTCGAATGGTTTATGTTGAAGGCAAGTTCTATTGCATGAATTATAGCCCATTCAGTGTCCTGGCTTACGATATTCCAGCAAATAACTGGTTCAAGATTCAAGCTCCCATGCGAAGATTCCTTCGATCACCAAGCTTGGTGGAGAGTTGGGGAAAGCTGATCCTAGTCGCAGCTGTGGAGAAAAGCAAGCTTAACGTACCAAAAAGTCTGCGACTTTGGGGCTTGCAAGCTTGCGGTACAACATGGGTAGAAATTGAAAGAATGCCTCTGCAACTATATATGCAATTTGCAGAAGTCGAAGGCGGTAATGGTTTTAACTGTGTTGGGCATGGGGAATTTATCGTGATCATGATTCGAGGATCAGACAAGGCACTGCTGTTTGACATCTGTAGGAAGAGGTGGCAGTGGATTCCTCCGTGCCCTTACCATCGCGGTGGCTGTGACAACAACGGAGAGGGTTGCGAATTGCATGGTTTGGCTTATGAACCTAGACTTGCTACGCCGGTTATCAGCCTTCTCGACCAATTGACACTTCCCTTTCCCTCTTTTAATGGATGATGATTGACTGTTCTAAAGGCAGTAATGTTTTACTCCCTGCCCTTGTAGTAAGAGTATGTAGATGCAGTGTCTGAAGCTTTCGCTCTTTCCTGTGTCCAACGCATCGAATGAATAAAATTTTCTCTTAATATACCAGGCCCGAGGTGTGTTAGCAAGTGAATTTGTGACCCTTCAACTCAAATGTTAACTCAGCTATTTACTAGTATTACATAATCGTATGAAATTCTGACGTTTCTAGCGTTATTAGAAGATCTCTCTCTCTGTCTCTCTCTCGTTTTTAATGCGACATGCTAGCTGCCTCAGTATAGAATGTAGTTTTACATCAACACGAGTATAAAATATGTAATACAACTACTATTGGACATCCAATATTATCTTTAAAATAATGAAACTAACAATAATCGTAAAATTAAGTACTTTTGAATGAACTAGCTGAATCAGCCTCATCTTAGCTTCATGTAATGGCACATAAATACATCCATCGCGTAGGACTACAAGAGAGGAAATTCGAATTCGAGTAATCTTACATCAAAATTAGCACGTTGAAAGAGAAAATTATAGGGATTTTACTTGCAAATGAGGGGTATTTTGATCATTTGTGTTACCCCACATGTACATCCCAATATAAATATATCGTCTGTAGAGCTGACTTCACTTTGGCCTTACACAGATAAGACCCAAGGGAAATTTTGGTACTGGTACATGGCCACCCTTTTTATATACACATCAGATGGTATGGCAGCAAGCGTGCAGTCCTTGACATTTGATTAAATGTTTATGGAACTTATGTTTTAAGTCTAACCTGAAGCATGAGATGCACATCCCTTTTGAAGATAGACCTTAGCTCTTCATTCGCTTCAATCCCTATTCTCCTGTGTTTATATCAAAAATAAGTTTTCTTTTGGTGAGATTGCATACGCAAACACCCAATACCAGATATTACATCAGAAGTGTAGGAAAGAAAATAAAACTCCATAGTAACAAGCTAAAATTAAATCCCTATGAGGTTCCCAGCCTTAACTAGGATGAAGCCCTAAGAACCTCAAGGAGTAAAATTTCAGGGAGACGTGGTCTTGCTCATGATTGAAAAAACAGTGGAACCATGACAAGAAATTAAATCTTGAAAGAGAGAACTAGCTTACCCTATTTTAGAACCATTCTTCCCCACAAGAATCTTTCGCTGGCTTAGTTTGTTAGTAATGAAGTGCTGCTCAATTCTCAGAGATCCATCTCGTAATTCCTTCCAGTCTACCAAACAGTGTTCAATACCATATGGGATTTCCTGCAACAAATAGGGTATTCCTTATTTTGATCTTGATCATTAGAGAACTCCTCACCCCTTAACCAACCCTGCCCCCTCAAATGGAAAGTTGAAAGAATGGGAAAATGAAAAACCATTGAAAAGAGAGAGAGAGAGAGAGAGAGCGAACAAAATATGAACCAAAAGGCAATGCATAGACAGAACCACCCAAGTTTTACCTGATGCACGTGATCCAGTAACCTTTCCCGGACAACTTCCAATGAAATATTCTTCATGACTTCCTCACTCATTGTGAGAGGATCTTCATCCCAAGGCCTTTTAACTGCCTAAGGGAAAAAAAGAGAACACAGCCATTGAGCCTTAATAAGTTGTACTACTTTCTAGAGAAAGAGAAGACAGAATGGTAGGAAAAAAAAAAAAAAAACTTCAGCAAGCTGCACCATTCTACAGAAGTATACCAAGAAGGCATTAAGGCTAAGAAGTTTTCAATAGAATATGTGATGCTGTATTGATAGACTCTAGGTAAAATTGCATCCAAAATGGGGTAAATACAGTAGTGAAGGATCAACAGAGCTCCATGTAACTAATGACCACCAGCTATGTTTACCCTCCTATCAGCTGTTCATCCAGTAAAGACACATGTATATTCTAACAACATAAGGTCACATGACACAAATTTACTATAACCGCATGAGCAAACCAACTGCATAAATCGATCTAAAGTAGAAATATATATATAAATTTCTGAAAACAATAAGGTTAAATAAGAAAAATTAATTACAGAAGATAAAAATACTGATTTTTGACAAACAAAATTGGTAAGAGAAACAAAACTGGTAAGAGAAACAAAACTCTAAGCCTCAAAAGTCACCAAGGGGACAAATTATTTGAATATCTTTACTTTCAATAAAAGCATAATCAGAATAGAAGCATGCCTGTTCCATCAGATATTTAGTAAGATCTCCTACTCCAGAGCCCTTCAATCCCGAGATCATGAAAACCCTAAAAAATAAATAAAAGAAGGCTATCAGAAGCTAACTTAAGCATGATTGGTTTATATTCTAAAAGGAGTACCACTACCTTCTTCTTTCAGAAGGAAAACTTACCTTTCATAGCCAGGAAGATCTTTGAACTGCTCAGCAACCTTCAACAAGTCTTTCTTTTTTTCCACCAAATCAACCTTATTCATGCATAATATCCGCTTTTGTTTAGAATTTGCTTCTGCTCCCATACGTTTGATTAATCTTATCACCCTCGAATCAGGTCTATATGGATGGATCATTAGAAAGACAATCTGATCAGCAATCCAGATGTTGGAGGAAATAACCTCAGCATTAGACAAGCATTAAGAAAAGACTAAAAGTCACAGTATTCACAACAAATTACACAAATGTTTATACAAACAAAGACCATCTTCAAATGCATGAGGCATACTAGCAACGTGTCATCATTAAGACATCATTAAGCATGTTCATGGCATACCCAACTCCTCGGCCAAGAAATAGGATGCAACCACTAATCACCCATGCCAAGAGTCTCAAGTTCTAGTCAACATTGGAACATCAAAACCACCAACCTTGCAGAGTTGATCCTTTTAGGAATAAGTCAGACCCACCCACTACCCCTAATTTGTTACAGGGAGAAAGAAAGCATATGAACTTTCCTCACAAAGGAAGTTCAGAAAAACAATACAAAGATAAAAACCAGTGGTATAGGCTTAGATAACAAAAAAACTGATGATTGATCTCAGTTGAAGTCCCTGAGTAAAATAAATCTACAATGACAACAAAAAGGTAAAAGAAAAGCTATAAATATCGTTGGCTTATAAAAGATGCACTGAAGTCCAAAAGTTAATCAAATTGGCTGTACAATCAGTAATCTCTCCAGATGAAGCAGGATAGTAAACAAAGAGAGGGAAGAACTAGAAAGAAGGAAGGCTAGAAATCCTGGAATGAAGCTAAATGGACAACCAGATGCATTGTGCAGTAAAAGAGATGCTCAATGATAAACCAAATCAACAGCACAACAACAAAAAGGGTTGCCATTTGTCCTAGGAAAAAATCAATACAAAAGTAGACAAAGGTCAAAAAATCAACTGTAACAGATCACTAACCGTGTAAGATGCCTATGGACATCAAAAATAACGATGAGTGCATCATATAGATCAACTGAACTCCAGGCACTCTCGACGCGAACCTTCATATCTTTGTGAAGATATCCACTGCTATTTAACATGAGTCCAGGGGTATCAAAAAAGCACTGCATAATGCATACATGAAATATTAGAATGATACTCCTATAGAGCACAGTAGCAACATAGCAAGAGTAAAAAAGAGTTTTTTTGCACATTAACTCCCTGGAGGGCCAAAAAGAAAACATGGACACATCATATCCCATGTTCTGAAGTTCAATTAATACTTCAGAGTGGGAAGAATTTAAAATTTAGTATCAGCAACAAGAGAGAAAGCCTGTAAAATTGCTAAAAGTAAAAAACTTGAACAAATATTATTAGTGTCTTATTGTAAAACAGGGTGAATCTCACAAAATAGCATGCATTCAAAAGTAAACAGAGAGGTGAAGACACTTCCAATTGCAATTAAATTAGCTAAAATTCGGTTACTATCAGCATAAAATGTCAGGCATAAGATGGCTTGAAGGAGCGCATAAAAGGCAAATAAAGTATAGTAGCAGAGATAAAAAAAAAGAAAAGAAACATACAATCTGGGTATCCCCTCTAGTCATGACTCCCAGCACTTCATGAGTGGTTGTGTTTGTCTTCCGTGACACAGCAGCAACCTTCGTTCCAACCTATTACAAAATACAACAAACATAATACTAATTAGTTGTGATATGCATTAACATTAAGAGAATGTCCCAAAAAAAGAAACGTAGAATGAACAAACCATAAAATTAGTCAAGGCAGACTTTCCGGCATTAGGGGCGCCAATTATCCCAACGGAGAGAGACTTCTGGTCCTCTTCCTTGACCTCTCGGTCATTTTCGGCGTCCTCCTCTGGGCCCTCCAAGGCAGCCTCAAGCAACGCCTTTGCAAGAATCCTCCTCCTTCCCTCCTCTTCCTCTTGACTAAACTTGTCCGCGTGGAAATCCTCGTTGAAGACTAGGCGTTCAACTCTTTGCCTATGGAGGACATCCCAGGTGGGCTGTTGAACTTGAGGGGCACTGCCGGGGGTTTCGGGGATTGAGAATTGGGCACTGTCGAAGACAGAGTCGGTGTTGTTTTGGTGGTGGGATTCGTCGGAGTCATCATGGCGTTGCTGGGGTTGGGCTGAATATAAACGAGCAAGTAGACGGGGAGGATAAGAGGAAGACAGACTTCTGGCTGCTCTCAAAGCCTTCATTTCTTGGAGTTGGTTCTAAGCATTGAATTCCTTTATTAGGTTTGATGGTATCACTGCAACTGCAAGCCTCCTGTTGGCTGTTGCGGTGGCGGTGTTTCGCAGTTGGAGGAGGCAGGGCGCCTGCGCAGATTTTGGAGGTTTTAGTTAGGGGTTTTAGTTTTAGGGCCTTTTGATAGCCCAGGCTAGAGGAGTTTTTAGGCCCAGTCTTCTTTTCACCCTTTTTCTTTAAATAAAAATAAAAATTAATTTTTTGGCCGCAAACTTATAAAATATAAATGATGAGATGAGATGCGAAATTATAAACATTTTATCTTTCCAAAGTATGACTGGACACCATAGTGGCTGTGGCTGTCGGACTTGATAAGACCATGCATTCATCATTCAATGATCATCCTGTAAACAAATTGGAGGAAGCTATCAGCTGCATGTATGGATCCACGTTTTATTAAGCAGAAAAACACTTATCCAAGATTCATCTATATATATATATATATTTTTTTTATTGTTGTAAGACCAGTAACATCTGAACTGCCCTGCCTGCCCTTCTCCAAATGTAATAAACAATACTTTAAAATACCACATCCGAATTGACAAAAAAAATATATGGTAATAATTATAAACTCATATAAATATCCTCATAGGATGGAACTTGGAATAAAATCCATATCCTAAGTCCTAACAGTTTTAGAGTTTTAACTCAGAATTAAAAAAAAAAAAAATGACTATCTTCTCTCTTCTGCCTCGCTTTTGCAAAGAATACAACACAATCACATCCCATTTGGGTTTCAGACCCCGAAAAATGATGAGAAATTGGGGGTAGCGACCCAAGTCCCTCATTCCATTTCATCCATGAAATTTTCTGACGATGCATTCCTCCCCTCTTGGTTGGAACTAAAATGCCATTCGACCAGCAAGCCTGCTTTCCAGTATCCTTCTGTCTATGGCTGCATCAATAGAGCTCATCTGAAAACAAAATCCATTCGACAATATGATCAGATAGGAACCATGACCATCCATCAGTTGCCCAAAACAGATTTACATTAAAGCTTGGTCCTATGCAAAAGATACCAAACTTTGTCGAAAGAGGCTGACCTGGAAAAGTCTGAATTCACGATCAATAAAATAAATTGTAATGAAGCTACGATTGAGCAAAAATCTGTTGGGTATCATCTTGTTCCACCCAAACCCCACACTTCCAAATCAAGCATAGGGAGAATGAACAACAAAGAATATATCCAAATTTTAAAGGATCATAGACATACTCTCTTCTTAACTGAGTACAATGCTAGATTGGAGAAATCCTTGAATGGATTGCAGCAAGCTTGTCAAAATTGTAATTACCAACTACCAACAAAAATAATGTAAATACCTACTTGAATCTTTTGATGCCCAAACACTTGGAGGCAATTGCTTGCAAAGTGGAAAACAATATTTTAAAATAAAAGCACATGCCCATCAATCAATGGGAATACTTGCTTAAAGGGCTCATGACTTCTTCGCAAATTGTGTTCTTTTTTCATATGGAACAAATAAAACAAAATTCATATGAAAATACCTCATCAAATGGGTAACAATGCGTAAACAACTGAATCTGAAAACATGAAGCATAAGCCTACCCATCTGGTTAGATGCGCAAACCAACTCACAAACTAGAGAGGTAGTTATGACTTACCTGGCTAGTTTCATCATGCACCTGATACTTGGCTAAGGACATTCTTCTCTCTTCCTGAAAGTATTTAAAATAAAACCATTTAGTAAGAATTTGCAATCAACTAGAAAAGAGCAAATAGAATAAGCATTTAAAGAGAAGTTAGAAACTGACCATGGACATGGCCTCATCATCCCAAACTAAATAAACCTCATTTACAGCTGGCTGTGTAGCAGGAGCTTTATTCGCAATGACAGGGGGTGGTCCAATTGATGGACCACCGGTATTTGGACCAGAGGCATAAGAATGAGAATTGGCTCCAGCTCCACCTATAAATGGAAGCAAAGAAAACATAGAAGTTACAATAGTAGTACAAAAGCAAGTTAACTTAAACTGAAGTAGAAGACTAATAGCAGGGGCAAATGACAGGAAGAACAAAAATTATCTCAACAACATTGAAGATCCAACTTGTTAAAAAATTTAAAAAGGGGATCCACTCTACTGAGCAAAGCAACACAATTGTGGAGGAAAGAAATTGTGCTTTTTGCAAAGCAATAAAGCAAAGCACTAGTATCATAACAATGATAAAATCAACATAAAGCACTAGAGATAAGTCCCATTATTATAAGCAAAGGTGGTCCGAATGCTTGCATACTGTGAAAGCAAGAAAGAAGCTTTTAGTTGTAAATTGTAATCCAAAAAGTATATGCGTTTGCAGTGGTAGTCAGAAAGGCTACATCACCTGCCGTATGTGGTTGGGTGGTGTCACAAATGATAACTAAAGCAGGTGCTTCAGCAAAAAAGGCAGAATATTGTTATGCTTTTACATATTTGGCTAGAAAGAATCATCAAACTTATAAAGGACTGCAAAAGCCAAAGCCATTCTGCTCCTAAGGTCTTTATAGTTTTGCCAAGTTTTTCTCTTTCCATTTTATCAGTAATAAGTTTTCCACTCATCAACATTGTGTGGGAGAATATGTTGTGTAACACTGTAGACAACTAACAATATAGTGACAATTTTTGTTTGTAGTCCAGAGACCAGGCAAACCTGAAATATTAGCAGCATGGTAGCTACCTGGCACAGAAGTATTAACACTCGAATGTACTTCAATTGAGCCTTTAACTTCTGCAGTAGTGCTTGGTTGAACACTTGTTGGCAAAGAAGTAGAAAATGGTGAGCTCTGTGTAGGTACATTGTTATTGACAACAGGGAACAAGGGTTGGGATACAGGGAGTGGAGGTGTTGATGTTGGCAATCCAGGTGGAGCAATTTGTGAAGGTTGGAGTGCAGTTGATGTTGAAACCACTGGCAAAGTAGGCCTCACACCTTGCACTGGAAATAATGGCTGCTGCACATATCCCATAGGAGCAGACGGAGGAACTGAAACTGCTGGATGCTGTGGGAACCAAGGCTGTGGACGAGGAGGCACAGCCCAACCAGTAGGAGGTACAGGCACTGCAGCACTGTAACTGAGGCAAACAACCACCAAGAGAAAAGTTATTCATCAATTTTGCTATTACCGATGAACTATGTTAACAACTTTTCAGGATGATTGGTATCCTTATGAATGCAAACTAAAACGTCGCATGATGAGAGATGCATATGTACACATGAAAAATACATCAAAATCAAACAAATGATGACAGAAAGAAGCCTATTATTCTTACATAACGCCAAATTCTAAGTTTCCAACAAGCATATTTCAAAACCGATAGGCCATACAATAAATGGAACAAAATTTGCTAGTATAAAAATCTGAAGAGAACATACACTGGCGGCACTGCTCCTAAAGTTGATTGAGGAGGATATCCAACACCAAGCGGCCCTGGCACCAAGCCTCCCACAAGCTGAGTGGATGGAATATCCACTTTGGCTGCTTTTGAAGGCGCCTCTTCTTCTGCAAGAAATTTTGATATTTTATGATTTAGGAAGTAGACATAAAAACAAATATAATCTCATAATGTCAATATGCAACAACGGCAAACTTGTTAATTTAAAATAACAAATACTCTGTGAACACTCTAAGCATAAGTACATAGACAACATCTGCAATAATATACTTTTTGACATAAAGGAAAATTCATAAAATTGCAGAAAACTGCAAACCTTGTTTTCTTCACATCACTTCTGCCCACAAAGAGATTTTATTCATCTTAGAGCAAACCAGTATCCCTATTTTCTTTTTTCTTCATATACAAAAACTTGTATCCCTATTCAATTTTAAAACGTGTCCTTGATTTTACTGAACTGTATAAATGCTAGTGATATTTAAAAAAAAAAACTCCTCCATGCTGCCACTTTTTGCTCAATCAATGGCATCTAATTGTGCAAAGGTACATAAACACATACTACTGTACATGTTTGTGAGAAACCACTCAAGCTATCATCATTTAACGTGGAACATGGTTATAAATGATAGCATATCAAAACACATACCGTCTTCCCCGTAGTGGGCAGCCAGTACATCAGGCGGTATTCCTTGCATTCCATAAATTTCAATGTCAGTCGATTCTCTGCCAGGTTTAGCATTGGGAACCCTATAAAAGAATTACTGTGTCAGTGTACTGCAAAGTTCATTGACAGAAAAAAAAATAGCAGGTTCACAGATGAACAGATTTTCAAAATTGAAATTGATAATTGAAGGTGAACAAATCAAACGCTTAAGACTTAAAGAGGTAATAAAAATTCTTAGAAAATTTTCACAAGCAAGGTCAGGCAATGATTTGATAAAGGCTAGTCATCTTCTTTATGTCTTTTGAGATTATTTGCTCCCTTCCCGGAATTACTATTGAAAACTACACTTCAGCCAACCCCCACAAAACCAAAAGGAAAACACCGAACAGCATGACTTATAACGAAGGTAAAAGATGAAAGATACAGAGAGGCACAGAATAGGGGAAAGGGAGATACTTGGTGACGGACTCCTTGTGAACCTGGAGAACGTGGATGGCCATACCACCGGCGGTGGAGAGCTTCTTGTGACAGACGTGGCACTTGAAGTGCTTAGCCTTTTGGTGCTGCACCAGGATCTTCTCGTCGTCGAATTCTCTGTCGCAATAGTAGCACCATACCTTGGACGATACTCTCTTCTTCTTCTTCCCCATATACCTTTGGCTTTCGTGCTCTCTCTGGCTCCCTCTCCTCGCCGATTAGGGTTTCTTCTCCTTCTTCTTCTTCTTCTTCTTCTTTTTTTCCTCTCTGATGTGCGATTTTTCTTAATTTTTAATTTAATCTTTCGGTTATTGACTCTGGGCGGCTTGCTTCGGGCTGGCGCCCTTTATTGATATTCGGCTTGGGTGTGCATGCCACGTCGGTCTAAGGAGGTCCCATAACGTAGTAGTCACTCGCTAGTCGCTTATCTTGTGGGATCCAGGTGATCTCTCCTTTGGACTAGATTTTATAATTGAAGGCCCAGCAAAATCCACAGCCATTACCTCAACTTTTGATAGTTTGTTGGGCCTCACAAGCCCAATTCAAATCTCTCTTGCCTCTTTAATTAATTAAATGAAATAAATACCAAGAATCATTTAATTTTCATGAAATTTGAGATTGATGTATTTAATATTAAAATTCGAATATATATATATATATAATATAATATAGGTGTTTAATACTATTTAATATCCAAAAGTAAAAAAAAGTGAAAAACAAATTTGTAATATAAAAAAAGAAAAGTATTAGACATTTAAAAATGAAAAAAAAATCATGTTGGAACATTTTAAAAGAAGGAAAGAATGACCAAGAATGAGACGGAGAGAGTATAAAAACAATCTGATTCATTCATCATTGTAATATCAATATAAATTTCATGCCAATTTACATTCAACAATTTTACAATTATTGGAAAAACTTTTTGTAGGAAATATAAATTGAATTATTTGCCTCATCTAAATGGTTCCGTTAAAGATCATTATTCAAATTCTGACCTGTATAAACATATATATATATATGTATATATTTTATGTGATATGTGTATTCTTTATTAGTATGTTTCTTATGTGTAAAAGCACATTTTTAACTTTGCATGCAACCTAAGAGATTAAAGGGCAAAATCTATGTTGATTAATCTTACAAAATCAACATGCAGACAGGGAATGAATAATTAATTTGCCTGCTGTCGAGAATTTATGTCATTGTCATGCAATTTGAGCCCTTCATTTTGAAGACGAAAAGCATACAAGAAAGCAAATGATATCTTAGGAAGAACCAAAAGACTCTCTGTTTATTTCAAAAGCCATGGCACTGAAAAATGGTTCCCAGGCTCACAATGACCCGACACTGAAATTAAGGCATTTGTTCCTCCATTGATGTGCTATCACGTTGACTACTTTTTCAAGCAACAGACAAGGAAGAACAGATACCATGTTTAGTACAAAAAGGGAAAGGATGGTTACAAAATGTATTTTATTCTTGGCTTAGGCAGTCAGAACCATTTGGCTAAGAGTGACATGCATGCTGCCCCCAGAAGCAGCGAAAGATTACATCCAAGCTGCAGCTTTATACTGCTTTGCATTCTGGGGTTCATGAAATCTGCAGCCAGCAGGTCAACAAGAGACATGTAAATCAAGATTCCAGCTGAAAGGGAGTTGAAGATTCCTTCCACCACCAGAGCTTTGGAGCTATTCTCATTGTAAATCTTCGATACGCCCATGCCGAACGCAATTCCCATTGGGGTCGTGAAGGAGAAGAAAAGTAACATGATTCCAATGGCGCGGGTCTTGAATTTTGCCTGCACAAGATATTCATTCATAAACCAAAAGTGCTAGCTTGGACCCATATTTGCAGAGACCCCTTAACCACATATTCAACAATGACTACAAGAAGTTTAGAGATTTTCATGGTGATCATCTAACGGCTGATGTGCTGGATATAATAATAATTTGTCAGGTTCACTTTCTTCTGCAACTACATTCCACAACACCACTCTTAACAGTAAGTAAATGCTCTCTGCTTTCAAAAAAGACTGCACAGATTGCGTACTAGTCGGGCCCCAACCGATGGGAAACGATCAAAAGTCATGCTTCTACTACCTTCTCCTATTCGTCTTGTTTGCTTTTATTACATGTATGGGGTGGGGGGAATTCAAAATTCTGGGCAGCAGAGAGCGGACAGAGGAATGCACAATGTGTGGACCGTGTGAGGTGAGGAGATACCTGAGAGATGCAGCCACCGAGTCCCATGCCTTCGAAGAATTGATGGAAAGTCAATGCCGCTACAAGAGGCTTGATTGTCTTTGCAGTCTGGGAAGCACCCAAAGCGATCCCAATTATCACTGAATGAACTACAATCCCCACCTCTAACACCTTTACGAAACAGTAAATAAAAATTAATTCTTCAAATATTCTTTGAATCAGAACAATTATCATAGTGGGAATTAGTTTGTGGGTGCCCAGCCCGCAATGGAAGATTATTCCCACGCAACGCAATGTAAATATAAAAGGCAGGGGAACCTATGAATACTAGAAAGATTATTCCCATGGTTTTAAATCATGAAAGACCTACACAGTACGGAACAATCTCGCCTTTTTCATTTAATTATATTGTCAATATCTTGTTTCAAATAAAAGAAGAAGAAGAAGAAGAAGAAGAAAAGAGGAGGCTCAGACTCAGAACGGAGGAAAGCAGGAAAATGATATTCCCCATAAACAAAAAATTTGTTCAAAAATGCATTTATTTATTTTGTTACTAGTGTTATTAATTGGAAATGAAATGTTATTAATTGGAATAAACCCAAAAGAGATAACAAAAATAATAAAGCAAAGAAAGGGTGAGAAATGCAGGAATTGCAGAACAAAAGAATTGAGGAAAAACAGAGTTTTTCCTAATTTGAGCGTTGAAGTTTAGTGCATTTCTACAGTAACATAACCTCCTGCAGAAGAGATAGAAAGGATACCTGCGATATAATACGCTGCCTAATTATGAGACCAGATGATCCAGAATCCTCTGATACAAAGGCGGATCCATGAGCATGCCCATGAGTGGCATGCGTGTGAACATGAACGTGGCCCCCATGCTCCCCTAGCATCTCCTCATCACCATTCACCGGCAAAGCTTTGTTGAAATGCGACCTCTTATAGAAACTAGTCGCAATTGTATCAATCATCATCGTCACTATGGCAGAAACCATAGCCAAAAACCCCGTGAAAGGGAAAACCCCCCAGGGCTTTTCACCAATGCAAGGGCTAGATAAGGACTCGTACGCATCAGGAAGTATGTGAACGAAGCCAGTGGCGAGAATCACTCCACCTGCAAACGCTTTGATCAGAAAGAAAACATTGTTTTCGGGTTGAAAAGTTGGGATTTTCTTGCCCAATATCGGGAGAGAAACCCCTAGAGCACTGGCGATCAAGATTGATGATATTGCAACAAGTTTGTATTTCAAAGCCTTGGTTTTGTTACTGCTACTGTCTCCCAGCTCGTTTTCACAAGCACAGTCTGCAGAGACCAGGACAGGAAGGTAAAGAAGCAAAAGAAGGAGAGAAGAGAAAAAGGGATTTTTAAGCTTGCACATGGCTCCGGACAGAGAAAGAGATCAGGAAGGTTGCTACTACACGACTACTGCTAAAAGTAGAAGAGGTTGGTGTTGTATATATAGTAGTAGCAGTAGCATTTTGTAGCTCTTGAAAATGGCGACATGCAGCTCCATGCAGGGTGCATGAGAGTGATTTGGGGATGCCATGTGTGTGGCAAGTGGACTAAATGACGACATTATGAGTAATGGGCATTAATTAATACGAGACTTGCACCTTTAGTTTATTAAAGTGTTGGACGCGGACTGACTAGGATTAGGACTTTTTGGTGAGTAAGTTGGAGAAACCCACTTTTACTTGTTTGTAAAGGTCAATTCCAAGTAATTATATGTATTTTCTCTTGGTTTTGCTTCTTCACTTTTTGCTCTCTCTCTTCTCTTATCGTGGGTGCTATCTTATGGCATGTCCAACTCGTCAAATTTAATCATTCAGATTCATGAGAATGTCAAGAATTCTAATTAGTAATTAAAATCCCAAGAAGGAAAATTAACTAAAGGACATGCATGCTTATGAACCTGCATTAGTTAATTTGTTTTCATGAGCGAAACTTGAAGAGAAGCAGTCACAAGAATGAAAGACTGGTAGCAGCTAAAGAGGGTTGAGAGTTGAGTTTGACAGGCACAGTCTGCAGAGAAGCCAACAGATCGATCAGAGCTTTATAAGTGATGGCTTCAAAAGAGAGATAGAGAGGAAGTATTCCTTGTTTAGAAGGGATTAGTTTTGTGTGGTGGGTTACGATTTGCATACTTACATTTAAAGCAGCCCCAGTCTGCTTATGCACGACAGCATGAGACTGCCCTGATGTTCTCACCAAATAATAGAAACGAATGGGGTGGCGTATGCATTAGTGTCTAATTCGCAAATAAGAGCTTAATATCCACACCACATATATTCTCAGCGTCAGACCATAATGATTTGAAATCGTTCAACAAAGATTAATACTAATAATTTTCTAAAATTATTAGTAGTTTCAATAATTCAATAAGGAAGGAAGCCAACTGCAAAGCCACCATATTTGACATAATGCCTTTGTTCTTTTTTGTCAGGAGTCTCATAATTTGATTTGATTTAGTCTATTTTGAGTTATTTCGTCTAATTTGAGTGATTCGGGTCGATTATTTAAATTGTCAATTGTGATACTCCACAGCTCACATTAAATATGAATATAATTATTAATACTTATATAACAATCTAAATCTATCACTATTAGCAATTTGAACTTAAATTTTTTATGAATTACGTGATTTATACTTAAAAACTGTTAAACCAGTAATTAAACTGAATGTAGGCTTTCATATTACTCTTAAAAATTTTAAGATTTAGCTTTTAAAAACCACGTGGTTGGTAAACATCAGCAATCATGCTTCTTGCAGTCCCCTAGGGAAAAAGGGGAGTTTTGCTTGACAGCTTGAGGTACATAATGCACCAGTGTCAGCGTTTGCAGCAATTGGAACCTGAAGCTAATTTGCAAGAAATTAAAGGGACTCCCTGCCAAGGACCGGTCGGGTCCCTAACCTAATAAAGATGCACTCCTTGTTGTCCTGCGTGAGTCAAACACACAGCCTCTTTGTCCCTATCTCGACCTCAAAGTTCTGTCACCTTCTCAAATCTTGCATTGAATTTGGATGCCATCTGAAACTAGCACATGGAGGCCAAGTAATATTTCTTGTCTATTTTTACACATGGTCCAAAATGGTTGCACTGTTTTGCTTGAAATTTCAACAGTGGCAGTTTTTTGTGAAATTAAGAAGTTGGTCTTAGGTCACTTAATGCATCTTAATTTAAGTTTGATAGAATGTTTACATTGTTCATATACATTCACAGGCTACTGGTAACCGCGATTAAACACTTGGTTATTGCAAGGAGATTTTGACAAATTAACTTGTCGGAGGTAGAAAATGAAGGAACATTAATGGTCTCCCCACTTGGCCATGAGCGACATACAACACACTCCAAGGAGGAGGGTGAAAGCTGTAGCAAGTTGGAGCCTAATATTACTTAGCATTTGGGGGCTCATGAAAACGTCCGCAAGAAGATCAACCAGGGCCATGTAAATTAGAATCCCCGCAGATGCAGAATTGAGAAGCCCTTGAACAATCAGTGCTGTGGGACTGTTTTCGTTGTAAGCGTTTGATAATCCTATGCCAACTGCAATTCCAATGGGGGCCGTGAGGGAGATAAATAACACCATTATTGCTACGGCCCGATGCTTGAATTTTGCCTACATTTCAGATAATTGAGAAGCTGCGTATTAATTCAAGAGAGTGAACAATGTTCGTATAGAAGCACCGGCATCAGCATTTTCATCATACAGAAGCACCAGCAACAACGAGACGCCAACAGTAGAGCTACAAAGATCGATTCCAAAGGACAAGGGAACGATCCATATTAGACAGAAATCAAGAGATTTCATACTGCTCGCTAGAGGTCAATTCTCCTTATTGGACAATAAGGTTCTCTTGGTTCTTCTTGGTTTCTGTTTTAGCTTTTGCGATCGATCCTTGTAGCTTTACTGCTAGCGACCTGCTGTTGCTGGTGCTTCTATAGTTCACGGTTTAATGAGTTGTGCAATGAATCATTGGGATACTACCGGAAGGATGCATCCACCAAGTCCCATTCCTTCGAAAAATTGATGGAAACTGATTGCTGCTACCAAAGGCTTGATTGTCCGAGGATTTTCAGAAGCACCCAAGGACAGTCCAATGATTACAGAATGAACTACGATTCCCAACTCCAAAACCTGTGAAAATTTTAACATTGCATGCGCAATACAGCGAAAAAGACAGAAAAACAGAGAAATGAAACGCAATTACAATACCTTTTATCTCTTTCTACATGTCTAAGTAAGCATGAAACACAAGTTAATACTTTGAGACGTCAGACTCCTTGTCATTTTTCCAAGAAATCCAATCCCCTCCCGAGGAAAAAGAAAAGAGGTTGGGGTGCAAAAAGATAGATGGGATATCTTGAAGGTAATCAAAATTAAAACTACAATTTACTGCCACTTTTTTGTGCAGGGCCAGCTGTCACGTTTAGTTTGTCCATTTGTTGCGGTATGATGTTGATATCTGCTGCTCTGTTAAACTAAGTATGTAAAGAAATGGCAGAGTGCATCCATTTTCTTCAGAGAAAAACCAGGAAAAAGAAAGCCATTACAACCACTAAAGTTGGTTATTAAAAGACCAATGCACCCAAAGAGAGCTTGATGGAGCAAGCAATATATATTTGTCTATAGAACTATATCGTAACACAACCATCTATGGATTCTTATTGTTATTTTTGGAAAACAAAATAATAGAATTAACGATAATTTACTAATTCTATTAACGAGACTATTTCAATTTTCATTTTTTTACAAAGAAATCAATGGTATTGAATATATAACGGTAAAAATTCAATAAAATTAAAGTATAATGACAAAATTCAATATTGAATAAAAAAATCCCTTAAAATAAAAGTCCATTTTCTTGCCTTCATTAAAAGACTACATGAGTTGGATTTTTTGTCTTTGGTAAACAAGAAGGGCCACCTTACCACTTGCACCAACTGAGACTGAGTGGACCACTTGAATTATTTTTAGGTAGAATTTGGACCTCAGGATCGAGGAGCATAGTTTTATCATCATCATCATCATCAAGAAAATTAAATGCCATTAATTATGATAAGAGCACATTCCAATCTTACCTGAGAAACAATGCGATGTCGAATAAGATCCGATGACTTTGTTCGGTCCAACACAAAAGCAGAGCCATGACCATGGCCCCCACGACCATGACCATGACCATGACCATGACTATGACCACCATGCTCTTCGCTTTCCTCATCGCCGTTCACAGGCTGCGCCTTGCTCAACTCGTTCCTCTTATGGTACCCAGTGGCAAAGCTCTCCATCATCAAAGTCAATATCGCAGCCACCATTGCTACAAAACTTGCAAAGGGAAAATGATGCCATGGATTTTCACTCAGGCATGGGCTTGTCAAGCGCTCGTAAGCATCAGGGAGTATGTGGATGAACCCGGTTGCCAAGATAACCCCAGCGGCGAACGTCTTGATCAGTGAAAATGTCCCCTTATCAGGCTGCAACACCCGTATGTTCTTCACCAGAAACGGGAGGCAAACTCCTGTAGCAGTAGCCACGAGAATCGAAGCTATTGCTACGAGCTTGAATTTGAGTGCCAGAGCTGAGTTTTGCTCTCTTTCTTGGTCTTCTGCCTCGCATACGCACTTTGAGTAGACTAAAATAGGCAAGAGCAGAACGAAACAGGAGATTGTCAAGAATTTGCAAGAGAAAGAGTGAATCTTTCTCATTATTGATATAAAAATGAATTGGAAGGAAAAGAGAAGAGAGGGTGGTTTACAAGTTGAGCTGCTCTTTCAGAAATTGCATACATTTATAAGCTCAGTCATTCGCTCAAATATATTGTTGAGCTCACACTTGAAGGATTAAAGAATTGAAGAACTAGATAAGTGGCTGTGCAGAACAGAGAGATCGGGTTGGAGAAGAAAGCCACAGGAAGAAGTCCCCAGATGCACTGTTTCAATAATAATGGGGTAAGAAGAAAAGAAGGAGGCTTATACGCGTCGTTTCAATAAAGAGTTAAAAGTTCAAAACTACACCGTTCGATGTATAGTTTATTTTCAAAATTTAGTTAGTGTAATGATTAGTTAGTTAAGCCTTTTTAACTGATTCTTCTTTCAACTTAAGGTTGAACCTCTATATATAAACTTTGTACAGTTCTTTTCCCTATTAGGTAATGAGAATATACCATTTTCTCATCATTCTGCGTCGTTCTCTCATCTTTTTTGATATGGTATCAGAACAGGGTACAAAATTCCTACAACCAATACTTTACAGCCAATGATCGGAGAGCATTCATAGCATAAATTTCTTACCATACTCTCATCAGCATTCTTCTCTAAGTAAGGATTCTGATAATCAACTTTACTCAAACTCATTTATTCTTTTGTTCTTCATTACTATTCAACTTGATCTGTCAATCCACAAAACATTATGTCTGAATCTGGATATAATGAGTCAAAGTCTCAAACCATGGCTCAAACACAAATCTCACCAACAAGGGATCCACAGTCACCGTATTTCACCCACCATACAAACCATCCAGGTTCTGTTGTGATTAACCCCAAGCTAACCACAAGCAACTATGTTACTTGGAGTAGGTCTTTCTAGTTAGCCCTATCTATTAGAAACAAAATAGGCTTCATCAATGGAACCATAGTCAAACTAGACATTTTAGATTTTTATTCTCCCCTTGGATCCATTGTAACAACCTAATAGTGGCTTGGCTATTAGATTTATTTCACCGTTTATAGCATCAACAGTTTTCTACATGGATACTACCTCAAAAATCTAGGCTACACTGAAACAAAACTTTGCACAACCTGATGACACTAGGATATACAATCTGCAATACATTCTTGGTAACATAACACAAGGTTCACGACCAGTGGATACCTATTTCATTGAACTAAAAAGGGTATGGGAGGAGTAAGTTTCATACCCTTACCACATTGTGAGTGTGGAAATTGCAATCCAAATTGCTTCAAGAAGAACTCTGAACAGCATTAGAAAGACATGGTCTTTAGGTTTTTGAATGGCTTGAACGAATCCTTTTTTGCTGTGAGATCCCAGATAATGCTCATGAATCCTATTTCAACTCTTGACAAAGTGTACAGTCTGGTTCTAAGGGAAGAAGCACAGAGAAGCATGCTTTTTTAAACACAGCTAACTCTTAAAATAGCTGTAATGTATACTGCAACAAAAGGGAAGAAGAAAGTTAAAAGGGACATAGTTTGTAATCATTGTGGGAAGAAGAGACATGTAAAAGAGAAGTGCTACAAGCTGGTTGGATTTCCAGATGACTTCAAACTTACCAAAGGGAAGAACAATGTCAGCAAAGGGAAGGCAATTGTAAACAATGTCTCTGCAACCATTGACTCATCAGCAAGAGAAGGTCAATTTGAAAAGGAAGAAGAGTTTGGAGGGAATTCATCCATATCTCAGATGTCCATCATCAAGCAGCAAGTAAGGAGATTAATGGAGCTCTTAAGTGAGAATGGTTTAACAGATTCTGATGGTAAGAGCTTTTCATCAAACACCTTGCAGACAAACACTTCCTTGATCAATTCAGCTTTTGCAAGTATTATTTTAGGCCATTCATGTTTTAACACAGTCAATAACATGCCATTTAATTTCAGAAATGTTAACGTTGACATGATAAAATCAAATTTCCGGATTATGGACTCAGGAGCATCAGATCATATTGCTTATTCTCTAGACATGTTCATTTTAGCTAGGCCTGTTACTAATAGTTTTGTTCATCTACCAAATAACAAAAGAGCAATAGTAACACATGTAGGCGTTATTAAATTGACATCACTGTTAACTCTAAAAAATGTCTTATGTGTTCCAAGTTTTAGATTCAATCTAGTCTCAATAGGACAACTCACCAAAACAAAAGATACTTCTGTTCTCTTTATTAACAAATATTGTATTGTTCAGAACACTCATTCATGGACAGTTACTAGGGTAGCTAGGGCCTCTTCAGGTTTATATGTCATGGAACCTAAGAAAGATGAGCAAGAATTGTCAAACTATTCCTTTGATAAACTTGTTAAGAGACCTTTCAACTTGTCAATTAATGCATGTAGTACAGGACAAAAAGCTTTTGATTTATGGCATTTCAAACTTGGTTATGCTCCTTTGAAAGATTGAATGTTATACATCAACAATGTGCAGATGTTAAGTGTTCAAATCAATTACTTTGTGAAATTTACCCTTTGGCAAAGCAAAGAAAGTTGCCTTTTCCAGTACATGTTAAGAACACAAAAATCCCTTTTGAACTTATGCATGTTGACATTTGGGGACCTTATGAAAGCCCAACCATATCTGGTTAATGTTATTTTTTAACTGTAGTTGATGATCATACAAGGTTTACTTGGATTTTCCTAATGAAACTAAATCAGAAGTCTCTATAATCATTCCTATTTTCAATGCCTTTGTTCAAAAACAATTCAATTCTGCCATTAAAAGTATAAGAACTGATAATGCAAGAGAATTAGGATTACTTGATTTCTTTGCAAGTACTGGTATAATTCACCAATTGTCATGTGTTGAAGCTCATCAACAAAATGGAATTGTTGAGAGGAAGCATCAACACATTTTAGTAGTTGCAAGAGGCCTATTACATCAGTCAAATGTGCTTATACATTTTTGGGGAGATGCAGTTTTGACAACAGTTCACACCATTAATAGGTTGCCAAGTAAAATTCTTCACAATAAAACACCATATGAGCTCTTGCATCACAAATTACCTTCATATGACCATTTGAGAGTATTTGGATGTTTGTGCTTTGTGTCTACATTGACACAAAATAGGAAAAAACTAGATAAAATGGCCACTAAGTGCATATTCCTAGGTTATCCAAATAACATGAAGGGTTATAAGGTTTATGACCTCAGTGCTAACAAAGTCCTAATATCAAGAGTCTGCCACGACCCAATTCCTGAGCCATAACCGGCGCATGGGCCCAATGGACATAACCCACTAAGCCCAAGCAAGCCTATCTATGTGACTCCATTCATCAATTTCATCATTCGTTCTTACCACTGTATTTCGAAGTTCTTACTAACGCGTATGTCAAGACTTTTCTATCGAAACCATATATTCACATTTATATGATTCAAAATAATATCATCCGTGCCATTACATAGTGGCAACATTAAACAATATAAACATCTATTGCTTAAGACATATACACGTCTTAACAATTTACATCAGGGCACGCGTGTTCAACAAAAAGGACTCTAGACTTCCAACGGAGCAACCATAGTGAAGGTGCAGCTACTGAATGCCATTGATACCTACCAAAATATGGATACAAGTCTACGAGGACATTCCGTCCTAGTTACCGGTTGCCTTTTGATCTGAAAACATGAAGTTGAAAACAGTGAATATAAACTCAGTGAGTGAACATAAGAAGGAAACAAGCAAACAAGAAGGAAGAATTTGGAAATCATGATGCACTTGTTTCAAAAACAATGCAATTGATTTATTTTCTTACTAAAAACCCCTCATTTCAAACTTTGATTAATAACCTCATAGTATTGCAAAAACCCAAGATCCATCCATAAAGTTAAATGGGTGAAAAATATGTCAAAATCAAGCAAGGTAGCAAGCATGGCAACAAGTTTCTCACTGCAGCGAAGTTCATTCTCGCTGCAGCAAGATTCAGGCGGCAAAAATAGAAAATTTCCCGCTGCAATGAGAAATAGTGTTAGTTTGTATATATTTTAGTTTTTCTATCATATCTTCCGCTACAGAAGTCCAATTGATCTGATTTTTAGATCATTAGGAAGATAAGAGATAGTGCTACAACTTTGATGTTCACCACTTTTCCCAATTCAGAAGGAAAGATGGTCAAAATCCTCATTGAAGTGAAAGTATTGCATCAAAACCTGAGAGTTTCTCACTGCAGCGAGATTTATTCTCGCTGCAACTAGTTGTTGGCTGCCAAAACAGAATGTTTCTTCCTGCAGCGAGAAGCAGGGCACCTAAGTGTAAAAAGGACCTCCTTTGCACTAAAAATCCATTTGATGTTGCCATAAAAATCAATTTGCAAGAAAATGAAAAATTCTCAAAATTCATCATGCCAAATTTAACATGCATTACAACCATAAACCATATTCATGAGCTTTCTATAACACACACAATTACATATACATACATCGTCATCATGTGTGCACTCCCTACTTGCACACTTCAACATCACCACCCAACATCATTCATCAATACACAGCATATATTCATAAGATATATACACACCTACCAACATAATATAAAGCATATGGATTCATCCTTATACACATCTCACATTTCACAATATCAAAAACATTTAATCAAGGCTTGTTCTCCGGTACACATTTGCAAAGAAAAGTTGGATAAAATCATTCAAAAATCTTGTGCAAACACATTCGCATTCCCAAAATAAGTTTGAAATGCAAGTCCACTCACCAGTATTTTGTTCAACTTTTAGTCGATTCTAACTTCCCTAATGGTCTAAATGGGACGGTGGGGCTTCATTGGAACCTAACATCACATTAACATCACAGTTAACTCAATTCTCATAATTACAAGTTCTAAAAGCTATCATTTCCTAGTTTCCAAGTGCCATTAAATGGCTATCCATTTTCACAATCCTAATCACTCCAAAGTGAATTTCCAACCTCAATTACCAAAACACCCACAAGTCTAAACACTAATCATTTTCAACACTAAAAATCAATTCTAGTTCACTACTCACCTTGGTAGCTTTATGCTTGAAATTCTTTCAAAAAACTTTCAAGCTTTTAATAAAGCTTCCTCTTTCTCACTCTAAAACACCTAACTAGTGAGAGAGAGTATGGAAATAAGATTTTTCAAGAGTTTTAAAGAGAGAGAGTGGAAGAGCACAAGGATTTATGAAAAGGTGCACCAAAAGCATGAAAAGTGGAGCTATTTTGAGGGAAGTTATGGAGGTTCATGTCAAGCTTCCATGGAGGTTGGAAGCAACGTGAAAAAGAAGAAGAAAGAAGAAGAAGAAGCTGCTGGAAAATGGGAGAAGAAGCTGTTGGAAGAAAGAAATATTTATAGCCAAAGCTTATCCATTCCACTTAAATTACCAAAATGCCCTCACAAGTCAACTTGTTCTCTTCCAATCCTTTATGCAATCTTTTACTCCTTTGACACTGGGACAAGGTCCATAATGGTTTAGAAATGCTCGGGTTCATGAAAACTTAAAAATTTTGACCTGAGGTGAAAAATGACCATTTTACCCTTATCATGAAAATCATCATCATTTTTATTTTCTTCATCATTTTACCTTTATTTAACCATCCATTTATGCCTTAGGCCTACTTAGACCATAATATTGTTTAAAATCTTATTTTTAAGGATTTATTAAGGAAATGACGAAATTACCTCTGATCAGGGATATCGCATTTTCTTTTATCTACGAGTTTATAAAGGTCAAAGTCTCACAATGTGATTTTTCATGAACAAACATTTCCATTTCGAATTAAAGAGCATGATCAGCAGCCATTTACATTTCATCAAACACTTACTGTGCATGACATATATTTGATCATTTTGACCATAACCTTGTAGTAATTCCATTTCAAAACTATGAACAAGTTGAATTTGACCTGTCTGAACCTATATCACCCCAATTAAACCATACCAATTCAGATATCAATAATACCTCACCTGGTTCATCACCTTCAGGCAGTTTGCCTATTGCAAATAGCACAAATCAGCCTGAACCAACTACTAATGAAAACACCTTTGTGCCTGCAAGAAAAAGTACAAGAATCAGACATGCTCCAAAATATCTAGAAGCATACTATACAAAATTGCCACCAGTAATCAACCATGTTAACTCCCATCCAATTGCCAAATTCCTATCACCTCAAAAACTTGCTCCTTCATACAAGTCCTTTACCACCTCACTATCACATATACAGGAACCTGTTTCTTACCATCAAGCTGTGAATGATTCTCACTGGAGAGAAGCCATGGCTCTTGAATTGCAAGCTTTAAAGGATAATGACATATAGACTGTTGTACCTCCACCTTCAAATTGTCATACCATTGGTTGCAGGTTGTTATATAAGGTGAAACTGAATGCAAATGGTGAAGTGGAAAGATTCAAAGCATGCCTGGTTGCAAAAGGCTATAATTAGGTAGCAGGATTTGATTACCAGGAAACTTTTAGTTCTGTAGCAAAACAGACAACAATGAGAATTTTCTTTGCACTTGCAGCAACATGTAATTGGCATTTGCCTCAGCTGGATATAAATAATGCATTTCTAAATGGAGATTTAGAAGAAGAAGTATATATGGATTTACCTAAGGGGTTTTCTGTCAAGAGGGAGTACATTGCAAATTCAAGACTAGTTTGCAAATTACATAAATCTCTGTATGGTTTGAAGCAGGCATCAAGGCAATGGAATGCAAAGTTTTCTACAGCCATTCTGAGATATGGCTTTCAGCAGTCAGCCTCAGATCATTCATTGTTCACTATGAAAATAGATGATGGAAATTTTACAACATTACTTGTTTATGTAGATGACATTCTTATTGGCAGCACATCTGTTCAGGAATCAAACAAAGTCAAGGATTTTCTGAACTCTCTTTTTAAACTTAAAGACTTGGGGACAGTAAAATACTTTTTGGGGCTAGAAATTGCTAAGTCACTTGAAGGGATATCAATATGCCAAAGGAAGTATACTCTTGATTTTTTGGAAGAGAATGGGCTTCTTGGAGCTAAACCAGTAAGTACACCGATGATTATAACCGTAAACTCTCCAAAGTTAAGGATGGGGAAGTATTATCAGACCCAACACGCTACAGGCAATTGATTGGAAAGCTGATATACTTGACTTTCAGCAGACTAGATATCTGTTATGATGTGTAGGTTCTATCTCAATTTATGGACAAATCGGGAAAAGAACATCTAGTTGCAGCTCATAGGATTTTAAAGTATTTGAAAGCATCACCGGGGCAGGGAATACTATTAAAGTCAAAATCTACTCTAAAAATATCAGGATGTGCTGATAGTGATTGGGCAAGATGCTCAGACACCAGAAGGTCAGTCACTGGATTTTGCATCTTCATTGGGGACTCACTTGTAAGCTAGAAATCAAAGAAACAGTCAGTAGTTGCAAGGAGTTCAGCTGAAGTAGGGTACAGATCAATGGCTTCAACTTGCTGTGATATGATCTGGATCAAAAATATCTTAGAAGATTTCGGAATCCAACAAGATGAAGCAATGGATCTTTATTCTGATAGTCAGTTTGCTATACACATAAGCAAGAATCTAGTGTTTCATGAGAGGACAAAACACATAGAAATATATTGTCATTTTATTAGAGAAAAAGTCCTCACTTGGTTGATCAAACCAAAGCACATTTCAAGCAACACACAAATTGCAGATATTTTAACTAAAGCATTATGGGGTAAGAAGAAAAGAAAGAAGCTTATACGTGTCTTTTCAGTAAAGAGTTAAAAGTTCAGAACTTCACCGTTTGATGTACAGTTTATTTTCAAAATTTAGTTAGTGTAATGATTAGTTAGTTAAGCCTTTTTAGCTGATTCTTCTTTCAGCTTAAGGTTGAACCTCTGTATATAAACTTTGTAGAGTTCTTTTCCCTATTAGGTAATGAGAATATACCATTCTCTCGTAATTCTACGCCGCTCTCTCATCTTTTCTGACATATATAACTAGAGGGAAGGCAAGTGGAAGAAGATCGGTGTTTTTCGTTGATTAATAAGCCAAGCAAGACCCGCAGGCTGCAGACAGCAGGACAGCTTGCTGTTGAGGAGAGAGGGCCAGAGTTTATGCGGTTGCCGTCAAGGGCAAAGAGGGACCAACACCCTCCCAAGCTGGGATCAAAAAACCTAAATCAAGCTTTATATGTAAAAAGGGAATATAGACGGTTTTTTAAGGAAATTTATTACTAGTGATGAATATTCTGCCATCCCCACATATATCCACTAGCAATCAGCAGCCAGCAAACCTACAAGGAGATGTGGTACCGACCCTGGTAATTTTAGCCGGCCCGTTGTTGTTTCAATATCTCTTTTCCTTTTTCAAATTCAAGAGATGGGGAGGCAGAGAGTGAGAGAGATTCCATTGTAAATAGTTACGTTTCAGTCCTCAGTTCATGTCCTAACTATAACACCTTAACACCCTTGACCTAAAACAGAGACGGCAAGACAATTCTACACTGAAAAAACAGACTTCCAACCGAAGTTCATTTTTCTTCTTAACTGGTTATATTAATATATGTTTCGACAGAATTCCCTTACCTGCCGTCTGCCACACTGTGAGTATACATGTAGGACTTGACTTCCCTCTTCTTTCAAACTTCCAAACATGTTTTAACTTGATTACTAATAATTAGTAAACTTTACATTATAGAATCATGGTATTTAAACATCATGTGGTTTACATGCTATCCTGTCAGAAATTTGGGAAAAGGTTTAGTTTGGATCACCCGGTGAGTGAGCTAATCTTTATCAAGAGAAGCATTAAGCTATATAACGGCACATTGTTTTCTTCATATATATATATAATTCTCTGTCAAAACCAAGCCTTGAAATATCTTATATTTCTCTGATAATGTTGGCGTCCGAGGTGTTGAAATCTCTTATTTCTTTGAGACTGCATCTGCATATGCATCAAGTAATAGTAAAGCAAAAACTGGATGTGAAGGCTGAAAGACATTGCCTTTTTTTTTTTCTCGCACGATCTTTATTCAATCGTGAATGGCTGATTACTTTTTTTAATGGTCTTTGCTGGACATTATTGTTCCTTGGTGGTGCTGTTACCTCACTAGACAGTACTCGTCGCTCACTCACCAACGACATCAACTGATCTGGTTGGTGGCTGCAGCGAATGAAGCCACAAAATATATAGACCCAAGCCTTGTTGAAGGCTTGCAAGTCTGTCTCTCTGTGTCTTGTTTGATCTGTGAATGCTGAAACCATCAACTGACTTAGCCATTGGTTTTGATTCGTTCAAGTACTGTGGCCATAACTTGCAAGTATTTGTGGAGCACTCTCCAATCACCTGCATGCAAAGCCAAATACCGAGTTCACTTCTCCTGCAAAGTCCTTGTCATTGAACATGCATGACCAATTTGAAACTCTTGTAAAGATTTGGATTCGTTTTATCCTTCCATACTGGTGATATATCTATTTGGAACCTTGAAAGAGACTGTATATTACAAGAGTACTAGCTAGTTTTAATCCATGAACAATAAAGTTAACAGGTTCTGCAAGCACAATGGATCCACTACTACGTCCAGAAATCTCAAGCAAAGTTGAGATATAGATAGAATGAAGACGACAATGATGGAAAAACCGGCTTAATTGATTGGTTAAGGGTCTCACATCCTCCAACAATCCAGTGAACTGTAATAGATTTCTTTCAAGGGCTTGTATCTATTGAAAAGGTCAAAAGAAGTTGGGCTTAAAACATGAGAGAGGGTCCAGCATAGGTTGGGCTATGGACATGTTTGGTTTAGATAGACATCAGTGGGCTCAGACAGTCTCTGTTACTTTCCTTTCCTAGTAGAATTCAATATAATTTAATTTTGGTTAAAAGTTGAATTGAGGGATGATCTGCATTTGCCATTTCTACATCAAAAATTAAATCAATGGTACAACATTAACTCCATGACGGCTGACAAAGCTAAAGTAACTGCCTGTACAAGTCCCAATAGCTACTGCTACAGACGGTTTTTGTTTGTGGAATTTTTATATTAAATAAATGAAGAAAGTAAAAATCAGCGGAAGTCTTTTTAAGTCCCAACTACCCACCAGACCGGTCTCTGCAAAGAGGTCCACCGTTATTACCTAGAACCAGAAGAAGTGCAAAATGCACAAGACCCAGAAGCCTAGCATTTACTGATTTGCCTTTAAATTTCTACTTCTCAGTCTGCATTAAACATTCCCATCTACTCCTTACTTATTTCAACAATCTCTCTCTCTTTCTCGCCTCTCTTCCACTACAACTTCTTCTCTCTGCCAAATTCTAGCTCTCTGTTCGGTTGCTGGGAAACCCTATGAAAATGAATAGAGGATTGGGTTTTCTGAATATCGATTGTTTCTATGTTATCATTTACTAAATTCAGAAAATCCCAAATTTTGTTTCCTTGTTTTAGTGTCTCTGCTTTTCTGTGCATCCAGACGGAGGATTAGGGTTTCTTGGAGACGAATTCTGATGATCAGCTTCTTGCTATACGGTTTTGGAGGTTATTATATGTTTTTGTTTCTTTTTGTAGGTTGAACTGGTTTTATTCTCTGCCCTTTTTGCTTAGCCTTTTCTATGTATCTTCATTTCTTTGGCACCGTTGCTACTCTTGAAAAACCAAAAATTTTAGTTATTTTTTTAAAAAAAAAAAGAAGTGCTTTTCGATGAACCTATGTATGTTTAATATGCTTAATGTTCATTGGTCTCCAAGCAATCAAACTGTGTTTGATTTTATTTGTGCCCAACTTGGTAATATTTAATTGGTAAGGAATCGCTTTGATAGTTAATTTTGATTTTTTTTTCCTGTTTCAAGGGTTAAAGAGAGAGTTTTGATGGAAGTGAAGCTGCTCCCTCTGCAATTTGTCCTCTTAGTTACTTCTTTGGTTCTCCTACTTGTGGCTTCTGACACAGTAAGATTGCGCAACCTAGCTTTCGAAAAAGAAAAAATGAAGGCAAATTAGAAAAATATATGCAACTTGTAAATTTATAACTTGTATTCTGAATGTTCGGTTTTGGTTATCATTTTGGTGTCTCAGATTTCTAATGGATCGACTGCAAAATCTAATAATACTTCCAAGAATGAAGGTAATAAAGGTGCAAGATTTGCATGTTATCTTTTTAACTTGTTTACTGTTTTAGCTTTTAAAGGAACTAAATTTGGAGATAACTGGCAATGCTTTCTGTTCTTTTGCACCCAAACGCACACATGCACCACAAGTCGAAGAAAGAGATAATTGGATAAGATTAGTGGCATTTAAGTTTAGTTCACAAATACTCCAAAATGGCTTTTTAAAGTTGTTTATTCCCATGCATAAGATTGTAAATTTACTTATTGAAATGATTTTCATTTACATGGAAAAAAGTTTAAGAGTTTCAAACGAAGTGACACGTTGGCATCCACTTGACTAACTGCTGTGCAAATATAAATGCAAGTATCAAGCTGATAATGGAAATATTAATGGAAAAAAGGTGTTACATTGCAAATTAGGAGGGAGACTTCTATTCGGGGGATGTGTTTATATTTTACCTGTTTCCTCAAAGTAAATTAATGCTGAAACTTCTAATACCTGGCTATGTTATTATAGTTATAACCTTAGAGTACATAATATTCTTAACAGAAATTTGGGCTTTGTCCAAAATCTGGAGAACTGATAACAAATCACCTTGTCATTCCTTACGTTCCTAGGAGAAGTTATTCTTCTAACAAAAAGTAAGGAGACATCTCTAGATACCGTGTATAACGCTGAATGCCGTAAAATGGATAATGTATCACCTTGCATCCCAATACATACACCTTTTGAGGCTGGATGAATACGTATTGGCTTTATTGTAGACTGATTATATCATATATTGTCATATTGCATACTTCCTGATAGTATAACTGTGATTTCTTAAGAAAGATATGTTGATGATTTGAGATTTAGGCTGAATGATTTTGTTCATTGTTGTGGTAAATAGTGACATGTTTTGAAATTGAGCTGTTTCATTTTGTTGGATCATGGATGACAGCAGCATGCCCTTCTGGTTGGGTTATTGGTCCAAATAAGACTAAGTGCTTTGGGTACAATGACAGCTTCCAGTCATGGGATGAATCAGAGAGCCATTGTAAACAATATCATGGACACTTAGCAGCCCTTACATCATTTGAAGAACTAAGATTTGCTCAAGTACTGTGTGGTCAAATTGTCAATGGTTGCTGGGTTGGAGGAAGAGTTAGCAATTTTAATGTCAGTTTTGGTTGGAAGTGGTCGGATAATACTTCGCTCTGGAATGAATCAATTCTTGGATTACCCACTATCAATGCTTCAGTTGATTTGTGTACATTGGTGAAGAATGAATCAGCAACTCTAGGGAGCGAGAGATGCAATGCATCTCATGCTTTTCTGTGCATGGTTGATATTGGTAAGATATATGATTAATTAAAATTTTTAGGAGTAGTTATAGCATCTCGTGCCCCTATTAGATGATATATTTTACCTTTTTCTTTCTTTAATATCTTTGCCATTTTAGTTGAGATTATATTTTTCTACTTGCAGAGGACAAATGTTACTACATGCATTGCCATAAGGAGTATCTCATTATTCTAGCAGTTGTTAGTGGGTTGGTTCTGTGCACAACATTTGCTGTTGTTGTTTGGCTCCTGGCATATAAGCGGAGTAAGAGGCGTAGAAGATCTAGGAAACTATCTAATCCTGCTGCTTCTGCATTGGTTCCCCCCTCATGGAAAATCTTTACATGTGACGAATTGAGGTCAATTACAAAAAATTTCAGTGAAGGAAATCGTCTTCTTGGGGATGCAAAAACAGGTGGCACATACAGTGGACTTCTACCTGATGGATCAAAGGTGGCAGTTAAGAGGTTGAAGAGATCTAATTTTCAGAGGAAAAAGGAGTTCTATTCTGAGATTGGAAGGGTTGCTAAGCTTCATCATCCGAATTTAGTGGCTGTGAAAGGATGCTGTTATGATCATGGTGACCGCTACATTGTATACGAGTTTATAGCAAATGGACCCTTGGATAGATGGCTATACCACATACCGAGGGGTGGTAGGAGCTTGGATTGGGCCATGAGGATCAAAATTGCTACAACTCTTGCCCAAGGAATTGCGTGAGTACAAACACTAGAGCCTCTTTCTTCTTTAAATGAAACTGTAATTGTTACTTTTGGTATCACTGTTGCTGCTGCCACTTACGGACATTTTTTTAGACTTGCTCTATTTTTCTAAATTCTAAAAAGATTTTCTTACTTATTAATTATTCTTCCTTTTTCATTATTTTCTTAATTAAAGGTGTGTTATTTATGTACTGATAAATCCTTTTCAATTCTTTATATCACCTCTCTTGTCTGTTTAAGTTCATGAAGGCATGCTTGTTAGAATGTCTCCTAGTTATGGGCTGAAAGAATTCAGTTCATTCTTATTAGTTTTGCCACCTCAGCACTACAGAACACTCTTGAATAGAAAACTTTCACTGCGATCATAATTACATATTAATTTTCAATTTTTGCTGATTTTTTAGCTCATTTATATAACTTTGAATTAGTTTATGTACTTCATACTTTTTGGAAGGCTTTTACTCTTTTTTCCTGGTCAGATGTGTTTCACAAGTTTATATCTTAATACAGGTTCCTGCATGACAAGGTTAAGCCACATGTTGTGCACCGGGATATACGTGCAAGCAACGTACTACTTGATGAAGAGTTTGGAGCCCATCTGATGGGGGTTGGTCTTTCAAAGATTGTTCCATGGGAGGTAATGCATGAGAGGACTGTGATGGCTGGTGGAACCTATGGATATCTTGCACCCGAGTTTGTATATAGGAATGAGCTCACAACAAAGAGTGATGTCTATAGCTTTGGAGTGCTGCTGCTGGAGATAGTAAGTGGGCGTAGGCCTGCTCAGCAAGTTGATTCAGTGGGTTGGCAGAGTATATTTGAATGGGCAACGCCTCTGGTGCAGGCACATCGCTACCCGGAGCTCTTGGATCCTCTCATATCTTCATCAACATCTGATGTTCCAGAAGCTGGTGATATTCAGAAGGTGGTTGACCTTGTGTATGCTTGCACGCAAAATGTCCCTTCTATGCGGCCTAGAATGTCTCATGTTGTTCATCAATTGCAACAGTTTGCCCAGCCACCTGTCACAAAGTAATTTAGAGTTTATCTCGAGCTCTGGGGCTTTTTAACGCTAAGTGCGGAATGTGATTTGAGCAATTTCTCTGACCAATTAAGTTGCCAGAGCTTTAATTTTGCAGAACAATAGTTTAGACCTATCATAGTGCTAGTAAAATCAAAGGAAACTTGATTCCAAGGGAGTCATAGAGGATCTGTACTTTATGCACTTGAAAATGGTGAAAGAAGAATAGTTCATCGAGTTGGATGAGATTGTTTGCTAGAATGTACTTAAACCGTGGAGGATTAGAGAACCGATTTTTCTAAAATCCGGTGGCCATTATCCAGGTCATGCAGCGTAGCTGGACCACTAATTGTTGGCTTGGCAAGTTGTCTGCACTGCAGTCTGCAGTCAGTGTATACTGCCTAAAGCCATCCTGTTGCTTTTGGCTTCACATGGTGCTTAGCTTTTCAGCTAGCCTTCATCATGGCTGCAAGCCTGACATCCGAAGTAGTGATGGCAAGAGCCAAGAGGTAACCTGACCCTGAACCTGTCCCATCCTTCCCATGTCTTTAACCTGAGCCAAGGGTATAGGTGATGACATTTTTCTCCATTCACCTTTTCTTTAGTAATTGGAAACAATAAAAAACCTGGGTGAAGGGCTGTAAGGATGGATGAGGAATACGCACAAAGTTCGCTAAAGAAACAGTGCAGAGAGTGTACAATTCAATGGTTGCCATTGCGGTGGATTTATTGAAGGGAATCGATTTACTGTACATAGATTTTGTTGAACGTTATAATTTACATGTGGGTCTCGAGAAATGCTAGTATAGCTAAACCCGCCGTCCAAACATCGTCGTCCAATACATGTTCCTCTGGGGAGTGACTTATGCCTCCCCGACAGCGGACAAATAACATCCCAACCTGTTCCAAAATGATGGCTACCATTACCATGTGGCGAGCAAAATTCACATGCTATAACAAAGTCGTAAGTTAAAGCAAATAGAGAATGAACCTTGGTTAGATGAGACATGGCCATCGCATCATGTCCTGCTCCGCTCATTAGCACAGGAACCTCATCTTGAATCTCCCCCATCATTTTGTTGAGAGCAGTGTAAGATGCAGATTTTAGCTGTGAACTCAGTTCAGGATCACAAATTACTGCATTTGCATCATGCTGAAATGATCCATAGCAGAGAGAGTTAATCATTATCCTTGTTATGCAAATGCCTTGGAGAAAAAAAGAGAGTAAAGTTTCCTTACCTTTCGTTCAATGATGCAAGATACAGAACGTCTATCGCATATTTGATACATCCGATTAGATAACTCATAAAGAACAGCCTCACGTCCCACATCATCGATTGCACGTAAATCCACAGTGAACGTTACCTGTATGAGAGTTCATATTCACTGCTTATTAGCATTCCTGTTTAGGCTTACATTAAGATGTGTTCATGTAAGAATTTCTTGCCTGGCCTGGAATGACATTACTTGCACTTGGCCAGGTTGATATTTCTCCAACAGTACAGACAAGAGAAGTGGACAATGATTCCATGGTAAACTCGTTGTAATTACCACTATCAGATAAGAAATCTCGAGGATGTTTACACAGACTTTCTAGCAATACAATCAGTTCGGCAGCAGCAGCCATAGGGTCCCTACGCATTGACATTGGTACTGTTCCGGCATGTCCCTGTGAACCTCTCACTGAAACCTGCGAAGCAGAACAGTTCAATAAATGAAAAACAAAAAGAAAGACTGAACTACTGTTAGGAACATTAGAATGTGAATATTTCACATATATCCAAGTTGAGAGCTTACAGCATTAGCTAAGACTTAACATATGTCATCAAACATCCATATGGACAGTAAGCCCAAGGTTGTAAAAAGGATCATAGAGCAAGTATGATTGAGAAGTTTCATGTATGTAATTTTGAAACGATAATATTTACCTTCATACGTGTCTGTCCAGCTATGCCTTTAACTACACCAAGAGGAAAACCAACCCATTCGAGTACAGGTCCTTGTTCAATGTGAAGCTGCAGCATCGAATCAAGTATTTGAAATCGAAAACTAAGTTTTTTCATTCAAGATCCCAAAATAACTGGTATAGGTTTACTCTGATAATAATGCAATGCAGGCCAACATACCTCAACATAACCCCACACTGATGCAGGGTCATACTTCAGCTGTAGTAGACTTTCCTCTGCTATGTCTATGGAATTCCCCCTAAGAGAATCTTGCACTGTCACACCACTAAACGAGGATTATGCATAAACATACTGATTATGGGCAGTGTAATACGTAGACATGAAAGGGGTGTTAATCAAGGAAACCTCTTATCTGATATCTTCAATGCTGTAACTGGTAAAACACCAGCTACAGCAGCACTGCCTAAAAAGGTCGATTGAAACCTCACTCCCTCCTCATCGCTAAATGCAATCACCTGCAAGTTTCAACAAAATAACAATAAAATATCAAGAACTAGAATACTTTCAAAGCCATTCATTTTAAAGCATGTCCAGATGAAAAGTCAGTATCTTTTCAACAGATAAAGTAATCAAGATGTATCAGGTGAAAAAGAAAAAACTGGAATATAGCTTGGCTAACTTGCCTCGATTGGTCGTTTTAATTCTCCCAACTTGCCATTGCTTTTCAAAACTTTTAATGCAGATATAGCAGAAATTATACCTAATGACCCATCAAATATGCCAGCATCAACAACAGTATCCTATTCGCAAAGGAGATTTTTCAACTATCAGAATGACTGTGCCATTCATATTTTGAATCATGAAAATGAGTAAATTTTGGAAAGGGAAAGGCGTCACCAAATGAGAGCCAATCAACAGAGCTTGAGCACTCGAATTGATTCCCCCAACTCGACCATGCAAATTGCCCATGGAATCCACCCACCTGCAAATCAAAATAACCATTAGTCCAGAGATTAAGAAAACCTGAGTAAGATTTTTCACAGAAGGTAGAAAGCTAACGTTCTCAAACCAGCATCCTCCATCCATTCCCGAATAAGAATTCCTGCCCTCACAGAAGCTGGGCTCATAAATGTTCTCTCAAGATAGCCATCAGCATCACTCACCTATTAATTGAGGCAAATTTATTAAAGTTAAAAGTTAACCAACTTTGCTGCCACAACAACTCAACTGGTCACTGATCAGTAATCAAATTTGGATGCTCCAACTACATAACCATTGCTAGATCCAATTGCAGTGTGTAATAATCAGTTCAATTCTCATTGAATAAAATTCCATCACTTATCCAAAAGAATTAATTAGTTCAATTCTTGAGAATTAAGTGCCTAAGTAGCAGATGTACACTGTTAAGCAGACTCAAGAAATGAATTTCTCTGCATTCTGTTTACTGGTTTAATGATTTCTAACAGATATGATATGATATCAAGAATTTCTGGGTCAGGAAATAGAAGCAAAGTCTCTGTCTTTTTATGTTTTCCTGTTGTTATTTGTAATCTGATAAAATAAGAAAAAGCTCATCTTTGAGACTTTGACCGCATCATCTTTGCCTATCAAGGAAAGAAAAATGTCAAAAATAAAAATTGATAAAGATATGAAATGTTAAATACCTTTCCAAGCTCATTAAGCCTTGCAACTGCCTCGTTCCTCAATATTTCTGAATGCAAAGCGCTAGTCTTGCCTTCTTTATCTTCAATAACCAAACAAGAGAAACACAAAAAGAAAACATTAGCATGGGCAGGTAGCTACTATTGCGGAGACAAAAATGGAAGGAATACAGAGAAGACAATTTCAATTTTTCTGCTTTCTTTATGCTTTCTTGTACAGGACAACTTCGGTTTTGTTGGAAACATAGTTCTCGGATAACTAAAAGAGCCTCACTTTATTGTGTACAGGAAAACGTAAAAGAGTTTCAAATTGAAAAATTTATTCATTGTCAAGAAACCCAATCTCAGAACAAATTCAACGTTTGAAACAAGAAGGAAATGGAAATACCAGCAGGATAGAGATAAAAGGCAGAAGGAGAAGAAGCAACGGAACGGGTCGATAGAAGACTTAGCAAGAAAGAGAAGGAGAAAAAGAGATCAAAAGAAAGAGAGAAATGTGAAATCCTGGTAGCTGTCATGTCCGCCGGGGAAGAGCTTTGCAAAAAAACAAAATGCAGAGCCGAACAGCAGCCACGCAACTGACCAGAGATAAAATTGGTGCACGTTTCTGCTCCCCTTGAATATTAATAAAGCAAAGCCAAAGGAAAAGCAGAGCACCCGACCTCCTTGGCGGGACCCAGGATTCTCGTGGAATCCTGGTGACGTGGCGAGATCTTACGGGGAAAGGTTGCGCTCCTACGTGGAGATGCCATGCAGATGCAATAGCCAAACTAGTGGCAGCGGCAGAGCAGGGGTTGGTCACGTGCGCCTCTTCGTAGTTTGCGATTGCCAATTCCTACTTGCCTTTGGCTTTGGCTTTCATTGGGTTGGCTTTGCTAAGCCTAAGACAAAAAGTCGCAGTGGCCAAAACGTGGCTCGAGAGTCGTGAAGAGCCTGCACCCCACAGCCTACAGCTGGACTCCCCCACACACGTTTTGCCGTTCGCCTTCCTGCTTAGACTTTAGTGACTTTGTGGATCCCACTTGACCTGGACAGCAGCCATGGCAATTTCTGGCCACGAATCCATAACAGTAACAATTTTATTTCATTGATAATCCTAACAATTCACTCCTGCAGTTTCTTTCCATATCCATACGTTTGTTTCTACAATTTGTAATGTCTTCTGTGTCCATATACTTGTTGTTATGATTTGTAATGTCCCAAAAATGGCAGATTTTCTGTTTTCACCATGATTTTTCTTTATATGTTTGTAATCAGAATCCAGGTTCCTTCTGCATTAAACTGTTCTATGTATGAGAAAGGCAAACTTCAGAGTGATTTTGCTCCTTTTCAATAGGGGATCAAAAAATCCACTTGAACAACATGATTTAAACTAGTTTTAGTGAATGTACAGAGTTGGACAG
This sequence comes from Theobroma cacao, assembly GCF_053813885.1. Lineage (NCBI taxonomy): Eukaryota > Viridiplantae > Streptophyta > Magnoliopsida > Malvales > Malvaceae > Theobroma > Theobroma cacao. The sequence continues at coordinate 257,129 of NC_142640.1, forward strand.
GGACAGGATAGAACAGGATAGCCGATGTCTCTTGAACTTAGAATGGTGTTGCCCTGAAACTCTGATCCTTTGGAGTTGAGAACTGATTGGGTAATTTGGATTCACTCACACCAAGACAAAACAACGGTGGCTCTCATTGTTGTTGCAAGCTGGGTCCCTTATCGTGCTAAGTGCGAATCTTACTCACCCACAAAACCAGTAATAGTATTTTACTATTCATCACGCCATTAAGTCACCATTTAAATCACAACATATATGGCAAGTTGTTGCACCTTAATTTCCTTTTCTTCATTATATTAAGTCTTCATGGGGATGCAAATGTGTTGCTTTTGGGAATCTGCAGATTGTTTTTCTGACGTTCTCTGCAGATGGTTTTTGGTGGTTGGAGGCTGATCGCCTCCTGGTTATGTTGATATAATTTATCATGAATTTAATGAATGAAATCCAGCGTTTCAAAAAAAAAAGGTTTAAGTGTTAATGTATCACTTTGATCATATTTTAATCGATGATTATTCTGATGTCTTTCATTAATTGGGGGGTATCGCTATGTTTAAAGAGATTGATATTAAAGTTAAACAACTGGTCTGGCCTGCCGGCCATTGGTTCATCGCTAATCAACAGGATGCTTTATGTTTACAGTACAGATACCTTAGACGGCGGCATGTTGCGTATATCTGCAATGTGCATGGAGTGCTTCTTGGTTTGCCACTTACACTGCCATTTTTAAGGATTTAGCTGGCACACACCCCTTCCTTCTTCCAGAATCCTTCTCCAAATTGAACTTGTACTGGTATTAAATAAATACATAAGCTTGTCCGAGGTTGGCAAAATCTTAACATGATCAAATCGTCTGCAAGAATAAGGCAAGTTGGAGCTTGATATGGCTGGCTCGGGCAGGGTAGGATAGGAACAGCATACCGGTTTAGGCGCTGGCCTACTATCACTGGAGGCCCAATTTTGGACCAATAGGCCTGACCAAACGGTCCACACCAATCCAGTGTTTAACCCAAAAAATTGGCGGCCTAAGCCCTGACGCTGAGAGGGTTTATGGCTGTGGTTTTAGATGCCGTGGCCAATGCCGCCTTCGTGCTACTCTTCTGTTAGCGTCCTCGTTTCGGAAACCCTCATCGCTTCGTTAATCAGCTGTTTCAAAGCATCAATGTCCGGCAAGAGGGTTTCGGTTCTGACCTTCAACTCTCTCACCGCTTTATCCAAGGTACGTTCTTCACGACGTGTCTCTGATTCAGTCAGATGTTTCAATAAATTTCTCAGCACTGCCACTGAAAGATGGGATTTTAATAGCCCTAACAGTGCGTCTCACTTTGAGAATCCTCCATATGATACCCAAAATCCTATAGATTATCAGCAAAAACAAAATGGGCGGGCCTTAAACCCTGGCCGGGGTTTTGGGGAATGCCCTGTGAATGCTTATGTGGGGAGTGCAGTTGGGGACAATCATAATCATGGTGCTGATTTGCGGCAAAGGGGAAATCAGAACGGTGGCGTGGGTCAAAGTGGGAACTTTAGTAATGGGAATTTACAGATAAATTTGCATAGTAGTTATGAAAATGGTTCTTGGAGAGGTGATGAGCAAAGCTCAAAAGGGTTCCATCAGAATCACAGTGGAATGCATTGGGAAAGCGCAAGAAATGAATTGCAGAACAACTCAGTTTATGAAAATGGAAACTTTGGAGGATACGGGGCTAATGCTCAAAATAATGCCAATGTGCAGAATCAAGGAGGGTGGTCTTGGGAGGGGCCTACAGAGGTGAGACAGAATCAAAATAACCTTAATTTACAAAGGTTTTCAGAATCTCAGGGAAGCTTGAATCAGAGCTATGTGCAAAACAACTGGCAGTTTCAGCAAAGCCAAAGTGATCAGCATGGAGCAAATTTCAGTCAGTACCAGCAGAATCGACAAGATATTTATAATGCTAATCCTTATGGTCTGGTATCGGCTACTTCTAATCCCGAGGGAGAGTCAACGGAGGTTTCTGAAACTAGCTCAAATAATGCTACGGTTGAGACGCTGGATGAATTTTGCCGGAAAGGGAATGTTAAAGAAGCAGTGGAAGTTTTGGGGTCGATGGAAAAGCAAGGTGTTCATGTGGATTTGCCCCGAATGTTGCAGTTAATGAAGGCATGTGGGGAAGTAAAAGCTTTACAAGAAGCGAAAACTGTTCATGAACACCTCATAAGATCATTTTCACCTTTGAAAATAAGCATCTGCAACAAGATTTTAGAGATCTACTCAAAATGTGGTTCTATGGATGACTCATTCGAGGTGTTTGATAAAATGCGAAGGCGCAATTTGACATCTTGGGATACCATGATAACATGGCTTGCTAAGAATGGGCTAGGGGAGGACGCCCTTGATCTTTTTTCTGAGTTTAAGAAGACAGGGTTGAAACCAGACGGTAAAATGTTCATTGGAGTCTTTTCAGCTTGTGGTGTCGTGAGTGATGTTAATGAGGGCATGCTGCACTTTGCATCAATGAGCAGTGAGTATGGCATTGTCCCATCCATGGAGCATTACGTGGGTGTTGTTGACATGCTGGGGAGTACAGGGCATCTGGATGAAGCATTGGAATTCATTGAAAAGATGCCATTAGAGCCCAGTGTTGATGTCTGGGAAACTTTAATGAATCTCTGCAGAGTTCATGGGCACTTGGAACTTGGGGATCAATGTGCTGAACTTGTGGAGCAGTTAGATCCCTCCCGCTTGAATGAACAATCAAAGGCAGGCCTCATACCTTTGAAAGATTCTGACCTTGCAAAACAGAATGATAAGAAGAAGTTGCCAAGTCAAAGTCCTCTTGAAGTCAGGAGCAGGGTTCATGAGTATCGTGCAGGAGATACATCACATCCTGAGAATGATAGAATCTATAAACTGCTAAGAAGTTTGAAAGAGCACATGAAAGAAGCTGGTTATATTCCAGAGACAAGATTTGTTTTGCATGATATAGACCAGGAAAGTAAGGAAGAAGCTCTTCTTGCTCATAGTGAGAGACTTGCTCTTGCTAATGGTCTCCTCACTACTCCAGCTCGTGGACAGATTCGCATAATCAAGAATCTCCGTGTTTGTGGCGATTGCCATGCTGCATTTAAGATCATGTCAAAGATTGTTGGCAGAGAGATTGTAATGCGAGATGCTAAGAGGTTTCATCATTTCAATCAAGGGATATGTTCTTGCCGAGATTATTGGTGATTAAAATAAAACTTGAGGTATCATTTATCTCAACTCTCCTTTTTACATTTTTGAAGGGCATCTGTAACATGTTAGATAAAGGAAGATATGAATAACCCAGCTAGTAGCAGTGTGATTCGAAATAACTTTCTTTGACTTGTTGATGCCCTTGTACTTGATATTAGCTGCAATTGGTTGTACTTCGATTAAGTAACCCTGTATGATGCAGAACATTAAAATGCTTCAGACTCAGAATATCTGCCAGCCAACTTTATTTTTGTGGCCTGTGACTCCAAGACAGGGAAAGGTGCTATTGTGAACCGTCTCTCACCAGAAACAGGATGTGAAAGGATTGATTCTTCCCGAAGATGAAGTTAGAAAGAAGCTGAGAGAAGAGGAAAGGAGAGAGAGAAGGGGATTTGAAATCGTGGTGCTAAATGGACTCGGAAGGTGTCTTGGTTGAGGGTCTTTAGTGCTTTCTTCCACGATGACCTGCCCTACTGAAAGCTCGTTCATCTGCTAGCCACCAGTAAAGGAACATGCATGGTCGAATTGGAGATTTTTAATGAACCGAGTTCCTTTTGAAAATTTGATCCCATTGGTTCCTAAACTAACCAATATCCATACGAATATATTGTTTATTCAGAGTGACTGATCTGTGTTATTTTTGGGTACAAAGTGACTGATCTTTTTAAGTTCAATTCGTATTGTACACCAAGAAACAAAAAAGAAGTTTTGAATAGATATTTATTTTTATGCCAATGGGGATGCCCTCTCTCTCGTTGAACTCATTAATGACAATGGGGGTTTTTTCTTTTTCCTTTTTGTTTGTGATTGATCTGGAGCAGGTGGTGCAATGAGTAATAGCGAATTCAGATTAATTTTGATTCTTAATGCATAATAGAGCCCTTTTCAGATTTTGTTTTTGATCGTTAAAAAGTGGTCCTCCCTTGATAAATCTCGAAATCCTACTTAAAAAGTCATTTAAAATTTTAAGAAGAGAACAACAGGACGACAAAAGAAGAAGAAACAGAATACAGAAAACTACGTTGGTGTCCTGGTGCCACGCTTATTGGTGAAGTCTAAAATGCACTCTTTGTTGGGTATAAATAGGTCAAGTTGTAGTTGTAACATTGTTGGGTTATGTCTTCTAACTAAAAAACACAGGAGTCGCAAACTGAACCAATAAGAGAAAAACCTAGAAAACTGAATTTGGTCGGGGAAGGGTCTGGGTGCAAAATTCATATACAAAAGCATAAAGTGGTAAGTGGAAGTGAAAGTCTTTTCGATGGAGAGGAGAGGGCTGAGCCATGAGGAGTGAGGATGGGGCAAGGCTAATATCATGTCTTGAAGATGAAAGTGCCGTCACGGTGGCTATAATGTTGTATTTGATGTTTTCTGTTCACCAAGCGTTCGTGTAAATGCTTGCTCCTTTTGGGTCCTCTTCCTCTTCCTCCTACTGCATCTTCTTTTCTGTTTATATTTGTCTCCTCACTCACATTCTGTGTCTTCGCTTTCTTTTTATTTTTTATTTTATTTGCAGGTAGTACCTGATGAAGGCATTTTGCAATGGACAAAATATCGGCTGCCTGTGCCATGGAATGGAGCATCCAGCTCGACAAGGCTCTCCGCTCCAATAACCCAGGTTTCATCTGCTTCTGTTGTCCTTTTCCTTTAACAAACTCCAACACCAACCCCATTTCTTCTTCTTCTTCTATGTTTTAAGCACTGTTGGGAAACTCATATGTTTTTTCTCAAACAAATTCAATAGCAATACAATTGTTTCACCACTAACAAGAATTTCTCCTTATTCAGCTAGAGCTGTGGAGGCCATATTACAGACTGGATCAAGACTTGAACAGTGGAGACAAGAACCAGAAGCAACTAAGGCAATATGCTCCATCTTTGGTTTAGTCCCTGGCGAGGACAGGCTTTTTGCCAACACAATACTATTAAGGCTTGCAGACGCATTTCAGTCTGGTGATAAAAACATCAGGCTATCTGTTGTCAGAATTTTCTTGAAAAATAGTAGGTATGACAGAAGCAAGAAAAATAGGAAACGAACGAGAGCAACTTTTCTGAATGGCAGAGTGTATAACCATGCAGAACTTTTGAGGAGAGTAAAGGTTGTTTTTGACACAGGTGATGTTGAGTCGAGAGCATTGGCTTTAATTCTCTTTGGTTGTTGGGCTGATTTTGCAAAAGATAGTGCAGAGATACGTTACTTGGTACTTTCCAGTATGGTCTCTTCTTATGTTATGGAGGTGAGTCTGGTGTCTCAACATCAGTATTTCTTCTGCGAAAACTCAAATGTTCTATTTGTTGTTATTAATATATTCTTGCTACTCTGTTTTTATCTTAAAGAATGGTGATTAGCTGAGCTTGTTGAGCCAAATCTAAGGCATTTAACTTAAAATTGGGGTCCTCAATGGGTTTAGATATTATATATACTCACAAAACATACACATGCGCAGACACATATCTTGCCTCTTAGATTCAGCTACCCACCTTTTTAAACAGAGATAAGAAACAAAGGATAAGAAATCTTCTTGTTGGCTATTGCCCTTATTGACATGCCACTTGCAGTGACTTATTATTTGTAGAAAATGAGTAGAACTTATTTGCGGCCTTTGCTTGGTTTCTATAGGTGAAAGCATCATTGTTTGCTGCTGGTTGCTTTTGTGAGTTAGCAAATGACTTTGCATCTGTTGTCTTGGAGATGCTGGTGAATATGATGGCTTCCTCAGAAACACTGCCAGCTGTAAGGTTGGCTGGTGCGAATGTTTTTACTAGAATGGTTTGCTCATATTCAGTTTCAAGTAGAGCTTACAAGGTTTTGTATCTCTCTTTCACTCGCTCATATCCTGAAACATGCATATTCCAATTTGAACATGTAGATGTATCTTTCTGGTTATTGTGCAAAATTATGGCCCAGTCCACTCAGGCCTCCAGAGGACAATTTTTCTAAGTTTTTGCCAGGATCATATCATGGAATGGTACATGATTTTTCAGGGAATTTTTCACATGTTATTTTGCAGAGGAAACGCTTAATGTTAAATGAGTTATTGTCTCTTGCATCCCTTTAAAAGAACTGAGTCTTACTCTTGAGGCATATAAATGCATATATTTCAAAATTTTCTAATATATCATTCTCTGACTTCTCCAATATTTTTCTTTGGTTGACAAAAGTGTGACCATTTTAGATATAATGAAAATTTCATTGACAAGTAGAAGTCCATTCATTATTCAGAAAAACAAAGCGATTATGTTAGTGACAAGATTACTATTGTCAAAATTTATTCTTTCACCAGACTCTCTGTTTTGGATCTTTTCATTTTAGATACAATTAACCATTTCTTTCTTTTAGACTGGTGTAAAGCTGGTGTCAGATTCTTCAGAGCAGAATTTTGTTGTTGCTATGCTGGTATCACTCTCAAAACTTGTTTCCAAGTCAACAGGTCTTATTTCTGAGCAGGTACTTCTTCCGGCATCAGTTCATGTGGTTGGGTCAGGGCCCAGCATACTGCTTGTTTAGTTTTGCTAAATATTTTCTTTCCACTTGAATACAGGTGGACTTGCTTTTATCATGTCTTAGCCAGGAAAATCCTGGGCAGTTGAGAGTAACAGCATTAAGGTGCTTACATCTTATTTTTGTAAAAGAAGGGTGTTGCTCTCCTGTTAATGTGCATGTGATCAAAACATTATTCACCATAGCAGATGAACCTGAACTGCCATCAGTCATGCAATGTGGAGCTCTGCAGATTTTACATAAGGTTATCTCTAAGCCAATGATAAATTAGTTATTTAGTATTGGTAGATTTAAACTCTGTTGATGTATTTTGGGCAATTTGCAGATCCTTTTGTATACACTACCTATTCTCCCTTCTTTCAAGATGCTTGAATTTGCTCAGCTGTTAGCCATTCTAGAAAATGCTTCCCAGTCCCCAATCATGTCCAAGAGCCTTGCAGCTCTTTGTGTTCTGACAGATGTGTCAACCAAACTTTGGGCAAAATCGGAAAGTGAATCTTTTGTTGTTTGTTCCTCACCTTTGCCATCACGGGTCATCTCATTAATTATGGAGCGGCTTAGCTCACTGATAAAAGCATTACCTAACACTTGTCAGACCAACTCCAGAATATGTCAAGAAGTTAAAAGCCTGCTAAATCTTATGCTTCAGCTGGTTGGAGAACATCCAGATTTGGGTGCAATGGTGCTGGATGAAATGAGTTCTTTTATTGAATATTTCGTGAATCTCGAGGAAAATTTCATGGCTATCAGACAAATTGATACTTCTGAGATTATGGACTCTGAAGGAGAAAAATGGAAAGTCTTCAGGTCCAAGCTTTTATCTATTATACACACATTTGTGGCTGCCTGTCTTCAAAATCTCAATGAAGCTGGTGCAATCACTACCAATGTCTTTGACAAATTAAAGCTTCTGGTGGAGCTTCTACATCATGGCAGGGTGTTTGATTGCTATACACGTACCATTTACTCTTTACTGTTGCATTCTCATCTTTTTGGAAAAATTGATATTTTTCTTATCAAGCATCCATTTAAGCATGAACTTGCTACCCTTGAACATGCCAGCAAGATGTTGTCAGAGAGGGATAATTGGCATGCCTATAAAGCTGGAATATATGCAGCATGTCAGGGAGCATGGATCATAGCAACTTTTATTTTTGCACAGCTAATGACAAGAGTTCAATCTGATTCTTGTTATTGCTGGCTTAAATTGTTAGTTCAGTTTTCCTATTCTGAAGCTAAAGTCCAGCTTAGTCTCTTGCCAAAGCGACAATCCATCTTAGTAGGTTCACTGGATATGAATGAACTCCTGGCTCCTTTCAAAGATAATTTAGGAGAAGTTGGAAAAGATGCTGAAGGGAATAACAATGAGCCTAATTATAGGGATGTGCTTGTTGCAGCATACCACAATCTAAGTTCTTCGCTCGAAACATTAGAAACAGTTGTCATTTCTGGAAAAAAATTCTGTTTTCAGAGATGGTTCTTCACTCTCAGAGCAAAGTTTCTTGCGGCTGCTGGGGAGATTCTTGAAGTTTTGGACACATCTAAGGAGAAAAATGTTAGCAATTTTATTGAGGTTCAGAACGGAGCTTTGGCCAGCCTCGTATGTCTACAAAAGACCACTGAATTATCTTTCCGATTGAAGAGAATAGCAAAGGAATTGGATCTGATAAGCTCATCTTTTGTTGGTATAGATGTTGAGAGCTCTAAAATCATTGCAACACTTGCACTTAATTGTTCGTTATTGGCCTTTACTGCCGGATTCCCACTATTCTTTCCAAATCTTCCTGCTTATAAAAATTTAAGAATTTGTGATCATGAGGATTCAAAGCAGAATTATTTAAGTTCAATGCTACTGCAAGATTTGCTTGGGCGTTTGTTGCACATTGACAATGAGATCAGCATGTATCTCTGTCGACTTTTAGATAATGGAGGACATCCCAAAAAATGTTTTCACCTGCAGTCCAGAAATCAAATATTGAAAAGTGGGCATGAAGTAAGGGATATACTCAATATTATAAGGTATGCTGTTTCCACTGTGGTTCGTTTGCAAAGTGAGACAAACAGGATGCAAAATGAGGTGAGCATATCCCATGTTACAAAGACTGGGATAGAGCTACTGTTAGACATTATTAAGAAATGGCTTCAAATCCCGTTTCAGGTCCCAAAGCATTTCTTTAAGATAAGGTATATGCTCAACACTTTTTCCACTTTTCAGCTTTGTTTCTCTGCATGGTTTCAATTAGGAAAAACTTTTAGTTGACCCACTGAAGATTGTGAGGATCAATGGCTATCTCGTTCTTCTTTGTGTTCTTTATATAATGATTCTCCTTAGTGTTATCTTCTATAGTGGTCTACATTTCTTTTGCATTAAGCCTATAGTGGAGCTGATTGTGATAACCGATAACTTCTCCAACTTTATGATAGTCTGATTGCTATAATTGAATTAAATTTCAGGCCTTTAATTGGTTCAGAGCTCTTTGTCTTCAATACAGACACCAGAAATCAAAATGAGATTAGCGTCTTGCCTGGCTTTCACCTCTCACTAAATCTCTGCCTTCAACTGAGAAACGCCCCACCTGAATTCCCACTTCGTTTGACAAAATTGTACTGCCTTCTTCATTGTAGAGTGTCCTTTCAGAAGCCGTCCCATAGTGAAAGAAACTGTGAACAAATGGAATGGGATTGTCAGCCTTGGGAGAGTGAGGACATGGTAGAAATGAATGAGAAGTTATTTCACTACGTGACAGAGTGTGCAAAGAAGACTAGTTACGGTAAGTGTGTCAGGGATGATGATATCAATGGTGACCAGGTTGTGAATGGATTTGTGTGTTTTGAACCAAATGCTAAAGGGCAAGGATTTTCAAATTGTGTACTTGATGTCTCTCATTTTCCAGTGGGTTCTTATAGAATCAAATGGTATAGCTGTTGTATTGACAATCAAGGTTCTTATTGGAGTATTCTGCCATTGAACTTTGGACCTGTATTTACTGTACAGCAGTCTCATGTGATCTGATATTGTGCATGGTCGACTGAGTGAAAATGTGATGTTTCTTCTTGGTGTTATTAACTTATAGGGTTATTATGTCAAATTTTTTACTGCTATATGTTTTAGAACTGTTAAATTATGAATAGAGCCTCTATTACTTCCCAATACGTCTTTAATCATTGTTCATATGTGAGTTTTACAGTTTATGATTAAGTAACAAATAACTCGAAGAAGGTACATGTGAGCATTTACATAAAAGCATAAATCGGGTTTTTACATTGAGTTTTACATGCATATTGCATATTATACATAGATTGTAGTAAGATGTTTTTGGAGTTTGGTTAGTAATTTTCCATTGTAGAATAATGCAATGTTTATAAATTGAGTGATTCTCAGAAGTGGGATTTGACCCACGGCTTCTCACGAAGACCAGAACTTGAGTCTGGCGCCTTAGACCACTCGGCCATCCTGACGTATTCTTTTCTTGTATGTAGAACAGCTACCACTCGGGCATCCTCACATGTGTTCTTGTGTTTAGAGTGCTAAAGACAGGCTCTATAATCTATTGATTCCTCAGGCATCCTGACATGCTGTGTTGTATTTAGAGAGCTAAAACAGGTTCTATAATCTATAGATTCCTGAGTTTTTAAGACAGCAGGCCCTTTTAGGATTGGCCTTTTTTTAAAAATAAAATCGTAGCAAATGATTCTTTGAATCATCCATCAGTTTCTAAAAGTAAAGATTTCCCCCAAATTGGAAAATCAAAATGGGCAGACACCCCTTCTTCTTGCTTTGGACAGCAACGTTCAATTATAAATAGCCACATAGCCGATCGAATATTGCTTCTTACTTTCTAATAGTACTTAAAATTGCAGCTGCTTATGCCCATTTCTTTTTTTCTTAACAAAGGGTAAACTGCCAACTGCTGCAATGTGAAAAGCTTAAAAGACAACAGGTGGAGATCCTGTTAACTTGAAGCAAAGAAAGGTTTGAGATTTGGTCCAGTTACTTCAAGATGAAGTATTAGCTATTGAAGCTAACCTTACCCAACAACATCAATGAAGCCACCAGATTCCTTAACTTCTCCATTTCTCTTTCTACAATCAATTACTTTAACAAACTTGTATGTTGAAGCATGAAAAATAATCATACCTTACTCTTTTCGATGCATTAACTTATAACAACATAAACTGTCATTGGTTCAACTAACACCTGATCCTTCGTGATTATGTTGATGGGTTGTTCGTGGGGAATGGGATAATGAGAACTGTAGTTTTTTCCAATTAGAATAGTCAAGCTTTTACCATTTTTTTAATAGCTTTGGACATGATGGTCATAGGGGTTTTCTTGTACATTTATCATGAAGAAAAACACCACTTGGTTAAAGAAAATAGGAAGAGGAAAAAGGATGCCTTATTTTGGGTTGGGTTTAGGGGGGTTGGTTAGGATATCTATCTGCAGTTGCCTAATGCACAGCATGCATGCTGTGGCACTATGACGTAACAGGTTGATTTTGGGGACGAACCATCTTGATGATTTGTTTGTCTTCAACCTTCGTCATTTCATAGAAATTGACAATTGACAACGTAGTGCGGTTAGGTGCACTGTGTTTGGAAGCAGCTTGCCTCACTCCAAACCACTGATTCTGCTAATCACTCCCCGTGAATCACTGTCTGTCCTTCGCATAACAAAGAGGAATGATCTGGCTCGTATCATGCACGTTTCTCTGTGTCTAGTTCTGCCCAAAGCTTGGACTTGGATCGCAATTTTCATCAAGCCACTTGGCTGCTCTAAATGGCTGAGGAAACAGTATCACATACCCTGGCCTGCTGTTTCATATGGCTAGTAATTCAAGTGATTAATGACTGGTTATAACATTCATTCTTAATGGCAATTTTAATATACTTTCGCTCCACAAAGCTTAGTAACTGATTAATTCCTTTTCACTGATCATGTGACAAACTGACAAATTCCAAGAGCATCCCCCTTACGGTGTCGTCCAATCTTTCTCTTCCTAATCTCAACCGACCATTGGATCAAGGCCCCGTAACCAACACGAAGAAATCAAGAAATTTCCATTAATTCACAAGAAGAAGATATTTCCAACCCCCATCAAGACAAAACAATAATGAAATCACCAGTCACCACCCACCCATGTATCCGATTTGGCACCATATGACTGATCCACCAACTGTTCCGTGAAACATCTGCTCTCTTTTCTGAACTGCATAATTTTTCCTGAAGCATAACCCCTTTTGGTCATTGCCCTTGTTTCTGAAAATACCTTTTACACAATGTCAAACTTGCTAGGGTCCGTTAAGTAAGAAGTTGGTAACTGATTACTTTTTTGTCAGAGAAGAAAATTTTTCAAACAAGGCTTACCTAGGCACAGCCGCAAGCAATCCTCACGTCCATAAAACCAAATAGACATTTTTAAAAGGAACTAAAGTTATGGGTGTCGTGTGTGTGATCCAATATTATAAAACATTATAAGATTTTCCTAGGAAATCTTAGTTAGCCCCTTCTCTTCCCATGTCCCTCCTGCAGGATCTTGCCTTTGTCATTTAAATATTGCCAAAACGCAAAGAAATCAGACAGAAAGAGATGGACAGGACTATGGCAAGAAATGCTCTAGCACTCTCCGTGATATTGGGTTTGGCTAGTTTGCTCGTAATTCAGGTTTGTGGTGATAATTCAAGGGTGGGTCAGTTTTCTGCTGCTCATTACTATGAACAAATGCGCCAATTGCAAGCCTTCAAGGCTTCTCTTATTGGTCGAGACTCGGTTTCAGGTTCAGCAATCTCTCCCTCCCTATCCTCTGCTCGGCAGCTACAGGTATTTCTTCTGTTTCTGGTCATTCTTTTGTTCCTAATATTTTCCCCGAAGTTTCCGATGACATTATTGCATGCAACGGATGAGAGATACAGGCAGCAGCATCGGTTCCACGTGTGTATCAAGTAACAAAATACGGAGCAGATCCGACAGGGAAAGCAGACAGCACAGAAGCACTAAACAAGGCTATAGCTGATGCATTTCAGAGTCCAGGTGAAGGGTCCTGGACCTTGATGGACGGGATCACTAATCTTGGAGGGCCACAAATTAATCTTGAAGGTGGGAATTACCTGATCAGTAAACCACTGCGGCTGCCTTCTGCGGGTGCTGGCAATTTTATGGTATGCCTCCCCTAGTTGAAATTATTTTCTGCAATGTCCTAAATTTTCCTGATGAAAACAGAAGAAAATCTACGTCGTCCTCATCTACGTACCTATGTATAATTTCTGTACCAGCAGTGGCACATGGCATTTTGTGGTGAAACCCAAGATAACTTGTGCCTGACAAAACCGCAATCAGACAACATTCCCTGTCGAAGATTTCTAGTAGATGTTAACGTCTCTGAACAGTTTGGTCTCCCATTGACCTTTTGGGATCATGGAAGATAGTACATGCGTGTTAGGACCTGATAAAAAACATAAAATTTCTGCAGTTGTTCAGAATTGAAATTACAGTTCTCATAGATTTGAAACTATGAAAATTTGCCACGTGGCAGCTTTGGACTTGCTCAAAGGGTCAATTCCAATAAGCATTCACAAAACTGGAGGAGCCTAATGGTAAGAAGAGTCTGTGTCAAACTTCATGAACTTTGAATTGGAAAAATAATTAATTACATATCATATGATTTTCTTTGGAAAAGCTATACCCTCACTTTCTTCTAAAGGCTCTTCATTATTTTCTTCTCACAAAGAAGAAAGCTACAGCCATGACAATGAGCTGGAAACTTATATCTGATCATCCATGTGATGTAAGAAAAATTCTTTTCATTTGTCATGAAAAGCGAAATACAGTTGTTCCCTGTTGGTTCAAATTAAAGCAAAAGCAGAAGCTGATGAAGCAACATTTTTTATTTGGCAACATCAAGTTCAATTAAGGATCACTAAAACTAAATCCATCTCCGTTATTTATTAATTTATTCGATTTGTTATGAAACAGATCCATGGAGGGACATTACGAGCCTCAGATGATTTTCCAGCTGATGGGTATCTTATTGATTTGTCTGCACCATCGGCTAGCAGTCAAGAAGGAAACGAAAGGAGCTCCTTGAATTCACAGCTTGCCTCATCATCATCCTATAACTACGAGTACATAACCCTCAAAGACCTGATGTTGGACTCTAATTATAGGGGTGGAGGCATTTCAGTTGTAAACTCACTGAGGACTAGCATTGACAACTGCTACATTGCCCGTTTCACCACCAACGGAATTTTAGTCCAAGGTGGGCACGAGACCTATATCAGGAATTCTTTCCTCGGCCAGCATATCACTGCCGGTGGGGATGGAGGCGAAAGGAACTTTAGCGGCACTGCCATTAACCTAATGGGCAACGATAATGCTGTCACAGATGTGGTGATTTTTTCAGCTGCCGTAGGAATAATGGTCTCAGGTCAAGCCAACACCTTCTCCGGGGTGCATTGTTACAACAAGGCAACAGGTTTAGGTGGCACTGGGATTTACTTGAAGCTCCCTGGCCAGACACAAACCCGGATAGTGAATTCTTACATGGATTACACTGGCATTGTGGCTGAAGACCCCGTCCAGCTTCACATCTCTAGTAGCTTTTTCCTTGGCGATGCATTCGTTCTCTTGAAATCAATAAATGGGGTAGCAAATGGAGTAAACATAGTGGATAACATGTTCAGTGGCTCCAACAATGGGGTCCAAATTGTCCAGCTAGACCAATCAAATGGGCCTTTCAAAGAAATTGATCAGGTCGTAGTTGACAGGAACAACGTCGAGGGGATGAACCTCAAAGCAACGGTTGCAAGAGTGGCCGTTGAAGGGAATGGCAGCTCCTGGACGGTTGATTTTAATCCTATTCTTCTATTTCCTAACCTGATTAAGCATGTGCAATACTCATTAACCACAAGCGGCAGCTCATTTCCTAACCACGCCCTGCGTAATGTGTCTGAAAACCGTGTTGTGATTGAGTCAGATGTGGCTGCACCAGCAAATGTCTTCGTCACTGTGGATCAAGGAGCATCGAGCTTAATTAGCAGCTGACCTTTAAATTATTTTTCTTGTCCAGATTTCATCTTGCTTGACAATTGTGAATACTGGGTGAAAGCTTAGTATTTTTTACTCTGCCTCAGCACATAGTTCGAACAAATTCATGAAGCTAAATTTTCAACTACTGTTTTGGTGAAGTTTTGATTTCAAAATTCAGTGTAATTGTTGAAAAAATAATAATAAATAAGTCACGGATATGATATAGAGTGACGGAATCGAAGACTGTTTGCTTCATGGGTTTAGATTAACAAACACATTGATATTAGGTAGAATCAAGACATTTAGATGTAGGTGTAGGAATTGAAAGTTTAACTAATTTTGCCATTTTGGGTGTCTTTGGTTGGACAAGAGTCATCATTTTTTTGCAGTTAGAGTAGGTAATCCTACTCATCTGGCAAGAACTAGATGAATTCCACGAATTCGATAACATAATTCAACTTGATCAAAGATGAAAAGACAACATTGTTCTTCCTCTTCCTCTTCCTTTTGTTCAATACATATGAAATTGAAGAGTTAGGTGCATTTTTAGAGCTAGTAATTAAAGAAAACTGTAGGTTCAAAGTTCCACCTGCATGTCATAATTTGTACATTTGGAAAGTTTAACATACAAGTCCAAAAGTGGTTAAGTGATGAATAAGCGACCATAATTAAGAGTGTGAATAATTCAGCATAGCTATTTCATTCTATGGCAGAAGTTAATTAAGAATTTAACTTTACTATAATCCTTGCTTAATGCTTACAGATTATAAAACATATTCGTTTGCCAGGTTCAGTGGTTGATCATAGTAGAATTTAATGAAGGGTTTTTCGTTTTTAGTTTCTTTGGGCCAACAAAACAAATGAAGCTAAGAAAGCTCTGGCTCAGTGATGCTCTTAGAGGAATTTGTTGGGCTTGCCTTTAGCAGTGGGAGAACGGTTGAGCTTATAGAGGTCTCTGATCCAGTCAAGTCATGCTCTTAGATGCTTCGCCGCAATTATTAACTCACCTTGTTCCTATCTGTCAGCATTAATGAATCAATAAATAAAAGATGAAAGAGAGCAATTAAGAAGAAGAAGAAGAAACACATGTTCTCATAGACGCTTTCGGAAACCGAAAGTTGCTTGAATCTTTAATTTTGACTGTTGAGGTATAAAGACAGTATATTTTAATAATCTCTTTGTCTTTTTAAAAAGGAAAAAAGAAACCCCTTTACTTTGTTTTGTCCTCTTCTCTTTTTTTTTTCCACCTGCTTCTAATTTTTCTTTCGGGAGGCACTAGGTAGACCGGACGAGCTACCACATTACTCTAAAATGCTTTTTCTTCTCAATTGAAATGGCAGCAGGAACCGAGGTTTCGTAAAACATCGTTTCCTGTTTACGACTACTAGTAATAGGATTGTTATAGGATTTAGGACTGTGGAACACACTAGCCGAGGCCAGGAAAAAAGTACCCCAAAGCCAAAGAGCTGGTCCAGACACCATACTCCCTAGATATTTGGGCAAAAAGAAACAGTTCGCCCGCAAACCCCTCTCTCTCTGTCTGTATATCTGTCCAAGTGAGTAAATATATCTCAGATTCTCGCAACTTTTTTGCACACAGTGACAAAGTTGCTGTAAAAAGAAAAATGACAAACAAATTCACCTCAGCATTTTGCTTTCTAATGCTGTTCCTGGCTCTGCAAACAACTTGTTCCATGAGACAACTCAAGTTAACAGAATTCCGAGCGAAGCTACAGGCGATGGCACCTCCGCCTTCTACTTCTCTCCAACCCCACTCGTCAGACACCAAAATAGTAAGACTCACACCATATTTCCATACTTGCATTTCTATTTTCTACATGTATTAGGTACTCTCAGCATTCCAGCTTTCTTTTGTCTCTCCTTTCTTGTTCTAATTTGGCACACAATTGTGGGTTTTCTTCAAATGGTGCGGTTCTAGAATGGAAGAGTCTTCTATCCGATTGGGTACGGGGCAGACCCAACTGGGGAGCAAGAGAGCAGTGACGCCATATTGCAAGCGTTGAACGACGCTTTCCAGGTGCAAAGCGGCCTCGAAATGCTACCTGGTGTGACTGACTTGGGTGGCGTTGTAATTGATTTGCTAGGCGGAAGCTACAAAATCAGCAAACCTATAAGGTTTCCTGCTTCCGGCGGAGGCAATGTTGTGGTTAGTTTCCTCTTCTCTTCCTTCTACCAATATACCCGGGGTATAGAATATAGATGATGTATATGGACATATATACGTATAATTTAGATGTATCTGTACTTTTATATATATAAATACTTTGTCTCTACACTTTCTTGCATTGCACCCTGTCATGTGCCTGCTGTAGTTAATGCCTAGCCTTTCTAGGATTATTTGGTGGAACTTTGAAGACAGAGGCTTGGAGTTTTTGAGGTAACTTTTGCAGCAACGCATGTGGTGTCTCTGCCACGTTGGCTCGATGCACTGGACTGGTCGGTCCTTTCCTGCATGAGATGCATTAAACATGATTGCTGTTTTCTGTCCATGAATCTCACTCTTTCAAGTTGAAATATTTATGACCTAATTGCACATTTTTGTTCTACTTTTCCCTCTAAAACTTTGAAATGTATTCAATTTATTACTACAAATTCAAACTCTCACTAACCAGTTATGTAGGTAATAAATGAAACTGTGTCAATAATGACAGGGAAGTGGGCAAAATAAGACGTAGGTCAAGTAAAATCAAATTGGGTGGTTGTAGGCAAAGGAATATAAATCATAAATGCTCTTTTGAACCAAAAAGAAAAAAAAAATCCCCTTTTATGTGCAATCTTCTGCAAAACCTGAAGCCATTCCATTTGGATACTGAATTTCAATAGTATTTGATAGTATCTTGGTCCGAACTCTGAATACACCCTTTTGATTCATATAATGTTCCATGCTTAATCGATCAATTAGGTGAAAGGAGGGTCGTTGCGAGCGTCAAACACATTTCCGGGTAACCGGCATCTCATCGAAGTATGGTCTCCCAATTCTCAGGTCCTTAAAGAAAAGGCATCTGTCCCTACTGGTTTTGCCGATGCAAAAGATCAGAATGTAGGAATCTACTATGAAGACATCACCTTCAGGGACATTCTTTTCGATTCAAGTTATCGAGGAGGAGGGATCTTCATCATTGATTCGGCCAGGATTCGCATAAATAACTGCTTCTTTCTTCACTTCTCAACGGAAGGAATTCTAGTTCGAAAAGGCCACGAGACTTTCATATCAAGCTGTTTCCTAGGACAGCATTCGACAATTGGTGGAGACAAAGGGGAGAAAAGTTTTTCTGGCACTGCCATTCAACTTTCAAGTAATGACAATGCAATCACTGATGCTGCCATCTTCTCAGCGGCCATCGGAATTCTATTAGAAGGGCAGGCTAATATTGTTACAGGCGTACACTGTTACAACAAAGCAACCGCATTTGGTGGAGTAGGAATTTTAGTGAAATCAGCTGGTGCACTAACTAGAATCGACAACTGTTACCTAGATTTCACAGCTATAGTCATGGAAGACCCTGTTCAAGTTCATGTTACCAATGGACTTTTCTTAGGAGATGCCAATGTAGTGCTGAAGTCAATTAGGGGACAAATATCTGGGGTGAACATAGTTAACAATATGTTTAACGGTAACCCCAGAAACATGGTTCCAATTATCCAACTAGACGGGAAATTCAACACTATTGATCAAGTGGTGATCGACCAGAACAACGTGAATGGCATGAACCTGAAATCAACGGTCGGAAAATTGACGGTAGCCGGAAATGGGACAAAATGGGTTGCTGATTTTTCATCGTTGTTAGTATTCCCAGATCGAATTAATCATTTTCAGTACTCATTCCTTATTCAAAAGGAGGCAGCAGCAGGGTTCCCAGTACATGCAGTGACCAATGCGTCAAATAACGTTGTAGTTGTAGAGAGTGACAAAGCAGTCAATGGGGTGGTTTCCGTGGCCGTCGATCAGTACAACTATATCGGAGAAAGCAATGTAGCTTTCAAAAAGTAAAAGTTTAGATGCGCCAAGCTTCATTGTCCATGGCAGCCTCTCCTGTTTCCTAAACTAGTATTACTCTACCGTGGTCAACTTGTTTCTAACAATGGCGTTTTCAATTTATGGGAGTTGATGAAAGAACTTGGAATACCAAAAAAACATTAATTAATCAAACTTCAAGAAAGCTTCTGAATTGAGGAACAGAAGCTTAGGAGTTTGTGTGTGCTTTACACACCCCAATAGCTTAACAGCAATATCTGTGAGTTGTCTCTCGCCGCTTTTTGATGCATTTCACTTTACTTTTCCTTTCCTAAAGTATTTCACCCGATTTTAAAAAGGAAGAAAGAGAACCAAAAACTGCTCACGATGACATCCCGACAATTCCATTTCGCTTGAGTCAAGCAATGATAGGCTACACATTCTATCATGGATCTCTACTCAATGTATCTCGAGAATAATTTCGACAAGTTTCCTCAAAAACGAAAAGTACCCTAATTAACAAATAAAAATCTTCTACTCTTATGAATCAAATGCGATTAAATTTATTTTTAATTATTTTTTGTGGCGGAGTTCAAATTTAAAATTTTTTATTTGAAAATATGATGAAATTACTCTAAAGTCAAGATATTCTCTACACTATCATATTATGATACAACAAATGTGCTTTGTAAAACATGACACCTTATGGACATCATCTAATGGAGTAGATAGACAATTTAAGTGAAACTTGCTTGCCAACTTATCTATCCAACCTAGAATTTGACATCTCAATGAGGAAAAGCAGGATATGAAACTAGCAGAATCTTATTCGTACATATTATAATGTTTGTTTCTTGTGATTATTTGGTTGCTTCTTCTCTAGTAAAAGAAAACCCATACTTATTCTGGGGTTTTGCTATTGTTTTGTGTGATTAGTGATCTCTATATATTGAGGAAAAGGGGAGAAAAAGTTAGTGGCCCAAACACAATTTTGAGACATTATCGCATGCTTGGGAGATTTAGTCAAGGCTTTTCAGAATAATTTTCCATGTCTTCCACAACTTGATGAAGCCAACCAATAGAAATGTGATAAATTCTTGGAAAGAGAGTGTTGCTTTTCCCCTCGCTTTGAAGCGCATTATACAAAAGGGAAGACAGTGGATTATCAAGTAAGCATAAGCATATCCCATGCCACCATTCCCTTGCCCATCATCACATTTACCAGCACCATATATTCATCCCCATCGCTCTTTGGCCTCATGTTTCCTCTTGCTCTGTGTGTACCATGTGTCCCTCCCCCTCCATTTTTCCCATCTCTATCTTCTCACACTTGACGTTCACTCTCCCCCGTTTCACCCTCTCTCCATGGCTCAAACTTCACCAACTCCCTCTGCTACTACCCCCGCCTTAAGCATCGCCTGTCAGGAAACACAAGAACCGACAGTAGACTTGAACCTCATGATCATCGTGGCAGCCATGTTGTGCGCCTTGGTTTGTGCCTTGGGCCTTCACTCCATGCTACAATGCGTATTTCAATGCACGCATCGTGCTGTGACAGAGCCAAGGGAATGGGTGGCCTCGCGTCGACTCAACTCGGGTCTTAAGAAGAAAGAAATGGTAGCTTTGCCAACTTCAACTTATGCCAACTCAGGCTCACCATCATCTGCTTCAGGCTGTGCAATTTGCCTCGCGGATTTCTTGGATGGTGACGAAATACGGATGCTTCCCAAATGCGACCATCGCTTCCATGTTGCTTGCATCGATAAGTGGCTGCTCTCTCACTCTTCCTGTCCTACTTGTAGGCATAGGCTCAAGTCCAATGACTCTATGTCCTCCTTAGATCAAATTGTTACAGCTTTGTGAAGCTGTTTCTTGCTGAAATGATGTACTCATCTTATAAGTAGCATACTTTCTTCCTTCCTTCTTCTTGTTAGTTACTTCGGCTCAATCTATGGAGCACATGGACGATTCTGCAATATTTGAGTTCTGGGATGATGTTATACTAAGTGCTGTAAGGATCGGATTACAATTTTTGTACTTTTGTACGGAGTTACCGGAGAATTTTGGGGCAATGATTGAAGTTGGCTCCCTAGCTATCATGAATGTTACCTATTTATTATCTTTATTTTAATATAGAGCTTAATTATTAAAGCGGCTTCTAAGAAACAGTATTTGTATTTTTCTTCATCATCTTTCCAAGATCATCAAAGATCACTTTATATTATTTATTCCACTTCTTTTAGCACTTTTTTGGTTCACTGCATAATTATATGTGTAGTATAATTGCTTAATTGTAATCTATAATCTGACTTACTACAAACAATTGTGTAAACTGAGTGAAGTGGCCAGTCATATGCAACCGGATCAAACTAGTGTTTCCTTGTGCCTGAGCTACCAACCTTGAAGCTTGTTTGTGAAAGTTAGATTGGACAGAAATATGCCATTAGGATAGCTATACCACCATCACCATGTGATGAGAGGGCAAAGGACAACATAAAACATTCGGAAAAGAGGAAACGTCAGGGAAGACTAGATTGCAAAAATGTTTAGTACATGTCTAGAAAGCAAAATTAGTTCATGTTGGATATGGCAGCAGACATAATCATCTCCGCCACAAAGTTTGCTGCATCCACTGATTAATGTGATAGTATAGGTTGGTGGGATGTGGAAAAAAGAATCCAAAAACATTCTCTTCTCAGTTTCAGGAAACTAAAAATAATGTAAAATTAACAATACTGGTGGATTATCTCATTGATGAATGCATTTGTCCTGGGGCTTGATTCTTAATGCCAGAATTTAATGACGTCATACAAGGGAATCTCCAAAATCTGACCAGTAATTAAACTTCATACGTAACTATCAGAGGAAAATGAAAGCTCACCGTAATTCCTTCTTATCAGTAGTCTAGTTCATGATCAATGCTCTGGACAGTGGTCATGTATTTATCCAAGTGCACTTCATGCAATCACAGGCCACAAAACACAGACCTATCTTCTTTTTAAGTACTAAATGCAAAACCACTAATTTTAATTGAGAACAATAGGCATTCATGTGGAATTCCCCTGATCACATTAAGGAGGACAGATAGAACTGTCATGAAAATTGTATCACCCTTTTTGTTTATTTCTTTAAGCAGCAATTTCAGCCAGAAACCATAATAATTCAACACTTGCCTGGCAAACTAACTTAACAAGATAATTCTCCTTGAATGGTAGTGCTACTTGGTGCTGTCATTCACCACGTCACCTTTTGTCCCACAACTTTTCGTTTGATCAAGCTGGATTTGATTAGTACCAGCAGTCTGCCACGTCATTTGTTTCTTGCAAGTGCTGCTTATCCATTGGGGGTCCTGAGGTTTTAGGATATCTTCTGAACCTGTCTTTTCCAGGTTTTGCTATTTCAACATATATCGGCCTGCCACCAAATACCTGATAAACCCAAAACCAACATTAAATCAAAGTAGAAATATTTACCACAACATTGCCTGCAGACAAAAGTTAAAGCTCACCAAGGTTCTCAAATTCAGGTGATGAAAGTAAGTTTAATGAAAAAAAATTGCAAACAGTGGTAAAATTAACAGTAAAAGAAGGTTTATTGATGTAAAAGAAAAGGAGTGCCTCTGTAATTTTGCTTCATTCAGAGGGGTAAATTAACAGTAAAAGAAGTTTTATTGATGTAAAAGAAAAGGAGAGCCTCAGTAATTTTGCTTCATTCAAAGGGGTGAGAGAAGGTAAGGTAAATGTAATCTACCAATCTTATGCCATATCTATCTACTTTCAGAAAATGAGAAAGTTTGCAATAAAGAAAAGCAGCATAGAACCTGTTGATCCATGTTCTCTACAGCGAGCATTGCATCATCCTGAGAAGTATATTGAATAAATGCATATCCTTTTGATCTTTTTGTGAAATCATCCTTGACAAGCTTAACTGTAATAGATAGACATATAGTTATTTGACTTTAAAACATACACAACAATGGAAATGTAACATATCAATCCTACTAAATCCATTTAATAGAGAGAGACATCCCAATCACCTTCAGCTATTTGGCCAAAATTTGCAAATTCCTTCTGCAAACTGCTTTCTTTGGTAGTATATGGCAAATCTGCACTCAAGTACACCCAATGGATGCCAGGATACAAATTAGGGAAAGACAGAAGAATACAGCTCTTAGAGACGAGATCTTAAAATATCTGAAGGAACTATTTTCAATCTATTTATCTTGCTTGCCATAGACATCCAACAATCCATTGTGACTGAGGTGAAGCTTAGGGTAAAATGCAAAATTTTAAAACTATTGATGGTGTTCTTCAATTCTCCCTCTCAATAATGCCATTATATCTCTCTCAATGATACAACAAGGTAGTGACCAGGACCAAAATCACCCCACTATTTTACTGTTGAGTCATCCTTATTCCTAACCAATTCGCCTCTATTTCATCATCACAGCAACAATCAATATGTTGCAGAGCATTTTTTAAACCGCAAAATTTAACACAGCAAAAACAGCTGTAATTTTGGAGCATGATAAACACTCAAAAAGATGGTTACTTTATAGTTGTTTAAAGCGTATAAAGGGCACTCTATCAACCCTTAGAACCCTGTCGATTGTTGAATAAAGTAACAATCAGGAAAAAGCATTGCCTAATACAAAGGGATTTCTACCAGTAAGCCACTTGGTCCTCAATTCCACCCCTGATGGCAGATAAAATAGAAAACTACTTGACAAACTCAGTAACTCAAACAGAGAAAAGATTATAAAATGGAAACCCAGATTGGGAAAACAATAAAAATGAAAGAAAGAAAGTGTAAAATAAAGTAGTAAGAGTGAACAAGGAGAGACAGAGGTAAGGAGTTTACTTCTAACGAAGATTCTGCTTGCAAGAGGATAGTTGACGATTGATGCTCTAAGTCTGAGGTTCAAGCTTTGATAGGCTTTACAATTTGCATAGATTGGTGAAGGGAAAGAGAGGGTAGCCGCCAACATGGCTTGCACTTCAACCAGAGACTCGATTTATCTGCTCTCTGCTCTCTGCTCTCTGCTCACACAGGGAAACCATTGTCGAAAGGCTCTTTTGCAGCCCGAGGACGCCATAAACCAAAACGCTGCGTTTCGCTTATTGGAAATAGTAATTAACGACCTCAAATATGAAATATTTGAGTTTTGGCTATAAAATTTCAAAATAAATAGAAATCTAGAAAAGGTTATTGAAGATATTAAAGCAACACACAATCCAACAACATGCTAGCTTTAATTTAATATTTATTGATTAAGGTAAGTGTATTCGAGTATTTAATTTAATTATTAGTACATTATAATATTTTTTTCATAAATATATTAAATGAATAGTAAATAGAAGACAACGATATAATAAGTCAAACCAAACCGATCTAATGTAAAACTTGAGTTTGGCCCGATTAAAAAAACTAAGGCTCAAGCTCAATCAAACTTTAATTTTTTTTGTGTTTGAGCTTGGTTCGATAAATAATCAAGCTACTCAAGTTCGGCTAGATTAGGTTCAATTATTATTAATTTATATAAAAGGTTGAAAATTTGACTCGAGTTCAATATAAAAATTTAAATAAAAAATAAAATACATAAATAAATATTATATTTTGTTTATCTATAATATTAAAAAATTTAAAAGCTTGATGAAGCTCACAAGTCACTCGAATCGAATACTACAATGCTCAAATTTGGCTCGACTTGTTATTCAAATGGTTCAATTTCAAATTCATTTCGATAATAAATGAATTGTGTTGAAATAACTCAATAAAAGGAAACAAATAATCTTCTAGTTGGATTCAATTAAAAATTAAAAAAAATAAAAATTTAAAATTTTAATTCCAGAAACAAAAGTAGAAAAAAATTGGAGCAAAATTAAATTTTAACCACTCAAATCCAATAACAACATATTTTTAAAAATCATATAAAAGATTATTTTGGATTATTTCCACATCGAATGAACAATACGGTGACTTTTTTGTCCGTCGTATATAATGATTTATTATCTGAAAGCTTTATGGTTTCAAGTGGTTTGACCAGAAGAAAAGCACAAAGAGAAAATCTCAGTTTCATTGCTCCATTATCACAATTCTAAAAGACTACAACACTGGAAGAACAGCATTCAGTTACTTTTATTGACTTTCTCACTGGAACAAGTAAACAGAATTTTCATGTTTTTTTAATGAAGGAATTAGGAATCCTAATTAACAACTTGCTAAAGCTAAACCTTCATGCAAGGAAATACATATCATCCATGGCAAGCCCTTGTGGGATCTCAGGACCTGATCTAGGCAAACAAGATGTAAGAAGATAATCATCAGTCGTGATACTGTCCAAAGTAAACTCGCTTTCCTGTTCTTCACTTGAGAGCTGCTGGTAGTTTTGCTGATGCTCTGCTGGCTGTTGCAGTTGCACTTGAGATAGCCGAGGACAATAACCATTATTCTCAACAAAGGGTTGGGACAGTGCTGAAGCAGGATTAGTACTGTGATGATCGTGCTCCGTTCCGACGGCGAAATTTATATTGACAGGTCCTCTTTGGCTGCCAAATGAAATGGAGGTGCTACGGCGGCGACAGCCTGTAAATTGTTGCACCAAGGATCGGAAGTTCTTAGCGTCGGCTTTGAGGAGGGTGATGGGTGTCCTTTTAGAAGCTCTGGACCGCCTCCGAGTAGGCTTTGAGACACAGCCCTTTGGGGTCAAGTGGTCACCAGCTGCAAATGAACTGCTGGGGCTCAAGTTAGTTCCGGATGTAACAGAGCTAGTGGTGACTGTGGTAGCATCGGAGATTCCGAAAGAAGTATCAACGGTTTGTTGATAGAGTTGCATCCATTCGCTAGAGCTACACATCGTTTCATTCATGGTTCAAAGGATTGTGGGTTTGATTCGCCTTAATTTCTTTCCTGTAAGGCTGTTTCACCTCCGCACTTTGAGCTCCAAGCCTTGCAACCTATAAATAGTGAGTTGGTGATCACTTCTCCATGGTCAAAGTAAGACATGTCAAATCGGGACCATTCTCAGCGGATCAGAGAGAGATGACTTAATGCCAAAGGATTGGGCTGCTTCCTGGAAGCAGCGTCTGTTTATGTCAAATGAGACCATCCATATCAGAGATTATCTCATCCTTTTTGGGCCCCCTTGGAAAGCAATTTTCTTGATGACTATGGTGGTCTCTGACCTCCTTTTCTGGTCAGAAAATTGTTATGAAAATAGGAAATCAACTTCATCTCTGAGTTCGTTCTTGCAATTACTTCCTGCTTCATACTCATCAAGCATAAACACCGTTTTGATTATTGGGGTTAAGACTCTAGAAAGTGACGGCTTGAAACTATTCATCCAATTTTAAAATCATTCGATTACCTAGTTAGACTCTTGAAAAGCGATTACTTAAAACTATCGGTTTAGGTATAACTATCTAGGTCAAGTACCATTAATCAAATAATTTTCAAGTCTAAATCACGTGTCTGAAACATTTAAGTTTAAATTGAGATCTTAACCATTCAAATTTTTTATATACTCATCAATACCACACATCACAATTAAATAATTAAAACTCTCTCAAAAAAATTAAAACATATTCTAATATATATAAATCATAAAATTTTTAAAATTAAAAAGGATAATACTTCACAAATTAAGTACAAGCCTCCACATCAAGCACGTGTCCTGAAAACTTTACTTGACATCAATACTTTCACCAACCCAGGAACGTATGGCCTGATTAATTAAAACTATTTTCATGTCACTTGATTACCAAGCATATGTTTTTTTCTTCTTTTGTTATGAAAATAACCTTCTTGATAGTCATTGACGATTAATTTAATAGTTAATCGTGTGAATATTAACCTTCTTGATAGTTTTTTAATATTATTATTATCATGCCTTTGGATACTTTGATGATGTTAAATTTTATTTAAAAATTAATAATTATATATTTAACATTTAAATTATAATAAAATTATGGATTTGCATGTTGGAGTTTTTGAAATATTAAATA
The DNA here is from genome assembly GCF_053813885.1 of Theobroma cacao. Classification (NCBI taxonomy): domain Eukaryota; kingdom Viridiplantae; phylum Streptophyta; class Magnoliopsida; order Malvales; family Malvaceae; genus Theobroma; species Theobroma cacao. Next base: position 283,850 of record NC_142640.1, read on the forward strand.
ATGGCCGGTAATCAACCTCGATAATATAATCATCTTCTGATTTAGTCATCAAAACGTGGTTAATTTGGTTACTTAGGAAGCAATTATTTCTATATATAATTACATAACATTAGGCCTAGGTCTTTGTTTTCACCTGCATACATATGCATTATCGGCCTAAGTCCTTACTAATTTGAACTTCATTATCATGCTCTTCTCCCTGCTGATAGCAACAGATTACCGTTGATTATTATTGCAAGAATCATACCCCATGAGTAACTCTGAGGACGGCTTCCATCCGTTGGTTGAGTTGACGAGAGGAAACTATACCATCGTCAGTATTCCAATTTGATCAACAACAGTACATCTCTCCTCAAAGTCGCCACAACATAATACTAGTTTTTGCCAATATATCAAACTTTTTATCTCATTTGATGTCTCATTTTATATTTTTTTTATAATTTTGTATCACGTATTTAATAAATTTTAAATAATCATTTCATTTTATATCATGGTTTAAGCTTTAAGATTTAAAGTTTAAAATAATTAAATATGTGATGTAAAATTTAAAAAAAAAAAAAAGAAATGAGGCACTGTAGCAGGGATTTTCTTTTTTTTTATTTGGGTTCACAGGGAAGTGGCTTCCTCTTCCAATTAGTCTTTGGATATGGAAGTGCATGGAAGTTGTAGCAGATAGGGACATTTATGTTGACAATACATCCTGCCGTTGACCGCACTGAAAGAATGAATGCAATGGGTACCAAACGGGTCCAATTTGTGGAGACAAATTACAACCGCACCTTCAGCCATGACTAGGCCAAAACTTAAGCGACATTAAAGACTGAATACTAGTCTTTGTTCCAGCGGTTTGTCTGCTGATTAGTCGGAATTAATATGAATACGATGTCCAGCGAACAATTCATCAACCCCCCAACTGCTTAATTAATTATAGAAGATGATTCAATAATCACTCTCGAGTTTTGAGTTTTAACATATTAATATCTTTACGTTTAGAATTTGAATTAGTATTAATCGAGGAAATGAAGCAAGAAAGGCGGGCATGAGGCATGCGTCGGACTCAAGTACATATTAATTCAAGGATTAGCATTAATTCAAAGATTAATTAAATCGCTTCATGCGTAAATTAATTAACTAAGAAACCAAATAAACATTAATGTGGATAACAAAAGCGGCGCTTACTAGTTTATCAGCAGGAACAAGGCAGCGTAGCGAATGATAGTATTTATTATTATTTTATCTTAGGGGGAAAAAATTAAATTAATTAAGGGCATGGCATGCAATTTTTTTTTTCTAGTTTTTCTTTGAACCCATCTTAATCTTCTTCTTTTATAATTAAAAACAAAGTGATACGTGAATATAAATTCTCTTTCTTCATTTGATATTTGGTTATGATTATTTTTTTATATAATTTTATATTACGTGTTTAATTTCATACTATCAATCAAAAATTATAATCTTAAAATCTTAAATCTTGATATGAAAATTTTAAGAGACATGTAATGTAATGTAATGTAAAATTATGAAACAGAAAAAAAAATCACGAATTAATTAAGAATACCAGAGCAAAATCATCGCAGAAGACAGAGGACAAACTGATTGAGCCGTATCTTGTTTGTTTGATGAGAGGCTTTACTAAAATTGATCTATACAGACATACCCGAAACTATTTTGGTCAATTTTGAAAAGAATAAATATACGTGTACACTAAGAGAAGAAATGAAAAATTAAGTGTAAGTCAATATTTTCCTTTCCTTGATTCCTATCAAACATCTGAACTAAAACCTTAATCCTTCTTTGAATGCTGTGGCACGGCCTGTTAGAAGTCTTTGCACGTGGGAGTGCAAGGAAATTGTATGGACAATGACATTTGACTGGGAATTAATAGCCAGTTGACCGCATGGTTGGAAAGAAAGAACCCAACAACAGCATTCGGGAACAACGATATTCGAGGACGAGAGGGACAGATTATGAGCATTACAGGCATAAAACGTAAAACCTCCATAAATTTGAGGTTGAATGCTACTCTTTGTACTGAAACTAGCTGGCAACCCCCAAGTCCAGGAAAGGACATTCCGGGGCATACAGGAGACAACGTGAGCATGAAGCATGTAATTCCAGAAAATATACTAATACTGGCCATGACTTGGTCTATAATTCCATACTTTTTGCTTCTTAATCTTATGATTTGAGAGTTGAAACTTCTTTTTTGGTCGTGAGGGGTGACCACCATGCTCAAAAACCTCGTGCTTTCAGCTCGGTCCTTTTGCTTTCATAGCAGTTCTCATTAGGATTGTTTTTCGGTAGAAAAATCGTTGCCAGTTCTCTTCTGCAATTGCGTCTTTCTTTCAACGCATGACTAAGATTACAGTTCCTGATGAGTTCTCTTCACACCAAAAGTTGCTGTGTTTTTGGAATACTTGTGCTTGCAGCCCACCAAATCTTGACCCCTCGAAATTCATCCGACTTCCTCGTTTCAATCCATGCATGCTCAGAGCCGACTGACAGGGGTTGAAGACCCGGTGGAATGGGTGGGGATGGAAATGGACACATGACCTTAAAATAAGATAAAGATCGACTCAATCAACATGCCCAATTCACATTGGGACCGTACAGGGTGAACCCCTTTACGCATCCTCGAATTCTAAAACTTTGTATTTTCCCATGATGAGCCTTGTCCTCATAAAAAGATCAGATTTGTGCTTTAAGAAAAACAAAAGAAAGAATTGATTGCTTTGTTGAATGTTTTACATTTCTGCCAAAGTACATATCCAGCATGAAATAATTGTGAGATCAATGTCATATCACGATTAATGGACTTTGCCATGTCGCACTTTCAAACCAACCTAAACAAGCAAAACTACGGCCACTTCATCTTAGTACAGCTCAAGAAGGCACTCGACCCCTCTCATGGTTTGCTGTACCGTTTTTACTTGTCAAAGAAGGCAACTTTGGTTCCACCCAAACTGGTGAATCAGTAAGCCATAGTGCTTCACCAGTTTCTTTATGCTTGAAATCAGGATATCTTTCATTTATCTTGCCATTGAACTGCAAAAGTCAAGAAATCAGACATATGCGTGATTTTAACAAAAATAAAACTTAGCTAAATGATGATTAGAACTCTTATCATACCTTATCCAATCTGTTGTCCCACCACTTATTCGGGTTTTCCACCAAGTCCTTCCAGGATCCATCCCCTAAATCAAGTCAAATTATAACACGCTCAATGCATCATCATCAGAATTGATACCGCATTCAAATGGTAGAAGAAGCTCAGCATTTGGACATTATCACCAGTCTAAATATTCTTTTTGTGTTACCATATATTACCATAGCAATACTGTTAAAAATATTTTCTCTGATTATCTACATTGGGTTGATATACTGTAACAGGGGCTCATTTTTACAGTCATTGCAATGAAAACAATACAAAATTTATTTAACCATACCTTTATGTCGATTCAGTTGCTTTGGTTTTTGAATAGGAACATCAAATTGCAGTCCTTCAAGTTCTGATAACACCCACTTAGGTGCGGAGTCAAGCCAAAGTGCAAGACCACTATCTTTGTGTTTAAAATCAGGATATTTGGGTTTTACCTGTAAATAAAATAATAAGCACAAATTTCAAGGCAACAAGACAAAAGATAAATTCAATCAGTGGATTACCAATCCATTAAGCTTATTTTCACGGTAATCTTGCCATTCTTTTGGATTATCAAGAAGATCCCTCCAGGGATTTGGGGCAGTTTCAGTACCTTGCTTAGTACCAGCTGAAAAAAGTTAGCCCTACTTAGTGAACTCAGGGAGAATAAAACAAAGACAACAGAATAGCTAAGCCCTTGAAGCACCTGTTGAACAACAATATACTGCAGCAATGAAGAAGGTAAATGCCACTTAAGCCTTTTGATCAGTTTTTCTGATTTAACGTAATGCAGGATGTGAGTAAAGATACACCCGTTGAAAAACGTGATTGCTCATAGGTTCTGTTGGTTCCATTAATGGAGCCATCAAATGATAACCAAATGATGAAACAATTTCAGTCGCACCATTTAAACATATTTTATTTTACCTTGGCTAATAGACAATTTTAATTGAGACCTCCAACTATTGAACACAACAGAAGATGGAGGGCTCAGTCAAAACCTTAAACAAATATTCAAGGGTTGGGCTAAATTTACCTTCAGTGTTTACCAATTTTTTTCTGTACAATTGTTAAATTTCCTGAGTCCTGACATCTTTTCTGGCCTCATAGAAAATCTAAATACAAAGCAGATATATTTTAATCAATCACAACCTAGTATCAATGCCAATTATCATAGCAAAAATTTTTGCTTTGATGAAAGAAATAGAGCTACCTTGGACAAATTAAGCACAAAATATATTATCAAAAAGATTTGAAACCTTCTATTCTTCCATGCTATGAAAATATGCTTGATAGAACCACAAAGAGACTCACCAGAATGGCTTAAGGTCCCTTCTTGTTTATGGGAAGCAATGCCTTTTGTCATGGGAGGAGATTCATCAACAAAGTTGATAGTACGCACCATAACCTACCATGGAGAGACTTGAATATTAGACCAATCCCAAAATTGTAATTTCTCAACTATTTGCACAAAATATATATTATTAAGAAAAATTACAGATAGAGAGATATGAGCTAAAGAGAACTTCTCTTTACCACACTCTATTTTAAACTAGGTTACAATTAATCTAATAACAAGAGCACAAAGCTTGTAACTGCTTTATAATTAAAAGTAATTTTTTAGGCAGGATGTTTTCCACCACATACTCAATGAACCACACATTTACAAAAGGTTAAGGTCGAGTATTATCTTGATGAGTCAAGGTTAAGCAATCTGAAACAGAAGTAAGACTGAGAATTAGGTTCTCACACCTGTCAGGTTGTGAGGGGCAGTACCATCTACTTCCTTTTTGCCTTAAATGAAATATGTGATCGCATTGGTAAGTTTGAAATTTTAAAAATAGCACTAACTTTTATACCATGAACTTCCATAGAAACATTAATAAATAAAAGAGAAACGTCAGTTTTAGAAGTGATAAACTCTTTATTATTATATGCTAGTCTTTCACTAGTAACTTTTTCCAATGGTAATTAGACACTAAAAAAAATGTTTTCCCACCAAAAATTGAACAACTAGATCAACTGAATTGAATTTGAAAATTTTAAGAGGTCCAGCAGTTATCATTCCCTTCCTTCCTACCTGGACATTGGCTTGAGCATGAGTTGCATTAGAAGAAGGTGGATCTGCACTCAGTTGCCCATCTATATAGACATGATCATTTTCTTTCAGATGGCAAGCAGCAATATGGGCCAAATCACCTTCGAAAATTATTGGAATCCTGATGTGTTTACAAAACAAAACAAATGGAATTGCATAAGTTTTAACAAAATAGTGATCAAATCACCAGGCTGTAGAAAACACTAATAAACGATGCAGTAGCTAAAGCTAAGCAAGAAATGAACAGGAAAGTTAATTGTTATTTCTCAGTGATCACAACAAGATGGAAGCAGAAATAAACGAATTAATAGTATTGACAATTAAAAGAAAAAACTTTGAAAAGAAAGGGGTATCTGAATAGTTCATTAACACCAAAGCAAAAACAAGGAAGTGGGGAGATAAGTACCAAAGGGGAGGAGAATCAGAAGAAGGGTTCTGGGCAATTACAGTGCCAGCCCAGAATTTCCCATCAGAAGCAGCCTCGAACTGGACGGGCATATGAATGTAACCCGAGAGACTGACCGAGTTAGCCACCTTGGACTGGTAGGGGATCTCACCAGGCCTAGGCCATTCCTTGGGCGCTGAGTGTTTAGAGTCGGAGGGGTTCTCGGGTTGTGTCAACCGCTTGGAAGTTGTAGAAGTAGAGAAAGACTGCAAAATCCATCTTCTTGACGCCTGCTGCGCTTCTGAAGTTGCAATTTTTGCAAGTGTTCGAGTGAGGGAGTTCATGGTGACTGTTGAGGCTTAAAACCCTCGCCTTTTTTTCCTTTCAGGGCTTATTATAAAGGAGAAAAACAGGGTCAGGGTCAGTGAAACTGAGTTCAGTTCGGAGACTCGTATGCTTTTCGCGGTTTTCCGTTTGCGGCTTCTGCTGAGTTTGGGATGGTTTCAAACGGGCCCGGTCTTTGAAGTTGGGCCTTGTATTTAACATCAGGCCTGGTGCTTATGTTCTGCCTGGCATACAGACTTAGAATAGAAAAAGCCGAGGCCCTTCTCTTTCACTACTGTGAACCAGTCGGATGGGAGTATTATTTACCAGAACTAGAAAAGTCTTGTGTACATTGTGATAATGAAATAGGGAAGAAGGAAACATTCTCTCTATTAAGAAGGTAAATTTGTTCATTTCTTTTCTTAGATCGTCCAACAGGGGAGGCTTCTGATTTTTCTGCAGACCATCATCAGATGAAGAAGGTACATTATATAGTCGTGTACGCCTTCTCTTTCTTTATTTTGACTCCAATGAGATAATATAGTATTATCATATGCATTCAATAACTTGATTTATGAATTCGAATTTTCGTGAAGGAATACTATGACGACATCTGCAACTGCATATCAAAAACATTCCTCCAACGATTCTTGTTGATTTCCTTTAGGAATTAAACATATAGTAATTCCTGCTTTCTTGTCTATGATATTAATTCAAACAAAAAAAAATAATACAGTAGTTGAATAAATGAAGACGTCATTTCCTGATTCCTAATCAAATTCTGACAGATAAACAAACACCAAAAGTAGGTGATGATATGCCTAGATAACCTAATCCTTACAGGAAGTAATTGCTATCATTTGCATTTCCACTGGAGTAGGGCACGTCCCTGGTAAGCGCCTGTAAAGAAATATTATCCAAGTCAAAACCGTCAGGGATCTGATCTGCATTAGCTCTACTGCTAGAACTTGGAAAAAAGGCATCGTGTTGAACGTTGTCAAATGAGACTGCCTGCTGCTGTTCCTGGTACAACTGCTGCCGCAGCTGCTCTTGATGACTTTGTTGGTAATAATTATAATCGTTTCCAGAAGCAGACATTATGGAAGTTGCAATACCTCTTTGGTTCCGTTCACTCCCGACAGCAAAATTCAAGTTAATCGGGCCTCTTCTGCTCCCTTGTGAAAGAGGTGCGCTAGGACAACCTGTAAATTGTTGCACCAAAGCTCGAAAATTGCTGGTGTTAGCATTGAGAAGGGTGGTGGGTGTTTTCTTGGAAGCTCTAGACCTTCTTCTTATTGGCTTTGAGGAAGAACCCATTGGCGTCAATTGATCGCTTGCCGAATGTAAACTGCTGGGGCTAAGATTGCTCTCAGAGGAGCCACTTGTCGCCACTGCAGTGGCATCAGAGAATGCCAAAGACGATGCTGACAGTTCATCGGCAGTTTGTTCATAGAATTGCATCCATTCATTGGAGGTTGCCGCAGTGGTGCTGCTCATGGATTATTGAGTGATCACTCTCTGTCTGTTTTCCCTGCTTCTGAATTCTTTCTTGGAAAAAAACAACCTTAACTCCAAGTTGTTTATATAATGACAATCTCTGGTCAAAGTTAACCGGTAACCCTTGACCTTGCATACAGAGAAGAGATTAAAAGGCTTGAGGCCAAAGCAGAGAGTATTTCTTGGAAACAACATCTGTTAACATCAAACGGGTCATGATCATATCACATGCGTATGGATTAACTTTAGACCTTTGGTGGGTGAAATTAATTTGGATCCTTTTTGAGATCGTTTTTGCCTCTTTGGTCAACCTTTTGTTTTAAAAAATGAGAAAGGAATTTAATGTGCTTTTCCTTGTGAGACAATACATCTTGGCTGATTTTCCTCCTTTTCTTCCCCATCAAGTTTTGCATGTACTATCAAATATATCAGTCATCAGTCTGAATTGGATTGGCAATACGTCATGCAAGCAAGCAATTCCACGGCAATGAGGGTGATGGGTGAATTTTGCCCGTACAACATGCAAGAATTAAAACAACTTTTAAAAGTCAGGACACATGTTCGTACTCGGCTTCTAGATTCATACGAGCTACAGGGAACCTGATATTCCTTGCCACTGTGAGCATAAATACATTCACACTTGTATCAATCCGGAACAAAGGAACATAGCTAGAACTGTACACTTGCTGTGTCTTGGGGTGTTGGGGATATAGTCAAAGTTTGTTCTAACCCCATTCCCTAACATGTCTGTAAATTGCAGAGAGAGTTTTGCAGTTTAAAATTCTTGACCACTGGCAATCAGGAAGCAAATTTGCAAAAATGATATGAAAAGGCATACTGCTGAGGATGATACAAGGAATGACAAGTGATGCAAGAAACCAATTACTCTAAATTTTTTGACAGTTCCTTTCATGATAGTTACGTTGTACGTAGTCATGTTTGAAACTGTATTTAGCAAATAAAATACTCCTACAGGGCAAGGGATTCTAACTTGTGCAAATTTAATGTAAAAGACTTTCCAGGACACAGTCTACAACGTAAAAGTGACAAACCCTACAGGGATTTATTGCTTGTGAACCAAGGTTATCAGATGTGGCTTTGACCAGAGATTGCTCATCTCCTGAAACATCATTGTTCCAAAGAAATCAATTCCTGTTCTACTTTGACGGGCTGGTACTTGCCTTTGCACCTGTTAACAAGGTGGGGAGCCTTGAAGCAAAAAACAAAAAAAAAAACAAGGTTGGGAGAGGGTCAAAAAAAGAGGATTTTTGCTGGATTGCTATTGGTTTTCTCCTCTCCATTTTCTTCTGTCTTTTCTGTGTTCTTTTTACTCATTGTGAAGGCAAATGCATTGGTTTTATCAATAGGAAACAGTGGGGAAGTTTCGCTTCTTTGCACAGTGTGAAAAGGCATCTTAGTATAAGGTTTGGTTTTGACTACGGGGAGATGACCGACTTGTGACGGAGTAGATGATGCTGATTGGTCATAGATGAACAGTACGGAATTATTAATGGAATTAATAATGAAACATGAAGAAAATGCATTGCTTACTGATTCAATGCAGAAGCTTCTTAGTTGGTGTTTTTATGTAAAATTATGCAAATGAAAAAAATATAAACGAATCAGTAAGCAGGACAATAATAGATTTTTATCCGATTAACTCGGTACTTCTAGTAGGTTTTGACTTGGTCTCTCCGTCGCCATAAAGCTAAACACGCATCCTCTCTCATTCATTGCTCCGCCGGGAAACTTCTACATGATGAACTTGGACATTGTCCATAGCCCCCTGGTACCACATTTATCTAATTGAAAGAAGAGTCAATTCAAACTAGTACTTTGAAAGGGACTGCAAAAAGAATTTTCTTCTTCTTATACATAGGGAGGGTGCCCAAAGGGAAAGAAGAAGCAACTCAGAGAGACCCATGGCTCTATCTATTTTTTGTTCTCGAATTGTAATAGTTATAAGTACGCCCAAGCAAAACCGTGCTTCACTTTCCGGGAAAAGCCACAAGCAGTAGCACCCTGCTGGTCTTGTTTTTTTATCAGATTTCTCTTTGATTTGAAAGTTAAAGCACAGACTGTTGCAGTTAGGAGAAAAAATTGAATGGGCAGGGTGATACGACAGAAGGCTTTGCTGCCAATTGCCAGACATTAGGAACAGCCAGCTGCTGGTGAGTTGGCTGATCAGCTTTTGCAACAACTTCCCATATATTTCCAACCCAGAGGCCCAGGAGAATTACATTTGACAACCAAGCAAAGATCTCAACACACTTCAAGAAATTTGATTCGTTTGGACAAAACAAGAATACCCTATCTGTAATTTCACTTTTCGTTTAGCAGAAATTGATGATGACAAGCATACAAGAAAACACTGGAACGCTCTTTCCCCTGGTAGGGCTAGCCAGACATCCAACTAATCGCATCATTCATGACGTGCAGATAGCAGTTATTAAGATGCAAATGCCAAAGGCCATCTGGATTCAGGAGGCTCAAAAACCATCCACCCTGCACACGTAATGCAATAGCTGCCACTGCTCCTGTCATCATGATATTTCCATAGAATTGATATTTACTTAAGACTACATTTCGAAGGCCGGTGCATGGGATGATAGACTTGGAAATATAGAGAGAATGGAACACCATGAGCACCAAAAAAGAAAATTGAGAGGAACAAATGCATCAATGATCATATATTATACAACAATTAAATTTACAGTTAATGGGGTGGACAATGCATCCCCGATTCCCTAAGACTAAAAACGAGGGGAAAAGAAGAAAATTCACAAAATTGGGAAATTTATGATTCACTCACACCCTTCAATTTCCTTGCTATAAAACAGAAACCTAAAGTAGTTGACCAGAAAATGAAAATGTTTTCTTAAATTTTTTTTCTACTCTACAGTTATTTCTAATATAGTGGTAAGTCTTGGTTTTTTATACCTTCGAAGTAGCAAAGAAGAGCACACCACGCTTACAGAAGAAAGAGCCATGCAGGCACCAGCTGCCCATGGTGGCAACTTAATCCCTAGTGAAGGAAAGAAAAGCCCAGCAGCAATTGGAATTGCAATCACATTGTACGCCGTGGCAAAAACATAATTCAATCGTATTCGAGAGAATGTTTTCCTGGAGAGATCAATGGCTGTGATTACATCTTCTAAATTATTTCTCATCAAAACATAGTCTGCAGCTTCTATGGCAATATCTGTCCCTGCCCCAATTGCCATACCAACATCTGCAGCTGCTAGAGCAGGAGAATCATTGATCCCATCCCCCACCATAGCAACAACGCTTCCATCTTTCTGAAAAGAACGTACAACATCGGCTTTTCCAGCCGGCATTACCTCTGCCCTCACATCTTGGATGCCCACCTGTCCAAAATCCAGTAAATTAGATTAATGCTGAACAGATATTTTAACAATCTACAGTCTGCACAGCCTCTCATATTGTGATCTCAATTTTTTTGTAGGAGCAGATTAGATACGTTTGCCACTTACATCTAACCAATAAATACCAACACAGACACACCAAAGACATAGCATTTTCTACTGCTTCTTATACCAGATTGGAAACTAAATTTATCCGATGCAATATTAATGATTGAATTCAGATAAGCAGTATTTCAACAGGAAGCCCATCAAAATAATATAAATGCATGTATGCATACAAACCTCCCTAGCAACAGCCTTAGCTGTCCTCCAATTATCTCCAGTGACCATGACAGGTCTGACACCCATTTTCCCTAGGCCTTCCACAACCACAGCAGCTTCTCTCTTCAATGGATCTGCCACTCCCAAAACTCCAATCACATTACCACCGTAGGCTGCAAGTATGCCTGTCCTGGCACTTTCTTCCAATTCCACTACAAAATTTTCTACTTGAGTAGGAATGCTAACACCACTGTCTGTTAGCAGCTTCCGATTACCAACCTGTTCAGCAGCACCACTTTTGGTAAGAATAACAGGACAATTTCTCAAGCCTCAGAAATTATAAATAATTATAACCAAATATTCACCAGTACTCGCTTTCCATCAATAAAACACTGAATTCCCCTTCCTGGCACAGCAGAGAACTCTGCTACATCAAGAAGCCAAGCAGGAATGAGGGATCCTTTGCTGCTATTTTGGGCATCTTCAGTTAGCGAATTCTCATCAAAGAAATGGAAGTGGCGAGCATATTCCACTATTGCTTTCGCCAATGGATGTTCACTGCTAGCCTAAGCAATGAGAAGAAGGGGAAATTCAGTAACTGTTGAAATGCATAAAAGAAGGCTCTTCCGTGCCTCTCAATGTAAGTCTGTATTTTAAATGTGCTCTTTTGGGAGTAGCAGTCCTACTCATGTACGACTTGAAACGAGAAATGGTACAAAAATAAACAGAGAGAGGAATATTGTTTTGAAACTAGTTAGGCTATTAGAAATTACCTCTGCGGAAGCCACCAGTGTAAGGAACTCTCCACGATCCATCTCTGAGAAAACTTTAGCAATTGTGACCTTCGCTTTGCCCTGGGTTAAAGTGCCAGTTTTATCAAATATAACATACTTGACCTTCTGAGCTCTTTCCAACGCATCCCCTCCTTTTATCAAAACACCATTATTAGCTCCAACCCCTGTTGCAACCATGACAGCAGTTGGAGTGGCCAAACCAAGAGCACAAGGACATGCAATTACCACCACAGATATTGAAAACATAAGAGCGAAAACAAAGTAATTGCCATTTTCTGGTAGCCACTCCTTTGGGTAGGATCCAACAACTCCACCAACATACCTACAAGCAATCAACGGAAGAATCCCATATCAAATGGTGGTCACGAACATTTTATATCACAAAATAAGCCATTCAGATCTTACCATCCCAACAATGTGAACAATGCCAAAGTAACAACAGTAGGAACGAAGATGCTTGCAACCTGCAAGCCATAGAAACCTAGAGTTAAGGACAAAATACAACATGCAAGCAAGATAACATAATTGCCTCTAAAGCTTCAGCAACAACAACCATGTTCTTCCTCCAACTTAAAGCCATGACCTCGGACATGCCATCACATTAAACATAAATCTTTAATACCAAAATATACTAGAAAAATCATGTAAAGTTAGAGAAAACTTACAAAATCAGCAAACTTCTGAATAGGAGCTTTGGACATCTGGGCTGTCTCAACCAAACTAATTATCTGACTCAAAACTGCTTCAGAACCTACTTTGGTAGCTTTTATGTGAAGAGCACCATGTAAATTTATTGTTCCCCCAATAACTGGTGAATCAACCTCCTTCAAAACAGGTGCAGCTTCACCAGTTACCATGCTCTCATTTACATGACTTGAACCCCATACAACAACACCATCTGCTGGAAGTTTTGCACCAGGAAGAACTTTTAATGTATCGCCAGGCTGGATTAACAAAGCATCTATTTCCCTTTCTCCAATAATGTTTCCACCTGCAAAACCAATAAAACAGAAATCATTCAGTTCTTCATAGTTCTTCAATTTCATTTTGGCACTAAGTATGACCCTAATTAAGACCATATAAAACTATCAATCATTTTAAATAAATTTTCTTAAACAGCATCAAGAACAAGAGTGAAGTCCTAGACATACTTCAAACTACATTTACAAAATAAAGAAAAGCTAAAGATACCCATACCTTTGTCTTTAACTACCAGCAATGCTGTTGCTGGTGCAAGTTCTACTAACTTCTTGATGGCATCTGATGTTTTCCCCTTCGCAAGACATTCCAAATACTTTCCCAATAATACAAATGTTATCAGCATGGCACTTGTTTCAAAGTACGTTGGTGACCAAAAACCTGTTACCGCACCATATAGAAGTGCACCAACAGAGTAGAAGTAAGATGCTGAAGTACCCAAGGCAACCAAAACATCCATGTTAGTTGAACCATTTCGAAGAGCTCTGCCAGCTGCAATGTAGAAGCGCTTGCCAACAACAAATTGAACAACACTTACTAATGCCCATTTCAACCAATCACCCATTAAAAAAGGTCCACATCTCCAGAGCAAAAAGGCATCCAACAACGGTATATGGGGACAAACTACTCGAATTAGAAAGACAGGAATCTGGATCAGCAAATGCCAGCAATTAGTTTGAAAGAAATAAGAGAGAGTGGGACCTCCTGATCAATAGTTTTCAATTTTCATTGTATAATAAGAGAACACATTTCTGTGGCAAGGCTCCAGGAAAATGCAGCCATATAAAGGCCAAAAGGCAAGACTATAATTATGCATTCATGTAAAGTTTCTACAGTTTCAATAGAGACCCTTAGAGTCTTTCTCTTTAGTTTGTCAAAGACATATGTTCAAGAGGAAAAATAAATGCTGCAACATAGCTCAAAAAAATAGAACTAGTAAAGAAGAGACATAAAATACTTACACTGAGAAACAAACTGGAAGTAAAGAGCTGGAACATATTTGAGGTTTCTTCAACATCTTTAGTAGTCATTCTTGCATATGGGTTCGTGACATGTAGTTTGAACTTCCCACCACTTCCTCCTTCAATCCCATCAACTAAAGATCTTGAACTGACAACTTCAGGATCAAAGAGAACTTCAAGTTCTCCAGAAGTTCTGTCAAAACGATATTGTCTGACCCCTTTCAAGCTGCTAAGTATGCCTTCCAGAAGCTGTAGATCTAAATCATTAATTACACCAGCAACCCCCAGTATGATTTTATTCTGCTCACTACTCTGTACAAGTGAGGCTTCAAAACCAGCATCTTCAATTGCATTGACTATATCATCTTTACTAATTACAGTAGGATCATACTCAACTTCCCCCAGTGAAGTGGCCAAGGCAACAACTGCCCTTTTAACACCAGGAAGATTTCTCAAAATACCTTCAATGGAGTTGACACAGGCCGCACAGGTCATACCCCCTATTGTAAACTGCCCCACAAGTGTTCCACGTGGCTTTGTTCCAGCATTGCTGGGTTCAGGTAGAATCTCTGCCTCAAACCCTGCATCTTCAATGGCATTCTTGATGTCTTCATCCTGAATTTCATGGAAGAGTTAGAGAAAAATTCAGTTCATACAAGACCATTTTCAAAGTACATACATTTGATTCAAGCACATGCATTGAACCCAAGACAAATAAGGGTTTCAAGTACCAGGCATAAGACTATAGTAGAACCCCACCCACCACTCCCAAAGAAGAAAAGATACCGTTCATCTTTTTTATTTTTCTGCTATCGAGCAAAAAATACAGAAGCTGTTCAATAGTTGCATTTTAGCCAAATATGCATTTCATGACTGAAAATAGGTGAAAGCACAGAATAGGGCTTCGGTCCTCCTCTAACTGCACAAAACATATATACTACCATATTACAGTCTGACGTAAAACTTTCTCCCCACCAAAAATTAAAGATAAAAAATTCATTAAATAGAAACCCTTTTAGATGAAAGAACGTGATAAAGTAAACCTAACAGAGACGCCATCAGTTCAAGAAGTAATAACAACGATAAATAACTTTAGCCTAGATTCAATACTATTACTTTAGCAAAATGTAATTAATGATTTCAACACCAAGTGAAAAGCAAACAACTATAGATGCACCACCATGTCCATGTAGGTGTTCTCTGTGTGTGTGTGCGTGCGCGTGCGTATGTGTGTGTGAGAGAGAGAGATCAAACATCAACAATCATCAAAAAGGTCTTCGTCAATTCCAATTAAATGGAGCAACTAATGATTCAGACACTATAAATTGATGTAGTAACCATGATGAAACATGGTCTAAAAGTCAGAAATCATGATCATTCTGTCACAGAAGTTGGCTACAATTAAAGATAAAACTCAGATATAGCATTATAAAAATTAAAACAGAAGAAAGAAAGCTCTACATCATATAGCTAACAAGAATATACTAAAGCAAAAGTATGTGAGCGAAATATAAATGAAAACAGTAACTTGAGGACTTGACGATACATGAATTAAGCCAATTTTAACTACTTGAAAACCGAAGACCATAATCGAAAGTCAAACACGGAATGAAGTAATTAAACTAAATTTCTCGAATTAAGCAAACCCAACAACCTTAATTAAAATAAGAAAAAGAGAGGAAAGAGCAATAACCTTAACCAAAATAGGATCAAAAACAACGTCAGCACGGTTCTGCAACAAAGCCACGGATGCTCTGCAAACCCCATTGATGCTCTTCAAAGCCCCCTCCACGGAATTGGAGCAGGCTGCACACGTCATCCCCGTTACACTCACCTGAATTCTCCGCATACCCTCTTGGATACTCCCCGAATTATCATCTCCGTCGTCGTATGAATCCAGAAGCCGCGTACCTTCCTCCATGTCGACGGAATCGTTATCGGAAGGCGGCGATCTCCTGCCACCGGCCACCTGCGTGAGCTGCAGGTCCCTCATGGTCGGCGACATTTAAGGTACACAACCAAAAAAAAATTCAACGGAGATGAAATTCACGACAGAGGAAGAGGCAGAGAGGAAAGTAGAGGGAAACAAGTGAAATTATTATATGTATTTATAGAAATGGAAGATATTACTATAACAATAATAATAATAATAAAGAAGATATAAAAGTAATGAAAGTGTGTTAGGAGAGATTTCCGAGGGAGATGGTGGAGACAGCAATTTTTTAACTAGAAAAGTTGGGATGGGGTTGGGTGTTTCCACAACTACCAAACTGCCCTTATGTTATTCGCGGAATCACCGTTGGACCACCTTTGTACTGGGCAGATACTGTCGAAGTTGTACTACACTCATGGGGATGTGGGGCCCTGTCTTGTCTGGGATGTAACACCCAATCAAAAATCTATTTCGACGACCTACTAAAACAAAAGTCGTTAACTTAAACCAGTTAAAACATACTAGTATTAACTGATTAACTTAAAACTAATAGAGTAATTAAGTAAGTAAATTTGTATTTTCTTATTAAAATTTTTTGTGAGGGCGTGGCAAGTGAAAACCAGGGGCGGAAGGCGGTCATTCTGCCCCCGAGCGACAAATGTGAGGCGTAGTCGTTGTGGAAAAAGTCTACTGTTTATACTTAATCAGCCACCAAAGATGGATTAACTAAAAACTTGCATCGATATTGTCATTTACATTTGATGATTACAAGTCCTGTTTTCAGACTCGTCCATGATTTCAAACAAAGGAAGAAATCTGCGGACGATCCTTACCTCATTATTAATCATATTAGAGTATAATAATTGAGGATGAAAAAGTAATAAATATTTTCTAAAATTGAAATCTTGTGCTTAGCTCTTCTACTTCTAGATTTGCTCAAACCCTCCATAGTAACTTTAAAAGAATATCAAAAGAAAAACAAGTCCCACATGGATGAGATGAGGGATGGCCATGGGAATGGAGAGTAACATGAGTACGAGACAACTACAAGCTAATAAGTTAAACTAATCCTGATTCTGATTATAATTATTGTAATAATCGACACCTGATTAACGTGTTAATAATAGATTTATAATTGTGTAGAAAGGGTCAAGAAAGGAGGGGACTGAGGGAGAGCCAAACCCCGAAAGAGAATAAGAAATGGTCGTTTCGTTCGGCCTGAACCGTCTTTTTATTCTTTTCAGAGCAGACACGGTAGCCGCCAGGTGGCATTGACCGCCTTTTACGTTACGTCTCCTGCCCTTTACGTTATAGGTCAAAACTCAAAACCCTTTCTTCTCCTCTTTTTTTGGTCTTTATTCCATCTTCTCGCAAAGGTTTTCTTTTTCTGTTCTGAACGACCCATCTGTGTATATGATATAATGGCAGCTTCTTCATGCCTCGTAAATTTTTGTTGCTTGAAGAATTTTACTGTTAACTTTTATAGGAGTTGACACCATTATCTTCTATCACAAAGCTACCATATATATATATATATTAGCTTTTTGGGTCACTCCATTCAGCAATTTTCACAAGGCAAACTTCAGTTCATTGTAACAAAGCTTTGTTGGAAAGATGACCCTACTTCCACTAATTGATCAGGCAAAGAAACTAAAGTTATGAAAAGAAGAACAATCATGCACGTATGACGTACCAGGACAGAAAAGAAACAAAGCCAACATCAAATATAATGGATTTCCAAGCATGGTTCCATATCCTCTCGTTTCCCCCACCACTTTCATGGCTTATTTTGGCAGTGGGAACCATAATTTTCACGATTTGTCACGCACCTTTTTTTTTTTTTCAATTGCGTCCTAGTTTCACTCTTCGAAGACTCCAGACTCAATCAGTTTCAATAAGTTTTCCACATAACGTATAAGAAATTAATCTATTTGGGATTCTAAAATTTTCTTTGAGTTGATGTTTTCATCAATAAAGTATATATGAAAGAAACAATCACAATTAAACAAATAAAAAAGTTTGGAAGTTTCGAAACTCTCGGGTAGTCCACTTCGGCTTGCAAGTTCAATATTACTCGCACACTTATTTTAAAATTTTAAGTAATTTTGAACTTTGAATATAACTATTAGACCCGAGCAATCAATGGATTAGGCTTCAAATTGACACTTTTCACATTACTAAAAATAGGATATTTTCGTTTAAATTTTGAATAAATAAAAAGTGTCTCCTTAAATGTAACCTTTTGAATCATTATAAAATCTAAGAAAAACTAGCAGCTAGATTTGCTGTCGATAGTGCAACATATATATGAAGTATGATCATGTTGCTGAACTAGTCCATGATTTTCATCAATATTGCACATCCCAATAGGTCCCTAAATACTATTTTAGGCAAGTTAATTTGATCCAAATTTCGTTCATTCTATCCCCATCTATGCTTAGATATGGAATTTGTCATAAATATATATAATATATATTATGCAAAATAGGAATGAAAATCCAATATTGCTTGGCGGAATGGTATACCTACTTGATATATATCAGTTGCTTAGGTCCTAATTTACTCAAATTAGGAGTGGAATATGTACTATCGAATTGTGCTATATAAGGCTATGACCATCCAAATGGATGAAGGGGCTAGGCTAGTTTGGTACTTGTCGTTGGATGCATAAAATTTTAGGTATTATTTACCCAAACATCAATGGCAACAAGTAGTCACCTAATTAATATTCTATTTATGTACATTAGATAGATCACATACCAACTCCATCTAGAACTCGAACTAAAGAAAGCTCCATCCCTACTATTTTTGTTGAGGGGGTATTATTTATTTCATAGTTGAAGCCAAATTAATAGAGTGATATGGACGTTAAAGAAATGAATATTGTCGAAAATATAATAGAATAATTGATCAAAGGGGTTTTGGTTTCTGTGATAGGGCGGTCAAGGGGGCAGTTGATCTGCTGGAGGTTGGTGCAACGTCATTGGAGCAATATTAGTTATGGTTCGGTATCACTCGTCTGTCCACCAAATTCACCCCCTGGTATATATGTTAGGCTTTTGCTAATTGTCGCATAGACGTCAACTTTTGGTACAAGAGAGTTTTGGAACAACAATAATCTTCTGTTTCATTCCATGTCTCTGTTTTATGTCTTTTTTATATTAATGTATTTTTATATTAATTACTTGATTTTATTATTTAAGTTTAAAATTTAGAATTTAAGAATTAAGATTCTTAATTGATTATAATATAAAATTGAACATGTGATAGAAAATTATAAAATATGTATATATATATCATACGGGTATTGGAATATAACTCCGTACGTACCAACTCCAATATGTTGTTTTATCATATTTCATGACACTTGGGGTTTTATAATAGTTGGGGTGAACAAAGTAAGGAGCTGTTGATTCAGTGAAGCACAAATTTAAGTTGGTGATGGCGTCTGTCAATTGGCTGTGGAGTAGCAGGACAGAACAAATAGTGGGCTTCTCAAAGGTGCGTGAGGAAAAGGTTTTAGCCATAAAAAACCTGATTGCGGGGCTTTTCTTCCCCAGGAACCCTATCAAAATCAGGAGGCAAAAGGCATAAAAAGCAAGCTAGCTTTTGGTTATTGGAATGGGTGGTCACGATGTCTGTGAGCAATTTTACTATTATAAAGACGAAGTCAAGCAAAAACAAATTAAAGCAAGTGGATGGATCGATCATCTTTAACGTCATAGTAAATATTGGAGGTTTCTTTCATGGCTGCATGCATGACTTTGCTTGTGTGACCAGCACTCACTGATCTCGCAGTGCTTTCCACGCCTTAATTGGTTTGTCACGAAGATAATGGCGATCCATTCCGTGCCATCTGAACAAGCTACTGTTGTAAAAATGGGTGAGAAGTTAGGTAAAAACTGTTTCCCTTTTAAATTAAACAAAGAGATAACAATGTTTCTCACTTCACCTATCATTAAGGTTTAAAGAATCGCTTCTCAATTCCTTACATTAAAGGGAGTTATACCCAGAAAAAGGAGGAAATCAACAGTGAGTTCCACTACAACAAATCGTGTTTTCCTCGACAAAAAAAAATAATTCAACAGATTTTTGGCAGATTATCGTTGAAAGTTAATTTTATTATTTTGTAATAAATTTTCGATGAAGTTTACGGATCAAAAAATTATGATTGAAAATGTTTGGGACGTCAAAAAATTTTGATGCTGTCAAATTTTTTATAACATATTTCGTTTATTGACAAAATATTCCGTCAAAAAAGTCATCATCCACGGAATATTTTGTTGAAATATTTGAAATCCTGAAAGAAATTTTTGTTGTCCCTTTAAGGGAAAAAAAAGAAACACCCCTCTTTGCGTAATAGTGCGTTTGATTTCAAGTTTCAACCTGGTACAAATAGAATATTTGTGCAGCTATTTCAATTTCAATATAATGAAGTGTAAATTGAAAAACTATAGATCATTTTGAAAATATGCACTAGTTTATATATCCTTTTTCATATAAATAAAATTGCAAACGGAAAATTTGTAAGATTTTCTCCATGTAATTATAGGGATTTTGGTACAAATTGGTAACATATGTTTCTAAATCCAAATCGAAGTGGGCCAAAAAAGTTGTCCTTACTGATGAAGGATCTCAATTATCCATATCTTCCCAAATTGCTAAGTGGATTTTCTAATGGGTCTTCTTCTTCTTCTCTGGGCTTCAATTTTTGGGCTTTTGGACATTCACACAAGCATGAGCTTGTTGGGATTAGGATAGGGTGAAGAGTTGGTGGTGGAGGAGCAAGGAAAAAGCAATTCAAAAAGATGTGACGTTGAAGATGCTAGCCAACAGGTCTAGGAGCAGAAGCTACCTACTAGTAGAGTTGCAGAAAGATTAGAAAGGTTCATAGGGTAACAGGGAAAGGAGAGACCAATGGTCAAAGCAGTCGGACAATGATAGGTTCTGGGTATCTGAGATGTTGGGTCCATTTCCACCTCCGTCTTTCTTCTAACAAGATTACACACAGTGTGACAAAAGGATGCCCATTTGTTTTTCTTTTCACACATCACGTTGCATTGCGAATGTGAAAATATCCCAAGGCTGACACAATCAGAAGAGAGAGAGAGAGAGAGAGAGAGAAAACCAAAACAAAACAAAGTTTTTGATGCTAGTGGTAGCACTGCTGCCTCTTTCATCTCTTTCTCCAGGTCTCTCTGGGTGTCACCGTTTCCTTTCATTTGCTTTTATAACCTTCATTCATCAGTTATTCACCCAAACCTGCCCTTCATTTCCATTTTCCTTATCGACAGCTTTAGGCTTTATGCCACAATTCCCCCACCAGGTTCCCCCCCTCTAGCATCTCTTCATGCAAATGCAAGCGGTGTCTGCACATGCCACAGCCTGTCATTGAATTGATTTATCCATTAAGAATAATTCTTAAACTGCAGTGCTATCCTTGCTGTAAATCTTTGAATTTTCATATCTTCAACTCAAATTTTATGTGTTTTAGATCCCTTTATATGATTTTGTTAAAAACCACCTAGTTTTAAAGCCATAATTAGCACCTGTGAAAGCTATGATCTGCCAGCCAAGCAAAACTTTGTGAAGAACAATTATACACCATTACACCTGCACAAATGTCAGGTAAGTCAAACGATGATGGGGTAAAGGAGAAGCAACTTGAAAATATCCAGTGGTTACAAGAAGGTTACACAATAAGCCGCCAAGAGGCAAGTGAATGAGGAGAGAGAGGGAGAGAGAGATATACTGCAAGTTGCAAAGGCTGACAAGTTAGGAAGTACGACAGGGATGGATGATACCTAATGGGATGAGATGGGACTGAGCTTTCTTTTTCTCCATCTTTGTGTCCCAAGAAGCCAATCTCAAAGGCCCCCAGCTACCGTTGTTTGTGCTCAGATACTCTGCAGGGCTTAAATAAGTCTGTTACCCCTTTCAGTATTTTATCATATATTTTATTGCCTTTGCAAAACATATCAATCATTGGCAACTTGAGCCAACCACTCTTGATGCTCTGCGGATTTACCCCAACCCCAAATTCTTGTTCCTCTTTTCCTTCAAATTTTACTCTCTCCTCTCTTAATTTTCTTGATACCCAGAAACCATACAACGGCTTCTGTGTTGGTACAGTAGTCGTCCGTTCTTCTGCAAATGCTGTCCAATATCAGGTCAAGTCTAGGCCCTACTGTTTCTGTAGTGCCCATTTTTTATCCCTCTGGCCACGCAGACCAGTACCACTTTGCCCTCTCCATTCTTTAGTTTCGTTTGCATGCTGATGATTTCTGGTAACAGTGGCACAATCTTTTACAATTATATTAATATTGTAAAAATATTGGTAAATTAAATCCAGTGACGTTTTGGCGTCAAATTACTTTCTCTCATTTGCATTTCCATCCATACAAATTAGAGTTATCTATAACATTAACATATGAATTTTATTTACTGAAGAGCAGGTCACGTCATGTGGGTTCCGTACTTGAATAATTAGCTGGAGAAAAAGCAAGGGTCGACCATGGTGAAGATAACATGCATGCATCTCACGCTCTTTCCTTTAAATTTATTTTTTTGTTATCCAAAATTTATTCCTTCCTTCAAATTGTATAAACAAATTGGTGAATGAGCATATCACATCCGTATAATTGTGTCAAAAGAAGAAATGACAATACATTCAACAACTCTTACTCTTTCTGCAATTTGGACTCTCACTTTCGGCTCTTAATTTGCTATATTTTTCTTTGACATTCATCATAGAGTACATGTACATATTTGCACTTGAACAATCCCATGATTGGTTTTGAGTTCCTTCTTTGAAAAAGGATTTGTTCATAGTTGCTTTCGAATTTGCCGAAGTTCCTTGAGTTTAACTAAATTCTCTGTTCAATCTTCGTGAAGAAATATGCTAATAGTTGCATGAACTTGGATAGACAATTTCGTAATAGAAGCACCATGTATGTGCTCGGACTGAACATAAACATATTTTGAATGTTCTAGGATTAAAGGAAGAGAAAGTGGTAAACTATTCATCCAAACACACAAGGCGAAAGGGTCGTAGTTTCTATGAATTCATCCTGGAACGAGTTTTTTTGTTTTAAAATGTGATTAAAAAAGTAAAAAAATTTATTGTTATGAGCTCCAAGATATGAAGAGGGAAAGAAAGAAGGAGCAATTGAATCCCGAGGGACTAATTGAATTGGGTTAAATGAATTCAATGGCACCAAAGTTTGAAGTTGGACAGTAATCGGCATTGGGTAAAACAGTGTGACCAATTGAAAAGGTGGCCTTTATTGAACATGGAACCTGCTGCCTGGTGCCTCTGCCAAGTCCCACCACACTAATTAAACCAATTACCAACCCTGTTGGTTTCTCTGCCTTGCGAATGTTGATTGGAGCACTCCCGAAAAGGTGAAGGGGGGAAAAAGGAAAGCCCACACTGGTGATTGGGTACGATGACCCTGCATCACAACTAGTCACGAGCCTTAACCCTGATTGGCTGCCTAATCTCATTTTGAAGGCCTTGTTCCTCAGGTGAATGACATAACCATTATGATAACAAAACAAGGGCCTCCTAAATCAAATCAATCACAGCCCTTTTTAGATTTCCTCCAACTTATTCACCTCGGAAGCCACACACCACATTACTACTCTATTGCTTTATTTATTTGGTTAATGCTACTACTATATAATTGCACTGCCTTGGAATGCTCATTGAAGGGCCCGTGAATATACTCCTCTGCAAATATGAAAAAATTCTACATGGGAGTCCATAATTTAGGCCCATGGGCTCCTTTTTTCTTCGATTTTTCTTTGTTTATTATTGTTGTTGTTGATTCAGCCAGCCCCCTCTCCATTTTTTCACATGAACTCCACATCTGAAAATACCTTTATCCCACTATGTGGCGTTGATCATCCTCATCCCAAGTCCCCTGTTTTAACAAGAGAAAGATCACATGGTTGACAAATATTTGATAGAATTTCAATAGAAGAATCAGTGCAAGGCTGTGCACTGAAAGTGGTTTGGATATTTTTTGACGCAATTCATTAATCAGGGAATTAGTGAAAGGCAAAAAGGGATAAATTTTGTTCCAAATTAAGTGGGGGTGGCAATCTCTGCTGCAGCTTCAAAGGTGCAATGGCGTTTAACAAATTATGGGAAACTTTGGGGGCCTGTGATTATGGCATTGCCACCCAATCCATTAATTATAGCTTTGGTTTCATCCCGCTGTGCATCCAAACCCGACTGTTTGCTAACATCATCGGAAAGAATTGCTTGAGAATTCGGGAGTGAAACAAAAGCCCATATTACTCGAAGTTGCATGAGAAGAGAGATCATACATGGCCACGTAAAACTGCCCCCTCCCTCCAGCCTTGGTGTGCTTGTTGTCCTGGCAAAGCTCTGCCTAGGTTTTTACACTTTTTATTGTGGCAGCCGGATTAGAATGTGACAACCCATGTGATTCCTCTGACTCCAATCTATCAATGAATGTGGTCCTCTTCACATGTTGCGAGCCATACACCACTTTCCATGTGGCATCACTTCCATCATTTTCGTTTTTAAAATGTTTTCTAAGACATGACACGGGCTTCTCTCTTTCTCCCCCGCTATTTCATCCCTTGTTATATACTAACACAAACAATTGACTTTTTCCATCTTCATTATACAAGTACGTTCATTCTGTCTCATCAAACAAATATATATATAAAAGAACAATTCATAGAAATTTGCATTACCCTATTCTTTTAGTATTGTTGCAATTACTAATTTGGGGTCTTCACCTAGAATGTCATAAAGAAGAAGCAATCAAATTGAGGAGAGATTCAACAAACATCTGTAAGAGCATTAGAGAGAAACAAACTGATAAGATGAAGATTTTTTGTTTGTTTGTTTGTTTGTTTGTTTGTTGGGAGTTGAAAGTTGAAACTTGAGAGATTCCAAGGGCTCAGCACAATGGTAGAGAAGCATGTGGTGGGGATGAAGCTGATGCAAAAGGCCTCGGGTTTAGTGCAGCGAAGGGCAGGCAGCAGGTAAGCTAAGCATATCACTCTTTGCTGGACTCTCTCTGTCGAACGAGTGAGACACCACTTAGCAGCCCCCCTTGATTTTCACAATCAAACACAAACAAAATACTAACATTTCCGGTATACAAACCCTTGTGTTTGCATTTCAGGATTCAAATACCCCATATCTGAAACCAGCTAGCTTTGCTAATGCTAGCCCGCTTTCCGCTTTTGGAAGCAGTGGTGCTGCCTTCCATTCAAACTTATCTCAGTTCATCTGCAATTGAGATTGCCTCATTCACCCATCTATCTTTTTAACAACATATCTCAATACGTAGCTAAGGCTTTTGGGTATTGTAAAATAATATCTAGTTCTAGGATACTAAAACAGAAGTTAATTAGTAAGGAGTAACATGTAAGACATAGGTGTAGTAAGAGAAAAACAAAAACGTACGGTTGGACACAATTCCTTAACAAATGTTGTTGGTTGGTGTGGGTGTTATAGTCCGCCCTGGCGATGTTTGTCTTCTGAATAGGATGAAGGAAAACGTGGCAACCGTACTAAGATCAACCCCGTACACCATATAATCTACCAAAGCCCTACATCACCTGCCCTATTAACTTCTCACTCTACCATGCCCCAACACCTACTTTATTGAATTTTACTACTATCCTTTCATTTTTAATTAATTTTTAAACCAAAATAATAATAAAAATCAAAATATTCTATTCATGTGAACCATAAATTTTATTATAATGTATTTTTAATTTTGTTCAATTTTAAATAAACAAAAATAACAAAATTGAGATAGGTCATTTGCCAATTGCCAAAGCATTGACAAACCCTATTAATTATCTGAATTGACTCTCAGCTCTCCCGTGACCCGCTTTCATGTCTTCCAAGCATTTCAGATTACATGTAGCTTTGCACCTAATTAACCCTTTCTTTTCTTCTACATAAAATTTTGTCTTGAAAATATCTCGAAAAGAAAGGCAGGAATGCTAAAATGAACAGAGTTGTTACTCTGCATTGATAACACAATAAATAATTGCGGAATGACTTTGTATTGAATAGGGATGAGTGTGGGAAGGCAAGTACATCTGATTTTGACTTGTTCAAGGTACGTTTTCCTTCTGATCCTTCAATTCAAAAATATATGATTGCCCAGTCATGTCATTTGCCTTCATTTTAGTCTTTACGACACTCAACATCTATGTTCTTCCTTGTACATGATATTTAATTGTTTCCAGCCTCTCAGCACAAAAGAAGATAGCAAGCATGTTCACCACCAAGATGATCACAGTATTAATGATAATATTTCATGTTACGAGAAGAAAAATCATTGAAATAGGAAATATTGTTTTTTCCTAAGCAATGCAAATTATAATACAACAATCCATTAAAGTTTTGAATGAAGATAAAATACTTATCATATATACCGCAAGTTCCATTACATGAACACAAAACTGGTGGGAGTCATGAGACTATCATCAATCCACCTAAGTCAGTAATGGACATGCCCCATGCCAATTCTGATTGAGGGGAAAAGAGACCAAAAAGGGAGAAAATTCCATCACTAGCTCGAATCAAATATTAACCATACTTAAGCAAAGCTTAATTAAACCATGAGCAACCCCAGTAGCACAGAGTAATGAACATGTAGTGAGATGTAAGGCTAAACAATTTTTAATATTCTACTTTTTTATTTTTGAGTGACTGCCAAGATTGTTTTGGTTTTTTAAGACAGAGGAGCCCTTTGGGGAGCACCCTTCCTCTTGTTGCTGAGGGAGAGAACAATGCCTCCAAGGAAACCACTGCCCTTTTTCTTCTTCCTCACAACCTGGGTATCTCGTACTGAGATTTCTGAATTGGCTACGGTCTCGTTGGAACACGATGATCCTTTGTACTGCAAAGGGTCCTCTAGGATGGAGTTTGGAGTGATTTGATCGTCGTCAGTGAGCTCGGGGCCGTCCACTCTTAACCCCTCAAATTGTGAGAATGCAAAATCTGATTCATCAATCTTGTTTAGAATGGTTGACAGATCCTCCCCTTGATCCACCAAGTGATTCACCTGCAGAAATTCGTGCATATATATTTTCACTAGCTATAGTTACCCATAAAGCAGCATCAAGACAAAAAGAGGGGGTTGGTTGGTGAAATTAAAAGCAGGAGATGAGGGAGGGGAAGCCACAGTTTTAATATGGTAAGAGACTAGCTAGAAAGGGAAACGCATGTCAGCCGTGTTCTTGTTGCTATCACAACCAATTTATAGGGACTTATTGCAAGAGTCTGCAGCTAAATTAAGACATAACCATAGCAGGAAATTCTCTAGAACTGCAACTAAACATGACCTTAGAGCTTAGGATATACTTTTAGAAACGGTGAAGGATGGGTATACAGCTGCTGCTGCTGAGTCAAGAAAAAGAAGATTGTTTTGAAAAGGACAAACATTGAAGTAAGAAATGGACCTTGCATGAGAGAGAACAGAAGTGGAATGGCTCCTGGAGAATCCTGTCACAAGTGAAGCAAATGTTGGCAGAGCCCTTACATGACCTTGATTGGGGCCTCTGATTCAAGAATATCACTTTGGCACCATTTATGGTGTAGGGCTGCCAAACAAAGAAAAAGATAAAATACTAATTATAGTTTTCACATTTACAATTATTGTTTCTCTGTCATCCAGCATAATCAATATCATACATTTCTCCTCCTCCTCCTCCTCCTACAAAGTATAATTTCTGTTCAATTTTGCAAAGTACCTGAATATAGGAACATTCAATAAGCTTTTCAAGATCTCCCAACCGAACCACATCGTGGTAGACATATCTTCTCACCTGTCACATGGTGCACATTCAGAACACACAATAAAAAAAAAAAGACATTTCCCGTAATTCAATTCAAACATCCCCATCATGATCTGATTGAATTACCAATACTTTTCATGCCCAGAAGCCTCAAAAATTAGCACTAGTACAAAGCAACAAAACTGAATTATGAATGAAAGTAACTTAACTGTAAATGAACAAGGTGAATTCGAGTCCTGATGTAACTAGTATTTTACAATTCATGGTAAATTTGATACTAGTAAATTGTGTCTCCTGCCATATTGGAATCTAGGTGAAATTTTAGGCAAGGCAACCAGCAGATTTAGAAAAATGAATTTAGGTATGTCGAGAATAGTAAATTAGTAATGACCCTTTTTTCTTTTGTCAAAATAAAATAATGGGGGGAATTGAATTGAGAGAGATATTGGGTCAAACTTTCACCATCTTTGAAAGCAACAGCTGAGAAACCTTTGCAGAGAAAATGGATAAAAAAGAAATCTTCCATATATGGGAAACAAACCAAATCCAAAAAGTTGGAATCAAGGAAGCACATGATAAACCATTTCTAGAATGCCATACCACCTTCAACAAAAATTTAAAAATCATAATCTGGAACAAGGTGGAGTGAATTAGAGATTCTTGGAAGGAATTAAAGACTGATCAGCAAGTTTTAAGAAAATAATTTGCTGAAATCTAAATTAATATGCAACAAAGCCAAGTAAACATAGCTAAAATTTACTAATCTCAGTTGTATTGTGGCACGTATGTTTCAAGCAATAAAATTAAACACTAACTCTGTGAGTTGTCACACACAAAAGACAATTGCATGAAAAAAAAATTCTGAAAAAGGATAGACTAGAATATATCAGAAAAGGGTTTGAGTGAGATTTCAGTGAAGCACCAGAAACTATTGAAATCAGAGACAGAAGAAGTACCATCAGTTATTATCAGCTTCCATCAGAAAATAAAAACATGTTTCAACAAGAGAGTATAGGATTGAAAGAAAAGAAAGAGAAATGTTGAAAAGCCAGGAGTAAGCAGGATAATCAATTCAATTGAAGAATTAAAGCATAAAACTGTTTGAAAGCTAACTGAAAGGGAATTATAGTAAAATTGTCTTCAACTTCAAGAAAAAAAAAGAATTAAAAGTAATTCCCTGTGCCCATTGCATAGGTGCCCATGAATCCTGTACAGAGGCTAGAACAGCCTGGGATTGTATTCAGAAAAATCTTTTTCTTTTTCCTGGTACAAGTATCCATATAGAATTCAAGAGTTAAAAAGAATTGAGGTCTGTAACTAGTGAAAAAGTATAAGCAGAGAACTGATTTAGGAAACTAGGCTACAAAAAAGAAAGATTTGAAAGACAGAGGGGGAGAAAAGAGAACAGATATGTATATGGTGCAATTTGTTGATTAAAATTGTTGGAACTTGAGGCTGGCAGGCATCAGAAACACTGAAAACAGTAGCCCGGAAATGTATCTGTGAGCAGAAAATGAAGTGAGGGGGATAGAATTCAGAGAATTTCTCAGGTACCCACAAAAAAATTGAGGGTGACCAGCAAAAAGGAACTGGCTTTTGCAAAAGGCAAAGAATGAAACTTGCAGAATTATGTGGGATACATGCACAGTAAAAGTGAATAGTGAATAGTACTAGTATCATATGCGTTAAGTACTGATGATATATATGCAAAAGATATTGAGTAGTGAGAACCTGAAGGAGAGGGTGAGAGCGATGAGAAGGGAGGCAGTGGGGGCAGATGCTAAGGCAACACAGCAAGCAAAAGACGTTCTTCTCGTTCTTCCTGCGACTCTCGTGGACCCCACAAACCCCAAAGAATGTCTCTGCCATCAATCCCTCTAGCCATGCAGGTTTCACCACCATTTCCATTAACTCTCCTGATCCTTCTTCTTCTTCTTCTTCTTCTTCTTCTTCTTCTTCTTGGCCAACAGGCAACAGTAACACCACCACCCCCACCACTTCTACTATCTAGCTAGTATTAATGTAACAAGTGTTAGTGTTTTTCTCTATTGCCATTATATAACTTTCTCTCTCACGCTCTGAAAAAGAATTTTAAGTTTAATATATTCAGAATTGGTACAGATTTTGGTTTATATAATTTGAGAGCTTTGTTTTATACCATGGTGAATATTGAAAACCCAATGCTCTAGTGCTTTCTTTTAAATGTGTGTATATATATATATATATATATATATATATATATACTTTAAGAAGAAAATACAAAACTGAGTTTGTATCAGTAATATTTCTACATGCTCTGGCTATGTATACAGTGTACACACACCGAAGGAGGTTCCAGAATTATTGTCGTTTCTATCTATTTAGTCTCTAACAGAGGTGGAAGAGAGAGAATGAGAGACCGTTTTCTCATATTCCTGTCCTTCTAAAGACAACAATGGAGATTAACTGAGACAAATAATGGGAAAAAAAATCCCAAAAAAAAAACACAATCAAAGCTGAATTCTTTGAATTAATGGACCCAAGCAAGACTATACTAGCATTACACTGACCCAAAAACAAAATAAAAGAAAATAAAAAATAAAAAAAAGCGCAAAACACGCACTGCAGCAGTCGTAGTAGTACTTTGTAATTTTCGTGGAATAAAAGCTTAGAGAGAGTTGGACAGTGGTGACGTGGAATGATGGTAATGGCGGGAAGACAGCCCACCAATCTGCACTCCCCTCTTTCTTTCTCTGCGTACGATGGTACTATACCCTACACATCATCCCTCCTCGGCCCCGGCCTTTTTCCAAAGCTATTCGGCCACCCCCCTCTCCTATTTGAGCACTCCATCGTCCTTCTCATTTTACCCAATTACCCCCCTTCCATGCTTCCGACTAAAACCCATCCTTCCGTACTTATTTTTTTCATAACTTTACGTTATATATATTTTTTAAAAAATTATTAATAAAAATAAAATTAAATATAAAGCATTACTAAACACGCTATATAAAATGATACAATAGATATTAAAGGAGATATTAATACCAGACAGATTTTTGTTCCTTCAGTCAAATCTTTATCTCCTCCCTAAACCATTAAATGACAAATTGACACCCTCATTTTTCATTACATGTACAAATTTCCTTACCCTAATTAATTTAACTATATTAGAAAACATTTATTTTAATTTTTATAAAAAAATCAAAAGGAATAAACATTTGGAGGCAGAAAGAATATTAAGGATAATAAATAATCAAACCTACCAACATCATTTAATCAAATATTGGGTTTAGAATGGTGGTGGTTGTATGGCTGTGGAGAGAAATGTGGCATGTGAGCAAGATTAGTTTGTCTCTTTCAGCTTTAGGTATACACTAACAGTAGCCTTTACCTCGGTTTCTAAGCACTTGTCATAGGATGAAAAAAATGTCCCTGGTTATGGTTTGGCCCAGTGTATAATGTTGCTCTGCCAAATTCCACCATTATTTATATTCATCGAATTGCTGAAACGACATTTTTCTATTTATTGATTGACTCAAAACACCAAATTGTAGTCATGGTCCTCAATTAATTTTGGGAGCTGTGACCCTTTTTGATTCTTTTTTGAAATTATTTGTTATTATATAGTCCCTAAAACTCTCCCCTTTTTACTAAAATTGGTACTGGATTATGAATCAGGTGCAACCCCAAAAGTGGTTTAATTGTTAAATATATATATAGACATACAAAGTAAATGGCAGCACTAACACATTAAAATAAAAGGGGACACCAAGGTAGATTTGAGGAAAGCTAATTAATTGGGAGATTAGCTTTGAAATTAGCACACATCTGAATAATTTGGATGATTACCTTCCTTGCTTAATGTGTTCAACGGTTTAACATTTGGAAATTTATTTTGCGTTCAATTTATATGTTCCATGGCGGTATAAAATTGGATTATATCCGGTTTTATTTCGAATTTACAGATTTCAAGACTTCATTTTTAAGGTTGAGATAAAGTTTTCGTACGAACATTTAATTTTAAAACAAAAAGAACAGATCATAATATTACAAGTTAATTAACTTTATTGAGAGTTTAGGATTCTGATTTCATGAAAATTGTACATTTTGCACGTGTGAAGTAATGTGCAACCAGTTTTCCCAAATATTCTCTTCTCTTCTCTTCAACCATATTCCAACATATTACAAACCATTCACTTTTCTTCTTTTTTTTTTATAATTGGAGGAGTGGAATTTAAACTCTGCTGTTTTAAGCAGGGAGACTATGCATTAACCAATGAGACAAATACTCGGGTGTTAAACCATTCACTTTTAAATCATTAGAAACTAATTATTATCTTCCACCTAAGATAGCATTATACCATGCCTTTAAAAAAAAACATTATAACATATAAATTGCTACTTGGTAGTGTGTAGAGACAGACAACTCCACAAAATTTTGTTTTGCGAGCCTCGTTATAGAATCAACCGAGTTATTTGACCATATGCTTGGAATTATTTGGCTAAGCTACGGTCCTTGTACGTTGGGATTTTCTAGAGTACCTTAGCTTTCAGGCTTTCAGCTGTTCGCTCGATTTCGTCACAAAACAAAGACTTAAATCAGTCGATATTACGAATAATATGCATCATGATACTATTGTGTCATAAACAAATTTGTGATTGATCATTGCTTTCCCCTTTCTGCATTTTGCCCAAGTGTAGATGTTGCACCCATCAGGATTTGCTGACTCCAAGGAAGGGCCCTGGATATTTGTTCTTGGGCCAACAGGCTCTCATGTCAGTTTGTTGGTCAAGTTCAAAGCCTATCTCGTTTATCTGTGAGCCTGTGGCTCAATTGTCCGAAAAATCCAAGTTGATTTTCTTGAGGAGGTATTGGGCTTGGGCGCTGCTGCTGATGAAATGCAATCCAGCATCCAGAATTTCAGATGCAATTCTCATTGTTTTGATCAATCAGTAAGATATTCTCATTCACTTGTTCAACTCACAAGATCCCTTTTGGATTTGTCCTAGTCAAGAAAAAGAACCAAACTAACCTGTAATTATCTAGTGAATATAGCAGTCAAAATGGTAGTCAGCATTTCATCTTTTAGTTGCAACTATGGAATTATTCCAGGTTTTGCTATGGATAATGGAGAAAAGATTGAGTATATACTCGTTGTACATCTGATTAAACTCTCGGGCAGGGTATCAATTTCGAATTTGATAGGTGGACCTACTCATAGTTGATACTGCAACATCACATGATCTGTTTGCAATCAATTCTTTTCTCTTCATTGATCTGTTTCTGATCCAACGCTATAGCTGCTAGCTGATCACTGAGTAATAATCTTCAGATGCAAGCTGCTTCAAGAGCAAGAATGGAAGCTAGCCAGCCAGCTTGCTAGCTGCCATATCTCCTTTCTACTTGTTACCTGTTATGCGAACATCATTGCATGGTTTTATTCTTTTAATTTCTATATATAGAAAGATATCAAGAGTTTACCCCCCAGGCCCCAGTAATTTGTAAAACAAATACATGCTTGCACCCAAATCCTTCTGGTGCTGCTCTTTGATCTTTGTGTTCAAAGAACTTTGTCGGTGACTCTTTCCCAACCTACATATATAGAAAATGTGCAATTGCATGGAAAAGTCCCAAAAATGGAAAGAAAATTTATTTTAAAATCTGCAATAATTAGATGTACTTTTTGATAGTATTGATTAAATATGTATATAAAGGAATTGAGAAAAATTCAGTAGTTATGAACTATAACTTTTAATAATTTTGATATTGATGACTACCTTTTAATTGAGAGAATATCTATGTATATAAAAAGATGTATAATTGGGAATAGATTCGTAGATGTAATAATTGCAATTGAATGAGTAGAAGTTTACAAGTCACAAGAAATTATGGATTACTTTGAATTAAAGATTAAATATAGAGCTACTAGGATTTGGTTCTGATTAAGACTGATTAACCTTTAAAGTTGGTTTGGTCAAGCACCATTGCGGTTTGGTTTTCTTAGTAACAAAATGGAAAAGGATATGCCAACAGCTATTAGATAAATTTGATTAACATAATGTTCAAATCAAACATTATCAATAATTAAAAATATTCCTTTTTCGGGTTTCACCGCTAATCTTAACCGATTTTCAATCAAAAATATATCGGTGAAAATCCATCGAAAATATCTTTTCCAACATTTTGTGAAAAATTTTAAAAAAAATGTAACAAAATCAAAAGAGAAGGATTAATATAAATGAATAGAATTATAAAAGTAAAAATACTTATAATCAAACGATGATATTAATTACATGGGTACATATATATATATATATATATATATATATATATATGTTGGACACTTGGACCCTCGTCCCATTAAAATTCTAATGCCTTAGCTCTGGACAACATTTAAGAAAAATAAAGGATGAAATTAATTCAGAATACGACGATCCAAGAATATTATATTGCAAGATTACTGTATATATATTCTCGCTACCATATTTGTTATCTTTGTAATTGTACATAATGTTTGTTTCACTCTGACTCACCTAGCTTGCTGTTGCGGGGTCTTTTCTCGAGTCTTTCCTAATTTGTTCATCCCATTAGAAGATGTCCTCTCTCCGATCTCCATCCGATGATTGGATTAAAATGTAATTACTTATTTTAATTTTTAATTATAAAATTAAAAAAGGGTTTTTTTTTTGGGTTCGATTTACACTCCATATTAGTTTGAATTATTGATTAGACAATAGAACAAAGGGTGGTTTAAAACTAATCATTGAAGCAATAATTTTAGACATATAATCTGTTTTCGATTTAAAATATCTAAAATAATACCAAAAAAAAAAAAAATTCTTATACTAAAATGGCATCACATTGAATTGAGATGGTTATGGTCACATGCTTTGATTTTAGTGGTTAACACCCTTGACAAGAAGATGGATGAATTTGGGCTATTTCAAGACTTGGCTACAAATCTTATCTTTTGAATCCTGCCTGCATTAAGGTTATTCCCACATGAAACTACTCCTATGTACAATTTTTGCATAGAGTTAGATTTACTTTTATAAATAGGGGAAAAATGTGATAAAAAGAAAATGAAATGAACAGATGGATTGGTCTCGAAAGGTATAATGCTTGGCATTGATGCAAAAAAAAAAAAAAAAAGAAAAGGAATTTGATTGAATTAAAATGTCGGTCATTTGGCTTTTGAAAATTCCAATGGGACAAGGTGACAAAACCAAAGATTAGTCAATGTTTAAGAAATTTCAACAACCTTAAACAGTAAACATCCTCTACGCTTTTGAAAATATAGAATAAATATTTTGAGAAGTATTTTGATTTATGATTTTAACTCTAAAAGAAAAAAGAAATTGTGTAATATTAGGCAAATAGGTTAATAAATAATAGGTGAATTTTTAAAATTTTAATTTTTTTTTTGTCAAAATTAAAACAAAAAAGGAAACCGAACATTTAATTTAAGAAAGAAAGGGTGGGAAATTGGGAGCGGAAAGGGAGGGCATTGGCGACATTTACGTACAATGTCCAGACTCCAGAAGTTGGTTACTGATTGATTCTTGTCTTGCTTTGCACTGTTGCTTTCCCTCTCTCCGTCTCTCTCCCTAACCAACACCTCCCGAACCAAACCACATACAGAGATCCAGTACAAGCCCTTTCCATTACAAGGCAGCCTCACCCCAGATTTCCTTTTTGTTTGTCTCCTCTAGTATAAATTCACACACCGCCAAAGAGGCAGGGAATGAGGGAACCGGCGATGGTGGAGGGGATAGACAGCAACGCTGCAGCACCTGGAGCGCTGCCTCCGCCGACTTCACCCCCGCAAGCATTGCTCGAGAGGCTGAAAGATTACGGCCAGGAAGATGCTTTCGCGCTTTGGGACGAGCTCTCCCCTGAAGAGCGTCACCTCCTCGTCAAGGATATCGAGGTCAAAACATTTCCTTTTTAGATCTTTAACCACCGCAATCCTATAGCCCAATATTGCCTTGCTTTCAAAACAATCAAAAGCACCCATCTTTTTTGTTTTGTCTTGTAAAAAGATACTGATTTTGTTCCTTTCTTGTTTTAAATTCCTCTCATCTGCAACGTCTTTCTTCGATTCGAACTCTTCAGTTTCGCTCCTAAATCTTGCAATTTGCCGCCAACTTTTGACTGAAAATCTTCAATTCCGAGCAAGTTCGAATCAAAGTGTTCAGCTTGGTGATTATAGTTTTGTCTTCAGCTGGAAAAACTTGAAAAGAACTAAGTAAATTTTGGGTTGTTAATAATTGAACTTTTGGTTTGTATGCTTCAGAGTTTGGATCTTTTGAGAATAGATCGGATCATTCGCTGCTCTCTTCGATCCCAAGGTGCGTATATATATATAGAATTAGAAATGCTTAGATTGCATTTCTTTTTATTAGATTTTTCCCCTCTGTTTTGGTTATCTTTGAAAATATGATTTTGTTTTTCTGGGGGGATTTTAGCACTGCCGGTGGCAGCAATAGAGCCAGTGCCCGAGAGTTGCGTGTCCTCGGTAGAGGAGAGAACAATGGAGGAGAGGGAAAGGTGGTGGAAGATGGGATTGAAGGCTATATCAGAAGGCAAATTGGCTGTTTTGCTTCTATCTGGTGGCCAGGTATATTATCTATCTACTTTTTTTTTTTTAATCTTTTACAATGTAGATTTATTGCATACAATACTTAATGATGTGGGTCTTCTTTTTGCTTCCTTTTGATCTATATTTTATGTCTAGCCAAGAAAGATTTAATAATAAAGTGATGTTATTACGGGTTCTTAGCTGAGGAGTCTTTCTATCTCTGACCATAATTTTGGAATGATGTTGCTTTTGGAGTGGTGCCCACATTAGACATTTTCCTAACCAATATGTTCACTTATTAATGTAAAAAGCAGAGCCCATAAAGTCTTTATGGATAATCACTACTTAATAAAAGGTAGGTATGATGTTGCTTTAGTGGATGTCTAGTAATGATAATTAGTGATCAAGATATGTTAACTTGGAAAGTGGATGCTTCAATCTGTCACTGCAAATAATTATTGTTTACTTAAAAGATGCTTTACAGGATTCTATACTTTTTTTTACTGAAAATGGGATCCAAATCTGCTTTATGAATAATAGATCCTGTTGTGTAACCCTTTTTAAGTTCCCATTTTACTGATTTTTTGGTGTTATCTCCATATGATTGAAATGTATTGCAGGGAACTCGGCTTGGAAGTTCAGATCCCAAGGGATGTATCAGTGAGTATTTTTATTCGTTGCTGACATTATTTTTACCTTAAAAACATTTGTTGTTTATATTTTTGTTTTTTGATTTTAGATATTGGACTTCCTTCCGGGAAGTCACTTTTTCAACTGCAAGCTGAGAGGATTTTATGTGTTCAAAGACTAGCTGCACAAGCTATGAATGAGGGTAAACATCTTATCTATCTACTCTGTATGATTCTATTCTGTTTGTAGGTTATCCTCATGATTGGATATCTGCAGGTTCAACAGGTTCAGTGACAATACACTGGTACATAATGACTAGTCCTTTTACTGATGATGCAACACGCAAATTCTTTGAGAGTCATAAATACTTTGGTCTTGAAGCAGATCAAGTAAGATGGTTTCTTATTCTTTGATTTCCTTATGGTTTATCTTTTGTTGCTTTTACTGACTTTGAAGTCTGGACTTGATGCAGGTTACTTTCTTCCAGCAAGGCACCATACCTTGTATCTCAAAGGATGGTAGATATATCATGGAGACTCCATTCAAGGTATGGTTTCTTTTTGTGAATGAGCTAATTTAGAGTGACATTTTCTTTTGGTTCAGTAAATAAAAATTCAAGTTATAATTGGGAATCTTGGTGGACGTATAGTTATATTCACCCTAGAAGTTTCAGAGCATTTTTAAGAGGTGTATCAAAGTCCTTAAACAGTTCGATTCACTATATAACTGATTCACATTTAGATATTGACAAATACTATTAAATCATCGAAACTTCACTTTAGGGTTGATAATTCTTTTAAGGAATGCTGAAAGGATGGAACTTAGAAGTAAATTACCTGTCTGTAAGTTTTAGGAGGAAAAAGTTATGATTCTATTGTATAATTTGACATCATTATTCCTGCTACACCATTCTCCCGGAAGTATCCCTTTAATTGCATTAACACTAAAAGGTTTTCATCCGGCCGAGTATAATATTCTTTTATTTCACAATTTGCTTATTATTCTAAGTAGCAACCTTATTCAAATGTGGTGGTTACATGAGTACCTTTTTTGAAGCCAGGTAGCTAAGTCTCCAGATGGGAATGGAGGAGTATATTCAGGTATTTTCAAAATAATGCACAATTATGTGCTGTCTGCTGTTCAACAAACTAATAATTTGTTGTTCTATTGTGTGACAATTTAATTGGATACCTAATTTGTTGTTCAGCTCTGAAATCTTCAAGATTGTTAGAGGATATGGCCACAAGAGGGGTTAAATATATAGATTGCTACGGTGTTGACAATGCTTTGGTGAGTTTGTTTGTCTTGCTTTATTTTGTTTGGTTAAAATTTTCCTTGATAATTCTTGTTCAAAGAGACAGTGATTAGGGTCTCGAATGCAGGTTCGTGTAGCTGATCCAACTTTCTTGGGATATTTCATTGATAAAGGGGTAGCTGCTGCCGCAAAAGTTGTCCGAAAGGTAGTTAATGTTCTCAATGGTCATGCATATCTGAGAATTTTAGTTGCATCATTGCTTAACTCTTTTGACTATATTATCTATATTTGAGAAATGGTATTAGGCTGGGTTGCAACAGTTCAAAGCTTTTTATTAATCTGTCTTGTTTTCTAAACTATCAGTGAAATACTTGAGTTGTGATATCTCTTTAAGCTTTCTTTGGGTATTGCAAATAAAGATGAGGGAAAAAAACAACAGAAAGAAAACAGATAAACAAAAAGAGTGATTCATCTGATTTGCAGTTGATGAAACTTCATTGGTAGTGAATCATGAGCATGATATTGATGTTGAAAATTCCATTTATGGAGCTCTGCTTTGTCTTTTTGAATATGTAGGAATGATTGTGCCTTCCATTTGTTTATTTTTTTGTAGCATATGTTGCACTTACCTGTTGTGCTTTATCTAACTTACCCCTTATGTCATGTAATGTATTAACGTGCTAATTTTCCATGAATTACACAGTACCATGTTTAACTCTACCTGGAGAATGCCAATTCCATGATGGCATGTGACTGCTTAATCTTTTTTTTTTTGTGTAAACTTGTGGAACTTGATATTGTCATAAAGCTTAATCCTTTTAAGGATTTATATTGTCTTAATTTCTTCTAGTACTTTGGTTACAGGCGTATCCCCAGGAAAAGGTTGGTGTTTTTGTAAGGCGAGGTAAAGGTGGACCACTTACTGTGGTTGAATACAGTGAATTAGATGCTTCACTGGCTTCTGCAATCAATCAGCAAACCGGACGTCTTCGTTTTTGCTGGAGCAATGTATAGTCTTTTGTTACCTACTTTGATGAAATATTGCTTGCTTTTGACATAATCTAGAATATGTGTGCAATAACATATGAAGCTAATATGCGTGATTATATATCTTATGCTAATAACTATATGCTTTTCAGGTGTGCTTACACATGTTTACTTTGGATTTCCTAAACCAAGTGGCAAATGGCCTTGAGAAAGACAGCATGTTAGTGATGTTATTCCTTCCCTCAAGATACATATTTTGATCTGTTCTGCCTTTTACTTGAGCATTACTTTGTCAATTACTGTTTTTAACACGTTCCTACTAACCCTTAAAAGGATGTTAATATCTAATTTGTTATGACTGCAGTTACCATCTTGCAGAGAAAAAAATTCCTTCCATTCATGGTTATACTATGGGTTTGAAACTAGAGCAGTTCATATTTGATGCATTTCCATATGCTCCTTCAACTGCTCTGTTTGAGGTGAACACTTCCCCTCCCTTCTTTTTCTTGATCCAACTGATTTCTTTTTTTTTTTCCGATCTTTTTCACTGTATATGAGAAATGCAAGAAGGGATTAATTACTCATCTAATTGTTTATGTTTACAAAAATGCAGGTATTACGAGAGGAGGAGTTTGCACCAGTGAAAAATGCCAATGGTTCAAACTATGACACTCCAGACAGTGCGAGGCTACTGGTTCTGCGACTGCACACTCGTTGGGTAGTTGCTGCAGGTGGCTTCTTAACACATTCAGTGCCGCTATATGCGACTGGTAATTTCATAATTAATTTTGCATACTCTTTAATAGCAGCCTCTATTAACGTTGGGTTTTTTTTTTTTTTTTGGATCTCTGAGTGGTTGATGGTGTATCATTTGCCTTCTCTCATATATTTATGAATCCTTGACATATTTATGATGAAACCAGGTGTGGAGGTATCACCACTTTGTTCTTACGCCGGAGAAAACCTAGAATCCATATGCCGTGGAAGAACATTTCATGCACCTTGTGAAATCGCATTTTAGTTTTGACTTCTATCTGCATATTCTTGATTTGTGCAGCCTACTCGGTTGAACACGAGTACAGTCCATTGCATGGTATGGATGTATTTGGATAAATAGTGGTTCAAAATGCTAATGTACGAACCAAAGGTTTTGCAATATTTCAGGCTCGTGATTATATGCCATCCATTATCATTATTTACTAGGGCTACAATAATGCATCTGTCATTCTCACGTTTGTTTTTACTATCATTTGTCAATTCTTAGATTCCTCTTCAGAACTCGAATAGGGTATTTCACCATTTGAACAGTTTTCTGTAACTCTGTTTCATAATCGTTACCCTTTTTTTGCAATTTGCACATTAATGTTGTATGCGGAAAGAGCCTTATTCCATGTAGGGGGAATCAATATTTGCAATGCAATGTATCACGATTTATATCAACTTGTAAAGCATTATCTGTTATGATCCGTTGAACTTTAAGATTTTGTTTCACGGAAAACATCATATACGTTGAAAATGATTTGAACACTAAATTATTTACATGGCTGTGCTGCAAGCATGCACTCTTTGACGGCATCGACACTTCACCTTTTAACTATGAAACAGGTGAACGAATCACACGTCCCTGAAGAAACCCCACCCCCCAATCAAAACGCACGAAAATTGCACCCCCTCGGACTGACTTCGGCTAATTTCGTCCACCATAGCCATCAGCCTAGAAGGTCTGAATTGTGTTCAAGCTCAGATTAAGCAGGGCTGCAGCGTGTAGTTAGCAAAACTAACATTTGAATTGTATCGTTCATTTTGTAACAAGTTAAGTAGCAAAACATCAAAAAACATTATTAAATTTGCAAAATAAATTACAACTGGAGTCAGTAATTAAATTGGTCAATTTCCTTCAAAACGGTAAATTTTTTGTTTTCTTTTGGCCAGCACTCGCAGTACATTGGCGAACATCCCAGTGGTATTGGTTCTCTTCAATCATTGGTTTGAGCCAAAGAATTTGCAGAGTCCTGATCCAACCCTTTAGTCATAATCATAGATCCATGACAAAGGGTCCTTCAAAACAAGAGAGAAAGATCGGAGTCAGACAAATATTAATGCTTCTCCGATGGGAATTGCTTCCTGCATGATAAGAGGGAAAAACGAACCACTCAAGGGAACTGCTACATACACACTATTGAGGAATGCATGCTACCTTTAATCATTGTGCAGAATACCCGAAACATACATACTCGCATAAAGAATGACATAGGATAAGTTATCAGTATGCTTACAATTATTTCAATGGGGCAAAAGAGTAATGTGGAAAGGTATCGCGGTGCTTGTTCAATGATAGGGTGGTACACCGACCAGGGGCTCCATCCCAGCCAATTGATGCTGCAGGAACCTATATACTGACTCCGTTGTTGTAGAAGCTATTCGAACGACTACACCAATTCCCTGAAACCGATGGCACAAAAATTTCCTTATTCTTCACTATCAAGCTAATCTATTTATATGAAGGGGAGCAGGTGCCTTGAAATTGGAAACAACTTAAGATAGAATTTTCACATACATCAACAAAAATTGAGAAGATGAAAATATGAGCAAAAAAATATAGCATTTCTCTCTTCTCTTTTCCAACCCACCCCTCTAGTTCGCTATTGTACTGCACTGACATCGAAGTCAAATCTCTCTCTACCTGCTTACAGAGCAGCATCACTTCTGCTTGCGATCTTGTTTGTGCACACAACAGCATTATTTACGGCTTTGAGGGTTAGGGGGGTTTATAACAAGTAAGCATGACTTCAATACAATAACAGCAATTGCACTGTAGCATCTAGATCTAATGAAAGTACCTTTGGACCAAAGACACTGCAAGAAGCAATAAAAGCTGGCCTGGTCAAACAATTATCTGAGTTTGTTTTAGCATGGTGCCCCAAGCTAGTGGAAGGAATGTGTAATTGCTGAGACATCATCCTCTTCACATTTTCTTGAACTTGATCTTGAACAAGCTTCAGCTTTGGGCTACAAATATGCACCTTATGTCACAAAACTCCTTTCAGCATAAATGAATTTTATAAAATAATGTCAGCAAACATTAAAGTATCTACCCATAGATTATGACCATTGCAATGACTTGGTAGCCGTGCATGCGTTCTGCTATATTGGCAGGGCTAGATTTTTCTAGCAATACCTATGATTAAAAAGAAAAAAACCGAAAAGTATGAGGCAAACCAAGACAAAGTTCAAGGAACTCGCGTCAAAAACTTGATTTCTACAAAATCAGTAAGATAACTTGTTAGAGGAAAACATTGATGAAGGGGAACACATTAAGAGAAGGTCATAGACAAAAACATAATTTATTAATGAAGCTATTTCTTAAATGCATAAGTATTAGAGGCCATTAATAGATTGGCATTATGACTTGCAGTAGTAATGAGAATATTACGGTGTCAAGAAATACAGGTTGATTGCCTTCAGAGAATATATGGTTGGCGCTCCTATAAAGTTCAAAATCCCATTTTTCCCCACTTTCATGACGACCACTGGTAAACCAATCGACAATGACCAAACTTGAGTCGGAAGCCACTCTAAAGACCTGTTTCTGAGAATATCTTGCAGTGGAAAAACATGTGACCGGATCTGGAATGACTGCAAACAGAGCACCACTCCCAATTCTTGCCTACTGCATAGCAAAACAAAAATTAGCCATTGTCACTACAAGCATTCATCTGAACATGGTCAAAATGTAGAATCTTTTTATCAAATGTCTCCCACAACTATGATTTTAAAATAAATTTGTGATTATGCATCTTGGGTAAGCACTAAGGAAGGATAGTTACCTCTAAGACTTGCTCAGAACACTTAGAGCCCAAAGACTTGTAGACCTATACCAGAACAAAAGTGATACCATGTTATTTTCAAAAAAAAAAAAAAAAGGTGATACCATGTTAAGAAATCAATTCAGTCATAATCCAATTTTGTAGTGAATCCAAAGAGTAGAAAATCAAGATCAAACCTTTGTAGAGGCTTGGGTAGTAAGGACAGCAGTGCAGCCATCTCCAATTGTAAATTC
The DNA here is from genome assembly GCF_053813885.1 of Theobroma cacao. Taxonomy (NCBI): domain Eukaryota; kingdom Viridiplantae; phylum Streptophyta; class Magnoliopsida; order Malvales; family Malvaceae; genus Theobroma; species Theobroma cacao. The sequence goes on from NC_142640.1 coordinate 326,905, forward strand.
AACTGAAATAGAATCTCCCTAAGAGAGAGTGAAGCACATATTCACAACCAAAAAAAGAGAAAGAAAGGAAGAAAGATATGATACGAAGATTGATGATTGACTTAAGTGAGCATACGGAGACAATGCCACCGCCATAAGTGACGCTGTAAATCCAGACAGCATCGGTTTCGGAAGGACCCACCTGAGGAATCATCAGCTTCAGTTCAGAGTTGGGAGATGAGCGATACACATAGGAATAAACAACCACATACATCATCTAAGGTCAGGGAGAAGAAAGAACCTTTCTTGGGATAATGAACTTTAGGGGATACTTTGAGAAGCTTCTTGTCACTGTTGACTTTCCTCTCACCTTCTCCACTACTACCTTTCCCTTTTCCATTTCTTTCTCCATTCTCCACCAACTGCTTCTACCCTTCCCATTACTACTTCCCATAAGCAATAAACTAACGCAAACTCATTGGGCTCCACTAAAAACTAAGACCCAATATCTTCGTGGGTTGGCTGATTTTTCTTTTTTCAAGCTAGTCGGCCCAATCAAAGGAAAAAGAAAAAAAAAAGGTCCAAAAGAGCAGTAAAAACCATCTCTCTTCTCCCCCGTCTCTGTAGGGTTTTATTCCTGTATCTCAAAGAAAAGGCTTCAGGGTTTGTATTCTTGCATCATTTCATTTGCAGCTCATTTGATCCAGTCGAAGGAAATGAGCTTGGTTTTAAGATTAAGGCATCATTTACATAGTGGATTTTTTTGCAGAAAACCCTTTGAGTCTCAGATTGTAACTCTCAATGCTTTCAGCTCAAACAGATTATCTCGAAATTTTAGTCAACCTGCAAAGCAAGAACAGGAAGACGAGGAAGAAGAAGTTGAGATTGATCAGAGGAGACTCCCAGCAGACTATGACCCTTCTAATTTCGATCCCACCGAACACCGTAGTCCTCCGACGGAGCGTGTTTGGAGACTCGTTGATGAAATCTCTGGCCTTACTTTGTCTGAAATTGCCGAGTTGGGGTCTATTATAATGAAGAAGCGTGGAATGACTGAGCCGCCAACTGTGGGAGTTATGAAGGCTGGTGCTGCTGCTGGCTTGGCTGGAATGGCAAAGAAGGCGGCAGGTGGCGGGGCCGCCGCTAAGGAAGAGAAAAAAGCAGAGAAGACTGTTTTTGAATTGAAATTAGAGTCATATGAAGCTGCTTCAAAGATTAAAATAATAAAGGAGGTTAGGAGTTTTACTGATTTGGGTCTCAAGGAAGCTAAGGACTTGGTTGAGAAGACGCCCGCTGTCTTGAAAAAGGGAGTCTCAAAGGAAGAAGGTGAACAATTAATTGAGAAGATGAAAGCTCTTGGTGCTAAAGTTGTTTTAGAATGAACATTAGACGAGAGGGATAGCAACAGGTATTTTTGGTTTTCACCTTGGGATTTTTATGGATGTACTTGTTGGTTCTTAGGAAACTACAACTTTGCAAATCCTTAACAGCTAAAGAGTGAAGTACCGAAATTTCATTCTCTTACTCTGTTGATCTTTTGAGCTTATCAAGTTGGAATTTTTTTTTTCTCAACAAATGGCCACGATATGTGGAAAATCATTCCATCTTTTTAACATGTTGTTTACTTTATTTCTTGAAGAATAATTCATATGATGGTTGATTATGTTGCTTAATTCCTTTCAAAATGCTTACTTGATGGTTTTCCATCTTCAATTGTAATACAAGTTTCTTGCTTTTTTGTCCCAATTCTTTTAGTTATGCATCAGCTATCCAGTAAAATTCACTTCAACTGTTAATCATCTGCTACAACTTCTGGGCCTGGGATGATGCAGTGAAAAACACTGGAGCATTCTCCTAAGTTGTGGATGGTTTGGCTTAGATTTATAATCCTCTGTTGACAGGGACAAATGCTCCGATAATCCAGGGGGAAGATGGTAACCCTGGGATCATATTAACATGATATTGAATTCTATTTCATCTGGTGACTTCTCCCTGTTGTTTCTTTGCTCCCCTTGTGACCCAATGTTCTCTTTCTTTCCCTTTGTAAGAATTTAGAAGAAAGCATTATTGAAGAATCAATTGCCAGAACATACTTCAGTTATAAGGCTTGTTCCTGAACCAATGATGAATATTTAAACATTGAATCTGTCTAGTAGCAGGATTTAATACTCCCTTCTATGATATGCCTTGTGTACTTAATCCAATGACACAAGGCTAAATTCTATGTGTTTGAAATATTCATAGATGGTACTAATCTTCAGATGGTAGTCAGATTATTAATTGAAAGTAAACTTAAAATGGAAGAATTGGGACCAAGAATATGCTGTTGTGAATATGTGATGTAGTCTGTATTATTGCCACTGACAAAAGTGCCAAGCTTTTTATCAAATGATCTGGTGAAACTTTGTGAAAGGCTAGTTTAATTTGATTGCTCTTCGATCATGCTGTTATATTTATATGGCTGCATTCCTTCATTGTATATTCTCAAAGAAAAATGATTGCCGGATGTCCAGCCAAGAATTTCTTTATTAACACTGAACTAGGTCAATGAAGAATGCACTGGATAGACTCATGGCTGAAGCAGATTGAACTTGAAAGTCTCCAAAATTTTTGCCCAACGGGCTTTCCTTTCAGTTCAATAGGATTAATAAAGAAACCTGATTAAGCATTTGCTGGTTTGAGTATCTTTCCAGTTCACTATGAATCTGTGGTAACAGAAACTTAAAGAATGCGGGAAATTTAAAAAGGAGAGAAAGACGGGCCTCTGAATTTAGTCATTAAGGTCGAAGTGTCAGGGGCTTTGGACAATCTAAATTAAGCTCTCATTCTCTATTATTTTGCAAACAAAGAACAGCAATAGAGGTCCAGTACAAAACTGCAGGATCAACTTAAAAAATTTAAATATAAACACAACATTTCTTATGCTGTGAAGGTACACTCATATAAATTGCACAACATTGCGGCATATTCATGCATCCTCCCGCAACTACAGTCTTCCCCATTGAAGCTAGGTTGAAGCATCAGGTTGAGCCCAGGCAAAATGGAGAACTGCAAGTATCAATGCCTAAAGTGCCTCACATTGGTGAAAACTAATGAAACTCCATACTTGTTACAACAGTCCACGGCATCCCCATCTCTAATGCTCCCACCAGGCTCAGCAATGACTCCAATACCACTTTCGCAAGCTTCTTCCACTGCATCTTTCCAAGCTGTTTATAAAATGAACACATCATTGTTAACAAACAGGTTATTGAGGCTTTTCGCTAATTCTTGGTCTACATTCAGTTTAATATATGTTGAGGAATCATTCCTCCATTGCATGCTTGCACGCATGGCAATTTACTTGCAAACATTCTCCACTATTTACTTGCTTAACTTATAAGCAAAATATGTTTTTTTTTTTAACAACATTAAAGTGCAAAAGCTTTCAAAGGTAATAATTACCAAATGGGAAGAATGCATCACTAGCCAAAGCAGCTCCTTTGACCTCATCTCCTGCTTTCCTCAAAGCTATTCTCAAACTCTCCAAACGGTTTGGCTGCCCGCTTCCCATACCCAACATACGATTGTCCTGACAAATGATGTCAAGGGTTAGAAGATCTTACAACATTATGCTTTTCTTTCCATGGCTACTTTGTCCCAACTTTTCTTACAATAGGGGGGAGAACTATAATCTAAAAAAATCTGTGCCAAAGCACCGCTTTAACCAAAATTTAGGACATCCTAGCAAAAGATAAAATACAAACCTTTGCTACTACAATAGCATTGCTTTTGACATGCTTAACACATAGCCATGCAAATTCTGCATCACGAAGCTCACTATCTTGTGGCTTCTTCTCAGATACTATATTGAACTGGATATCTTGGGGGGTCAAGTCATCTGAATCCTGGGCTAACCAACCACCACCAACTTGTCGAAGTGAGAGCTTTCCTTTCTCATTCTTCTTTGCCTCAAGGATCCTCAATGTCTTTGATTTTCCACGGAGGATCTCAAGCCCCTTCTCTGTATACTTGGGAGCCACAACAATCTCATAAAACATCCGAGTTTCACCATCTGTTGGGCTTCGGAACTCTCGGATCTCCTTAGCAAGAGCCTAAAAGTCAAACAAAGTAAGCAATCAAAATGTGTCTATCACTCTTATCTTGATATTGAGGGTAGCATACAAAAAAAAAATGATATTCAACAATCCCACACCCAACATATAGGAATATAATGGCAGCACAACTCCATATAATGCTTCCAAGAAGTTTATTAACTTACCTCATCTACTTCTATGTTGAAGGCTACAATTCCTCCAAACGCACTCACTGGATCAGCTTTCACAGCCAGCCTGTAAGCCTCAAGGATATCATCACGAGAAGCTACCCCACAGGGATTTGTGTGCTTTACAACCACACATGTAGGGTTCCTAAACTCTGACACACAGTTCCATGCTGCATCAGCATCTAAATAGTTATTATATGACATTTCCTGCACCAAGATAAATAGAATTAAGGATATGCCATGGAACAAAACTGACGAGTAAACATAACACAGGCTGAGACCTACAATGGAAGAAAACGAAAAAAAATCATAATACTCTAATTTGATGACGCTTTTGAGTCCACAACTACAAACCTAAAAAAGAATAGCAATGAAAAAAGACACCTTTTAGAAAAGGCTACAATACAAATTCTAGCAGGCTTTGTATGATAGAAGCCAAAATTTTGCTGTCACAACACAGTATGGAAAGGCAGAAGTATGGCGACTGAAAAGCTTTATATTCCTTCACAGAATTTATCAACAGAACAAAGCTGCATAAAATAGTAAAAGCAAATACTTCCTTGGACAAGAAAAGGTAGGAAGGAAAAACATGCCAGATAATTCAATATTTCATCTATTCTTTAAATTATTCGCAAGCATAAACAATCACAAGATCACATAAATAATCCATCTCACCTTCCCATGGTGTTGAATAGCTGTTGCAATACCACCAGCATTGACCTCAGAGAGACTCTTGTCAATGTAAAATGCAGCATTCTGATGAGGATTTTCACCATATCGAAGTAAACTTTTGAGGGATAATGGAACCGTCAAGTTGGGAGGGAATTTATCTTCCAACAGATAAAGAATTTTGTCAATCTAAATTGTAATGATTATAGATAGCACTAGAAAAACAAATTTAATGAGTTTGTCGCATTGCTTTTTCAAAGAAGACAATTAAATTGTTCCCTTATTATTTCATAGTAAATTTTGTTAGTCAGCCCTCAGCTTAAAGCATTAGAAGTCTCATTCTTTTCTTCCAAACATCATCAAAGGATTAGAGACCATTTCCAAAAGAATGACCAAATTTATATTTTGTAGCTAAACTTAAGTAAGAGAATACCTCCCACAGTTTGTTTCCAGAGCCACTCTGAAACTGCAGAATCATAAGAAGCAACATGCTCAAAAGCCTTCCAAGCAAGCTTTCTCCGGAACTGTTGATCAACCTGACTGCCTTTGAGGTATTCAAGGAGTGCAGGATAGTCTTGTGAATCAACAACAACCAAGACATCCTTGTGATTCTGTTTAAATGAATGTGTTATTTGCTGTACAAAATAATTAAAATAACAAATGCTTAACCTATTCAACTTGAGTTGCCCTTCACTACCAATGTGGTTCAATTACTTGTTCAGATTTGCTTTTTTATCAGCTTGGTAATGGATAAAGACTATTTATTGGAACATGAAACTACATGAAATCAGTTCCAGTTGATACACACTTGGGGCTGAGAAATATAGCAAAAGTGTACAACTTCACTACTAAATCATTAACAATTACCTTCGCAGCAGCTCTAATCATGGCAGGGCCACCAATATCAATATTCTCTATGCCGTCATCAAATTCAATTCCTCCGGTGGAAGTAACTTTATCATAAAAGGGATACAAGTTCACAACCACCACATCAAATGTACCTGGAAAAAAACTATTTTAGCTAAAAGACAAAAAAAAAAAGCGAAAGGATGATAAAATACTGGGAAAAGAAGTCTTTATAAATAAAAGAGCTTCACCACAAGTTTAGAACTTACCAATTCCATGTTCATTAAGAGCTTCCATGTGATGTTTTTGGTCTCTTCTAGCAAGAATACCACCATGTATGTTAGGATGTAACGTTTTCACACGACCATCAAGCTGTAAAAGACACTACAGTTAATCTCCAAACTTAATCAGCTTTAAAGCTGAAATCAAGGCATACTAGTGATGACATCAAATCATTAGGAAAGTATGGTGATCAATCATTAACAGAGAAGATAATGAATGGCTTTGACTTCTTGCTCAAATCTTTTTTATCTCATTTTCCTATGACAAATTTATTAGCAAAACAGTCAAAAGCTTCATAAATTATCAGTGAGGATGTCATAATCACTTTGCTTGATTCAGTTTTCCCCCTTTAATGGTCCTAGAAGCTGTGACGAGGACATGCTATATAAAAACAAAACTAATTAAGCAGGACAGGACATCACAGAATAAGAACCAGCTTACCATTTCAGGGAAACAAGTAAGCTGCTCCACTTTGGTTACAGAGACACCAGAATTTTCCAAGGCAGATGCAGTTCCTCCAGTCGAAACAATTGTGTACCTATAATTTTAAAAGAAGCAAGTACAAACCAAATTGGCTTCAAAACTGCTGCTTTACATTTAAAAAAAAAAAAAACTGCTTCTTTACATTTTACACTGATAATGATTACACAGACCCTACCAACTCCAGTTGAAAAAGAAGAACAAAGAATAAGTAACAACAGTCCATAGCAAACGATGCATAAAAAATATGAAAATATCCAAAAAGAAAAAAAGGGTGTCATTTATTTACCCTAATTCTTGAAGGCCATTGCCAAGAAAGGCCAGGTCCTTCTTGTCGGACAAAGATATCAACGCTTGCTTATTGCCTGACAGTGAGCAGAAAAGCCATCACAAACAATCTCCTTTTTTTGTTAAAAAAAGATTACATTTGGGAAAAGGGAAGGCAAGAACAGTACCAGGGGCAGAGGACTGAGGGTCGTGTTTTGGAACAGCGAGGGTTTGAGAGTCAGCCATGGCTTTGGTTGAAACAGCGTTGCTGGAGCGTAGCGAGAGAAAACGAAAGCGACCGCAGACAATCGAGTGATAAGAAGAAGAAGGAGAGGGAGAAATGAAAGTATTCCTTTGGAAGGCGCAGCGAGCGGTGTTGAGAGTGTTCGCCGCGTGGGCAGCGTTAGCGGCGGTGGTTGCGGCAGTAGTAGAAGAAGAAGCAGCTGCCCCAAACATCTCTCTCTTTCTTTTGTTTTTGTCCCACTCCCACACACTCTCTCTCCTTAAATAGTGGTAGTAGAATCTTCTTCCATGTCTACTGCTGTTTCTTATTTTTCATTTTATTTTTTTCTTTAACATTCATGGTCTTATTTTTCCGATTTATTAATGGCTTGTTTAAAGCAAAAATTTTACTATAATCTTCGGATACCGAAAAATCGTGCGTGGATACAACAAAAGAATATGAAATATACATTACTGTATACTATACAAAAGGCAAAACTCTCAGTAGAGAGAATTCAGGGATTCCATGGCCAAAAAACACACTCTGCGGAGCAAAGCCTAAACACCATTTACAGAATTGCTATGGCAGCATTGCTGATAGTAAAAGAACGGGAAATGAAAACTTGTTAGCGTCTTCAAGAGGGTCAGCAGGGTGTAGTGAATGATGATGGATTGATACTTTGATAGTCCATCTTTAATGTCAACGGAGCCAATGTCAGTCACTGCAAATAAATACAGAATCTCCAGAGTCAACCCTACCTGCAAAATAAACCTTTCCCATTAAATCTTTGTTTCGTTTTGATTTGAAGATTTAGGGCTGTGACTAGTTTGAAGCTTGAACCAAAACCTCTACATTCAAATCTCTTGCAGCCAAATTATAAAATGCTTGAAAAAATTTACTAACAAATATAAAAGAAATTGTGGATGGTTAATTGCTTGTTGACTCTAATTTCATTGATGACAAGCACAATAATCAATTACCGAAGTCGAATACTTTCAATCACCTCAGTTAGACAAGTTCTGTAAGTCGAATACTTCTATCACCTTTGTTAGACAAGTTCTGTAATGTCACCTAACGAGAGACGTGTTTGGAATGTAGCTGTTTTGATGCCATGCCATGCAACTGAGGGGGACCTACTCCTACATTACGTTGGTCCTGAAATAAGAGCAAAATCCTGATGTAAAAAAATCAGAGAAACAAAATGCCAGAAAATTCCAAACAGCAACTTCAGTACCATGTCTTGTATATCATCTTGAATGTCATAACAAATGGGAATAGTTTGCGGTCTGAAGTGTAACTGTCCCTGTGAGGGCACAACAGGCATCATTATTTAACAAGATTAACGAGCTTATTCAAACACAAATGATAATTTGAGGAGAGCTCAATACAAGGGAACCATACTTCTTGTGGTATGGCCCTGGAAGCATGAAAAACCCTCAATACCATCATTATCCGTATAAAAGGCAAAGTTCTCAGCAATCACATAACAGAAAGCCATACCATCCCATGCATTCTTTGTTGAGTAATGTAATGAGCATCATGTGGTGGGGCAATAGAGTTCACTTGTCCCTGCAACACGAATGAAATCATACCTTCTAAGAATTGTGCCAAATAACATACACCAACATGCTTGTAAAACGATATGAATTTATCCTATGTTGATTATTAGAAGTCTACAAGAACCATATAAAATCCTTGATCAATAACCAAATAATCACATAAGGATGCTTGTCCATGGCGGGGGGCAATCTCATACCATTCCCTGCACAAGTTGTTGAGCACCAAAATAGCTATCAATAGCTGGAGTCCTTGAATTCAGTTGTTCCTACAAAAACAACCCAAGAATTTTAGTAAAACTGTTCGCGTGGTCAAAATGGTACAAGTTTTCTTTTCCACATTATGGTCACTGAAAGACTAAGTCATACCATCCCACGAATGCTCTCTTGTGACTCATAAGAACATTCAAGGCTTGGCACCCGTATATTTGATTGTCCCTGAAGCAATTTTGGAATTCCTATTAAGATATTGTTTTATAATAAAATTTCACAGGCAGAATTTCTTTGGGGAATGGTAAAAGCATGTTAAAACAGGCACACAACCACCACTAACCATTTGTTGCCAGCTGTCAGGCATCCCAGAGTTTGAGATCTCTCCTTCTGGATATCCCTAAAAGATACAAAACAGGTATGATGAAAATCAAAAAGGTTTGGTTAAAAATTAGAATTTAATAACAATTACAGCAGAGAACTCCCTGACCTGTCTTTTTTGGGATGCATTAATCCTTTTTACTGCCTTGGATGTGCTGTTACTTTGGTTCAATTCTTCAAAGTGATGAGAGCCTTGAGTTTGTGGTGACATCAGTTCTGTTACACCCCGAATTGAGTAATTGACACTCTCGCATTTTCTCAATGCTTCTTCCAGAGCATTGAGTACAATATTGTAACTCCCCTGAGATAAAGACCCTTCATCACCCAATTTAAAGGCCCGTTGACAAAGATCATTGTAACGTTGCATTCTAGTTTCAAGAACATCTGATTCTTCTCCTGTGGTTTGTCTACTCTTTGCATCCTTTGTCCAACGTTTCAATATATGTTGTGAAGGGATGCTTTGAACCCCAGACAACTGCAGAATAATCAGTATATGTCTACAAGGAAAACCATTAAATTCAAATCCACGACATAAACAAGATATATCTGAGGTTGCCTCATTCCACACCACAATAAAATCTTGATTTTTTTCGAAGTCTTGAACCTTAAAAGTTTTAGTGCCTCCCTGTTCACTTTCTTTTCTTGGATGACAAGCAATCCCTCCCAAAACTTCAACCTGGAATTTTTTAAATATTGCATGTGTGTACAAAGGAGACATTTGTTTTTCAAAAAGTGATGGAGATTTCAACTGAGGTGGTTTATGCCAAGTTTCAAAATCAGCTTTAGCTTCCTCCTCAGACTTCTCTCGTAGAATTGTTTTATACTGATCTAAAAACTCTTTTAAAGTAGTTTTCCTCTGCAGATGTTTGTCAAAGAGAGAGCTTACACTGTCTGAACGTTGCATTGTAGATATCCCTGCAAGCAAAATGCCTCTCATGTAGGCTGGCACCCATTGTTGACGATCTTCATATAATGATTGAAACCAGATGTCATTTTTTAAATTGAATCCATCAACCAATTCCCACCATTTCTTTTCAAACTGTTCATCGGTATAAGATTTAAAGACACATTCATCAAATTTGGTCATGAAATTTTCATGTTGCCCCATCACATAACTAAGCTTCTCCGGTATCTTGCTCACTATATGCCACAAGCAAAAACAATGACGGGAATCAGGAAAGACCTCTGCTATAGCTTCTTTCAATGCTTTGTCATGATCAGTTAGTATTACTTTTGGAGCTCGTCTACCCATTGCTCTAAGCCATGCCCGCATAAGCCAGGCATAAGTTAATTTAGTCTCATCAGCAACTAACGCACACCCAAGTAACAGAAACTGAAAGTGATGATTCACACCAATAAAGGGAACAAATGGTAACTTATATTCATTCGTGATATAAGTCGTGTCAAAAAAAACCACATCATAAAAATAGCCATAATCAAGCCTTCCTTTGGCATCAACCCAAAACAAGTTTCTCAAGCGCTGCTCTTCATTGAGATCTATAGAATAAAAGAAGTTAGGATTTTCATCTTGCATATAGAGAAAATGATCAAGCAAAGCTTTAACATCTCCCTCCTCTAAACCTAAGAGCTGAGAGCTACGTAATCGATTTGTGTCACCACCCTTATGACTCTCAAGTTTCTTGTGCGCACCAAATTGTCTGGACATGGAAACATACATTTTTTTGGTTCTTCCATGCAATGTATGGACATTACTATTACCTAGACCTAAATTTCTATGACCTCCGGAGAAATATGCCTGGTCTGGAAATATATCATGGTTATGCTCCTTGATGAAACTACGAACAATCCACCTTCCATCTTGCCTTCTCTTCACATGCATGCCGGCTTTGCAGTCTGTTTTTGACCATGATCGGTTAACTCTACCTCTTTTCTTCTTGACAGGAATGGTTGTTGCAATATCCGCACATGGAACAGGTTCTGGAGTCTCCACTCCACCAGACTCTCGCTCATTTCCATATCTAGTGCATACAAACTTTGCATCAATAAACTTCCCAGAAATTCTTGATCGACGGCTAGCTTTTATTATAGTGGTAAAGCCGACAAACTTGGCGTATTCTTTGTAGAATGAAAAAGCTTCCTCCTTTGATTCAAATTCCATTCCATCATGAGGCTCAAAATTCTTCACAGAATTCAAGTTTATTTCACGTCCAGTGTATGCTCTGGGTCCTGCATCTACTACCGCTACACCAACATTTCGCCCACCATTTCCCTCATCATTCCCGCTGACTCTGCCTCTGTCATGCCTTCCATCACCACCCTCCATCATGTTAATGTTCACATTGGGTCTGTTGTCTTCCTTATGATACTCTCCAGACGGGAGCTCAAGATCAATCCCCGTGGGAACCATTCCTTAATCCTCTCTAAAACCAAATCGTAAGAGGGAAACAATCCACACGTGTTCAAGATATCAACTGAAAGTAAAGTTCCCACATCAAAATAAAGTGCTTTCAAATTCAACCCAAGTGAGGGAAAAAAATTGCAAATTCCGCAACTTGTCTGAAAAGAAAAATGAAAGATTGAAACTTTGACAAACATATCAGTAATTGGGTTATTTGCAAACATATCAGTGAGCATATTTCAATCAAATGATTGAAGAAATAAGAAAAACCAAAGAAGGAAATCAAAACAGCTGATACCATGCATATTAACTCAACCCAAAATATAAAGTACACTGCTATCAATGAAAAACAAAGCCAACGGCTACCAGTGGTATAAACCATGGAAAATTGTTGCTATTGGAAGCTAACTACGAGCAAAAATATTTCTATTTTCTTTTAAAGAATAGGGGGGAGAAGAAAAACCCAGAAGGAAATTAAAGAGTGAAGTAGTTTACCTGAGTTGAAGGAGGATTTGATCAGTAAGCAGGCAAAGAGAGAGAGGTTTAAGAGCGAGTAGACAAGAAGTTTAGTTAGGGCAAGCATAAGACGAGAATGCCGTACTCGCAATCTTTGGCATTTTCGATACTCGCGTGTCCCTGCGATTTCTAGTGGTAGTGGGCCATCCCAATATTTTCAGCCCAAAGGTGAAGAAAACAGGAGAAATGGCCCAAACTTTTTAAATATTCTCGAGCCTAGGCCCATCAATTCCATTGCATTAGTCTTTTTTGTGGGACAAATTGGACCTTGGACTTTGTTTGAGAATTAATCCAATAAAATCGGTAAAATGATTCGATTAATTTCGAAACGAGTGCGGTTATATCGATTAATTCAGTTATTTTTAATTTTAAAATTTTGTTCTCTTTTAATCGAATTAATTGGTTTAAGATAATAAGAAAGTATATAGCATAGAAAGAACAAAATCAATAAAATTGGGTTCGAGTTCAAATATTTTGGTTAATTCAATTACTAACCAAATTAATCGATCTAATTCGATTAATCGGTCAATCAACGAATACTTTATTTTGAACCGATTTATAAATTATACTCGTGAAATTTTCAAAACATAGTGCTAAGGTATATAACGGTGACAAAGAGTGTATGACAGGCAAATCCAATAACTTAATGTCACCATATATCCAATTTGTAGTTCTAAATTTTTTATTATTTTTTTCTTCCATTAAGGTTAGTATTAAACTAATTTTCTGACCTAAGTGAAGCATGTTCTTGGTGTTTAATTAGCCTTGATTTCCTTTGAGTAATTTAATAAAAAAAAATAATTTTATAATATTTATAAGTTGGGGACTACATGAATCACATGACTCCCTAGTCAAAATGTTGACCTACACATATGATGCCCCACTTTTTAATTAATAGATTGATCCATGTTTTGGGACGCATTAATTAATTAATAAAACATGATTAACCTAATTGTCTAAAAACAAGTGACAACACCCACAGATTGTGTACACCACTACAACAAATTTGACATTCGGCTGTAATTTTTTTTATAATACCGTTAACATTCTTTTTAACCGCACTCGTTTTATTTTTTAATAATATTTTTATAAATTAAATTATATTGTTTATATATATAGATATTGACATGGTCGGTTTAGAATTGAAGAAATTCAAGACATTGACTGTTCAAATGTTAGTAAAGTTATCTCTTTTGTGTGTAAAGAACACAAAACTCAAGGGAAAAAGAAATCGAAAATGTGGAATTAGCCAAAAGGAAGAGCAACAATGTAAATCCAAGGAAGATAGAAGAAGCCGCCCCGAGCTGGATGGATTCTTTTAGCTTTGTTTTATAGGTGAGTGAGGTATTGCTTTGTGGGAAAGAGAAGCAGCTAAGATGATCAATCCTTTGAAACCGCGTGGACACTGACACAACAAGATTTAACAGCGTCAATGGAAATTATTCTTTTTTAAACCCAAATTAAACAAAGGGGAAAATGGGGTTGCAAAGGCCATGTTCTATGCACATGAGAGACACTCAGACAAAAAAATATATATTCAAATAAATATGGTTTAAATATTGAAAAAAAAGTCTCTTAATTATCTCATTTTATGCGAAAAAATTCATATTCTTTCATTGTATCCGTAAAAATCTTTCTTTTTTTATTTTTACTCATGTAAATCTTAACTTTAATGAAAAATTAATGGCTATTTAAGAGTTTAAATGGATACAAATCAAATGATAAGTGTTTCTTTTAATACAATGAAAATATAAAAAAGTTTCGCATAATGGGACATAGTTTACTGATTTGTTTTATCATTTACATATATACCAATATATATATATATATATATATATTTATATATATATATATTTGTCAGGACAGCACCCAGCAGCTATATATATATATATATATATATATATATATATATTCATGCAGCCAAATCTACAGATAGAATCTGGAGTAGCTGCAGCATCCAAGGCAAAATTTTTTAAAACCTAAGCTCTTGTTCTCACTTTGACCCGTTAAAGTTGAACCAAAACCCACTATGCAAGCAAGGCTTTCATCAATGGTTGAATTGTTTAGATACATATATATACCCTAGCTCGGAGGATGTCTATGTTAAGAGTATAGTTGAAAAGAAAACTAAAAGAGTTGAGTATTCAAGAAATTTTCTTGAAAAAAGAAAAATTGTATGATGACATACTTAGAAAGAAAACATAGATGCATGCATGGTTAATATCCACTAACTTGGACATATATGAATACATAGTTGGATACCAACTGTTTTCAAGCTATAGTAACTAGATTTTTCTATTGCTTCAGGTGCATTTGTGTGTGTGTGTGTGATGGCATACATGCATGGTTTGGAACTTGTGAAAGCAAGAAATTTGCAAGTTCAAGATGAATAAACAGACTAAATGAAAATATTGGTGTATGATCGATGTTACCAAAAAGCTAAGAAAATTTTCAAGTTGACTGATATTGTAGCCATATAATTTCATTATGGGGTTTGAGAGAGCACTGCATCTGCATTCCATGCTTTAATCTCAGTAAGTTTTGTGTTTGTCAGAGAGGGGCCGGAGAGATCTTCGTTATACATCTTGGATGTCCCGCAGTGAATGTCTCTGTTCACACAGGCCTGACAAATAAGCCACGCGATATTTAATCAGTTTCTCAGGCAAGCAGCAGCACAGCATGTGGTTTCCTTTCTTTCCCTCTTTTTCCTTTTTCTCTATATTAGTACAAAAATTCTCAGTATTTCTCTGGCCCTGCAAGTCTAAGCTACCATGTGAAAATGTGATCCCTCTCTCAGGCAGTAGGACCCCCTCGTCCCTTGCAGTCACAGGCAACTCAATCAATCAACCTGTCCAAGTTTTCAACTCCTTTGAGTTTTGACTTCCGCCTTTGTGCCTGTCCTCCTCCCACTTGCCGCCTGACCAGACACCTACCTACTCCACAAAAATGGGTTATCTGGATCCAATTATCCACCCATTATAAGTACCTGTATTCTATAAATTCAATTAGCCTTTCCTTCACAGAAGCATAAATAATTAAACAGATCACCTGTAATTTATAGAAAAAGAGGAAAGAGGGAGAGAGATAGTATGAAGTAGGTCCACATGAAAAAATATAATATATGGACTGTCAATTTCAAGTCATCTCATATGATTTTGAGTCAAATTATGATTCCTGAGGTCTGACGTTTTAATAATAGTATTTCTGTACTGCCTCAGCATGTTTTTACCACCATGGCCACTACCTTCAATCATTCTTTCCACTCCTTGCCGATCATGTCCCTGCTCTCACACTGAAATTCCAGGCTCACTCCACTTCTTTACCTTGAATCTTGTTTAAACTACCTCACCTAGGCTGGCCAGGTAACTAATTAAGCTGTAGTCGTCCAAGCCAAGGATTTTGACATGGAAATCCTTCATGAACATGCATGTCCAGGAAGGATTTGGGATTCAAAGAGATTTCCTTCGAAGCTGGGCTAAGAAAGATAGCAATTCACTGTAAAAAGGAGGGAATTGTATCAAACTTTTACTTTATGCGGTCTAGACTGAGTGAAACCCAGAATCGTTTCATCTTTGCGGAGTGAATTGCTTGCATATAAACATTCCTACTCCTACATAAAAAGTCGACATTTGAAAAGCAATAGACTCTTATAACCCTGAATTGAAATGCCCCCCATGTGCTCTTTGACGTTTTAGGCACTACAAGACAGTGGTAATACGAAAGAAAATACAAAAATATACACCAAATATACGTTATTTATTACAAATTCATCCATACGGTGTGGTAGAAAACGATATCGACACATTTAGTACCAGGAATGTTGGTTACATAATTTTTACATGGAAGTGGGTAAGTAATATACATGATTGACAACAGTACGCAACAGTTCATGAACTGATTCCTTACTATATCTGAGTTCCCAGATAGAAAATTTCAAGGACAAACCGATCGAGACGATATGTGAAGAGACATGCTACTCGTACAGGCATTGAGCACTTTCTTTCGAGTTGAAATATAAGTAAAGTAAAGCTAGCTAAGCTTCAACTCAAAAAGTTAACCATCTTCTCTTGTAACGCTCTTTTAACTCGTTGCGGTCACGTGGGTGATGAAATATTTGGCTTTGCATGAAAATCTACGTTAAAAAATAGGTCTTTGAATAACAGAAACCACACCAAGGTCCACTTTCACTCTCTCCCTAGGAGCGTGATTGCACTTCCTCGCTTCTCTCTATATATGTTCCAGGAAACCTCATCACCCAAATCTGGCTGATCCCCCTCACGGTCTCACCCTCACCTAGTCTTGTTCGTTTCAGTTTCACCACTGTCACAAATCCACTTAATACCCCTCCTTGTCCTAGCTAGACGGAGAAGTCGAGGAAGAGAAAAACGATGGCACAAATGTGGCTTCTTTGGTGGCCAAAAAACACCTGCACCACCACCAAAAGCGGCGGCGATACAGGTGCAGCCGGGAGCACCGCGACCACAAGGGCCACGACGGGTCGAACGTCCTCATTGGGCAAAAATGGGACGACAAGAAGTTGTTGCAACTGTAGGTGTCTAGCAAGGTTCATGAGGAAGGTGAAGAAACAGAGCAAGGAGATGGTGCGCTCCGCAGGAGCAAGTAGGCAAAGTTCATTCCAGTGCCGGTATGATCCATTGAGCTATTCTCTCAACTTTGATAGAAGCGGGTGCGGGAGCTCAGTAGATGATGAAGACTACTATCAGTTCTATGCATTCTCTTCAAGGTTTGTGGCCAATCCAAGATCTAGAAGACCTTGCTCAACCCACACGCTGCCTGCTGCTTCTCAACATAGTCCCTCTACCATTACTTCTTAGTTTTCTTCCCTGCTTTCCATTGTGATTATCATTTTATTTTTTATCAAACAAAGACTACATATCATGTATACGTTTATGGAGGAATGAGGAATGAAATCTTTAGTTTAAACCCAAAACCGGAAAACAATGGAGTTTCTCGTTGCCTCCCCTTGATTTTGCTGAACTTTGATGATAGACAAGGGAGCTTGTTTTAATGGAATAGATGATCTAAACAACTCATAATGTTTACTATTAAAAAGAAATCAGATCATGGAGTTGTTCTGTTTTGCTGAATTGGTTCCAACACAAAGCTAGTAAAGATTCCATTTCATTACAGATGATAACATCACGAGAGAAAAAGAGAAAAGAAATGGCCGCAGGCATCCATGTGCAGGGGGGCAGCTACCATCTCCAAGTGAATTACTTAAGAATGCTGAATCTGTAATTAATTTATTATGGGAGACAAATACCCATAATTGACGGTCAGCTTGTTCTATATAGTTAACATTGCATTAAACAACCAATCCAGAATTTGAATCTGATTAGTTTAATCCCACAAGTTATCGATTCCATAACAGTATGTTTTTCTTGCTTTACAAGCCTACCTGCGCTCGAGTCACTTCACTTCTTTTTAGTCCATGGTTGTGCTGCAATACCATATTGTCACAGTGAAAGCATGGATGGTCAGTCATGCACAACAACATACTACCAATATAATACTAAACCAGACTGATTCCGAGGCATAACTCAAGAAAGAAGCTACCCCACAAGATGCAATTGAAATATTTATTACATACAAGAGATGGGGTCAATCCAACCTGACCTACGATTGGCAAATGAATATATATATATATATATATTTATTTATATTATAACCCACACACACACACACAAAAGAAAAGCAATTTGTAACCAAACCTAGGAAAAGGGGTTTATCTGAAAAGGGTATCTATAAACATCTGGCAATTTCAAATCAACCTGCAGCAGCACATACTTGGAGAAAGTATCTTTTGCTCAGAAAACTGGTAATACATGGGGCATTTTTTGCACAAGTTTTCATTCTGCCGCTGCAGCAAAATTCACTAAATCATGTGTTATATATATATATATAAATATATCCACGATCCATGCTACATTAATAATGCCAAAGTATAAACTAGCTAGAGTGATCATCACATTCAGGAGAATGAATTTTACAGTTATGAAACAAAAAATGGCACAGCTCGGTTGTTGGAGAGAGTAAATGCGGCAGAAGCTTACTGCGACATGAAAGAAACTTTTCTCCAAATTCCATGACCTGGTTAGGTCAGCTGATATGAACCTCATTATGCAGATGAAAATTTCATTGTCTGCTCCGCAAATAATAGCAAGCTCTCAAACTGGAGGCAAGATGACAAAAGAAGCAATTGCAAGCATGCAACACTATATATTTCATTTCCTCTTACAGAAACTTTACACTAGAGATGTCCTAAGTGATCCTATATACTCTAGTTAATCACTCACTGCATCACGCCTACAAAAATTCGAGCACATCAAAGAATAATTATTTTCACTGTTTACTCCTGTATAACAGCTATGGTTCATGGTCACTCACAGGATGATCTGACACAGTGCCTTCTGATGATATTTCCTCTACATCAGGCTGTTCAGGCCGAGAAGGATCAGACTGAGTCTTGCTAGAATCCCCACTATCATGCTCATCTCGTCTCTCCTCTGGTGGCTGATCCTGTACATCAATAGGAGAGCTCTGCTTAGCCATTCTTTTGTCAGACACACCTTGTGAATCTGGATATCCGACTTCATTAACAGATTTTGGCAATGGAAGCTTGCTATCAAGTAAACTTGAATTTGTCATGGCAGAAGATGATGACATGTGCGGACCTGGAGCAACACAAGACGCTACCAGTTGTAGCACTTCAGGGGAAGGGGATAAACCCATGCTTGATTTCTTTGGTGGAATTAGGTATGCTGATGAAGATGAGGGATTCATCATATTTAAGTTAAGAGGAGGCAGGTTCAGATCAGATTCAATCCAAGGAAGACCTGCAGTTCCAGTTATTGATTGTGGATGCAGTTGAAATGGCGGGGCTAATGGAATTGTGCATGCTGGAGGGAGGCTGCTACTTCCAGCTGCATCTGGTAGGACCTGCCTGAACATATGTGACTTCCGCTTCTTTTTCTTCTTTAGACCTCGCCTAGGATCCTTTGGTTGGGAAGGAGGGGGCCCAGGTACCACAAACGGGGGAATGGTTGACTTATCTTCTCCATACAGTACACGAACTGACTGAGCGATTGCTGACACAGTGGGTGGTAGATCAGGATCTGGTGGTTTGGCAGCAGTGTTAACAGCTTCCCGAAGCCAATGAGGTAACTTGTTATTGGAAGAATTATTTCCAACTACTTCTTTTCCCTTTGAATGGGAAGGATTCAGCACTTTATTTGGATCGGGGAGCAATCCAGAGCTGGCAGATTCACCACTTCCACCATTATTGTGTGAATCACGTAAAATATGAAGCGATCTATCAAGAAGACTAGGCAGCTTCCCATACTTCATTGAACCATAATCATCCTCCTTCCTGTGTAAATCATAGCTACTGGAGCAATTCAGACTTGAACCCAAGTTGCTGGCTCCAAAAGAGTTGAGAAAAAAGGGTTTCTCACTAGGTACATTTGAAGAAGGGCCTGGCCTATCAGAGGGTCCAGCAATTGAATCTCCAGAAAAGTTTGCACGAAATTTGTCAGGATTCCATGTTGGAATAGGAGGAAAATGATCATTTTGCAAACCAAGTTGCTCTGCTGGCTCAAAATGAGACAGGCTGGAAGCTAGATCACCAAAACCCAATTTCATATCTGTCAGGTGGGATTGAAATTTTGATGGTGCAACAAATCTACTTCCCTGCAATGCCCGTGTCATCATTCCATCAGGAATGCTCGGAAACAAGGAAGAAGATTTGGTAGTTTTTGTTGGCTTGGTGAATTTTGGAACTGGGAAAGCTGGCCCATCCAAAATCTTGAGTTGTTCCTCCTCCCACCTATTTGCCAATTCTTCTGAAGTTTTATACTTTGAAAACTTTAGCCTGGGGTCTCTAAGCATGGCCTCCCAATTCCCTCGTCCATGCCTACGAACACCAATCCAGAGAAAATCAAGTTCATCCTCTGACCAGCCCTCTACCTTTGATTTCTTTTTATACAAGTTCCCTGAACCAGATCCAGTTCTCATCATAATATTTTCAAGCACCCTCCTATGGTTTTCAGGAAAAGAAGAAATGGACGGCAACTGACCCAAACCCAATGTTGGAGGCATGTCCCTCTCTTGTTGATTATACCTAGGAACATCTTGTGGAGGGAATTTCAAACTGGACAGCAGTGGCATTGCCTGAAGGTCTTGCATGGACTCATTTACAGCATCATGCCTACTCCCTAAGGATAAGCTAGGCAATAGGTCATGATGTGACATGTTCACGCTTTTGGTAGGAAGGGGGAATCTGGGCAGCAATTTCTCATCAAAAGGTAAATTAGGCAATGACATCTTTTCCTGAAAATCAGCAAAACTAGCACCAGAGCTTTCTAATCGATCAGAACCTTTTCCTTGTGGAACGGCGGGAGGATACTGCAAAGAAATAAGTATTGTCATCATATATTTACATGGAAAGAAGGTTTTGCTTTTGACAACTAAACAAACCAAAATGGAGAGAAATAGAGTTACCAGACTAAATGGAAGCCAACTATCTTGATTGCTATTTCTAAGACGCTGTTGTAAAACTTCTGGTGATACATCTTGCAATCTAAATTTGTCCAGGGTAGTCTCTTGACCTTTAGCTTCTTTCTCAGCTGAAGGTCCAGTAGACGGAGCTAAACTGAATGGAAACTCTGGTCCAGTTCCTGGCCTGCTTTGCCTGCCATTTGATCTTGAGAAGTTTCTATGATACGAGTCTAATTGATTAGCATTGGGGGCACAGAGCCCAAGAACTGGCAACAAGTTGTTGGTTGATAGCGAGCTGGTATAGCTTATGCCCTGATGATTGTTACTTGGAAGGATTATGTCAGGGGAAGACTGATGAAGAGGATTAATAGAAAGATCCAACTGACCACTTATTTTATGTTTTGATAGCCTCCCAAGCCTTAAAATTGAATCAGCCTTGCTCTTTGGTTCATCTGATGATTGAGCAAGTTTGTTATCCTCCAAGTCAATTACTGAACACTTTTCTTTAACTGTCTGTTGAGCTGATTGGTTTACATGATCCCCATCTCTCTCATTCATGGAAGGACACTGAGGTACTAACTCAAGTCTAGGAAATCCCTCACTCGAACGAAACTCTTCAATTGCATTCCTCCTAGCCAGCCGTTCTTTTTGTCGAGCACGGAGTTTAGTACTGTCCAAAAAGGATTATAAAGTAAATTAACGCATCGAAGATGTCAAATATTTAAGAATCCTATCCTACTCATTTGCTTAACAAAGTTAACCCAAATTGTATCTCTGAAAGTAAAAGATAGAGTGTAGGGATGGCTGCCAAATTATTCAAAGATTTCAACAAGGAGAGTATGTATCAATTCTTCTGCAAATTTAAATGTTTGGCCCAACAAGTTCATTATAGAGATTCATTACCTGTTTTAACAATCAATCAGCTAACATTGCATTTAAAAATTGGAATTTTAAAAATACTATTTTCCTGGCATTTGAAAAGTGAAATTCTCAGAAAGAATCTGAACGTACTACTTTGCTTTAAGAGCTCGTCCAGCTGGTGTATATTCCCGCTCTGGCTCTGCTTCTGGTTCTCTTTCTTCTTCACCACCACTCTGCATTTTGACAAAATAACAAGTTGCAAACACCATGAATAAGTAGTACAAGAACTAATGTAGCTTACTTACAGGCAACTATGCAAGCATTCGCATGTGCATGTGGAATCATTAAAGTATGTCCATATGATTTAAAGAAGTTTTACATATTTATGACGGAGATATATGAAAAGCCAGTCTTTTCTCAAAGGTTCTATATTTGAGTAGTCCAATTAAATGAAGGGATCTCAGTTTACCTCACAAAGAAATTGTTGGCACAAGCAGAAGAGAATAGTTAGAAGAGGGAAATGCTAAAGACAGAAATGGATAAAAGATTTGAAGTAATTGGAGTAAAAGAAAGAGGGGAGGGAGAAGAGGAACTTCAGTTCTGACTAAAATGTCAATTTTACTCCATCCTAGTTAGCCATTATGAGAGATATTAAGAATGAAATGTATGAAAGTTATCATTGGTCACCATTTTTAAAAAACTGACAAGATGGCATATGACAGCTAGAGGAGGAAAGAAAGGCATCATGTAAATCAAAACTAACTTTGAACAGGCAAAGAAAATATATTGTTGGAATGAATTTTTTTTTCTCTCCAAATTAAGACATTGAAACAGACATGAAGGAAAAATAGTGAGAAAAATAAAACAAATAATACTAAATGCTAACTGTTGATTACTAAGTCTAAATCGTATGTCATGTCACAGGCAGCCATGTTAAAAGAGGGGGGGAGGGGGAATGCATTTTAATTAGAAAGCAAAGTGAAGTACCTCACTCATCGTTTCATTAGGATGTGGAGCATATGCCTCCCTATAAGAGACGGCTTTCCTCTGTCGCTTCCCTCTACCAAGGGCTGCTTCCTCCTCACTTTGATATTTCTCCCACCTGTTACCCAGTAAATCAAGCAAGAAAGTTAAATACAAGCACTCCAAAAAATAAATTCAAACTACCAAAGTGGGTACTCAAGTTAGTGACATAATACCATAAGGCACACTATAATGATGACTAGTTTTATTCTTGTTTCATTTCCCAAAAGGTCAATTGCTTTTAATGTTCACAGATGCATTGATTGTTCTCCTAAGAAATGAATTGCCTTTAAAGTTATAAGGAGATGTAAGAGGTGTTATTCTCGCACTGAAAATAAGTTGATTTCTACTTATTATTCTATTTCGACACTTATTCTACAGAATAGCGTTCATTGTGTCTGAACAGCACTTACCACAATCATTCATTTATCAAGTAAGTTTTATTTCATTCAAAAACAACAGCCAGTTCTGAATTGTGGACCATGCTATATTTAGAAATTTAAAGGCAGTGAAGTAGCACCCAAAATGCCAAAGAAACTATCAAGAACTACAGAAAAGCTCAATATATAATCTGAAATTTTGATTGCCCAAAACCTTAAATCTCAATTCTCAATATCTCAATCATAAAAGAGCCCAATAATCCAAAACTACTAGAAGATGAAATAAAATAGGTATTTATAGCCTACTTCCTAACCCCAACATAAATAAAACAAGTCTCTATATAGTTGAAACCATCTATAGCCTGTTCTTGTACAGCATAAGGCAGTCTAAACCTGCCAATGGCCAACCTCTAGGTCCGTGCAGGCAAAGAAAGCCATCCCTACACTGACTTACGTTTTGGGACAAAAGCCAAGGGTTGTGTCTTATAATTTAACAACAAGGCCATTTCTATAATTTAATGAACAAGAAAAAGAAAATATTCTCAAGTTTGACACCCTGGTAATATGCTTGGAAATCCTCATAACTCATATTCCTTGCTATTGACCTCATTCCATGACACTAGTCAATGCATAAATTTCATCATTTTCTTAACTACTCTAATGGATTTTTCCAGTGCACCAAAAAATTAGATCATCCTGCGCATTTAAATATAAGGAACCATTAATTCAATGATTTTTTCAAAGAGAAATAACAGGGAAAAAAAAATTTTCACCTCACACGCAAAAGTTTGTCCCATTCGTTTTCTTCAGTATTATTTACCACATTATCTTCTTTCTTCTCAGAACTCTGCACAGAAGTATCATCAGCAACAGCTGGAGGTGATTCACCTCCCCCTGCTTCATCTGTTGTTTCATCATTCCATTCCACAGACTGCACATGAAGAAAATGAGAAAATGTTTGATAATAACAAACAACAAATATTCTCCTGCTTTCCATAGAATTAGATATCAGACCAGAAATGCAACCAGCGATAAAGATAAAATGAGTCTGAGAAAATATTAAAAACTATGAGAATTATTGAAGAACAATTCTCTTATGAGCAGCTAATTTTAAGACCCCACAAATGGGGGCAAATACAGAGAAAAAACTATCAATTTTAACGATAAAAAATTCTCTCAAACAAGCATGAATTCTCTACGAAACAACATTTTAAAGATAAACAGATACAGTATCCTCTACAACAGGCTCTGATGGTTGGTAATAAAATGCAAGCCTCCATACATCAAAATGCTCCTAGAATGTAATCAGTTGGTTTTACAACCTATAGCTATAATGTGGTCTAAAGCCTGCTGAAGCAGTTCTAAATATTTATAAGCACGTATAGTTCCCAACATTTAAGGTACACCCTTGAGCCCAAGTTTGACCAACTAAACCTAGTATTTTAAGCTCAATTTGAAGAAAATTTCAATTGTGTAGGACACGTTTATTGCAAAAAGCAAACATGGATGCAACAAAAACAGTAGCTCCAACGATTTGATGAAACAAATGCATCAGTTTGTATCAGTCCTGTGTGAAAAGACCAGTACAATATGTCCTTCCATATGCTAACCGATGATTGTATTAACATCAAAACCACATAATTCAACATAATATGAGCATAACAACTCACCTTTACTGAGCCAAGCATATCATTCTCCAAATCCGTCTCAACAATATCAGTTGATCCAGACTGCAGGTTTGAACGATCAAGCAGTTTTAAAATTGCATTTTCATCCCACACAATCTTGGTGCCACCATCTGTACATTTGTCCTTGTACACATCTCCAAGACCACCACCCCTCTTCCGCTGCTTATGTTCCATATCCATTAACACTTCTTCTTTATTACTATTACCTTCACCTGTGTCTTTCCCACTTGAAGAATCATTGAAGAGTTCTTCTGTTCCCCATCGCAGAATATCTTCCACTTCCTTTTGAGATCCAGACTTGTTAACAAACAGCTGATCAAGCATTAGTTTCTTTTTAGCAAGCTGCAAGATGCGCTCTTCTACACTGGCACGAACTACAAGCCTGTATACTAAAAGTCTGTTTGATTGTCCAATTCGATGTGCCCGATTCATAGCTTGGATGTCAGCATGTGGATTGAAATCAGAATCATAGATTATAACAGTGTCAGCTGTTGCCAAATTGATACCAAGGCCACAAGAACGTGTTGACAACAAGAAGACAAATCGACTTTTGTCTTGGTTAAACCTCGCTATCGCTGTTTGACGATCAGCCACTGAAACAGAACCATCAACTCTCTCATATGTTTTAGGGCCAAATTCTATGGTCAAATAATCCTCAAGGATATCAAGAAGCTTAGTCATTTGTGAAAAAATAAGAACTCTATGGCCTTCCCTATATAACACTTTAAGCATGGAATGCAACAGAGTCAACTTGGCAGAAGCTTTTATACGCATTTCATGAAGAAACTCCATTGATCCAGACTCAGGCTCAGTACCTGGTATGAGATATGGATGATTACAAACCTTTCTCAGTTGCATCACGATGTTTAACATTGACTGCTGTGCAACTCCTTTCCCAATATTCCGTAATATCTGATAGTTCTTAGTTAGCATTGCACGGTAGTATTCAGCTTGAATGGATGACAACTCAACAGGAACCATTCGTTCAGTTTTAGGGGGAATATTTTGCATGGCGTCCCTTTTAAGCCTTCGAAGCATATGAGGAGCAACAAGTTTCTTCAGTTCCTCAACCTTTTCCGCAGTTGTAAGATCATTAAACTTCTCCTCAAATGAAGATAAAGAAGGGAAGGAAGCTGGCTGCAAGAAATTAAGTAAGTTATACATCTCACCAATGTTATTCTGAAGTGGAGTTCCAGTCAACAAAACACGATGTTGGAAAGAGAATGTGTTGAGCAAGCTAAACAGCTTACTGCCTGAATTTTTCAAACGATGACCCTCATCAACCACAAGAACTTCCCAAGGAACTCCACGCAAATGAGAGGAGTCCGCAAGAATCATTTCATAAGTAGTCAAAAGAACATTAAATTTGTAAGAAGCTGTTCTCTTATTCAATTCATTTGGATCACTAGCATGCCATTCATACTGGCGAATGATGGCTCTAGCTTTTGCACAACCATGATACTCCACAACATTTAAGTCAGGAGCCCATAATGCAAACTCAGCAAGCCAGTTAGGCATTGTAGAAAGTGGAACCAGCACTAAACAAGGCAGAGTGGCTTTAAACTCAAAATAAAGTGATGAAAGAAAGGCCACAGCAGACACAGTTTTCCCAAGCCCCATCTCATCAGCCAATATAACATTTTTGGATTTATGCCAGCATTTACGCAACCAATTGAGAGCTTCAAGCTGATGGGGAAACAGTGAGCCTCCCTTCAGTTCTTTAGGTTGCTCTGCCAAGTTAACAATATCATGCTGCTGGTCCCCCTTTCCCCTAGATTCATCCTTAGCAGCATCTTTTTCCAATGTTTGGCGTTCAAACTGATCAAACAGATCAATCAGATGAGAAGATTGTTGAACAACAGGTTCTTCTAATCTTTCCCAAGTGCACTCATCATATGGAAGACCAGTCCACTTCACAAAAGCTTCCTTCATACCATCATTTGAAACACGGAGAGAGATAACTCGCTGAGGCTTCTTCCACTTTTCCTCACAGATATTTATCACAGATGTTCCATACTTGGCCTTGTAATTTTCTAGTTTTCTCTTTGCCAGAGCTTTCAGCTGCGATTCAGAAATCCAACTATTATGAATATGTGATTTCCCCACCCATTTAACAAAAAATTCATAAGACACTGTCTCCCCATTAGAAAATGCAGATTGAGTCCCAGCTGGTTCCTCAACTTTATTTTCAGCACTGCTACTCATTTTCATTTCTACATCCATCTCTTTTATCCTTGTGGGTGTTTCACAAATTTTTGGAACTTCACTGGTATCATGACTTCTCAAAATAACATCAGCATCCACCTCCTCTACTACCAGTTTTTCATTTCTTTTTCTTGAATCTTCTACAATTACTGCAGATTCATCTGGATCCTTACCATTTAAGATTGCACAATCAGAATCCTTGGCATCTTTGCTCAATAAATCCATGGAATTCCCCCCCTTGCATTTTTTAGTGACAGACCTTCTATATACATGTATTTTATCCACTCTTACTTCATTCTTTATGCTTTCTTCTTTATCAGAACTTTTCAAAGTATTAGAACAACCTTCAGCAAGATTTTCAGCAGCTGCTATATCAGAATCAATATCACAAACAGAATTCTCCTCTGAAAGCTTGTTTTGATTTTCTACAATTAGCAAATCATCAGAATGCATGTCTTCTGAAACTGCTACAGATGCGTGATGCAAAACACTAGCATTATCACCTTGAACCCGACATCCTAAAACTCGATCAACCTGCGAAGCAAATAAGTACAAAATATGGGAAAAAATGCTATTCATTAACCATAAAAGTAAAGAATCTTTATTCAAGGCAGAAACAATGATCTTTGATATAGCCATGTAAAAGAAGTTGACTTACCTGCTGAACTTCAGCAGGAACACTGTCTTCATGAATCAGTGAGGCATCCAGAGTCCCTTTATCTGACTCATCTGACTGGTGTGTTACCTCCTCAGGAAGCTTCTGATCAAGAAATAGCAAGTATTTAAGCAATCAACAGAAAGAATTCCAAGAGTAGTCACAATGATTTGATGACATCAGCAAAGAACATTGAAATATGAAGACAACAATGATATTTATGTATTAAATCACATATTGGTCCATTGAGGTGTACATATTCAAGACATCGACTACAGGACATCACACTTAAATGTCTAACAAAATCAGAGTGTTAGCTATAAATCATTTCGGTAAAAAACAAGTCCATATTCACCCAGATCCAACTGATCCATGAGACCCATCCTAAGCTGTAGATCTAAATTTATACATCAATAGGCCAATTATAATATCAGACAGCAGGATATAAGGAATTTACAGCGCTGATGTAGACCCAAAAAAACTTGAACACAAATATAAAATCATCAGACAATTTCTATTACACATTCCTAGTCAAAACGTGACACATGTGATGCTTAGAAGACAAAAAATGAAAGATAGAGAAAGACAACTTGTATAAAAAAATAGCATATATTTAACTCTAAACTAGTGCAAATAATGCAGGAACCAAATTTTATAACTGTATAAAATTTTAAGATCACCATTTCAAAAGTTCAAAAAATAAGCCACCCATCTTAAATTTGAATTTGTATGCCACATGGGAAAACACACCCAGAGGGAAAAACTCTCAGCTAAAAGATTAATGAAGTTTTCTTTTCACATTCTCATATAGAATGATAAAACTAAGCATGCAGGAGAACTGAAAACAAGTAGCAATTAAAGAAAGTAGTGCAAATTTGGAGGGGAAGAATCTCAGCCAGGGGGACTCCTAATTGATAACGATGAAAAAGCATAAAAAATGTGCTTGCGCCTGGCACCATTTGGAATGAAAAATTACAGACCCTATGTCTCTTATGTAAGATCTGCTGTAATTTCTAGTTATATATGCAACAATTGGCCCAACATGATATAAGACAAAGCAACTTATTAGCTAGCTAATATCCCCCAAAAAAATATTTCTGACTTCCTTTTTTGACCAATATTTGCACCCAATCACATATGCAAGAGTTAAGTTCAGAAAACAAGGGGACATCAAGCAAATCCATTAAAGTAAAAAACTTCAAGAGGGTTAAAACATTAAATATCTTCAAATCCTTGTTTGAAGAGAAACTTTATCATTCTCCATATTATTCATTCCAAAACCCATCTGAGATCTAAAATAAAACAAAAAAAACCTCCAACCACCCACTAACATGATAAATAATCTAGAAGATTTTAACATACCTCATCTTTTTTCTGGGCATCTAAATTCTTGCTTCCGTCATCATCCTTTGACAAAGATGTAGAAACCCCATGATTAAGAGGTTTCTGTTTCTGATGAGTTTTACTAGACCCATGACCAATATTATTTGCTTTAGATTTTTTTTTGGAAGTACTAATAGTATGCTTTCCTTTATCTCTCTTACGCTTCTTTTGACTTGCCTCATTATTGACTTTCTGCTTTCTTTTTCTATCTCTCCTTGTGGCTACACCAATTGCAAGAACAATTTTGTTTCTGGGAGACTCATTATCACAAGACAATTCATGCTTCCCTTCAGGTGCTTCATCATTTTGCTCTGATTTTGTGGTTTTAGAATGAGACAAAACCTCATCAGCAGGAGGAATTAACTTCCTTTCTGCAGATGAATCTGTTGGGGATGCATCAAGCTTCTTTTCATCTTCAACATTCACAAAAGATGAACCACCTTCCTCAGCACCAGCAAGGGATGTAAGACTTGGCTTGGGGATACAAGGTTCATCTATTTGCGAGGATTCTGGTTCCTTTTTCAAATTATCAACTCCCTGAGCTAAATCAGATTTTCCTTTGGTGGAAGAGGATCTTTTCTTCGCAATAATGGACGTTCCAAAAATTCGGGACATTTTTTCAGTAGCAGGTAACTTTATTCCAGTGTGAGCTTTTGTCTTGATGATTTTTGATCTTGCTCGTTTTGAAATTGAATCCAGATGGGTAATGGGCTTGAGTGGATCAGTTTTCTTGCAGCACTTTGGACATTGCCACTTTCCCATTGGAATGCGCTGCAATGATGAATAACACGGCAGAGTAAAGAAAAGAAAAGAGATATAAAAGGTAGGACAAGAGTCAAAAACTAATAGCTAATACAGCCACAAAATGAAGAAGAGGATCATCTCAAGTCAGGTGTGATAGCATACCTTAAGAGGTGGATCAAGGCATTGAAGATGATAAGTTCTAGGACAACTATCACAACACAACAAGTTGCCACCAAGATCACAAATTACACATTCATAGTAGTACTGGAGACAAAAAGTTTGCAAAGAACAGATGTCAGAAGCAGCTTACAAATGCCTCAAAACACAGTCAAGACACAAGATTGCAAATGGACGTATAAATAGAACCCTTCCTTTGGATTTTGTTTGAGCTTCATACACTACTTTTCTCCTCACCTAGTATACAGTATGATACTATAACGATGCTGTTAGAGTTTCCAGTATACAGTATACATGTTTCTCAAGCAGAACAAGGGGAGAGGTAGACATGTGCAAAAAATGAAATGCTTCTGCAAACACAATCTGTAATCACGATTAGAAGTACTTGAGGTTTGATGCATAGAAGAAGAGGACTACACAAATCAAGGTGGAAAAGACCGATGAAAACCCAATTCCACTAATAGCTCTAATGTTGAGTACCTTAACTCTTAATATGGGTAAAAAGTGATATTGAATTGACTCATGCATGATTTAAAATTTAACTTCTGGCACATTGATTATGATAGTTGATAAAAACCTAGCTAAATTCGACAACACTTTAACTAATCAAATCTTGAGTAAAATTGAAACATATTGACAAGAGATTTTCCACAAAAAAAAAAAAGAGAAAAATCAAGAGATTGTGTAGCTACCTCAACCATCCACAAACATAACTTACCATATCAAATAAGAAAAGAAAAGAACTAAATTGCAATGATGGAAATAAATAACTGATGGAACAAGACAACTAACCCCATCATTTCCTTTCTTTTTAGATGACAACTGATCGGAGCTTATTTCACCTTTCAGCCTTCGTTTAGCTGAAGTACTCCTTGGAGATTCTGATGCTACTAAGTTCTCTTCTTTACCATTGGCTAGGGATGGTCCACAAGGAAGCTTTCTTCGCTTGCGCTTCAAAACCCAGTTTCGATTAATCATTTTACTACTTGATGAACCGTTATCCTTCATCTTTATTAATTCTAGGTCTTACATCGTGGCTATGAACAACATAAAGCATGTCATGAGTCACTGCCAGAGCAATGAAGCTTCAAACCCGCAATCTTAGGCAATGAAAAGCCTCAAAGTACAATTCCTACACATTCAGCAACATTAAATGTTTTTAGAAAGAAAAGCAACTATCAGCAACAATGGCATTAGCCAAAGAACAGTAAAGCACACACATAAACACATTGAAAGCATTTTCGATAAGAACACAAAGCTTTGCTTACTTAAAGCTGTTGGCATCAACATTATTAAGTCAAAGAGAAAAAGGGACAGAGTGCTTTCCAAAGTAAAAGAGGGAAGAAAATCATATTGAACTTAACAAAACATTAACACATGAGATCGGACTTCACTGATTCTCATTTCAAAACAGGGTGTCAATAGCAATTCTGATTAGCAACCAGCTTCAGGTTGCTGCTAATCAACTAGTCAACATCTAAGTTCACATTATTCTCAGTGTTCACATTTGGTTTCTAAAAAGTCAAACTTGGTGTGCCAAGATCAACAAGTTAATTAAACTAAGAGTCATTATCTATCCATGTCCATGCCAAAGCAAACCATTAAGGTTTTGCTCAAAATTGAACACAATAGTCAATCCACAGTCGAACTCCATATTCTACACAAAGCAGAAGCAGCAACGGATTTCATGATAAGATAGGAGTAGCATCAAAGCAGGTTTAATCCAGACATTAACCATGGGATGAAAATTAAAGAAAATGAAAGTAGGAAAACAGCATTGACAATGGTTTGACACATTTCTAAACTCCCAATTCAATCAGCAACAGGGACCAAATGCAAGGCTAAATCCCAGCAGTATATTAGAATAGCTTTGGAAAATACAGCAACTAAGAGATATTATCTAGTCTAGCAATAAGATGACATGTAAACCAAACAATTGATCATCAAATACTATGGAAATTAACACAAAAACAACCAAAACTGAATAATCAGTTTCCAAAACTCAACCCATGCATAACACATTCACCTCACATTGAACTCCAAAACCCCGTTTCAACAAAACTCACCTTCATCGACAAACTCATTCACAAAAACCCAATTCCCAAATCACTCCAAAAACCTCCAAATTTCAATCAAACTATGAACACAAACATTCCAACATCAACCAGCACCGCACATTCCACAAAACATCAGAATAGACAAAACAGACAGCTCAAAGTACCTAAATTAGAAAGAACTTAGCAAAAAAAAGGAAATAAACAGTACCCAGATAGGAAAAGAAGCTTACCAATCTTCCTTGTGGATCAAAGAATCAAACTCAAGTGGAATAATATGAAGACTAACAGATTGACAGATGTAGTGAATATAGAGAGATATAGTACGAGAGAGAGGGGAGGGGGGGTTAGGGTATAGAAAGCAAAGAAAAGCGAGAGGAGAGAGAGATACGAGAAAGAGAGAGAGACAGAGAAGACACAAGAAAAATCAATAAATATAGAGAGAGAGAATTGAAAAAAAAAACACCCAAAAAAATTAAAAACTAAAATAAGAGATTTATAGATATAGAGAGTGTTTATAGAGAGAGAAAGGCTGAGGTCTTGTAGAGAGAGAAAGAGAGCATACGATACGGATTCGCCGGGGTCATAGGGACGGGGTTACCACTCTGACATGGCAGCGCATGAGAGAGAGAAAGGGAAAGCTAGCTCTCCCCTCTCTCTCTCTCTCTCTTCTTTCCTTCCATCTCTCTCCTACCTAACCACTGATGCCATGCCACGTGGCCTTACCAGACGCCACCTCCCATATTGCTTCTCTTTTCTTTTTTCTATTTTTATTTTCCTTTCTCTTCTCCCCAAGCCAAGGAGAAACTCGCTTTCCCTTTCTCTCTCTGTCTCTCCTCATAATCGCCTCCCTCCATTGCCTTTGCTTGCTTGGATGCATGCCTTGATGGAACCCTCTTATTCTTTCTTTAATCCCCTTTTCCTCGCAGCCTTTTTCACTTTTCTTTCGTTCTTGCTTCTTTGTGATCATCTTGTTTCGTATTTCTCGCCATAATTACTTCTTAGTTTAACTTCTCATTGCATAATTAATCCATGTTTTCCCATCAATCACATCTTTTAAATTGTATTAACAGTTAACTGTAAAACTTATTTTATATTTTTTCCACAATTACTTTTAGTTTCATTTTAAGTCGCACAATTCCGAATGAATATAATAAATATTTGTTACTTATAATCAATTTATGATTCCACGGTACCATAAGTGACATAAAAAAACCGAAAATTACCAGATAAAATACACTATCTATGTTTCAAAATTTGTACTATTAATGGAGGAAATTTGGCATGAGAGATCTTTCCTAATATAGTGGCTTAGCTACATAAGCATAATTCAATGATTTGCCTGTATTCTATGTTGTATTATCAATTGCCAAATAAATAGAAGAACGTGCAAGGAAAGCAACTAAGGTTACTAAATTTGTGACCCTATCTCAAACTCTTTCTTCAAATAGCAATGTCATCATTCCTTCTTTCCCAGGTTTTGAACTAGAGAATGGCTTCTTTCTGCTGAAGTTTGGATGAAGAGTTCAGGATTGCCACATGCATATGATAAGATAATCGATCAAAAGCCCTCCTAAACTTCCTCCGACATGCTTTCTGTTCGCATAATCCTAAACCCGAAACCTTAAAACCATAGTTTGATTGCAAGTTTGTTTTCTCATCCTGGTTCCATGAACATCATCTCTCTTCTGCTATGTAAAATGGATGGTGCCAATGAGATGCGATTGCAAAGGCAAATGGTGGTAGAGAGCAAAATGGAACAAGGTGACAAACACAAGACTTCCCCTGCATCTATATAATTAGCAGCTTGATGGGAAAAAAGAAGCATTTGGGTATCCGAAAACAGTTGCTCCCATCTCAATCATTGACGTTGCCTGTTCAAACATCATGTTGAACACACCATTAACAGTAGACCATCTCGAGGAACATGAATGAAAGGGCTTGTCGTCTGATGTAGGGAAGCAATTGATTTTGCATGGATGATGTAACAATGGATTGCAACTGGCTATGGCTATTGAGGTCACAGACGATGTAAAATGGTCGAAAGCGATGTTGTACTATCGTGATGCTTTTAACTCTCAATAATTATATATTTTTTTAACAATTTCGTTTATGGAAATTATATAAACTGATAAGATACAAAATATTATGATAGTAAATTATGATTTGTTTCTATTGTAAAAAATTATACAAAAATAATTATCCTAGTTGCATTACCAGATTGCAATGCCATTGACCATGAAGCTCGATCCCATCAAATAGTAAACTCATTTTGAATAATTACAAATAAAAGATATTGATAAAAAAGTTTTAATTTGATTTGACCTAAGTTAAATAATTTTTTTATCTTTAATGTAAAAAATACGATATTCTAAAATTATTAGTAAAAATATTTACAGATCAAATTACCTACTAAGTCTACAAGTCTAATCAAACTAGCTACAATTAAATATAATCTTTTAAATTGGAGTTCTCGGCTCAACTTGATTTGAAAATTTTTTATTAAAAATATTAAAATATAAATATTTTTTTAATAATTAGAATAATAAAGCCTAATTAATCAAAATTTACGCTCAAACCTAATTAGTAGAAGTAGCTAGAAGAGAGTCTCCCTAACAAGCGTGGTAAACCTTAGCCCACTGGATTTCCAAGGGAGGAACGCAGGCCCACTGGAATTAGGCCATAAAGCTCGAAAGCCACGTGCCTTAACACGTGCTGTCCACTTCACGTCCAAATGTCCATCCTCAGTCTCACCAACCCACAAACGTCTCCTCGAGCGCGGGACCCACACGCACCTGAGACCTTGCTGAACACCGTTCAATGACTGTACCGTGATTCATACGCGCTGACATCACGCGTCGCGAGAGAGCAACCCCCTCAAGAAAATGTCGAAAATACCGACGTTTTAAGGGAGAATAAATCATGATTACGGTGTCCGAAAAGGGAGAAAATTTAAGAGATCTAGAGAGAAAAAATAGAAAAGAAATCATTATTTTATTTAAAAAATAATATACATAAATAAAATAAAAAAAGGAAATTGTTGGGAGAGAGAAAGGGAGACGGCTTCTCTCTATTTTGGACTGAAAATGAGAAATTTGTAGAGAGAGAAAGTCAATAATCTTTTGCTTTGCTGCTCACTGCTCTGTTCTTCTTTTTCCTTTTAGGTAATATATTTCCGTCGCTCTTTCTTTTAATTAATTACTTGTGTTGGGTTAAGTAATGATTGTAACCCTTAAATCTGTTTATGGGCTTCGTTCTGATTCAATTTTAAATCTCAATTTTCTTATATTTATAGTGAATTTTGGGCTTATTTATATAGTGTTATTTTTTTCGTGGGTTTGATTAGTGGTTTTGGAGTGATTAGAATCGATTTTGAGCTTGATTTTTATAATATTATTACATATTTTTATTTATTATTTTGATTGGGATGATTTAGTATTCAGATTGATTTTGTCTTCGTTTGAGATCACGCTTTGTGCGATTGATTTAAACTCTTTTCGGGTATGTTCGGTGTGCACCATTGCCTTTGCATGTTTGTATTGGAGCGTTATTTGGAATTCATGTTTAGGGTTTTAGATTTGCACTGTATGTAGTGCTTTGTATATTCACTTCTTTGTTTACCTTTGGCCCAACAGAAGGAAAAGCCCCAAATGTATATATTCTATGACATGTATATTACAGCTTCAAATCTGTTTTCTAGTTGCATTAATGCTTTACTGAAATGGGTTAAAACTTAAAAGAAGAGAGAAGAAAAAGGAAAAAGAAAGGCTATGAATTTCTCTTATTAGGTTGTAGCTTGAACTATGGAGTTTATGCTAAAGGTACGCATGATTTGGATAGCAGAATCACTCTCTCCCCAAAAATGAGCTTCATATTGTTTTATCTTCACAAATATTGCTGCTGTTTCTAGGTGGTGGATTTGCGCTTAATTTCATTTATGTATATGATTATAAGAATGCATTGGTTGATAGATCATTGCTTGTGAGGTTATTGTGTTTTAAGTAGATTGATTTCGCAGTTTCTTTCTTTTCATGGACATATTTAGCTGGTATTTTTTGCTGTAGTCAGTGTCATTATCAATAATTTTGTCTCTTTTAATGGCAAAGGGATAGCTATACATTCTGTATAAAATGGTGGAAGTTATGTTTTATTGGAGGATGTTGTCAATTTTCTCAAAGACCTTTATGTGAATAACTAATTTTTGTTAATGGTGAATGCCCATTCGATTTTTCAGGTTCAGGTTAAGGTCTTTGGAAAGCAAACTTTGCTGTTGGCTATGGCAGAATGCATGTGCTGATACTACACTGGTGTGATAATCATGGCATATTGCCTTGGTTTATTTTCCTGGAAAATTTAGCTAAATGGAGAGAAATCTAGGAAAAGGCATAATGGATCAACAGAAGAACTATGAACAAGTACGATATAATAATGTGGATGCTAGAAATGAGACTCTTGGGTCTGCAAATCAAAGATTTTTCCATGATCCATCTAGTAATATTAATACTAACATCCGACCTCCGGATTATAATATGTCAATGGGAGCTAGACCAGTGCTGAATTACTCCATTCGGACAGGTGAGGAGTTTGCTCTGGAATTTATGCGGGACAGGGTAAATCCCAGGCAGCATTTTATTCAGAGTGCTTATGGTGATCCTAACAGTGGGCCTGTTTATATGGATCTAAAGGGCATTCTGGGAATTTCTCATACAGGTTCTGAAAGTGGCTCTGATATCTCTATGCTTAACACAGTAGAAAAACCCCGTCCCCAGGAGTTTGAGAGAAAGACCCCTTCTGTACATGAAGACAAAAGCTATTATGATTCCATCCGATCAGTACCTCGATCCTCTTCAAGAAATGATATTAGTCGGGGACATCAAGGGTATGCATCTTCAAGTGCTTCCTTCAGCCCATCCACTAAGGTGAAGTTCCTTTGCAGCTTTGATGGTAAAATTTTACCGCGTCCCAGTGATGGGAAACTTAGATATGTTGGGGGCGAAACACGTATCATCCGAATAAGCAGGGATGTTTCCTGGCAAGAGCTTGTTCAAAAAACCTTAGCAATTTACAACCAAGCCCATACCATAAAATACCAATTGCCTGGGGAGGATCTTGATGCATTGGTCTCCGTATCTTGTGATGAGGATCTGCAAAACATGATGGAGGAATGTAATGTGCTAGAAGATGGAGGATCGCAGAAACCCAGGATATTCCTTTCCTCTAGTAGTGATCTGGAGGAGGCTCAGTATGGTTTGGGAGGTGTGGAGGGTGATTCTGAGATGCAATATGTTGTTGCTGTGAATGGCATGGACCTTGGGTCAAGAAAAAACTCAATTGCAGCAAGTACGTCAGGGAACAATTTGGATGAGTTACTTGGTTTAAATGTTGAAAGGGAGGTTGATCGGACTGTGACTGAAGCAGCTGCTACTAGTACCGCTGCTTTGACATCTAATGCACCTTCACCAACTGTCCAATCTTCTCAGGCACCTTCACCAACAATCCAAACTTCTCAACCGGTATTGGCAAGTCCATCTAGCACTTATGCATCCAGTTCACAGCCATACTCGGAACCAAAAGTGCGTCATGGTGAAGTGAGCCAGCAGCTGTCCTCCACTCCGCAGGTAGATGGGAAGAGTAATGTTCCTTTGTCTGCTCCACTGCAATACGGTTATGGTTCCCAACCCTCTAACTATGTCATGCCTGGAGAAAATTTAGTCTTAATGCCATTCCATGGGCATGTGGCTCCCCAGGCAGGTTTAGCTGATGAGAAAATGTATATGGGCTTTCAAGTGCAAGATCCAGAAGCATCTGTAAAAGAGGTGAAACTAAAAAGAGATAGCTCAGCCTCAAAAATAAATGAACCTGAAAAAGTTCGATCCTTAGACAAAGCTCCACCGACAAAGGAGCCAAAAATGAAAAGAGATACCTCACTTCCAAAGATAAATGAAACTGAAAAAATTCGGATTTCAGAGAAAGAGTACAGTGTTCCTTCACATGCATATGACAGTTCTGTTCCAAATCATATTTCTGAAGAGGAAGCATCTGTTACCATTTCGGTGCCAGACATTAGCTCACCTTTGTTGCCCACAAAAAATTTCAAAAAGACCCAGGAAGCTGTGCAGAATATGGTGGCCTCTGAAGTTGTAACTGAAGGGAGAAAGAACATTGAAGATGACCACTTTTACGCATCTGGTGGGCCCTTTACATCTGGAGGTGGTGGTTCTGAGGCTGATCCAGATGACTTTAGCCGCCATGAACCCTCTGTGATTCCTCAACGGGTTTTTCATTCAGAAAGAATCCCCAGGGAGCAAGCAGAAATGAACCGTTTGTCAAAGTCTGATGATTCTTTTGGGTCTCAGTTTCTAATGACTCAAGCACGTTCTGATTCTTCCCAACCAATCACAGAATCAGTTGACAAGATTGATGACGGGAATTTGGCTCCCCAAGCTGATCAGTCTGTCACTTCTGCAAATCCACTGCCTACAAATCCTCAGACTGTTATGGATGGGCTTCCACAATTTGAGAAGTACAAAGATTTTTCTGATAAAATCAACTCCAATATTCCTGAGGAGGGGCGTGAATCAACTAAGCAGAAATCTGAATTGAAACAAATCACAGTTAAGAGTGCTGCTGATGAAGAAGCAGCTGGGTTAAATCATCCCACAGCAAGTCAAGGAACTTCTGTTAAGCACCTTGAAGATCCTTCCTTAAAGCCATCTGATTTTGAGCGAATTGAGAAAGATGACAACAAGAAAACTGGAAATTATACTAAGGGGCATGAACACCCTTTGGTGTGGGCAGAGAACCCAATTAGAGCAACTTCCAATGTACAGCCTGCTGCTCCTGTCAGCACCCCAGAGCAGGGAGACATACTTATTGATATCAACGATCGCTTTCCTCGTGATCTTTTGTCTGATATATTCTCAAAAGTAAGAATGTCCCAGAACCTCTATGGTATCAGTCCATTTCCTGGTGATGGAGCTGGATTGAGCTTAAACATGGAGAATCATGAACCTAAGCATTGGTCATACTTTCGTAATTTGGCTCAAGATGAGTTTGTTAGAAAGGATGTTTCCCTCATGGATCAGGACCATCTGGGTTTCTCATCTCCGCTTACAAATGTTGAAGGTGGGGCTCCTATCGATTACAGTTATCCACCTTTGAAATCTGCTGGCACAGTTGCCTCAGGTCATCTTAACCCACACATCAATTTTGGTGAGGACATCAGGCAGGAGTCAACTGGTGTTACTGCTGCTAACAACTTGGATTTAGGTTACAAGTCTCCGCTGAAGGGTGATGAAAGTGCACACTTAGATGGGCCTAACAACAAAGTACCCGAATCAGAGTATGAGGTACTAGTGCCAGTTGATTTTGATATATCCCTCTGCTTGTGAAGATACTGCTTGCATGTGTCCCTGTTTTCTAATTTTTCCTTGTATTTTCAAGGGTGGGAAACTGGATATTCAGAATGCTGGTATATCTCTTGTGGATCTTTCTCTTGGAGATTTTGATATCAGTACATTGCAGGTATTTCTTCCATCCTCTGTTATCTACAGATATGTTCATACTGCAAAAGTTGATGAATGTTCATTTGCATTTTCTTTTTTGAAAATTTCCAGCCGTATTGAAGCTTAGCCAGATTTTATTTATATATGCTTATGCTTAAGTCTTCAATAGAAGTTTTTCTTCCGTCAGTAGCATTATAATCCAATCACGAGGAGCCATTACTATCATTGTCAATAGCACCCCTGCAACTGCTACCAATTGCTTCATAGATTATAGGATATCATTTACAAAAAATCTTTATTACCTTATCTAAGCCAGCATGCTGCCAATTACATCACCTCTGACACTGTGATATCTGCTTCTCTCTTCACCTCCTCATCTTAATTTATGCTGGTGAATTTAATAGAAATCAGTGAAAAATGCTATTCACCTTGCTGTTGATTGAACTATTCTGTGTTCTACATTTCTGCTTCTTTTAGCAAGATTGTTCAGTTGATGTAGTTGAGATTTTTTAGTCACTATTTTCAACTCCATGTTGGTTAATTTCTTCGATTGCCATGGCAGATCATAAAAAATGAAGATCTGGAAGAGCTGAGGGAACTGGGTTCTGGTACATTTGGGACTGTCTACCATGGAAAATGGAGGGGAACTGATGTTGCCATCAAGCGGATAAAAAAGAGCTGTTTCACTGGTCGTTCATCTGAGCAAGAAAGATTGGTGAGTTTTCCATCCAAGATATTTGATGACCAAGCATACAGTGAGTCAGATAGACTTGCTAATCTTGCAGTCACAAACTTGGGGTTGTTAGCTAACATGTGATTTTGCACAAGATTAATTACCAGCAAGTGGATTTTGTCAATCCCTGACTGCAGGGATGTGGCTTTTGTTAGCCTGGATGGTTCCTTTTTCTGGTGCTTAATTTGCCTGTTGTTTCTTGGCATTTTGTGCATCATCAAGGCGATTGATACTTTTGTACTTCATCCCATGCCATTTCTAACAACCAACACTAACTATTTTTCAGACTGTGGAGTTCTGGCGTGAAGCTGAAATACTTTCAAAGCTTCACCACCCCAATGTTGTGGCATTTTATGGCGTGGTGCAGGATGGACCTGGAGGAACACTAGCCACTGTCACAGAGTTCATGGTGAATGGCTCTCTTAGACATGTTTTGCTTAGCAAAGACAGGTCGTATTTTTATTTATAATTATCCCTAGGATGTAATACTTTCATCACTCAATTGAATTTCCTGTTGTTATATCATGTATTCACTTTACAAGTTTTGTAACTGTCCAGGCAACTTGATCGTCGTAAGCGGCTCATTATTGCCATGGATGCAGCATTTGGGATGGAATATTTACATTCAAAGAACATTGTGCATTTTGATTTAAAATGTGACAACTTGCTTGTCAACTTGAAAGACCCTGCACGGCCTATTTGCAAGGTAATTTGCGAGATAGTTTTTACATATAAATTTGTAAATTTCTGGTGCATGTGGCTGATCAAATTACCAATTCCTTTGTTCTTGTTTGGTAGGTAGATATTGATTTCCAATTCAAATAAAAGTTTCAATAAAAATGATGTTGACTGTGCAGGTTGGTGATTTTGGGTTGTCAAAGATAAAAAGGAATACCTTGGTTACTGGTGGTGTGAGGGGAACTCTTCCATGGATGGCTCCAGAGCTGTTGAATGGCAGCAGTAGTAAGGTTTCTGAGAAGGTAATGTAAAACAATTATGTTTTGGAGGTTGTGTGAAGTTTGTTTAGATGTTAGTTCAAATCTAGCTTTACTGCAGTCCAGCTTATGCTGGAAATATCTTATGCTTAATAGAAGGGATTGTCTCTTGGTGGTTTTGTTTCTCGCATTGTTGTGGATGGTTTTTGAGCATAAGTTGGTTTTATGCAAGCCTCAAATGTAGGTTTCTTCGCTAAAATCCCACCTCCTAGACCACCTAAACTAAGCACCAATGGTCTTTTATGCAAGTATTGCTTACGTTGGATATTGTTATTTGCAGGTTGATGTGTTCTCATTCGGCATTGTCCTATGGGAGATTCTTACTGGTGAGGAGCCTTATGCCAATATGCATTATGGAGCAATAATAGGTCTGAAATCTCTTTGCTTGCTCTCGTTTATGTTATATGTGCTTTTACTTTGTGAGACGGGCACATATTGAAATGATATTGTTGTGTGCTGGCCTGCTTCTCTCTTTTTGTTTCCATATTAAGTTCTGCTGAAGGGTCCCTTGCCATTGTTTTCTCAATTTAACTGCATGTTCAAATTTTCTATGTTTCATAAAATTTC
This sequence comes from Theobroma cacao, assembly GCF_053813885.1. NCBI lineage: Eukaryota > Viridiplantae > Streptophyta > Magnoliopsida > Malvales > Malvaceae > Theobroma > Theobroma cacao. Next base: position 368,424 of record NC_142640.1, read on the forward strand.
TTTCATCTGTTAAATTCAAGTATTTCTCACATTGATAGGAGTGTCTACATTGTGCATTTCACATCCATTTAGCTTATCTGGTGTCAAGTCTCTGTAAACTATAGTCCGTGGTGTATTTGAACACATGTTCCTGCCCCTGTTCTTGGTGAATTGAATACGTAGAAGTGGTAGTGTGTAGTCTGATTACTTGACTTCCATGCAGGAGGCATCGTTAGCAACACATTGAGGCCACCTGTACCAAGCTACTGCGACTCTGAATGGAAGTTACTAATGGAGCAGTGCTGGGCTCCCGACCCTGTGGTTCGCCCATCATTCACAGAGATTGCCAGACGCTTACGTACCATGTCCTCAGCATGCCAGACAAAACCACATGGTCATCAGGCGCTGAGCCAAGTATGTAAGTGATGGCTCTCAGTGATTCCCTTATTTTGATGCCCTCATCGATGAAATATGATAGTGTATTTTCTTTTTTACTCCATAAACGTTGTGTAGTATATGAGTAAGGGAGGAGGAGCTCCCATTGAGAGGGTGAGATATGATTTGTGTTTCGTAAGACAAAAAAAATTTGTTTATATGTAAAGTTATTATTTGTGTCAATAATAAATACGAACTCTGTTTTGGTGCTTGTGACTAAAGTTAATACAAAGTGCTTTTGGTTTCTCAGTCCTCAGTGTGCCACCCGCCCCCCAAACTTGAATGTGATTAAAAGAATTCTCTCTGCATATCTTTCTAAAAGGAGATGCATAAAATTAACTTCTCTTCTCTTACAAAACTTGGAACCTTATCTCACCGTTACAATTGCATTACCAAGTATGTGTATTATAGATCTTGTATCAATGAGAGGTAGGGTGGACTTTATATTTGTAAATGAAGGTTTTTTTTTAATAAATATGATTTTTAAGTTGCAAATGTGAATCCCCGAAGTTGATCTTTCCAATCTGAAGATGTATCTATCAGTTTCTAGCTCATTGCACACAAAGTCTAATGTCGGGGACCTTCATCAGTCATGGTAGCGTTTAACTTCCACCGTAATGCCAAGCAGACATGACGATGAGAAATGCTGCCGCAATTGCAAGAGGGACCCAACCACCTTTGATTGATCTCGAACCGCACAGAGAAAAGTAGGCGCCCTTCCCTAACGGGACAAGGATCCCGTGCCTGCGTCATAAGGAATGTGGTTACCAGCATGACCATCACTATTGCTGTGCCTGTTGTGACAAGGAAACATGTGTCGTTGACTTGAATGTGGAAAGACAGAAAACAGTGGACATTAAATAATTACCAGATGCATTTCCAAATTTGGGTTCTCTTCTCTGAATCCAGCCGTCACAGCAATACAAAGAACCATTAGGACCCAGTTAATACCAGGAATGTATACCTGGCTTTGGAAAACCTGTCTGACGAGCACAACTTTGACTCATGGAAAACAGCTATATATGTCCAAGAGCCTGCTTGATTAAGGAAAACGTTGCACTCATGGTGATAAGCACGGGCCAACTTGTGCTATCTGCAGAACAATGAATATCCACCATTCATCAAACACACATTTCTCACGTAGAAAGAGAAGTTTGTTTTACCGTAATCAAGTTTGGATCAGGTTACCTTGGTCATGATCATTTGCTCCACAAACAATTAAGACGTGCTTCAGGAGAGGGGTGAGTGTATAATGAGTCACAGAGCTCCATTTAAACTCTTTGTATCTTCAATTCCATCAGGAGATGAGTTGCAGAAAACATACAAAGGACGCCCAAATCTCCATAGATTACTCCTAGGCTCTGAAATGCAAGCTGCAGAACCAAAGAAGTCAGAGATTTTTTCTGAAGGAATGACAAAAGTTCATATGCATGGGTGTGTTTCTGTGTATTTCTGGTCTAAGGAACTGGAGAAAAGGAAATACATCACGATTCATACCTCTTCCTGATTGGCGCTAATCCTAGCAGCCTCCCTCATCAACAGGCTGATCAAGCTCTTCCGTGCCAGTTTACGTACCTTACTTAGCATGTCATTCATACCATTTCCCTGTAGATGGAACTACAGCTAGATCCTCTATTTATTTCTCAGTTTAGCCTAGACATGAAAGACAGAAAGATGACTTCTCATTTCATTGCCAGGAAACCACCATTCTTGGAAATGAACTCAATGAATCAACCACCCCCAGGTTGCACATCAAAGTGCTGGAGAACCTCTCATCTACATAAAAAGTCCAAACCCATCATACGATTTGAGGGTGAAAAACAAATATTTGGTCTCAAGGATGTGACATGAAAAACCACAGAACTTTGGGCAGTTGTTCAAACATCCTTGCGGGAAAAAAGGCACTGATTTCGTACTTTATTCCTCGTATACCGCACATCTTACTCAAACGACAAAAGATCCTACAAAACAATTTAAAGGAACGCAAGGACTACCCCGGCACACTCGTAGGTTGATCAGGTCATGGAACTGCTTGGTTTTGTTGGAGTATTTCTCTTTCGAAACCCGTATCTGCCATCAAATATATGTTGGATTGTCCACAATTTTGATTTATTGGACTCTCAATCTACGTTCAGGTTTATCTGATCATGTCGTGAGTTCAGTACATGAATGCATAATATACTGTTGGGTTATTCCAACTTAATTCTTTGAACAAAATGCCATGCATTGTATTAGTATTACCGCACTATGACAGTAGGAATACGTGCTTACATACATGTGTCTATATGTATGCACATATGTACGTGCCAAAAGCAGTAAAAAAAAGCCTACATCCCAAACTTAAATGAATTATCTCATGTGAGTATGTGTAAGAATTTGGTGCCAGCCTGCTGATAACAGTTGCACCTGCTAAGAACAAAGAGCAACAACAGATAAAAACAATTACTCTTATTCATATAGAACCAAAAAGTTATACATAAAAAATCTGTCCCACGTTCAATAGACACTCATGAGGAACATTAAAAATCACACTATTTTCCCTACATATCTTCCTAAGAAATGCATATACATAATCAATAGCTATTTTTTTGTAGAATCTTGCATCCCTTCTTGCTCTCACCACTGTATTCCCCAGGATGTGCACAACCCCAGCATCCCTACAGCTATTCAAAAATTCTAATTCATCAGTCTCGGTCTGGCTGCTTACTTGCCCAGACGATCTGACAGTCAAATTTGCATGCATTGGAGATCTGACAGGTACAATTGAATCCACAGATGATATTGTGGTATCGATATTGAAGGAAATCGTGTTGCCATTATTATTATTCAACAGACCATCTCCTGACCGCTCAGTTTGCTGGCCGTACAAACTATATTCATCTGAATCTGAAAACCCTTCCATCATAGACTCAAGCCGGACAAACAAGAACAGGCTATCAAACAGTTTCTTCTCAAAATCATCATCTTTCTTGTGAAGGTCTTTGTAGCCATACCTAGCAACACAACGGAACATGTGAAAACTCTTCGGTCCTATCCTCTTTACAAGGAACCTTTCTTCTTCCGGGACAGTGTAGACGGGAAGGTACTTCACACAGACAAAAACAACAACAGAATGGATGGCAGGCAGGTTAGTGATGAAGTGGGAAAATATGTGCGGCACCCCACTTGCTAGCTCAGTGTACACTAGTCCGATTCCAGGAACCCGGACTAGACCTAAACTAGGGCCAAGCCCAAGAATCCATGCCATTGAAACCTTACTATGCATTTCAAACTCATATCGCTTCACTGTACCATAATGCCAAACATACATGATAAGCAGAAACGCTGCTGCAATAACAAGGGGCACCCACCCACCTTGATCAACCTTGAAGAGTACAGCAGAAAAGTATGTGCACTCTACAACCAAGGACAAGCCAGTGAAGAGGAGGACAAGAATCCAATGACAGCGCCACACCAAAATCATGATTAAAGTCATAATTAATGTGGTTACCAACATGACGATCACCACAGCTGTCCCTGCAGTGACATAAATTACAATGCAATTGAGTGTAACTTTTTTCCCAGGTACAATGATTGAAATTGTACCATGAGTTGATAGAAGAAGCTAAAGGCTATAGAATACATCTTATAAAACAATAAATGGTTCTATAAATTACACAAAACAATATTTTATATTCCAAATCTTGTATGACTTAAAGAGATGCTTGCCACTGAACAAATTTTCACCAGAATAGAAGAAGATGCATTAAGAAACTTTGCCAAAATTACACAAGTGTAAACTTACCATAAGCATTTCCAATTTGGCTTTGGTTCTTGAATCCAGCCGTAACAGCAATGCAAAGAACCATAAGGATCCAATTAATATCTGGAACATATATCTGGCCAAGGAACTTCTTTGACGTATGTACAACCTTCACTCGTGGAAAACAACCATGTGCAAGGGCTTGCTTGATTATTGAAAAGGTTGCTGATATGGTGGCCTGACTTGCAACTATAGCAGCGGCAGTAGCAATAACAAAAACAGGCCAATATATGCTATCTGCATGACATCAAATAATTAGAATCTGCAAATAGACGCTTACCACATTAAATGGGACAATCAACAAGAATTTGAGAGAAAAAGAAGAATAGGAGGAGAAGCTTGCACTTCTATAGGAGTAAGGCTACAATGGCATCATTGCATATCAGACAGGATTACAGTGACAATAAAAAGGATACATGAACAAACCTGGGATAGAGCGATAAAAAGCATCGACCACATGGTCCCTGTGAGTCATGAGATAGGCTGCTTGTCCAGAATATGCTAGAAGAAGGCAAGGAAATACAACTACTGTAAAAGCAAGCTGCACAGCTGAAACTGGAAAATGGGCTAGATCTGCAAAAAGTGCCTCAGTACCTGTAATGGTTCATTTGTCACCAAAATCACATCACCAGTTTCAGTGCAGGTTTAGTGAACTTTAAATTGATAACTTAAAGAAACTAGTTAGGATATCAGAATTGATAGTAAGTTACCTGTGATACTAAGCATAATACCTCCAAGGGAGGTCCATCCTTCTTTCCCTCCCCTCTTAAAATATCGGAATATGTACACAGGTGAAAATGCTTTCAAAACACTGCTGTCATATTTCCAAATATTAAATATGCCAATGCCTCCGATTACAAGAAACCAAAGGAGCACGATTGGGGCAAAGAGCCAGCTAACTCTATCTGTACCATAGTGTTGCATGCTAAATAAACCCACTAATATTACAACAGCGACCACCACAACAACATCTGCATAATGGAAAAAGAAGATAAGAAGTAAGGACCTTGAACTGAATATTAATGAAAAAAGGAGGCCAAACATTATAGAAAGAGTTTTAAACATGAGGATGCAGCGAATGAATAATGTCTAAGCAAGAGTAGGGATATACCATTGCTCATGTTTGGATGGTCAACTTTGATGCCCCCAGCTGCTGAAAGAACTGCCACAAGATAGCATACATCACTTCAGGAAGGAGTAAAAGATGCGTACTGACATTAGCATTTGGCATAGCTCTAACATCAATCATACCTAATGGCTAAGATAGCTTGCTTATAGTGTTTTACTTAGTTCATACATTTACACATGGGTTTGTTCATATTTGTCAGATTCTATGTAATATGGCTAGACAGTCTGTATGTTAGCTGATGCTATGGCACCCTCTGGTGCTTGTAAACCTTTTGGACAGCTTTGGCTGATCCTCACTGCTTAATTGCAGTGTTTTAATGAAATATCACTTTTGGCTGAGCATAAAATATATATATATATATATTACACAACTTCCATGTGACAAGTAAAATTGGTAAAAAAAAAAAGACTAAAAACTAATCATAAAATGCACTGGCAATAAATGGTAAAGGCTCTGTCATTTCAATCAGACAGTTACTAACAGCTGGAATATATACTTTTCAGCTTTTATTAGTGTGGTAGCTTCACTAAGTAAGTCTTCCAAGTGTTTGGATTTAGCCATAGGTATAGATGCAAATGTTTACAAATTTTACCGATAGATGGCAATTTTCAAGAATTATGATAGGGAACAGTGAGGAGGAGTTTAGAAGGAGTCTGCCCAGAATCACAGTTCTCTGTGAACAACTTCCGCATGTCAAATGTATATGTCTCAAAATACTTATCAGCTATAATTATAGGACTCCTTAATTACCTTTTTGTAATTTGCATTTATGAATAAGATTTTATAAAAATATGATCTATCCTTGGATTTTAAATACAATCCTATTTTATGAGCATAGCTGAAATTTTGAAATATGTTTCTTCCATTTATTCTATAATTGGTTCCACTAATAAACTGAGTGGATAAGTCAATCTTCAGCTAATGAATTTCACCATACGACAAGCCTAATTCAGATTTCAGAGTATAGGAAGATCTTCATACTACCAATGAAGAACAATCGAGCAGCTACAATAATACAGTAATTAAAATTTCATTGACTTACATAAGCAAACATTTCCAAAGGACCTCTATATATGTTCTGTCTTCTTTTTTTTTTTTTTTCTAATCACACTAAAGCACAAACCAAACAGGAAGAAGCTAAGAAATAGTGCTCAGGTGCTTGATCCTGTTTATCCAGTCCTTGGAGGACAAACATGAAGGAATGTAAGCAACATACCTGATATTGCCGGAGTGAGTATTCCATCACCAATGACCATGCATGTACCAACCAGGACAAGAATAAGAAGCGCATTCTTCCTGGATACATGTCTCTCCAACCATCTCTTTGTTTTAGCAGCAAATGATTGTTCATGAAATGTAGAACGACTATAAGTTGTTAGCTCCTCATCAGTCCTATGTTGATTAGGAATGGTTTTTATTTTTGCATGCCTACAAAGCAACGAATATAAAGCAAATGTTCCACCTGCATGACAAATGGGACGAGTGAGATTCTAATTGTGCCTCATGAGAATCAGAAAGTGAAAGATGCATTATCAACATTCAAAGATAAGTACATGATATTAGTGTTAGTATTACTGGGAAGGACTTTGAAAAGGAAAAAGAAAATTATTTTTCAAGCCTATGGTTCTGCATTCTGTGTTGTTTTAATAAGCATTTTCTTTCAAAATCACATCTCAGATTAAATTATAGAATACGTAACCTCATTAACTGATATCAGCTCACCTTGACCGTTGTCATTTGCTCTACACACAACAAACACATATTTGAGGAGTGGGATAAGAGTAAGGGAGTATATAATCAATGAAAGAGCTCCAACAACATCCTCTGGATCTTCGATTGTACCAGGAAATGTATTGTAGAAAACATATAAGGGAGAAGTGCCCAAGTCGCCATAAACCACTCCAAGACTTTGGAATGCAAGCCGCAGAAGCAATAATGCAGAGGATTTCTATAGGAATTAAAACCATATCAGAAACTACTACTGACCCAAATTGCAGAAGAACTATAATATCATCACAATCTAAATATTCAATGAAAACCAGGTTGCACACCGGCTATACTGCATTTATCTCGTCTCAGAGAATCATTTAAAATGCATAGCGGACTGGTAGTCCTACCAACAGAATACAAGCCTGAAGCCAAATTATATTCAATACCCTAATATCACAATGATGAAACAGAGAAAGGAAAATATTTGAGGAACTCCATGCCTTCCCTGTTCGAAATTTCAATTTGATGCAAAGAAAGGCTTTTAAATCAGTTCCCCTATTGAGGTAATATTTCATTAACATGAATCAAGAGCTACTTTTTTTCTAATTAAATGCAAAAGAAAATCTTATAACTAGAAAAAAAAGACATAAAGAGAGAGGAACTCCAAAGGGAAAATTAGTAATGAAGCATACCTTCTCCCTGTACATGTTTCTAAGCCTCCCAGCCTCCTCATCCATTGGCTGATCAAGCTTCTGATCCAAATCCCACATACTTCCCTTGTTGTTGTCACTATCTTCATCAATCTCCACTCTTGAAGCCATTTCCATACTGAATCAATATAATTCTCTAGCTATCACTAAGTACTTCAAAACTCCCTTCGCATCCGCTCGATTGATTCCCACCGGAACTGAACTTCAGAATCCTGGACCGTAGCAATTTTATTTTACTGGAAATGAGTCCTAACCCGATTGTTCAAATCCAATCTTCACCTGAAATCCATGCACAAGGCGACTAAGAATTGGAAACCACCAACAAAATCCTGAAAATGAACTAAAACCAGAAACTCTTAATCCCGATATAAACCAAAAAGATACATGCCAAAATTCAATATCTGATATAAAATCTGCAACTTGGAACTGACAGGACCTCAGAAGCTGAAAAGGAACCGAAACTATAACTTAAAATCTCAGATTAAGTAGCTGAACTGTAAATCCCACCCCAAGGAAGCTGAAAATGAACCACAATCAAAGCTTTCAAACATCAATCTGATGCCTACTTGCTCAATATATCCTCAAAATGAGCAAACACTTAGTAAAACCACCCGAACTAAATGGATGATAGGCCAGCTCCAAGGATAGCTCATATACGTAATCAAGCCAATTAAAAAAAAAAGAACCATAAATGAATGAATTATGTAAAAACAGACAAAGATTTTTCACATTAATCACTGCAAAAAACAGACTCCCAAAGGTGGGGTCAAGCTAAACATCAACCACAAGGTCATCCACCACCACCACAACACCAAGAAACAAACCAAACCCAAAGTAAAAAATCTTGAACATGAGTTACGTACATACCCCTTTGAACCAAAACAAAGCACAACTGAGATAAACAACAACCTAAGTCCGTTTTGCCTTGAACACCTCTAACACAGAAACAAAAGATCCTGTTTCTTACAGGTTGACAGTATTACTTTTCTTTCTCACTTCAAGAAAAAATGGAACTTTTCTCTTATGCACTTAACAGCCAAAACTCTCTAACAAGCTCCTTTCTTTTTCTTTCTTTTTAGAGAGAGAGAGAGGAGTTCAGGAGTGGAAGTAGTTGCCTTTAATTTTTCTTTTTCCTCTTTACTGTTTCACTGCTGAACACGTTTATTATACTGTGATCAATTAAAATTTTGGGATGGGAAAAAATTTTTTCTGGGGAAGGTATAAGTATTTACTACCATTTAATGCAAATAAGTACTAAATTCCAAGCGGGGTATGTCACTGATTGGGTGCCTAATCTGCTGCTTCCAACTCTTTCTAAACAGCAAGATATGTCACATTCATGGAGTCCCCCCCTCCCCCCCTGTTTACAATCTTTACATTTTCTTCATTTTTACTATCAATCTATGTGCTAAGTCCCCTAACTATCCAGGTCTTAAGTGCTTTCATAGTCAAACAATTTTTATGATAGATCATGTAAACTTTATAAGAGGATTCCCAGAGCAAACCCTTTCTTAGTTTGGCATGAAAGTAGGCAAAAGTGAGCTGCAATGTGGTCCTGAAAGGCATTCTACTACCACTGGTGCAGTGCCGGCTTCACAGTTAAAAACATGGCAGAAAAATTCTTGGGGAAAAAAGAATCTGAATCTTTAATTAGATAGAAAAGTTTTTAACGCTGTGTGGGAATCGCTCATGATGCTGTCGTGGTACAGTGAAAAGGGCATGTCAACTCAATGGCAGCTTGCTTATCCCAAAGGGAAAAATGTCTTATGATTTCATTGATCACTGATGACTGATTAGCATTAGATTCCAACCCAGGGAAAAATAATAGAGTCTGATTAATTATTATTATTAACGTTAAAGCTTAGGGGCCACTGATTTAATATATTTTCCCATATCTTTTCAAGGTATATGCTTCCCCAAGATGCTATTCTCAAAAAGGGTTGCTATCACAAATAGTCGAGCTTTTATTCCCCCCAAAGCCAACTAATTGGATATACAATCACTTTCTTTTTGTTCCAAAAGTTGAAATCCTACCCTTATATGAACCAGTATTTGATATAATTCGATATGTTTAAATAAAATTAAAATATTTTATATACAAATTTAAGTTTAAAATTAACAAATAGTGTATCTGATAATACGAGTTTAAGTATAATTTGACTAGGGAGTTCATTTACGTGGGGCCTGCTGGGGCTGAAGACATTGGGCAACATGAGCTAAAGCTTTCATTTAATTCTGAGTCAGACCTGCAATAAATTGAATTAAATAAATAAAAAAGTCGCACTAAGACCTAAGACTTAATTACGTGGATTTAATTTTATAATCTTTTTTTTATTTTTATTATTCTATGTATCAAAGCATGCTTACACATGTCTTCCTTCGTAAAAGTAAGTATACAAAAAAAATTCAATAATCAGCCTGTCCGATGAACATAAAAAAAAAAATCACGGTGGTTATTTTTTAATTATGCACGGTCGCAAATTTGAAGTCAACGAAATTAAATACTTAAAAATAAGAATTTTTTATCCCAAAATAATTTAGGTACCATTTTTTTCCGACCAAATAAATGAAAAATAATTGGGAGGCGGGCGGGCGTAGAAAAAGAGAAAAAAAATTGCTGCTGCCACGCTTTGAAAGTTGAAAGCCAGTAAAAGGAGCAAGAGGTGCGAGTGAAGGTCACGGTGAATCCTAAGTAGGTGGTCGTGGCTCCACGTGCTTTAATTGCGCGTCAACCCGTGAGTCATCATTTTTTTGGAGTTTTTACATGTGCCAAATTTGAAAGTAATTTGTAAATGTCATGTTTACGTTAGCATTTGGTTTAAACTATTACCCACGCTTTAGTAACAAACTACCATATTATCCTTCTAGTATCATTGTCAGGGGCCAACAATTTTTGATTAAAATCAAATTAACAAAATAATACAAATAAATTATTTAATTAAAACTATTTGATTAATTCGAATATAAAATTTTTTTAAACCAAATTAACCGTTTATTCACTCTTATTGCAAAATTTGAATTTATAAAATTAATTAAAGAATCCTAGCATTGTAAAAATTTGTCAACCGAGGTATAAAACTTTGAGCAGATTCTAACTATTGCTTGGTTAATACATAAATTAATATAATAATTAGCAGCCACTTGATTATTAATAACTAAACTAAAATAAAGAAGAAAAAAAAACAAATCGATAGTAAGAAAGAATGAGACGAAGTTAAGATTGAACATTTTATAATTAATATGCAATCGGCAGCGGTATGAATGTAAATAAAGGACATTTTTAATTAATTAATTGGTGTTTTGTCATGCTTAACACTAGAGTTAAGGTTAGAAAATTGCTCTAATAAATATATAGAAAATGTTATTGGGCAAAAGTTGATATATAGAAAATCAATACAAATAATAAAATAAAATAAAAAGGTGTTTAGGATATCATCATTTATTCACTTTTATTGAACCTTTTTAGTTAATGTTTTATGGTTGGTGTAAGAGAGATAGACATTGGATAATAGAAAAAGAGAAAAGGTTTTCGTTATAAAAGCTAAAACAATAATTAACAATCATTAATAAAATAATTAGAATGGAACTAAAACGGCCTTCACGATCGGATCTAATACTGTAGTTTAGGGCCTTTTCTCCGTAATTATAAATTAATAATTACGTAATTTTACATGGAACTTTGTGATTTTTCTTTTAATTAAGTCCAGTACTGTTCTTCTCACAGACCCTCTTGCCATGCCACCGTACAAGAGAAATTGTAATTAGTCCCATTAATTAAATAACACCTTTTTATTAGATCTCATGTCCACTAAACGAACTCCTTTATTATTATTTTTAATTGTGTACCGATTCTAGGAAGACGATGCACATATCTGCTTTTATGCAGAAATGTTTTCAATTTTCCTTCTTATTTTTGGGACCAAAATTGGTCAATTTATTCGTCGTTGGCGTCTGTCAGTGGCCGATGATGACAACGCCATCAAAGTCAACCGGAGGTTTTAAGGCGGTGGTTTCGTGGCTGTGGGGCTAGTGGTCCTCCTCCACTTTCCCATGTATTAGTGAAAGAGAGATCTATAAAACTTTTTTGATCACGACTAACAAAAAAATATCGATGAGATCAGATTCCATTAAAAGAAAAATATTACTTTTATCATAAAAAACTAATAAATGTATCTCTCTCTCATAAAATTTCAATGCCTGATTAATAGTTTAATTATTATTAACTAAATCTATTATTATTACCTAACTTAATATCAAGTAGAAGTAGGAAATTCGGAAAAGATCTCTTTATCTTGTTGGAGGCCTAATTTCTTTCCATCATTTGATTAGCTTTATTGCAGGATAATTATTAGACGCCAAGTGTCCAAAATGACATTAATAAGAGAGGAATTTAATTAATATAATATTCGCAAATACCATTATCTAGATTGAACATTACATTACACAATGACAAATGTGACAGACCATCTCGGCTCTGGTGGTTGGTTGCTTGCTTGGTGCCGCTTTGCAAAAATATTTATCTTTTTCCTATAATTGCTTCAGGCACATTGCGTCTCCAAATCAAGAATAGCCACGTACGCCCAATACACTGATTTTTTTTTCATTTTTTGTTTGAAATAATGCACACATATGTCCTACCAAATATATTAGAAAAATATAACCAAACTTGTACCATATTATATATAAAAAGAATTATAGCACTTTGTTTGTTCACATAACTGTATATGAAAAATTAAAAAAATACAACTAATTGGATAATGTATGGATCGAATTAAGATTGCTTTGTTTTTGTTTAATCAAAAGATTATATTAAATTATATACAGAAGTTTGATTAGTAAATTGATTACCATGTCGAAAGCAACATTAAAACTACCACACAAATAAAATAACCTTATATTGCATATAATCTTGCTATTTCAAATAAAAAATACTTATAATTTAATTAAATAAAACATAATCACCAAACACTATCTAAATTTAAATCAGAGAAAAAATCTCAAAAATAATTATCGAATTATAATTGAGTCACGAACATATCATTTTTATTTGTCTTTAATTTTACGAAAGTATGAACATAGTATATATTAATTAAGAGCAAAACCTTGCATTACCATTCGAATAAATGCACGAGGATTTCATGGGAGAAAGGTAAACATGTTTTTTGTCCTAATCGTAGTTAGGTAATGATAAGAAACTTTAAGTAATCAGTTTTTGGTTTATCTAGAAATTAATTACACTACACATTAAACACGTTTTCTCTGCAGTCGAAATCATGGGCATCTAGCAAAATTAATTCTTCATTAATATCTTGCGGGCATGCCCAACTTTGAAACTACCTGCAAATTAATTCCTAATTGAGCTGTCTTAAATTAAAGATATATGATTCTTTTTTAATTATTGGATTATACTCGCAGAGACTTAATAAAATACAACATAGGTACATCAGATCATTTAACTATAAGCTTAGGTATGAAAGGAATACTTGGATCGAATAAAGATATGCCTATATGCTTAAGCATTAAGCATGTATAAATAGTTTATTAATAGGAAATTAAGCACTCAATGGGACCGCACAAAAAATTTTATTGAAAATCTTTTTAGATGTTTCATAGGAATCATTTGACCAAATTTCACTAATTAACATTATATATATATAAATAAAAGGTATGGAAACATCGAATATAAATGTACCAACACTCAAATGTATTACTTTATAATCAATCACGAGTGTAGTTTTTTTTTTTTCATTTTTAAATACCCATCTCACATGCTCGTTGCTGACATTTTTTATATTTTTAAAACCCAATACTTAATTTCTTTTGTTATTTAATAGATTATGATACTTTTCTTTTTTTTTTTCACAACTTGCCTGATGGTTATTTTAATTTAACTTTGTAAATATTTTAAATTCACATATATAGAGTATAAAGTGGCATAAAGTTGTTAGGAATGTGCCTGCTTGACACCAATCATATAATGGAATAAAAAGAAAAGATGAAATCATGGGTTATGCTATGCCTATCAATCAACAAATCATTTGCCCCCTCTTTTTTTTTCTTATATATTTTACTTTCATTTAACTTTTCCTTAATTATAATCTTGGTTTGATTTGCAGATATTGATTTGCAGATATTGATTTGCAGGTATACATATAGCTGGTCACGTGCTTCTGGAAGAAGCCATATTAACACTGATCCATGTGAGATATCATGTCGATAGACATGTTAGTTCTACTTGTACACACGACACATGCATACACTAGAGAGATGCCACGTACATTGAGGTTATTTGTCATGCTTGTAAATGTCATATGTATTCTATTTCGAATTCTAATCATGCAAATTGTTACTGGTTTGATAAGAAAAGATGTTAAATAGACAAAAACAGTGCAAATTAAGTGATTGATTTCCTTTTTAATCAAGTGTCAAGCATGTATATATATATATATCTTTTAATTCTTTGATCTCCCCAAGTTAAGAAGTTTAAATTAGAAAAATGTTGTAATGCTCATTGCCCACAATTACCTTTGATGTCCACACACCCTTTGTACTGTCTTGTATGGTTAATTCGGACTGGTAGTTGGAAAACGACCAGACCACCAGAGAAAGCCTGGCTAAACCTAATTCTCTCTTCTGGTGGTCCTGTTCGTGCCCAAGCACAGGCCGGACTACGCTTATTTCTCTCCACCACTCATCACACACCACCTCCTTAGCACTATTAGGCTGGCCTATGGCCACCACTACATATGTTCAAATCAAGCAGCAAAAAGCTGGAACCCTTCCAGTTCCTGTCCTTAAATTATATTTCAAGCAATCTCTCTCTCTGTACGAGCCCTACTGAGCTCTTTTTGTTCCATATGGATATGGTCACCTTTGATCTTTCAGCAATGAATATTGGAACTCCCTTATCTTGATAACCTACACTTGAACTTCTTGTCAAGCTCGGGTCACTCACCTGCCTCTCAGCAAAGAAACTAACTAACATTAGAATTTAAGCAGAATGGTGGGTTCTTGCTCAAAAGAATTTATGTATAATATATAGAGCCCAACAACAATGCCTCATCTAACTCCAAATTTAAATATTTTATCGGATTATAGATAGATTGATAAATAAATAGATATGATTTGTTGAGTATATCAAGAGTATATATGAGCTTATATGGAAGGTTGCTTATTAATTTATCTATTTTTATGAAAGATAAAATCTAAATCTCTTATGTTTCACAATCTGTACGTATAATGACACAAATCTTTTTACATATTTAATACTAAAGGGATAAAATTTAGAGCTACTGCCTTTATTTATTTGTTTGTAATTAGTCTCATTGCTGCCTTAAAAGACAAGATTAACTGTTTGTCTGGTCTCTTCCTTCATCCTCTCTCATGCATGTCTCTAGTCTCTACTAGTAACTGTAGATGATAGTACTTACACATTTTTTAGGCAAAAGGTTGTTTGCTTTTTTCTCTAGTATTTTCATAATGCACTCCATATTTAGTTATCATCCAAACAAAGGGATGGAGATGGGGCCTGGGATCTTCTTCATTTCAAAGTTGAAAATGAGAGACCGAAATTCCATGATGGGTGGAGGAACAATAATTCGCCATTGCCCACCTTTGCCTTTGGCAGTTGGTATACAGTTGCTGCTAGAAGTCTCCTTTATGGACAACATCACAGCCTGTCCTTTCCTTTTTCTGATATATTAAAATTCATTATATCTGGAAGAAGCATGAGGGTTTGGTGAGAGTGTAATACAGAAAATGCATGTCGAACCAAAACTCAGGTTTTGAAGCTTGGTTATAAAAGGAAAGTAGGCATATGAACGAAAACCCTTTATTTGTTGTTTGCATCCGCGTATTGAATCCATGTGTTTGGGGTTTTGATCATTAACTTAGAATGGATGAAAGGACCATGGTTCCGTTGCTCTGCAGAATGGAATGACCATCAGCCTGAGACTACAATTTATAATCCATGTTTTTCTGGGCTTCGGGTCTTCCAAAAAATAAATAATTACTATTCCTATTGCAATATGTTGGGCATTTCATTTGATTTTTCAAATAGAAAAAAGTTACATGTCCCAAATATCTCTCCTAGATCAGACATGATTTTGTCGTCTGACGTTAAAGTTGATATTGAATTTTGACCAAATAAATTGAAATTTTTTATACATGAGAAACGTGAAACAATCAATGCATTAAATCGAGCAAATCCAATTTTAAACTCCCATCAAGTCGAATCCAAATTTACTTGTACTACTTCATGGTTTTGCTTTTCAATTTCATCAGTTTTCATTCTTACTTCATAAACAGCTTGTAAATTGTATTCAGAATCTCGTCTCGGGGTAAATGAATAGAATGATTTTTTATCTTTTTCCTTTTTCCCAGTTGCAGCCAATAAAAATTTTGATTAATAGGAACATATGCTTCAATTAAGTTTGGTTAAGATCAAATCTAATAGTAGTACAAATGTGGGAAACGTGGATGCTGAATCGATCTAACACAAGTCGCCATCATATAAGAAATTTAGATCTGATCTTGGTGAGACATGTGGTGGCAATAAAGTCAACAAGAGGATGAGAGAATTGGACGGGTGATTGTAGAAAGCCGGCATTCAATGATGTCAGCCGATGCTATCTACCTATAACCGACCATTCCCTAGACCCCTGCTAAGGTTTTAGGCTAGGCCTGGGGGTGATGGATATCAAAATCAACCGGGCTTATAGTGTTGGGTTTTGTGGAAATTTGGTCTGCCCAATATATGCATCTGCATAGCTTTCGGGCCAATTCGGCAGTAGGCTCTAAGACCTTTGGGTTGTTCGAAGTTTAATGTCTAGCGTAAATGCTGCCGGCCCTCGACAACCTTTTTCCTTGTTTTCATAATCGAACACTCACTGATACTTTTAATGTTTGAGTTTTGGAGTTTCTACTTTTAGAGCTGGGTCGCAACTCGGAAGTCAGGATCAAAGAACCCAGAGAAAGAACAGAGAGAAAGTCAACGGAGTGTAAATGGAGTCACCATTCAAGGCTGATATAGTAAAAGGCAAAGTAGCTTTGGTGACAGGAGGTGGCTCAGGAATTGGATACGAGATTTCATTGCAACTTGGGAAACATGGCGCCTCTATTGCGATCATGGGGCGACGCAAACATGTTATTGACTCTGCTGTTGCTGCTCTTCATTCCCAAGGCGTCCCTGTAATTTTCCTTTTACTTTTTCCCTCTCCCTTCTAATTTTTATCTATAGCTTCTCAGTGTGTCTTTGTTATTACTTGTTGTCCTGGATGTTTGCTGTTGGAAATGTGAACATCAACTTTTGCTGTGAAATGGGTTCCCCAAAATCTTTGGAACTGATCCCTGGAAAGTTTTGTGATAGATGGCAGTAAAGCAAAGTTCTGTACATAAGGATCATGTTCTAATTGACTTTTAAAAATGGCTCTTGGAGGCTTCTAGGCGTGATCCCTGTTTGCCTACCTTTGAAGACTGGCCGGGGTTTCGACTGGAATGATTCATTTGTTCGATTAGGGAGTCTGTCGGTCTAGGCCACATAGGCTACGTACCTTTTTTTATCACTCTGGTTGAGTTTCAGTAGTATTAGACTTTTGTTTAGGGGTTTTATTCAGAACTCTGCTTGTCTTTTGAGATTATCCGTATTGAGATGCTGCCAGGTGCTCCTTGAGCAGCTGCTCCTTTTGTAATTGTACAAAACAGGCTCTTCTCAAGATAGCTTCTATACTAACAGGAGTCTCCTTTAAGACTCCCCAATGCATTACAGCTTATCTTTAATAAAAACTCATCTCTCAAAAAAAAAAAAAATTTTTAAAAATGTTCTTTTTAAAATGTTCTTATTGCAGGCTATTGGGCTTGAGGGAGATGTTAGAAAAGACGATGATGCAGCTAGAGTTGTGGAATCAACTTTTAAGCATTTTGGCAGGCTTGACATCCTTGTGAATGCTGCAGCTGGAAATTTCCTTGTGCCTGCCGAGTATTTATCTCCCAATGGCTTTCAAACAGGTTGTGCATAAATTTATAATCGCTGGAGGTTCTTTCCTTAAATTTTTTATTTGATTCCTTCCAAACATTGAGATACTGTGTCCAGAGTCTGCATTTGGTAAAGATTTGATGTTCAACTCATAGACAATGGTGATGAACTGTGAAGACATATGCAATTTTCTGAAAAAATAGGTCATACAGAATTGCTGTCTATTTGTAATTTAATGGCTACTCTTGCATTGGAGGTACTGCTGAGTTTCTCAAGTCAGTCCTAGAATAAATAAAACTGAAGTGTACAACAGTGTTCAAATCACATAAAGTAAATATAACTTGTATTCAAATTGTATGTGTTTCTTGTCCAAAGAAAGCATTTTTTTTTGAAAGGCAAGAAGGCATTTAGATGTAAATTAATTCTTTAGTTCTTTTTATTGGCTTTTGCAGTAATTGATATAGATACCGTTGGCACTTTTAGAATGTGCCATAAGGCACTGAAGTATCTTAAAAAAGGGGGACCCGGGAAGGACCCATCCACTGGTGGAGCAATAATAAACATAAGTGCAATTTTGCATTATGGAGCGACATGGTACCAAATTCATGCGTCTGCTGCCAAGGTTAGTAAATTTGCTGTCAAGTTTGTTCAATCTTTACTTTTAATTCTTTTGAATGGGATTCAGCTTCCATATGCTCTGTTTCGACCAGGCAGCTATTGATAGCGTTACCAGAAGCTTGGCGTTGGAGTGGGGGACAGATCATGACATTCGAGTCAATGGGATTGCACCAGGGGCTGTCGATGACACTGCCGGTGTCACTAAACTTGCACCTGAGGAGATGCTGAGCAAGATTAAAGAGAAACCGTTATACAAATTTGGGGAGAAATGGGATATTGCTATGGCTGCTCTCTATCTTGCATCTGATGCAGGTTTGTAGTTTTGTCTGGTTATTTAGTTATATGACCATCATTCAACTACACCAGGTTAGCATTCCTGTTTACTTGAACTTTTTTTCTATGCAATCTTAGGAGACCTTAAAATACTTTAGTCTCTTCCTGTCTAAACTCTTTTAGACCTATGAGCTTAATAGAAGCAGCATTTGGCTAGCAATGGATTTTTATAGGGAAAAGCAGGTTTTCATTGTATGCTGGAAGTCGGTTTTTGAATATCGCCAATATGTATATTATTTGCTAATACTGTATTGGTGGCACTGATGAGATAAACCTAATTTTGGAGCTTCTGGGATCTGAATTCCAATGTCATTTGCAGTGATACTCGATGCCTTAGGAAGACCTGGCTCAAGATCTTGGATCTGGTCATTGGATGATCTGGATTTCTTGATAGATAGTTTATGAAGTCTGACTCTATGGGGAACATTCTGATCTCTGAGTTAATTGCCATCCATCCTGGTGGTACTCTACCATTTCCTCCATTCCCTTAATTTGTGGTTTAAGCTTAAATTACACGGGAAACCTCATCCTGAAATAACCTCACATATGATGGTAGCCTAGTTGCTTAACTAATTATTGGTATGCACATTGCTTGTGAGTGGATTTGGTAGGAGATGCTAAGCGGGAAAAACTAGTGGAGGAAGAATGTTATTCTATGCTTGGTCTCTCTTGCTACTAATAATATCATAATCACTGGATAATGTTGATGTTAATAAGTGCACCATGCTAACTTGACGAATATTTTGTGAAAGTCAGGTAGGCTAGTTAAGAAAATTCTGACCACCTTCTGCCTTATGTTACTGTTTTGGTTTGAATTTTTTGGCCAAATATGTTGTGCAAAACGGTAAACTTCTCTGGTGATTTATTTTCCGGTCCTTGTGCAATAAACTGTCAACCTTTACCATGTGAAGACAATTCATAACCTTTGAAATATTAACGAGCTCTTCATTTTCTGCATCAACATTCTGCACTTTTTACTTTTATCTGGTTGTCTCAGTTTGTCTTGGTTTCCTTCCAGTTGTTTACTTACACAAAACACTGCATCTTTGTAATGCTTGAAGGAAAATTCGTCAATGGAACGGTTTTGGTGGTTGATGGAGGACAATGGCTGAGCATGCCCCGTTTGCTGTCCAAAGATGCTGTGAAACAACTGTCTAGAAGAGAGGAGATAAGGTCAAGGGCTGTGCCAACTGGTTTACCAAAGAGCAAGTTGTGATAAATCTATGTGATGTTTTGGTGGCCGAAGCCATAGATTCTATTCTGGTTGGCTAGCTTAAAGTCACTATGAACATTTGTTGAAACTTTAGTAAGCATCTACTTTAAGAATCTGCTTTTATCCCCATCACGATAAACATCTCTATATTTTTTCATATTCTTTTGCTTTCGATGAACCAAATGCTTCGACGATGGCTTGTGCCCCCATCTAGGAATCTAAACGTTATTGACCGGATAATTTTTCGAGTCTAAATTGCATAATTTAAGATTAATTAATTTTAAATTATTATATATATTTTAACAATCATGTTCACATTTAACGTAAAATAAAATATTAAATTTAATTAAAAATAAAATTTATTCCCTTCGAAATGGATACTCATATGTTTTCATGTAATTGCTTAGCACTTTCAAGAATCAACAAGCTTCTGAACATCTTGACAATTTCAATCGTGCATAACAAGGTAAGTTGATGATAATTTCAATCTTGCATTGCACAACAAGCTAGAATATAAAATTGCTTTTGTTATAGAATTTAAGAAATAAAATTTTCAATAATTTTTTTTTCAAACCAAATTCATTGTATTAATTAAACAGTTCAAAGAATTACCATAGTTCAAGTAATTGAACTAATAAAAAAAAAAATTCACTTGAAAGTATCTAATGACGAGCCATTCAGTGAACATTTACATTAAAAATTATTAAAAATATTTATAGATAGAATCAAATTTAAACTTTTAAAATTTAGAACGATTTGGATCTATTTAATTTTTAAATATATTATAAAATTAAAATCAAGTAAATTTAATTATTTAATGTATCACAAACCAATCAAAAACATATATTCAAATCGTGAACAAATCGAACCTAGACTTGATTATTTTGGTATATTTCTTTGCTAGAATGATAATAATGTCTAAAGTTATGCTACGCCTTTTGGAGGTCCATTGCAAGTGAACTAATAATGCAGCCATGGACGGTGCTGGTGACACCTTGCAAAGGACGCTGACCCATCCCTGATCCGACCCAACACTTTGTCATTGAGCATGCAAAGACATTATGATCTCGATCATAAAGAGCTCTTGCGTTTCAATTTTCAATTACTGTATATAGTAATTGATATTGATTTCTCAACAATTAAATAAATAAGCTCAACTTTGATTTTTGTAATCTTCTTACTTTTTTAAATATATAAATATATTTTCTGTTTTTAAACATAAAATTTTTCTTTTTTTCCTCATTTTAATTGTTTTTATTAGTTAAATTAATTTAATTTTAAAAATTTTAAAAAAATGTTATATAAAATTAAAATGCTAAATATTTTATAATTTTCGTAAAATTTATTAAAGTTAAGTTTGTCTGAAAAAATTTTTAATAAAAAACGAATATAACAAAACATTGAGAATATAAAAAAATAAAAATAAATACGTTTTAAGTGTTTATTTAAAAAATAAAAAATAAATTAATAGTTGAGACTTCAGAGTATCGCACGGTGTTCTTCCAAATCGTGCGATTGTGAAAGCCTTTTTTGAAAGGTTCTGTGCGATTTTTATTTAATGACTTGAAGATGTAAGTAAAGTCATTATGACTTGTATTTATGAATGCTTTTATTGAGGCTATAAATATAGGTTAAAACTTGTACAAGATATATATTTAGAGCAACTTCCATGGTTGTTCTTTAACAATCATCTTATATAGATCGGGGCAGAAAGCGTTATGGAGATGGCTCCTTTCTCCATGCGAGCTCGTCTCCACAAGAATCACAAGATGCCAATCACCAAGAAACGCTTGAAATTGCAACCAAAAAGGGTAATAGATATGATCTTCCATCTTCTTGCAATCTTTTTCTGTCCTTGTAAAGAAAATTTGTGCTTGATCGAATCCTCTCTAATTCCCATCGATAGTTCTGATGCAATCGACATGCACCATTAATGACACTTGTCCATCATTTCAGAGTATTTGTTAGTAAAGTGTTGCTCATATTGGTTTACTTGAACATTAATTAATTAATTTTTGATTGGATTTGGACAGAGAAAGAATGGGATGAAGGGCATGCAGGAAAGGTTTGAGAGGTTGAAAATAGAGATGGAGGAGATCAGCGAGGAACAGAGGGGTATTCGAGAAGGGCAGAGACAAGTTCGTGAAAAATTTGAAGCAATTGAATCTGAGTGCGAGCAGTTGAAGAAAGAAACTAAATTCATAATCCAACAAAGTGCTAGAACTCAGATCAAAGTAGTTCTCATGTTCAAAATATTGAAGGCAAGGGACGAGAGTGACTTTTCCACCGCTGCTAACCTTACTCAGTTGCTTGGGTACCTTTCTTTTTTCTTCCCTTTGCATGATCAAGCCTCTACAAGAATTCCCTCCCAATTTGAATGGCAAAGATAAAAAGGAGGAAAAAATGATTAATTCAGGAAAAAAATAAAAAAAAAGGACAATCACAAAAGGAAGAAAGGATAACTAATGGAGTGATGGAGGAAACAAGGTATCATGTGATATGTTTTATGTTTGTTGGAAAAAAGTAATAAAGCTGATAAATAGTTAGTCCTTGAATCAAAGAATCTTATATATATATTTGGTATGCATTGCTATAGTTTTATGTTAATGATCAAATGTTTTCTGCCATTAACGCTCCTTTAGTAAATTATTTATTCAAATATATGTTTAGTATATACTGCTTTCGATGTACCTAAAAGAAAAAGAAAAGAGGAAGAAATTCTTTTTATGCCAATCAATTGAAGTTACTCAATTCTAGTTGTTGTCCAATGATCATCCTTGAATTTCAATTTTCATGTTGTGATTGTCATACTTTGCTTAGCGTAAAGGTTCAAATTTAACTAAAGTTAGATGTGCATAAAGAAAAGAGAAAAGCTTGCTTCAGATATGATTCCAACTTTATATATTTGCTTTCATATTAAGCAAACAATTAAGATATTGTTTACGTGAAGCTTTTGATCCTTTCAAAGAAGTTTTCTGAACATTATTGAATAAATTATGCTATCCTTTTAATTTCCTCACTTGACAAGGTTATTTTCTTTTCTCATTTTACAGTCAAATTGTTGCTAGGGAGAAGGAAGAAAGGCAAGCACTGAGTGATGCATGAACAAAAGTTATAAACTTCCTCATGATCTGTTGGTGGAGATTTTAATTAATGTCGTTTCTCCTGTCTTCTACTGTTGTACGTTGTTTGTTAATTACTCTACCACCTCCTCCTTGCTTTCTCTATAATCTCTACTCATGGTTTTTAACTATTCTGCTATTATATGGTTTAAAGTAGTTATTTAAGAGAAATTAAAACCCACAAATTCAGTATTTGCTTGGTTGCTAAGTAATATGTACCTAGAGTATTAATAGTTTGTACTGATTGATGGATGTGTAAAAAACGATTGTGTGGAGCAACATTTTCCACCTTTCTATTTGAGGTCCTAGTTCATATATATGACTCTTGATGTGTTAGTATATATATCCACGTGGTTCATATAACTCATAAGACATAGACATGTAGTTTTGCTCTCTATTTGGAACAAAACAAAGGTAATTTCACCATTAAACATCTCATTTTTTTATTATATTTGGTGCCTCTGTCAGTGTATAGTTTATATACTATCAATGAACAAAATATATTGTTATCTCATTCATAAATAAATTTAAAAATTAAGAATTCTAAATAATAGATACTTTATTCTGAAGAATTTTTACATGTTTGTAAAGTACTGTTCTTTTGACACTGTACAAATTGAAAACATGTCGAGTTATTAATGAAAAACTTAATGATGGTTTAGATTTTAGATTAATTCACATTCTCAGCACTCAACAAGGATTTATTTGAACTAAGTACGTAGTGGGAAGGCATGCAAAGATTGATTTTTAAGTCCACAGGCTTTAACTTGGAAGTCGAAATGCTTTCTTGTTGAAAGTAGTTAACATGCGTGTAATTAGTACTGGATGAAGCTTGTTAACAGTTTTGCAAGAGTAAAGGAGAGTCAAATGAGAAATAGTTATATAAATTGTCAGAAAAGTAACAGGCTAGGAATATAAAGTGATAGCAGACAAGAAACTAATCAATTAAAATTGAGAAAAATGATAGAAACAGTGGTTGCAGCGACAAAGTAATGTGAGTAGATAGGGTGGTGATGGCATGACAGGCTTGCAGCGAAAAAAAAACCAACGAAATAATTGTGTGGGCTGTTATTGCTTCCCTAGTGTACAATGCATTAGCATTATGAATTGACATTAAAGTCAGTCCTACATTGAGTACGAAGAACACTTAACCTTTCCTTTTCTTGAAAGATGGTTGCTCCATTGGAGCTTTTATCAAACCTGCCTACACGCATAATTCACTGTGACGTTGAATTTCCATTTTTGGGTTGGCATGGCATTGGTTATTGTATTTGGTCAGAAAGCTAATTCGTTATAACCTTGTTCTAGAGTTAGAAGGATCTTCAATGAGTTGTCTTTGTGTAGCTTATTGCGCTTGATGCTAGACGATGTCAAGTTTCAAGGTCCTTTCCAATAATCCATGTGAGTTTATGCCTTTATCAGGATCTAAAATGTGGTGGCTCACCATTTTGCCCAAAAAGGCTTCGACGAATAGATTTAGTAATATTGCTTCTGATTTATCAAAGTTTGTTGTAAAATGTAATTGAAGTAAATAGAAACATTTTTTAGAATAAAAGAAAACCAACACCAAACAACCTTTTCTTACAAACAATCAAAATGTTCAAGATTGGATTTGATAAGATTATCTATCAACTCATTAACAATATCAATTCATGAAATATGATGAATTTATTATTAATTTGTCTTGTTAACTAATTAATAGTATCAATTTAAGAAATATGATGAATTTATTTTTTATCCAATTTATTTTTTATCTGAGTTCGTTGAACATTAAATCAGACAAATAAGGTGATGAATTTGTTATTCGTCTAACTTGTTATCCGTTCAAGATCAAATTTGCTGAACTTATGAAAATCAAGAATGCATTACAAATGTTTGCATTTTCTTGGAGAGTGGTCATCGAGTCAGATTCAAGTCTTTTTTTTTTTTTTGAAAGGCGAGTCAGACTCAAGTTGCTATCTCATGAGTGAAAAACGCTTCGATCAGACTATGAATTCATTGGAGTATCTTCAACGATATTGACAATCTTTGGAGATTTTTTGGGAGGTAGAACTCTATCAGACTATGAATGCACTCGTGGTGTGAATTGTGAGGCAATGTTTTGTACTTGGCGGTTGTAAGAGAAGATACAGTCGGTTGTTCTACTTCATTTTGTGGTGTCAAGCTTCATGTTGCAGATTTTTCTATTTTTCTTTATATTTGGGAATGGTGCTCTTAATGTCAACTAAACTTGAGTTTATGTTGGAATGTTTCCTTCTGGAAGGCTGCCATTTTCTCTACGATCCCCCTCTGTTCTGCTTTGCCATATTCTGATGACTTTGTTCCGTCCTTGATAAAATTCTTTTTCCTTTCAAAATAAAAAGGGTTTCTTTGATGAAAATCCTATTACTCCTCTTGAGCACCTTATTACCATGCCTGTTTAAGGTCAAAGGATCTGATAAAAGAACCGTTATAAATCAGCATTGCCTAGAGTTATTGGTTAATGAATTCCTTTATATATAAAAGGTATTTAGGCAGAAAAGGACATAAGTGGGTAAAGATCGGTCGGGCTTGTGCAATTTTTTGTTCCTTTTGTTCGATGTCGCGCGATCTTCCAACTTTCCCTCGCGAGCGCATCACCCCTGCCTTGCTTGCTTGACTATTTTAAAACTCGCATTTTTTGTATCATATAGAAATCAAATTATTGGAGCCCGATGTTTCTTGCATTTCAAAACTTACGAGAGATACAAGATCAAGATAGATTGAGATTAAGGTGAGTATCTGCATCAAGATGAGTTTTTCTTTTTTATGGACGAAAGAGTCCGTACAACAATGACATTACACAACTAGATAGAAGAAAGTGTCGCGAATCTTCACATCATAAGCTCCATAGATCCTTACAGCAACTCACAGAGAATTAACTAACAAGAAGAAGGAAGACAGTCCGCTACTTTAGAAACAGTTCTCCATTCCAGCGAGAAACAGCTCTACAAAGCTGTAACAATTTGATCTAGGAAGGGCATAGAAACATTGGACTTGAGCCTATGCCGGTAAGTAGGACAGGAAGAGTGAGAGAGCAGTCACTTATCGCTGCAAGCAACATGGAAGCTGGAATTCAGTTTCACTGACAAAGGTTTTCAGCCAGCTAATTCAGTTATACAGACAGTGATTGATCATAACAACATCAATTTCGTAATGTATCACAATGAAGTTAGACTTCAGTTATATATCTAAATGTATATGATATGTATTGATAGTAATATTGTTTGTAATTATAACCGAGCATGTGCACGATGTGGGGGAGCACATGTTGGTGATGATGGGTGCGGGAGTGTGGATGATGATATTGTGTGTGCGCGATGTGGGGGATGCACACGATGGTATTAGCTGTGCATGATGTGGGGGATGCACACGATGACTCTTGCTATGTGCACGATGTGGGGGTTGCATATGAGATGGGTGAGGCGGTGGTGGTATGCGTGTTTATATATATATACTTATGTAATAGAAAGTTTATGAATATGGTATATGGTTGTAATGTATGTGGAATCCTACATGTTGAACCTTGAAAATTACTAAGTATTTTCAAGTTGATTTTTTTTATTGCAGCAAAATGGCCTTTTCTTGATGCGATAGGAAGTTTCTTCTTGGTGATTTGTTTTCCGCTGTAGCGAGAATGATTCTCGCTTCAGCGAGAAACTCTCGAGTTGTTAGTTCAATTTTTGCCGTAAAGTCCGTTGCAGCGAAAATGCCTTTCCACTGCAACGAGATTTGTTCTGCTATGCTTGCCTTGCTTGAACTCCATTGCGCTCTCACTCTTTAACTTGTTTATTGATAATGGATTTTTCAATACTAAGGCACTAAATGATCAAGAGTTGAATTAAGGGGGTTTTTAATACGAAATAAACTAAATTGCATTGTTTTTGAACTTAAATGCATCATGATTTCTAAACCTTTCTTAACGTTGCTTGTTCCCTTCTTATGTTCACTCACTGAGTTTATACTCACGTTTTCAACTTCATGTTTTCAGATTCAAGGGTGGTTGGGACGTAGATTGAGGTGTCCACGTGCGTCCATCTTTTGATAGGTATCCTGGCATTCAGTAGTCATATTCCCCATCCAGAGTCACTCTGTTGACAGTCAAGGTCTTTCTATATGCTTAATTTGAATTGTTAAGATACATTTGACAAGCTATTTGTGTATATTTTGAATTATGATGCCAATGTGAGCATTCACTTGGGTACTATGAATTGCGTTTGAAGAAATTGACATTGGAACACTATTAAGCATAGATATTAAAGAAATATGATAGATGGATGGACTAATGTACAAGTGCATATAGAAAGGCTTGCTTGGGCCTAGTGGGCTGTGCCTATTGGGTCCTTGTGTCGGTCATAGCCCGAGAATTGGGCTGTGACATGTACCATGCCAGCATTTAGTTAAAATTTGTTGCCAGTTAATGAGCTTACAAAATCTGAAAAATATAGTTTGACCTAGTATGGTATCTTGAGAGATATAGTTTGTCATTCTCCTAGAAGAGGCAATAGTATGAAAAAATCAAGTGTTCCTATCCCTTTTAAAAACCACTTAACTCTTGATTTTTGGTGCCATTCCTTTTCTTGGTCTCCATATACCTTCCAAACATACTCCTAACCAAAAACTCTTAACCACTTTTTTGTATTTCTTTCGATACATCAACAACAATATGGCATATGTTGTTGAGTTGCTCCTTGAGTTGGGGAGTGGTCAACCCTCTAATCAACTCATAAACCATGTCTTCTACTTTTCTGAGTATTTTTTGTAAAATCCGCCTTTGATAAAACCCCATCAAAAGTCACAAGTGGTTCATCAATGCTCATATCTGTAAGACTATAAACCATAAAAGGAACTCTTCCTTTATTTAAGATACATAAATCTTCCAAATTCTGTTTGAATGTGAGGAATTGGTAGGAACGTTCACACTTCCTACTAATTTTAACATGTCTAGTATCATCTCAAAAAGAACTGCAAATTGTTATTCAACATTATAAATGTGCCTTTTAAGATCCTCATCATTAATAGAATTTAAATGGAGAATCTACCTGAATAGAAGAACTTGATTTTGTAAATCCATCATTTGCTACTTTACTCGATCAGGTAAAGCTATTGGAACCTCAAAAGTGGGGGCTCTGATTTTGTAACCGTATGGCTCATTGGTTGGTGCATGATGCTTTATCTAAAGAGTAAAGTTCGAATCCCCTTTCCCCCAATTAAAAAAAGAGTAATCATATGGGACCTTAAAAGTTTGGGTTCTAAATGTTGGTGCAAATGGTGTTTAGTTGGAATTCAAACAAACTGGTAAAATTGACTTCAAGGTGTGCCTTTAATAGACGTTATTTTAAGGTTGCAAAGTTGTTTGAACTTAGAGAGTCTACTATAAGGAACTTGGCCATTCTTGGTAAATGATGAGAATTCAAAGTGTTTATATTTATTTTCTAAATTTTGTTCATAACATAATATTTCTCTTACTCTTGATTTTTTGTTATTATCTTGTTTGTTTGATGTATCAAAATAAATGGCTGACAACAAAACCTTTAAATAGACTTTCAAGTGTCTCTTCTTTAAGGACACAACCGTTTCATTAAAGTATCTATATGTCTTAAAGATACCCTTACATGTTGTAAGACACAACTTATCCAAAGTTATTGTTCTAATAATTAATTTATGAAAAAACAACCATTTATTCCATAAAACATAACCTTTGAGTTATAATATAAAAAGATAATTTTTTATATTCAAATTTTTGAGTAGTGGTATTTTTCAATTGTCTCATAACCTTTGCATTTAGTGGTGCTTTTCCAAATGTCACCTTATCGAAAGACATACTTTTCATATGAAAAATAACCTACAATCCAATTCAATTTATGTGACTATAATAGTCACAACTTTCATATGAAAAATTATAACTTTTTATTTACAAATTTTCATGTTTTCATTTTGAAAATACTCCAACACTAAATTCATGACTGTCAAGACAAAGTTGGATTCTAATATCTTGCTCTTTTGTTTTAGTGGGTACGTTCTTTACAGTCTTTTCTTTTTTTACTGCATGAAAACATTGCAACAGGACATTTAGTTTGCCATTGATCTCAACTCCTTTTTAACTCAAAAGTTCAAGAAATTGCATCAAAGGTTGAAATTGATATTCTTGTTGTGCTCTCATTGCTCTACAAACTTTTTGTTCCAACAGAGGAACTTCAACATTTTGAGTACCACCGATGTTGTTCAATGGACAGAGAGCTTCTACAAAACTATGCAACCTATTCTTGACAATTTCATGCTCTTCCCTTTTCATTTTAGCCAACCTAATCACTTATTGAACCCCCAAAAGTGGGGGCTATAAATTCATCGCTGTGAAGAAAAGTAAAATCCCAAGGAATCTTACTCTCCACTGATGCATCCGCCCCATAAAGAAGGAGCATACTACAATTCTATTGTGCTTTGATTTGTTCTCGTTCTTTGTTTGCAGTTTTTTTTCTTGCTGCAAGTCACTTAGTTTGTCATGGATGTCAGAATCTTCTTTTATCAACCGATCAAGAAATTGCATTAGATGATGAAATGGATATTCTTGTTGCACACCAATGGCTCTGCAAACGTGAAGTTCGGCATTTTGAGTATCACCAATGTTGTTCGGTGGAAAGAGGGATTCCACAAAACAGCGCAATCTTTTCTAGATAACTTAGTGCCCTTCTATCTTCATTGTAGCTAATCTAAGCAACCAACGAACTTCTTCTTGATGGCATTCTTGAATTATTTGGGTAATCTTTTCATCAATTTGTTAGATTGACGAGAACTTCCTTCGAACTTCGTTAATCATGTCGTCGTTGACAGCCTTGGTAGCCATGGATGATGAGAGGGTGATTGGGAGGGTGTTTTGTTCTTGGAGAAAAAAAAGAAAGGGAGAGAAAAAGTGGTTTGGCGTTCAAAAAAGAGTCTTATAGTTAGTTAATTTAGTTATATAGGTGACTGATACAAAAAAAAAAAAAGGCCTTGAGCCATGATTATGAATTTCAAGTCCAACGGCTAAACTTAAGTTATCTATGATGATCTTTGAAAGATCATGAAGAAAAATACAAGTACTAAAGCTGCTTTAATAATTAAGCTCGATATTAAAATGTAATGTTGGGAAGACAATAGCATTCTAAGTATGCGGGTAAACTCCCAACAAGCATGTGATTCTTAATGAATTAATGACAACCAATGAGAATGGTGGAATGGATGAGGTTTTTGCAAGTGATGAAGTAGAGTGACACGTTGACAAATGTCTTGCTCTCGCCAAAAGCTAATGCTTTGTAAATAATGGCAGTCAGGGTAGTGATACTTTTTCCACTTAAAAATCTCACTCTATATCACCTTCTGCCATTTATTTCTGAAATTGAAACGTGAAAATCACGTCGTTGTGGTAATTAGATCAACATCAATACTTCTTTTTTTATTATTATTATCTTGTCCAATTATTATGAATTGAGCTTTTTGTTATTTTCCTTTAAACATTTTAGTTAACGACAACAAATTAGAAAGATCCATTTAGGATCAAATATCATCTCACCCTTGACAGAAAAAATTTAAAAAATTCCATTTGGAAAGATTAAAAGATAGGGTTGTTGGGATGAACCCTGTAGCCAATTGAGATTGGTTAAGGCTTGATTCCAATCATGCAACAACATAATTCATGTTGAATGATTAAATGTTTTCCTTCATCAATAAGACATCAATTATAACAAGTTATAAGTCTAATTGGATGAAGTACAGGAAATTAATATGCCTTGCAAGGGAACTGTAATGGGTTGCAATTATGAGAACCTTGTGCATCAAAGCGTAATCTCAAAATGTTCCTGGTTAATGTATCATTGAGACTGGACATCAATGATACTTAGAGACTGGTACATTCTATGTTCCTTACTTGAAAAGTAAGCAATCGATCTCATAGGTTGAAGTATAGAGATACTTAAAACTAGAATGTAGATACTTGCCTAGGAGAGCAAGTTCATTGAACATGACCCGCCATGAGAAGTGCATTTGGTATTTCACTCAAGTGTTTATGCAATACTTCTCATGTGTTAATTGTGTAAATACTCTCTAGACTTGAGACACCAGGTTGTTTTATGTGTGGAGTGATATGCTTTGATTTCATCCCTATGGGTACCTAACCAGGGATACCTAAACATGATGCTTTTGGGTATAGCATGAAGCACGTGAAGGCAAATGAGTAGTCAAGATAGGAATCATCACTCCAAGTGATATAGGGGACATATCCTAACTGTTCTTGGTTGATATCAGTTTATTGAAGTCTTTGGCCAAGGCGACTTAAAGATTATGAAAGGAGTTTCATAAGTTTTTATAAAGTTGATGATCAAACTTTAAGAAGGAATATGGAGATCAATAAGAGTAGACACTGCACCATGTTCTTATCATTTCTAAGATATATGATGAGGAAATGAATTACACTGAAAGGCTGATCACTGAAAGGTTGAGTCAAATCATCTTGACTCTTCTAACATTTGGCTGGCCATGTTGGATTGCTAGATCCCAATCTTGGTCTATGAACTCTAGGTAGTTAACTTGATTAATGATAAATTTAAAGTAGTTTAAATTTATCTAATTCTAAGTTTAAGTTAAGAATTATATGTTATTACCAACATGTTAGAAGTCTAATGGGTCACACACCTAAAATGAATGTTGAAAATAAAATGGGAGAGGTGATTAAGTTGGACTTAATCAAATTAGAAGTTATGAGCTTCTCAAGCACTTGATTAAAATTGTTTAATTAAGTTGTGCCTAATTAACTAAATTATTTAATTAAATCATTGGACCTAATTAATTAAATTATTTAATTAAGTCATTAGGTCTAATTAATTAAATTAAACAATTAAGTTATTGGGTCTAATTGATTAAATTTGTTTAATTAAGTCATTGGGCCTAGTTGATTAAAATTTTTTAATTAAATGGTTGGGCTTAATTAATTAAATTATTTAATTAAGTTATTGAGCCTAATTGATTAAATTAAATAATTAAGTTAATTGGGCTTATAAAGGACTTAATTAAATTGTTTATTCAAATTATTAGATTAATTGATAATTACAAAATAGTTTTGTAATTAGGGTTTAAAATTAATTCAATGTATAAATACCTTGTTATAGCCTCCAAACAAAAAGAGTGGAAACGGCTGAAAAAAAAAAAAGAGTGAACGGCACATTAGAAATTCTTTTGTCTTGCCGTTCATTGTGTGAAGAAAAATAGTTTTTCATTCACTTTATTTTTTTTGTGTGTTCAGCCCCATAATTTTGTGTGGATTGAGTTTATGAAACTCATCTTTACTAGCACATTGTCAAGACATAGCACTCTCAATCCTTAAAGAGTGATTTTCTCATTCATTGGTGTGGATCACTATTAGATGCTGCACAAGGATTCCTTGGACAGCTTTATTTTGCAACAACCGGAGCTGAGGTGGTTGAGCTTTTTGAAGGCTGATTTGGTGATTTAACAAAAGATTCATCAATCTTTGTTATTTAGATAAAGTGATATGATCATATATTTTTATTTTAATTTAATTATGTACTGAATTTGACATGAAAGAGATCCTAGGAAGGTGAGATGTAAATTTAATTTTTAAATTTATTTTCGTTACGTTTTATTTGTATATGATGCATGATCAACCCTCACCCAACAAGGTACACTTCAAATTAAACCTTGTGATATATCTCTCTAGCTCGAGGAAATGACATCGAATAGGTTACATCAATGGGCTTCGTCTATGGAAAAACATGACCTTCTTTACTTAATAGCTCATTGTAATATATTTAATATTAACATTATTTTTTAACGTGTACCATTTGATTTTCCTTTTATTGAATGGCAAAGTATTTGTATTCATTTGAACAAAGGGTACAAAGACGTGCTGGTTCAAGTCTTTGGTCTATTCTCAATGATAGAAGACTTGTTTGAGCAGTCCAGCTCGCCTGCTAACACTTTCCACAAAGATTTCTATCTACCGCCAACAATTAGCACAAAAACTTCTCTACAGTTTCCCACGCTCCTACCCAAAAAAATTCTTTAGACAAAATTTGAAAAAAAAAATTTATAGTACTATAGCATTCTTTCTTTCATTTTTTTAATTTTTTCCCGAATTAAACATTTTTTCCTCTTTTTTATCTTTTCCATTCAAATTGGGAGGAAATTCTTGTAGAGGCTTGATCATGCAAAGCAAAGGAAAAAGAAAGGTACCCAAGAAACTGAGTAAGGTTGGCAGCGGTAGCAAAGTCGCTCTCTTCCCTTGCCTTCAATATTTTGATGAACATGAGAACTAAGAATCTTCATTGAGTTGTCTTTGTCTAGCTTACTGTGCTTGATGATAACGATGTCAAGTTTCAAGGTCCTTTCCAATAATCCATGTGAGTTTATGCCTTTATATTTAAGCTTTTGTTATATGCAAAATACGATGACAAAGAAACATTATTAAATAAACTTATTTGTAACGTGTTCATTAGAAAGCTCTTTTTGCCCGTGGCTGCACAGTTGATTACGGTATCCTTTAATTTCCTCACTTGACAAGGTATTTTCCTTTCTCATTTTGCAGTCAAATTGTTGCTAGGGAGAAGGAAGAAAGGCAAGCACTGAGTGGTGCATGAACAAAAGTTATAAACTTCCTCATGATCTGCAGGTAGAGATTTTAATTAATGAGCAAAAGTTATTCATTATTCATTATTTACATCCAAATATTTGTTCATTATTCATTAATCTGGTAGAGATGTAAATATTTGTTCATGAATGGATAGTACATATTATTCATTATTTTGAATAATGAACAAAAGTTAATTATTATACCATCCAACTTGCTATCCGTTCGATATTCAAATTTTGCTGAACTTATTGAGATAAAAAGCGTACTACAAAGTATTTACATCTTCTTCACGGGTGAGCTTGACGAAGTTAATCATCAAGTCGGATTCCACAAGTTGCTATCTCATTGGTGAAAAACGCTTCGATGAGATTATGAACTTACTGTTTTGCCATATCTTCTGTGATGGTGGCTCTCTTTCTTTCCAGAACTGATTTGTACAGTTTCTGGAGTGCATTAGTTCACTTGATACTTAATGAATTTTAGCTTTGCTTTTAATTAATGTGGGATGTATTCCAGCTCGGAGTTAAAACGAGAAGCTAAGAGATCAATCCAATATCTATGGAATTCATGAATCGGCTTACCAAGGCGGGTGGATAACCTGGAGCTACGTACGTACTAGATGATCGGCGAACCAGCTGCTTGCTGTTGCAGACAGACTAACTAATCCTGGGTTTCTCCTAATTAAGGATTTCATACGAATATATATTGAAATGTTTCCTTTTGGAAGGCTGCCATTTTCTCTATGTTCTTTCTGCTTTGCCATCTTGTTCAATCCTTGTTACATTCTTGATAAAATTCCTTTTCCTTTCAAAATAAATAAGGTTACTTTGATGATAAAATTCCTTTTCCTGTTACTCCTCTTGAGAACCTTATTTCCATGCCTGTTTAAAGTCAAAGTCTGATAAAACAGCAGTTGCAAATCATCATTGGCTTATTCCTCTCAGTCGGTTTCTGTACGCAATTGCAGCCGCCACATTCAAAAAATCTATTCGTTTTTTTGTAGACTTTAACACTGTATTGAAATGAAAGCGACGAGCATTCAAGATTCAATAATTAGTTTATTGAAGACCAAAAACCCGCAAGCAAGCACAAGGGCTTTTCCAGGAAAAGAGAGGAAACTCCAAAACAGAACTCATCTGGCTGTGTAGAAGGAGATAGCGACAGAGTCAAAGAAATCGTTGGAGCCATCACCATCCGAGCATTGATGCCCGATGGTTCAGGTCGGTAAGCTTCAGATGATTGAGCGAGAGAGAGAGAGAGATGGGTTTGAACCTGTTAATTTTAACATGCACGAGAATCCCCATGGCTGAAGCTTCTTCTTAACGTTCGATAGATAGAGAAGATTAGCTCGCGCGACATTTTCCCTGATTATTCAATGAATAATGTCACAGTCAGAAATTACCTAAAGTTTTATGATTATATTTTTAAATCAAATAAAAATAAATATTAAAATTTAAAATTTATAGAAAAGGAATTTAGGTGGAAAAGGCCATCAGTCGGTATAAGATTGGTCGGGCTCATGCGATTTTTTATTCCGTTTTGTTCGACGTCGCGCGATCTTCCTACTTTCCCTCTGGTATAATCTAGTGCGTGGCGAGCACATCATCCCTGCTGTGCCCTGCTTGACTGTTTTAAAACTCGCAGTTTTTGGTATCATATAGATATCAGTATAGTGGGGCCCCACCCAACGATGATGTCACATAGCTGGATGGTAGGAAGAACCCTTTCCTTTTCTTGTAATTACATGGTTGCTCCATTAAAACGTGCATGGTGGCTCACCATTTGGCCCTAAAAAGTTTCGACTGATAGATTTAGTGACAACATTTCCTCACAAACAGTCAAAACAATCGAGTTAATTCATACAGATTTCACAACATCAAACCTATTGAATATGAGACGTCAGGCTTAAATTTGACAGTCTTCTGCGTAATTTTAAATTTTTAATAGCATTTGAGTATTTAATTTATTAATAAATGTATAATCTCACTGTCTAAATAATAGGGTTTGAATTTTTTTTAATTAAAAAAAATTAAATTTTCAATATATAATGATATTTATTTATTAAGATAAAAAAAAGATAATGACCCTACGTCTTGTCTCCATTTATCATTATCCAAAGCGATTCGAATAACGTAATTCTTTTGAGCCATCAATGGCTTCACAAGTTCTTGACGAATAAAACAAAATTAAAACCACACTGGCAAAAACTATAAGGCTTTCCTTCATGCATGTACTCCAGAGAAAACCAACTCTTTTGCAGACAGACTAACTAAAGCTGAGGTTCTCTGAATTAAGGATTTCATTGCCATTTTATAATACAAATATGTTGTAATGTTTCCTTTTGGAAAAGCTGCCTGTTCTGATGAACTTGTTCAATCCTGTTACTGCCTCTTGACCACCTTATTTCTAGGCCTGTTAAAGGTCAAATTAAAGTTTGATAAAAACAGTTATGAATCAGTATTAACTTCCCCTCATTCGGGGACAGAGATCAGTTTTCGTAGGCAATTGCAAAAGATTTAAGTTGGCATACGATATCGGCGTGTGCAGAGGGAACAATCACCACAAACAGGGGATATGCTTCATAGTGTTCTTTGCAATTCCCCTTCCTAGCCTGAGCAACAAGCAAAAGAGAGCTCTCTACCCTAATCCTAAAGACCCCTACTGTACAGAGAGAACAAAGGGATAAAAGAAAAAGAAGGCATTTTTTTATGAAAGGCAAGAACGCATTTAGAGGTAAATTAATTCTTTTGGCTTTTGCAGTAATTGATATAGATACTGTTGGCACTTTTAGAATGTGCCATAACGTAGTTAAGTATCTAAAGAAAGGGGGACCTGGGAAGGACCCATCCACTGGGGGAGCAATAATAAACATGAGGGCGGTTTGCATTATGGAGGGACATGGTACCAAATTAATGCGTCTGCCGCCAAGGTTAGTAAATTTGCTGTCAAGTTTGTTAAATCTTTACGTTAATTTCTTTTGAATGGGATTCAGTTTCCGTATGCTTAGTTTCCACCAGGCAGCTGTTGATAGCATTACCAGAAACTTGGCGTTGGAGTGGGGGACAGATCATGACATTCGAGTCAATGGGATTGCACCAGGGGCTATCGATGACACTGCCGTTGTCACTAAACTTGCACCTGAGGAGATGCTGAGCAAGATTAAAGAGAAACCATTGTACAAATTTGGGGAGAAATGAGATGTTGCTATGGCTGCTCTCTATCTTGCATCTGATGCAGGTTTGTAGTTTTGTCTGGTTATTTAGTTACATGACCATCATTCAACTACACCAGGTTAGCATTCCTGTATCTTCACGTGTTTACTTGAACTTTTTCCTTATGCAATCTTAGGAGACCTTAAAATACTTTAGTCTCTTCCTGTCTAAACTCTTTTAGACCTATGAGCTTAACAAAAGCAGCATTTGGCTAGCAATTAATTTTTATAGGGAAAAGCAGGTTTTCATTGTATGCTGGAAGTCGGTTTGTGAACATCGCCAATATGTGTATTATTTGCTAATACTGTATTGGTGGCACTGATGAGATAAACCCAATTTTGGAGCTTCTGGGATCTGAATTCCAATGTCATTTGCAGTGATACTCGATGCCTTAGGAAGACCTGGCTCAAGATCTTGTATCCGGTCATTGGATGATCTTGATTTCTTGATACATAGTTTATGAAGTCTGACTCTATGGGGAACATTCTAATCTGAGTTAATTGCGATCCATCCCGGTGTTACTCTTCCATTTCCTCCATTCCCTCAATTTGTGGTTTAAGCTTAAATTACACGGGAAACCTCATCCTGAAATAACCTCACATATGATGGTAGCCTAGTTGCTTAACTAATTATTGGTATGTACATTGCTTGTGAGTGGATTTGGTAGGAGATGCTACGCGGGAAAAATTAGTGGAGGAAGAATGTTATTCTATGCTTGGTCTCTCTTGCTACTGATAATATCATAATCACTGGATAATGTTGATGTTAATAAGTGCACCATGCTTACTTGACGAATTTTTGGTGAAAGTCAGATAGGCTAGTTAAGAAAATTCTGACCACCTTCTGCCTTATGTTACTGTTTTGGTTTGAATTTTTTGGGCAAATATGTTGTGCAAAACAGTAAACTTCTCTGGTGATTTATTTTCCCGTCCTTGTGCAATAAGCTGTCAACCTTTACCATGTGAAGACAATTCATAACCTTTGAAATATTAACAAACTCTTCATTTTCTGCATCAACATTCTGCACTTTTTACTTTTATCTGGTTGTCTCAATATGTCTTGGTTTCCTTCCAGTTGTTTACTTCCACAAAACACTGCATCTCTGTAATGCTTGAAGGAAAATTCGTCAATGGAACGGTTTTGGTGGTTGATGGAGGACAATGACTGAGCAGACCCCGTATGCTGTCCAAAGATGCTGTGAAACAACTGTCTAGGAGAGGAGATAACGTCAAGGGCTGTACCAAATGTTTTACCAAAGAGCAAGTTGTGATAAATCTATATGATAAATCTATAACGTCAAGGGCTGTACCATCGATTCGATTGATCTGGTTGGCTAGCTTAAAGTCACTATGAATATATGTTGAAACCTTTAAACTTTAGTAAGAATCTGCATTTTATCCCCATCGTGATAAACAACTCTATTTTTTTTTCATATTCTTTTGCATTCTATGGACTAAATGCTTCCACGATCGATTGCTTTCTGCTCCATCTACGAATCTGATGAACAACTTGACGAGTCTAAATTACATAATTTAATATTAATTAAAATTAAATTTTATATAAATTTTAATAATTATATTCACATTTAATATAAATTAAAATATTACGTAAAAACAAAGTTAAAATTTATTCTTTTTCGAAGTTGACGCTCATATGTTTCTGATCAATTGCTTAGCACTTTAAAAATCAACAAACATCTAGACATCTTGACAATTTCAACCGTGCATGGCAAGGTAACTTGATGATGATTTCAACCTTGCATTGCACAGCAAGTTAGAATACAACGACTTTCAAAAAAAAAAAATAGTTAGAATATAAAATTACTTTTGTTATGGAATTAAAAAATTAGAATTTTAAATATAATTTTTTCAAACCAAGTTCATTGTACTAATTAAATGGTTAAAAGAATTATCAGAGTTCAAGTAATTGAACTAATTAAAAAAAAATTCGCTTGAAAGTATACCATTCGATAAACATTTACATTAAAAAAAATTAAAAATATTTATAGATAGAATCGAATTTTAACTTTTAAAATTTCAATCGATTTTGATCTATTTAATTTTTAAATATATTGTAAAATTAAAGTCAAGTAAATATAATTATTTAATATATAAAGTAAATATAATTTTTAAATATAAAATTAAAATGCTAAATATTTTATAATTTTGATAAAAATTATTAAAGTTAAGTTTTTCTGATAAAAAAATTAATAGAAAACAAATATAACAAAACATTGAGAATATAAAAAAATAAAAATAAAAAAATAAAATAATAATTGAGACTTTAGAGTATCGCATGGTGTCCTTCCAAATCTCGCGCGAATGTCGAATGTGAAAGTCTATTTTGAAAGGGTCCGTATGATTTTTATATAATGACTTGCAGATTTAAATAGGGGTTTTTAATTTTGTCTTGCTTTTATGAATTTTTTTTATAAAGTCTTAAAAGAGGTTAAAACTTTTACAAGATATATATATATATTCAAAGCAACTTCCATGGTTGTTCTTTAACAATCATCCTATGTAAGTCGGGGCAGAGAGCGTTATATATAGTGATGGCTCCTTTCTCCATGCGAGGTCGTCTTCACAATAATCACAAGATGCCAATCGCCAAGAAACGCTTGCAATCGCAAACAAAAACGGTAATAGATATGATCTTCCATCTTCTTGCAATCTTTTTTTTGTTCTTGTAAAGAAAATTTGTGCTTGATCGGATCCTCTCTAATTCCCATCGATAGTTCTGATGCAATCAACATGCACCATTAATGGCACTTGTCCATCATTTCAGGGTATTTGTTAGTAAAGTGTTGTTCATATCGGTTTACTTGAACATTAATAATCAATTTTTGATTGGATTTGGACAGAGAAAGAGTGGGATGAAGGGCATGCAGGAAAGGTTTAAGAGGTTGAAAACAGAAATGGAGGAGATCAGCGAGGAACAGAAGGGTATTCGAGAGGGGCAGAGACAAGTTCGTGAAAAATTTGAAGCAATTGAATCTGAGTGCGAGCAGTTGAAGAAAGAAACTAAATTCATAATCCAACAAAGTGCTAGAACTCAGATCAAATTAGTTCTCATGTTCAAAATATTGAAGGCAAGGGAAGAGAGTGACTTTTCCACCGCTGCCAACCTTACTCAGTGGCTTGGGTACCTTTCTTTTTCCTTTCCCTTGCATGATCAAGCCTCTACAAGAATTTCCTCCCAATTTGAATGGCAAAGATAAAAAAGAGGAAAAAATGATTAATTCGGGAAAAAAATTAGAAAAAAAGGGACAATCACAAAAGGAAAAAGGATAACTAATGGAGTGATGGAGGAAACAAGGTATCATGTGATATGCTTTATGTTTGTTGGAAAAAAGTAATAAAGCTGATAAATAGTTAGTCCTTGAATCAAAGAATCTTATATATATTTGGTATGCATTGCTATAGTTTTGTGTTAAGATCAAATGTTTTCTGCCATTAATGCTTCTTTAGTAAAGTATTTATTCAAATATTTGTTTAGAATATATTGCTTTCGATGTACCTAAAAGAAAAAGAAAAGAGGAAGAAATTGTTTTTATACCAATTAATTGAAGTTATTATGATTCTAGTTGTTGTCCAATGATCTTCCTTTAATTTCAATTTCATGTTGTGATTGGCATACTTTGCTTAGCGTAAAGGTTCAAATTTAACTAAAGTTAGATGTGCATAAAGAAAAGTGAAAAGCTTGTTTCAGATATGATTCCAACTCTATATGTTTGCTTTCATATTAAGCAAACAATTAAGATATTGTTTACGTTAAGCTTTTGATCCTTTTGAAATTTTCTTAACATTATTGAATAAATTATGCTAGCCTATTAATTTCCTCACTTGACAAGGTTATTTTCTTTTCTCATTTTACAGTCAAATTGTTGCTAGGGAGAAGGAAGAAAGGCAAGCACTGAGTGATGCATGAACAAAAGTTATAAACTTCCTCATAATCTGCTAGTCGAGATTTTAATTAATGTGGTTTCTCCTGTCTTCTACTGTTGTACGTTGTTTGTTAATTAGTATACCTCCTCCTCCTTGCTTTCTCTATAATCTCTACTTATGGTTTTAAACTGTTCTGCTATTATATGGTTTAAAGCAGCTCTTTAAGAGACATTAAAACCCACAAATTCAGTATTTGCTTTGTTGCTAAGTAATATGTACCTAGAGTATTAATAATTTGTATTGATTGATGGATGTGTTAAAAACGATTGTTTGGAGCAACATTTTTCACCTTTCTATTTGAGGTCTTCGTTCAAATATATGACTCTTGATGTGTTAGTATATATATACATATGGTTCATATAACTCATAAGATATTGACATGTAATTTTGCTCTCTATTTGGAACAAAACAAAGGCAATATCACCATTAAACATCTCATTTTTTTTATTATATTTGGTGCCTCTGTCAATGTATAGGTTTTTTTTTTGAAAGTTCTGTCAGTGTATAGTTTATATACTATCAATGAACAAAATATATTGTTATCTCGTTCATAAATAAATTTAAAAATTAAGAACTCTAAAAAATAGATACTTTATTTTGAAGAATTTTCACATGTTTGTAAAGTTCTGTTCCTTTGACACTTGTACATAATTAAAAACATGTCGAGTTATTAATGAAAAACCTTAATGATGGTTTAGATTTTAGATTAATTCACATTCTCAGCACTCAATAGGGATTTATTTGAACTAAGTACCTAGTGGGAAGGCATGCAAAGATTGATTTTTAAGTCCACAGGCTTTGACTTGGAAGTCGAAATGCTTTCTTGTTGAAAGTAGTCAACATGCGTGTGATTAGTACTGAATGAAGCTTATTAACAGTTTTGCAAGAGTAAAGGAGAGTAAAATGAGAAATAATTATATAAATTGTCAGAAAAGTAACAAGCTAGGAATATAAAGTGATAGCAGACAAGAAAGTAGTCAATTAAAATTGAGAAAAATGATGGAAACAGTGGTTGCAACGACAAAATAATGTGAGTAGGGTGGTGATGGCATTACAGGCTTGCAGCGAAAAAAAAACCAACGAAATAATTGTGTGGGCTGTTGTTGCTTCTCTAGTGTACAATGCATTAGCATTATGAATTGTGACTTTAAAGTCAGACCTACATTGAGTACGAAGAACCCTTAACCTTTCCTTTTCTTGAAAGATGGTTGCTCCATTGGAGCTTTTATCAAACCTACCTACACGCATAATTCACTGTGACATTGAATTTCCATTTTTGCGTTGGCATGGCATTGGCTATTGTATTTGGTCAGAAAGCTAATTCGTTATAACCTTGTTCTAGAGTTAGAAGAATCTTCAATGAGTTGTCTTTGTCTAGCTTATTGCGCTTGATGCTAGACGATGTTAAGTTTCAAGGTCCTTTCCAATAATCCATGTGAGTTTATGCCTTTATCAGGATCTAAAATGTGGTGGCTCACCACTTTGCCCAAAAAGGCTTCGACGGATAGATTTAGTAATATTATATCTGATTTATCAAAGTTTGTTGTAAAATGTAATTGAAGTAAATAGAAACTTTTTTTTATAATAAAAGAAAACCAACACCAAATAACCTTTTCTTACAAGCAATCAAAATGTTGAAGATTAGATTTGATAAGATTATCTATCAAGTCATTAACAATATCAATCCATGAAATATGATGAATTTATTATCAATTTGTCTTGTTAACTCATTAACAGTATCAGTTTAAGAAACATGATGAATTTATTATTTATTTAATTTATTTTTTATTTGAGCTTGTTTAACATTAAATCAGACAAATAATGTGATGAATTTGTTATTCGTCTAACTTGTTATCCATTGAAGATCAAATTTGCTATCTCATGAGTGAAAAACGCTTCGATCAGACTATGAATTCATTGGAGTATCTTCAAAGATATTGACAATCTTTGGAGATTTTTTGGGGGGTAGAACTCTATCATACATTTAGGGGAGCTAATGCATTCGTGGTGTGAATTGTGAGGCAATGTTTTGTACTTGGCGGTTGTAAGAGTTGTCTTCCTTTGGTTTGTCCCGGAGAAGATACAGTCGGTTGTTCTACTTCATTTTGTGGTGTCAAGCTTCATGTTGCAGATTTTTCTATTTTTCTTTATATTTGGGAATGGTGCTCTTAATGTCAACTAAACTTGAGTTTATGTTGGAATGTTTCCTTCTGGAAGGCTGCCATTTTCTCTACGATCCCCCTCTGTTCTGCTTTGCCATATTCTGATGACTTTGTTCCGTCCTTGATAAAATTCTTTTTCCTTTCAAAATAAAAAGGGTTTCTTTGCTGAAAATCCTATGACGCCTCTTGAGCACCTTATTACCATGCCTGTTTAAGGTCAAAGGATCTGATAAAAGAACCGTTATAAATCAGCATTGCCTAGAGTTATTGGTTAATGAATTCCTTTATATATAAAAGGTATTCAGGCAGAAAAGGACATAAGTGGGTAAAGATCGGTCGGGCTTGTGCAATTTTTTGTTCCTTTTGTTCGATGTCGCGCGATCTTCCAACTTTCCCTGGCAAGCGCATCACCCCTGCCTTGCTTGCTTGACTATTTTAAAACTCGCATTTTTTGTATCATATAGAAATCAATATATTGGCACCCAGTGTTTCTTGCATTTCAAAAATTACGAGAGATACAAGATCAAGATAGATTGAGATTAAGGTGAGTATCTGCATCAAGATGAGTTTTTCTTTTCTATGGACGAAAGAGTCCCTACAACAATGGCATTACACAACTAGATAGAAGAAAGTGTCGCGACTCTTCACATCATAAGCTCCATAGATCCTTACAGCAACTCACAGAGAAGTAACTAACAAGAAGAAGGAAGACAGTCCGCTACTTTAGAAACAGTTCTCCATTCCAGCGAGAAACAGCTCTACAAAGCTGTAACAATTTGATCTAGGGAGGGCATAGAAACATTGGACTTGAGCCTATGCCGGTAAGTAGGACAGGAAGAGTGAGAGAGCAGTCACTTATCGCTGCAAGCAACATGGAAGCTAGAATTCAGTTTCACTGACAAAGTTTTGCAGTCAGCTAATTCAGTTATACAGACAGTGATTGATCATAGCAACATCAATTTCGTAATGTATCACAGTGAAGTTAGACTTCCGATTAATTAAAAAGGTTCATTCTCCAAGCGCGCAAACTGTAACTGCAAAATAACCACACTAAGCTAGGTATATTATTAAGCCTTGAGCCCAGTAATTGAGAGTCCATTGACTAAAAAGTGGGCAATTTTGGGCCTAAGGATTAAAACCCTCTAGTGATTGGATTGACTAGATTATGTTGGAGTAGAGGGAGGACGTTGTCTTTGAGTAGAACATCCCCTCTAAAGTCACAGTGATCGGAGGATTGACTAGGTTATGTTGGAGTAGAGGAAGGACTTTGTTTTTAAGTAGAGGCAGACAGAGATTGGTCTGATCTTCCCAATGATATCGTTGTTTGCATAATCGGGAAAGGTCAGATTGAATCCAAATACGTGCAGTTTGCAAGAGTTGGCCGCAGGTGCCCCAACATGGGATTTCGACCATTAATAAAAGACAATTTAAAGTTCAAATTTCATAACTTCTAAGTTAGAATCCTTTTACCTTCAAGATGCCCAATTTAGTATTTCCCCGACATCTTCCTTAACCTCCCGGCTGCCACATTCCAAAAAAAAAAAAAATCATCTTTCTACTAAATACTCCCAGAAATATGCTGAGTAAACAATATAACATTCTTACCTTTCTTGGTGCGCCTACACGGGTTCACAAGGGAACCTCACGGGCACCAACTTTCTTTAAATTAGATTTGTAATTAAGATTTTTACTTTATATTAGATTAGACAATGTACAAATCGGTTGCCTGTCTACTCTGTAATTTAATTTGTTTGCTGCTTCCTTGCGAAGGAGGATCCAGAGAATCTTTGACGTCAGTTATCAAAGTGGTCATGATTTGGACTAAAGCCTTACTTTTCTTTTCCAAAGGGAGATGAAAGTGTTTTTAAGGAAATACTACCA
This sequence comes from Theobroma cacao, assembly GCF_053813885.1. Lineage (NCBI taxonomy): Eukaryota > Viridiplantae > Streptophyta > Magnoliopsida > Malvales > Malvaceae > Theobroma > Theobroma cacao. The sequence continues at coordinate 413,286 of NC_142640.1, forward strand.
AGGAACTTTGCTTTTTCTCTCTTTCTTTTTTTGGTCCTGAAGCCTTTCTGTTCTTCTCTAGTTAAAGGTCATGTGGAAAGTAATCTCGTAGGGCCGAGAGGGGTTCGACTTATAATGATGCACTTTTCTTCTTTCAGAGTTTCGGTGCACCCAAAAGTATTAAAGTAACAATTACCAATAAGAGAGTTGGAAGCCCGTAGGTGTCCAATATTAATGTATAAATAAGAAAAAAAATTAACCACATTAATTATCATATATATATATATATATATATGTCTTCTAAGACATTCACTTTACAACGTTGAAAACAAGTCAGAAGTAAACGCTAGGTCTTGCAATCACCCGTATATAAAAAATTAAAAAGAATATTTCATTCGCATGAGAATGACTTTGGATCTACTATATGGTGCTTTCTCATTTCCGTTTCAAAAAGGGATTTCCAATTTTAATGTAAAAATGGTAGTATATCCAGAGTTAGCAGCCGCTTGATGCATCTGAATTTCATAACTAAAACAAAGTCTAGTTTTGCTACTAGTTCCCATCTGCAGTATTTGCTATATTTTTGCACATCCATAGTGGCAGTGAGTGAAGAGTAAGCATCTTCTATGGTTTATAATCTTTGGTGTTGTTGGAAAATTGCGAAATTGTCTCTAAAGAATTGTTCAAGATCTAACCAAATCAATAGAATAAAGAAAGAAAGAAATCAAGCACACCCACAAGAACACAAGAATTTACGTGGTTCGGTCTTTTGATGACCTACGTCCACGGGCACAACAACAGAGAAAAATCCACTAAGAGGAAAAATCAGGAGATTACAAGAACAATCTCAAACTCATAACCCTTATCCCACGTACACCTAAATCACTCTCTCTAAATCTAGGTGATTATTATTCTTTAACCCATAGGGTCCTTTTATAGTGTCAAATACAATAACCTTATCCTAATATAATTAGGAATCTTATCCTAATAGAATTAGGAATTGTTATTCTAGTCAAACTAGATTTAAAGAGTATTTTATAAGGTATACTAATTTAATTAGAATTAAACAATTTTAATTAAATCACAATTCAAGATTATCCTAATAAATCTCCACCTTAGGCTTGAATTCACCAAGCTTCACCTTACGAACTAATCTCTGTCGACACCGCCACTGCCCCAATGGGCCTCAAGCACTACGAACACCAATCAAGTCCAAGCAATGCTTGAACTTTATCCCAGAAACTGACTTAGTTAGCATATCTGTCGGATTTTCATCTGTAGCTATTTTCTTTACTACAATGTCACCTTTAGAAATAATCTCTCGAACGAAGTTACACTTGACTTGGATGTGTTTGGTTCTCTCATGAAACATCTGATTTTTAGTCAAATGTATAGCACTTTGACTATCACAAAACACAACTGTTTGTGCTTGTTCAAAACCAAGATCACTAACCAAGCCTTTAAGCCACAAAACCTCCTTCACTGCCTCGGTCACAACCATATATTCAGCTTCAGTTGTAGACAAAGCAACGGTTGATTGAAGAACTGATTTCCAACTGATTGCAGATCCTGGGAGAGTGAACACATACCCCGTTTGAGATCTTCTACTATCTAGATCACCAGCAAAATCTGAATCGGAGAAGCCAACCACATTACAACTAGTGTTTGCACCTCCTTCATATACTAAGCCAATATCTATAGTGCCTTTTAAATATTGAAAGATCCACTTCACAGCTTGCCAATGTCTTTTTCCTGGTTTATCCATGAATCTACTAACCATACTAACAACATGTGAAATATCAGGCCTAGTACATACCATAGCATACATAATGCTACCCACTGCATTAGCATAAGGAACACGAGTCATGTACTCCTTCTCATCCTCCGTTTGTGGTGATAAATCAGTTGAAAGTTTTAGGTGTAGTCTCAATGGAGTAGTCACAGACTTAGCATCTTGCATTCCAAAACGTTCTAGTACCTTTTGAATGTATTTCTTTTGTGACAAACATAATCTCGATGCTCGTCTATCTCTGACAATTTTCATACCCAATATTTTCTTTGCATCACCTAAGTCTTTCATCTCAAACTCACCACTAAGCTGCTCCTTTAAAACATCAATGTCTGACATACTTTTGGCGGCAATAAGCATGTCATCCACATACAACAACAAATAGATAAACGAATCATCTGGAAGCCTTTTATAATAGACACAACCATCATGTACACTTCTAATGTACCCATGTGCCTCCATGAATATATCAAACCTTTTATACCATTGCCTAGGAGATTGTTTTAAGCCATATAATGCCTTTTTAAGTAAACATACACAATCTTCCATACCTGGAACAACAAATCCCTCAAGTTGTTGCATGTAGATCCGCTCTTCAAGCTCACCATGTAAAAACGCTGTTTTGACATCAAGTTGCTCCAACTCAAAGTTAAAATATGCCACTATAGCAAGCAACACGCGAATTGAACTATGCTTCACGACAGGAGAGAATACTTCATTATAGTCAATTCCCTCTCTTTGTGCATACCCTTTTGCCACAAGTCGTGCTTTAAATCTAGCATTTTCAACCCTTAGGATCCCTTCCTTTTTCTTGAAGACCCATTTGCATCCCACAACTTTTTGGCCTTTAGGTGGTTTCACAAGCTTCCATATTTGATTTCGGTGTAAAGACTCAATCTCCTCATTCATAGCAGTTAGCCATTGAGAAGACTCGCCATATGTAATTTTCTCATGATAAAAGTAAGGCTCATCAATCTCTACTTTCACAGATAAAACATAAGAATCAAAATCACCATCAATACAAGTAATGCTTTGTTGAGATACCAATTCTTGTACCTCTTGCAATTATTTTTGGATTTCACTATCATTCCGTACTGTCACAAGAGCATTGATTTCAAGCTCCACCTGCTTGCCAACTTCTTGGTCTGATGTGTTTACAATTCTAGATTTTATCCCACGAAGTAATACAGACTTGTCAAAGGTAACATCCCGACTCACCATAAATTTGAGGAACTTACAATCAGTACACCACAACCGATAACCCTTCTCCCTATATGCATAGCTTAAGAATATACACTCCGTCGCCCTTAACTCAAGTTTACCATCACTCACATGAGCATGAACAGGACAACCAAATACTCTCAATATAGAGTAATCAGCGGGCTTACCAGACCAACCTTCCTTGGGAGTCTTAAATTCAATTGCAGTTGATGGAGACCGATTTACCAAGTAGCAAGCCTTGTTGATAGCTTTTGTCCAGAATACTTTGGTTAGGCCAACATTAGAGAACACGTATTTTGCTCTCTCTAGAAGTGTTTTCTTCATCCATTCTACAATACCGTTTTGATGTGGTGTTTTGACGACAGTGCAATATTTAATGATTTTTTCATTATTGTAGAATAGACCAAACTCACCTTTGCAAAATTTCAAACCTTTGTTTGTTCGAAAGCTCTCGATCCTTTTCTTAGTCTGCTTCTCGATCAATACCTTTCAATGCAAAAAGGTGGTTAACACTTCACTCATAGCCTTTAGAAAATATGTCCACACCTTTCATGAAAAATCATCGATAAAGATCCACATATATAATGATCCACATTTTGATGCCACCGAAGAAGGATCCCATAAATCTAAATAGATGTAGTTTACTGTACTCTTGGTTTTATGAGTTTTAGTGCTAAATTTCACTCTATGTTGCTCACAGAAATCTAGCTTTCCACTCTTTTGACCACATAGCAAACTACGCTTACTTAGTTTTCTAATTCCTCTCTCGCTCATATGACCAAATCTCATATGCCATAAACGTGTTACATTATCTTCAGGATCATTAGATGAGACCACAGAAACATTTTCAATGACCGTGTTTCCCACTAGACAATAAAGGTCACCGGATAACTTGCCCTTCATGATAGTTAAGGCTCTTTTAGATACATTCAAGACACCATTTTGGCCACTATATTTGTAGCCCTTCTTATCTTACAAACTCAAGGATATTAAAGTCTTTCTCATGTCAATGACATGTTTTACCTCAAGTGTTCTTACCATACCATCAAACATCCTGATTCGAATTGTGCCAATCCCAACAACTGAGAGAGAGAAATCATCTCCTAATTGTACAGTGCCCATATTAACAGATTGATAAGTTGTAAACCAATCACGCCTAGGACATATATGAAAGCAACAAGCCGAATCCAAGATCCATGTATCCATTAGGTTACCATTAGTAATTGCAAGAACATTATCAGTTTCCTCAAAAGTATCAAAGTCATCTCCAACCACGTTTGCAGTATTCTCAGACTTATTGATCTTTTCATCATCCTTGAATTTGGTACAGTCTTGACGAAAGTGCCCTTTCTGACCACAATTCCAGCAAGTTTTCCCTTTTATTCTAGATTTACCTTTTTTGTCTATACCCTTCTCTCTATCTTTTCCTCTATTCACAACCAAACCTTCTGCTTGATTTTCATTCTAGATACCACCAACTTTCTTCTTCAATTCCTTGGAATTTAAAGATGCTTTTACATCCTCGAAAGTGAGAGTGTCTCGGTCATATAATATAGTATCCACGAAGTTTTCATACGATGGAGGCAAAGAACATAGAAGAATTAGGGCTAGGTCTTCATCCTCAATTTTAACATCGATATTCTTTAAATCAAGAATAACTATTAAATTCATTAATGTAGGTATTAACGGACGTACCTTCACTCATCTTGAGAGTATACAATCGTTGCTTCATATAAAGCCGATTCATCAAAGATTTAGTCATATAAATACTTTCAAGTTTAAGCCACACTGCAGCAGCAGATTCTTCATCTGTGACTTTTCTTAGCACCTCATCAGACAAAGCAAGGAGAATAACACTATGTACTTTCTTCATAAGGTCATCTTTTTCACCATCAGATAAATTCGAAGGAAGATACTCTTTTTCCTTCAGTGCCTTCAACAGTCCTTGTTGCACTAACAATGCGCGCATCTTAACACGTCACAGGCTGAAATCGTTTCTTCCATTAAACTTTTCAATTTCATACTTGGTCGACGAAGTTGCCATAGCGAGATTCAGATTGACCCAAGACCTTGAAGCTCTGATACCAGTTTGTTGAGAAATTGCGGAATTGTCTCTAAAGAATTGCCCAAGATCTAACCAAATCAATAGAATAAAGAAATAAAGAAATCAAGCACACCCACAAGAACACAAGAATTTACGTGGTTCGGTCTTTTGATGACCTACGTCCACGGGCACAGCAACAGAGAAAAATCCACTAAGAGAAAAAATCAGGATATTATAATAACAGTCTCAAACTCATAACCCTTATCCCACGTACACCTAAATCACTCTCTCTAAATCTAGGTGATTATTATTCTTTAACCCATAGGGTCCTTTTATAGTGCCAAATACAATAACCTTATCCTAATATAATTAGGAATCTTATCCTAATAGAATTAGGAATTATTATTCTAGTCAAACTAGATTTAAAGAGTATTTTATAAGGTATACTAATTTAATTAGAATTAAACAATTCTAATTAAATCACAATTCAAGACTATCCTAACAGGTGTCTTCTTGGTTCATTTCATATATATAACTGTAAAAGAAAATTGAATATACAACCTTGTAGATATTAAATCACACATTTGGATAACTCTCTGTCGTCGCTAACTTCTGACATTGGGCATTTGCCCAATTTATGGTAAGTTAGGGTTGGCAAGACCCATGGATTCTGCAACTTCCCTGGTTGCTAAATTATCCGCTTGTTCCTGCACACCACAATTAACACAATGATTAATGATTGGTCTAGAGTTGGAAATAAAAATGCACAATGCCTTTTTTTTATCTTTTGTAAATCTCTTTCTTCTACACTTGGCAGATCACATGGCTGTTTATTTGCCATCCAATATTTCCTTGTTCCTTGTGAAGCTTCACTGGTAGACATGCATTGGCCAAAGGAAATTACTTTCTTGCATGCTTACCGCACTCCCACACGGGCGGCAACCTTTGGTTCCCCCACTAGCATGTATTTTATATTTCTTTATTCCATTACCTTTGCATGCTTGGACTACTTTTCATGTATTCTTATTCCATCCCATGCAACTTTCATTCTTTATTCTTGCATGCATATTCTCTCTCTCTCTCTTTTTTACCCATATTTACATGTATTTTCTGCCAAACAAGGTGGCATTAGTGTAAAAGTGGAACAAATAAATAGATAGATAAATAAATAAAAACATGTTGGGTTAATTGCCCATTAATTCTCTAACTTTTCATTATTTACACTTTAGTCCTTCAAACTTTTCATCCTTTACTTACTCTCCCCTACTTCGACTAAACCTAACTTTGAGATCGGTTTTTGATATTATTTTTTTTTATTCTCCCATAATCAATAAATTAATATTATTTTAATATTATATTATTATCTAATTATTAAAATATTATTTTATTCCCATGTCAACTCCTCTACTTCCACATGTCTTCTCACATCATCGATAACCAAAATTTATCTTAGTGGGCAAAATATCTCCGTAACATTACTTCTCGGGAGATGGGATGTTACAATTTTTTTTCTATTTCAATTTTCGCTATATATATATTTTCTAGCATGTTCAGAATAATAGAATCAATATGAATATTTGAAATTATTTTGTGATTTTGAATGTTTCTATTGTAAGTCAAGTACAGACTGAAAATGGTTCATTGATTGATTATAACACTTCGATTCTAGACACAAGTGCCATTGACTAGCAAAGTTTTTTTTCATAATTCGAAATGTTATTGTTCAATTACTAAATAAGATAAAGGTCAATGTTTTGCATATTGGAATCGTCCATTTAGGATCATTGTGATATTTTTTTTGAAAGGTAATAATCTTTATATTAATTAAGGTTTGAGTTACAGAATGTTATCGAATGTCTGCAAATGGATAAATAGGAGAATTTCGAAGTAAAGAACAAACTCTTTTATAAAAGTTAGCCAAAAATTTGTCCCAATCAGAAGTTCATGTTTAGAGATAGTACATTACTCAAGGATGGCCATGATTTACAAAAATTAATAACTTGCATCATCTTATAAATTTTCATTAACACTCGCATCAATTTCGACTCTGACATACCCAATAAGTAACATATCATATAGGATGATTGATATTACATGATGATTTATAAGTGTACCATTCCAACATTTAGTTAAAATTTGCTACCAGTCAATGAGCTTACAAAATCAAGAAAATATAGTTTGACCTATTATAGTATCTTAAGAGATATAGTTTGTCATTCTCCTAAAAGAGGCAATAGTATGAAAAAATCGAGTGTTCCTATCCCCTTTAAAAACCACTTAACTCTTGATTTTTGGTGCCATTCCCTTTCTTGGTCTCCATATAACTTCCAAACATACTCTTAACTAGAAACTCTTAACCACTTTTTTGGATTTCTTTCGATACATCAATAATAATCTGGCATATGTTGTTGAGTTGTTCATTGAGTTGGGGTGTGGTCAACCCTCTAATCAACTCATAAACCATGTCTTCTACTTTTTTGAGTATTTTTTGTAAAATTCGCCTTTGATAAAATCCCATCAAAAGTCACTAATGGTTCATCAATGCTCATATCGGTAAGACTATGAACAATAAGAGGAACTCTTCCTTTGTTTATGATACATAAATCTTTCAAATTCTATTTGAATGTGAGGAATTGGTAGGAACGTTCACACTTCCTTTGCACTTTCTTTTGCGACATGAAAACGATGGTGCAAGTCTTTTAGTCCCTCATTGACCAAAGAATCCTTAACAATGCTATAAACCATTCATGGAGCTTTCCTTTTGTGTATAGTCTGTAAATCTTCATAACTCGATAAACTTTTTTTTTTGGAAATCCATAGTGTGTAAATCTTCTACATCAAGTAACCGTATGGCTTATTGGTTGGTGCATGATCACCTGTTTAAAGAGTAGAGTTCAAATCTCCGTTCCCCCAATTAAAAAAAAAGTAATTGTATGAGACCTTAAAAGTTGGTGTTCTAAATTTAGATGCAAATGGAGTTTAATTGGAATTCAAAAGAACCAGTAAAATTGACTTCAAGATGTGCCTTTAATAGACTCTATTTTATGGTTGCAAAGTTGTTTAAACTTAGAGAGCTTACTATAAGGAATTTGGTCATTTTTGGTAGAGGATGAGAATTCAAAGTGTTTATATTTATTTTCTAAATTTTGTTTAGAACATAATAATTCCTTTACTCTTGATTTTTTGTTCTTATCTTGTTTGTTGATGTATTAAAATAAATGGTTGATAACAAATCCTTTAAATAGACTTCCAAATGTCTCATAACTTTTGCATTTAGAGGTGCTTTTTCAAATGTCACCTTACTGAAAAACATAACTTTTCATATGAAAAATAACCTACAATCCAATTCCATTTATGTGACTATAATGGTCACAACTTTCATATGAAAAAAAATAGCTTTTTATTTACAATTTTTCATGTTTTCATTATGAAAATACTCCAACACTAAATTCATGACTGTCAAGACAAAGTTGGATTCTAATATCTTGCTCTTTTGTTTTAGTGGGTATGTTTTTTACAATCGTTTCTTTTTTTGTTGCATCAAAACATTGCTACAAGTCATTTAGTTTGTCATTGATCTCAACTCCTTTCTAACTCAAACGTTCAAGAAATTGCATCAAAGGTTGAAATTGATATTGTTGTTGTGCTCTCATCACTCTGCAAACTTCTTGTTCCAACAAAGGAACTTCAACGTTCCGAGTACCACCAATGTTGTTCAATGGACAGAGAGCTTCCACAAAACTGCGCAACTTGTTCTTAACAATTTCGTGCTCTTCCCTCTTCATTTTAGCCAACCTAATCAACCAAGCAACCCTTTCTTGCTTGCATTCTTGGATTAATTTGGTACATAGTTATTAATATCGTACGATAAGCGATACGTATAGTACGATATGATACGATATTAGTAAAAAACGATATGTATCTATAGCCGTATCATATTTGATTAAGTATAAAAAACATATTGTACTATACGCCATACATGTCTTACAATACGAGGTGTATCATACAATACAATTGATACATTTTGTATAAGCTTAATTCTAATTAATTATTAAAAAATTTATTTTTTATTTTTTGAGTTGAAACATTAAAAACTATTTTTTATGAGTTTCAATCTTTAGATTTTAAACAAAAATATATTAAAAAAATCGAATTCCCTTTTGATTTCAACATGATAAGTGTTTTTTAAATTTTAATTAATAGATTAATATGAAAAATATATATTTTATTTAAAACTATATATTATTAAGGAATATATTGACAATTGAAATTAAAAACAATCTATATTTTCAATTTATGCCCTATAATCTTCAATTTTGTTAAAAGATATAATATTTTTTAAGATTTTTTCTTTATTTTACATGTATAAATGTTATTTATAATTAATTTTAATATTTTTTATCATAGCTTATGATACTTGATACTAAAAAATAAAATTTTGATACACGATATGTATCTCAATTTAAAAACTATGCTTCGGTAATGTTATGATTAAACTATGAGATTGAGGACAATTAAATAATTCGTTGAAAATACATTAGAAAAAGCTTGAGTTTTGGTAGTGTATAGATGATGAAAAAAATAATTCATATAGATTTGTCAACAATTAAATAAATAAGGTTAACTTTAATCCTTGTAAACTTTTTACTTTTTATTTTTTTTAAAATATACAAATATATTGTTCTCTTTAGAAAAAAATTAATTTATTTTCTTTTTGTTTCATTTTTTTATTTTGAAAAGATTTTTTATTTTTGGTCAACTTAATTTAATTTTAATAATTTTTTAAAAATAGTATATAAAATTAAAATTCTAAATATTTATAATTTTGATAAAGAATTATAAAAGTTAAGTTTGTTTGATTAAAAGATTAACAAAAAACAAATATAATAAAACAGAGAGAGTATAAAAAATTAAAATAAATACATTTTAAATAATTTTTTTAAGAATAAAATAATATAAATCAATAATTGAAACTAAAAGCATCATGTCACATGTAGGAACTTAAGCCTAACTTTGTGCAACTTTAAACTTTAAAAAGAGCGCTTAAATAAGCCTTAGAACCCATAAAATAGCTGAAGCAAAAGAAAAGATGAAGAAAGAGAGCTTTTGAGAAATAAAATACTTTGTATTTCTCTAGGAGTGTGTTACAAATGAGGATAAGGGGCCTATTTATAGGTTGATGGCCCCTTTTGTTAAAGAAGATTAAGTTATAAGATAGGGATAAGATAAGATAAGAGATTTAATTTTAAGAGATAATATTCAAATTAAATCCAAGTCCTAATCTAATCTAGTAAATCTACATCTAAACTTAGATATACATTAGTAAATCCAAGAGTTCAAATTAGATTACACTACATGGGCTAGCCTTATTGTTTAGCCTATCTGGGCTGCCTAGCTTGCTTGGGTTGTTGTTTGTTGGGCTAATTAGCCTGCATGGACTAGTCCGAACTCTTGAGCTATGACATCCTCTCCCATTCAATCTAGCAACGACCTTGTTGTTGAGAAATGCACTGTTATGTTGCGGCTGTCCTCTCGCACGTATTTGCCTTGAATGACCTTGTTTTGTGCACTTTTGGCTTTTGCACACTTTTTTGGAATGCGTTGTCTTTTTGGGCACTTGTTGTGGACCAATCCTCCTTTACCTCTACCCTTTGGTCTCATGAGTGCTTGGCAGGTCTAGACGATTTTGTGCCCATGTTTTGGGTTTCCTGACCCTAGTTTGTGGCAATCCCATCGCCACTAATCTTGGTCTCTCTTGGACCATACGACATTTCATTGTCGTTTGTTGCTCCCCTAAGTGCAACATGACATTACCTAATTTCAATGCAATCCTTGGCTCATTTGGCCACGGGCACTGATTGTCACTTTCATTACTTGGACCCTCATTGTCCATCACGATGGCTAAGAGCTTTTTATGCATGGGGCACTCCCTCGTCGAGTGCAGTTTTTCAAATAAGAAACATTTGAGATGCTTCCTTTCTTTGCCTTTTCACTTGACACTTGCCCTGGTCTAATAGTGTGGTGATTTTTCATCAACCGCTTCCATTGATTCATTTTCTTTCTTTTTCTCTTCCTTGCCATTTTTCTTGGGCTTAGAGAGAAAAGGCTTATTGTTGGACTTGTAAAATCCACCAATGATTCCGCCACAGTCATAGCCTCTATGACGTTATGCACATTTTTCATTTGGAATTCCAACTTGGCCCATGGTTTGTGCCCATCCATAAAAGAAAAGAATGCCTCTTTTTTACTAAGATCGTTAATTTGTAATAATAGTTTAGAAAATTGTTTTACATATTCTCTTACCTCACCTTGTTGGGTAAGCCTTTTAATTTTTCCACGAGCCTCATCATTTGTGTATTTAGGGTAGAATTATTTTTGGAACTTTATCTGGAACTCGGCCCAAATGTTGATGGTCTCTCACTTAAGCTTCTTATCGCACCTACATCTCCATCATAGTAAGGTGATGTCTACCAAATACATGGTTGTGGAATTAATTTGTAGAGCATCCTCGGTGATGCCTATAACCTTGAAGTATCTCTTTTACCTTTGAATTCCTTGAGCTTAAGCACCTTTAAACGAGTCCTTAACTGAGCGGTTGGAGCACCACCTCCTATGGTTGCCTTTAGTGTGATGAGCTTGTCCTTAAACCCATATACCTTTTATCGTAATGACTCGACCAGCTCCTCCAATGCCACATCTTAATGGTTTAGCATCTCCACCATCTCATGCAACTCCCCACGAAGCTCATCATCTTTGGACCTTAACTCATCCATGTTGGCCTTGAGCTCCTCTATTTTGTCTCTAGTCTCTCCCACGACCACCTCCATTCTAGCTACTTGGTCTTTAAGAGCAAACCTTTCTGGTCTCCGTAACCTCTTAGATTGATACAGACTGGTCCTCTATCAATGCCATCTTCCTCTTCCTCGAACCTTGGTTCTAATACCAATTGTAATGTGTTGGAACTTAAATCTAACCTTGTGCAGCCTTAAACTCTGAAAACAAAGTTTAAGTAAGTATTAAAACCCACAAAATAGCAGAAGCAAAAGACAAGAAAAAGAAAGAGAGCTTTGTATTTTTTTGAGAGTGTGTTACAAATGAGGAGAAAGGCACTTTTATAGGTTAATGGCCCTTTTGTTAGATGAGATTAAATTACAAGATAAGGATAAAATAGGATAAGACAAGAGATTTAATTTGAAAAGATAATGTTCAAACTAAATTCAAATCTTAATCTAATCTAGTAACTTTACTTTTAAACTTAGATATACTTTAGCAAATTCAAGAGTCCAAATCAGATTATACTACTTGGGCTGAGGTTGTTTTCTGGCCTGCTTGGGTTGCTTGGCCTCCCTTAGCTACCTATTTTGCTTGGTTTCTAACTGCTTGGTTGAAAAAAAATACTATTATTTCATGTCATGTACAAAAACATGTTTCATGTCATGGTTAAAAAAAGTTGTTACACGCCATGTTGAAAAAAAAATATTGTTGTTACAGGTTATGTTAAAAAAATATTGTTGTTACACGCTATATTTAAAAACATCTTGTTACACTTTAATGCCTAAAATGTTGTTGTTACTTATAAACCAAAACTTCAAATCTTGTCAACTCTTTTCATTTTTTTTTTTGTTTTTTAACAATTTGGCATAGATTAAAGTTTTTCTAACATATTTTTATAAATCGAAACACAAATTTTATTATCTAAAACACCTATTTCGACTAAAAATCGAAAATTTTCTTTTTTGAAAACCTAAGTTTATAAATTTCAAATTCTAGAGTTTATTGGTATCTAGGTCTTGAATTAATCTAATTAAAAGCTATTTTAAGCAACTATGATCATTTCTACTATTTTAGTTTTATCTAAAATACTTAAAAATCAAATTTTCCAAATAGCCACCCACCCAAGCACATCAAAACCTTTGCTTGGTGCCTTGAAAGTGTAGGAAAGAGAAATCTGAAAGTGCAAGAGAGAAAAATCGAGAGCATAACAGATGAATGTCAAATAGAGAAATTGATAAAATTAGAGAGAGTGGGATGGTGAGAGAGAGAAATTGGAAGCACAAATGGAGAAAAATTGTGATGAATGGTTTAATTTATTTGAAATAGTTTCAAGGGTATTTTTATCAAGTCATAACTAAATATGGTTAAAAACAGTTAAATTTATTTTGATAGTTATTTTTGAAATACCCTTATCAAGAAAGGCTATTCCTCATAATTTTCTCTAACAGAAATCGTAATTGTTCTAGGACTACTGCAATGCTCCAACTTCGACAAAAATTTTGATCAACTTCCAGGCCGAACTGTGTAAAGTGGTAAACATAAAAGTTATAGCTTTTTATCTTATCTTTCTAATTGTTTAAAAATAATCTCATTTGGAGCTCTGTAGAGAGTGTTATAACCAAAATATCAAAATATGTGTAATGAAGGTCTGCACCTCAAAATTGGTTTCCTTCTTTCATTAAACCTATAAAAGCACAAATAAATCATCAACAATCTATCTTAATCACATTAACACCAAATTAATCCTAAAATTAACTAAGATTATATTGACTCACCCAAATTAACTAATTTAAAATAATTAAATAAAACATACTAATTTTTATACATTACTACAAGAATTAAGTTAAAATATTATCAAAATTAAATCAAAATAACTCTATATCATAAAATTATCAGCAGCCACCTTGAAAGAATTTATTATCTAATTTTTTTTTAAGACTTCAATTTTTCATTGACGAAATGAAAGTGATGAGAATTCAAGATTCGCTAAGTAATTTAATTAATGAAGACCAAAAACCACAAGCACAAGGCTTTTCCAGGAAAAGCGGAAGTGAAGACAAGTTTACCGGTTGATGTTGGGAAGAGAATTTTAGCTGAAGGAACTCCTAACCAGAACTCATTTGGCTGAGCTGAAGGAGATAGATAGAGAGTAAAAGCAATCGTTGGCGATTACATGTGTGTGCATGGCTACCGCCATCCTGGCGTTCATGCCCTATGGATCTGGTCGGAAGCGTCAGATGATTGAAAGAGAGAGATGAGCTTGAACCTGTTAATGTTTTCCTTTTTTTTTTTTTTAGGCAACTGTTCACTTCATTTCACATAAAAGTATACAAAAACTATCCAGTGGCAGTGTGACAGCCAGCACATGAAGGCATAATGTTCCCTGCCGTTGCTTGACCTGCTTGAGAAGAGGAAGAACCAGAAAATAGAACTGATCAAGTTGCCTAGGGGATCAAACTTCCTACTGGAATATAAACAATTCCTGAGAAGACCCAAAAAAAAAATCCCAGGAGCATCCTAGCTACATTTAAGCAAAAATGGTCACCTATACCCACTTATATCTTGCTAACCAAAAGCAGAATTAAAGCATCATCTTCGTACACCAATATAGCACTGGATGCACCGTGTCAAAGCATGTAGAAACTGATCGCAACATTCTATTTCCCATCTCACAACAGAGCCATTCCCGAGAGACATGCAAACAGAAATCAGTGCAGGCCTCTCGGCCTTGCCTAATTAGTCTAACTGCATTTGCAGCCTCCAGAATCAAAACGGACGCAATGAAGCCAAAAAGGATTAATCCAAGCAAGCATACACAACATAAGAACCTCATGAGCAAAAAGAACCACAGCTACGTACTGTCCAGGATAGTGTTGTCCAAAGCTGTCGGGTAGTGTTGTCCAAAGCCTTTTTTCGTTGATTATCTTTGGTTTGGTTGTTGCATGCAGTTTCGCTTTTCACTCTGCCGGCTTCTCTGCTTGCGGCCTGGTTTTTCTACTTGCGTTGCTTTCTTCCTTGTTGATGGCTACTTGGGTTGTTTCTTCTTGATATCTTTGGGTTCTGTTTTATGGCAGCGCTGCTTTTGTATCGACTGCCTTTTCCTGGTTTATGAGCAAAATGCTCTGTTTTGTGTAGTTTAGATAGTTTCTTTGGGTTGTTGTACTGCTACCACTACTCGAGTAGCAGACTACTGTTTCAATATATATATAGACTGTCCAAGATAGGAAGAATCCACCTCTGGCCAGCACACTACAATTTCCTGTTATGTAAGTTTCCTTTCTATTTTTCTTTTTTTTTCATGTTAATACATTCACGATAATTCGATCCCAATGGTTGAAGCTTCTTAACGTTCGGCAGATAGAAGCTAAGCTCGCGCAACATTTTCTTTAATTTATTCCACATGTCAAATTGCTTCGATTTCATGACGTGGGAATGAAAAGCCCTGGGGATTCAAGGCTGATCGTCAAAAAGGGTCTTAATGCTGAGTGCTTTGATGGGTTTTTGGGGTCAACTAACTTTTGTTCTTTCAAAGAGCCGAGTTGATAGGTTTTTGATTTTTCCTGATGAGAATGCTTTTGTTGGTTATGAGGTGTGAGCTCCCCTATGCGGATCGTTTTCATGTCTCATCAGTTGTTTGGATGGACTTGCTAGGTTCGAATTTGTTGGTTTGATTTTTGGAGGTGTTAATGGAATGTTTTGGACCCATATAAAATCAGGATAATCTAGGTTTTTTTATTTTTCTCAGTCGCCCTCTTCAATGCTTTTCAAGTACCTGGACGGGTTACTTCGAACGTCACTGTTGACTTGGAGGCTGGGTGTTTTTGACAATTGTACAGTTTCTATTTGCCCAGTTCTCGTTTGTGCCATCAAAGTCTTTGCCTGATGATAATTTCAAACTTGCAGTGCACAACAAGTTAGAAAATAACGACTTTAAAAAAAAAAATAGTTAGTGTAGACACTAAATTACAAATAAAAAACGGAGTAAAAAATATATAAAAAAAAATAATAATGAAAAATGAAAAAATGAAAGAATGAAAAAAGGAGAGAGGTACGACTGGCAGGGTGCGGACGCACCCTGCCAGGCACCTCTCTCACCTGCCAGACGCGAATTTTTCGCGTCTGGCAGGGTAGTGGAGCGCCCCCTCCAGAGCCCAGAAATCGGGTATAAATGGGAGGGGGATCCGAGCAACAAAGGGAGGACCTGAAAAGAAAATCCCTAGTCTAACAGCCAAAACAAAAACCCACAATCCAGAAATCAAAAATAGAGGGAGCAATACCGAAAGAAATCAGAAAATATGGGCACAAAAGGGGAGAAAGTCCTGGGTTTTGGGGTGGTTGTGACGCCGGCTTTAGACAAAGGTAGGGAGAGGGTGAACTGATCGGCGGTGAAGGGAGAGATTGGGCTTTGGACGCCGCTAACGGAGAAGGAGGCAGATCTGGTCGCGTAAGGGAACCGGTGACAAGGAGATCTAGTTTGGGCGTCCGAGGGGTGCTGCCGGTCTTGGGTGCGACGTCGGCGACGTCGGAGTGAATAGAGAAGGGAGTGCGACGCCGGCGACGTCGGAGTGAATAGAGAAGGGAGAGAGAGCCGGCGACGTCGGAACGAATAGAGAAGAGAGAGAGAGAGAGACGTCGGGGTGAATAGAGAGAAGGGAGAGAGAGCCGGCGGGTAGAGAGAGAAAGAAAAAAAAGAAAATGAAAGAGAAGGAAGGAAAGAAGGTTTTTATAGCTAGGGTTCAGAGGGCTTAAACGACATCGTCCAGTAACCCATCCAAAGTCCGCTTTATTTCCTCCGAACGGCGTCGTTTTGGGCGCACCCTGGGCTGCTGAACAAGACATCGAAACGGTGTGTTTTGGGAGTGGACTGAAAGCTTTGGGAAACAGGTCAGTTGGAGGGATCCGGTTATCGTGGGCCACTCTAGCCCATAAAAGGTAAATATCTTCTTTTGATTTGGACTTTGTGGTTGTCTTTGGCCCAATGTTTGATAGATGGATAAATTGGTCATAGTATGTTGTTAGGTAAAATAAAAAGATAAAATACTTTTTTAAAATAATTAGATGCTAAGAAAAAATAAAAATAATAATAATAAAAAATAACAACAATAATAAAGAAGGAAAATATAAAAAAATCAAAGAGGATAAAAATAGAATGATTAATGATATATAAAAAAATGATGATAAAAAAATTGTGAGAGTAGATAAAAAAAAATATAAGAATATACCTATATATTTGTTTATATAATAAATAATAATAAATCGAGTGAAATAGCTATTTAACTAAAAATACCCAAGCATGATACATATAAAGAGATAAATAAGCATTTAATTGTTAAAAGATTAATAGATTTATTTAAGTAGTAAATATAGGAAAAAGTATACATTCAATGATAAAAATAGATTTACATAGATTGATAATGTACGTACATATTTGGAGTTAGAACGTTTGTTTAAAAAATACATAAACGTGGAAAAGATGAAATGTGGAACATATTTATGAGATTCATAGTCATGAAAATTTATGTAGAAATAATAAATTAGGGAGAACTAGAATTAAAATATGATGAAACAAAAATGTGGAAAAATCAAATTAGGTAAAAAGGTAGCTCTATATAAATGGAGAAAGAACAAAATAGGAGGAGATAAAGAACTATTTAATATAGATAAGGTAATTGCTCAATTTGATGCCGATGATGGGATAATTGTTCGAGATGCGAGAAGTCGTAATCCCGAGTTTATGTTCCCTAGGCTCGGAATCCGAATCAAGGCTCCACCAGTATGATGGGAGGGCCTCGATTTCAAGATTCCGAGATCCTTAGTAAATAAAGAGCTTGATTATACAAAAAAATTACTCGGTAAAATTTACTTGACAAAAATAATAATAAATAATAAATAATGATAAAGTAATAACAATTCAAACATATGATAAATAATTAATTTACGGAAATATAATATACATGACATTAAATAAATAAATAAATAATAAAAATAACTAATTTAAAATTAAACATTGAGTATTAAGTGGCATAAACTATAAAAGATGTGCAGATAAAGAATAAAAAATAAAATAATAATAATATACATATGAAGTAAGATCTTAGGCATTAGGTTTGAATAAAAGATTTGCTTATGAAAAATATGTAAATAATAAAAATATAAAAAATATATAAAATGAAAAATAGTATAATAAAATATATAATTTTTGTTTACTAAAATAATGAAGAATTATAAGCAATTTGTCTAAGTATAAATGGAAAACATAAGAAATTAGAACAAAAAATGTAAAGATAAAGATAAAAAATAGTAATAATAATGAGAAATAAGAATAGGAAATATGATAATAAAATAAAAATAATTAATGATAATAAAAAAATAAATAATTGCATTAGCATAGCATATACATATTGCATCATACATATCATTGCATGTCAATATTTTTGTTTTCGAGTTTAAGCCCCGATGATGGGATCTTTCGGGGATCCCTCGAAGGCGGGTATTTCTCGAAAAGTTCTTTAGGTGAAAAGATGTCCTCGGGTCTCACCAGTATGATGGGAGGGCTCGAGAACCATCTTTAATAAAAGGCTTTTGCCCGAATTAGGTTCATTATGCACAAAATATTATTTTAAAAAGAAAACGTACGATGACCCCGACGACGGGAATTATTCGTCGAATTTGCGAAGGCGAGTTTCTCGGATAATTCCCTAAGTGAGAGAATATCCCGAGTCCCACCAGTATGATGGGCGGATTCGGAAAATATCCTCGATAAAAGGTTATTTGTCCGGCATTTTTATCTCACGCCATGCATTTCATCTCGTCACTCATTTGCATTCCATTTTAGGTTAAATAGGAGATAAAATAAAAATAATAATTAAGAAAATCTAGTGAAATTAAAATTAAAGCCCAATAGGATAATCTAAAAATGGTACCGTTCATGGAACGGGCGTCCGAGGGGTGCTAATCCTTCCCCGGGCGTAACCGTACTCCCGAACCTAGATCCAGAAAATTGTAGACCGGTTTAAGGTTCTTTTCGGTGGACTTAAAATTAATTTAAGTTTGCATCGATTAGAATCGAGTCAATAGGTGGCCAGTCGCACCTAGTAAAAAAAAAAGATTGGTGGCGACTCCTGGTTTAATTTTTTAGTGAGTTTTCACATTTCACGTCTGGCGGTCGGGTTCCCGGACCCGCACGTTACGACAGTTAGACTACAAAATTACTTTTGTTATAGAATTTAAGAATTAAAATTTTAAATACAATTTTTTCAAACCAAGTTCATTGTGCTAATTAAATGGTTAAAAGAATTATCATAGTTCAAGTAATTGAACTAACGAAAAAAAATTCACTTGAAAGTATCTAATGACGTACCATTCGATAAACATTTACATTAAAAACAATTAAAAATATTTATAAATAGAGTTGAATTTTAATTTTTAAAATTTTGATTGATTTTGATTTATTTAATTTTTAAATATATTATAAAATTAAAATCAAGTAAATATAATTGTTTAATATATCACAAACCAATCAAAAACATATATTCAAATAGTGAACAAGTCTCACCTAGACTTGATTATTTGGATATATTTCTTCGCTAGAATGATAATAATGTTTAAAGTTATGCTATGCCTTTTTGATATATACTAACCTCGAATGATTGAAAAATTGAGCTAGGGCCTTTGCAGCCGACATCCATGGACGGTGGCGGTGACACCTGACAAGGACGCTGACCCGTACCTGATCGACCCAACACTTGTCGTCGTGCATGCAAAGCGACGGTGACCTCAATCATAAACAGATCTTTAATTACTTTATGCTAGTGTCTGACCCCTGTGCAACACACGGGCCTCTTTGCACCGCCTCTCTGTGCTTCAACTGTAAACTCTGATCTCCTTGCATCACTTCCTTTTTCTCTTTTTCTTCAATATCTTTTCTCTTTCACTTTCTCTGCTCTTCACGTGGTTCATTTTAAAATTTTTACTGAGATTTTCTTTTAAATATGTTATAGGTAGTAATTGATATTGATTTCTCAACAATTAAATAAATAAGCTCAACTTTTATCCTTGTAAAGTTTTAACTTTTTTAAATATACAAATATGTTGTACTGTTTTAAAAAATAATTTATATTCTTCTTTCTCATTTTAATTGTTTTTATTAGTTAAATTAATTAATTTTAATAATTTTTTAAAAATATTATATAAAATTAAAATTCTAAATATATTTAATAATTTTGATAAACAGTATTAAAGTTAAGTTTGTCTGATAAAAAAATTAACAGAAAACAAATATAACAAAACAGTGAGAATATAAAGAAATTAAAATAAAAACGTTTTAAATATTATTTTTAAAAAATAAAAAAAATATAAATCAATAATTGAAACTTAAAGAGTATCGCACGATGCCTCTTGCGAGCTTGAGTCTTTTTCAAAAGATTTCGTTCGATTTTTATGAAAGAACTTACAGATGTAAGTGGGGTTTTTAATTATGACTTGCGTGTATGAATTCTCTTTCTAAGAGTGTTGAGGAGCTTATAAAAATAGGTTAAAACTTTTATTTGATATTATTCCAAGCAACTTCTCTAGAGATGGCTCCTTTCTTCATGCGTGGTCGTCTTCACAAGAATCACAACATATCAATCATCAACAAACGCTTGAGATTGCAGACGAAAATGGTAATGGATATGATCTTCCATCTTCTTGCCATTTAATTTTTTTCCTCATGAAGAAAATTTGTACTTGATCGGGTCCTCTCTAATTCCAATCGATAGTTCTGATGCAATCGATGCACCATTAATAGCCGTTGTCCATCGTTTCAGGGTATTTGTGAGAACAGTGTAGTTCATATTGGTTTGCTTGAACATTAATTAATTTTTTATTGGATTTGGACAGAAAAAGAATAGGATGAAGGGCATGCAAGAAAGGTTTGAGAGATTGAAAACAGAAATGGAGGAGATCAGCGAGGAACAGAAGGGTATTCGAGAAGGACAGAGACAAGTTCGTGAAAAATTTGAAGCAATTGAATTTGAGTGCGAGCAGTTGAAGAAAGAAACCAACTTCATAATCGAACAGAGTGCTAGAACTCAGGTCAAATTAGTTCTCATGTTCAGAATAATGAAGGCAAGGGAAGAGAACGACTTGGCCACCGCTGCCAACCTTACTCGGTTGCTTGGGTACCTTTCTTTTGTCCTTTCCTTTGAATGATAAATCCTCTGCAAGAATTTCCTCCTAATTTGAATGGCAAAGATAAAAAAGAGGAAAAAATGATTAATTCGGGAAAAAATTAAAAAAGAGGACAATCACAGAAGGAAAAAAGGATTACTAATGGAGTGATGGAGGAAACAAGTTATCATGTGATATGCTTTATGTTTGTTGGAAAAAAGTAATAAAGCTGATAAATAATTAGTCCTTGAATCAAAGAATCTTATATATATATTTGGTATGCATTGCTATAGTTTTGTGTTAATTCAAATGTTTTCTGCCATTAATGCTTCTTTAGAAAAGTATTTATTCCAAATATTTGTTTAGAATATATTGCTTTCGATGCACCTAAAAGAAAAAGAAAAGAGAAAGAAATTCTTTTTATGCCAATTAATTGAAGTTATTATGATTCCAGTTGTTATCCGATGATCATCGTTGAATTTCAATTTTCATGTTGTGATTGTCATACTTTGCTTAGCGTAAAGGTTCAAATTTAACTAAAGTAAGATGTGCATAAAGAAAAGAGAAAAGCCTGTTTCAGATGTGATTCCAACTCTATATATTTGCTTTCATATAAAGCAAACAATTAAGATATTGTTTACGTTCTTTCAAAGAAGTTTTCTTAACATTATTGAATAAATTATGCTATCCTTTTAATTTCGTCCCTTGACAAGGTTATTTTCTTTTCTCGTTTTGCAGTCAAATTGTTGCTAGGGAGAAGGAAGAAAGGCAAGCACTGAGTGATGCATGAACAAAAGTTATAAACTTCCTCATGATCTGCTGGGAATGGAAAGCCTCTGCCCCTTTCCCCGCCCCGTTCATATGTGTTTGTCGCGTGTGTCTTAGATTAGGGTGTGTTTAACTTTGTTTAAGCATATAAAAGACCTTAGTTAACGGCACCTTTACTTTTGAGGTCTCTACACAAAAGAGCCTTGAAGAAGCTGGAGAGCTTGAGGAAGTCAGCGATTGCTGCTTATTCCGTGGAGAGGAACAAGACTCAAACTCCTAGGCACGTGCTTAGAAGTATGAGCAAAGAAAATAAGAAACCTCCTCTTGCTGTCAACAACCAGTCATCTGTGATTGGCACTAGAAGGAAATCTGGGGCTAGAAGAGCTAAGAGGGTTTGAAAATTGGAAATTTTTGTTCTTTTTAATTCAAGAAATTTGGGACTCTATTTCATTTTCAAAAAATTATACAGGGAAAGGTCGAGTGCTTTGTCGAGTTTTATGTTGTTTTGTAGATTTTGGATTTTTGAATTGCTGGATTGTATTTTTAGTTTTCTTGCTATCTTATAAATTTTAATTTTTTTGAGTTGACAGCATGGCAATTTTTTGATTTGCAATTTCATTTCTTTCTCTCTCTCCCCAACTGAATCTAACACAAGTTATACAATTTTTACAATTTATAAATTATTCTATTACAACCGAATTTATAAACTCAATAAAGCCGGCCAAAAATAAAGCTGTCGATAACTAACTTTTTTTATATGGTTAAACAAGGTTTAAAAAAGACTTTATCTAAGAGACACGTGGCAAGAAAAGGGGCAGAATATAGGGGCAGAGGATTTCCATTCATCTAGTGCTAGAGATTTTAATTTTAATTAATCTGGTTTCTCCTGTCTTCTACTGTTGTTGTTTGCTAGTTGTTGTACCACCTCCTCCTTGCTTTCTCTATAATCTCTACTTATGGTTTTAAACTATTATGCTATTACATGGTTTAAAGTAGTTCTCTAAGAGAAATTAAAACCCACAAATTCAGTATTTGCTTTGTGGCTAAGTAATGTGTACCTAGAGTATTAATGGTTTGTACTCATTGATGGATATATATAAAACGACTGTTTGGGCCCACATTTTTCACTTTTCTATTTGAGGTCTTAGTTCAGATGACTCTTGATATGTTAGTAATTTGTAAAAACTATTTTTGACTAAATACATAGTGGGAGAAAAAGATTTTATATGTTAAATAATAACATATTCTCAGCACTCACCAAGGATTTATTTGAACTAAATACATAGTGGAAAGACATGCAAAGATTGATTTTTACACCAAATTCTCTTGTTGATTTTTAAAAAAATGTTCAACTAAAATTGAGAAAAATGATGGAAACGGTGGTTGCAATGACAAAATAATGTGAGTAGGGTTGCGACGGCATGATAGGCTTACAGCAAAAAAACAACAAATAATTGTGGCGTGCTGTGCTAGCTTATGTAGATCTCATAATGCATTAGCATTATGAAGTGTGACTTTAAAGTCCTTAGACCTACATTGGGAACGAAGAACCCTTTTCCTTTCTTGTAGGATAGTTGTTCCATTGGAGCTTGTATCAAACCTGCACGAAAATTTGGCATATTCACTTGTTTGTATTTCTTTCAATACATCAACAACAATTTGGCATATTCAAATATTTTACTTATTAGTTGGTACCTGATTCTTCATTTAAAGAGTAAAATTTAAATTTCTTTCTCTAAATATTAAAAAAAAAATCTAGCATATGTTGTTAAGTTGCTTCTTGAGTTGGGATGTGGTCAGCCCTCTACCCAACACATAGACCATCTCTTCTACTTTTATGAGTATTTTTATAAAATTCTATGACGTAAATCTTCCAAATTCTGTTTGAATGTGTAAGGAATTGGTAGGACTGTTCCACGCTTCTAAACATCTGTAAGACTATAAACGATAAAATTATTCATGATACATAAATCTTCCAAATTCTATTTGAATGTAAATAATTGGCAGGAGGGTTTCACAGTTTTAAACATGTTTACTATCATCTTAATTGATTTTGTAAATCCATTATCTATTGCTTTACTAGATCACCTAAAGCAATTGAACCCTCAAAAGTGGGGGTTCTGAATTTCTTTTACTCTTGATTTTTTGTTGGTTTGTTTGATGTATCACAATAAATGATTGGCAACAAATCCTGACCTAACTTATCCAAAGTGTACTATTTATGTTTTTTCAAATGTCACTTTACCAAAAAACAAAACTTTTCATATGAAAATCACCTAGAATTCAATTCCATTTATGTGACTCTAATAGTCACAACTTTTATATGAAAAAATATAACTTTTCATTTACAATTTTTCATATTTTCATTTTAAAAATACTCCAACACTAAATTCATGACTTGTCAAGATAAAGTTGAATTTTATTATCTTGCTCTTTTGTTTAGTGGGTGTGTTCTTTACAGCTGTTTCTTTTTATGCTGCATTAAAAAGTTGCAACAAGTCATTTAGTGTGTCATTGATCTCAACACCTTCTTTACTTAAATGTTCAAGAAATTGCATTAAAAGTTGAAATTGATATTCTTGTTGTGCTCTCATTGCTCCGTAAACTTTTTATTCTAGAACTTCAACATTTCAAGTACCATCAATATTGTTCGATGGACAGAGAGCTTCCACAAAACCGCACAACTTATTCTGGACAATTTCGTGCTCTTCCCTCTTCATTTTAGCTAACCTAATCAACCAAACAACCCCATCTTGCTCACATTTTTGAATTACTTTGGTACTTAGTTAATAATATCATACAATACGTGATATGTAAAATATCATACGATATGTGATACGTAAAATACAAATAATACGATATCAGTAAAAAACAATTCGTATTTATCATACAATATAATTGATACATTTTGTACAAGCTTAATTTTAACTAATTATTACAAATTTTATTTTTTATTTTTTTGAGTTGAAACATGAAAAACTATTTTTTATGAGTTTCAATCTTTAAATTTTTAACAAAAAATATTAAAAAAATTGAATTCCCTTTTGATTTCAACATTATATGTTTTTTAATTTTTAATTAATAAATTAAAATGAAAAATGCATATTTTATTTAAAAATATATATTATAACGAAATACATTGACAATTTAAATTAAAAAAATCCATTTTTTCAATTAATGCCATATAATCTCTAATTTTTTTAAAAAATATTTTTAATTTTTTTATTTTATATGTATAAATGTTTTTTATAATTAATTTTAATTTTTTTTATTATCTTGTGATACGGTATGATTCTTGATATTAAAAAATAATTTTAATTTTTCTAGCCAGACTTAATTATTTTGATATATTTCTTTCCTAAAATGATAATGTTTGATTTAATTATTTTGATATATTTCTTTCCTAAAACGATAATGTTTAAAGTTATGATATACTTAATTTTTGAGTTAAGACACATGGAAATATGAAAGTTCTTCGAATGATGCAATGGAAAAATGGAAGTTCTTTGTAGGTGAACTAGACACGTCTTGCATTTCAATTTTCTTTCAATTACTTTCATATAGATGATGAAATAAAAATTCATATAGATTTATCAAAATTAAATAAATAAGGTTAACTTTTTATCTTTGTAAATTTTTTACTTTTATTTTTTTAATATACAAATATATTATTCTCTTTTAAAAAAATTAATTTGTTTTCTTTTTGTCTCATTTTATTTTTTATTTTGAAAGGATATGTTTTATTTTTGGTCAAATTAATTTAATTTTAATAATTTTGAAAAATATTATATAAAATTAAAATTATAAATAGTTTATAATTTTGATAAAGAATTCTAAAGTTAAGTTTGTTTGATAAAAAAATTAACCAAAAACGAATATAATAAAACAGAGAGAATATAAAAAAATTAAAATAAATAATTTTTTAAAAATAAAATAATATAAAATAATAATTTTTTTAAGCCTAATCTTGTGCTTCCTTAAACTATGAAAATAGGGCTTAATTAAGTTTTAATACCCACAAAATAGCAGTAATTAAATTTTAATACCCACAAAATAGCAGAAGCAAAAGAAAAAAGAAGAAATAGAGCTTTTGATAAATATAATATTTTGTATTTCTCTTGGAGTGTTACAAATGAGGAAAAGGGTTTATTTATAGGTTAATGATCCTTTTTGTTAGATAAGATTAAATTACAAGATAGGGATAAAATAAGATAAGATGAGAGATTTAATTTAGAGAGATAATATTCAAATTAAATCCAAATGCTAATCTAATAAAGTAAATCTATATCTAACCTAGCTTACTTGGGTTGCTTGCCTTCTTGAGCTGCCTATTTTGATTGGTTTATAATTGTTGGGCTAATTGGTCAGCATCTGAACTCTTAGACCATAACACATCACGGGATGCTCTTCTAAATCTTACGAGCACCCAGTTTTTTATAAATTACTTCGTTCGATTTTGTTAGTTAATGAGTGTGATATTTAATTATGATTTAGTTTATGAAATCCTTCCTTCAAAAGTATTGACCAGTCTATAAAAATAGGTTAAAACTTTTATTTGATATGTTCAAAGCAACTTCTTTAGATGGCTCCTTTCTCCATGCGTTGTCGTCTTCACAGGCATCACAAGAAACCAATCGCCAAGAAAGGCTTGAAATTGCAAACAAAAACGGTAATGGATAAGATCTTTCATCTTCTTGCAATCTTTCTTTTTCCTTATGAAGAAATTTTGTGCTTGATCGGATTCTCTCTAATTCCCATCGATACCTCTGTTGGAATCGACATGCACCATTTAACAATTGTCCATCGTTTCAGGGTATTTGTTAGTACAGCGTTGTTCATATTGGTTTACTTGAACATTAATTAATTAATTTTTTATTGGATTTGGACAGAGAAAGAATGGGATGAAGGGCATGCAGGAAAGGTTTAAGAGGTTGAAAACAGAAATGGAAGAGATCAGCGAGGAACAGAAGGGTATTCGAGACGGGCAGAGGCAAGTTCGTGAAAAATTTGAAGCAATTGAATCTGAGTGCGAACAGTTGAAGAAAGAAACTAAGTTCATAATCCAACAAAGTGCTAGAACTCAGATCAAATTAGTTCTCATGTTCAGAATATTGAAGGCAAGGGAAGAGAGTGACTCTGCCACCGCTGCCAATCTTACTCAGTTGCTTGGGTACCTTTCTTTTTTCTTCCCTTTGCATGATCAAGCCTCTACAAGAATTTGCAAAGATAAAAAAATGAAAAAAAGAAAAGGATAATCACAAAAGGAAAAAGCATAATTTATTGAGCGATGGAACAAGGTATCATGTGTGATATGCTTTATGTTTGCTGGAAAAAAGAAATAAAGCCGATAGATAATTAGTCCTTGAATCAAAGAATCTTATATATATTTGGTATGCATTGCTATAGTTTTGTGTTAATTCAAATGTTTTGTGACATTAATGCTTCTTTAGTAAGTATTTATTTCGAATATTTGTTTAGAATTGCTTTCGATATACCTAAAACAAAAAACCAAAAGAGGAAGAAATTCTTTTTATGTTTGAAATTATTTGATTCTAGTTGTTGTCCAATGATCATCCTTGAATTTCAATTTTCATGTTGTGCTTGTCATAGCGTAAAGTTTCAAATTTAACCGAAGTTACTTAACAAAAGAGAAAAGCTTGTATATGATATTCCCAACTCTATTAGCCTTGATATTTAGCAAATAATTAGATATTGTTTCCTTTAAGCTTTTGTTATTTGCTTTCATATTAAGCAAATAATTAGATATTGTTTATTCCGCTAAGCTTTTGTTATTTGCTTCGAAACTATGCAAATAATAATTAAATCTTGTTTCCGCTGATCAAGCTTTTGTTATTTACAAAATACAGTGAGAATGGAACATTATTGAATAAACTTGTTTGTAACTTGTTCATTAGAAGCTCTTTTGGCCTGTGGCTGCAAAGTTGATTATGATATCCTTTAGTTTCCTCACTTGACAAGGTATTTTCTTTTCTCATTTTGCAGTCAAATTGTCGCTAGGGAGAAGGAAGAAAGGCAAGCACTGGGTGATGCATGAACAAAAGTAATAATATTCCTGCTGGAGGAGATTTTAATTAATCTGGTTTCTCCTGTCTTATACTGTTGTTTTTTGTTAATTATTACACCACCTCCTCCTTGCTTTCTCTATAATCTCTATTTTCTGGTTTTAAACTATTATGCTATTATATGGTTTAAAGCAGTTCTTTAAGAGAAATTAAAACCCATAAATTCAGTATTTGCTTTGTTGCTAAGTAATATGAACATGGAGTATTAATAGTGTGTACTGATTGATGGATATGTAAAAAACAATTGTTTGAAGCAACATTTTTCAGCTTTCTATTTGAGGTCTTAGTTCACACGACTGTTGATGGGTTAGTATCTATGCACATGGTTCATAACTCATTAGACATTGACATGTAGTTTTACTCCTTATTTGGAACAAAACGAAGGTAATTTCTATTAAATATAATTTTTTATTTATATTTAATGTATTATCAGTATATAAATTTTATATATTATCAATAAACAAAAAGTGACATTTTAGGACTAAATGATAATGATTGTAAATGTACATGGACAGCGAGATGTGGATTTGTGTAAATATGGCAAGTAGTAAGTATTATATTATAGTTGTAAAATTTTGTTTCTTGACAGTGTAATTAGAAACATGTCTGAGTTATTGATGAAAAACTGAAGGTATAAATTGTTAGAAAAGCACCATGCTAGTAATATGTGATAACAAACAAGAAATTGATGGAAATGGATTTTACTGCGACCAAATAATGCGAATAGGTGGCGATGGCGGGGCAGGCTTGCAGCCAAAAAACACAACGAAATAATTGTGTGGCTGTTGTAGGTTCTATAGATCATAATGCGCTGGCATTATGAAGTGTGACTTTGAAGTCGTTAGATCTATTATTTGCAAAAGAAATTGCAAGTTAATATTAAAGAAATTGCAAGTTAATTTTGAAGAACCCTTTCCTCTTCTTGTACGATGGTTGCTCCATCCAAATTCACTTTGAGATTGAACCAGCTTCCATTTTTGGGGTTGGCATGGCATTGATTATTGTATTTGGTCATAAAGCTAATCCTTTATAACGTTGCTCGAGAGTTGTAAGAATCTTCAATGAGTTGTCAGTGTCAAGGTCGTTTCCTATAATCCATGTGACTTTACGCCTTTATCAACATCTACAACGTGCATGGTGGCTCACCATTTTGCCCAAAAAAGCTTTGATAGATAGATTTAGTACCCTTTCGTCTTATTTATCAAAGTTTGTGGTACGATGAAATTGAAGTAAATATAGCAAAATTAAAACAAAAGAAAAACTCCATCAAAATCAAATAACATTTCCTTACAAGCAATCAAAACGTTGAAGATTAGATTTGACAATATTATCTGTGTAACTTATTTGTAGTTGGGAAAATATGATAAATTTATTATTTGTCTAACTTGATATTAAAGTTTCAATATATAATATAAATTTTCTTAATCTAAGTTCTTTGAACATTAAATCTAACAAGATCATTTACCAGCTCGAGAAATGTGATGAATTTGTTATCTATCCAACTTGCTATCCATTCAATATTCAAAATTTTCTGAGCTTATTGAAGTAAAAATCGTACTACAAATATTTACATCTTCTTCATGGGTGAGTTTGATGAAGTTAGTCATCGAGTCAGATTTCACAAGTTGTTACGCTTCGATGAGATTAAGAATTCATCGGATTATTTTGGCGATGTTGACAAACTTCGGAGATTTATTGGGAAGGTGGAACTCTATCATATGCATTCTCGGATTCCTCGACTAAATTCGTCGTGGATAAGATTGTGAGGCGATGTTTTGTGCTCGGTGGTTGTAACAGTCAGGTGTGGTGTGGATAAGACTGTGGTTTCACTGTGGTTCTTCTTCATTTTGTTTTGTGGTGTGAAGTTTCATGTTGGGACTTTTCTATTTTTTCTTTATGTTTGGAAATGGTGCACGTATTGTCAATACAGTAAGATGTCAAAGTTTGGTGTTCTGTTTTACCATATTTTTTTTGATGGTAGCTTTTGGCTCTCTTTCTTTCCAGAACTGATTTGTGTAATGAATTTTAGCTTTGTTCTTAATTAATGTACAATGTATTCCAACTCGAAATTAAAAAGAGAAGTCAAGAGATGAATCCAATGTATATGAAATTCATGAATCATGATAAGGGTTTGCCAGTGTGGGTAATAACCTAGAGCCACGAACATACTAGATGATCCGCGAGGAAATCATACCCTCAGCAAGCAGCTGCATCCTGTTACAGATTAACCAACTAAACCTGGAGTTTTCCGAATTGAGGATTTCATACAAATATGATGGAATGTTTCCCTTTGTAAGGCTGCCATTTTCTCTACTTTGCTTTGCCATCTTCTGATCAACTTGTTCAATCCTTTGTTACATTCTTGATAAAATTCTTTTTCCTTTCAAAATAAAAAATGTTACTTAATTTGATGATAAAATTCTTTTTCCTCTGCCTCCTCTTAAGCACCTTATTTCCAGGTCGGTTTAACGTCAAAGTCTGATAAAAGAACAGTTATAAATGATCGTTGAAGTATTCCTCGCAGTCGGTTTCTGTACGTAATTGCAGCCGCCGCATTCAAAAAATCTAATTGTTTATTTGTAGACTTTAACACTGTATTGTCGAAATGAAAGCGACGGGCATTCAAGATTCAATAATTAGTTTATTGAAGAGCCAAAAACCAACAAGCAAGCCCAAGGGGCTTTCCAGGAAAAGGGAGCAAATTCCAAAACAGAACTCATCTGGCTGTGTAGAAGGAGATAGCTACAGAGTAAACGTAATCGTTGGAGCCATCACCATCCAGGCATTGATGCCCTATGGTTCAGGTCGGTAAGCTTCAGATGATTGAGAGAGAGAGAGAGAGAGATTGAATTGAACCTGTTAATTTTAACATTCACGAGAATCCCCATGGCTGAAGCTTCTTCTTAACGTTCGGCAGATAGAGAAGATAAGCTCGCGCGACATATTCCTTGATTATTCAATGAATAATGTCACAATCAGAAGTTACCGAAAGTTTTGTTATCATATTTTTAAATCCAATAAAAATAAATACTAAAATTTATGGAAAAGTTGGTTATGCAATTAAAAAAGTAACATTGTTAGTGAAGTAATTAGTCAATGAATTCCTTTATATATATAAAAAGGGATCTTAGGTGGAAAGGACATCAGCGGTACCTATCGGTCGGGCTCGTGCGACTTTTATTCCATTTTGTTCGATATCGCGCGATCTTCCTACTTTCCCTCTGGTATAATCTAGTGCGTCGCGAGCACATCACCCCTGCTGTGCCCTGCTTGACTATTTTAGAACTCCATTTTTTTAACCATATAGATATATTTATTTTTTTTTAAAAAAAAAAAGTGGAGATGATTTCATTAACAACTTGCTTGTACAAAAGAAACCATAGAAGGCTAAAGCTGCAGATAAGCAGCATCGAAACAGACTCTACAAGTTCAACAACACCCCCAGATTGTAATGAGATCAAAAGAACAACAGTGAAGAACATCACCACAGCACAATCTAAGGAATCACCATCAAGTTATACTGTACAAAGCAAAAATCTGTCATCCCGAGCCGACAGAGCCTTTGTCAAATCCCAGGCCAAGCAAATCAAAGCAGAGAGAAACTCACAGAAGAAGGAAAGAGAAGTCAAGTAGCATTCAGTTATCAGGAAAAGTTTCAATGATTTCCAGCAGCTCATTATCCCAAGCGATTTAAATAACGTAATTCTTTTGAGCCATCAATGGCTTTACAAGTTGTTGACGAATAAAACAAATTTTAAGCCACACTGGCAAAACTATAAGGTTTTCCTTCATGCATGTATTGCAGACAGACTAACTAAAGCTCGGGTTCTCTGAATTAAGGATTTCGTTGCCATTTTATAATCCAAATATGTTGGAATGTTTCCTTTTGGAAAAGCTGCCATTTTTTCTACGTTCTTCCCTCTGTTCTGCTTTGCCATGTTCTGATGAACTTGTTCAATCCTGTTAGGTACTCCCTCTTGACCACCTTATTTCCATGCCTGTTAAAGGTCCAATTAAAGTTTGATAAAAACAGTTATAAATCAGGATTGACTTCCTCTCATTCGGGGACAAAGATCGGTTTTCGTAGGCAATTGCAGCCGCCTTGAAAGAATCTATTATCTGTTTTTTTTTTTTTTAAGACTTTAATTCTTTGTTGACCAAATGAAAGCGACGAGAATTCAAGATTCGATAAGTTTAATTAATGAAGACCAAAAACCACAAGCACAAGGCTTTTCCAGAAAAAGCGGAAGTGAAGACAAGTTTACTGGTTGATGTTGGGAAGAGAATGTTGGCTGAAGGAACTCCTACCCAGAACTCATTTGGCTGAGCTGAAGGAGATAGATAGAGAGTAAAAACAATCGTTGGCGATTAGATGTGTGTGCATGGCTATCGCTATCCTGCCGTTGATGCCCTATGGATCTGGTCGGAAGCTTCAGATGATTGAAAGAGAGAGATGAGTTTGAACCTGTTAATGTTTTTTTTTTAAGGCAATTGTTCACTTCATTTCGCATAAAAGTATAAAAAAACTACCCAGTCGTAGTGCGACAGTCAGCACATGCAGGATATATTGTTCCCTGCCGTTGCTTGACCTGCTTCTGAAGAGGAAGAACCAGAAAATAGAGTTGATTTGGTTGGCTAGGGGATCAAACTTCCTGCTGGAATATAAACAATTCCTGAGAAGACCTAAAAAAAACATCCCCAGGAGCATCCTAGCATCATCGCAGTGCAACCCGATTTCACCTTCTGTACATTTCAGTAAAAATGGTCACCTATACCCTCTTTACAGAGCCATTCCCAAGAGACATGCAAACAGAAATCAGTGCAGGCCTCTGGGCGTTGCCTAATTAGTCTAACTACATTTGCAGCGTCCAGACTCAAAGCGGACGCAATGAAGCCAAAAAGGATTAATCCAAGTAAGCATACACAACATAAGAACCTCATAAGCAAAAAGAGCCACAGCTACGTACTGTCCAGGATAGTGTTGTCCAGAGCTATCGGGTAGTGTTGCCCAAAGCCTTTTTTCGTTGATCATCTTTGGTTTGGTTGTTGCATGCAGTTTCGCTTTTCACTCTGCTGGCTTCTCTGCTTGTGGCCTGGTTTTTCTACGTGCGTTTATGAGTGCTTTCTTCCTTCTTGATGGCTACTTGATTGTTTCTTCTTGATATCTTTGGGTTCTGTTTTATGGCAGCGCTGCTTTTGTATAGGCTGCCTTTTCCTTGTTTATGAGCAAAATGCTCTGTTTTGTGTAGTTCAGATAGTTTCTTTGTGTTCTTGTAATGCTACCACTACTCTTGGGTAGCAGACTAGTGTTTCAAAAAAAAAAAATACTGTCCAGGATAGGAAGAATCCACCTCTGGCCAGCACACTACAATTTCCTGTTATGTTAGTTTCCTTTCTATTTTTCTTTTATGTTTTTTACTTTTCTTGTTAATACACTCACGATAATTCGATCCCAATGGTTGAAGTTTCTTAACGTTCGGCAGATAGAAGCTAAGCTCGTGCAACATTTTCCTTAATTTATTTAATGAATGTGACAGTGACGAGTTAGGATAGAAGAGTCGTCGGTCAATGAATTCTTTTATATATATAAAGAAAGAAAAGTATTTAGGCTGAAAAGGACAAAGTGGGTGAAGATCGGTCGGGCTCGTTCGACTTTTTGTTCCTTCTGTTCGATGTCGTGCGATCTTCCAAATTTCCCGCTCTCAGAATATATAGTGCCTCACGAGCGCATCCATCATCCATGCCTTGCCTCCCTGCATTTCAAAACTAGCAGGAAATCAAAGCTTTATCTCTGCGGTTTGGTTATTTCTACTTTGTTACTGCTGCTTAATTTGTTTATAATGTCATTAATAACTTTTAATATTACTTAAAAAAAACCTTTTAATATTAAATCTAAATATATATTACTATTTTCTTTATAAACACTTCATAAAATGTATACTAGATTAATAAAAAAAAATGAATAAAACTTAAGCATTCGACAGTTTGATTTAATGATCAATATATATATATATATATGTGATGTTGCTTTGAAACTCTTCTCTTAATTAGTTTGTCTTAATTTTTCTTTGGAGTCACAAAGCATGATTCCGAGTAAAGATAATATCTAAAACACTCAAATGGCTGCAAGAAAGAACTTTATATCTCTTTGCTACTTCCTCGTTGTGCTGGAACAATGGTAGGGTTTTGTATAACTCAAGTGGCTCACCGCCAACTTCCACCACCTCTCACAAATCAAATGCCTTCAGGTAAGCATACATTTTGATAGCCCATATCGGGTATTTTCTATTGAGAAAGCAGGTAGGGAGGGTGTATTATTAAAGTTTGCTAATGTGAAGGAGGAATAAGGTTACGGTGGTTTTCTTCCTGAGAAGAAGAAGAAAGAGGGTAGTTAAAGTTTGTGGAACCCATGGTGAAGAGCAATAAATGTAGTAAAAAAATGATTTGTTATGTTGGATGCAATTATATGTTATATAATAGTAAAAATTGTTTAATTATGTCTAAAATTTTTATTTAAAATAAATTACACTTACATTTCGTGTCGTTTAAACTTTTCTGACATGACACTTGCGATTTTATTTTCTTATAATTTCAACCTGAAATTTTCTTCCAGGATCAAAATCAAATGGAGAAATGAAATGAGGAGGCATGAAGTGAAGATAGGTGACTCAAGAGGCAAGTGACTTGAGTGATACTGCTTGTTATTTGAACTGGGATGCACTCTGCCGGATTATGAGTCTAGTTGCTGTCTTCAAGTCCTCAAGCTCTGATTCAATCGCTTCAAAATTTTCTTTTTAACTTGTCTATGACCTTAATTCCCCTGATGTTCCTTGTGTTCATAGCTGATTTCCTTCATTACTGTCTTCATTCCATTCCTTCTCTGAATCACAAATATATGGTGACAAACGAAACACAATGTTTGATTTGAATTATGCAATGAACGCTCTGCTGTCGGTGAATGAATTCTTTTGCATAAAAAAAATGTGTTGAGGCAGGTAAGGACAAATGCCTTGCGAAATATCGGTCGGGCTCGTGCGAATTGTCGTTCTTTTTGTTCGATGTCGTGCGATCTCTCTAGTGTCTCGCGAGTGCCTGCTTGACTTTTTCATCGAACGCAGGACACTTAGTCAACAGATCGAACGAAACAGGTGAAAACATAAAGCCGTTACGCACACGTAAATGGAGCACAGGGTAATACTTTCACCTATGGTCGCGCGACTCCTTGGCCTTTATCGACCGATATCGCGCGACAACGCGAGATTCGGTACCTTTCCAACAGCTTCTGTTCACGCATCAAATCGTTCCTTGGGCAATTTGTTTTTTTATATATATATATATATATATACATGTACGTGCATATACATGTATATGCACATACAGAAGGAGGAGGAAACCAAAAGGCAATTTATCTCAGGAAACAATGGAGCCATTGACGTTACGAGGCCGTATGCAGATGGCGGCGCTAAGGAAACAGCGTTCCAAATCGAAGACTAAGCATGTAAGATTAAACTTGTATTTCGGTTTGTTACAATTGATGCTGTGTCATTATTTTTAGTCGTAGCTAATAAGGAGAAGTTGTGATTCAGAGAAGGAATGGAATGAAGACGATGCAGGAAAGCTTCAAGAGGTTGAAGATGGAGATGGAGGAAATCAGCGAAGAACAGAAGAACATCAGGGAAGGGCAAAGACAAGTTAAAGAAAAATTCGAAGCGATTGAATCAGAGTGTGAGGAATTAAAGAGAGAAACTAGGCTCATAATCCAACAGAGTGCCAGGACTCAGGTTAAACTGGCTCTCATGTTCCGCATTCTCAAAGCAAGGGAAGCCGGCGACTTTAATATCGCTGCCCATTTCACTGAGATTCTTCGGTTAGTTTCTCAATGTTGGTTTGTGCTTGCTTTCTTTTCATGGCTATTAATTTATGTAGGAGATGATTGGAAACATCCTGGAATTCATGCTATTACTCAATTAACAGTATATTAATGAACATACAGCCCTGAGGAGATAATGCCTTAAAAGCACCTCATTACAACCATACTTCAGATCACAGCAGCATTTGTAATACGACCAGCCATATCACCTTACCCTATAGCATGTAAAACATAACCACATGATTCAGAAACCCCAATAGATACACAGCCTAAAGAACAAAGCTCATAACAGTAGATAATGATTCTGCAACCCCAGTAAACTCATAACTCAGCATACCAACATAGCCCCAATTAAACTGTTATTTAGCCTAAAGAACAGCCTCATAAGCAAGAAAAATAACAAGCAGGCCATAAAGTTACTTTTTTTATTTTGACAAGTATCAATCGTGAATAATGGACAAAACAAAAAAAATAAAAATTACAAGTTAATGGGTGAGCTATCCGAGCTCGCCCTTTTTCTTGACCAATCAATCAAATTTGGGTTCAAAGATTACAAAATCAATCTTCTGAACCACTTGCTACAAAGACTGTCATCGGATGCTCTCTGCAGCCGAGATAAAATCATCTAATAATTAGTTTATTCAAATGTCTCTTTTCCTCCTTTACGTTCCTTTCAAAAGATCTGGATTGCCTTGTAAAAGAAACTGTATCCCCCAAGACAGATTAACTTGATGGCTTCTTTTCCCAGAAGCCTGTGAAGGACCTGGCCCGTTGCCACCACCCCAGTTGTTGTTGTTGTTGTTGTTGTTACTAGATGACTTAGAATAATAAAACCAACCAGCCAATTTAACTCATGCGTACTTCATTCTTTTTCAACTGAATAAGTAGTCTGGAATTCATATCTTCTTTGCTGATTATAGGGTTTTGTTTCTAGAAAGAACAGCTATATATTTAGAAAGTTGTTTGAGACATACATGATTCCATTGATTCCCTTGCAAACATTTCTTAATGAAACGAACTGCCTTTTTCCATCACAGGATTTATTATCATGAATTCACGATATTAATTTTCTGGGTGCAAGTGATACTCTTTTGTAAGCTTGACGAACTTTCTTTTCTTATGCAGTGCAATCGTTGGAAGGGAGAAGGGGGAAAGGGAAGCTGACAGTTGAATTGCAGGGATGAACTTCCTCCACTCTGCCGCTTTATAGTTTTTAAGGAATAAGATTGTGTGTGATAATGAAGTGGCTGCTGTCTGTAAGCATAGCCTCTTGTTATCAACAATCATGTTTTACCAACTACTTTGTTTCATGTATGGTATTATGACAACTTTACTTCAAATTATCAAATGTGTGCTTCTTGTTTGCGAAGTCCTTATGGAATACTCTCATTTCTTCGTTATCAAACTAGCAAGTAGATTAAAAGTTAAAATTAGTTAAATATATGTACATTTGTTAATCCACTTTCCTCCCTCCTGTGTGCAAACTTACAATATCATGCATTTCTTAACTTTCTTTTTGCCACAACAGAAAGGAGGAAAAAAGGTTGAAATCAACCCCTAGATGTGTTGTACATGATGATTTTTCTCAAAGATACCTAAGCTTTCGCTAGAGACATGTCCTGGCGAGAACCTGAGGTTGAGGGAGGTCTTTCAACTTGGACATGATAATAATAATAATAATAATACTCCAACCGCGAGTATGATCACATAATTGCACTATGCAAGTGAACATAAGCGGAATCGTTGAATAAACCTTACAAAAGAAAAAATGCATCCATGCCACAACTGGTGTTTACCTCTCTTTTCCTATAAGAGAAGATGATACATTTCAATTAAAACAAATAACTTCGGTTGAAATAGGGAATGCACAACCAAATTACAAAAGGGTCATTGCGATCAAAAGGGCTGTGAAAGCTACATAATGACCACTGGCTATCGAAATTAAAATGTCTGCATGCTGTTGGGCAGCCAAACACGAAACACCTGTCAGGCTTACACTACAGTAATCTCTTTTCTCACATCAATAGCTTCCAATTTGCTTTAACAAACTACAAATAAAGGAAATTAACATGCAACTGTTCATTACACGATCCTCAGGTCACTATTGTAATCCTAAAATTTGAAATAGATCAACAATCTTAGAATATAGGCAATCCAACACTAAGCACCAACAATAACACTAATTGCTCAATAAACATACGAGAAAGAACAATAAGATCATTCAGCTACCATAAATTTTGCAGTCTAATATACAAGTTTATCATTCAACCAGTCGTGCTTAACACTTACGAAAACTAAAACAGAAACGAAAGACAGTTACATACTAAAACTTTTATTGCAAGAAAAATAAAATGGAGGGGGAGGGGGAAACGAGGGGAACAAATGTGTGAAAAGCACTAAACAGCAGGATCCCACATACCCATTTGAAAGATATTTCCTTTCTTCGTCATTTCACAAAATACAATTTTTCCTGGTTCAATCAAACATCCAAGTTCTCCATTTGAAGGCTGCTCTTGAGAGGCACATACTCCCCAAGATATCCACCAAGATGATCATGTAAAGCACTCTTATCAATTCCCTGATGATGATAACTCTTACAAACATAGTAAAATACACTCTGCACCAACAACCCCACCAGATTCACTATCACCAAAACTCCAACCAAAAATCCCCCGACCACAATTCTCCCAAAAACCCCATAGCTTTCTCCTCCATGTACCACCACCATCCCGAAAATACCCCCAATCAAAGCACAAATTGCCAAATATCCAAAAACCAAAACGAAAGCCATCTTCACCCTCCCTTTCAACAACTCGTAGCTCTTCTTCATTGCTGCAAATCCGTAAACCGGTTCAAGCACCGACACCACACTAGCCAAATGCCATAGAGCCGTGATGTAAACATGAACACCCAAGAAGAGCACCACAATTACCATAAACGCCAAGAACGATAAAATGGTATTCCGGGAATCAATGGCTATGACAAATATGACCAAGAAAGCAATCAACAGGGCATTGTAAACAAACATCAAGATAGAAACCCATGTGAAAGTTATAAAAAGGCGCTTAAAAACCTTGGGTATGGCTGAGATCGTTGAAGAGAAAGAGACTGGCTTTGATGTGTAGAGCGAAGCAACTGTAAAGACAACTGCAGCAGTCGATAATAGAGAGAAGGCGAAGAGGAAGATGAGGTAAAAGAACTGGAAGGTGAAGAGGAGGGTCCATTCGTGACGGGTTTGGGCCGGGTCGGCAAATGGACGGGATTCCAGTTGAGCCAAGATTGGGTGGGTGAAAAGAGAGTGAGCTAAAATGGCAAAAGAGAGAGGAAAAATGAGAGCCAAGGTGATGAGATAGAAGGTTTTTGGGGATCTTTTTGGGATTGCAATTGATTCTCTTAGGATATCTGGTATGGACAAGAACTGAAGCTCTTCCGGCGCTAGATCCATGACGTTTTCAAGGCTATAATCGGGAAATTAAAATCTGGGAATGCAAGAATTTCAGGGAATCGAAAGAGGGGCTCAAGATTTGGGGGGTGAGCTGAAGAAGACAATGTGCAGATCGTTGAAGAGAAGGAAGATGAGGAAATGAAAGTCGGTAAACGATATCGGGTGGCAATTTGAGGGTACTTTGGAGAATTCAGACAACTATTTATTTCTGTCTTACCATCAATAAATTATTTAATTATTGAATTCAAATAATCCCATTTGCTTTGCTACTATGAATAAGATTTTCTTTTCCAAATTATTCTTACTAAGATTAATTAGTGATATAATGTCATCAACAATTCCATTCCATTAAAATAATTAAGTAGTCAAAATATTTGAAATTAATTTGGTGTTTAATTTTATTATAATATTTTTTATTTTTTTAAATTGTGCATTCAATTTATTTTCAATACTTGAAATTCTTAAAAAAAAAAGAAAAATAAGAAGGCCACAAAGTGGGGCCGTAAAGATTGGGCTTAATAATCCAAGAACTGGCCCAATTAGACTACGATGGATCCACCAAAACGCTTCTATAACGGGGGAAACGATGTATAAACGTACCCCCCCGGGAACTAAGAACTAACCGAAGCCATATCGCAGGAGTGAAGAAGATCGAGGTAAGCTCCTTCTCAGATCTGTGTACCCCTCGAGCTCAATCGTTAATTCGGAGGACGAAATCTGTAGATCTAAATTTTGCATCTTTCGATTTCATTGCATTCCATGTTTCCAACCCTTCGAATTGGTGAAGGCTGTATTCAGTCGGAGCTGTTTTTTTTTATTCTTTCCCGTGGTTTCGCCTAATTTTCGTTTCTTTCATTTTCTTGGCTGCCAAAAGCTGCAATTGGATTTTTAATATTTGGCATTTACGTGCATGGTTGCTGATATAGATCTGAGGTGGTCGATGTCTTTGCTGACCAGATCTTTTGATTCGTTTTTCGTTTTTGTTTTCAGATTTACTGTATTTCTTATATATTTTTGAATTTCGTTCGGCTTTTCGTTTATTTTTATCTTGATTCCCGCTGTTATTTTTTTTTTTATCTTAACTTGATTTTCATTGTCTACTAGGTTCTCTGATTAAAGCTTCAATTTTGGTATTGACTGCCTAGTTTGCTTCTCGATACGCCAAGATGGTATAGATCTTGTTTTCATTTTCAATCCTGCTTCTTTATTAGTATTCTGATTTTGAATGAATTCTCTGTTAAGTTGTTCTGTGATGTATGTGTATCAAATGAATTGTGGGATGGTTTTGGAGAAATACTGAACTATTCCTTACAAATTTAGGAGGTTCATGTTCTTTTTTCTGCATTTATACGATCATTGCTTCTTTGCCTCATGGCCATCTATTAACTTGATCTTCACTACCAGCATATTTATTATTGCAATTCTCTCTTCTTTGGCTTATTTAAGTTTTCTCCCAGCTTTCCTGGTCAGCACTGATGTTAGTTTTGTTCCTGCTTATTTCTGTTTTCTTAAAATAAATCTTTCAGCATTTGTTTCTGTCCCCCTTACGAATGATAACACATATGTGTAGAAGTGCTTTTCTTATGGCTTGCTTCTGATTTACCCTTTAATTTGGGTATTTAGGTTGTACTCGCTGCTTCTATTATAAGCAAGTCTGGCAAAGGTGAGTTTCATGCTTGCTCATTATAGTTGTTTCTCTTGTGCCATTGTGATTAAAATTACATTGTTGAGTGAAAAAATTTTGTTGTTTTCACTGACATTTTGCCCCTTTTTTCAGTGCTTGTCTCTAGGCAGTTTGTGGACATGACTCGCATAAGAATTGAAGGTCTGCTTGCAGCTTTTCCTAAGTTGGTGGGCACAGGAAAGCAACACACATATGTTGAGACTGAGAATGTGCGTTATGTTTATCAACCAATAGAAGCTCTTTATTTGCTTCTTGTAACAAACAAACAGAGCAACATTCTTGAAGATTTGGAGACTCTGAGACTGCTCTCCAAGCTGGTATGTGTTAGCTGCTCTTTGATTTCTTTTCTATCTTTTAAAATCTATGAACATAATATGCAAGAGTAAAGCATTTGTTTCTTTATTTCTTTGATCTTCCTTGAGTTTTGGAACTTGACGTGTATCTATAGTTGTACAAACATCAGGTGCAAATATAATCTCAATTTCCTTTTCCTCTATGTGTTCTTGGCTGCTCATTCCTTGTCACATTTGTATCTCATGAAGTTTTGCTGTTGCTTGAGGCATATTCAAATTTTAGCCTTTGTATTATCCTTGTCTCAGCTATGTAGAACAGAGCATTTATTCGATATCTTAAATTTTTCTAGGTACCTGAATATTCTTACTCTCTAGATGAGGAGGGTATTGGAAAGACTGCTTTTGAGCTGATCTTTGCTTTTGATGAAGTCATCTGTCTTGGGCACAAGGAAAATGTGACTGTTGCACAGGTTAAGCAATACTGTGAGATGGAGAGTCATGAAGAGAAGTTGCACAAGCTGGTATTGCAGAGCAAGATTAATGAAACTAAGGATGTCATGAAGCGTAAAGCTAGTGAGATTGAGAAGAGCAAGGTATATGTTTTGCAATGTTCTTGGCTTTTGTTCTAAGTTTGTGTCTCCTTCAATCGCTTCTGTTATATGGTCTATTGATTCCTGTTGTGTAATCTGCAGATTGATAAGAATAGAGGTGATAAAGGAGGGTTCATGTCAATGGGCTCTGGACGTATTGAAAGTAGCTTTAGTGATGTGAGCCTTTCTAGTAGTGGAAGTGGCTTTGGAAGTGGTTCTGCGTTTGGATTAACCACTGAAGTTGATTCCTTCTCTACCAAGCCAAAAGGTTTGTCACATTAGTATGCCGCTACATGTGTTGGATTTTAATTTGTTTCTCATTTTTTTACAAATTGGTTATACTTGCTTTACTGTAAGTCCATAATAAAAATACAATGTTTTTCACTTTTCTGGACATGTTTCATATCAATTGTTTTTCAGAATTCTTATTTATGTTTCAGAATATATTCTGACCACATGCTCATAATGTTAGGCCGCCAACCTTCATCTGCAACCGCTCCTCCTAAAGGTCTTGGCATGCAGCTTGGTAAAACACAAAAAACAAACCAGTTCTTGGCATCCCTGAAAGCAGAGGGTGAACTGATAGTCGAAGATGTGCAGCCAAAGGCAGGTCAGTCCAGAGTGGCTGCACCTCCTCCAACTGATCCCATCACTTTGACTGCTGAGGAAAAACTCAATGTCACACTGAAAAGAGATGGTGGAATCAGTAACTTTGATGTTCAAGGGACCTTGTCGCTTCAAATTCTTAACCAGGAAGATGGACTCATCCAAGTTCAGGTAACAGTTTGGTTTTTACTGAATAAAGACTTTGTGTGAGAAATTCGTAAGGTTGCATCTTTCAAAGATGTTGACCTCAAAATTATACTTTCCTGGTAAATCAGCAAGAAGTTTTGTTCAGTTCGAATCTTGGGGATGGGTGGTTGCCCATTTGGCA
The DNA here is from genome assembly GCF_053813885.1 of Theobroma cacao. Classification (NCBI taxonomy): domain Eukaryota; kingdom Viridiplantae; phylum Streptophyta; class Magnoliopsida; order Malvales; family Malvaceae; genus Theobroma; species Theobroma cacao. The sequence goes on from NC_142640.1 coordinate 455,910, forward strand.
CCCAAAATCAGTATGATTTCTTTATTGAAGAATGTGCTTTGTAGAGACCAGAAAGCGGGCCTTCCCTTTCTACTGTTTTCCATATTTTTCTAGGCCAATATCTTTTGTTGGGCCATGGATGTGATTTAAACTATTCACATTACTCATGACAGAATACTACTTTCTCTTTTGTGCTTCCTTTTTTTCCCAATTATGTTGCCTTCCACCTGGCCAATATCCAATCCCTGGTTGCATTAACCTTGCATAATGGTATTACTTGCCATTGAAGGACATACCACTTCCTCCTCGTATTTCACTCCATTACATGATAGGACTCATGTTATCCTCAAAGTGAATCATACCTTTTTTCTAATGCCTTTACACTACTGAATTTACCATTTTTCTTTAAAACTTTATTTTCAGATTGAAAATGGCAGTAATCCAGGCATTCTTTTCAAGACGCATCCTAACATGAACAAGGAGTTGTTTTCCAATGAAAACATTCTAGGGTTGAAGGACCCTAATAGGCCTTTCCCCACTGGTCCAGCTGGAGATGCAGCTGGTGTTGGTCTTTTGAAGTGGAGAATGCAAAGTGCAGATGAATCAATGGTGCCATTGTCCAGTGGGTTTCAAATCTAATATCCTCTGTTTATTCTTGGTATGCATAATCACTTTTGTAGGCTTTGATGGTTGATATGATTTTTGGTGTGTTGCAGTCAACTGCTGGCCCTCAGTTTCTGGAAATGAAACTTATGTCAGCATTGAATATGAAGCTTCATCAATGTTTGATCTGCGAAATGTCGTTATTTCTGTACCTCTTCCTGCTCTTCGGGAGGCACCAAATATCAGGCAGATTGATGGTGAATGGAGGTAAATGGAAACCATTTCAAGATGTTGCAAAATTTATTTTTTTTGGCCCCATTAGATGGATAAACTCAATTCAACTCAACTAGGCCTTAGTCCTGAGCTCATTGGGTATATTTTCATAAGATGTTACTGACAAACTTTGGGCATATTGTGAAAACACTATGATGTTAAAGTTGGGAACAGCTTATATGTGCACTATAATATTTGTGCTGTCTTGTTTGTCTTGCAGGTATGATTCCAGAAATTCCACCTTAGAATGGTCCATACTTCTCATAGATAACTCTAACCGCAGGTCAGTGCATATTTTTAAACACTGCAAAACATGTTGCATGAGATCATTTTGATATGCTTTTGGTTGATTGTAAGTGTTTGTTTCCTGTTGACTTATTGGCAGTGGATCGCTGGAGTTTGTTGTGCCTCCAGCAGATTCATCAGCGTTCTTCCCCATATCTGTCCGTTTTTCAGCCACAAGTATATACAGTGACCTGAAGGTTTGATATGCCATTGTTTTGTTACTGTTGTTTGTTTTTGAACATGGGATTGAATCATATTTGTGAAGGCTTGTGTGTCAGCTAAACCGTGCTGTTAAAATTTGTAATTACTTAAATGGGTTGTTCCTTACGGGAGAGAAATGCTGTTGCAGGTGGTGAACGTGATTCCCCTAAGAGGTGGAGCTCCTCCCAAGTTTGCCCAGAGGACAAATTTGATTACAGAGAATTACCAAGTTGTGTGAATGATATTTCGAAGTGTAATAATAGGTTTGTGAGTGAGTTGTGCACTTTGAGAGCAAAGTTGAATGATTCAAACAAGGGCTCCTTTTTGCAGCTTTTACAAAAAAATTTTAAGATCACAATTTTATTGTTCTAAAAATTTCTTTATTCCATTATACTAGTATAGCTTGTATTGTAGTGTAGTGTATACTCTTTTTCACTCTTATATTTTGTCCCCGTCCTCAGAGTCAGTAATTTTATCAATTTACGAGTCAAATGAAATAAATGACGAGAGTTAAGCATGAATGATATAAAAAAAATATTGATATCGATTTAATTGAGTTAATTATATTTGATTCTTCGGTTTTATTATTTAATTAATTGATTTGGATGAAATTTGATTTTTATGCTCGCGGTATTAAATGATTATGATAGACCGATTATTTCAGTCCCCCGTTTTTTATGTCTACCCACAACCTCTTTCTCTAGCAACAGGTCTAAGGTCTAATTTCTTGTGTTTTCTACGTTGAGGTGACCGAAACTTACAACTCCCAAAGGTTCAGAAAGAGGAGCTTCTCTGTTGGCTACCCATACGACAGTCCTAGTATATACATACTTTGTTGTTTCTGGACTGAAAAATCCCAATTCAAAGCTGAGACAAGAGTTTCCACGACTGTCTACTGTAGACGCTCCTATAACACAAGAAAAGAAACAAGCACGGGAAAAGCTGTATTAAGAAGCCTTAATTCCTTTGGTTTCTCAATTTCAAGTCTTGCATCTTTTTTTTAGAATCTTTTTTTTTTTTTCCAAATTGATGACGGTAATGCATAATGCAGGGAGGAAAGTAGAATGGAATCGATTAAGTATTTGATGTGCCCTTTTGTAGTTTTGCCAGAATTTGGAAAAAGTATCAGGAAAGTATCTAACTTAGCCGCTAAAAGTTATGGATGATGGCCTAAACCAAATTGAACCACCCCCCTCCTTCCCCTCAGTTTCAATGTTTGTTTGAACTTTCAAATTAATTTCCTGCACCACATACTCAGCAGCCTGTTATTTTGATGCTTGCTTTCCCTGAATTGCTCATTCTTGGTGTTATTGTGTAGCCTGGCTATTATAATTTCCTTGTTGACTTACATGGTCTTCATTCCTGCTGCAATCGAATCAATTTAGAGGGATTCCAACATGAGGTGTAATTGATCCTCTTGCAAGCTACTTGATGCTGAGCCAATCTGCCGAACTGAGTCGTTTTTGGTGTTAGTGTTCCAGTTCGCAGGTTGCCATTGTTTATCTGCTGACTTGGTTAAATTTGGTTATGGTGCTTACCGAAGCTCGTCATGTGCGGGTTTGTTTGTGTTGCCAGATTCCATGTAGTACAGCTAGTCCGACCTCGTGTGCTAGCCTATGCTTCTTTTTGGACAGCGGAACACTGCTTTAACGCAATATTTTAATGAAATCCCACTTTTGGCTGAGAAATATATATATAAGATGTATGATTTTCCAAGACAAATAATCTTGGAAATGGCTTTCTGTATTAGCTAACAAAGAGCCAACGAGAAGGAAACCACAGAACTAGCTAGTTTGATAACAGAGAGCCAAAGTAGAGGAAAATATTGTGAAAAGAACAATGGATGAGAATATGATTGAGAAGGAACCCACAGAACAAACAAAAGGAAAGGACAATGAGTCAAAGTTATATATTAGTTTTGCCTGATTACCTGAGATCATTAATTGAGATTCTCGCGTCAAACACAACAGGTTGGGGTGGGGAGTGAAGTGATATCAGTTTATCAGTTGCAGATTTCGAGGCTCTAAATCGACCATCCAATTATAGATACTTAAAACGAATTGTTCATAGAGAATGTCAAAATGGAAGAAATTAAGTATCTTTTGGCATGCACCTACATATTTTTATTTCACTTCAGGTAAGGTTCAATTTATGGTGGATTATTCTTTATTCGAGTTTAGAATAGCTAAGGTTAGGTACCTTTTGGCATGCATCATAAGTTGCCAAAGTGCACTAGACATTGCACGTGCCTGAGATTCTTCCATCACTGTTCATTTTACAAAGTAAAATTCTTCACACCGTCACTATTATGTTACATTTTTCTATTAATGCGTATCAATATATTATTTAATCATATTTGATTATATATATTATTATTAGTTGAGATAAACAAAAAAAGATTATATTATCATTGACGAATGATATATGCATGAAATTAAGCTTCATCAATCATCCTGTACTTAAAAACAAAAGTAAAAAACTTCATTTCATGAGTGTTCATAATTTTTTAATTTCATCTATAAATGGTGTATTATGTTTAGATTTTAAGTTTTTGTTTTTTTTCTCCTCAATAATCTTTATTAATTAACTAAAAAGAAAATTCAAAACAGTACTATATACTGTCTAATTTACTCTTATATTAATTTACTGTGTTAATCTTATTAATTTATTCTTATCTAAACAAACAGTAGTATATTCCTGAAAATACATTATGGAAGTCTAAAATTGAACTGAAAAAACGAACAAGACCAAATTAAGCTTTTAACACTAAACAGGACCTTTAACAAGAGCTTGAACAGTTCAAATCATGCTAAATGACAAATGACAAAAGGACACTACTTGGTCAAAGTTCACCGACATGACTTGCCGAAGACAAGAAAATGAAACAAAACAAAAACCCCCGCACGTGTTGGGAATAAACATAGGAACATGGGCCGCCTACGATCCTTTTTCTTTCACGAATTGTGTTTCTGGAAAGAATCTCACTGATATCGACACAAAAAGTCGTATCGAACGGAGTTATAAGATAGATAGACAGTTAATATTTTAAAGAGAATGCACCACCAACGTTGAAATTTCCATTAGCTTTGGGCCAAAGAAACTGTACATATACAACAAAAGCAAGCAAAAACCTACATGATGTTATACACATTGACACAGAGCAATAAGTATAAATGGAAGAGGCAGCACAGCAAAGTTCCGGAATCAACGTGGAAATCCGAAAAGCGAAGACAGAACAACACCGCTCCATGAGGACCGGAGAAGGTCGAGACAACACCAGGACAACCCAGTTTGGAGTAGCCAAGAGAGTCCAAAAGCATTAGAATAGCAAACTTAGATTAAAGACAACACCGATCACCAGAAGCAGCTCAATAATTTTGAAGATCTAAAGTTAAATATTCAAATAAGATATTTTTTTATTAAAATTGAAAAAAGATTATTACAATTTTTAATTAAATTTATACTTCAAGAAATCAACTATCATTTAAAATAGAGACAATATAACAATATAATATAAACTCTAAATTAAAATAAAAAAATTGTAAAAATTAAAACAATAATACATAATTGTTGAATATTTATTACAAATAGCAAATGAAGCTTAAGATTTTATGAAAATAATAATATAACAGACTTCTAACATATTTTTTGGAGAAAAATTGAAGGTAAAAAGAAGATAGAGCAAATGAAAAAAGAAGAATTCAAAAGTAAATATTATAAATTGAAAAAAATAAGATAATTGGTTTTACATATATGAAAAAATAACTGTTAAAGATTATTAAATATATATTACCATTAATTGATTGCAAATAGGAAAAATAGTTGAAAAAAAAAGCTATTAAAGATCATTAAATATATATTACCATTACTTGATTAGAAATAAGAGAAATAGTTAAGAATTAATAATATTGTAAGAATTGAGAAGTGATAAAAAATATAGATTTATTAAGCACGTAATTAAGAAAGTGAGAAAATATATTATTTTATTAATTATTTTGATTTTTATATGAAAAATGAGTTAAATAGTTGAGGATAAACAAGTATGTGAAAGAGAGAGAAAATAAATATTTATCAGACTTGAATGATATGTATATATTTTAATAATTATACTAATTTTTGTATTTTTGATATAATTAATTACATTATTATTATAAAATTAAGAGGCCTATTAAAAATTTGAGGCCAAAAGCCACCGCTTTGGTGGGTTTACCCTTGAGCCGGTACTGCCGATCACTATTTAATTTAATTAAAGATTAGAATAGCACCAAAAGCATTGTTTGGTGTTCCAATACGTCGAGATCACAGCACATGCACGTAACGCAGTTTCCCAGCTTTTGGAGTCGGGAAATTTGCATTGAAAGTCGGAAAACCTGGAGAAGCTTATGTGGCAAATTTCGTAGTCAGCACATGACACATGGCACAACAAGTTTTCCTTTTTTCTGATGGTAGATCGACATTGGCATTTTGAAATTAGAAGTCATTCAACTTTTGTTTGTATATATGTCACCAAACAGGAATTCCTAGTCAATTTTCAGTTACAGAGAACAACGGAAGGAACGTGCAAAGCTGTCTAATGGTTTGAGTTCCTCCTCTTTGCATGTCAAATGTTGCAGCTGTAATCAATTAAGGTTAGTTGATTAACAAAAAACGACATTTCACGTGACGTCTAAAATTAAGATAATGGAGATATAAAGCAATTATATCGGTTTTCTAATATTTGATAAAATTATGTCATTTTGAGTGAGGAAAATAAAAAAAGTAAACATGTAATTTCATCTCAATTCTAATATAACCATGCGAAATAAACCATTAGGAAAATTTGTATGTGAGGTGAGGAGAACAAAAGACGGTGTTTGCCATACGTACACTCTTGCAACTTATTATGCATGCATGTCTCCTGCCCGACCACAGGGCGCCATTTGCGTTGATATTTCCTATATTGGGATTGGGATTTAAAAAGACAAGTAAAACATTAAACTAATTAAAAATGCTGCGAGGTTTAATTCTCTACGTGTAATTAAGGAAAAACAAAGATGGTAATTGTAATTGTAAGTCTATAAATAGGGTCTCCAAGTCTCAAATTAAGGTAGGGTAGGTCTTCAAAACCTCTTTGTCTTTCGAGGAAACCTTAGCCATTGTGGTACATTGAAGCAATGTCCAGTACTAGTGGTCAAGGTATTCCAGACACATTTCCACCTAGGACCACAACCTCAAGACCACCTCCAGGTTCCGGAGGTGGTAGCACAAGTAACACTGATGTTAAAGATGCTGTGCCACCTAGAACCTCCACCGCTGCGCATGCAAGATGGTGCTGCTTCATGTCAGAACGAGGTAAGTAAAAAGGATAAAAGAGAGTAATGCAATTTTGTCTGGTTTTAGATTTTCCAACTATTTTATGACATTTATCTTTTATGAATGATCATATCATCGGACATTTTGCTTTTCTCTACAATAATAACATCATGTAGTCTTAAGTCCGTGTTTGCTTTGGTGTGCAAAATATGTAGCATATTTCCAAAATGATGCCATAAGAGATCATGTATACTCATGTATATATGTTTCCTGGAGGACAGGTGCTGCCTAATAAAGGACTCCGAAATGAGGCAGACAAGCTCAAGGCAGGCTGTCAGTGACCAAACCGGGAACTTCTTGATGCAGTTTGTATGAGCTGAATTTGGTGTTTGATATTCCTGTTAGTAATAAGGTGGGTAATGATGTACCAACTCTCCTGCCTGATAGAAAAGGCTTGAGATTTCTTTGGCATTTCTGTAATTTGTCAACTCCTTTTTTAATCAATATATGACACTTCGACATGGTGCGTTTTTTTTTTTTTTTTTTGGTTTAGCCAAATTTTGACTATAACATGAGAGGCTGATGCAACCGATGTTAATCTTTTATGGAGATACAATAAAATTGCCCTATATAAAAAAAAAGAATTTGCTTTTTTTTAAAAAAATTGTTGTGCCAAAAAAAAAAGTCATTTGTACAATCATGTGTAGAGTATTTCATCAGGCCTAAAGATGTAATGTTGAAGCTTTTAAATTCATGAATATGCATGTTCTAATTGTGAAGTTAAAATTCAAAATATAAAAACTTCAATTTGGGTTCTCTCTCTCTCTCTCTCATAAATAATATAATATATATGATATTATAAATATTTTAATATGATATTATAAGTCTAATATAATATAATATAATATAAATGGAAAAAAAATCAAGTCTTCCCCTACAGCATATTGAAAGTCTCTGTTGAAAATGGAAGGCGATGAGGTGCAATGGCCATTTACGGTGAAAAGGGGTCATCTTACAAGGCAGAGGGGGGAAGGAATACAGAGGTGTCAACTTCTGCTATGAAGCTGAGTGAGTGAGGCTGTTTGAGTAAGAGGAGAGGATAAAGAGGGAGCCTGTAGATATCAGTAGAGAGCAGAGAGTCCGCAACAGGATGGAAGAGCGAAAGAAGAAGAAAGAAATAAGAGAGGGGAACAGGGCGAAAAGAGCTTGGAGGCTCAAGAATCGAGGTTATTGCGGAGGGGAGTTAGTTAAGAAAGGAAAGCTATGTTTGTTGAATGATTCAAGTCATTGGGTTTATTGGTTTTTTGGTAATCTGTGGCTTTTGCTTTATGGTTTGAAATGGGATTTTGAATTACTTAATTTGTAATTGAAATAGAATTTGTGGTTTTGGCATAGGCGGGCACCTTGGGGTGGGTGTGAATGTTTGGAAAGCTTGAGGGTAGTTTGTACAGGGTAAAGGCAGATTTGGGTTTGGGATATTTCTGCTTGGATGGTGGACTTTTATATATGGGGTTCAATGTTGGGGTTTTATGTATAGAGGCCTGAAGATGGCAAACTGCTTTTATGTCCCTTTATAGTGGGTTGCAGCTTTGAGCTAACCTACATTTATTGATAAAATTTCCAATGGTATATAAAAAATAATAAGAAAAAAAAGGTCACAGCGACCATGATCGGAATGGGCAAGAACGAAAAACTAGAAAGAAGGATCGGGCTAGCTAGAGACAAGACGGATGGAAGAGAAAAAGAAAAGCCTCACACGACAGAATTAAGAGAGGGGAGTGCTTATTGAAAGTCTCTGTTGAAAATGGAAGGCGATGAGGTGCAATGACTATTTACGGTGGCAAGGGGTCATCTTACAAAGCAGAGGGGGGAAGGGATACGGAGGTGTCAACTTTTGCTATGAAGCTGAGTGAGTGAGGCTGTTTGAGTAAGAAGAGAGGATAAAGAGGGAGCCTGTAGATATCAGTAGAGAGCAGAGAGTCCGCAACAGGATAGAAGTGCGAAAGAAGAAGAAAGAAATCAGAGAGGGGAACAGGGCGAAAAGAGCTTGGAGGCTCAAGAATCGACGTTATTGCGGAGGGGAGTTAGTTAAGAAAGGAAAGCTGTGTTTGTTGAATGATTCAAGTCATTGGTTTTTTGGTAATCGGTGGCTTTTGCTTTATGGTTTGAAATGGGATTTTGAATTACTTAATTTGTAATTGAAACAGAATTTGTGGTTTTGGCATAGGCTGGCACCTTGGGGTGGGTGTGAATGTTTGGAAAGCTTGAGGGTAGTTTGTACAGGGTAAAGGCAGGTTTGGGTTTGGGATATTTCTGCTTGGATGGTGGACTTTTATATAGGGGGTTCAATGTTGGGGTTTTATGTATAGAGGCCTGAAGATGGCAAACTGCTTTTATGTCCCTTTATGGTGGGTTGCAGCTTTGAGCTAACCTACATTTATTGATAAAATTTCCAATGGTTTATAAAAAATAATAATAAAAAAAAGGTCACAGCGACCATGATCGGAGTGGGCAAGAACGGAAAACTAGAGAGAAGGATCGGGCTAGCTAGTTGACAACACGGACGGAAGAGAAGAAGAAAAGCCTCACGCGACAGAAGATGAGGCTTCGCGAGAGCCAAGAAGGTCCCTGCTTATGAGGGACGAAAGTGGGGACGTGTTTGCATGGAATCTTTGTCTTCAAGAGGGGACATGGGGGGTTGGGTTTCTTGACTGGCTTTGTAAAGGACACGTGCTGCATCACAGCAGGTATGTAATAAGTGCTGAACCAGGGGTGCCAGTTGGAGGCGGCACATAAAGCTTGGCTTTCCTGGATCTGGTATTGGGTACGCGATTGAAAGAATTAAGAGAGGGGAGTGACTTATTGTATATGGCTGTCTGTATTTGCTGTAACAAGTCCTCCGCCAGCTTAAGGCCAAAGACTTGCACCAGCATTTCCTTTACCTGCTTGAATGAAATATACAGATTTTGTTGTGGGTGTGCAACCAAGCTGCTGACATCTTCGCTAAGGAAGGGCTCACGCGTGATAATGATTTATTGGAAAATTGCTGAAGGTTTGGCTATTATCTCTTCTTCTGACTGATGCGGTTTTTTCTGGATGTCCACTTCTCGGGTTTCTTCTGTATAGGCAGGTTTTGCTTCCTGGCATCGTGTTTTTTGAGGCTTTATGTGCAGAACCTGGTTTTTTTTCTTGGCTGGACTTTAAGCTTCTATCGTGCAGGGGATCTTTTTTGTTTTCAGTTGTTGTGTGATTATTGTTGGTCCTGTTAGGTTCATTTTGTTGCTGGATGTCGTTTGATCCCATTTCAACCTAAAATTTTGTCTTAAGATGTGTATTCTTTGTCTATTGACTCCTCTTTGGCTCAATTTCTGCCTTTCTTGGGCAGCTTTTGTAAAGCTTCTTTTTGAATGAAATGAATTGTTAATTTACAATATACATACACACACACACACACACACACACACAGATTTGGTTTTTCAAAAAAAAAAAATGTTGTTTTGTTAGCTGGAGTGAGGCTTGGTTTTTATAGCCATGATCTCCACAAGCTGTTTGGTTTGTATGGAGAAATGGAATGGGAATGGGTAGGTTTGTAAAGGAGGGTGTGCTTAGAGTTAGCGATCTGTTGGAAGTCCCTGAATGAGAGATTCTGGCCAATTGCCTTAATGGCAGATCCTACGTTGTTGGGTAGTTGTGATCTTACCGATAAGGGCTGCTTGTTACACAGCTTTGATCTGTGGCGTTTAATGGAGCTGGGTCCTCAAATTTCCAGGACCACTTGAGGGAGATGCCTCGGAGAGGCGGGTGCAACTGTGATAATACATGTAGGCGGGCTGTGTGTGTTGTTTCTTACTGAATGCTAGAGGCACATGAGCTGGCTGGCCTGATGGGTCTGGCAATTGATAAAATCTAGGTCCAATCTGGCTCTTGGTTTTGTTTATTTGCTCTTCTTGAAACTAGTTGCAGGGGTAGGCGTATTCATGCCTATTGGTATATAGTTTTGTGTTTTGTTGTACAGGGCAACAAAGAAATTACTTGGGACGTGTGTTGGGTTGTTTTTTTTTTTTTTTCCGAAAAGTGATTTATATTAACCTCTCAATTGGTATGTCATTTAGTCTCTTCTGATTCGCTAGAGATTCCCTATGGCATGAAGGAACCGATGTGTGTTGGGTTGTTTGTGAGGATGCTGTAATCTGTGGGTTGTTTTTTGAATCTGTAGGGACTGTTAGATTCGTGCAGGTTGTGTCCTTTTTGGGTTAGGCAGTATGAACCCACACGCAGCCTGACTCTTGTGTAAATGAGGAGTGAATGCAAGCCGCGTCAAGAAAGAATGAGGTGAAATATAGTGCAGATGAGAAGGGAAATGGTTTGACATGAAGAAAGGGGGACAATTTTCTTAACTCGGACGTGGCTTTCAGGTAAGTTTTCTAGGCTTTGATTTGGGGGAATGGACTGAAATGAAGTGCAAGTGGGGGTTGGAAGTCCCTGCATCCGCGTGTAATTTGTGTTTGTTGAAGGTGGGGTGTTGGTTTACAGTTTGTTAATTTTTTTGCTGATGTTCTAATCTGCTGGGTGATGCTTATGGAATTGTGCATGGGTTTGGCAAAATTAAGCTGGCTGGTTTCAAAGATGTGGGGTTCGGATTGGAAAGTTGGGCTTTCCTGCGGCTGGATTTATGAGTGTTCTATTGCTGGGATGTTGAGGGAGATGATAGGATGTGCTGGGGAGTCTTTTTTTTTTTTTTTTTTGTATGGTGCTTTTTTCTCATATGTGGATCGTTGTCATTGGTCTTCTGAGATTGGTTGTATGTTGGGGTAGATTGTACGACTGTTTCTGAGGTGGTTGTATGCTGAGGGTGGTTCTTCAATGAAAAGTTCTACTACCCTGTTGCTGATAGTCTGTGGGTGAATTTTGTATTTGTGGGTTGTTGAACCTAGATGTATTTGACTCCAAATGTTTAATTCCTGGTTAAGGGGATGAAAAAGCTATGTAGGGGAGCTATGTACTGGGTCATGGCTGTGCAGGAAGGTTTTCTGGTATTTTTGTTTAGCTTCAGGGCCCTTTGTGGCGTGTTGTATATGTTGTTAAGACTATGAAGGATGTGCTTGTTCTCATAGGTTTCTTTTTTTAATAAAATCGACCTAGCTTATCAAAATGAAAATATATATTATATATACAAATCTTCCCTTGTCAGATGCAAAGAACAAAAACTTTAAATGTTTTCGGCTCCCTTTCCACCACCAAATCACGTGGTTCCGAAGACCAAGAAGCAACATTTTTTTTTTCTGAATCAACTGATCATTGGCAAACTCACCGTGCACGAAGATTGAACTGCTCATAAAATATAACAGTTTGGACAGCTTACACTAGGTACTCAATGGATACCCGTTGCCATTTAGCATCACCCCCAAGAAAAAAACACATAAACATAGCACCATAATCACGCCATAACACACGTTAACCACTAGAAAGAGCTGGATGTTGTCTTCTCTGTGTCGCAACTGAATGAAGCGGAGTCACATCTGCCTTATTTCGAAGTTTTGGGCAAGCCTGCATACTATTAACCATATAGCTCCACAAGGGGAACTATTCCGGATATTGCAGTGCAGTGTTTTCATCTTAATACGCAGCGTGATTCGCAGGTCTTGAGCATTTATCACTCCACCAATTTTCCCTTTGCGATTATTTGTTTTTTCTGAACTAATAGATTAAGATTTATAAAATGAATGATTTATTCTATTATTTCGAATTGATTTTTTTATATTTAAAACTTAGGATTGAGTCTGTTTCTATCAGGAACAAATCCAGTTTCTTATTGAAACTTTCAAGAGTCTTTGATTAATTTTTTATGGTCCAAATTATGGAGTGAATTGGGCTTGGTAGATGGCATTGGTCAGGCTTCCATCAATGTTTAGTCAAATTGTAATTAAGATTAGAAGGAATTGATTTTTATTTGAATTGGGCCATAGATTACGAATCCATTTTTGTTCACGTCAGGGGATGAAGAATAGTTGATAAGGGCTACCTGCGGTTAAGGTGTCTTTCAGCTTTCACGGTGTTTAAATAGTCGATAAATCTACTATGTTTCTTGCGTGTTGTTAGACATGCTGTTTCTGACCGGTGAGGTTTGATGTTTGTCTTCTGTGTATTTATGTATCTGTAGAGGAGAAATTACCAGCACTCGATGAGTACAGTAGGACATGGCTTTACAAGGGCGTTGCTGATTTAGACGTGTGAATGTTATGATGTCCTGTGTTTCCCAGCGCAATAGTCTTGAGTTGTGAGGATGTCTTTCAGCTATTATCTACGAATAAAATGAATTTTTCGAGCAAAAAAAAAAAAAAAGGAAATCGCTTTGTCTATTTTTGTATATGCCTTATGGCTTTCGTCTGATTGATCATGGTGGTGATGCGTTGGTCGGGGGTGATCATCAGCCAGTATATTTTTCTTTACTGGTAATCCTCTGTTTTGTTGGGTTTCCAGGTTCTAGCCGTGTAAACAAGTCTTGTAACAGGGTTCATCGGGTGTAAAACCTGAGTGCTCCCTTACAATAAAATCATATTGCTTTTAGGAAAAAAAAAAGGAGTAATACCTCAGAGTCAAAGTATCACGAAAATGATCATATAGGATCATTTATTATGTAGTCAAATGATGAAAAGGATAAAATGAATTATTATAAATAAAAAATAAATTGTTAAAATGTTTTAAGGTTAATTTTTTGTTGATTATCGTATGTTTTCAAATGAAATTGATGTTTATTTTAATGATTTGATTTCTAGCTACAATGATTTGATCTATGTTCTGCTCTTGCCTTGTACAAATGGAAAATTAGCATTCATTGAGCAGTATGTATAGGCGACAGACAATCTGTACAGTAACAGTTGATCCAATTCTATGAGGTGTTAAGTGTACCGGTTGCCACAAATTTTATCTATGTATCTAGGTTATTAAACCAGCCGTCGTATCAATGTTTTGATGCTCAATAAGTTCCTATTTGACTGATAATTTTTTTTGCTTCAAACACAATAGGTTAGGATCGGACAGAAAAGTTGCATAAATTATGGAAAGTTGATTATGTAGGTGGACAGATGGAAATCTAAGGTAGGAAGGTGGAATCTCAGTCATATTTCCAGAACAACAAATGAAATGACAGAAAGCTTGGCCACGTCAGGAGTGCAACAGGATCAAAATCTGCTTTGGGTGGTAAGTGAAGATTGCTCAATTGACTGATAGTGTATTGAACTGGAGACTGGCACAGGGTGAATTCTGGTGTCAGGTACTGCATAAGGGTCGCATGTGTTCTTTTATCTTTGCTTTATCTGCTATGTTCTGATTGAAAACTGAAGGGCATTGCTGGTTTACTGTGTTGAATTGTGGTCTTTGGTGAGAGCGTATACCTGGATATGTTTTTGTTTTTGTTCAGGAGCAAGGTTTACTAACCTTGTGTTGATGGTGGGGCATATGTGTAAAGAGGGGATTGTTAATTGTTGTTACACACAGATTGTTACAGGTTTTTTTTTTTTTTGTGTCATGCATCTTTTGTATACAGGGAAAAGGGGTTTCTAAATTGAATCACCACACAGGCTTTTAAGATTATTACCTGCTGTTCTTCATTGAATTCTCACGTTCTGTCCATCACTGTGGTGTTCTTGTTCCTACTGGCTAGCTTGATTCTGCACATGTCCCTCCCGGTCTTCTCATGCGATTGTCATGCCTTCTGCTTCTTGTTTGGATATAAGGTTATTACCTGCTGTTCTTCATCAATATTCAGCTAATAAACGATATAAGGTTTAAGATCCGAAATGACAAATAATCCATAGTCAAATAGTGATTAACCATGCATGACTTTCATTTGTCTTAAAAAGGAGTAATTGATTTTTATTCGAAGCGGCCATCGATGATCATGAATCCAATTTTGTTAACGTCATGGAATAAAGAACGAGAGTAGAGGGAGGACAACCATTTTCCAATCATGTACCATGTTTGGATTGGTAGAATGGAAAGGTACGTATATGGGTGGATGGATGGATGTATATATGGTATTCCTTCCCTTGTTTGGATAGGCCATCAAAGGAGAGAAAACGAGAATGAAGAAAAGCCATCTTGCTGCCTTTTCCTCAATGTCGATTTTTCGATCTCTCCAAATTGGAAGGAATAGAAGAGAAAGTAGCCGTCAATTTCATTTCACCCTTGTAGAATATAAATTCACTCTTCAGTCTTCATATATATGGAAGGCAACATGTATGATATTATAATAATTAATCATTTGCTTGCCTTTCCTCCCTTGCAGAAGATAGCAAGCTCGATTTCCCTTCCCCTTATACTTTTGCAATATCCCGAAGGGAGGTGCCCCATCTATCATCGCAAGCCCCAACTAAGGCTTCCATTTCCCAAGTTTCTTTTCTGATCTCCATTCCCTTCCTTGTCCTTCCAGCATTATATACATATTCTACATATAAGATTAACCATTATCCCAATTGATAATCCATTAATAACAATGGATTTATTTTTGAATCTGATTTAAAAAACGCTTTTAAGATTTGACACCCATTTTTTTTCCTTTTAGTTTTTCAATACATTTATTATTATTATTATTATTATTATTATTTTGAATGTGTAAAATTCGATTATGAATTGTGAAACTCATACATATGAATAATGATTAATAATGTATTAAAAAATATACAGAAAAATAATGAAATTTTCTTTAAGCTTTCTTCTTTTTTTGTTCATAATTTTCTTTGTACTCTTTTAGGTGTACCATATTATCCGATGCTTTGTACTCTGTCATGCTGGCACCTTTCTACTACAATGCGATGTATGACTTGGTCACACAAATGGAAATTTCCGTGTTCTTGATGTTTTCTCCTTGTATAAATCTTTTAAAAAATTTTAATTTTTTTATCACTCCATTGGAAATACTTTCTATGCCTTCTGTGCTTTATATCTATCAGTGAGATTCTTTGAAAAAAAGGGGAGACCCATGAGCCCACGTTCTTAGTTTTACTTGAAAAAGTCATGGCTTCCTCCTTCCTTAGAAGCATGAATTAGTTCTTTAATTAATTAATTTTATGTATCATGAAAGAATAAAACAATGATTTTCTACCTATGAATGAGGAGGGACATTTCTTCATTCCCACACGCAAGGCAAGGAGCCTTTTCTATTCCATTTTGAGGTTGGCGTTTATGACCAAGTCAGCAAGTCCTAAACTCATCAAAGTAAACTTTGTCATGTTCCTTTGTCTACAATTGCCTACAATTGCCTACAATATTGGGATTAAATTTTCATCCGACGACTCTTTAAACCATTTTAGTTATCCCTAAATAGCTGTTAGATTCACCTCCCTTGCTGCACTTTTAGTTCTTTATTTTCGAACCTAGATAAAAGAAAAATCATACTAGTACTATTTAAGCTGCTGTTAAAGGTTTAATTTAATCTTTGAGTTCAAGTAGAGTAGATGGAGCTGAAGTTTGTAATCAGAATATCTTTTTTAATTAATTAAATTAAGCTTAATTAAGTCACCTTAACGTTGGATTATAGACGTCACTCTTCACTTTAATATGTATGCACGTTCGTGCATTCACTCTTCACTTAATAAATTAGTGTTCTACCCCAA
Source organism: Theobroma cacao (assembly GCF_053813885.1). Lineage (NCBI taxonomy): Eukaryota > Viridiplantae > Streptophyta > Magnoliopsida > Malvales > Malvaceae > Theobroma > Theobroma cacao. Next base: position 472,157 of record NC_142640.1, read on the forward strand.
TTAATTAAAGGATATAGTTCTGTTGGGATTTTCATTTTAGTTAATTTTGAGGTTGACTCAATTTCTTCAAGTCAATGCATGGTACTCTATTGCACTCTCCTCTCGGTTTTTTTTTTTTTTTGGTACAAACGAAATTAAAAAGTTTACATGTATTACCTTAAAATAAATTTATAAAATTAATAAATAAATTAATTATTAAACGGTTATATAATAATAATTTAATTCCATTTGTGGAATTTAAAATTTTCATGACAACAAAAAGCATAAATAATCCTTCGCCATATAATCCCATTTCATTTACATTGAAGCTGTCCATTTAAGCACAACTATTAATTCATATATTGGAGGATGGTTGTTGTTATTGTAGAACTGTTCCCAAGCAATCATCCTACCATCGCTCAAACATGTGATAACTAATCATGAATTAGGGATCCCAAACATGTAAATAATGATTAAAAATTATATTAAATGTAAAATGCTAAAAACTATATTAAAAAATATTAAAAGGGAGCAGAACCTATTGTGGGGAATATTCATTTGTATTTTGTTTGTACTTGTCCCATAGGAACAACATAGCTTTCTCAAAATCCAATATGATTTTTTTTTTTGCCTATATCTATAATTTTTTTTTTTTGGAAAGACATGAAAAAAATTTAAGGGGATAGAGAGGAGATTAAAATGTTCAAGCTCTTAAGAAAGAGTAATAACTGTGTGTGAGGCCAAATTTTGATCTCTTCTGATATGTTTTCTTGGATTGCATCAGTAAAACTTTAGCATAAAAATTCAATTGCTGAAATCTTTACTGACGTCTCAGTACTATGTCAACTCTCTTCATTCCTTTCGCATCTTTAGGACAAGTTTACAACAAATTTTCTTATTGCTGATGGTTTATTCCGACAAGCAACAATACCACGGGATTTTAATAGAAAAGTAAAACATTTGCTTCATCAACTGTTAACATGTTAGGTTTAATTTTATATGTTACAATTAAATCAATTAAACAAAAATAAAAAAAAAAATTCTTTGCTTGTTCGTGCTTCTTAGTGTCCTTGCATTTTGGTAGCTATAATTAAGGCTAGCTCATGCACTATATAAAATGGTAACCTAGGCTCTGAAAGTGTCGAATTAAGGTAGATCTTGAAAACCTCTTCGTCTTCGAAGAAACCTCAGCTGTTAGCATCTCAAAGAAACGAACAACGCTAGTGATTAAGGAGTTCCAAACAATTCTATCATGTCCACGCCACCTTCAGGTTCCAAAGGTAATAGCACAAGTCACATTGGACTTAAAGATGCTGAGAAACCTAGAACCACCAGCACTTCCACACTATCTTCAGGTTCCGGAGGTACAAGCACAAGTCACATTAAAATTCCAGATGCTGTGACACCTAAAACCACACCACCTTCAGGTTCCGGAGGTAGGAGCACAAGTGGCACTAAAGGCGGCCACCGTCCAGGATGTTATTGCTGCATCATATGAAAACAAGGGTTGTGAAAAGAAGGTACAATAAAGAGTAATGCTATTTTGTCCGATTTAAAGGTTATCTAACTATTCAGAAATAACGTAAACAAGATAAATAATAATTTTATAGGACATTTAATTTTTATGAATAATTGGACAGTCATATTATCGGACATTTGGCATATCTCTACAATAACAATATCATGCAGCCTTAAGTTCGAGAAGCATTCTTATTAATTAGGAAAAAGAAATTAAAAAAAATAAATGTAAGGGCTGTGAAAGCTTCAATTGGTGTTGTATGCGTGTAGATCGAGTGTTTTGATTTATTTGATCAGGTTGTTATTGTCTTTATGTATTTTTACTTTGTTTGTGTTGTTTTTTCTTTCGTTGGACTGATCAAATTATCTATTTTTAAGAGTGTTCTCTATTCTTAAGAGTGGATCTCTACTGTTCTTTATCTTTTCTATGAATAAAATCTATCATTGGCTTCGCCAAAAAGGCAAAAAAATGTAATTTCTTATATGAAGTCATACACTCGTGTGTATTTATATGTCCTGTAAGAAGTTATATGTGTGTGTGTGTATTGTGCAAGTCTTCCCCTCCAACAACAGCACGACACTTTGAAAAGAAAATTAGGGTGACCAAATTACCGACATATGCTGGAGTTATTTGCACCCGCGGAGTCATCAAGATTTCAGATATAAGCCATTAGGTTGAAAGGAGTCTAAGCAATCTTGAAGCCATGGGTTTAATTAAAGGATGAAATGCCAGTTACAGTACATTTTCGTTAGCTTCAATAGCAAAGGAGTGATCATAAGGGCTACCTTCGGGAACAACAAGAGTTGGATTCTTAGTTACTTTTCGTGATTTCATTAACAGCTAAACAATAAATACTTTTAAGTGATTAAAAACAAAGTCTTGGTTGACAATTTAGCCACTTAAAGAGTATATTCATTTACCTCATGATATTCTACTGTATTTGATAAATATCCAAAATGTAAAACAGTTGCAAGTAGCATCTGTTAGACATGAAGTAATGATCTAAGAGTCAATGTATCTTCAAAATTATTTGATAGGATCATTTATTCTGTTCACATGATGAAAGAATAAAATGAATTACTATAAATAAAAAAAATAAATTGTTATAATATCGTTTTCAAATAAATTTTATGCTCATTATTTTAGACTGACATCATTTTTTAAGAGGATATAATCATAGACAAAACAAAGGGAGTTTTTGAAAACCAAAAATCAAGTGAGATATATGTAATAAATTGGTGTTAATTTTAATGATTTCATCACCCTTTTTTTAAAAAAAATCATGGCCTTAATTTATTTTCTCATTCATCAAGGACTTCGTTGATAATAATAGATCACAAAGATGTTCTGCATCAACTAGTGCAAGAAAAGATCATACAGTGGTTAATCACCGAAACATAGGCCCAGTGACCACAAAATCCGAGGTTCACCCACAGCAGATCTCTGATAGTAGAGTAAAGCAGCATCTCAAAGCATGATTCACACTACCACCATACAGAAAGCATTTCTTTTCTCGTAATGTATGTCTGAACTCATACTCTTATAAGTAACTCATAATCAGTCTGAATTCATATTCTAATATTGGAATAGAAACGCTTCTGCAGGTTAATGGATAAAAAGCTTGTAATGGTCATCAAATTTCATCCATAGCTCTTTGAGACTAACCTCGTTGAAGGTATATGCACCTTCGGAGTCAAGTTCACTGTTGTAAGCAAAATTGAATGGTTCAAACCACGGCTTTTTTTTTTTTTTTTTTTGTGCAGCTTCATAAAAATTTTTGAGATCAGTGATGCTGGTCTTGCAATTTTATTGTTCTAAAGTTCTTTATTCTATTATACTAGTATAGCTTGTATTGTATGGCCATCTTTCGCCACTAAACGATTGTTACATTCTTTTCTTTCTGCTTATATATTTTGTTTGTATCTTCAAATTTAGTGGTTTCATTAAACCTATTAATTATGTAATATGTTTTATAGTAATATAATAATACAAATATAATTTATGAGTTCAATGAAATTGAATGAAATAAACGACTACGAGAAAATGACAGTAAAGTTTAGCTCTTCCATTTGAGACATTTTCATTTTTTAACATTTTTTACCGGATGTATTCTAAAATGTAAATAGAGCATGTTGGACCTCCTTTGATCAGGAACAAGTTGCAGCGTGAAAGTTCCATTTGATCGTTCAAGAGTCTCAGATTAATTAATTTGATGGCCCAATTTGTGGAGTGACTTTGGGTTTGGTAGATGGTTTTGGACAGACTTTCATCATTGAGAACCAGGAAAGGCCATCATCTTTGCTGCCTTTTCTTCTTCGTAATCTATTTTTTCAAGATTCGACTCTTATCCATTACTTTTTGTTCTACTATTTTCAGTACATTTACCATCATCATCTATTTGCTTAAAATTTCAATATTATGGTTTATTTGATAATCGAAAAATAACTTATTGGAGAAGAATTTTTCTCTGTAAAATGTTTTATAAGAAAATTTAATATTTTTTGTTGTTTGGATAAACCGTCGAAAACATTTTCTATTATTTGTATCATTTGATGAAAAATATTTTTCATCATGGTGAAGTTATTTGGGTGATAAAATAATAAATAGGAGTTGAGTACAAAATAATATTGATATTTGATTTTCACTAATTTGGGATCAAAATTAAGAATGGAAATGAAAATAAATAAAATCAATAATGATATTTTCCAAAACATTTAACTACAAATCTTTAATAAAAATAAATTCTAATTTAATAAAAATAAATTCTAATTTTCAAAAAATTTTCCATCTTATCACTTTTTTATCATAACTATAAAAATATAAATATTCATTAATTGTGTAAGATATCCAAAACCTATATTTATAAATATATATTCATTAAATAACAATTATTGAAATTTTTTTATTACAATTATTCGTAAGATTTATTCCATTTATAAATAAAAAAATTAATTGTATTGAATGGTTTCATTAAAATAATACTTGTTTTAATTTTAATAGTATTGTATAATTTAAATATTAATATTTTAAATTAATTGTTTTAAAATTAAATATTAATATTTTTTAATTTTTAATATTGTAAGTTAAATATCAATATTTATCAAACTTATACTCATAAACTTAATATAAAAATATTTTTATTATTATCTAAAAAATGTCTTACGTCTTTTTAAGGTATAAGATATTTTTCGTATTTAACCTTGTTAACTCGTAAAATATTTATAGTTAGAATTACTTTTTCGTCTGCCAACAAGAATAAATTTTGAAAATGTTTTCCGAAAAATATTTTACAGTAAAACAAACGAACCCTTAATTATAAAACTCATACATATGTTAACAAATAATAGATACAAAAAGAATGAAAAAGAATCGAACTCACGAGTGCGAATTCCCAAGTTCTCATCTGCCTATAATTAACGATGTATTAAAAATTCTATTATGAATTGTGAAACTCATACATATGAATAATGATTAATGATGTATTAAAAAATAGACGAAATTTTCTTTAAGCTTTCTTCTTTTTTTGTTCATAATTTTCTTTGTACTCTTTTAGGTGTACCATATTATCCGATGCCTTGTACTCCGTCATGCTGGCATCTTTCTACTACAATGCGATGTATGACTTGGTCACACAAAAATAGAAATTTCCATGTTCTTGGTGTTTTTTTCTTGTATAAATCTTTTTAAAAATTTTAATTATTTTAGCACTTCATTGGAAATACTTTGTATGCCTTCTGTGCTTTATATCTATCAGTGAGATTCTTTGACAAAAAGGGGAAACTCGTGAGCCCACGTTGTTAGTTTCACTTAAAAAAGTCATGGCTTCCTCCTTCCTTAGAAGCACGAATTAGTTCTTTAATTAATTAATTTTATGTATCATGGAAGAATAAAACAATGATGTCCTACCTATGAATGAGGAGGGACATTTCTTCATTCCCACACGCAAGGCAAGGAGCCTTTTCTATTTCATTTTGTGGTTGGCGTTTGTGACCAAGTCAGCAAGTCCTAAACTCATCAAAGTCAACTTTGTCATGTTCCTTTGTCTACAATTGCCTACAATATTGGGATTAAATTTTCATCCGACCACTCTTTAAACCATTTTAATTATCCCTAAATAGCTGTTAGATTCACCTCCCTTGCTGCACTTTTAGTTCTTTATTTTCGAACCTAGATAAAAGAAAAATCGTACTAGTACTATTTAAGCTGTTGTTAAACGTCTAATTTAATCTTTGAGTTCAAGTAGAGTAGATGGAGCTGACGTTTGCAATCGGAATATCTTTTTTAATTAATTAAATTAAGCTTAATTAAGTCACCTTGACGTTGGAGTAGTAGACGTCACTCTTCACTTTAATATGTATGCACGTTCGTGCATTCACTCTTCACTTAATAAATTAGCATTCTACCCTAATTAATTAAAGGGTATAGTACTGTTGGGATTTTCATTTTAGTTAATTTGGAGGTTGACTGAATTTCTTCAAGTCAATGCATGGTATTCTATTGCACTCTTCTCTCGGTTTTTTTTTTTGGTGCAAACGAAATTAAAAAGTTTATATGTATTACCTTAAAATAGATTTATTAAATTAATAAATAAATTAATTATTAAATGGTTATATAATAATAATTTAATTCCGTTTGTGGAATTTAAAAATTTCATGACAATAAATAGCATAAATAATCCTTCCCCATATAATTCCATTTCATTTACATTGAAGCTGTCCATTTAAGCACAACTATTAATTCATATATTGGAGGATGGTTGTTGTTATTGTAGAACTGTTCCCAAACAATCATCCTATCATCATTCAAACATGTGAGAACTAATCATGAATTACGGATCCCAAACACGTAAATAATGATTAAAAATTATATTAGAATGTAAAATGTTAAAAATTATATTAAAAAAATAATAAAAGGGAGCAGAACCTATTGTGGGGCATATTCATTTATGTTTTGTTTGTACTTTTCGCATAGGAACAACATAGCGTTCTCAAAATCCAATATGCATTTTTTTTGCCTCTATCTATAATTTTTTTTTGAAAGACATGAAAAAAATTTAAGGGGATAGAGAGGAGATTAAAATGTTCAAGCTCTTAAGAAAGAGTAATAACTGTGTGTGAGGCCAAATTTTGATCTCTTCTGATATGTTTTCTTCGATTGCATCAGTAAAACTTTAGCATATGAATTCAATTGCTGAAATCTTTACCGACGTCTCATTACTATGTCAACTCTCTTCATTCCTTTGGCATCTTTAGGACAAGTTTGCAACAAATTTCTTATTACTGATTGTTTATTCCGACAAGCAACAATACCAATGGAATTTTAATAGAAAAGTAAAACATTTGCTTCATTAACTGTTAACATGTTAGGTTTAATTTTATATGTTACAATTAAATCAATTAAACAAAAATAAAAAAAATTCATTGCTTGTTCGTGCTTCATAGTGTCCTTGCATTTTGGTAACTATAACTAGGGCTAGCTCATGCACCATATAAAATGTCGAGTTAAGGTAGATCTTGAAAACCTCTTCGTCTTTGAAGAAACCTTAGCTATTAGCATCTCAAAGAAACGAACAACGCTAGTGGTCAAGGAGTTCCAAACAATTCTATCATGTCCACGCCACCTTCAGGTTCCAAAGGTGAGAGCACAAGTGGCATTCGAGTTCCAGATGCTGCAAAACCTAGAACCCCCAGCACTTCCCCACCGCCGTCAGGTTCCAAAGGTGATAGCACAAGTGACATTGGACTTACAGATGCTGTGAAACCTAGAACCACCAGCACTTCCACACCACCTTCAGGTTCCGGAGGTAGGAGCACAAGTGAGGCTCCAAATGCTGCAGCAACTAAAGGCGGCCACCGTCCATGATGTTGTTGCTGCATCATACGAAAACAAGGGTTGTGAAAAGAAGGTACAATAAAGAGTAATGCTATTTTGTCCGATTTAAAGGTTATCTAAGTATTCAGAAATGACGTAAACAAGATAAATAATAATTTAATAGGACATTTAATTTTTATGAATAATTGGATAGTCATATTATCGGACACTTTGCATTTCTCTACAATAACAATATCATGCAGCCTTAAGTTTGAGAAGCATTCTTATTAATTAGGAAAAAGAAATAAAAAAAAAATAAATGTAAGGGGTGTGAAAGCTTCAATTGGTGTTTTATGTGTGTAGATCGAATGTTTTGATTTATTTGATCAAGTTGTTATTGTCTTTATGTAGTTTTACTTTGTTTGTATTGTTTTTCCTTTTGTGGACTGATCAAATTATCTAGTCTTAAGAGTGTTCTCTATTCTTAAGAGTGGATCTCTACTGTTTATCTTTTCTTTGAATAAAATCTATCATTGGTTTCGCCAAAAAGGTAAAAACAAGTAATGTCTTGTATGAAGTCATACACTCATGTGTATTTATATGTCTGGTAAGAAGTCATGTGTGTGTGTATATATGTATATTGTGCAAGCCTTCCCCTCCAACAACAGTACGAACACTTTGAAAAGAAAATTAGGGTGACCAGATTACCTACATATGCTGGAGTTATTTGCACCTGTGGAGTCATCAAGATTTCAGATATAAGCCATTAGGTTAAAAGGACTCTAAGCTATCTTGAAGCCATGGTTTAATTAAAAGATGAAATGTCAGTTATAGTACATTTTCGTTAGCTTCAATAGCAACGGAGTGATCACAAGGGCTACCTTCGGGAACAAGAAGAGTTCGATTCTTAGTTACTTTTCGTGCTTTCATTAACAGCTAAACAATAAATACTTTTAAGTGATTAAAAACTAAGTCTTGGTTGACAATTTAACCCCTTAAAGAGTATATTCATTTACCTCATGATATTCTACTACATTTGATACATATAAAAAATGTAAAGAAGTTGCAAGTAGCATCTGTTAGACATGGAGTAATGATCTAAGAGTCAATGTATCTCCAAAATAATTTACAGGATCATTTATTCTGTTCACATGATGAAAGAATAAAATGAATTACTATAAATAAAAAAAATAAATTGTTATAATATCGTTTTCAAATAAATTTTATGTTCATTATTTTAGACTGACATCATTTTTTAAGAGGATACAATCATAGAGAAAACAAAGGGAGGTTTTGAAAACCAAAAATCAAGTGAGATATATGTAATAAATTGGTGTTAATTTTAATGATTTCATCACCTTTTTTTTCAAAAAAAAAAATCATGGCCTTAATTTTTTTTCAATCATCAAGGACTTTATTGATAATAATAGATCACAAAGGATAAAGTTGCCCAGACCAAGAATGTCCAGCAATGGTATGCTACACTGAAACGGGTAAAACATCAAAGATGTTCTACATCAACTAGTGCAAGAAAAGATCATACAGGGGTTAATCACCGAAACATAGGTCCAGTGACCACAAAATCCGAGGTTCACCCACAGCAATCTCTAATAGTAAAGTAAAGCAGCATCTCAAAGCATAATTCACACTACCACTGTACAGAGCATTTCGTTTCCCGTAATGTATGTCTGAACTCATAATCAGTCTGAATCATATTCCAAGATTGGAATAGACACGCCTCTGCAGGTTAATGGAGAAAAAGCTTGTAATGGTCACCAAATTTCATCCATAGCTTTTTTTTGCAGCTTCATAAAAATTATTGAGGTCAGTGGTGCTGGTCTTGCAATTTTATTGTTCTAAAGTTCTTTGTTCTATATATTATACTAGTATAGCTTGTATTGTATGGTCATCTTTCGCCACTAAACGATTGTCACACTCTTTTCTTTTTCTGTATATATTTTGTTCGTATCTTCAGATTTAGTGGTTTCATTAAGCCTATTAATCATGTAATATGTTTTATAGTAATATAGTATTACAAATATAATTTATGAGTTCAATGAAATTGAATGAAATAAACGACTACAAGAAAATGACAGTAAATTGTAACTTTTCCTTATGAGACATTTTCATTTTTTAACATTTTGTACCGGATGTATTCTAAAATGTAAATAGAGCATGCTGGGCCTCCTTTGATCAGGAACAAGTTGCAGCGTTAAAGTTCCATTTGATCGTTCAAGAGTCTCAGATTAATTAATTTGATGGCCCAATTTGTGGAGTGAGTTTGCGTTTGGTAGATGGTATTGGACAGACTTTCATCATTGAGAACGAGGAAAAGCCATCATCTTTGCTGCCTTTTCTTCTTCGTAATCTATTTTTTCAAGATTCGACTCTTATCCAGTACTTTTTTGTTCTACTATTTTCAGTGCATTTATCATCATCGTCTACTTGCATAAAATTTTAATATTAGGATCTATTTGGTAACCAAAAAATAGTTTGTTGGAGGAAACTTTTTTCTCTGTAAAATGTTTTATAGGAAAATTTAATATTTTCTGTTGTTTGGATAAACTGTCGAAAATATTTTCTATTATTTAGATCATTTTATAAAAAATATTTTTCATCATGGTGGAGTTTTTTGGGTTTTAAAATAATAAACAGGAGTTGAGTATAGCAATATTGATATTTGATTTTTACTAATTTGGGATCAAAATTAAGAATGAAAATGAAAATAAATAAAATCAATAATGATATTTTCCAAAGCATTTAACTACAAATCTTTAATGAAAATAAATTCTAATTTTCAAAAAATTTTCCATCTTATCACTTTTTTATCATAACTATAAAAATATAAATATTCAATAATTTTGTAAGATATTCAAAACCTATACTTATAAATATACATTCATTAAATAACAATTATTGAAATATTTTTATTATAATTATTAGTAAGATTTATTTTGTAAGATTTATATTTTTATTATATTTGCAAAAAGTGGGATCTCCTTCTTCCTTTCCTTGAAAAAATTTAATTGTATTGAATGGTTTCATTAAAATAATACTTGTTTTAATTTTAATAGTATTGTATAATTTAAATATTAACATTTTAAATTAATTGTTAATATTTTTTATTTTTTAATATTTTAAGTAAATATTAATATTCATCAAACTTATACTCAGAAACTTAATATAAATGTATTTTTGTTTTTCTCTGAAAAATATCTTACGTCTTTTTAGGGTGTAAAATATTTTTTGTATTTAACTTTGTTAACTCGTAAAATGTTTATAGTTTGGAATTAATTTTTCGTTTGCCAAACAAGAATAAATTTTGAAAATGTTTTTTGAAAAATATTTTACTGTAAAATAAACGAACCCTTAATTATAAAACTCATACATATATTAAAAAATAATAAATAAAAAAGAATGAAAAAGAATCGAACTCACGAGTGCGAATTCCCAAGTTCTCATCTGCCTATAATGCGTGCCAGCCTAGCATCTGTAGACAGAGAACACTCTAAAATCAACTGCTAACATTGGAACTTAAGTCAATGCAGTAACAAAAGGAGCATTCAGCATATCATGGTCTCACCACCATGCAGAAAAGAGGGCAGATACATCGACACCATATCTGTCCAAAGAGTCTACAAATGACGAAGGTGTTTTTTTTCTCTCGTCACTTTCTTCCAGAATGTGATGTATGACTTAGTCCAAATGGAAATTTCCATGTCGTTGGTGTTTTTTTTTCATGAATTTTTTAAAATTTTAATTATATTATCATTCCATCGAAAAACCCATGGACAATTTTTGTATTTTTTTATCATCAGTGAGATTCTTAGAAAAAAAAAAAGAAGTCAATAATATCATGATTAGGTGGTTAATTAGTGAAAACAAAGGAGGAAAAGTATCGTGTGCCCCGTTCTTAGGTTCACTTAAACTAATTAAGAAAAGCCATTGCTTTCACCTTCCTTGCAAGTATGAATTTGTTCTTATGGAAGAATAAACATATAGTTTGAAGATTCTCCAGCAGTGGATGAGGATTAATTTTTTTTTTAAATTTTTGTTTCGGTCATCCGCTCTTCTTTCCCCTGAATGAGGAACATTTCTTTATTCCCACACGTAAGGAGCCTTTTCTATTTCATTTTAGGGGGAAGGGCTTGTGACCAAGTCGGCCTTTGAGAGTTTGACGAGTTCTTTTGTCTACAAGTGCCTGCATTTGGATTATCTTTTCATCCAATGACGACTCTTTTATTAAACCATCTGAGTTATCCCTAAATAACGGTTAGATTCACCTCCCTTGCTAAGCTAGTCCTTGGTGCCAGGCGCACAAAAAGAAAAACAAGATATTGCATGATTTGATTCCCAATTATTATCGCACAAGAATTATTCAAAGCAATTGTTAAAGGTCTAACTTAGTGTTGCGAGTTCAAGTCGAGTAGTTAGAGTTGAGGCTGCACATTCAGATTGATTCTATTAGTGCAGTTTTAAAATTTTAAAAATTAAATTAACTAAAATTTCTTAAAAAATAATCAAAATCAACCGAATTATTGCAAAAAAAATTAAACATACTGAAATCGAATTATATCAATTGATTTGGCCGATTATTCTGATTTAAATTGAAATATGCTCACTCCAAGTATTAAAATATCTTTTCTAATTAATTAAATTAAGCTTAATTATCCCACTGATTTTGGAATATTGCCTTCACTCTTTCATTTTAATATGTATGCACGTTCGTCCATTCACTCTTCACCTAACAAACAGTAAATTAATTAATGTTCTACCCCAATAAATAAAGGGGATAGACAGTACAGTACTGTTGGAATTCTCCTTTTAGTTAATTAATAAAGACTAAAGGGGGTTTAATTGACTGAATCTTCCTCAAGTCGATGCGTGCATGGTTTCCTCTGTCGAAGTCTTCTCTGGTTTTTACCCATTCATTTTGCGCCCTTTTTCCTTCAACAGTAAGTTTTCATATCTATGTAAGCAGTGTATGAGAAAGTAATGAAAAAAAAAATAATAGAAGGGATCGAGCAGAACTCATTCAGTGTAAGAAATATTCATTTCTGTTTTCTTGTCAGATTATTTTCCAAGGTTGAGAAGAGATAACTGTAAACCAATATGCATTCCCAAAGTCCAATATGCTTTTCTTTTGGGTATATTTATAAAAGAAATTCAAGGGGATGGAGATCAGGAGATTAAAATCCAATATGATGTTTGTCTAATTATAATTGATTTAAGTAACTTTCTTTTCTTTTCTTTTTTTGGATAAAATAGTGTTAGCTTTTTTTTTAAAAAAAAATAGTTAGTTTATTATTACGTATTTATCTCAGTCCTCACTTAATCAGGTTTGAATTTTCATTTAGAATGTGTTCACTTTGACCCAATTTGTGTTAGATTCTTGCTTAGCTCTACCATGCAAAGAACACAAATTGAGCAAAGATGTTTTTCCTTGCCTATTGAAAGAGTGAAACAACAACAGCCTAGCAAAGAAACAAGTAGAATCCTTGTTAGGTAATTGTCTGAATTCACCACATTAATTTACAACTTTTAGTACTCCCCCGAGCAAAAGGTCAACTTATAGCCCTAAAATCTCTTGCTTCAAAGGGAAAAAAAAGTTGCAAGTTGTTTAGTCTAATAAAACAGACTGGACTAGATTTGATCAGACAACCTGGTTTGAAGAGAGAGAGGGAGAAAGAAGCGTCAATTATGTGCTAATGCAAGTAAATATTTGAAGCCCACGGTTCTAATGTCGTGACGATGTTGGCTTTAATGTCGTGACGATGTTGGCTTTCTTCTGAAATATTGCTTTCTCTGTGATCACAAGCAATATCATCATTAATGTAGTATTCTCACGACGACCTTAATATATATATATACCACTTTTTGTTCATAATGTGATATATTGAGGCATATGTATAGAAAATTTAAGGATAATAGACAAAATTGCTTCCAGCATTTCTCCCTTTGGCTTTTGGTGAGATTATTGAAGTAACTAAATGTAAACACTTCATTAGCTAAACTTGGTGTTGATAGATGAAAAATTTTCTATACCTTGTGATAGTGTGAAGTAATTCGGATGAATTTTTTGTGAATTTCAGTTGTTTTAATTTCTTATTTTTGAATGAATTTTTGATTTTACGTTTTGTGTTTCCTAATGTATGTTTATCTCAATTATATCGAAATATAAGTAATTGTATCATTTTACAGATATTAATAAAATTGTCTCATTTTGATCGAAAAAGAAAAAGTAAACACTTTTTAAATTCCTTCTCAATTCTGACAAATGTAAAAATAAATCAAAACAGCTATTACATTTTTACTAATTTTCCTGCCACCACGATTCATCCGAATCAATTGGAAAATCCAAAGAAGATATATAACCTTAGCTTGTGAAAACTAGAATAAAGAATCCACCGTCAATTGAATCATAGCGAAACAAGGCGTTTGCATTCATTTTTATTCCATGGGAATTTCGTACAAAAGTAAAATATTTGCTTCATTAAATACTTAACGACTGTTAGCATGTGAGGCTTAATTTTCTATGCTGTAATTAAAACAATTAAAAAAATGCTTTCTTGTTCGTGTTCTTGCATTTTGATAGGTGTGAGGTTCACTATATATATGGTAATCTAGGCTCCGAAAGTGTCAAATTAAGGTAGATCTTGAGAGCCTCTTCCTCTTCGAAGAAATCTTAGCCATTAGCATCTCATAGCTAGCAATGTCCACAAGTGGTCAAGGTATTCCAAACACATTTCCACCTAGGACCCCGATATCGACACAACCTCCAGGTTCCGGAGGTAGTAGCACAAGTAATACTGGTGTTAGAGATGCTATGCCGCCTAGAGGCTCCAGTGCTGCCCATACAAGATGCATGGTGCTGCATCATGTCAAACCGAAGTAAGTAAAAAGGTCGTATGATAAAGAGAAATGCTATTTTGTCCGATTTTAGATTATCCGGATATTTATAAATAACATGAACATGATCAATAATAAATTTTTTATGAATAATTGGAAGGTTATCCGATTATTCAAAAATGACGACATGGATATAATAATAAATACTTTCAAAATATTTATGTTTTATAAATAGTTGGACGGTCATATAATCGGACACTTTGCATTTCTCTGCAATAATAAGACCATGCAGCTTTAAGTCCAAATTTGCTTAATTGTTGCTGTATGTAGTACAATTGGTGTGTAAAATATGTAATATATTTCCGAAATAATGTCATAGGAAGTCATGCACTCATGTATATATGTCCTGTAAGAAGTCAAGTATATATATTGCTGTGTAAAAAAAATAAAGTCATTTGTACAGTCATGTGTAGAGTACTTCGTTGAGACTAAAGATGTATTATTGAAGTCTTTAATTTCAAGAATTTGCATGGTCTAATTGTGAAGTCAAAATTCAAAAAAAAAAAAAAACAATTTGTGCTGCTAAATTACTTCGAGAGAACTCTCTCTTTCTCTCTCTCTCTCTCTCTATATATATATATATGTAGATAAAAAAAAAAAAAAGAACAAAGTCTATCCTTGCAATAACAACAAGAACACTCTTTTTTTGGAAAGGCATAAATTCTATAAATGGATCGACATTGGTACATTAGACACAAGAGATGGATATATCCCCACCATGATAGAATTTCCATCTCAAGCTTCACAAGTAATAGGACCAGTCCATAACAGAAAGGCCATCATAATCACCCAGTTTTCACTATTGGAGACAGCAAACCAAAGCAGAATATTACCATTTCTCATCAAGTAAATAAGAAAGATAGCAAGCTGGAGTATGAGGAAAGTGCAAAGACAGGTATAGGTAGGCAAAGTGAGCTGATGTTGTTTATTTGGGAGGATGTAAACATTGATAGCGAAGGTGGCGATTAGTTTCAACGGATACTAACCTTCGTGAGGCACTTTCTTATCTGCAGATTTTATATTTTCGTTTCTTCTGCAGGTTTTTTTTATCTTCCGGAGAAAGCCATCTAGGCCACTCCTATTATATATCGGATCATTATTCTGATGTCACATGATGAAAGAATAAAATCAATTACCACAAATAAAAAATAAATTGTTAAAATATTGCTTTCAAATAAATTTTTTATGTTGATTATTTAGGACAGCGACAACGTTGTAAAGGGTATAATCATAGAGAAAACAAGGGGAGGTTTTCAAAACCAAGAATCAAGTGAGATATATGTAGTCAAACCAGCTATTTTATAAAATAAATTGGTGTTTATTTCAGTGATTTGATTTCTAGCTACAAGATATGCAATAGATTTAGAATTGGAAAGGAAAATAGTAGATGTGCACATTATGGACAACTCATAATATCCTTTACATTTAAAATCCATATATTTTAATTTTTAGAATTTAAATTCCATCAAGATAGTTTGTAAAATTATTATTTTCTTATTATTAATAATAAAATACCACATCATTGTATATATATTTAATATTATTTTACATGTTAAAATAAGTCGCAACACACCCAATCTAATCACTCTTATTCTGGAAATCCCTTTCAATCTCTTCCACTTTATTTTTTTGAAAAACAAAAATAATATCAATTGAAGAAATATATATACACTATACTCAATAAAGGGATATATATATTTAGATAAAGTTACACCAAAGAGAATCTCTCTCTTGTGTATCCTTGATCTCTTGATGCCTTTTGTCTTGATCCTTGCCTTCTTGGTAACTTTTGTAAAACTCTCTATATAATGAAATTATATTGCTAACTTTCAAAAAATAAAGGGTCACTTTTAAACTGACTCATCAGCAAACTAAATTGAGATTCTTCAACAAAAATTTTTTCATTAAAAATAGTAATCAAAATACTTATCATTAGAAAAAAGATAGGAAGAGCGACATTAATTTATGCAAGTTAAAGGTCTTAGATCATTTTTTAATTTTTAATTAAAGGAAGAGATTTTAATATAACTCCTTGCATAAAAGATACATGTACATAGGCACACCTCAAAATTTTTCGACAAAATATTCCTATAGTTACATACAATATTCAACCCCACTTGACTAATGATATGTTTTACACTTCTTCAAAATGGACACCTTAAATTGAAATTTCCCTTCTGTATTCTCCAATTTAAAACAACTTCCCTTAAAAAAGCTTGTCATGCTTACGACCACAAAACAGAGACCTTGAGCCGTATGTTGAGTTCCATAAATCAACAGAAAGAGGAAAATTCAACGAAGCAAATAGCACAACCGGGCCGGAAACAAAAATGGAAATGAGGGTAGGGATCCTTATTGCTCCATGATGATAAATTAAGAAAATAGTTGCGGTGAAAGCTGCCACCATCATCCCCATGGAGACGAAGAGTGTCCCCAATCCAAGCAACAACATACATGGTAGTCGCTTAACGAAGTCATCCTTGGCGAAACGCGAAGTGAGGATTGATAAGAACATTAAGATTGACGAAGCAGAGGAGAATAATGCCATTGCATCCGATATGATGAAGATTTTAAATGAAATCTTCTGCAGGATGATAGGATTTGCTGCATCGTTCTGTAAACTACCTGGTAGAGTGAGTATTGCAACGAATACTACAATGAATAGTAATGTTGCAACCATTAGCATCGAGTGTGAAGTTCTTCTCATCCAATCTTCTCCCCTTCTTTTTAAATCTTCATGCTCCTTAACGAATAAATCCCAAGGTGTAAATCCTTCAGCATTTCTCATTTCTT
Organism: Theobroma cacao; assembly: GCF_053813885.1. Classification (NCBI taxonomy): domain Eukaryota; kingdom Viridiplantae; phylum Streptophyta; class Magnoliopsida; order Malvales; family Malvaceae; genus Theobroma; species Theobroma cacao. Next base: position 489,168 of record NC_142640.1, read on the forward strand.
TACACGAAGGTTGCACAACCTTTTCCACCTCCTGTGAAATACATAGAGTATGCATATTAAATCTTAAATGAATTGAAATCGTATTGGAAAAAAAATTGGATGAAAATGTTGGCTTAGCTTGTAATACCTATACAAAATCAATTTTTTTCTAAACGATGAAGATTTTTACCAAAAGGTTATAGAGTCTATACTAACACTTCTATTAATAAAAATTTTGGAAGGCCTAAAAAGGTAAGGATTATAGAAATTGGCAAGAAAGTACCTTAAACCATAATAATTCTCGTTGCATTTGAAGAGCAGCACCTGATACATGATTGAGTCGACCTTGAAGGGGTAACTTGGCAACTAAGTGCAACATGTTGTTTTTGTTTTCATCCTCATATGTTGCAATCAAATCTTTAATGGAACCTATGCCATAGATTAAACTGAAGATACTCTCATGACGATATAAAATGGCAACATGAAATATGCTGCGATTATCTTTGTTTACCCTCCATATCAGGTCAGGATAAGAGTTGATAAGCTGAATTAGAAATTCGACATTTCCTGCTTCTGCTGCATCTAGTGTTAAGATTGAAGGATGCTCAATTAAGCACCACATCATCTCATGCTCTAACTGTAGTACCTTTTTCCAAACGCTATCCACAAGTCGAAGGGCCTGACTTAGCTTCGAGCTATGATGAGCAAATCCTGTGATATTTATGGTCAAAGATTACAACTTTTTAATTGGAGAATTGTTTTTATCAAATTAAAATTTTATTAAATATAAATAAATGATATGATAATTTGATTAATAAAAAATTTCATATTGAAATTTACAACCACACGTTTGAAGAATAGAAAAACAGTAACAACACCAAATAGAATAAAGAAATTACGATCTCCCTATAACGATTAAATATTACCACCATACAAAAAAAAATATTTTAAACTGATCTATCCCAGATTTAATAAAAGAATCAATAAAGTGTTAACTTCACGAATTGTATGCAGAAATATAAAAATTTAATAAAATTACAATTCAGAGTAGTATATATTGAGAAAAAGAAAAAGAAAACTTAATATGATTCACGACCATTTCATCACGATTCTTTTAGAAAACAAACCTGAAAAATTGACGATTATTCTCCTCCACATCCCAATTGGGTTTTCATCGACAAACAACGCAGGCTTTTGAGCAAGCACGTGCAGAGCTGTCTCATTAAATGAGCCTCGAGTAGTAGCTAGTTGCGGGTACTTTTCTTGCATATTGAAGGCCACGTCTGCAGGAATGGTAAAGAATTAAATGTTTTTTTTTTTTTTGCCTCAATCAACTATATTTTTTTTATCAATAAAAGAAATTGATACAAGTTCAATAAAAAAAGAGTGAAAAATCAATCACGGGATGACTAAATCAGAAAATTAATTTTTTATTAATATCAAAAAATTGATGATTATTTGATATGACTACATCAGTACTAGTCCATGAAAAACAGAGCACTTAGATGAGATCACATCGAAGAGTGCAGGGAAGGGAACAAAGAAAGGCAGAGTGTCAGGTCAAGCCACCGAACACAGTCAGAGGAGGGTAGACACCCAATTTGTCCCAAAAGTCATCGCCTATTTCAAGCATAACCCTCGTGTATGGACGCAAGAGGTGCAATAGGGTGTGAAACAGAGGTATCTGGGGAGAGTCAGTGACGCATTGTCATTTTCTTGATTTCTTTTTACGAGTTTTTCTGCTATTTTTTGCCGAGTGAATGATGTAATGTTTGTTAGTGTAGGATAATAGACTTAATTCGACATTTCGCGTAATTTCACATTCTATTAATATACGAAACTATGCTTTTAAAAAAATGACTAAAAATTTTTCTTACCGTAGAGACCATTTCTAATACAAATAATGAATATCCCATGTCGTTCTGGATCAGTCAAATCGTCATCGGTGCATTGATAGAGATACTGAACCATTTCTCTATGTCCTAACAGAGCAGCTAAATGGAGAGGAGTCACCCCTGCTTTATTTCTGATCTTTGGTAAGCTGGTTTCCAGCTTGATCATAACTATGGCCAGTGGCAAGATTCCGGATATAGCAGCGAAACAAAGAGCAGTGTTTCCATCTTTGTTTTCGAGTTTCAAGTCGACAGGCCGCATCCACTCAGTTACCAATTTCTTCACCAAAGCAATTTGTTTCGCCGCCGTCGCAACGTGAAGAACAGTCTCCATTCCTTCCGTTATACTCTGTCGTACCGCCCATGGATATGTGGAAACAATGGATCTAACCGTTTCGATGTCTCCGTTCATTGCAGCTCGATAAAGGGGTATGCCATATATGTTGTAATCTTTTCTCCCTTCCTCTGAAATATTATTCCACAAACACAAGCATAAAAATTCGGTAAGGTTACAAAAATATCTTTATGAAATTGATGTGATAATAAATTCAGTACATTTATTTTTTAATATAATGTTCGTAATTTTCATAAAGCATACTATATAAGTCTAGTTTAATGGAGGTTTTTTTTGTTAAGTATAAGAATTTTATTAAATAAGCGAACAATCAAAGAATTTTAACAATAAAACTCTATTATGCTGTTAGATATGTCTACTTGTTTCTGTTAACTAGAAAGAATTGTCAATTTTGGAACCAGCAGAACAAAACATAAATTTATATATGCTTACTGGTAAACAGATGTGGATCTGGCAAGCAAGAATCAGTCTGAGCTGAAGTTGACCTCTCAGCATAATTTCCATCCTGAGCTTCAATAATTGATGGTGAATTGGTATCCATATCAGCCCCAACTTCCAGCAGCTTAGCAGCCATTGAATTATTCTGTTAATCAGGGTCAGTTCCTTTATGCTGGAAATCTTCTGCAACAATGAATGGCTACCATTGTCATCACAGGTTTTTAACTAACCTTAGCGGAAACATTGATGGTTACATGTGCATTGATCAACAAGTAAAACGAAAGAGAAATTTTCGAATGAAAAACAAAAGGAACTCGGCTTATGCATATAGATAGAAATTGAAGACTGCTGTACCTATTTGAAAGGAATTGGTCGATTAACTTCGAGAAGCAATGGTTTCTGAGTAGAATATATAGCTAAAGTCCTGGGGAGAACTATGAAGAATGCAAAAGGTCAACAGATTAACTATCGTTCGAACTTGCTGTGGAGCTAACGCGAATCGAGAGGAAAAGCAGAAAATGAACAAGAAAGTGTATATAGACAGAACCTCTGACCGATAGGAAATCAGTTAAACTAACTAAACATTTACTGAACCAAGTAAAAAGTAACTAAGGTAAAATTAATTAACAGTAAAAACAAAAAATCTACATCTGCTATAAATAAAACACGTTTAAGTAAAATCCTGTAAGTGTTGACTTTATTCTTCAGCCTTCATCTTCAGTCTTCTTCAAGCTGTAACCAACATCAACAGCTTTTCTTTTATCTTGTCTGCATATGCTTGTACGCTTAACAACTATGAAGAGAGAGTAATGTCTGAACACTTAAAATCTAAACATAGACTTCCATTCATAGATCGAGTCGACAAAGAGATAAACATTCATGGAAATGGAGCTTTTTACCTTTTTTTTTCTTTTTTGTCAGAGAGTGGTTGACGAAGCTCAATTTCATGCCTATATCATTTCTCGACAGTAATGTAATCTTATATGATAAAATATATAAGACTGTTAAGCATTGGCTGAAAGCAGTAACATGATAGGGACAGTGACAGGGACTTTACTAAGTAAATGAACATGCACGAACGAACCTCCATCACATGCATAGATTCCTCTTGAATAATAGAAGAACAGTAAGAAAACCAGAAGCGATGCAGACCAGGTTGGAATGAATTTTTACGAGTGGCCGTTGGGATCATCAGAACTCAGAAGTCGACATGAAAGTCGATCATTCTTAGCTTAATTCCGGATCCTCAGATGATCATTCTCCCTTAATTGTTTTGAATTTCTGTGTTTTTTTTATGTGGTAATCTGATGTTTGATACTTTGAGAGTATGACCAGTGTCACATCATATTTTGTATCGTAATTCGTTTTTTAATATATCTATTTAGCTCTTTAATAAACTTTATAGAAGTAAACGCTCTATCGCCGCCAATTAAGGAGCTCTCAAGTAAATTACCATAAAGTCAGGACGTGAAACACTACTAAATAATTAATGGGCTATCCTATTAGCATTATTGGATCTTTTTTTTTTATTAAAACAATCAGAAGGATATTAAACTAGAGCAGAAGCTAGCAAAAACCTGCCATATCAAAAACATTATTGCATCTTCCAGGAAGGAAGACAGTCTAAACTGTGGAAAGAGCCACTAAAGATGTGTGCTCTCTGATTAATGAAAGCGGCATCTATGCTGAGGTTGTTGTATAATGTGGTCTGTGTAAAGTGATGGCCAGGCGGGATGGTCTTTATCTGGTTTTGTTGCAGGTCTTGTGGAGTGTTTTTTATCTTGTTTGTAGGTCTTATTTTTGCCCAGATTTGTGTGTGAAAACAAAAATTTAATTATTCAAAGGTCTAGTTAACAAATTAATGCATTGTTGAGGAGTAATTATGAGCATCCGCTTAAGATGCCATTTACTTCTATTATTGATATGCCAGCAAGAGTAGTATAATAAGTTTTGATTGAAATTTGTGCTACCTCGCATATCTCGAGCAGATACAATACCTTTAGATTTCTTTCACTTTTTTAACTATAGATCGATATCGGCATTTTTAACGCTCCCCCTAAACTTAGGATAAGCCGATAAGCCATAGTTTCTTGCGCATGAACGATTTAAAAGTCATTCTGCCTTTAATGCTATCTTTAGAGTAATCAAAAGTGGAAGCATTTGTTGAACAACGAGTTCTATCTCTAATCATATTGAAAATTACAAAAAATATTTTTTTGATTTATCTTTCAATCATATTTTTAAAGAGATAATCTCACTCGATTAATTTGTTATAATGTTTTTCATTGTAAAGGACTTTTTGTATCATTTTTTTGAAAATGTATAACTTTCAAAGACTCAGATTATGATTTTTTTGTTAGTTACTCGAACTATGATAATATGTCATGAAAAGTTTATTGCAACAAGTAAGAGACTTAGAATGACATATAAATTGTTGAGATTAATAAAATTATCATTAAAAAATGACTTTTTATAATGTTAAGGTTTTAGGAGTCTATTTGAAATTTGCTTTATCTCCTTCCACTAATATAAAAATAAAGCCATGTTATATCCCGTACCATCCGCCTACAATAACAAAGTAGTGTGTGTTAAAAAAAACTTAAACATGTTTTGGGTTTTGTCGTTCAAAGTTAAACATGATTCGAGGAAGCAATTAATAAATCGTTAAATTCTAGTAAGATAAGAATATTCTTGAATATAAACCAATGCCCTTTCTTTGTAGCTATCCACAAAAGTCAATTGAGGATGAGATGGCCCCGTAATTTTAGCTCTAGTTTAGAGATATAAAATTAATTATATATATAAAATGGGAAAACTTCAATGAATCAATCAATTATAGATACAAAATTAATTATTAATTACTTTGTCATATGAGTGATTGAATGCATGCTTTTGCATTCTTGCTATTAATTAATTTCAAGAAGAAACTATATAGTATTTCCATTGACATTAGGTTATAATTGAAAAAATAATAATAAATGAATATGATTTTATCTCATAAATTCATTTGTGAAGTTTAAAATTTTTAATGTTTCCTTAGTGTATAAAATAATAATCATCTAAGAAGAAATAGATCTCGAGGACGTAGTCAGAGAAGAGGGCAGAGGAGGACCATGTAATCAACCAAATGCTTATCCTTAATTTCAGCCTCGAGTCCTGAGACACACTTAGCCCAATGAACAATGGACAAGGCCCTTTTTCAAGCCTGCAAAAGCTAACCATACATAGAAAGACTTTAGACTTATTGAACTAAGGCTTTCTGTGTAGTGAAAATCAAAATCTCCCAACATTTTCATGGACGCTTGAAACAAATAAGATTTAATCGGTAATCTCAGCATTCAGTAATGAGAAGTTAGAAGCAAATTAACACCTCACCCCAAGGAGTTGAAGAGACAGCACAAGAATGTATTGACACAAAAAAGGAGAAGCAATGGAAGGGAGAAACATAGCTAGCATTTCTAAAAAGAGGTGGTGAGATATTAGAAAGAGAAAAAGTTTGATTCTACAACTAATAAGTATTCTTTTTTTGGAATAATGAGGTTTGAGGAGAGCCCTGATTTGTCCCAAGTTCAATTAAGAAACAAATCACACAAGTTCCACAAAAATGTACAAGGAAGAGAAAGCTGCCAACAGAGTAACGGTTATTATGGGTTCACATAAAGAGCAAATGCTGAAACTATGCCACAGTATTTGGGGCCAAAAGGCTGATATGAAGGTAATAAGTTCAAGGATACGGATGAGAGGGTTATCACTTGGTAGACTTGCTTCAATGGACTGTTGAGCTATCATAGCAGCGTTTTGGAAATGAATTAGATATTCTAAGACAAGCACATGAGTTGGTTGAAGAGGAAAATCTGCAAGAATGGGATAAAAAATGGAAGGAATTGTGGCTTCAATGAATATTAATTACTTTGTCAAATGAGTGACTGATGGCATGCTCTTGCATTCTTGCTATTGATCAGGAGAAGTAACTATATATGATTCTCTTTTTCTGGCCTTTAGATTTGGATTACCAATGGTTGAATTTTATTTCTTTCTTTAGTTCTTTTTTGTACTTTGAATTAGAGAGGAGAAAGAACCTTTTTTTTTTTTATGAAACTTCTTGGATACTATCATTCACTGGATAAAAGATAAGCCTAAAGCAACCCACACAAGGACACAAATAACGGCAAGTTGCAGCAAAAAGAAGCAGAAAATTTGATAAAATATACCAAATATTCTTCATTTCAAACATATGAAAAACCAGATAAGTTTATATATTTAAAAAACTAAGAATTAAGACTAAAGCTGAAATTTATATTATTTATAGCCTTGAGTCCTGACATGCACATAGCCCAAGGGGCAAGATCCTTCTTCAACCCTGCAAAAGCTAACCATATATACAAGGACTTCAGATTTATTGAATTGAGGCCCTTTTATAGAAATCCTTTGCTTTGCATTTATCCACTAACTTTCCGGAGCGACCATCGAACTCAGAAGCTTGGCTGCTCAAGGAGATGTGATGTGATAGGGCTGCTTGAAAAGCTTATTCCGAGGATGAAACAGGGACCTTGAACCGTATGTTGAATTCCATACATCAATAAAAAGAGGTAAGTTCAGAGAAGCAAACAAAGCAATTGGCACAGAGCCTAAAATGGCGATGGCTGCAGGGACCCAGAGATGTCCATGATAATAAATTATGAACACAGTGGCACTGAAAGCTACTATTACGCTACCGATGGACATGAAGAAAGTTGCCAGCCCAATCATCAACATGAATGGTAATCGCTTGATGAAGTCATGCTCCTTGTAACGTGAAGTGAGGATGGATAAGAACATCAGGATTGAAGCCAAAGCGGAGAACAGCGCCGTTGCGTCTGATGTGACAAACACCAGGAAGGACATTCTCCGCAGGAAGTTAGGTTCCCCTGAATTATCTTTTGAGCCACCTGGGACAGTAAAGATGCTGGCGAACGCTACGGTGGCAATTAGTGTTGGGACCATCAGCGATGATTCAGCCGTTTTTTTCATCCATTCTTCCCCTTCTTTCATCAAACCTTTGTGTTGCTCCATGAACAATTCCCAGGGTGTAAAGTGTTCATTATTTCTCTGTTCTCTACAGGAAGGCTGCACCAAACGTTCCACCTCCTGGTACAGTCAATACAGATTAGATTCTACAACATATTGCTTAACAAGTTTGGATTAATTAGAATCTATAAACAGTACTCTTGATGAAATTGATTTGATTCAGAACCTGAAAAGACCATGAAAAGCAAAAGTAAAAATGGAAAGAGAAAGATCAGAGAGAAAACCTGAAACCACAAGAGCTCTCGCTGCATTTGAAGAGCCGCTCCTGATACAATCTTGAGTCGATCTTGAGGCGGCAGCCGTGCCGCTAAATGCAGCATGTTGTTGTTGTTGTCATCCTCATAAGTTGCTATCAAATCCTTGATTGAACCTATCTCTTGGATCAGACTGAAAATACTCTCATGACGATATAAAATTGCATAATGAAATATACTCTGTTTTTGACCATTTACTCTCCAAATCAGGTCCGGATAAAGGTTGATAAGCTGAACTAAAAACTCTACGTTTCCTGCCTCTGCTGCATCCAGCATTAGTACTGTGGGATGCTCAACAAGAGACCACATCCGCTCATGAGTTTGCTGCAATACTTTTTCCCAGAGGCTCTTGACAAGCTGAAGAGCCTGATCAAGCTTCAAACTATCATGATTCATCCCTGTAACATTGCATTCAAATTGGATAGCCAATTCGGTTAAAAACCAATTGGCTTTTGGGTTAAGAGAAAAGAGATAAGGTATATACTGTTGGTAATTAGAAACCTGACGTGAAAATACCCGAAAACAAGAAAGAAAACTGACCTGAACGACTGATTATTCTGCTATATATTCCTAGTTGATTTTCATTTACAGAAAACAATAAAGGCTTTTGAGCAAGCACGTGCAAAGCTGTCTCCTGATATGAACCTCGTTTTGTAGCTAGGCTTGGTTCCTTGTTTTGCATGTCAAAGGCTACATCTGTAAATTCACGCGACGCCAAATTATGGAAAACACCATCAAATGAAGTACTAAATCGGAGCAATTGGAGCAGAGGATTTCTGTTCCTACTCACCATATAGACCAGTTCTAATGCATATAATAAATATTCCATGTCGCTCTGCATCGGTCAAATCATCATCAGTGTGTTCATAGAGATACTTCACCATGTCTCTGTGCCCCAACAAAGCAGCTAAATGAAGCGGAGTCACTCTTGCATTATTTCGAATTTTGGGCAAGGATTGATCCTCGTTAACCATAAGCTCCGCAAGTGGAACTATTCCAGATATCGCAGCGAAAGAAAGAGCAGTGTTTCCATCTCTGTTCCTAAGTCGCAGTGCGACTTTCAAGCCTTGAGCTTTTATCCACTCCACCAATTTCTCCACCAACGGAACTTGTTTTCCTAATGCAGCAATGTGAAGAACAGTTTCCATTCCTTCTGTTACACTCTGCCGCAACGCCTGTTGATTTTGTCCTATAATTCGACCAACTTGCTCAACGTCACCCTTCATCGCAGCTTGATAAAGGGGCACACCGTACGTTATATAGCTTATTCTTCCTTCATCTGAATAATTCAAGAAGCGATGTTTTAGCATAAGTCATGATCGATGAACACGTAGAACAGTAGTGGATAACGCATGGTTTTGACAAAACGTACCTGTAAACAAATACTGATCTGGCACAAGCCCATCACGTTGATCTAAAGTTGAATTTCCAACCACAACTCCTTTATCCGCTCCTGGAGAGTTTGATGGTGAACTAGCAGCATTTACATCAATCTTGACATCAGATATTCTGGCTGCCATTGAGCAAATTCTAATAAAACAAAGCTAAGTTTTCTTCGAATGTATGTCTGCTGCTGAAACAACGACTATAGTTGTATATATAAATTTACAAAGCTAGGCTTGCGCCAAAGGATATGATGACGAACAGAAAACTTGTCACCAAGGAAAGCAAGGACATTCGTGTAGGACTTCCATGAAGCTTACCAAAGTATGGACCAATGCCAAAAGGCAATAACGATTATATATATATAAAGTTTTATCAGTATCTGAATATTTGGTTCATTAATTGGTGTATAATCTCTTTATCTAAAGAGTAAGGTTCAAATTTTTTTTCTCCAATTAAAAAAAAATCTCATCAAAAAGAAAAGTTAGAAATAAAAAATGCCTCCACACAATTAGATTAGATATGCGTTTTGAGTGACCACAATGGGTGGCTTACACTCTTTGCACAAGCTCCGCACTATGCATGTGTCTCGTGAGAATCTTACCTATAAACAATGGAATAATTAACATTCTTAAAAGAATGTTTTGTTGTTTTAACTTTTCTATTTTTTAACGTAATTAAGCAAATTACTTTGACTTAATAAATATTTTTAATTTACTGAAAAAGAAAAAGCAAATGACTTGACTCTCTGATCACTAACCTTGAAACTTCTGAAAAAATTTTTTAAAAAAAAAAGTTTAGAAAATATGGTGGTGATACAAAGCATCGATTATAATACATACTACCCGATGCTTGTCTTGACCCTTGTCTAATAATGTCAAGTTGACTATATAATTTGTAAAGTCTTGGTTATGCTTTTAAATATTGCTTACCTTACATCTGTTAGTACTCACCTTATTCCCTATTTCACTTGCTAATTGTTTCTATGTAATTTTAAACTCTAATAATTTTTTTTATTAAAGAAACAAATAAACATTAAGTTTCAAGGTCATATCATGACAAGTTTAAATTTTGTTTTTAATTAATCGAACAAGTTTTGCATGTGAGGACAGATAAGAATAGCAAAACAACAAAATTATTCACAAAATCAAAGTTGGATCTAACAGTTCTTTTTCTACAAAAATAGTAAAAAATCAAATAGATGAATCAATATAAATTTAAATAAAAATCATACACAATAAATTCGTATAGCAGTACGAGTATGACCTATTTCTATTTCATTTTCCCCATTCCTTCCTTTTGATTATTGATAGTAAAACTTAGATATTTAAGCTACAATCCAAAAATTTCCCTAAAACACTTCAAAATGATACGTTGCCCCTTCTTATTTTAAAATAATATTTTTAGTCGGTTGACTGTTAACACAATTAGTCAATAGTTAAAAAAAATTATTTCCAATACCATATAGATATTTTAGGATCCTAAATGTCCTCTTAAAAAAAATCTGTTAATGTTTTCTTCCGTAACTTAATAAAATTTATTTTGATATTTAATAAAATTCAATATTTGACGAAGAAGAAAAAAACTTAAAACTCTATAAAATTCTAAAACAACATTTGTAAATGCGGTAGTTTGTTTCACTTTAATATTTAATAAAATTCAAAAAAAGATATAGAAGAAAAAAAAAACTTTAATTCTTTGATATATAATAATCAAGTCAAAAAAATTGTACGTCAGCCTAAAACCTAATCTCAAAGAAAAATTTTAGATAAAAATTTTTCAACAAAATTAATAATCACGAATAAAAAATTAATCTCTAAACCCACAACATCAAATTTGAAATATTCATCATTGAATAAAAGAGAATATGGTTAAATTAAAAAATATATATAAGGAGTACTTATATTTTAAAATATTTGCTGTAATATTAAGTTTAATTGTTTTAACTGTTGACTAGTGTTTTTTTTTTTTTTTTGGATTTAAAACAAAACCTGTATGACCAATGAGAGAGAGATGGGGCCCCGGGCATCCCTTTCTCACATGGAAATTAGTTAGTACAAAATTATAGTGTATCTTTTTGGTTTTTTAATGTCCTAGAGACTGACTTTCCATGAAAGGTTGACCCACTATATATTAATTAGTTCATATTGCATTATTTTCTTTTGGTGTACATGTTCATATGTTTATTTTGAATTTATCATTTCATTGGTGCAAGTAAAAATTGTTTCTATATTGTAGGTTTATCATCATGTGTTAGACTTATTATTTAATATTACCATTTTGAGTATAAACCCAAAACTTGGCTTGGCTACATTCATTTCATCGACTCATGCTTAGGTGATGAGGAATTATTGACTTTATGTGGTTGGATGATAAGCAATGACATTATTAATATCAATAAAAAAAGTCGAAGGAAGAAGTATTCCGAAGGAAAAAGCTCGGGTGATGACCCATAGATGGAGTAGATATCGGTCAAGAAATATAGTGTTATGTTAAGTGTCATGGTCTTCGCATGGACGTGAATCTCACATCATTGAAATAATGCTTCCAACAAGTTGAGCTATAAAGTTTTACATCGAAGAAAAATTCCCAACAGGGAATAAGAAAGAATGTTATGGTCTTAGAAAGTAGAGCTATAAATCTCACATTTGCTATGTATTAGAGTGATATTGAAAATATAAATATTCACACTACTTTTAGTCTGTGAAGCGCTTTTTGTGGGACAAAACTATAAGATCAGTAGGCCAAAACAAATAATACTTCATAGAGTTTGGTGTGGACCGTGACACCAAGGGTCATATGGACTTCATACGACAATAAACATAGTCATACAATGGAAATTGAGTCCATATCAATCAAAGAATATGGTGCAATGCCAAGGGTTGTACGGACTACATACAACAATAAACATAGTCGTACAATGGAAACTGATGTAGGTAGTAACTTGGTGTCCATGCAATTGGTGTAATATCTTCTATTATTCTTCTTCTTCGACCTTTTCTTTCACTTCCTCCATACTTTCTATAGTCGCATGGCCATTCTTCCTCAAACAACGGGTCAGCTTGGTTGCATCGATTCCATCTCCAATTACCACAACTTTATCCCTTGCATCTCCTTCCAAAGCCACTGATGACACACCTATCATTATTTTTAAGAAGAGTAAAATCAAAATAATGTTAGATCATTCTGCTCTATGCATGTAAGGTTTAAATTTGATGATCAGAAGCAAATAATTATTAAGCACCATGAGTCTCAGCTACTTTCTTCAATGCTTTGGTTTGGAACCCCTCTCCCTCATCAGACTTCCTCAAAATGTACCCAAAGAACCCTTTGGAGCGGCCCGTCTGTTTGTATCTTAATGACTATCTTTTTCTGCAGGGATAAACCAAACCAAGTATCAAGTCAGAATTAGTGATCACAACCAATTATTCAAAATTACGGTACACACACGTATCTATCTATCTATATATATATTAAGAGCGAAAGTTTGAAGCTAAATCAGAGTTGACATCATTTTGTGAAAGTTTGACATAAAATATGACCCTTCTTATTCGAAAACAAATTGCAATCGACAGAAAACTCTATATATAGAGATATGCTAGTTTTGGAAATAAATGGACGTACCTTCATGTTGAAGGGTGTAAGAGGAAAAGGAAACTAGCCTTTTTAAGAGAGTGATTAATATAATGCAATGATGATGATCAAGGAATGAGAAATTAGACCAGTTTTTATAGCATTGTCATCGTACCAAACGCTGCAGAAATTGTGAAGCTTATGACACAGTCAACAGGTCTGAATCAGTAAACGACTAAGAGATACAACACAGGATCACTTTCCAAGCAAAGTCATTCGATATTTTACTTTGTTAGACCAACAACAAATTTGTACAATATGACTTATTTTCGTTTCATTAATTATAAAAAAAAAAATTTAGTTAGTTGTTACCAACTTCTGGTTTAAACTTTTCCAATCAGTCCAATACATGTTCCTGTCCCACAATACTTGTCGTTTCTTTCTTCTGGAACAATATCCCATTATTAATTATTTGTAATTGATCAAAAAAATCAATTTAGTAAACTGAATCGAGCAAGTGTTACCAATAAATTAAAGGAAGGCTCACGTATATCTAATATTGGATAAGCATTAATTAATGAATCAAATTGTAATTCATACGTGAGCCTACCTTGGTAAATCAATTCTCAAGTGTTAATTAATGAAATAGCAAAGTTTACATAAAAAAAAATCATCAGATTAATAATCACAATAGATATTGGTATGATGGCTGCTAGTCTGCTACCTAAGAATCAGCCATGGATTCATATTTAGGATTTGCCAGATTGTTTCCACAGTTCCCAACGTTCAAAAGAAAAAGGAATTCTCAGGTGGAAGACCGTACACGATTGTTTATAGTAGTTAATTTGTTATGATGTACACTATCAACTATGTAATCAAGGAAGGAGCAATTCCTCATTAAAATATTGAACAGATATGTGGGCCCAATGTAAGGAAGAAAACACTTGTAATTAGGAAAACAAAATGATTATTAATGAATGATAAAAACAGCAAAAGTACATCAAATTAAAAGCATCCAATGATGTCCTATCTCAGAATCATCGTTTGACTCAGGCTTAGAATTTATCTGGTTGTTGTTGAAGGTAAATAGATGGTACACGGGCAGAATCAGGCAATCTACTAGGTAATGGTGAAATGGTTTCTCAAGCCTCTGCGGGTCGTCCACATATCCATAGCCGGTCTGAATTAAGGTGAGATAAAGGACTATGATAGCTCCAAAAGTTGAGATCCCAACCACCCAGCTGCTGAAGTAATGGTGCACCAACCTTGCTCTAATCCTAGCATAAACGGTATCATAGTAAGAATTAACATCAGACACCACTTCGTGTAAGTAGGACTCCCATGCATCCCTTGCAATTTCCTTGCAGAGGCCATTGACGAGTCTTGCCACTTCTTTGTTGTTACCTAAAGAATGGTGGAGAACCCCTTTGTGATGAAGAAGTTCCACATCATGAGCTGAGTTAATTAGCCCGTCGAAGAAGAACAAGTACGATGTGACATCTGGTTTGCACTGTGGATGGCATTGTTCATAGGCTACCAGGTTACGAAATAGTGTTCCCTTGTAATCATCGATATACAGAGGAGGGATTTTCAGCAACCTTCCTTCAGACCGAACATCCAGTGGAGGACAATTAACACCTTTCTCAATGATGACACCAGCTTCCATCAGCTCCGTCATGGACCGCATCATGTCAGTTTCCGCCCCACTAATTCCCTCTTCTGCTGTATTCATTATTGTGTTGCTCGAGTCGCGTGTCTTGCTAGTTTTAATTCCTTCTTCTGCTGTATTCTCTGCTGCTTTGCGGTAATCAATTGTCTTGCCAGTTTCCTCTCCATTAATTCCTTCTTCTGTTGTACTCTTTGCTGCTTTGCCGGTTTCCTCTGCCTCTGATAAGTATCTTGGGAGGATGCTGAGCCTGAAAAGGTCAAGAAAGTGGTGCGTTTCCGCACGTGAGCTGCTTCTCACATCCCAGTCTGACTCCCTTTGTAATAGAGGATTAAAAAAACGAAGGGCAAGCTCTCCCAAAGATGTGGTTGACTCTCCTGATCTTCTGGTTAAATCAAACAATGTCTGCAGAACAAATAGAGGAAGTTGGTTTTCAAGCATGATCAAATCTCGGCGAAGAGTAGGCAGCATCCATCTTTTAACAGGGCGAGCATGACGGAAGTTGTTCTGCTTCAACTCTCTGAAGAGCTCAACAATGAAGCAGCCATCAACGAGCATCATCTTAACAAATTTATCCTTGCTATGTTGTTCAGCTTTATCCCAGTAGCACCCACGAGCAACCTGTTCCAATTCTTGCACCGAGTTCATCACTTTGTCTAGTTCAACCCCATTAGGCCGTTTTGGACGAAAGAGGCGGTGAAAGAATTCCCATTTCAGCTCTTCCATTTCTCGTAATCTTCCGTCTCCATGATGGTATGGACCGATTGAGATGATACTGGGAGCATAAGCTTCGGGTTGAACCTCACGCATATTTACAGGGACCCTGTATATGCAGGCGGTTTTTCTCTCTTCGGGAACTTTAATTGCCAACTCCTTCTTCAACAAAGCTCTCCACTTAGAAACTTCATGGGGATCCCCTGGATTCAAATGCTCTGGACCCCAACTTTTGGCATTGCCATGAAATGTTCTGCTCGTCTTCTGCAAAAGCAACCTTGTAAGCAAGCTGTGTCTCATTTGGGGATGAAGAAGGAGTAAACCAGGCACAACCCAAGGATCAGGCTGCAACTGAAGATGGAAAATTATCATCCATGGAAAAGCTCGAAGTCAATGCTGAAGTCTTTTTATTAATATTAGGAAGCACAAGGTCAATGCTGGAAGTCTTTTATAAGCAAAAGAATTTCCTCGAAGATGATGAATGATTGTTGTAGGTGATTGGTTGTTGGTCCGACTCTTAAATCTTTTCTGATAGAAAAAATTGATAGTTTCTCCAACAACTAGGATGAGTTCATACGATGATTCCTTTCTACTGGTCATGTGTGTGAGCTTTGTTCAGATAATATAAAATCTCATTACCCAACAAGTTGATCAATTAATTTATTGAGTTAGGTGCATATAGTCTCCAAGTTCCCACATTAAGATTCAACAGGTCTCCATTGAATATAATATCTTATTTCTTTGAGAAATGATTAAGAAATAGTAGTACTAGTGCTTACTTTATTTTGTTTTACGTGAATTTTTTTTCCAAAAAGCAAATGAAGAGAGCATGCATGCCATGCCCGCGTGTTTAAGCAACAAAGTTACCTTGAAACATGGGATTTGGTTCATTAAATGATAAATTCTTGTAATCAGGATTGCTTCCCTCTCCCAAAGGCTCTTCTTCTTAAGTTGGGCCTTTAGTAGATTAGGCTTGTACTAGATAGGGCCTCTTCTTCCTTAAATCATTGTTGCTTATCCCTATCCCCATTGGGTTCGGACCAAAATCTTCTTTTCGTTTTTAGCTTTGTGCTATAAATTGGAGACATATTTCATGGCATAATTCATCAGTCAAATGATACAAAAAGGAGGCTTGATATTAGATTAATAAGTAGATAAACATAGTAAGTCCCTCAAATTTGCATTGGAAGTGTAAAAACTAGTAGATTTTATACTTATAAATTATTTTTTATACTTTTAAATGATAAAATATATATGATTAAAAATAAATTATTATCTGGTAAGGTAAATTGTTTTATTATAATAAAAAATGAGTAAAATGTTAATTATCTAAACAAAAAAAATATAAAGCAGTAATACATCCATGCCACCTTGTCACACATTATTTTTTGCCTTTAAATGAGAACAATTTGATGTCAACATTAATCGAATAACCTTGTCATATTAAAAAGGTCATGAGAAAGGGATAGAGAGTGACAAAATTTGACACAAAATGCGACCCTTCTCTTGTGTCTTAATCAATTTCACGTCTTCTACCAATTAGCGTGACAAACGTCAATATTCGATTGCAAGAAAATCAACAACAACTCTCAATTAATTCACCACAATTATTTCAACACAAAATAATTAATCTTGCCTTGTGGAATTAATTTTGGTCATAAAATAATAATCTCAACACTATTTCCTTCTCATTTTTCTTAATTATTATTTTTTTTTCAAATGTCTCAATTTTAAAATTTTTAAAAATCTTACACTCTTTTTTTTTTTAAATTAATTTTTTTTCAAATTTTAATATATAAAATATCTTAAGTTCTATAAAAGAATTATTTAAAGGTGATGTTAACCATTTTTATACTACCAATTTTATTTAACTAACATATATAAAAATTGAAACATTAATTTTGGTGAAAACTCAAGAAATTAAAAGTTGGAAAAAACTATTAGTTAAAGACAGAAAGAGAAAGAGTAAATTTATTTTATGTATTATTAGTTTTGTTTAGGTAGCAACAACAAAAACCCTTTGACCCTTAAAAAATCTGATCCTCTCTTCAAATATATACACCAAATTAAGTTGAATTGCACAAATTTGATGGGCTTTGGATGCTTTTCAATGTTGGGGTGATGGTACCTAGCCAAGAGTAAAGTTAGTGTTAAGCAACGGTCCGGCTGAGTCGAGGGCCAGCCGGCCATAATCAAAGGCTTTATAGCTAAGTTTTAGGGATGAAAACTAGGAAATCAACAACATTAAAATACCATTCGTCGCCTTCTTCTCCTTCCGTTTCCAACATCGCAACGACCCAACAACAGAATCTTGCTTCGTTTTCCAATATGGCGCGAAAGTCCTCTCTTTTCAAACAGACCCTCATCGCCACCGCCTTCTTCATCCTCGCCATCTACGCCTTGTTCACCACTTTCTTCCACACCCCCCTTCCCGTCTCCGACACCGTGTCTCCTTCCGACGACGCCGCCGACGTTTCTTCCGTCGAGTTTCCTGAGAGACGAGCGGACGGGTCCGGGTCCGTCGGGAAAGTCAATGTCTTTATGTACGATCTCCCTCACAAGTTCACCTACGGCCTCATCCAGCAGCACGGCCTGGCGCGTGGCGGATCCCCCGTCGATGACGTCACCACCCTCAAGTATCCCGGCCACCAGCACATGCACGAGTGGTTCCTGTTCGCCGACCTGGCACGACCCGAATCGGACCGCCTCGGATCCCCTATCGTTAAAGTCACTGACCCGGAAGAAGCCGACCTTTTCTACGTTCCCGTCTTTTCTTCGTTGAGCTTGATTGTGAACGCGGGTCGGCCTCCGGGTACCGGTTCGGGTTACAGCGATGAGCAAATGCAGGAAGAGCTGGTGGAGTGGCTCAACGGGCAGGAGTACTGGAAGAGGAATAATGGGTGGGATCACGTGATAATTGCGGGGGATCCCAATGCGCTTTATCGGGTCGTGGATCGGGTCAAGAATGCTGTTTTGTTAGTTGCGGATTTTGGGCGGTTGAGGCCGGATCAAGGGTCATTGGTAAAGGATGTCATAATTCCTTATTCGCATCGGATTAGCGCTTACACTGGAGATTTTGGGGTGGAAGAGAGGAAAACATTGCTCTTTTTCATGGGGAATCGGTATAGAAAAGAGGTAATCAATAGTTCATTACAAGAATTTTTAATTTCATGTCTTTGTTGAGCAGGTTATGATGTTAGTTTCTATTTCATATTTTAAGTTTCATTTATCGAACTGGAGGTTTTTGTTTGTTAAGTTTACGGAGCATGAACATAGTTGGTTTAAGTTGTGCCATCAGATGAGCTGAAGTATTGAGCAAAAAAAAGATGAGCTGGAGTTGAAACTTGGATTAGGAAATCAAGGAAAAAGATGAGCTGGAGTTGAAATTTAGATTAGGAAATCAAGGAAAAACATAGAGTTATGGAGTAATTATTAGCTTGAGCTTGCTTATATCCTGCTATATTTTATACAGACTACTGCACATGAAGGCATTGGCCTAAAATCCTCGATTGATCACTCATATTCAACTACTGTTTCCACTGTTCTTCTAAAATCAGGGCTTAATTTGACTGCTTCCATCTTACTTAGACCTGTAATGGATGACTACCTCATGCTCTTCATCCAAAACTGTTTTGTTTATCATAATTTGCTGTGTTGGCCTCACCAAAGTTTCTACTTTTGCTCTGAATGGTTTTTTTATTTCATCCACAACTATTCTGTTGAGTAGAAAGTTCTTCCCTATTCGCTAGCTTAAATGACTGCTCTTGACTTTCTGGTTAAGAATTATACTATAGCCCCTCACACAAGCAGATGTTAGTTTGAAATCAGATGCTATCATGAAGCAGATCTCACATGAAGGACTAGCATACCATGATATGTTGGTAGTAGTACTTGCAGGATAATCATGTTAGGTGAACTTGTTTCCTCAGTTGATTTTTCGTTTATGGGTTCCTTTGTGATGCTGATGTTTTTTCAGGGAGGCAAAATTCGCGATTTGCTTTTTCAAATACTTGAAAGTGAAGAAGATGTCATAATAAAACATGGAACACAATCCAGAGAGAACAGAAGAGCAGCCTCACATGGGATGCACACATCAAAGTTCTGTTTAAATCCTGCAGGAGATACTCCATCAGCTTGCAGGCTCTTTGATGCTATCGTTAGCTTGTGTGTCCCAGTGATAGTCAGTGATAACATTGAGTTGCCTTTTGAAGATATTATAGACTACAAAAAGTTTTCAGTATTTGTGGAAACTACAGCTGCACTAAAACCCGGATATCTTGTTTCATTGCTGAGACAAGTACCTGCAGAGAAAATTATTGAATATCAGAAAGCAATGAAAGAGGTTTGTACTATTTGCATTTCCTTTCCTTTTATCTTATCATTCTCATTAAATTACTCCATTATTGAGAAGTAATAACATTTATTTCATGTATAAAATTGACAGCCAGAATTTAATCGTACTACACATTTTCAATAAGTATATATTTGCATTTTACATCATGCATTTTATTTGTCAAATATCTCTTGTTAAAATTGCTTAGTGATGATGTGGTTTTGCTTTCTAAACTCCAACCTTGTGTCTACTCCAGACAGTTCCATATGACAAATATGGAAATCTGTGTTCTGATTTGCTAATGTTATCTGTTTTTTGAGCAATTTTCCTCATTAAGAGCTATTGGAATCAATCTGTTTCTGTTTCTGTGCTTGTGCCTTTCAGTGCCATGGAGTCTGTTGCATATGTAAAAAGCAGAAATATTATAGAGCATCATCCTCTTCTCTTATTTTATGGCTGAGCTATGTATTGTTATCAATTTGAATTACTCTATGTTGCGTCAATAGGTTCTGTAAATTGGACCTATGGGTAAAACATGAACAGAATCTGACTTTAACTTTCCACCCCATATAATCAGCCTCAGAATAGTGGGCTGGAGTCTGGTGGTAAAGTTCTTGTAACAATTCCAGAAGGTGCTACATAAGAAAGGATTATGTTTATACATGTCTGTGTAAGACGAGTAGAAGAGATACTGAGTGTAGTGTCGACTGGAGTGTGGTATTCTTTTTCTTGTTTGTTATCATGCATCATTACATAGTTACCAGTGATCACAAAATCATGATTTTATTTTAAATATCTGTGACTGAGTTTTGTTCTCAATTTAAATTTTGTGGATTCAGGTGAAGCAGTACTATGACTACACTGTTCCGAATGGAACAGTTAATGAAATCTGGCGGCAAGTCGCACAAAAGCTACCTCTTATCAAACTTATGATTAATCGTGACAAACGGCTTGTTAAGATGGAGTTGAATGAGCCCAACTGCTCATGTCTTTGTTCAAACCAGACAGGAATTATCAGCTCCTTGTGATAACATCATTTTTTGGTGATCCTTGAAGTTCATCTGTCAAAATGACTGTCCCTGAATACGAGCGAGGCAGATACTCGACCAGACCCTCCCAGGTTTGAGGAATAATTTATGATACCCGTTTGCCTTCAGGGTGGGGTTTTCTCCTACTGCTGATGAGGGTAGTGAAATTTGCCATTGTGGAAGGCTTTCTTGCATACGTTGTTGTAGAGTAGATTGAAATTTTGATTATAGTTGTAATTGTAATTGATTTGTACATTGTAGAAATAAAAATATCAGTGATGCTTTGATTCTTTTACTTCGGCCTGCAATCTTTTGATTGAAAAATCAAATTGCATGTAATAGCACAAAACCCAAATTTCTCATCTCTTCAAGGTGTTAAGATTCGAAGTACATTAGACCAATTCAAGCCTTAGAAATGATAGAAAAGAAGACGAGAAAGAGAGCACAAGGGAGATTGAAAGCCATGAAAGTTTCAGGATGCATCTGCTTCAACTCCTTAACCAGGTGGCCAGTTCATCTGTCTCCCACCTAGGACATGCAAGTGAAGATGATAAACTGATTGACCTGAAGAGAGCGAGAGCGAGAGAGAGAGAGGTATAAACATGAGTATGAACTGCAAACCAAAGTCAAAAACTATGGAGACAAGATGATAACTCACAGGCACTTGGACCATTATTGATGACAACTCGAAACCCATCAACAATGCCTTCTTTTTCAGCAACAATTTTGGCAGCATAAAGAAGTTGACCCAGAATCTCTCCGTGCCTTGGTTCAGCCTGACAAGTTAGAAACAAGAAACTAAAATCAGACTACAGGACAGCAATTTCAATTACATTCTTCAAAGAAAATCCAAACGAAGTTTATGGATCTGGTATGCAAATTCTTTATGGGCTCATCTTCCTCATAAAAGCACAGCAAACTTTTTAAAAAAGAGGGAAAACCTAATCAACTAGAACAGCAAAATTCACAAAACATGTTCAGATGGTCCAGCAAGTCATGCAAGACAAAATGCAACAATTTATATAGATATAGCAGTATCAATAAATATGACTGGGACACACCTTTCCAAGCTGTGTCAATCCATCCCTAAACTTTGGAATGACTAAAACATGAACAGGAGCCTGTGGATTGATGTCCTTGAATGCTAAGACTTTATCATCTTCATACACAATGGTTGAAGGAATTTCCTTTGCTATGATCTTGTCAAATCTGAATGAAAAGAAAAAAAAAGAATCAACTCTTAATTCAATAAGTAAACGGCATAAACACCTGTGCCTCTGTTGAACTCCTAATTCAAGGATTTTAATAGTTTGTTACTAATGTGCACTGATGAACTCTGGTGATTCTAGTGACTTTGTATGGATGGGGGTTTCTTGTGCACTCTGTTTGTCTCTAGTGTATTGTTTTTTACAAATGTGCAGGTGGAAACAAGTGTTCTGTGGTATTTTTTGTAAATGTGCAGGAGGTAGAAATTATAATTTCCCATACTCTGCTGTTGGAGGTATGATACGGGCAGTGTGAATTGTGATAGTCTGTAGAGATGGGGCTCTATGCTGGGGGTGAAGGGTCTGCAAGAACAGGAAACAAACTTCTTCTTGTTGTTTTATATTCTTGCTGATCCAACTTTGCCGGCTCCTGCGAGAGGCTCTGAGTTTGTAAAGGTGTTTGTATCCTTGGGTCCTGTTTTTGGTCTTTGTACAGTGGGCTTGAGTATTAGTACTGGAAATTTTTTGTAAACCAGTACGCCATGGAGGAGCCATCCACAGTCATGGCTGTTCATCCTTCTTTAGTAACTAGGGAAACCTGGTATCTTTTGATATTGAATCATCATCATAATTTACAACAAAAAAAAAAAGATTTTAATAGTTAGCATTTAGCAACAATGTGTTCTCCCCCTTCTTCCATATCTCATAGAGAAGTTATCAGCATAATCAATTCTTTGTCTACAATCTATATGTCCCTTTTAACATTACAAAGCGCTAACCCTAAACTTAAAATGTTATTCCCAATGTTTTTTACTTTTATTCTTAAAATCATATAAAAGGGAGATGAATTTCCATATGTCATCAAAATCCATAAATTCAACAAAATAATATATAACAAATTCCAAGCTGGAACTGGAATTTGAAACCAAACCAGGGTATTATAGATGATACATGGTTGGAACTCCACTGTCAGCATTGATTGCAGCTGCCTTCGCTGCAGCCTCTTCATCATGTGTAGCACTAGCACGACATAGATATCTACAGAGTGCGATTCAGAGACATCAAGAAAAGGCCATTGGAAAATTGACAAAGTTTTGCAGTTTTTCTTCACTTCACTTCACTTGTTTGCTAAACCACAAAAAGAAAATGAAAAACAACAACAATTTGAAGCCTAATTGAACATTCTTTTCACCCCATTTTCTTTGATTAGCTAATTAACAACAAAAGTAATAGCAATCCAGCAATTGAATGCTGAAATAACAGAACTTTCCTTGTCTACACCAAACCAAAAGAATGGAGGGAAACGAAAATAGTACCTCCGTGAGTGATTTGCAGTTAGAAAATTTATAGAACTGGGATAAGAAGAGATTCCTGGTGAGGCTCTCACTCTTGCAACAATCCTTCCAGCCCTTGCATAATCACTGTTCAAATCAAATACCCAGAATCAATATTCTATCACTATATACTTACAGATACGCAGAAAATGACAATAGAGATGAGTCATAAGAGTACCGAAGAACAGAGAAAGAGGTGAAAGCAGCCATAGATTTTTGGGCTGATATCATTTATCTGTTTCTCTCAAATGTTTTACTAGCTGAAACTGTGAAAGTGAACAAAAGTAGCCGCTTGGTGAACTGGTAGAAGTGATTTTTGATGATGGGTAGTCCCTGATCTGATCCGGGCCTTTGAATTTCTGGGCCAGTCCAATTTGTACTTTAAAATCATACAAGTTTGAAAAAGTTCGTGTGGCTCTGATTAAAAGCACGTTTTTTTTTTCCACAGATGGGTATTATCTCACACTTCACTACATATAACAAATCTTTCAAGATTGAATTTTTAGATTAAAGAACATACAGAGAAGGGCTGGACGAAAATGGCCAACTTCGTTCTGCAACTGCCAACCAGCAACTTGAGAAGCTTCTCTGTTTATGCTTCATCTAATGGTACCTTGCGTATTTCTGTTTTCTATGTTAATAAAGATGGATTCTTTCTGCTTTTTCCAACATTTCTGCTAAGATTGTGTCTGCTCAAAAGTAATAGCCTTTGGATTACTGATATTGGCATGAAAGAATAAGTAGTACTACTTTTAATTCTATGAATTTATTATGTATTTTGTGATTGTATTTGATTGGATTCTTGCTTGGTTGAATGCTTGAGTTGAATGCAAACTAGGGGCTCCTATGGGTACTGGTTCACAAAGTGGGGGCCCTGTGATTTTGGAGCTTCCGCTTGATAAGATCAGGAGACCCCTGATGCGCACCAGAGCAAATGATCCAAACAAAGTCCAGGAACTCATGGACAGCATTCGAGAAATTGGACTTCAAGTACCTGTAAGCCTTTTCCATTTTCTTGTTTTTTGTAGTAAATGCAGTTGTTTTGAGTGCTTTAGATATGGTAGAACAGTCCTTGAATACTCTCATACTAGTTCCCAGATTATGAAGAATCACCTGGAAAATTTGATCTTTTAGTGTTATGATTTGTTTTGTCTCTGATTTTGAGTATAAGAACTCAAATCTTGACAAAATTGTTCACCAAAAGAGCATATCCAAATTGGTGACCATCTTTTCAAAAGATAAGAAGTCCACATTGACCCTGTATTTTAAGATGCAGAAAGCTTTGATAGTATAGATAGATGATATACTAGGATTTCCCCTTCAAATTTTCATGACTTATTATTTGTGCCTTGATCTTGTAATTCTTGAACTACTATTTGTTGAACTTAAAACCTTTTTTCTGATAATCAAATCAATTGCAGATTGATGTGCTCGAAGTTGAGGGAGTTTACTATGGTAATGTGCTTAATGTACTTTTATCTTGATTCTTCAACCTGCCAGTTCTTGGCTACTTCTAATCCATGGATCCTAAATTGGAATACGTCAATATATCATTGGCTTCAATGTTTTTCTCTGTAGCTAATACCTTGGAGACTAGAACTTACCATTCTCATTTCTGCACATCCCAATTGTACAGGTTTCTCCGGTTGTCATCGTTATGAGGCTCACCAGCGCCTTGGGCTCCCAACAATCCATTGCAAAGTTCGACGTGGAACCAAAGAAACTCTCAGGTTTCGGTTTTCTCAGTTTTTGCTTGAGTCATAATCAGTCTGTTCTACCTTTCAACCTCAGTTGACAACCAAGTTTGTTTAAACTTTATCTTCATTTTGCAGGCATCATCTTCGCTGAGTGGTAGTATCTGCTTCTTAAAGTGCATACACAACTTTGATGATGTTAATCAGACAGTATATGCACTTCTCAGCTTTTTGCAAGTGCAGTATATTCTAAACCTATTTTATTCTTGTTCAGGTTTGTAGATTACCATGTAATCGATAGTAATATACAGTTTTTTATGAGTCTCAAATATAATTAGAATCATACCTCCAATGTTATGTTAAGTGATCATTAAATCGATGGCAGTGGATGTATATAAGTTTAGTAGGTTAAGTAAAATAGCTAGTGTTTTGTTCCTGGCAAGTACCATTGATCCATGCTGTGACAGGAAAATTGGATTACCCTTTGAATGGCTGGAAACTGTTTGAACACTCCGCACCCAGACTTTCTTGGGAGCCTTGAGCTGAAAATTCAGTGGCCCTCTTTGCCTTCTGCATGCTGCTTTATTCATTGAAATTGATTAAATGTGTCCATGGATTGATTGACAGTAGTAAGGAATGGAGCAGAAGATTTGCTATCTATTAGTAAAGTTCTTTCCCTCAATGTATAAGACCTTAATTCTTGTTAGGAGCTTCAACCAAAAACTCTGAATCGATGCATAGGTACCCGTCTTGCAGCCACTCTGCAATGCTAAACGTGGTTGTGAAATCAGAATATGATGATGGAAAAAGCCTGAGGGATATCGCATTTGTTCTTGTAAGGGCTGGAATCGGAAATGACATCAAAAGCTTGCAAGCAATTCATCAACTTTTGACATTTTTTGTGTCACAGTTTTAAAAGAAAGTTATGAATTCCTCATTGATTGTTTGCTAGAGTGAGACGGAATATTTAAATGTTTCACTCCACCTTCTTCAACATAATGCGAGTCCCAATGAACCAAAACGAAAAATATTTGCAGGTTGATACAGACCCTAAATCATGATTTAAACTTCAGGTGATCAATGAACAACCAGATTTTGTATGTAAAACCACAGGTCGATATCATCAATATAAGATAAATGATTGATGAACAACCGGATTTTGTATCGAAAACCACATGTTTATATCATCAATATAAGATAAATGATACGATCATTCTGATGCAATGTTAGCTAGCTGGGGCAATAGTTACAAAAAGCAGAAATCAATCCACAGGGATATCCAGGAGAAGCTTTATTCTTTGGCAAATGTAGTGTTTTTTCTTTTACCTATATAGTTTTTTTTGGTACAACTGGGAGCATTGCGGCTGAAACTAGGATCTGTACCAACTATTCAACCCCCATGAGCGAAAAGCACAGGCCTAGGTACACAAAACGATATGTAACATTTAACTTACAGGAAAAATAACAATGTAATAAAAGTTGTGAAGTACATTTACATACACATTTTGCCAAAATTTGTGTGAGCTAACTCTAATTTTATGACCTAATCACTAATCGTTGACAAGAGACACATAATTTAGCCTTTATAATCCTTTCTTGATGCTGACCGTCATTCTACTTGTATGATATTGGACCAGACCTTGATACAGCAAACCTTGGCAGCGGACTGGGACCTGTGCTTCCCGAAGCCGATCCTTCAGGGTTCTTAACTTTACGGCTTGAACTGTAATCCAAAGGCCCAGACCGGCGAACGTTTCTATGTTTGTTTGCAGCACTTCGTAGGCTTCCACTTTCGGCATCATAAAGGTGCTCCTGGCTGTATGATGAAGATCCTTTAAAGTAACCTGAATCATTAGCACTATACTGTGGAGTCAAATCTCCACGGGGTTGCCTCATTACAGGGGATGCATGTGCCAATGATACAGAAGGTGAATGGCGTGGTGAAGCACTTAATAGTGCCAGTGGCATCAAAGGAGAATTTGCATAGTACTGGCTATATATTGAACGGAGAATAGCATAAGGAACGTGGGTCTCAAGAGAGCTTCTTGGAAGGTATGGTGAAATGTCAGAGAGTTGGTCAAGAAAAATAAGCTTGGCGACAAGATGAGATCTGCACATATTAATGGACAAACATCAACACTTTGCAACTACAGCCTTAACAGGATATGCATACACATGAGATGTGAATAGTGGATTGTCATGGTTTTTTTAAAGTTACACATGTAATATCTCATCAAATTTAACAAATAAAGACCAGGGAGTACTAGAATTAGAACCAATCATTTAAACACTAAAACCCAATAGGTCAAATCCATGACAGTGACAATTTCCATGATGTTGACATGTTAACAGTTATTAATAAAATACTCGAGAAAATGTGAAATAACATGAGATTAGATAATTCTTTAAGAAATTAACGCAGACTTCAGAAGCATCAGTGCTTAAGCAAAGGTTAGTATAGGTCTCAAGTGGAAAATTTTACCATTAAAGAAAAAAAGGGCATGAAGGGACTGCACCAACATCAGTATCATTTACCTGTTAGCTTCGTTCCATGAATCTAGTACAATTCCTGCCGAGAATTTAACAAATAGTTGCATTGCTGCTTTTATACTGGCTTCTGCGGATACACGGATATCAGGATCCAAACTGTCACCGGCATGACCATTTGAGAGCAACTGTCTCTGGTGATGTTCACGTGCCAATCTAACATACTCACTTCCGGCTATAACAGCACTGATGCACCTGTCAAGTTCAAATTAAATAATTAGCACTCTGGTCAAACAGCATATTGCTAACCCCCTTATTTTACTACAATCCATATAGAAGCAATGCTTGAGCAGTAACAATCAAAAGTCTAATAGACAGTTGTCTCCTGAATGACTTCATCAAGAAGCCTTAATTTTGACACAAACAACCAAAGCTGGTGTGCAGGCCAGGGTGTAGAATCTACATGAGGCGTATCTAAGTCCCTCATTTTAATTCTGAGAGATTTTGAACTGCAAACCAACAAGTCAATGTTGGGTTAGACATACTAGTTACTAGGCATTCAGTTCAGAACATGGCAATACTATGTTTTCTAGAACTCAAGGTCAACCCAAAACTATTTAAAAAAATGAAAAAAAAAAATCAGAAAGGACACCCACCTTGCCAAGCCATGAATATTGTTGTTGAAACCCCCCGTGTCAACATTGAAGCCAGTCGTGTTCCAGATATTTGATGTCATGAAGGTGGCAAATAAATAAGGCAATAAGCTCCAGGACCCATCATTTGCACCTCCAACTTCTTCCAAAATCGACCTAACCCACTCAGAGTCATGATCACCAGCAAGCGCAACACTGTTTGCTACCCCCCTCATTCTTCTGATTTCCCGCTTTTCAGGTATTTCTTCAGGTATGTGCTTAACTACCCCAGCAAGCAATGAATAAATCAAGGGTGCACCTTCTTCGAGCACTGCTCCAGCAGCTTCAGCTAAAAGTTTATCAAAAGCCAATGCTTGTCCTGCCTCAATACAAAAACCAATTATTGTGTCCAAATCCACAATTTGCTTCAAACAAGCTTCTCTTTCTATCCTGTCACCAGAATGCATGCTGCCAGCAACTGCTTCTAACAACTCACGATTTGACCGCAATGATGTGTCAATGCAATTCAACAGGGCAGCAGTATGTTCTTTCATCATCCTATCTAGTCTGTCAACTCCATAACCACCAAATATACGAACGAAGGCCTGCAATTCTCTAAGATCAGTGACTGACTCAGCAAAATATCCACCAACTGGCCTCGTGCTTTTGAAGCATTTGTGCATGGGTGTAAACAGAATTCCAGCACCGGACATATCCTTCACAATGTTTTCTATGTACCAGTTGCAGACAACTTCAGTGGCTGATCCACTATGTTGCTCTGCTGGTTTATCAAATACATGCAAAGAAGAGATTGGTCCAGAAAAGGTCTCTGAAAGTAAAACTTCTCGAATTCCTTGAGTTAGATCCATGCTAATGTGCTGTTCTGCTAGATGGACTATATTCATGTGTCTGCGGATCAGTGATTCTAGAATAGAAGGCCTTTGAAGATCATTATCAGTTTTTAGTACTGTAAGTAATCTCCTTCTGAAGTTGCCAAGGATGCATTCCCTCATGTACTGCACATATGATGAGAATATTAAAACCATAACACATGAACACCAAATGGCCTGCTATGAATATTTGACCACAGATGAATCTACCACATCAAGAAAAATAAGCAAGATAATCTTGCTTTCAACTAATATGTTAAATAGCGGCTTAAATAAAGAAAACCTAATAAGTTAAACCCCAATTTACCAAGAAAGTTAGCAGAATAAAATAGCCAACTCAGAACCTATCAGTAGGACTGCAAATGAAATGGAAACGTATTCTAGGAAACCAATAGGCCAGGCTCACATTTAACCGCTGCTACATAAAAGGGCCAGAAACAGATTTAGCAAGACTCACCTCCCTCAGAACAAAGACATGGTTCAGAACACATATAGGCTCCATATCATTCAAAACTGAACACAAATTGGTCAACCTCTGCATTGCAGCCTCCAACCTAGAATAAAACAAAAGTTGTCACTATTGACTGTACCGACTGCATACAATTTCAGCAAAGGAAAGAAAAGTTCATGCAAGTGCCTTACATTTTAATAGAATTGTTATTCTCTGGATAACTTTCATGGCCTGGCAAAGGATAGCCAACTGCTCCTTTTGGGGATTTTGCCAAAGGAATCGAAGCTCTGGATGCATTATTCAAATAAGATGCTGCTTGCTCTGGAAGAAGCTGAGATTACTTGAAACATTAGGTTTATAAAATGTTAAATATCTTCAATTAGTTACACTGGAATATGGATTCAATATGAACCTGCATCTCCAAAGCCCCAAATCCACCTTCAGAATCAAGGATATTAATTAAACCTTCCAATCCTCCCATGATTGATTCAATGAGAGACTCAACATATAGGACTGCATCTCGCTCAATTTTCGTCACCTGATTATGGTTAAATACAAAGCACAAATCAGGTTTCCCATTTTTATATTTCCATCTGATGAGAGGGAAAAACAAAAGTGGTACTGCAGATTGAGCATAAATAATCTCAAAACAATATGTTGTCATAAGTCATAACTTGTCAGAAGAAGGGTAAATACAATGTGTAGATTTTGTGCAACCGCTAGAAAAATGGGGGATGAAAGACTATGAAATGGGGGGAGTGGGGTGTTTCATGCTGATGTTTAATTAAATCATTACCTCCTCTGGAACAATTCGAGATGCACACTCTGGAAAACTACCAGCAACACCAAGCCATGCACAGCAATGTTGCGGACGCCCCTCTGGTCCAAACATAGTGTTCCTAAAGACCTATTACGACAAGTATACAGAAGTCACTATTGCATGCAAGCTATTTCCAACAGAAAGAACAGGAAAGAGTTTCAAAGCATACTGCTGTAAGATGCTGATGGTAGAAATACAGCTTTTTGAGACTACCATGCATTGACAATTGAGACTCTAGTTCATCAACACATCTGCATTGAGACAGATCCACACAATTATCATTGTTTTCTTTTACATAACAAAAGTATATGACTTTGTTTAGCAAGTGTTAGACTGCTATGCTTTTAATTTTTAAAGAAAAAAATGAAATGAATACATAGTTTTACTTAACGGAATTTCTGAATCAGACAAAACGATGACTTTAAAGCATAAGTTTTGTTTTGGAAGGAATGAGAAAACTGGACATGCAGGTTTATCTTGAACTCTATCAATTGCTCCATTCATGAAGACCTTCAAATATCAATTATTTGAGATACAATATATTATGAGCTGTGATATGTGAAAATTTCTCCCTAGTAACAGCTGCAATGCTGGAGTATCATCATTCTAAGCATCTGCGAACACATGCCACAACAGCCACTCATAAATAAAATAATGCTCCCCAATACGCAAAACAAACAATACTGTATAATTCCACCTTTCAAAATAAATTGTTCCCTAAGATCAAATCAAGTTTATTTTAACATTTCACAATACATATTGACTGCAGTTGAATAGATTTGGATGAGTTATTGCAATAAAAGCCAGACAAATCATGTCAATCAAAGTCAGGGCACCTGGACCAATTGTATGCTGCATTTCCTTCTGATAGCAACCCTTCCTTTCCGGTAGAGACAGTAGCTTTCTCCAAATGTCTTATGTTTATAGATGATCGGGCAGATGTAACAATCATCAATATAGACAACCAATCTTTACGGAACTCCTGGTTAAGAATCATGTATGATTTCCAATTAGGCATACCATCATAAACATGCCGCTTCTAAATGCATTCTGACAACAGTAAAATGAAGTGATAACAGAAGCAATGAAGAATATTTCTAAAACTAACTCTCATCAAATGGGTAAAACAGTTGTCAAGCACATGTACATTAGAGAACAAAGGTATTTAAATGACACAGAATAAGTTCATTGCCCGAGGTTCCCACAGTAAAAAGGAACCAGTACAAGAGAACATAGTTTTCAGAGTTAATGGCCACTAAAACATGGCGCACATATTTGTGGACCAAATGGATGCATAAGTTGGAATCATAACACAAATAAAGTATGTATGTATATTACATTTTATATATAAACAATTCCCTGTGGCTTCATATGTCATTAACTATGAACAAATGCTACATGACTAAAGTGACTACTTAACCTAATACTAGCTTCACAAGCAATAACTCAGCTATTCTAATTATTATTTAGTATAAATTTATTCGTTCATCCTTAAAAGGGAAAAATAAGTGGCTTTTTAGATTCCTTACAGATAGGTCACATGTGATTGCAGAAAT
Organism: Theobroma cacao; assembly: GCF_053813885.1. Taxonomy (NCBI): domain Eukaryota; kingdom Viridiplantae; phylum Streptophyta; class Magnoliopsida; order Malvales; family Malvaceae; genus Theobroma; species Theobroma cacao. Next base: position 520,919 of record NC_142640.1, read on the forward strand.
ATTTTCACCCTGTGGCTTGGGTATATTCTCAAGGTGCTGGACGATCTGCTGAAAGAGTGTTTTCAAGGTTGCATCAAGATCAAGAGCCACCATTCCAGGAGTTCCCAGCAGAAACCGGATTCTACCAGCACAGGAAGAGAGATATGATAATGCATAACCTCGAATTGCTGCATCAAAAGATGTAAAATCTTTAAAATATAGTTCACTTATGTGTGAAGTTTTTCTTGCAGTAATAGAACAGCATAGTATAATATTTGCGCAGCATGTGACTATCATTATAGCAGTGAAAGGAACTAGAGATAGATAACTGCATCATTAGCCATAGCATCAGCATTTACAGTCACTATATTTGGAAGATTTTACCTCAGTAACCGGGAGTAGAGATCTAGATTTTTGCTACTAAATTGGAAAGAAAAATTTTTTTATGAGGATATGAAAAAGGAGGTTTCTTGCTAAAAAAAAAAAAGTAGATACACTGAAAGCTTTTAGCTATCATTTACAGTCACTATATTTGGACGATTTTACCTCAGTAAGAAAGTAGACCTACTTTGATCTAGATTTTTGCTATTAGACTTTTTATTGGAAAGTAATTTTTTTCCTGAGGAAATGAAAAAGTAGGTTTCTTGCTAGACAAAAGGCAGATGAATTGGAAGCTTTTAGCTATCATTTAGGCCTCCTTGATAGGTTTATGATGTCATAGAGCAGACTCCTGCCTTCTTTTCCATGCTCCCCCTTTTTAAGGGCATGTGTTTCATTCACTCCTTAAAAGATGCCTTTACCATCCTTCAACATTTGACACAAGGAAGGCCAACATCTTAAAGGTTTAACATTCTTCTAGACACATACTCAGAGATCTATTTATATCTATCTACTTATAATATGCATCTTCCATACTAAAAGTAAACTTCATTTATTCACCTTCATTAAATGCTAGTTTGTTTACATCAAAAAAGAGACTACCTGCAATATACTTGCGCACTAGACAGCATAAATGGTCCATTCCATCCAACAAGAACCCAATAGTTGGATCATTTGGATCCTGCAACAAAATCATTTCTGTCCAAGTTAAGCACCTTATTATGTTATCTTAATCACAAAGAGGCCTTTAGAAATAATATAATTCAATTTGTTCAATCATTCAAAAGAAGCTGGAAAAAAGAATACAACACAAAAGGAAAATGTTAGCACATCAAATAATCCCTTAGTTTGCAAGCGATTCACACATGGGAAGTATAAACTAAATCAACATATCTGATTGGTTGCTGGCAGTTTATTGTTAACAGTTTCATTGTGGTTCCTATTTTATTGTTAATGGTAGTTTTCCATTTCATGTTGTTGGAGGTTGTGTCTCCACCCTATTTTATTGTTAGTGGTAGTTTTCTATTTCATGTTATTGGAGGTTGTGTCTCCACCTTTCCACTTTCTTGCTTTAAGGGTGGTTATTCCACCAAGCTGTAGTTAAAAAGGAGTGAAGTTAATAAAAGAGGTTGTTCAGAATCTATTCAAGTTTTTGAGTACTTAAAACTCAAGAGATCTGCATGTTCCCTCTAACGAGCCAGCACTACAAACATAGGTCAAAAAAAGAAACCTTCCACCCAAGCACCTAGTGTACCTCAAACTAAACCAAACCCTTCCACACACCGTCCCATAACTCGATCCGTTTCAAGGGACCGTATCAGAAAAACAAACAACAAAGTAGAACCAACATTGAAACATTAAGACAAGGGCAAAAACAAGGAAAAGAAAAGGAAACAACCTAGAAAGCCAAAATATCTTCAAGGTAACGGTTTAGTGACATAAAGACCACAAACATTACTTACTATGTCAACTGGAACCAGCCGAGCACCTTTTGATTTTGATGATGCAATTCCTACATGTTGAAAATACCAAATAACCTCACATTGAGCCAACGCCAATGCAGAAAAAACCATCTGGGAGGAAGAAGAAAATTATTAGACAACACATCGAGAAGAACAATAATTATATTTCTATAATTTATACAAATAAATGTGTTAGTTTTAGGACAATAAATTAAGATGGTTGTGAGAGTAAGGTGTTAGATTATCCTCTTCATGAAGCATGGAAATACATATAAATTGAAACAATGCCAATAAAAGCTGCCTCACTGATAACAACTTTGGGTAATGGATGTCAACAGCATTACTATTCCCAACCAGTCAGAAAGTTACAAGAAACATTATTTTCTAGGTCTCAAGAGCTTATTTGGAAGGAGAATCATTTGAGTATGTGGAAAGGAAAAAAGCTGTAGAAAGCTAGAAGCAAACTAGGATAAAACTTTTAAAAGGAAAGGATTCTTAAAAGAGCCTCGCACCAATCATACCTGAATGTTTGGAGCCAATAAACTTGGTTGATCAGTGAAAAAGAGCACCATCCTTCCAATTTCTTGCTTTAACAGTATTCTCCTCTCACGGTGTATTGCATCACATGATACCAATGCTTGCTCATGTACTTCACTGAAACCATAAACCAATTTAGCATATCATATTAAGGCTGAAGATGGCATGAAGATCAGAAAACACAGGAAACAATAGCTTTAAAATGCTATGGTAATTATCAAGGATATTTATTAAGTGCCTGAAAACAAAGAGAGAGTGAATGTTTTCATGCCTTGAAATTCTTGGGATTGCTGATATTATATGGATCAACACAATTCACAGTCTTCCCAGTGATCATATATAGGTTTACATATTGGATTTTAAGCTAAGTCTTCTGTACTTCTCTGTGTCTTTCTGATTTCTATTAGTCATCATGCTCAAGGACTTGCACCAATTATTAGAACTATGAACTGTAATCTAAAACAACATGAATGGCAAAGGACACACTTCTATTCCCGTTCCCTCTACAGCTGTACTTTCCTCTCTTTTTCCCAACATATACTAACTTTCTGTGAACTTGCAATGTGATTTTAAACATGGCATTACCAAGAACTTGATTTTCGGTTTCCCTATGAACTTGATCTTCAACCAAGTACACATTTACATGACATTTTTAAGAACTTGACTTTTGTGTCCCTCTCACTTCCAAATTCGTGAGGGGAGCTATAATGGTAAAACCGCAGGACCTATTTAGTCCTCCACGTTGAAAATCCAATGACAATTTAACAAAATTCTCCGGCATAATTATACATATAGAAGGTTAGAACATGCCAATTAAATAAATAAAGCTACAAAACAATGATGTCACCGGGAATAAAGAAAAATTATCAAAATGATAAGTTATCCCTCTGCAATTTTTAATCACAGCTCATAATAATAAAATGTGAATATAGTTCAGGTCCTGGCACTCAGACATACCTTATCATTTTCTCGACTTGTTTGGCCACACTATATTCCAAATCTGCTTCTTTTTGTTTGGTCCGCCCTGATTTTGCCATCTTCTTTGACTCTAATATCCGAGGCAAAACATATAACTGATAATCCTCATGCAATAGAACATACTGCATGCCCAAAATTGCAAGAAGAGTCAGCTAATAAAATTTAAAAATAAGAAATATAGGTTCAACATCAGACAGTAAAACTTACCTCATCCCTGAATAATGTAAGAACTAAATTTTCCTTCAGTACAACCTGAAGACCATTAGGGATATATAAGCAAAACAGGACAGAACAAGGAATAAATGAAATTAAAATAGGTGCTTAGAAAAATGAAAAAGTCAGAAAATTATAACAGCCAATCACTTTCCAGCAGAATAATCCAAAACTCAAAAAGGTGTACAGATAGTTTTACTAAGATTTCAATATCTCTAAACTCATCCTTCTCAGCTGTATGATATGAATAACTTATTCGCTAGTATATGCCAGGAAAAATTATATTCAGATGATAATTATTTCAAAAAAAAAAAGCCAAATTACATGAGTCATAATACAGGTCCATGTCCAGAGAACCCCACGTGGCTGCCCTTATGCTCCTTGCATAAGGGAAAATACTACTGTTATTGCTTTAATGAAGAGATGTTGAGATTAACCAATGGTTAAAGTGGTTGAGGTACCATTTTTAGGAAATATTTTGGTTTATATCAATCAACACATTGTTAATGCTATATGTTAATAATCCAATTTTATAAGATTTTGCTATGAAAATGCTATTAAAAAGAAAGGATCAGTTGCATCGATATTTGTTCTCTTGCCCATTAGTATACATTCCAATCTGAACTGCAAACTTGTTAGCACAATAAGAGACAAAAGAACCAAATGAATTATCAGGTGGTTACCAGAGCTATATCAATGCTAGTGACACGAAGTAGCTCATCAGGACAAACTAGATACCCAAGTAACACCCACTCCCTATAAGCAGTAACATTTGCCAGATCTTGGGCTCTCTGCAGTATTGATAATGATGTCAGATATGCAATTGCATTAAACACTGTATTTGATAGGAAAAAGAAAATTCAAAATTGCTAAAATGATATAGAACAGGAATTATCTGGAAAGTTCAAGCATCTTAAAATATCTCAAATTCTTTCCAAAATAACAGTATTTACCATCGGATGAGCAGAATTTGTAAGAATGTCTGGATATCGAGGATGATATGGACTTAAAAATCCCTCATTTCTCAGCTTCCTTGTGTCTGTGGATAGGAAAATAATAGGACCCACAGCCTCTAAAACCTGGAAATACAGATTGGAAGAATCAACCTAATTATCTCCAACATAAAGACACGCAACTCTTGAAGTTGAAGCTTTTGGAAAGATAAAGTTCTGCAACAATCATTTAACATTTAAGCGATATGAGCCACCACAACACATAAAACTAGACAAAAGCTTTCAATGTAGTGGCATTTATATATGTAGTAGAATTTTATAAAAAGATAATCCTATATTAGAAACTTATGTCCCTACTTACAACTTCCAAGAACCATTTCAGGCATTGTTAATATTTTTTGTTCCTTATGGATAGCTGTTATAAACATTTACATCAAATAGAATCCTTGCTACAAATATGGGTTACATGGAGATGGTGACCTAACATCCACAATCTTAAAAAAGTAGAATGATCTTTACTACCAGAATTTTAATAAGATGGTTGACTAATTTTTTCATCGTTTCCAAAAGAAAAAAATAGCAACCACTTTTGAAAGAAATAGATTGGAATTTGATAAGAGACAAATCAATATAGATAATGAAAAAAGCAAAAAGGCAGGGGGAGATTTCCTCACTACGTGGGCAGGCCCGCTTTCAGAAATCCATGCCAGCAGCTAATACTTTTTAAAACTAGAAGAAAACTTCTGGCTACAACACAAGGATACTACAAAGAATATACTTCACAAAATGGAGCAGAAACATAATAAACAATGGTTATCTACTTATCTTGTTAAACATCAAAAATAAATGTAAAAGAAAACGAGGTACATTGAAAAAATCATGTTCATAAGAAAAAGCATGAAAACAACCTCTCCAATACGTGGGCTGACAAAATTGAGATCTTCTTGTAAACCTTTCAATGGTGGATCATAAGAATCTATGAATTGAACCAACCTGAAATTCAGGGAAAGAAAATTACCTGTGTTACTTGCAAATAAGCAAGAATAAGAATCATATGCAAATTGCCTTTAAAGAAGATTCAAGTAAAAGAAGTATTAACCAGATAATTATGACTTAGCATAAAAGAGGAGAGGAACTTTGGTGAATACTAAAGAAGATGATTTTTCCCGCATAATAAATATCATGTGTTAAACAAACTAACTAAATAACCAGCATTAGGGCATAAATACTAACTCGATAGTAAATCTTTTAAACTCATGTCTTTATACAGCATTTCCTTAAAGCTCAAGTCCTCTAATCACAGCAGCAAAATAGATAAAAGAAAATGTATGTTTTTATATCAAAAGTAGCAATAAAGTGATACCCTCTAAACTCCCAGAGAAAAAAAAAAGAAGGAAATATCCCTCAAGCATTTACGTATACTGGCTAGAAATCAATTAAATGTATTGCAACATACTTAGAAGCACACTGCATGGTTAAAAGGTGGTGATTGAGTTCATACCGATGATAAAAATCACAGTCCCTGTCATTTCTTGACATGGCATGCAAAAGATTATACACTTGCAGCATCATTTTCCTTGGTAACTGTTATTAAGGCATCAATTCCAAGGCATCAGTGAAACTACAGCGACAAGTTTTTGCATACAAATACTTGTTTAAGAAAATAGCTATAGGTTCTCAAATAAGTAATATCGATTCTCTGGCTCATGCACACTTGTGTGTGTGCGCAGGGAGACTTAGCGAAAACACTTACCTTCTCAGCTAAAAGATTGACACGAACAAAGGAACAGAAGAGATCCATAAATGCATGTAGTATAAGGGAATTTTGATGAGGCTGCAAAAAGACTGTACCAAGTTACTAGAGATATAATACAGAAAAAAAGTCATCATTTTTTCCAACTTCACCTGGATAACAAAATATGAAGACTTTTCAAACAAATGAGGAAGGATACAACAAAAGCCTATTAGCAGGACCTAGTTAGATTAGATTCATTTTAGGACTCATGTCACTTTATTTCACACCTCCTATAAGGTCAAACACCAAAATGCAGGTGGACCAAGTCAGGTATTTTTTAAAACCAACAAAAAACTTGCAATATAGAAGATTGAGTTCAAACTTACCAGCAAGGTGATAACTGTACTACTCAGGTCCAATATGAGTCTCAAAGCTTGTTCTCGGAATTCCATCAAATCAAGAAGTAGCTAATCCACGGAAAACAAATCAATCACTATTACAAGTATGCAAGAAATGACCATATTAATCATCTAATTATACATAAAAAAGAAACCTAACAATATATTTGAAGACCAAGAAAGTTAACGTTACCCAGTCTATATTACTAATAAGATGCCAGCAAGGCGGTATTTAACTGAAATTATGCACTGACACATATAGGAACATGGCTGTGAAACTAGGAAGTGAATGAAACTTTGACAGGTTATAAACGCCTTTATGATAATATAAAAGTAGGATTATGTTTTTGCAGGGCAGCAAGAAACTCCTCACCCAAACCCACGGTTCCAAACTCTGCAAATGAACTTCTGCACTATCACTCAAAGCATCCAAACCAGCCTTATCAACCTACACCAACGTTTACCAAGACAATAGAAAAGTCTGATACTCAGCAATAGAAAAGAGCCACCAAACTTCAATGTATACCAACATGTAAAATTCAATTCTTACACGCTCAAGTTGCAATTTGCTGAAGTGCTCTGGGAACTTTTTCGAGAGCAATATACAAATCCTTGGATGGTTGGGAAACACACCCGCTTTCCAAAATGCTTCTGAAAATGCATGACCTATAGGATCCGGGTAGTCCAAGATTTGGTTTAATCTATACATTTTGGCCATGAGGCCTTCTGCAACTTCAATTAGTTGCCCTACCCACTGCATGTTCAAGCCCTTATGGGATCCACCACCCAAACTCTGGACCTGTCCGTCTGAATTCATGTATCTAGAGCTCGTAGATGTCATAGAAGAAGTGGTGTCAGGACCCAAGTATTCAGTCCACCTTGATGGACCCTCCCATTCCCTCGATCTCCCAGTCGTAGGTGATAAGGATAAATCTTGGGAGAAATAATGTTGCCGCGACTTCGCCATGAACAAATCAAGTCACTCAAAATTTCTGCAAATGGAAGCTCGAATTAAGACCATAATTGTAAATAGTCCCACTACCTGCACTGTAAATATCTTCTTTACTCTTTTTCTTTTCACCTCATTCAATGTAAAGTGAAGAATCCAATGCCTTAATTCAGCCCAAAATGAAGAAAAGGAAAACACTAGTAGCAGAATAGTTGTAGCTTTAATCATCCAAATTACCCAATTACCCATTTATCAAAGGTTTGGATGTACCAACTTTCCCTTTACTAACCACACACATGCTTAAGGAAGAAAATGAAGTAGAAAGACACATGTACTTCAAATTCAAAGTTAAAAAAACCGAATAATTTTGGTTTTGGTTGGCGTAGAGCAAATTTCAAAACAAAACAAAACAAAATTAAAAAAGATCCCATCAAGGAAAAACCAAAACTACCCAAAATTAAAAAAGCGTGGCGAGTTGACAAGAATTTTACCACAGCATTTGATTGAAGCTCAGCGGTGCTTCTTCTTTACCACATTTTGTGAAGAAACCAGACACAAAGTCACAGCAACAAACAAACTCTTTCTTGAGAAGGAAACCAAGAGAAAGTAAAGTTGGGGTTAGGCTTGAAAAGAGAGGGTTTCTTTCTTGGTCTTTAAAGAGCTTCGAGTCCAGATCTGAGAGAGACAAAGAGAGAGAGAAATGGTTACTCGGTAGTTGGTTTCTTTTTGTTGTTTATGAAGGTAGCAGAGCTGGAATTCTTGAATCCTGAAGAAAATGATTTTTCCCAATTTGAGTGGAACTTTTAGAAGGTTCCGCGACCTTTTATTTTCTCTTTCGGATTTCTTTTCCTTTCTTTCCTTGTCCTTTTCTTTTTCTTTTCTGGTAATAGCAAACATAAATGCATTGCACGTATATAGCAGCAGTGCGTAGTCGGCACAGAAGAGAAATTTACGGTTACTCATGACGTGGCGGCCTTTTATTTGCCAAGAAAAATCTTACTCGGCGAGTATTTACATGCTGTAAACTTCATCCGGTTATAGTTATTAGTTAATTAGGTTTTCACGGCATGGAGTATTAAAGGTCACATATCTTAATCGGATCATATAAATATAAAATATTAATAATCTAAATATGATACAATGTAATAAATATAAATATGATATAATTAATTAAATTTATTATAATTTAAATATATATAAATATATTATAAAACACGATTAATATAATTATTAATTTTTATTCAACACAACACTAATTAATTAATTATGACAAGAAATAAAACAAGGGGTCAATTTTATGCAAATTAATCACAAAAAATCTACCAGAAAATATACGAAGATGGTAGGGGCATGAGTAGTTGATTAAATCCCAAGCGTATCAGTGGAGCACATGAATTTGGTAGGTCCGCTCCTTTCAATATAATTTTATAAATATTATTATTTTTACAATTATATATAAAATATAGTTTGACTTTCTGTTTAGTGGGAGGAGTTAAGCAGTGCGTATAATAGAAGGATTAGGTCATTTCGGCTATGAGGAGGCCGACATACTTGGCTTCGACATTAAGCCACCATCATTATCCTTTTTTTTACTGTTAATTATGACTGTACGAATGGATCCATTAATAAACAAAATCGATTTAATGTATCACTTAAGAGATAATATTAACCAGTTTTACCAATTAAATAATCGAAATCGGTTGAATGGATTACTAATGTTTCATTTAAATATGATATTATTATTGATAAGGACAGTTGAAAAACCTACCAAGGGAAAATGGGCAGTTGATAGAGAATTTATTTGTAAAGTTGATATTTATTAAGTTTCTAAATTTAATATTGTTGAAGAAATGTCAAGAAAGGTTTAATTTTAAGTAGTAGGATTGCTTCCTAAAACAGGGTGGTTGCGTGATAAAGACCACAAACTTAATTTTTTAACTAAGTTTCAAAGAATCATTGGACTCTTGGTTGACTGATTGAACTCGTCCTGGGGTATGGATTTCCATTGGTTCCTCTTCAATTCTGTTTCCTAGGAGTGGTTAGCCTTGGACCAAGATATCTAAACTGTGCAAAAAGGAGAAATGGGGTCTGCTTTCTGCTCACATTTTAGCATGTGATTGTCAACAGATTCATTGTAAAGTAGAGGAATAAAAAACAGGGAAAGTCTTGGGAAGAGTTCACCAAATGGTAGGTAAGATGTACTTTTACTGACGATATGGTGGTATGTTATCAAACATATCATTGATCTTCTTTCGTCCTTGTGATGTCACTGAAACTTATTTTTCGCGTCAGAAAAGAACAAAAAATGGAAATCCCCCCTTCAACGATTTCTGACAGTAACTATCACAAATGGATGATAGCTTGTTGATGAGTTTATCATAACATTAGTAGAAGTAATGATGAAAATAGTTTTGTGTAGGCAAATGATAGCAACGAATGAGAAGGAAGTGGCAACAATGTTGATGGCGGCTGCTGGTGCTAATGATGCAGAGATAGTGTTGATGGTGGTGGCCAAAGCATCATTGCAAAGGTAAGCTTGATAAAATTAGTTCCTGTTACTGTTACAAATCCCTGGACTCATGGAAGTGGTAAGACATTAGTAGTTCCAGAGCACCGACAGAAGACAGCATACCCATCAGTACGTTATTTGCTAGGCTATGACTTCAAAGTGCAGTAATTGATATCAAAACTAGTTCATCAAAATTGACAAATCCACTACATCAGTTAAGATAAATTTTACAGAACAGCTAACTAAATTTCACAGAAGGAACATAGGGGGCTGCCAGCTGCAGGAGAGGCAGAAAAAGGGTGGGAAGGGGCCTAGGAAGGACTCAGGAGGCAGAATGAGGAAAGTGAAGGCCTTCCCTGATTTAATCCATGAACAAAAAGATTTAGTGTTACAAGGAAGTACTGTAATTCAGTACACTCATTTAGGCTATAAATGGCAAGGTGCACGTTTCCATTCTGGCTAAAAAACCAAGCAAACTGGAATCACAGGCTTGGTTGCAACCATTGCAAAAACAGCTTGGTGGCTTCTGTCTTGGCCACTTCAGCTTTCATCTACCTGTATTGTTTTTTACTCTTACCTTTTCTTTAAGGAGTTATTCCTGGGACATGAGGGACAGGTGGCTTGGGCTTCTTTGTTTTCTCCACCATTATCGCTTGAGTAGTTAGAACTATCCCAGCAACAGAGACGGCATTTTGTAGGGCAAACCTTGAAACTCGACAAGGATCTACAACTCCGGCAGTGATAAGATCTTCGTATCTTCCTGACATTGCATTATACCCTATTTGCCAATCACACGTTCTAGTCTTCTCCACAACAACGTCTCCATCAATGCCTGCATTAGTTGCAATTACTTTTGAAGGTGCAAGGAGTGCCTGCAGTTATCAAACAAATTGTTAAAATTTAATCCTTTAAAAACTACAAAAGTAAGCATCGAGCAATCTAATAACACTAAAATGAAAAAAGGAAGAAGCAATAAACTCAAAGACTTTAATTTTAATATATATAAACAGACAGTTGACTCCAACATATAATATCTTAAGGGATAAGACGCATACTTTTGCTACAATATCAGCACCAATCCGTTCATCTGAGTCTCCCATAGAATTCTTTATCATGTGAATCTGCTCTGAAAGATGTATATAAGTGGCACCACCCCCGGGTACTATCCCTTCATCCATGGCAGCAAATGTGGCATTCTTTGCATCTTCAATTCTTAGTTTACGATCTTCAAGTTCCATCTCAGTATGTGCTCCTACCTACAGTTAAGATGCACATTGTTTAACCAAGTTGAAGCAGAAGGAGTCATGGGAATAGTAAAACATTTAATTCTGCCTTTCTATCTCAGTGTCTGCTATTTGTCATGGTTGCAAACCTTAATGATTGCCACACCACCAGAGAGTTTAGCAATTCTTTCCGAGAGCTTTCTTGACATGTATGCACTATCAGTCTCAGCTAGATCCCTTTTGATCTGCATAATTCTTGCCTGGATTTCAGCTTTAGTAGAAGGATCAGCAACTATGGTTGTGGAATTGCTTGTTATAGTCACTTTTCGTGCAACACCAAGCTGATCAGACGTTGCACCAGCAAGTGTCAGTCCCAAATCTCCAGAAAGAAAATCAGCCCCTAATGATGTAGAAGATGTCAGTTTGCCAGCATATAAAACTGAATGCAACTTTGAAGAAACACTTGTCATATTGCAACGCATATAAAACAATCTCCATGAGCATATCAAAGAGACATTCATACTTTCAGATGATAAAATGAGTCACTGGAGAAATTTAGGGGAATTCAATGTCTAAATTAGACAATATAATAATGAAAAGGGAAAAGTAGTATGTAAAACACAACAGTGCACCCCGATGAGTTTTCATATAAAATCTTTTGTTAAAGAAGACACAGCCGATCATCAGTGGAATTATATAAAGCATATATGAAAAAGAAGTTTGATTATAGAAGACATGGCTGATAATCAGTGGATTTGTATAAAGCCTGCATAAAAGCTATTTAACCTGTCATAAGGGCAATATCTTGCAACAGGGCTTTCTTTCCCTCCCCAAATCCTGGACATTTGACAACAGCAACATTAAGTACACCTTGCATTTTGTTCACAACTAGTGTTTCCAGCACTTGCATGGAGATATCCTCGGCAAAGACGAGCAAAGGGACACTCAGTTGCATAGTCTTTTCTAGTAAAGGAACAATTTCTTTGACAGTTGAAATCTTTTGATCAGTTACAAGGACTTTAGCATTGTCAAACTCCACAAGAGACTTATCCTGATTGGTAATGAACTGTGGTGACATATATCCCTTGTCAATCTGCAGATAGGAAATATTAAATCTAAGACTAAATAAAATTTCAATTTTAGCAAAAATATAACTTGTGATGTTATGCACAAATCAATGGTTTCTTTTAGAACTTCTAAAGTACTGGCCAGCAAGAGTCAGCTTTACCACCTTCATTCCTTCTTCAATTATCACAGAGGTTTCAGAGGATGAGGATGACTCAACAGAAATTACTCCATCAGGGCCAATCTTGTCTATAGCTTCAGCAATCAAGTTCCCAATAAATTCATCATTACCAGCAGAGATTGAAGCCACAGCTGTGAAAAGAATGAAGAGTTCCAAATTAGCAATTTTTCCCAAAAGTGTACAATTCATTGAGCAAATCCATATGAAACATAATTGACAACCTTTTATATCCTCCCTCCCTTTCACTGGCAAACTTTTCTTCTTCAGGGCCTTGACCAATTCTTTTACAGTCTTATCCATTCCCTTTTTCAGAGAAACAGGATTAGCTCCAAAAGAAACTGCCAACAACCCAGACTTGATCATGGCTCGGGCTAAAATGATTGCAGTGGTAGTACCATCACCAGCCAAATCATTCATTTTACTTGCGACCTGCATTCAGGCACATAAAACTTACATGTCTCTCCTTATTTATTTCCCAAAATAAATCATACAAGCTTAGGGAGGAAGATATAGCAACCATGAATGACCTCTTGAATTAGAGTTGCTCCTGCATTCTCAATTGTATCGGAAAGCTCTATAGCCCGAGCAATGGTGACACCATCATTAACTACTTTCAGTGTCTCAGACTCACAAAGAACAACATTGCGTCCTGTATGGTTCACCCAAAATGGATTAGCAACTCATATTAAGTATGCAGCACCGCCCATAATGAAACTGAAATTCCACATCCTTAAGATATATCATTTCTTCAATTGGTTCTGCATCATAGGCAGTGTAAAGCATGCCACGTCTTGTCTAATGCCCAAAGGGCATAAAGGCTTTACACTAAAGGAAGCATTTTTATAGGATATATCAGACAAGTCCTCCGGTCAACATTTGATTTAAGAAAGAATTACACAAAGAAAAATAATTGAGCCTTACAAGAAAGGTAAAAGATTCTATTCTTAAGCACCCTTTAACTAAAGCATTCCCTCTGATGATGTAATTACAACTTCCAAAATCCTTGTAATCCTGTTTGAACCTCTGCTCAGGAAGCAACTATAACTCAACGAAATTGAAAAGAAAGGCAGAGAGCACCCAATTGAAGAAAAAGGCAAAAGCAAGAAGAGCCAAGTACCTCGAGGTCCCAGGGTGACAGAAACAGCATCAGCCAGCTTATCAATCCCAGCTTGTAATGCCTCTCTGCAATCTCTCCCGAAAGATATCCTCTTTGGACCTGCTCTCACCACCAAACTCCCAACCATCAGCGGTTTTCTCAACAGCCCACTTCCTCTTCTACTCCCATCAAAGTTCTGCAACGGTTCCCACATCATCATTGAACGTAAACATGCGTAGAAGAAAGAACAGGCATAATTAGAGAGACAGAGGGACTTACAGTTACAGAGAAGAAAGCGATTTGAGGGATTAGAGAAAGTGAGAACGAGACAGACATATCCCTTCAGCCTTCAAAAATGTTTCGTGGCTCTTCCTGGTTTCATAATTTAGTCTTGGAGCCTTGAGAGGCTTTAAAAGGGTTTAAGAAATGGTAAACGCGACTCGGGCCAGTCCAGTAACCAGTACGGCGCCTTGTTAAAACGATTCATAAATATCGGGAAAGCCCCATGGAATATTTAAAATTATAATAGCAAGGGTCCTCGAAAATAAATTTATATTAGAAGAATAATTCTGCAATACTGTGCAAAAACATTACTTGGTATGCATTATACTAAGTATTGCCTTGTGCTGCCTCTCTCATCATCTTTTCGCTGCCATCATTTGGATAAGGTATTCGTTATCTTTTAAATAACGTATTCTGAATTTTATTATTTAATAAGATACTCGAACACTGTATAAGCACGTAATCTATATTTTGCTTTTTACCTCAACTTGTTTAATCGTTAATGAAGCATCTTGTAAAATGCTGACCAGCACCATTTCCATCACCAAAACCCAAATTTGCCACAACAGTGATAGATAAATCACTTCCAAACCAAAGATCATTATTACTTGATCTAAGCTTTAAGAAAACATGACACCCAAATCAAAACCCAAACTAAGCGGGCATGAAAGTATATGGTCTGATAGAAACATCAACAAGAAAGCTACATTTCTCAACCAGTTGGCTTCCCGGATGTAGCAATTATCCCTCTCTGCATAGCATCCCTCTCAGCAAAATGGCCAGGGCATCTGGTCAGTGCTTTGAATCTTCTTCCTCACAGAACTTGGAGTATTCTTCCGAGCCCATCAAGTTCTTCAACTCCCCGGCGTCATTCATCTCAACCTTTATAATCCATCCATTATCATAAGGACTTGAGTTAACCTGAACAAAGATTGCAGATGGTAAGCAAGAGTGAATATTACTAAAATGATGCCCTATACAGCTATTAAATGACATAACATCCAAATGATTGTTTAAGACTGTAGCTCATTGCAAATCGGTTGTCATATTGACCTCTGGTAGGTAGGTAAAGTTAGCTAAGCTCAGTAAACAAGTGAAAAATGAAGAATGGAGATTTGGGGTGTCTGACCAAAGTTTTGGATTGGAGCAATTAACAGGATGTTGGTTCTAACATCCTCAAGAAATGGAAAAATGGAACTTAAGAGGCATAGATGTATGGCATAACAGAGGCATTCTGGCAAAGACACAAATAATAAGGTGCATGCTCACAAACACACACATAAAGGAGGACACTTCATGTGATGCAAATGAAAAACCAGTTCAGAAGGCACACTTGCCCAACTAGTATAATTGACTTAAAAAAAAAACAAGAAAAAATTGAAAGAAATAGTATAGAATAGGACACAAGTGCTAACCAAAGCAGGAGAGTTGCTGAGCTCTTCATTAACTTCAACCACTTTTCCTGAAACTGGAGAATTAACATCACTGGTAGCCTTGACACTTTCAACTGCACCAAAACTGTCACCTTGCTTTACAGTAGCTCCCACTTCAGGTAATTCAACATACACAACATCACCTAAATGATCTTGAGCATGATCAGTTATACCAATTGTGGCAGAGTTACCATTAACCTTCACCCACTCATGAGAATCAGCATATTTTAGATCGTTTAAAACTGCAGGAATATAGAAGAGAGGCATTAGCTGCAGTAACATGAACAACAACCTATAACAAGGGAAAATAGACCAAGTAGCAGCAACTCTAGACACAAATAAAACTGCAAATTGCAGCTGATCATGGGACATAAATGTCCTTTTCATAGAACATACTTACAATAAATATCATAATGATATTCATCATGTACTTAAACAAAATTTCTCCATTAAGGACTTGTGCTCTTAGATGCTTTCTTGCTCTTATCAACAAACAATGAATCATCCTTCCATAGAGAGCAAAGTTTGAAGTTATGTCATGGTGAACACAGTCACATTCAGCTAAGGGTTTTCAATTCCAGATGTAAAGCTCAATGATACAGATAAGTCACCACTGAACTATAAAATTCAGAAATTCATAACTTTAAGATAACAGATAATATACCCACCACAGGTTGAGGACAGAAGCAAAGATCCAAGAATATCACTTGACTTTGTTTAACAACAGACAGAACCTGATTGCTATGGGAATAGGTATAGCATGATGAATCATTTATAAATGAGGGATTGATAAATAATCCAATCTATATACGTTACACCCCATTAATCAGTTGCCAGCTACACCAACCCTTGCTCTCAGTTCTATTTGTTGTGTTAAACCAGCAGCTGATATTAAGAAAAGTGAACTGCACAGAGGGATGAAAGTGGTTATCGGAAGTAGTGCATACAAAGGTGCATATAAGTTTCAGTTGGTTGCCCTGCTATTTCCTGGTTTTGTGAGAATCTGTTTTTCATCTCCAAATAAGGGAATGATCGGGACAATTTCTAACATCATTATTCTCACGAGCAATGCACCATGCATCAACCACCAGCACCAATATTTGCCAGCTGCCACTATTCCCTCCACCACACTAACCGTCATCACCAACTGACTCCCCTCACTCCTAATACTCTAGTGCCAAGTATTAAACGTGTTTCTAACTCTACAAATGCTCTATAGAGAACAAAAATGAATGCTTTAGGCCCCTTTCTTAATCTCTAATACGTTTTCTAAAATCAAAATTGAAAGAAAAAGTGTAATAACCCCGAATCAATGACTACACCAGATTGATCAGGAACGAAATCCTAGATTAGGCAAATTTGGGGAGACATATATCTATAATAAAACAGAAATCTAAAAACTCTAACACTATGCATTAGCATAAGAGAAGAACAACCCAGTCAAATAAAAAATCAAATCGTTTTTCCGTACAGGTAAAATCTTCGATCAATCACAGAAGTGAGATCCTAATTTCCATCAACACCCAGAAAACCGCTTTCCCGTATCAGCATCCTTATGATCATTACACAAACATAAGAAACCATGAAAGCAATAAAAAGAAGACAGACATAGAGAGCGAGAAGAAAAGTTAAGTGGGGGTAAATGGCTTACCGGTAGAAAACCCTCTATGGAACATAGAGATCCTGAGGTAAGAAGCCGCCCTTGAAGCCCACAACATTCTTGAAGCCATTCTAATGTAAATCTCAAACAGCAACGAACCCTCAACTCTAGCAGATTTGTACTTGTACGTGTTGTGTGGTTGTAGTGTTATGTTTCAACACAAACTGCAAGCTGATTCTCCCCTAAGTGGGTGCAACTATAGAGTATTGTTTTGTTTTGCTTTTATTGTTATTATTATTATCATTATTTTATAGAGTACATATTTTGGTGGGGGGGTTGGTGGGTGTATTTTCTTTTAATTTTTATTTTAGTTTTTCTTTATATCATTGGGTAAGGCCGTGACTATTGTAACTCTAGTTTACATGAGAAACAAATATTGGCAATATGTTAGGCAATAAATAAGGAACAGTGGGATCTTTGAGGAAAAGTGGAAGCAAAGAAAGGGCATAGATGGTTAGCGGGTCAATGTGTCAACAAACCCACTTGTCTTGTTGGGAGGTCGGTAGGAGCTGCCTCTGCCCTCGGCTCATTGGATGCCTTCTGCCTCACCCTTGTCACTTCTCCTGCTGATTTATGCTTTCGTTCAATATTTAGTAAGATTATGAGGAATGTTCACTCGATCAAATCAATCGACTGAATTCATTAGGAATGTACAGGAATGTGTATTCCATCAATCATCGATTTGATCAATTGTACTTATTAACAATGTGTAGAGATCGATTGATTGAATTTATTAGGAATGTGTATTAAGTCAATCATCAATTCGATGATCTATTGAGCTTATCAACTTGAACGATTGAACTTATTAAGAATGTACAAGGATCAATCCATTGAATTTATCATCAATGTATTCAATCAATCATCCATTCGATGGATTGAACTTTTCAAGAATGTGCATATAAGCAGCAACATGTCCTGATAATTCTACCAATCATAAAAACATTTTCTTTCTATTGTAGCAGCAATTCACAAAGTAGAAATTGAGAACATCAATTTTATTGCCAAATCAACCTGCATGGACCATGAAAAAATCCCAACTTTTGCTTCTCAAATGATACTTTTGATCAGTATATTGTGAGTAAGGATTAACTTAAAGAACATGCTAACTTGGCCAACTGACCAAACAAAATCTTACAATCATGTAACAAATGAGACCTTAAAACCATTTTCTTCCTTTGATTTCTTGAACAAGGTTTCATCAAATCAAGCCGTTCTCTGGAATAATACTTCCCTTCCTGGAAAACAAGACAAAGGAGCGAAAAAATCACCATCCAGCAATTGAAAATATAGCATAGACAGCATGGACATTTCCTCTTGACAACTCAAGTAAAACCATCAAATAGACACGCAAAATGGAAAAGGAAGAAAATTGAGAGATTAAGTCTTTCAAATCACTAAACGAACAACAGATATTAATTGCATAAATGAAGCTGCCTATTGTCTTAAGCCTCAACATTTTCTTGATCTAGTGCCTTAGTACACAAGAGAGTCAAGTAAGTAATGAAGGAAGACTTTGCTGATCACATAGGCAAGTGCATTTCGAACCGAGAGCAGCTTGTTAAAGTATAGATATAAATTATATTGCAAGGCGATCAATGGTTATGAAAGTAAGATAGCATAATCTTAGTATACAAAGATCATATCATCGTACTAATGTCTCGTAGGCAGCCATCTAAAAGCTTTCAGATTTCTACATTAACCCAGAATTCAGACTGGTTTTTTGGCTGTCCTGGTATGTCCTACTTCAAATGTACTTATATCACCAGTTCTAATTCCAACACGACGAACACTTGCTTTCAACATTCAAGCTCCTACTCAACCATGACAATCTAATGTAAAACAAAATGTGTTTTTTCCTCATACCTTAGTACAAAAAATGTACTAATGTCTTGCTGGCAGCCATCCAAAAACTTTCAGATTTCTATATAAACCAGGAATTGCAGACAGGTTTCTTTGGCTGCTCTGGTATGTCCTACTTCGAGTGTACTTATATCACCAAATCGAATTCCGACACAATGGACACTTGCTTTCAACATTCAAGCCCCTAGTCAACCATGACAAGCTAATGTAAAAGGGAGAAACTTGGGAGATGTAATTTCTTCAGTCCAAACAACAGAACAGAAATCATAAACAAAATTTTTACTCTGATTATCATGCTCATACGTCCCATATACACCTTAAAACCAACCTCAACCAAAATCAACAACATTTCATTTTACCGGGAAGATTAACTAATTAAGACCAATTAAGAATAATTACGCAGCAAAATCTTACCGAACTGGGATTGTAGATTTCAGGGTGGGGCAAATGCAGGGGTCAGACATTTACTTCTTGCCCTTCCTTTTTGCAGGTTCTTGTTTGGTTCTCAAATGTTTCCTTTTCCGAGTCAAAGCAAACTCTCCAAACTTATGACCAACTTTGCCTTCGGTAATCTTGCAACGAACAAAAGTTTTCCCGTTGTAAATCCGAACGGTCTGATTCACGAATTCGGGCAAAATCGTAGATCTACGCGACCAAATTTTCCGATTGGCTAAAAGATCTTTGTTCTTCTTAATTTTTGACAAAAATGCATCCACAAAAGGAAGCCTTGCTGATCGTTGTCGCGTATTCGACGAAACTGAAACGAAAATTCCCATCTTTAATTTAAATTAATAAAAAAAATTTAGAAAAAAGAAAAAAAGAGTGGAATCGAATGAGAATGATAATACCTGAGGATGAGGAGCAGAAAGTTCTGGAAAATTGAGAGAAGATCGTCAAGGCATTGAGGTTTTCCGGTGTGCTGGAAATTGAAAGATCGGTTTTTGGAATCAAAGTTGAGGTACTTTTCAGAGGAAAAGAAGAAGAAGAAGTCGATTGGAGGTTGAAAGCTTGGCGGAGAACGAAGAATTTCCCTCTCATTTTCCTTTCCTTTCCTTTCCTTTCTTTCCCTTCGATTGTCTACTTTCCGACTCTCTTTCTCAGTGAGTTTTCGGGGGTAGGGTTTTTTCGCCCTTTGAAAGGGGTTTGGGGCCCGAAAAGAATTATGGCCCAAAACAAATAGCTTAAAGGCCTAGAAAACTACTATAGATTACAGCCCATCTAAATATTAATGGGCTTTGACTCAAACATTTAGCTGGGATTTGAGCCCAGAGATGTGTTCACCATAGCTATCCAAATCCAATAGCCAAGTTCTGGTGTAATAGATTTGGACTGACCTAACCAAATAAAGCACAGTAGCATTGTTATAATGCCATTTGCAATTAAAAAAATACATTTATCAGGTGGAGAAAAATTTGTATTTATAAGCTTAAGAATTATATCATAACTTATTAACCTGGGATACATGACACTTTACTCTACTTATCGTGCACCATCCTCATTACATTAACTCTATTACTCATAATAACACTAAAATTTAATTTTAAAATCTTTACCCATACCTCACCGTACTCGCACCATTTCATCTAGTCTCAATAGCATGATGCTACCACTATGCAGGTGTCATATGCTAAGTTTGTAACTTGGTTTCAATCGGGGTGTTCTGAGCTGAAATCCGAATAAGAGAGACATTTAGGACCCAGAGAGGCCCAAGCACCATCTTGGGATGCAATGGATTTGAGATCATTGATCTCAAAAGTGACATTCGTGCATGACATTACGGCAAATCAAAAGTGAACAGTGAATTTAAAACCGAAGATATCCACATTGAGCTGGCAGGCAAAAAAACACTCTGGTGGTCTGAAGTGGGCATTCTATGCTGCCGAGGCAGTCGAACGAGGGAAGCCTTCTCTCTTTGGGGATTTGGGACTGAGCTGTTGATCTCTTCATAAGAAAGGAACCACGGTTTTTTTGTTATCTTCTATAGGGCGGGGTTTATTGTATATTCTTTACCTATTGGTCCTGTGTTTATTTTTTGAGGGACATATGTTGTACCTTTTTCTTTAATTTCTAAGTGCTATTTTTGTAAATCTTCACTAGAGGATGCATCGTCAAGTGCTTTCAGGAGTGTACCAGTTCAATAATTTGAACTGTGAGTTTTTTTATAGCTACTTAATTAACACAAATGGACTTTGTTTGAGCGAAAAAAAATTCTGTAGCAGTCCCTCTGGCCCTCCACCAATGGGAGCAGTCCCAAAAACACTAGCTGTTTCAAAGCGGGGTCAATATGAAGCTGCATATCTTAATTAACATCCTATAAATCGAGAGGTCATTGCAATTAGGTACCAAAAAGCAAAGAATAAAAATGAATAAAGGATAAAATTTAAAAAAGTAGTCAAGGGACGAACAAATGGTAAGGAAACATGAACGATACGTTTAGTTCGTGAAATAAATAAGAATAAAATAAAATAATTATTATATGAAAATAAAATAAAGTAAGAATAGAATAAAATAGTTATTACGTAATTTAATATAACGAATGGAATAGGGTAAGAATAGTTATTATAACTTATTACAGTGTTTGATTGGTAAAAGTAATTTTAAAATAAAAAATAAAAAAATACCCTTTATTGTATATGTGATTATTTATTTTTTATCTTATTTTTTTGAAAATCAATATTTTATAATTTATTTAAAATATTAATAATTGATAATTTAAATAGTAACATATTCTTTATAATTTAATCATTAATACTATATAGTATTATTATTTTATTTATAATTTATTTAAAATATTAATAATTGATCATTTAAATATTAATATTTTATTTACAAATATTAATATAGGTAAAGTTGTAAATTGCTAAACTTATGAGAAGTAATTTAGTTTTAACAAATTTTGAAGCTATTCCACGAGACATGAAATAGCAATACCAAGAGAAGAGTTGGGTGCAGTTAAAGAGGAGCTTTAACTAATTTTGAGAAATAGGTAAAATGAGAGAATGGCTATTTCTTGCTTAATTGGCAACCCAAAAAGAGTAAATAATAACTAGGAATGACTATTTCCCATGCCAAACATGGAGGAAAAGTTTGGTGTACGTCAAGTGGTGGTTGGGATGTAAGCTGGGTGACCCCGGCACAAATTCTTACGGGGCACGGAACGGAATTAATTAAAGCGTGGAATATGGGTATCTTACGCATTATTTGATCCTCGTCGTTATGTAAAAAGGGAATAGTCTTTGGAGAAGATGTTTGAGACAGTGAACACTGATTTGATATATTTCATAAAGTTAAGGGTAAGGATCGTGTGGTGGAACAAAGCCCAATGTGTTGATGCATATCAACTCATCACTGATATCTTGCGAAGTCCAAGTTTAGCGGTGAAACCTCAAAGCGGCAAGGCGTCAAAGAAATCCTGTGTGTGGATGTACCTATTAAAGTTCTCTCACGGTTGGTGATTAACAGAAGCAAAAGCTAGATAATAAGCCTTTGGTCAATTTCAATCAATGAAATATTTTAATGGAAATTTTTTGGAAGATCTAGTTCATCATCATCTTCCCCTTTCAAAGTTGTCCACACCATCTTTGCAAAATCTAACAAAATTGAAATTGTGAGATTTGAAATGGTGCTTTGAACAACTTTCAAAGTGTAAGGATGCAACAAGATGATAAAACTTAGTTTAACCCTCGGTATTCCACACCTAAAGGAAGATGATTAACAGAAGAAAAAGCCAGAAATAATAATAAGCCTTTGGTCAATTTCAATATCAATGTGATTTTTATGGAAAAATATTTTGGCAGATGATGAACTAGACGTCTAGTTCATCATCACGCCCTTTCAAAGTTGTCCACACCATCTTTGAAATTGTGAGATTATTGTGAAATGATGCAGTGGACAACTTTGAAAGGGCAAGGATTGAACAAGATGATAAACTTCGGTTCACTCGTGGTAGTCCACAGCTAAAGCAAGATGATAAACAGAAGAAACATACTTTAGATCATGCCTGGATCGGACTTACATATTCAAACCCATGTTTGAATTTATCTTTTCCATTATTCAGTCAAGGGTGAACTCAACAAGCCTTGGTGTTTTTAGTCCAAGTTATTGACTTCATATGATAAGAAAGTAAATTGGGAGGCATATAATGTTCCAAACCTAGAAAAAAAAGACACCCCAGAAAACAAAAAGCCAACCCTCCAAACCGTTATTATATCCCAAAACCAAAGCAGACATCATACAAAACATCAACTCAACAGAATCAAAGAAAACATCATAAAAAGCAAAATGATTCTTCAAAGCTTATCAACAATCCAAACAATACAGCAATGGCCCTTAACACCACAAACTGGGGAGTATAGTGGAAAAAGAAATTCTAAAATAGGTTAATTAATCATAAACATCTACCATTCATTATAATAATAATAATAACAATAATTAAGAAAATTTTTTTGAAAGATGATGAAGTAGACGTCTAGTTCATCATCATGCCCTTTCAAAGTTGTTCACAGCATCTTTGAAATTGTGAGGTAGTGAATGACGCTGTGGACAACTTAATTTGAAAGGGCAAGGATGCAACAAGATGATAAACTTAGGTTCACCCTCAGTAGTCCACAGCTAAAGCAAGCAGAAGAAACATATTTTAGATCATGACTGGACTTACATATATTTTTTTTTTTCCTATTTCTAGACGAACTGCCTTACTTCAATTCTGTAAAAATTCTCATTATCTTCTTTGGAAAGAGTGATCGTGGCATTCAGTCTGGATGCAGCAAAACGCTTCCATTGATCTCCATAGATGGAGAAATCGTTAGATCCTTCCTTCTTGCAAAAAAACTCCCATGTTTCTCCTAGACCACCCCTCACCCCCAAAATTGTATCACCAGCAGGCAGTGCTTGCCCATCATAATGAAACCTCAACTTTCTCTCGTGATATTTTGCAAGATTGATTTCGAAGATCCTCGCCATGTCTGCTCCGCAAATAGAAATAGATTAATGAAGATGATGCTAATTTGAGAGGGAGAAGTGTGGTGTGCCTTGATGCCAAGGAAGGAACGTGGGGGGTATATGTAGTACTTGTTGGATGCTAAAACATTAGGCCTTAATTACTTGGAAGAGTATAAGTGTCATTTATTTGACTAACAATAGCGGTGGATCCGACTGTTCTTTTACTTGTGGGATTGTGGTGTAGAAGTATAAGTTTGATGCATACTTTAAGATTGAAAGTGTTGCCCAATATTTGTCTTTGTAGAGTAGTAGTATTAATCACCTCATTTTGTATTCGAGCGTAAAATATGTGCATGTGGCTGAAAGGAACATGCAGGCCCTTTGAGCTGTCAAAAGAATATTACAAACGAAGAGGAGAAGGAAAATGCCATTTCCATCATTCAAATTGAACCTTCGCTTTCTTATTTGTTGTATTGGCCTTTCGCTTTCTTATTTTGGCCTGGGTGGGATCCTGAGAGAGACATTTTCCAAAATCTCAAATTGTTTCATGTTCTAGGTGCCTCAAGCCTGAAGCAAGTTTTCTTTTCCTCACTCTCAGATCCACGTCAGGCAGCAATTATTAGACTCCTTCGGAAAGGTCTGGATACGTGAAGAAATATGAAGAAATGATTATATAGCTCGACTCATGATCCCTTTAACTTTGTGAAAGATAGTACGAAGTCCATCTATTCCTCAAAGATATCGTTCACAGAAAGAAAAGTAGTACATCCGTTTAAAGATAAGTCGGCAATTAAAATTTTCTTTTAAAGAGCAGAGAAAAGGAATTCATTAAAATAAGGGAGCAGGAAAACCCTTTGTGAGAACACAGGCCACGGAACATGAGCTCAAAAAACAGACGATATTGGTCAATATACCTCCCGTATGACTGGGCATATTTTACCAATAGCCCCTATAATGGACCCAAGATCAGGAAGTCGGTAATTAAATTAAAGTATCGACCTAAAAAAATCTATATTAATTTAATGCTCCTCCATTTATAGAGAATACGGAAATTAAATTTGCAGACAGCTAATTAATATGATTATGATATGATATCAACTTAGCTAGGGATCAGATAAAATTTTAAGTCACATTATTAAATAACTACTCTTTACTTTATTTTGGTGGGTTTCAGAATGCTGAAACTATTACTATAAGGCAATCCATGTACCGGCGGAAGCGGATTACGTGAAAATAATGCGGATGGAAAAGATGAAGATAATCATGCTGAATTTACAGTATTCTTGGGCTTTTTCTTTTATTTTCTTGACTTTTATCGATATTCCACATGCAAATAGAATTCCACATGGTCTCCACCTTCTCTTACTAAAGATGACTTCTTTCCTGGCCGGAAGTGTCCTTATGGCCGAAAAACTAACACTTTATTTCTACGGCTTTAGTTCCCCTATTTTACCCGAATTCTAACACCAACTTTTAATTTTTATGAATTGCAAATTACTTTCTAACCTGCTTTGGAGTAATTAATGATAAATTATTGTTATTTTTTAGTGCAATAAAGAAAGAGATATTCAAATGCTTAACGTTTACTTCTATACTAAAACAATAACTGCACCGTTTTTGTTATTTGCGGGATCTGAATTTTGACTTCTCTATTTGTATCTTGCTGCAAGTTGATTCTTTGTTTATTTCCATGTTGCTTTCCTGCTCAAGCTTTTGATATTGGTGTGCTTCTTTAATCAAAAAACTTTAGATTCAATTAATCAGACGATTAAATAAAATAAAGAAACTTTCGTCAATCTTGATAGGGAAAGTGACAGTATAGTGTCAATTCAAACTACTTCTTATCGGCGTACTATTTAAAAATAATTCTTAAATTTTAAAAAAAAATTAAATATATCTTTATATATTTATTATGTTTAATTAAATTCGTATATTTTTATTTTAAATTAAATAAATTTTTATATTTTTATCTTGAATCAAATAATCGCATTAGGTGAGACAGAACCCTAATTGTAACTTGATCTGCATTGTTTGAAGGTAACAACCATAAGAAAACATACACATTCAACATAACTAGGTCCTGAAACCAGCCCATTACAGCCAGACCTTATGGTTATTGAATACCCTTTTTTATTTAGTAATAATTAAAGTAATTAGATAATTTTTAAATCAACTATTTGGGTGTTCTAAGCTGAAATCCAAATAAGAGAGACATTCAGGACCCACAAAGGCCAAAGTACTATATTGGGATGTGATAGATTTGAGGTCATTGATCTCAAAAGTGAAATTCATGCATGACATTACTTCAAATCAAAAGTGAACAGTGAATTTAAAAACCGAATGGTGTCCACATTCAGCAAGCAGGAAGGCAACAAAACACTCCAGTGGCCTACTACTCTTCTAAAGTGGGCATCATTTGATGCCGAGGAAGTCGAACGAGGGAAGCCTTCTCTCCATTGGGACCGCGCTGTTGATCTCTTCATGAGAAAGGATCCACGCACGTCTTTTTCTTATTTTCTAGAGGGCTGGGTTTATTGAATATTCTTTACCTATTGCTCCTGTGTTTATTGTTTCAGGGACATGTTGTTCCTTTCTATTTAATTTCTAAGTGCCATTATTTCTGTAAATCTTCACTAAAGGATGCATCATCAAGTGCTTTCAGTAGTGTACCAGTTCAATAATTTGAACTGTGAGACTTTTTATAGCTACTTAAGTAATACAATGGACTTCATTTGAGTAAAAAAAAAAATTGTGTTATTAGTAGTCCCTCTGGCTCTCGCCAATGGAAGCTATTCCAAAAACTCTAAGGTTATGTTTAATTGACGGAATAAATAGAAATGAAATAAAATAGTTATTATATGATAATAAAATAAAGTAAAAATATCATAGTTATTATTTAGTTTGGTAAAACGGACGAAATATGATAAGAATAATTATTATGATTTATTACAACGTTTGGTTGGTATCAATAATTTTAAAATAAAAAAAATAAAAAAATCTTTTATTATATATATGATTATTTATTTTTATTTAATTTTTAAAATATTAATAATTTATAATTTAAGTAAAATATTAATAATAAAAATATTAATAATTAATAATTTAAATATTAATATTTTATTTATAATTTAATCATTAATGTTTTATTAGAAATTAAAATCAAAGGAGAGAAGGAGGAGAGAGAGAGAGAAAAATATTGTATACCAATAGCGTTGTAATTTTTTAAATTTATAAAAAATATTTTGATTTTTATTATTTTTTAAATTTATTTTACAATCATGAAATAATTAATATCATGAAAAAAGATGATATTAACTATTTTTAAATTTTAAAAGATTTTAAAAAATAACTATTTTTATAAACATGATTATTCCTTATGCTATTTCGAGGTCAAATAAGAAAATAAAAATTTCTTAAGAATAAAGAGGGAATGCTCCAAACGTGCCATAGCTGTCTCAAAGCGGCGTCAATATGAAGCTGCACACCTCAACATCCTACAAATCGAGAGATCATTCCAGTTAGGTAGCAAAAAGCAAAGAATAAAAACGAGTACAAGACAACAAAAAATAGTAAAGAGACAACCAAATGGCAAGGAAATTTTGAAAAGTTCGCTGTACGTGATGTGATAGCTGGGATGTAAGATGGGTGACACCTGAAGCGGCGCAAAATTTCTTCTCGGTATGGTGTGGCAATGACGTGTCGAGGGAAAGAATCAAAGCGTGGAAGTGGGTTTCTTTATTATTATTTGGTCTGGTGGGTATGTAGAAACGAGAAAAAGTTTGAGAAAGTTAGCAAGTATTTGATATATCATAAAGTTAAAGCTCGAGTGGTGGCACAAAGTCAAATGTGTCAATGCATATTACTGTTCACGGATATCTTGCAAAGTCCAAGTTTACCAATGAAATCACAAAGAAGCAAGGTGTCCAAGAAATGCTTCATGTGGATGTGGTCACTAAGGGACACTCAAATTTGATGTTGAGAATTCGTCAAAAGGTAAATAGGGTAAATTAAATATTGATGGTAATCTAAAATCGAGAAAGATATAATTACAATTATATTGTTTAAAACTATTGATATTTTGGATTTTAATATTACATAATTATCAGCTATTAAAGAGACGTTTATTGTCGGTCACCTTTAAATTGGCAGACACTCAAAATACCATTATTTGCATATAATCTCCTATACTAGAGTAGGGCGCCCACCCATCGAGAAATCAAAATTATATTCATTGATCATAGTATTTGGTACAGTGCTAGGGATAGATAGAGATTAGATTAAAAAAGAATAACCCAAGTATAGAAAGAATATCTCATTGGGAACTGAGTGGCTTATTAACGTGTCATATGTTGTCTTGGACCCACAGGTGATACAATTTGGTATACGTGTCCCCTTGGACCCAAAAGCGATACTCTGGACACGCCTGGATGGAAGGTATTTGATTTTCATATCATGTGTCAAAACTTTTTGGCTTTTTGTGTATTGATGGTCGAGTCGCATTGAATATGCATTAAGCTCTTCTTTTTTAATTTAAAAAAAAAAAGGCAATTAGCATCATCAAGGTCATTGTCCTTCACCAATTCACCTCATGATAAATTGACAACTCATGCTTCATAAATATTGATATCCAATGGATTATACATATTTCAATAACATAGGGGACAAAGATCTCTTATAATTACAGTATTATCTCATATATATAAACTTGAAGCTAGAGTTAGGCAGCTCTTTCCACCTACCATAAAAGATTAAAAGGGTTGCAAGATGTGTCACTAAAATATCCATCTGCTCACAGCTACAACCAGCAGATCATGAAGGCATAGCAAACTCTCAACAACTCTTGAGCCATTAGCTCTCTTCTCATACTTGAGGAATGTGACAGCAGTGACACCAGGAGTGGTCCATCAAATGCCATTTTTAATCACCTAACATACCCAACCATTTACTAAATCAACTATGTATGCACCCACCGTATACAGCAAGCTATCATCGGTTTTTAGTTATTAGCAAACAAGTGACAACAATTCAAGTCCAGATGGGAATCAATTTGGCAACATAAAAAGCATAGTGACTTAATATTTTGACATAGTTTGGGATAGATATGCTGCCCAGAGCTAGAAGCATCCAAATCTAATTCTTTAATTCTCCAATAGATTCATGAGCTTGAGATTTCAAAAAGTATAACAGCTTTGGCATTAACTAATGGCAACTACTTTCTAGTATGGGATCATCTTTAATGGCAAGCAAATTCTCAATACTAAGGGTACATTGAATGAGGAGACAGACAATGAAAATCATATCCACCACAAAGGGATCAATAATCATTAAACTAACTAAACAATCAAAATGCAATTTGGACATGTTAATTTTACTTTATTCACATTTTGAAAATTTACAACTAAAAATATTTTAATTTTATATTTATCTCTTATAAAACTATATTTATATTAAAATTTTAAACTTATCTGTGATTCGTCAAAACTACATTTGAAAAGAAAACAAAAAAGTCTCGAAGTCATTTTTGTTTTGTCTTCTTCGTGGGAAAAGGGGGAAGGGCGACAAAAACTAAACTTTCAACATTTCATAGTTTCAAAGTTTCATAATAATATGATGGGAATTTGGTTTTTTGTGACGTGATGGCATGCCTAACAGAAGCATCAACCAAATAGAGAGTTACAGCAAAGCCTGTTGTTTTAATAATTAATTTTCATTGGACGTGTGATTGTCATTTATATACAACTATAGTATTGAAAGAGGCAGATCGATCCACCATCGTCATTGGACAGCATGTCCAATCCGATTGACTTTTGACTTATGAAATGGCCAAAGTTACCTGTCTCATCGCTCTTGTCTTCTTATTTTCCTACTTCCAAGTTAAGGTCCAACAAAATAACTCGGTTTTGGCTCCACGTCAACAATGATGTCGCTCCACGTCGATGCTGCCGATGCAGGAAATGTGCTCGTGTCAGGTGCCGAGTCTTAAACTGAACCTGCGAGTCGTGTCTCGAGCCGTGACACTTGCATACGCCCTTTTGTGCACACCACTTCTACAAATGGTGGGGGTGTGTTATACATGCAGTGGACCATATGTGCACCGCTAAAGCACAAGGGCCTTTAGCCTTGGGTCCACGACAACAGTCCCTTCACATGTTGACGTACGCAACGGGTTCGAAGGCAGGGATATTGTAAGCGATTCTCTTTCTTTTTGTCTTTTGATAAGCCATTAGATTATTAATATTTCAAAATTAGATACCAAAGTGGAGATCTCTTCACAGAAAAGAAACCCCAAGTTAGACTAGTTGTCAGCCATTCCTGCTGCGAGATTGCAGGTACGCTGGATTGCTTTGTGTATGGCTAGATGAGATTTTGTCGGGATTATAAATGGTGGTTTCCTTTTTGTAGTGGAACGATTTAGGATGTTTTGTGCAAGGGTGGGCCCGAGCGTGACTTTCAGTACAGGTTATAGATTAGTAGCCAGACTTCTGTTCCTATTGAAGGATCCGAAATTTGGAGCAACTCCCATATTTAACGAAACCTACTAAAGCTTATAAAAAAACATACCTATAGTTTTGATAGGTATTTAATTTAACCCAAAGAGCATGTTGGCCAAAATGATAGGTATTAGAGTAACATTCCTAGTTAGTATCCATAAGAAAGACATTTAGGGCTCACAACGGTCCAAATAATCTGTCATCTCAACAGTGACATCCGTGCGTGACAGTACGTCATATCAAAAGTGAACGGTGAATCAACAAAACACCCCAGTGGTCTAAAGTGGGCATCATTTGTGGCCGAGGCAGTCGAATGAGGGAAGCCTTCTCTCCATTGGGACTGAGCTGTTGATCTCTTGGTAGGAAAGGATCCACAGTTTTTTTGTTATCTTCTATAGGGCTGGGGTTATTGTATATTCTTTACCTATTGCTCCTTGTATATATTTTTTGAGGGACAATTTGTACCTTTTTCTTTAATTTATAATTGCTATTATTTCTGCAAATCTTGACTAGAGGATGCATCATCAAGTGCTTTCAGGAGTGTACCAGTTCCATAATTTGAACTGTGAGACTTTTTATAGCTACTTAAATAACACAATGGGCTTTGTTTGAGTAGAGTCCTTCTGGCCCTTGCCATTGGGAGCTGTCCCCAAAAACTCTAGCTGTTTCAAAGCGGAGTCAATATGAAGCTGCACATCTTAACATCCTATAAATCGAGAGGTCATTGCAGTTAGGCACCAAAAGGCAAAGAATAAAAACGAGTAAAAGATAAAAATAAAAAAAGTAGTAAAGAGACAAACAAATGGTAAGGGAACACGAAAAGTTTGGTGTGCATGGTGTGATGGTTGGGATGTAAGATGGGTGGCCCCTAAGGAGGCACACAATTTCTTTTCGATATGGTGGGGCAATGATGTTTCGAGTGACAGAATCAAAGCGTGGAAGATGGGTTTCTTTGTTATTTTTTGGTCTTGTGGTTATGTAGAAATGGAATAGTCTTTCCACACAAAAATTTGAGACTGAGCAAGCATTTGACATATATCATAAAATTAAGGATCGTGTGGTGGCGCAAAGTCAAATTTGTCAATGCAAATTACTTTTCACGGATATCTTGCAAAGTCCAAGTTTAGTAGTGAAACCTCAAAGAGGCAAGGTGTCAAAGAAATACTCTGTGTGGATGTGCCCATCAAGGGTCTCAAATTCATCGTCGACGATTTGTCAAAAGGTAAATAGGGTAAAGCAAGTATTAATGGCAATCTACGAAACGAGATAGATATGATTACGATTATATTTTTCTAAAACTATTGGTATTTTGGATTCTAACGTCACAAAATTATCAGCTATTAAAGAGACGTTTATTGTCTGTCACCTCCAAATTGGCAGGCACTCAATGTGTACCATTGTTTGCATATGATCTCCTATAGTAGAGTAGGGCGCCCACCGATCGAGAAAACAAACTTATATGCAGTGACCATAGCATTTGGTACAGTGCTAGGGATAGATAGAGATTAGATGAAAAAGCTTAACCCTAGTATAGAAAGAAAATCTCATTGGGAACTGAGTGGTTTATTAACAAGTCATATGTAGTCTTGGACCCACATGTCATTCAATTTGGTGTACATATGCCTTTGGACCCAAAAGCAATAATCTGGACACACCTGGATGGAAGGTATTTGATTTTCATATCATGTGTCAAAACTTTTTGGCTTTTTGTGTATTGATGGCTGAGTCGCATTGAATATGCATTAAGCTTTTTCTTTTTAATGTTTTTTAAAGGCAAATAACATGATGAAGGTCACTGTCCTTCACCAGTTTCACCTCATGATAAATTGACTACTCTTGCTTCACAGATACTCATATTCTAATAAGCATGGATTCTACATATTTCAATAACATATATAGGGGACAAAGATGTCTTATATTTACAGTATATTATCTCATATATATATATATAAACTTGAAGCTAGAGTTAGGCAGCTCTTTCTACCTACTACACAAGATTAAAAGGGGTGGAAGATGTGTCACTAATATATCAATCTGCTCACAGCTACAACCAGCAGATCATAAAGGCATAGCTAGCAAACCCTCAACAACTCTCGAGCCATTAGCTCTCTTCTCATACTTGAGGAATGTGACAGCAGCGACATCAGAAGTGGTCCATCAAATGCCATTTTTAATCACTTACTGTAGACACATAAATTAAAAAAAAAATAAATAAATAAAAAAAATAAAAAAAATAAAAAAAATTAAAAAAATAAAAAAAATCGGGATGGCTGGGCGTACGCCCAGCCATCCCGTCGCCGTCCCATCCCCCACCCACTACGCGGGATGGGGGGTTCTGGCCACCAACTCCAGGGGTGCCAGAACCCCCTCGCCGGGTTGTCCAAAAAATTGGACAACTCGGCTCTTTAAAAACCCTGCAAAACCTGCAAAAGAAAAGGGAGACAGCAGTTAGCCACAAACAATCAAAGAACAAAAAGCAACAACAAAGAAAAAGGGGAAAAAGGGTTGAGATCTGAGAAGAGAAAGGGGTAAAGAGAGAAAAGGAAGGAACGGCCGGGGGAGAGAAGAAGGGAGAGAGCTTGACGCCGGCAACGGAAGGCGAAGCGATTCGCCGGCTAGGAGAGAGAAATTCGAGAGGAAAAGGGGGGACGCCGGCGCCGGCGAAGAGGGAAGAAAGGAGAGTTTTAGAGAGAAGGGAGAGGAAACGCTAGAGAGAGAAACTGAAAGGCTGAAAATGAGAGGAAAGGACGAAAGCGGGGTTTATATACACGAGTCCAAGGCCTAAAACGGCGTCGTTTCGGCAGAGGGAAGAATCCAAAGGGTCGACCCCAAAACGACGTCGTTTGAGGGAGTCCCCAGAGCCCCAAAACGGTGCGTTTAGGAGAGGGCCAAGCGGACCAAGGAAGCGGGCCAGGCAGACCTCCACGCGGCCCAGACCACTTGGGCCATCCTTCCAGCCCAACGAGGTATAACCCATTTTCCTGTTTTGTTTTGTTTGGGCTTCTTGGTGTTGGGTCTAGCCCATTTTAATAAAAATACATTTTTTTTTAGGAAAGAAACATTTATACTTAATATTAAAAATAAAAAAAAACAAAAAATAAAAATTCATAAAATTAAAAATTAAAATATAAATGTAAATAATAACAATGACAAATAATAAAAAATGTTAATATTATAAATATATTTGGAGGCTTAAAAAAATAATAAAATAAAATAATAATAATAATAATTAATGATGCAAATATATATATACATTATATTACATTTTTTAAATAAAAAAATATAAAAATATAAAAAAATAATAAAAAAAATAATAATGATAATAATAAAAATGAAAAATAAATAAATAAATATAATAAATAATATAATTGGAATAAATATTTGAGTATTACCACCAAAAAGGGGCAAAGAGTTGCCTCTTTCCGGTGGATATTTTCGGGTATGAAGTCAGGGACGGATTTTCACCGAAGCGTCGGGATAAATCCGAACTCTAAACTCCAAAACCCATTAAGCCTAATAATCATTGTTAGAAAACAATATATATGGAAAATTTTGTTAATTTAAATAAATATTACTAAACAATCCAATCGTTTAAAAATTAATTAATTATTTATTAGACAAGCTTTGTAACCAAGTAAAAATTGATCAACAACAAATATGGATTTAAATAGACAACTAAAAAATAAAATATAAATAAATATATAATAAATAACAAATAATCAAAATTTTTAAATAATCAATAAACACGTGCATATAGATATCATCATTTTACACTGTCATTGCATGCCACTCATATTTTGCAAATGGCGCGGGAATCCCGATGATGGGATTTTCCCGAGGAGCTCGTAGAGACGAGTTCTTCCGGGGATATCTCTAGGTGAGGAGAATTTCGAGACTTCACCAAAGCGTTGGGATAGTCTTCGAATAATTTTTCAATAAAAGATTACCGACTCCGTCATTTAAAATAAACAAGTCACGACATCATTCTACGCTTGCATCATATGCATACGTAAGACCAAGTGAATAACTCAGTCTGACAATTCAATAAAAAATTTTAATGAAATAGGGATTAAACTAAGAAAAAGCTATATTAAGATAACTTAAGATTGAATGGTACCGTTCGTAGAACGGGCGTCACGGAGGTGCTAACCCTTCTCCGTGCGTAACCGCACTCCCGAACCCATCTCTAAAACGTGGACCAGTTCTCGTTCTTTCGACGGACCTAAAATTAATTTAGGACTTCGTCGATTAAGAATCGGGTTAATAGGTGACCAATCACACCTAGATAAAAAGATTGGTGGCGACTCCCACACCTTACGATTTTAATTTTCGCCCCGTGTCTGGCGGACGGGTTCCCGGACCCGCACGTCACGACACTTACCATACCCAACCATTTACTAAATCAACTATGTATGCACCCACCGTATACCGCAAGCTATCACCGGTTTTTAGTTATTAGCAAACAAGTGACAACAATTCAAGTCCAGATGGGGGAACCAATTTGGCAGCATAAAAGCACAGTGCCTTAATATTTTGCATAGTTTGGGATAAATATGCTGGCTAGAGCTAGAAGCATCCAAATCTAATTCTTTAATTCTCCAATAGATTCTTGAGATTGCAAAAGTATAACACCTTTGGCATTAGCTAATGGTAACTACTTTCTAGTATGGGATCATCTTTAATGGCAAGCACATTCTCAATACTAAGGGTACATTGAATGAGGAGACAGACAGTGAAAATCATATCCACCACAAAGGGTCAATAATCATTAAACTAACTAAACAATCAAAATGCAATTTTGACATGTTAATTTCAATGTATTCACATTTTGGAAACTTACAACTGAAAATATTTCAATTCTATATTTATATCTTATGAAACTATATTTGTATTAAAATCTTAAACTTATCTGTGTTTCTTCAAAGCTATATTTGAAAAGAAAACAAAAAAGTCTCAAAAGTCTTTTTGTTTTTGTCTTCTTCGTGGGAAAAAGGGAGAGGGCGTCAAAAACTAAAATTTCAACATTTCATAGTTTCAAAGTCTCAAAGTTTCAATAATAATGTGATGGGAATTTGTTTTTTTGTAACGTGATGGCATGCCTAACCTAAGCATCAACCAAATAGAGAGTTAAAGCAAAACCTGTTCTTTTAATAATTAATTTTCATTGGACATGTAGCCAGATCGATCCACCCCCTTCATTGGACAACATGTCCAATCCTGTTCCTTTAATAATTACACAAATATAACTATTCTTTTGACTCCCTTTGGTCTCTACTGGAGGATGGTAAACCTACCAAAATTTGGTGTTTCTGTGTTTTGATAAGTACAATAATCGCATCAGTATCGAGATCAATCCTAAACGATACACCTCCCACATATAACAGCAAGCTGTAAGTCATATCCCCCATAGGGATTCTCATTTAGCTGCTGATTTTGTTCTATGTCAAATATTTTTGATACGTATTTAACCCGAAGAGCACGTTGGTCAAAATGATAGGCATTATACTAACATCTCGAGTTGCTATCCATGCATACAAACATATTAATCAGCTGTTGCAAATATAAAGTAGTGTTTTTTAATAAGCCACCATTTTAGAGAGAGAAAGAACAACATTTATTTTAATTGCATGGAATTCGCAGTTAGGTTTGACTTTGGACTACTTTGAAACTACAAGGGTCAACAAGTACACCCTCAGTAGTCCACAGCCAAAGCACGACGCTTAACAGAAGAAAAAGCAAGATTTTTTTTTTTTGAAAAGCAGATTTTATTCATTCCCAAAAGCTAGAATGTTATAATAAGTCTTTAATCCATTGACAAAAAGCCTAGCTTTGGGTAGTAGAGCCCTTCACAATAACAAAACATGCATCAGCTACTCAATAAGCTGATGGAAGTGACCTAAACAAAGCTTCACCCCTGAACCAAGATTGAGTCTATTTACCCTCCCTTGACAACGGTCTAAACCTGGATGATTATTCACATGAGATTAAAACAAAAGACTATCCCAAGTAAGCTATGTCGAACAAGATCAATACTGATCTAGTTCAACTTCAATGAAGATTAACAAGCCTTTGGTCAATTTCAATCAATGTAATTTTTATGGAAAAATATTTTGGAAGATGATGAACTAGACGTCTAGCTCATCATCTGGCCCTTTCAAAGTTGTCCACAGCAACTTTGCAAAATCTAACAACTTTGAAATTGCGAGATACGCGGAGTGTAGACATTTTCTCTCGGGGAAAAAGGGGGGAGGGCGTCAACAACGAAACTTTCAACTTTTCATAGTTTCAAAGTCTCAATAAAAACGTGATCCCAATTTGGTTTTTTGTAACGTGATCGCATGCCTAACCTAAGCATCAACCAAATGGAGAATCTTGCCTGGTATTTAAGCAAAACCTATTCTTTTAATATTGGACAGGCAGTTGTCATTTATATGCAAATCTATATACTATTGATAGAGGCGCAGATCCACGCCCGTCGTTGGACAACATGTCCAATCCTATTCTTTTAATAATTATACAAATATACTATTGACTTTTGAAATGGCAAAAGTTACCTGTGTTACACTTTTGCCTTCTTATTTTCCTCCTTCCAAGTTAAGCTCCAACTAAAAAACTCGGCTTTGTTGACATGTTACCAATGTATTGTGGATCCATGTCGATGCTGCCTATGCAGGACGTGTGCTCATGTCAGATGCCGAGTCTTGAACTGAACCTGCGAGTCGTGTCTCGAGCCGTGACACTTGCATACGGCCTTCTGTGCACACCAGTTCTAGAAATGGTGCAAGGGACCATACG
The DNA here is from genome assembly GCF_053813885.1 of Theobroma cacao. NCBI lineage: Eukaryota > Viridiplantae > Streptophyta > Magnoliopsida > Malvales > Malvaceae > Theobroma > Theobroma cacao. The sequence goes on from NC_142640.1 coordinate 558,038, forward strand.
TGAACGGCTAAAGCACGAGGGCTTTTAGCTTTGGGTCCAAGGCAACAGTCCGTTCACATCTAGACGCAATGCGGTCCAAGGCAGGTATACTATAAGCGATTCTCTTTCTTTTTTGTCTTTTGATAAGCCAGTATTGTAGTTATGTTTCAAAATTAGATACCAAAGTGGAGATCTTTTCACAGAAAAGAAACCCCAAGTTGGACTAGTTGTCAGCCATCCCTGCTGCGAGATTGCAGGTACGCTGGATTGCTTTGTGTATGGCCAGATGAGATTTTGTTGGGATTATAAATGGTGGTTTCCTTTTTGTAGTGGAACGACTTAGGATGTTTTGTGAAATGGTGAGTCCGAGCATGACTTTCTGTGCAGGTTATAGATTAATAGGCAGACTTTTGTTCCTATTGAAGGATCCTAAATTTGGAGCAACTCCCATATTTAACGAAACCTACTAAAGCTTATAAAAAAACATACCTATAATTTTGATAGGTATTTAATTTAACCCAAAGAACATGTTGGCAAAAATGATAGGTATTACAGTAACATTCCTAGTCACTATCCATGCATGCCATCATATTTTTTGTACACTTTTCTCACAAAATGTATACAAAAATCTACCTTTATGTGGTAGGAATGCACCTAACCCATGCAGGACATTAAACTTCCTATCAAAGCTAATGTCGCATAAACAAAACAGAAACCAATAAGGCAAAAAATGGGGTTGCACAGGGAATTGAACTACCAATATAAACATTTACAAGCTCCCTAAAAAGCTACCAATATATGCACAACATCATATTAATCAGTTGTGGGGAATCTAAATTGCTTTTTAATAAGCCATCGTTTTTTTCTTAAAAGTTGGGATTTTTATTAATGAGAAAAACTAGAATATTATGGAAAGTCTTAAACCTTGGAAGTAAAAGATTCCTTTTGACATAAAAGCTAGCTTTGGACAAGTCAAATCAGTACAATAAAAACGAATCAGCTGCTTGAAGAGCAATTGGCAGCACCCTCCAAGATAAGAACTTCAAACACGAAAGATGATTTCAGGATAAGGCCCCTATGAATATTAATAAACAAAAGCGATAAAAGAAAAGTTCATTTATTGTTGGTTACATTACGAAGTTTAAACGGAAGAAACGAGAGGTAATAAATCATGCACATTACTTTATCAAACTTTCATTTCTGCGAATTACAGCAGCACCCCATTATGGTCCAAAGAAATAGTAGGAACAACACCTTTGTTAATTGCATGAAATTCACAGTTAGGTTTGACTTTGGACGAAAGGAGCAGCCAGTTGATACACTTAGCCACGCCCTCAGCAGTCCACAACTAAATCAAGATAATAAACACTAGTTTTAGATCATGTCTGGACTTACATATATAATCAAACCCATGTTTTATTTTTTTTTTAAAAATATTAGAGCTTTCATTCTTGCAATGAAAGATGAAGAAAGAATGCCACTAGTCTACAAGTCTACAACAGAACAAGGAGACTTGCTCTGGCATTCCCTCAAAAGAATAGGTAATGCTCACCTCAACTAACAAAGCTATTACTCACAAAGTATTGAACAACAAAATGGCCCCAATTCAAAGCCATGTTTGAATTATCTTTTCCATTATTGAGTCATGGGTGAACAAGCCTTGGTGTTATTAGGCCAAGATATTGAGTTCATAAATAAGAAAGTAAAATGAGAGGAATTTAATGTTCCTCTCATTTCCAAGACAACACCAACGCACCCTTACAAAAACATTGACACCACAGAAAACTTACAAACCAAAAGGCCAAACTTCACATGGCAAAACCAAAGAAGACATCATAGAAAACAGCCCAATAGAATCAAAGAAAACATCATAAAAAGCTACAAACTAAATGCAGAAGTGTTCTTGTTCATCAGCCATCATGAGTCAATTCCAATCCTGATAACCTTCAAACTGGCCAATAATCCAAACAATACAGCAATGCTCCTAACACCAGCTCAAACTGGGGAGTTCTGTGGAAAAAGTAGAAATTCTAAAGTAGGCTACTTAATCATCATTAAAAAAATAAACATCTACCATTCATTACAATAACAATTACTAAGAAAAGTCCATTTATTGTTGGTCAAGTACTCAAGTTTAGGAGGAAAAAACAAGGCTAATCAATGAAACATATTCTTTGATCAGACTTTCAACGTTTCTCAATCATGAATCAAGAAAAGAGCAAACCCTGATATTGGCATGAGCATGCGACCCTCTTCATTGGACAACATGTAAAAACTCCCACCATTATATTTTTTTCCTTTTTTGGTCTATTTCTAGACGAACTACCTTCAATTCTGTAGAAATCCTCATTATCTTCTTTGGAAAGAGTGATCGTTGCATTCAGTCTGGATGCTGCAAAATCCCTCCATTGATCTCCATAGATGGAGAAATTGTTGTTTCCTTCCCTCTCGCAAATAAAATCCCACCTTTCTGTAGGCCCATGCCTGACCTCCAAAATCACTATCTTACCTGCAGGTAGTGCCGGCCCATCATAACAAAACGTCAACTTTCTTCTGTAATGACTTGCAAGATTGATGTCAAAGATCCTTGCCATTTCTGCTCTGAAAATAGAAATTGGTAGTGAAGATGATGCTTTCAGAGGGGGAAGTGGGGTGTGCCCTGATTCAAGTAAGGGAATGTTGTGGGGGGCTGGGCGGGGGGGGGGGGGGGGGGGCGCGCTGGGGTGGTTATACGAAGTGGTTGTTGGATGCTAAAAGGCATTTGGAACATTATTAGTAGTTGGGGGTATGTGACTAATTGACTTTCCAACTCTAATAGTGGTTGATCCGGCTTTACATTACTTTGTGGGATTCTTTTTAGAAAAGTGAATTTCATTAAATTTGAGGCAATGAATATTCCCCTCTTGAGATAATTACAACAACAAAAAAGATGATTTTGAAGCCTGTGCTCATGACAAAAAGTGAGCATACCCTACAAAATCATACGATCCCCTGCTCAACCTTTTTAGGGTGGTTTAATTTACTTTTGTGGGATTGAAATATGGTCCATCCATTTTAGGGTGTTGAGTACAAGTTTGATGTATGTTTTACGATTGAAAGCATTGGCCTATATTTGTGTGTGTGTGTGGAGTTGTAGTATTAATCGGCTAATTTTTTCAATTCATCGAAATTTTTGTCACCAGTGGGGAATGAAATATGTGCCTGGCTCAAAGGACCCTGCATTGCCCCTTCCACATATTTTTATTCATGGAAATTTTGTCAAGATTGGAGAATAAAATCTAACTACCATCGCAATTCAAAGGGACCTTTGAGCTATACACATATTTTGTCAATTCATCGAATTTTTGAGTAATCCAATTTTTCTGAACTTCGATGCTAGTTAGGTCCAAAAGGTGCAATGCAATGCAGGGTTTTTTTCTTTTTTGGAAAGCTGAAATAGGAATTTCATTGCAGATCAAAGCAGAACCAGTGCTTACAAAGACAAAGGCCGCAGATAGACAAAAAATAGCTGCCGTGAAGGAACCTCCATACCACAAAGGTAGATGGTATATCGGTCACTACCTTCAAAAAGGCCTCATAAGGAAGGCATCCCTATACAAAACGCTACACGTATCTTCACACTATATAGCAAAAAAATTGAGCAACGAAGCAGTGTCACACAGCTCGGCAGCAGCCACAAAAAGCACCAGTAAAGTTCATCTGAAGTGAAGCAGCACAGATATAAGACAGCAGCCTAGACTATGCACAACCCTGCAAATGAAAACAGAGTAAATTCTCCAATTAATCAACTCACACAATGCAGGGCTCTTTGAGCTATACACGTATTTTATTCTCCAATCGTGACAAGATTTCGATGATCTGCACCTATCTTTCTTAGGCTAAGCCTTTAATTTTTGTCAACTCATCCAAATTTTGAGATATACACATAAGAATGATACAATGAAAGAGGACATGAAGAACAGTACAAAAATTTTGGTGGGGTTTCGTTCCTCTTTGCTTTTTCATTTCTCTTAAAAATTAAAAAGAACGTACCAATCAATGCTTGGTCACATAAAAAAAAATTGTCATTAGTATTTTATTCTCTTAATTTTGATAAAAATAGTGTATTAATTAGATGAAAATATTTTTGAGTTTTGCTTACATAGCTCAGGAGTCAGCGTTGCATTTAAAATATTTTTGAGTTTTGATTACATATCTCAGAAATCAGGGTTGCATTTAAAATTTTTTTTTTCATGTCTTCTATCTGTCACTCTTTTCATCTCTTTCTTAGATCATCACTTCGAAGAAAAGTCGGTTGTCAAAGCTAATTAAGACACGGAAGGGGGCCAAGCTTGAGCCCCTCAGTGGGTTAAGGTGTTTTCTTAGGGGAAGTGTAAGTAATGGTAATGTGGGCAACATGTGATTTTCCCAGGTTGAATTAGATTATAACTTAATTAAATTTTAATTTGATAGTAATTAATGATAATTTAAAAAGTAATCAAATCTCACAAATTACTAAATCTCATGACTTTGTAGTTAAAAAAAAGTCTTGAGTAAAAAGAAAAACTGAAAATAAAATGTTTGTCTTTCTATCTAAAATTAATTTAATAATTAACATCATTACTTTTTCTATGGAGTGAGTATATTTAATTTGATATTTCTAACATTTTTTCTTTTAGAATTTTGCATCAAAAATTTGATGAAACAAGTAAAAAATATATAGGCTGAAATTGTGAAACAACCCTTGAGAGGAGGCTTCAATAAATTATTGGTAGGTCCATTTTAGTCGGTAATTAAATTAAAGTATCACCATAAAAAAATCTAGAAAAAATGACAATAAATTCCATATAAAAATTATTTAATGCTCTTCCAGTTATAGAGAGTATAGAAATTACATTTACAGATAACTAATTTAATATGATTATGATATGATATGATATCAATTTAACTTGAAATTAGATAAAATTCTCAATCACATTATTATTATTATTATTATTAAATAACAATTTTTTACCTTATTTTGGTCGGTTTCAGAATGCTGAATCTAATACCAAAAAGCAATATTTGAATAAAAAATCCAATGAAGGGGCTGTTACCATCGTGACTTATCCACATCGTCATAACTTTCTAGTGCCGAGGTCTTACCAGCTCCTCTTTAACTCCACCTCTTCTTGTTAAAGATGACTTCGTTCCATGGCCCACGAGAGTGGTCCTGATTGAGCATATTAAGGACAAGCTTTAACACTCCATCATTCCAAAATACAACCCCAAATTCAATGATGCCATACCCATGGATAGCGAAGGAGGACATGATTGCAACAAGCAAGATCATTTTCGCACCAAGCTAAGAAGACAATGATCCCAATAAAATTGATATCATATTTAAAACAATTTCTAAAATATTTAAAAATATTTAAATAAATTATTAATGCTTTTATAAAAATCAAATAAATTTTTATATTTTTATTTTAAGTCAAATAAATTTTTATAATTAATTATTAATTTAGTCAAAACACTACTTATTATTTTATATCACTTGACATGTTGATATATCTTAATTAATAACGACTTGACATAACCACATGACATTTTCACTGTTAACACTATACACATATAGAATGATAAGTGATATTTTAAATTAAAAATAATTAGTCAACCATTAATTATAAAGATTTATTTGATCCAAAATAATAAAAAAGAGTTTAAATTGAATGCAGTAAAAGAATAAAAATTTATTTAAATTTTTTTAAATCATTCAAGAATTTTTATGAGGATTACAGTGAATAAAAATCCTTTCAGTCACTTGGAATAAAAGTGAGATATAAGAGGGTCAACTTTTCAACATTTCTAATAATTCAATAAACACATTAAAAAAATATAAAAAACAGGTGATGCAATAATATAATAAAAAAACCAAATGAAACACAATTCGAGAACAAAAAATTTTAATTTTACATTTATGTACTAGCTCTAATTTGAGTTGACTCACTAATTATAATTTTAATGATATTGTGAGATTTAACAGACAATTACATTAATAATATCTCGAAAATTGTCCATCAATTTGATTTGTTAGTTGAAAAAGATTCTTGATATTAAATTCTTTACATTTAAATTGTTGAAATTTGGATAACTTATTAAATTTAGAATAAATTTTAATTACATGGATCTGACATAAATGACATAAATCGAAAGAAATAAAAATTGAATCGTTTATTTTACAAGTAAAAACTCTTTTCAAATAAAAAACACCAACCAACCAGAGACTGGTGATGTAAATGCTAACCCAATTAGGACTAAGAAATAGCCTCAAGGCCCAGAAACAACAATGGATTGGAACCCATCTCAAGCTTAATGGGCTTTGACTCAAGCATTTAGACTGTATCGGGGCCCAGAGAAATGGGTTCACCAATTCTATCCAAATCCAATTTCAAAATTCAGATTTTAAGAATATTTCGACTAAAAAATAAACTAAATCGATCGATAAATGAAGTATTAACAGATTAATTAATTAATCGAATTTGAACAGATATTTCGGTTGGTAATCAAATTAATTGAAATTTTCTTAATTTTATATTTTTATGTTAACAACATCATAAGCTTAATAACATTAGATTGTTCCAATATGGTTAAAAACATTAAAATATTTCAACAAACATGAATAAACTGAAATATAAATGAACAATAATATGCTTAGGATTATAATTCGACTAATTTGCTCGGTTTCCCCCTAAGGCAAGACATCACTCCCCTACGGTTGCAATTTTACGTCCCAAAACCCTTTGCGATCTTTGGCGATGTCCTTCGTGTCGAGACACATATACTAAGGTTACAGTAAATCGGTTAAGTTAGTTAATAAAAAAATTAAAAATTAAAACAAATCAAATTAATCAATTTAATTTATTTGATTAATTTGATTTTAATCGAAAATTGCTAAGCCTTTTAACTCTATGATGGGGTTGACCTAACTTGTATTTATAACTTTTGAAAACCCTTAATTCTGTGATGAAGATGAAACATTGAGTTTGTGTACAAAAAAAGGCAGCTTGATTAAATTTTTAATGCATGGAAGAGGCATCATGACTGACCGATTCCAATGGGCGGCCTTAGTTTACAATTTACTTATTTTCTTATAATTTTTAAACCCTTTAACTCCTCCTATAGCTATTGGTTGTTAAAAAAAAGTCTAACTTCTCATCTTTCCTACTTAATTTTTTTTTGTAAAAGATGAATTTATTAAGCCACAGCAGCCCACGAATGCCATTATAAGTCTAAGGCTGTCTGCCAAAGACTCCCCATGACATATCTTTCTGGCTTAATTAATTGCTTAATTAGAAGAAGTCATCAAAGCTAATTTACAATTTTTAATTACCAGCTTGCAAAATGCTGCATGCCCATCTGTCTTTTGAAGATGTCTTAATTTGCACAATTTCTTTCCATTTATTTGCTCTCTTCGGGATGAATAAATCGAATTACCAAAAAAAAAAAAGTCTTAATCATGTATTTGTATTTGTGGTTGGAATATTACAAGATTTTATTGCTGATATGCTCGACCAATTATATATTGTCCTCCTTTTAACTATGTAAATTAATATCATAAACTTATTAAAATTTGTTAATTTTAAAGATGAAATTTTATAAGTTATTTTCAATTTTAATCACTACTTTATAATCCTATACTTTTCTAATTATTTAAAAATATTCTGCTTTGAGAAAAATAATCTTGAGATCTCCCAATAGGGTACTTTGGTAAGTGATTATTAAATTTATTCAATTAATTATTTTATTTTTTATTTAGAAATATTCTTGCTTTTCCATTTTCTTTCTCTTTCCTTCATTGTTTTGCTCTCTCTATTCTTTGAAAAATTGAAAACAACCTCTCATACTAACTCTATTTTCCTTTTTATTTTTCACTCTTTGATTTTTCGATGGATTTTTCTTTGGATTTTTTTATGTCATTCTCTTTGGTTTTTTTGGGTTGATTTTTCGGTTTTGTTAATTTTTTATTTTGAAGTTTGATTTTGTGTTTATGGTTTGACAATGTTAGTTAAATTATTTTTGTGTCTGATTAGTTGCTATGTAGAGTTTTAGGAATTTTTTTGTTTCGCTTTTGTGGGTATTCACTATTTGGTATGATATTTTGGTATAAATTTAAGTGTTAAGTCAAGAAACCTCTCCCCTCCTTCCTTCCTTTTGAAAATTTTTTGAAAATTTGATTTTTGATTCCAAGGGTTTTAGCTGGGGATTTTTTTTAAAAGATTGATTATATGATTTTTTGTGATTTTTTTTTGCTTTTGGAATTTTTTTGTGTTTTTTTTTTCTTTTTCTTTCACTAAAAACCACAAAACTCCCTCTCCTGCCGACTACCTCTACCCATCTTTCTTCAGTTTCAAAAAATCCCAAATACTGTTTAAATTTCATGTAAGTACACAGATAGATAAGAATCAATATACTTTAGATGTTAATAATAATAATTTAGTTAAGTTTCTTAAAAAAGAATAATAATTTAATGAAGTACGATCTTCTTATTTAAAAAAAATTGACACTGATAAATCTATAATAGATACATAATCCAATTTTTAGTTTTATTCTATTTATTTTTTCGTTTTGTTTGCTACTTTAATTCAATTTTTATATCATGTAAGATATATTACTGAACCTTTTTAATTTTTAGTTGAAAATTTTTTATAAAATCAATGCAACAATATCTATTGATAAAAAAATATCATTTATCACATGATATATATTATTGGACTTTTCTAATTTTTGGTCAAAAAATTATTGTGGAACAAATGGTACAACACCACTTATTGCGTTGGACATATCATCATACCGTTTTAATTTTTTGTCAGAAAATCTTATGAAATAAATAGTATAACATCTTTTTTATGAAAGAAATGTCACTATCTCGATACTATGATTATTTCGATTTTTCAAAAAAATTACAGATTTTTAATTGAGATTGAACTTGTCAGTTATTTCATGTAAATTGTAAAGTTAATAGACGTAGAGACGATTAAAAATTTCTTTCAATTAAATTATTAGTCGAATTAAATAAATATATATGTTGTGAAAATTAATCAAACTGATTGTGAAAATAAACCAAATAATGAATGCATGCAAGTTGCGTATTGGCAACTAAAATAAATAAAATTTCAAGCTCTCTCTAAACTTTCGTTTCCATTTCCTCAGGTAATTTTATAGTGATTTCAAAGAGAATAATTAATTAAGGGTCTTCTCAATTATAATTTAGGAGAGAGAATTCTAACAAAGAAAAAAAAGAGGAAATTTTATTGTGCATCCAGAAGAGGGAAAGGAATAGGACATAAGGGCAGGAGAGGGTTAATCAGAATGCGACCACGAAAGACAACTCAATAAATAATGAACGAAGGTCGTCGTCGACCAGCTGGCTGACACAAAGGTTAATTGGAAGGGGAAGGTAGCTTGAACTTGCACGTTTTTCATTATTTTTTTTTTTTTTTGCTAGAAGAATAAAAAAAAAGATCCAACAAGTTGGACACTAGTTGGCTCGGACAATGGTAAATTATCTGCCATTGGTAGATCTATAACATATTTCCCTCTCCACTTGAAATTGTCAAACGTTCGACCTCCCTCTTCGAAGGCATCAAAAACCAATCGGAATTATATATATATATATATATATATATATTTATATTTATAAGCACAACTTGTTGGTTTCCATGCCAGAAACAATTGTGGAACAGCTTGATGAAAATTGGGAACGACTAGACTTTGCCCAACTATGTATCTCGTGTTCGCTGTGAAGCCAAATGTGAACATTTGGAAACTTGTCCTCTCTCAAGCTCAGCTTGGATTGCAAGTTTTCTGCAACTGATATTATTTAAAGACAATCAGAAGACATTAGTAACAATTCCATGTGCGGGAACAGGGAAAGGTGCCTCAGATTTTCATCAGTCATGACTACTCTTCCCCTTACCGTTCAGGATTTTATTAATGAGGAAACCTGTAACATGTGAAACACAATTTAAATTTAAATACCTGTGGATGCAATCAATAGAATGGAGTTAAAACCAGTTCACACATTCCAAGACTTTAGAATGGTACAAAAATAGGATCGATAGCATCTCCGCCCCTTTTACAATGATTCATGCTCTCAAAATTCATCCATACAATATCCCTGTAATCATCAACTTAAAATAACAAAACCAGAATCATAAATCTTTGAAACAAAAACAGCTAAACTAGCTCTCATCACCAATGCAAAATCGTCTAGTCAATGAGAAATCAAGCAGCACCCCTTGTCCCTTGTCTGGACATCACGTTTTTTGCATTAGCATCATCAAATACCACACAGCCGAAAACATTTCCACCTTCTCTACTTCCAGCCTTGCTAAAGTATCAGCAAAATCATTAGCTTCTCTGTAGACATGTTTCAAACTAACTCTTCCAATGATCTTCCGTTGTGCCCACGGTCTCGATTCCTTAATATTCATCCATGATACAGCAATCACCGAATCCGACTCCACCATCAAAGATTTCTTTCCACACTATTCTGACGAGCTGAACACCATTTTTGCATCATTTTTTATTTTACAAGTAAAAACTCTTTCAAAAAGAATGTTTATATGAATAAAATACAACATCCGAATCATAGACCAGTATACACTATATGAATGACATCACAATGAGGATGTCATTTCTGGCAAATGCCACTATATTCTGTGTATTGAGGTTGGATCTTAGTATCCTTGTGGTTACTCTAATGATAAACTTTCCTTTGATCGAGGAGTAAAAAAAAAGAAAGAAAGAAATAGTGAGGATTGTAAATGCCAACACAAGCATACATATAAACAATGCAATAGATTCATCCCATTGTCACAATTGAAAACGAATAGTATAATAATAAATTAGCAAATTGGCCGTTTATTATATATCATACACATTGCCGACACGAAATATGGCTGTGCATTGAAGGTTGAACAGTAGAGTAATTGCCAAGAAATGCTTGGAAACAAAATAAAATATATATATATATATACCCAATAGAATTGCTCGTCAGTGGCCATACCGAATTTAAAGCCACCAAATCGTACGCATGAACGTAATTGCAGGTTGTTAGCGAGAGAGAGTGTATATAAAAAGCTCTGCTGGTTGCCTGATCAATACCAAGCACCTCGTCATTCTTTCAAGGAAGCAAAGTTGACTAGCAACTTCTGTTTTTTCAATCTCAATGGGCAGCCTTGCGTCTATGAATGAAGATGGAAGCTGTTCTACCAACATCGTTAACCCCCTCGACCCTGAGGAATTCAGAAAGCAAGGTCACATGATTATAGATTTCTTAGCTGACTACTACCAAAACATTGAGAAATACCCGGTCCTCAGTCAAGTTGAACCAGGCTACCTTCGGAAACTCTTGCCAATGTCCGCCCCATATATTGCAGAACCCGTTGAAGCAATTCTTCAAGATGTTCAGAAACATATAATCCCTGGTATAACACACTGGCAAAGTCCTAACTATTTTGCATACTTTCCATCAAGTGGCAGCATTGCTGGCTTCCTTGGGGAGGTGCTTAGCACCGGTTTCAATGTGGTGGGATTCAATTGGATATCATCACCAGCTGCGACGGAGCTTGAATCCATAGTCATGGATTGGCTTGGTCAAATGCTTGAGCTTCCTCAAAGTTTCCTTTTCTCTGGAAATGGAGGGGGTGTGATACAGGGAACTACTTGTGAGGCCATGTTGTGTACACTAACAGCAGCAAGAGATCAAATGCTGAGCAAAATTGGGAGGGAGAATATTGGGAAATTAGTTGTCTATGGGTCGGACCAAACACATAGTGCTGTAGCAAAGGCAGCTAAAATAGTGGGTATCGACCCTAAAAATTTTCGGGTCATCAAGACAAACAAATCAGCATCATTTGGTCTGTCACCAGAATCATTACGAATTGCAATAACTACGGATGTAAAAGCAGGACTGATCCCACTATATCTCTGTGCCACAGTGGGGACAACATCGACCACAGCTGTTGATCCATTGGGGCCGCTGTGCGATGTAGCAAAAGAATATGGAGTGTGGGTTCATGTAGATGCTGCTTATGCTGGAAGTGCCTGTATTTGCCCTGAGTTTCGACATTTTATCAATGGTGTAGAAGGTGCCAATTCTTTTAGTATTAATGCTCATAAATGGTTCTTCACCACTTTGGATTGCTGCTGTCTTTGGGTGAAGGATCCAAGCACTCTTATCAAATCCCTCTCAACCAACCCAGAATACCTGAAGAACAAAGCAACTGATTCGAAGAAAGTGGTAGACTACAAAGATTGGCAGATAACTCTTAGCAGAAGGTTTCGAGCTATGAAACTTTGGCTTGTGCTTAGAAGTTACGGTGTGGCCAATCTTAGAAACTTTCTGAGATGCCACGTTAAAATGGCAAAACGTTTCGAAGTGCTCCTGGCTAGCGACAACAGGTTTGAGGTGGTAGTACCCAGGTACTTTGCTACGGTCTGTTTCAGGGTTTTGCCATCCGCTTTGTGTAAAATTCGGAATGAGCCTTGCGGTGAAGCTGATCATCATGTCCATCAGAAGCATGCAAATGAGTTCAACAGAAAATTGTTAGAGTCAATCAACGCATCGGGGCATATATACATGTCTCATGCTCAGGTTGAGGGAATTTATATGATAAGATTTGCCATCGGCGCCACTCTTACAGAGGATAAACATGTTATCAAGGCTTGGGAGGTGGTGCGAGAGATGGTGGATACCATGCTCAAGCTCAATCCACAGTAATTATTTCTATATATATATATATATTGACAGAAATTGATCCTGTCTTTCTCCAGTAGGAGCTGTTTTAATTTCTCTTGTAATTTTCCTTCTACTAAGTAATAAAGCTCATTGCGTTATTCTGGTTCTAAAGTGGAAAGCCATATCCTACATGCATCAAGCTGTATTGGTGTAGGTCCATACTTTAGTCAAGAATTAATATACCATCATGAGAAAAATCTAGAAAAAGATGACAATAAATTCCATAATATATAAATTAATTAATGCTCGCTCTTTCTTCTTCTTTCATTTCCTTTTCGACTCTAGTGGCTTTTAATGCAAGTATTTTTCGTTTGCTTTGGTATATTTCGTGAGTAACAGAGGGACAACTGGGAAAGGCAAACTGATTAAGAGTTGAGACCTGGAAACAGGAAACTTGATCAGCTGACCCACAAAGGCCAAAACGCGCAAAAATTATTTTCCTGTATCAAAGAAAAGAAGTAGTTAGAAGACGACAATGCGAGTTGAAGTGATCTTTGATATGGAATTCACATAACAAAATAAAGAACATGACAAAAGAAAAAGAAATATTAAAATAAAAAATATATAAAAAATTAAAAATTTTAAAAATTTTGAAGAGCCCCCATGCTTCCCTCTCGGAAACAGGAAAGCTGGGGAGCTGACGAAAGTGCAAAAATTATTTGGCTGCCAACGTGCCAGCAACTCCAGATGATACACAAGGGTACGAAGCTAATAAAATTAACGGTGGGTTTGAGTAATTAGTTCATAAATGGCATAGTACCCCTGTTTAGGTGGAGGAAATACCAAAGTCCTTGGGGCATGCAATCTATTGATCGTACCATTTATTTGTATATATATTATTTAATTATATACCAAAACTATTTATTATGTACAACAATTTTTTTTATTTGTTTTTGGTAAGTCACTTCCACTTGTTACAAAGATTGAACTAATAAAACGATAATCCTGTTACAAAAGCAACGTAGCAAACAAAGAATTCAAAATAAATAAAGTAATATTGATACATAGATTAACACATAGGCTGTACCGAATATTTAAAAAACCTAACTTTAAGACCTCACCTCGACTAATGTCATGATCATAAAAGGAAAGAATAACATCATCAAATCATTATCACGTCATAAATATTTTATTTCTGTCCATTTTCATATTTGTAAGAGAGTAAACACTATGATTTAGTTTCTCTAAAAATATTCGAAAACATTGACAATCAATGACATTGCATAACTTTTAAGATTTTTTATAAAGATTTAAAACTCACGTGATGAAAATATTTAAATGTTAAATACGATATAATAATTAAAATTTTCTTTTCAAATCGTCATGAGTCACAAAATATCTCTAATATATAAAACAGGTTATGAACATACAATAGACATGCATTATATGTGAATATTGTATGTGTATATACAAATTATATCAATTCATATTTCATAAAGGTCTTATTAGAATGTTGCACCATAAATACGTAAAAGAAAAGATCAGGAGCGAAATGTGTGCTTTTCGTCCTCTTTTAGGCTTGTAGCCTTTTAGGTGTCCCTAATCTCTATAATTATAATGGTACTCAAGGGTTAATTGCAAGAGTTGACGTGGAAAACTGCTCTGCCTCATAAAAAGTGATAGGTACTCTATTTTTCATTAATTAGTATCATCTTTTGTTTTTTGGTAAATTTTGGCCGTCAGGTAATGTTAAATTTTGGACAACAGGTTTGAGGTGGTAGTACCCAGGTATTTTGCTACGGTCTGTTTCAGGGCTTTGCCATCCGCTCTGTGTAAAATTCAGAATGAACCTTGCGGTAAAGCTGATCATCATGTCCATCAGAAGCATGCAAACGAGTTTAACAGAAAATTGTTAGAGTCAATCAACGCATCGGGGCATATGTACATGACTCATGCTCAGGTTGAGGGAATTTATATGATAAGAGTTGCCGTCGGCGCCACTCTTACAGAGGCTAAACATGTTATCAAGGCTTGGGAGGTAGTGCGAGAGATGGTGGATACCATGCTCAAGCTCAACCCACAGTAATTATTTCTATGCATATATATATATATATATAGACAGAAATTGATCTTGTCTTTCTCCAGTAAGAACTGTTTTAATTTCTCTTGTAATTTTCCTTCGACTATGTAATAAAGCTCATTGTGTTATTCTGGTTCTACAGTGGAAAGCCATATCCGACTTGCATCAAGCTGCATTGGTGTTTGCCCATACTTTAGTCATGAATTAAAATACCATCATGAGAAAAATCTAGAAAAAGATGACAATAAATCCATAATATATAAATTAATTAATGCTCTTTCTTTTTCTTTCATTTCCTCTTCGACTCTAGTGGCTTTTAATGCAAGTATTTTTCGTTTTCTTTGGTATATTTCGTGAGTAGCAGAGGGACAACTGGGCAAGGCAAACTGACTGAGAGTTGAGACCTGGAAACAGGAAACTTGATCAGCTGACCCAAAAAGGCCAAAACGTGCAAAAATTGTTTTTCTGGATCAAGGAAAGGAAGTAATTAGAAGACGACAATGCGAGTTGAATTGATCTTTGAGATGGAGTTGATAGTTTGCTTTTAAAGTGACTATGGTTGAAGAGACTAGAGAGATGACTGGATAGGATGTGTCTATTTAGTTTAAAAACTTGCATGCTATTAAATTTTTTAAATCGAATTTAACCCATGCTAATTAATGGGTTAAATTGAAACATGTTGAGAATATCCTACACTTGAGTATCCAATTTTCCATATTTACATCGTCCTTCTTCAAGATAAGATAATGGAGTAAAAATTAAGTAAGATTTCTTATCATTTTCTTTTTAGAATTTTGTATGGAAACTTTGCTGAAACAAATTAAAATAGGCTGGAATTTGGAACCAACTCAATTGTTAGAATCCGAAGTTTCAATTGAGAAATTGGTTGGTGTAGCTAGGTCCTTACTTTAGTCAGTAAATTAAAATACCATAAAAAAATATATAGAAAAAGATGTCAATAAATTCCATAAATATAAATTAATTAATGCTCTTCCTTTTTCTTTCATTTCCTTCTCGACTCTAGTGGCTTTTGATGCAAACTGATTGAGAGTTGAGACTTACAAACAAGCAGGGTGGAGTTAATCAATTTTTATTTGGGGTAAAAAACGAAGAAAAATAAGGGTTAAAAACTTTTAAAACTAATTAATACGTTGAATTTAACCAACAATAAAAAAATTTATAATTGACAATAATTTTATATAATAAGTAAATAAAAAAAAAAGAAAGACTTATCATAATCTTTGAGAAAAAGTTGTACTCGACAATATTTCTTGAATACTAATTCATTAATTATGGACTTTATATTGAAAATGTTAAAAATATCTTTCTCAATATAAACAACTAAATTATTTGTCAAAAACTCATTATCCATTTTGTTCCGAAATCTTATTTTCACAATTTTTATTGCTGAAAAGATTTTTTCTATAATTGCTATAGAAATCGAAAGAGTCAAAACAAGATGAATTGATCTATCATTCAG
Organism: Theobroma cacao; assembly: GCF_053813885.1. Lineage (NCBI taxonomy): Eukaryota > Viridiplantae > Streptophyta > Magnoliopsida > Malvales > Malvaceae > Theobroma > Theobroma cacao. The sequence goes on from NC_142640.1 coordinate 574,280, forward strand.
GATTAATAAAAAAAATGATACATTCATGAAATTTTAAACAACAGCCAACAATATAACACTATAATTTATAGTTAAGAATTACATAATAATTTTTTGAATTTTTAAAAATTAAAATTATAAAAAAAAATCTACATAACAAAAAAAAGAAGAACATGACAAATAAAAAATAAAACCTACATAATAAAAAGGAAAAAAGAAAAACATGGTCAATTGTTCCTAATTTTTTAAAAAAAAAACTCATTAAAATTATAAACATGTGAACAAATAGAATAAAAATAAAATATAAATAAATATAAATAATAATATAAACAAAAAAGAAAACAAAATAAAAATATATATAATAAATAAAAATTATTTATATTAATTATTAAATATAAAAATTATTTTAAAAATATTAAAAGAAAAAATATATATACATCTATAACTTCTATAACATAAGTAAAAGGAAGCCCCAAAGGGGCTTCCACACTTGGCCACGTTTGTGCCTTCTTCTGTTGACATGTGATTAATTTAAAATAGTTGATCTGAAAAGAATTTTGAGTTGGTTTTTGTGGGGCTGGTTGCATTAGGATTGTCAACAAGGGAATTTTTCTCTTTAGCTTCAGAAGAGGTTTTTTTCGTTGAGTGATAGTGTTTTGGTTCACAGGAAATTGAAGCTAACAGTGCTTCCATATATTAAGAAATATATATATTTTTTATAAAATATAATATAAAACTAAAATTTTTTGGTGGATATTTGTAGATTTCATCCAAATTTGACGTGAAACAAATTTTTAATTTTTAATAAGACATGATAAGAATTACAAGGTGGATTAATTCTAAATAATTTTGAAGGCATGAGATAAAAAAGTATTAATTTAAATTGAAGATCATTTAGAAAATTTCATCATTAAAACTAAAAAAAATTAATAAGTATAATTAATATTCATTTTATTTTGACTTTTGTCGTAACGTGCTGGTCCGGGAACCCGTCCGCTAGACGCCGGCGAAAATTAAATGGTTAGGGAGTCGCCACCAATCTTTTTTATCTAGGTGTGATTGGTCACCTATTAACCCGATTCTAATCGACGAAGTCCTAAATTAATTTTAGATCCGTCGAAAGAACGAGAACTGGTCTACATTTTTAGAGATGGGTTCGGGAGTGCGGTTATGCACGGAGAAGGGTTCGCACCTCCGTGGCGCCCATTCCACGAACGGTACCATTTAATCTTAAGTTATCTTAATATAGCCTTCTCCTAATTTAATCCCTACTTTATTAATTAAATTTTTATTAAATTGACAGACTGAGTTTTTTATTTAGCTTTACGTATGCACATGATGCGAGCGTAAAATGATGTCATGACTTGTTTATTTTAAATGATAGAGTCGGTAATCTTTTATTGAAAAATTATTCGAAGACCATCCCAACGCTTTGGTGAAGTCTCGAAATTTTCCTCACCTAGAGATATCCCCGGAGGAACTCGTCTCTACAAGCTCCTCGGGGAAATCCCATCCTCGGGACTCCCGCACCATTTGCAAGGTAAATATGGCATGTTATGACAGGATAAAATGATGATATCTACATGCACGCGTTTATTGATTTAGGTGATTTATAATTCACCCAATTATGTGTTTAAAAAATTTTGGATTATTTATTATTTTTTCTATTTTTTTTATTTTTTATTTAGATCCGTATCTTTTAACTAACATTATTGATTAACATTTAACTTGATTATATAACTTGTCGAATAAACAATTAATTAATTTTTTTAAACGATTAAATTAACTTTATTCAGTAATATTTATTTAAGCTAATTAACTAATATTATTAATTTAAATTCCAATGCAACATTATATAAATTTTTTATATATATTATTTTTTTAACAACAACTATTTGACTTAACGGGTATTGGAGTTTAGAGTTCGGATTTATCCCGACGCTTCGGTGAAAATCCGTCTCGAACTTTGCACCCCAAAAAAATCCACTTAAAAAAAAGCAACTCTTTGCCTTTCTTAAGTGAAATTTTTCCAATAATCATTTCATTTTTTCATTCATTTTTTTATTATATTTTTTTTTTATTTTTATATTTGTATCAAGTATTTTTGTATATATATTATATTCACAACTATCTAAATATATTTATAATATAACTATTTCTTTCTCTTTTTTTTTTTTATTCTTCTCATTCACTTACTCTTGTTATCGTTATTATTATTATTTAATTATTTATTTGATTTCTTAAATATATTTTTTTTATTTATTATTTTATAAATACATTTATAATTTTTGTAAAAACTATATTGAATGCTAATAAAATTAATACTAATAATATAATAACTCAAATAACAAAAAAAGCAAAACTTACCTAATTTTGAGTCTGACGAAATCCAGATGAATTCAAGAGCCCACAACTTTTTTCTTGTCTTGTTTCTCTGTCAACTTGCTTTGTCTTCTTTTTTATTTTCCTTTTCTTTCTTTCTTTTTTCTTGTTTTTCCTTTCTTCCCTTTCTTTCTCTTTTTTCTTTTTCTCTTTCCTTTCTTCTCCCTCCCCTCGGGTCCCCCTTCTCTTTTTTCTTTTTCTTCTTTCTTCTTTCTTCCTTTCTTTCTCCTTCTCCTTCTTCTCCCCATTGGCTTCTTCTTTCTTTCTTTCTCCTTCTCTTTCTCTCATTTCTCCCTACGGGTCTCCCTTCTCTTTTTTCTTTTTCTTCTTTCTTCATTTCCTTCTCCTTCTCCTTCTTCTCCCCGGCGTAACACTCTTTACCCTTGAACCCCTCTCCTTCTCCTTTCTCAGATCTAACCCCCTTTTCTTTTTTTGCTTTTTGTTTTGTTTTGTTTTTTTTTTTTGTGGCTAGGCTCTTTTGCTGGTAGATCTAGGATTTTTGTTCTTTTTTCCTCGTTCTTCTTTTTGTGTCTGTGTTCTCTCTCTTTTTGGGTTTTTGCAGGTGGTCTTTTAAAGAGCTGGGTTGTCCAAAAATTTGGACAACCCGGCGAGGGGGTTCTGGCACCAGGGAGTTGATGGCCAGAACCCCATCATGCGTAGTGGGTGGGGGACGGGATGGCGAAGGGATGGTTGGACGTACGCCCAGCCATCCCTTTTTTTTTTAATATATATATTTTTCTTTATTTATTTTATATATTTTATTATAATTTAAATTTTTTGTTTTAGGTGTCTACAGTTGCCCCTCTTTGTACATTCTTGAGAATCAAGGATAGTGCAAAGACGTAGACACCACATTTGGCTTATCTCGAAGCTAGTTGGTTTAATCAAATCGATCTAGACTCGACTTATCTCCAAATAAGTTCGATTTAAACAAAAATAAAATTTCTAGACTTGATCTGGGCTTGACCCATGTTAGAACAAATTCAATTAAAATTTCTTGGTTTAATCTAGGCTCGACCTATCTCACAACAGGTTCGATCTACAAAATTGAAGTTCCTAGACTTAATATAGGTTCGACCTATCTCACAACAGGTTCGATTTAAAAGTTGAAATTCCTAAACTTAATTTAGGCTCGACCTATCTCACAACAGGTTCGATTTAAAAATTGAAATTCCTAAACTTAATTTAGGCTCGACCTATCTCACAACAGGTTCGATCTAAAAATTGAAATTCCTAGACTTAATCTAGGCTCGACCTATCTCACAACAGGTTCGATCTAGACTTAATCTAGGCTCGACCTATCTCACAACATGTTCGATTTAAAAATTAAAATTCTTAAACTTAATTTAGGCTCGACCTATCTCACAACAGGTTCGATCTAAAAATTGAAATTCCTAGACTTAATCTAAGCTCGACCTATCTCACAACAGGTTCGATTTAAAAGTTGAAATTCCTAAACTTAATTTAGGCTCGACCTATCTTACAACAGGTTCGATTTAAACAAAAATGAGATTCCTAGACTTAATCTAGTCTCGACCTATCTCACAACAGGTTCGATTTGAACAAAATTAAAATTCCTAGACTTAATCTAGTCTCGACCTATCTCACAACAGGTTCAATTTAAAAAATTTTCTTAATGCAAACTTAATTGGATTAACATGAAATGAAAAGACTCAAATCCGTGCATTAAAGCTTTACAATCTCAACATTTTAGGTCGAGTGAATTTCGACTTTCAAAGCTTGGGACATGAATTAATTTTGATTCTTGTCGAGTGCATGGCTAGACATGTATGCATGATTGACATGATAGAATGATTTTCATGTTTATGATTCATTAAGGTTCCAAGACCTTCTCGCTTCATCCGATTTTTCACTGCAACTTTCGATCTTCTTTGCCTGTTTTCTTTTCTCCTGGAGAACTCAAGTAACTCCAGATTTTCTCTAAGTACCCTCTCTTTTGACATCTGACTTTGCCTTAGGTTCAAGGCTCTGCCATTCCCTTTTTTCAACATTAAGTCTTTTGCTGAACAATGAGTGTAATTTCTTGCTTAATTAGTTTATTTCTTTTACCAATCATCATTCATTTCTATGACAATCACTATATGAATCATGGGATGGTAAATAACGAAAAGGTTAAAATAAAGAGGCGAAGGAGAATTTCATATACGAGAAACCAAATAATTCAAGGCAAAAAGAATTTACAGGGCAAAAATTAGATCTTTAAGTAATGAACACTCATACCACAAAGAGAAAACAATCTGATATTCGACTTCAAGAATTGTCCTTGATTGATGTCTTGAGCAAATCTGTAGATTGCAGATTTCCTAACTTCCCCTACTTTGCGAAATTGTTGAACTACATTTATAGTGTATTTCTACCTCAATCTTGTGTTCCCTTTAGGCTATCATCCTCAAATTCCATTCTAACTTCCTACCTCAATCTTGCGAAATTGCCCAGCCATCTCTCTTTTTTTTATATATATATATATATTTTTCTTTATTTATTTTATATATTTTATTATAATTTAAATTTTTTGTTTTAGGTGTCTACAACTTTCAAAAAATATTCATTTTATTTTAATAATCTTATTGTATAAATTATGTAGCTTATCAATAATTACTTTTAAAATATTATATTTTCTCAATATGAATTTGATTTCACTATTAGAATCATGTAATTACCAAAATATGATTATATTAACATTAGCATATATTAAGATCTAAAAAAACAAATGTTTTCAAAAAAAATTATTTAAATAAAAAATTTTGCTTAATAAGAGAAGAGAAAATATTTAAAAAAATTTAAATAATTATCTTCAAATTATCATTATAACTATTATTTATAGTATTTTAAATTTCAAAATATTTTTCTTTAATTATTATTATTATTATTTATAATATTATATAATTTTAAATTATTTTTAATAAAAAATTCAATACCCATGCGAAGCGGGGCACCACTCTAGAGTTTTTAGGTGTTGTATGCGTTCATGTGTCTCATTCAATTTTGTTTTCGTTTGATTTTTCTTATACTTTTTAGTTCAATTACCATTTTCGAATGAGTTTGGCGTTACAAACTTTACAAATAAAACCAAATAGTGTAAAGATTTTTAATTTTTTTATAACTGATATTTAGTTTTTATTTTTTATGTTTTACTTACATTTTTTCTTCATTTTTAAAGTGTCCTGTATTTTTTTGGGTTCGTTTACTTGTCTATGTAGGCAGTAATGAATTCAAGCAACCAGTTGGGCAAGCAGCACTGTTTGGAATTGAGTCAAATTTCCTTTTCTATTATAGGTGTACTTACCGAATTGTTTATATTCTCATCAATGATTAAAAATTATATTAAAATAAAATTATACAAAAAGATTTAATGCACCAAATGGTGCATTGCAAGAGCTGAAGGCTTCGTGGTTTATGGGAATTGGCTGGTTGGTGACTAAATCTCACCAGGCCCACCTACTATAAGCCTTCTAAAGGCTTTGCTTCACCTTGGGTCAGAAAGAGCCCACTCTCGAAGAGAAGCCTTGAAGTCCTTGGGCTACTCTGAGCCCAAGCTATGTATCGTCTCTTTATCGTTATATGGGTTGCTGATTTGGGCTTTATTTATTGCAATCTTTGGGCTGTTGCTTTGGATGTTATTAATGAGTTTCCTTCATGGATCTTAACATAGTTTGAGCCCAAATATTAACTTTGGAAAATAAAAATGCAAGAAAGCATTTTTATGAAATATTGAACATAAATATTAAAATAGTTAGTTATAAAATATATTTAGGTAAAAATAAAATTATAAAAGTATAAAATACTTAGTTCTAAAAAAATACACAATTAAGTAAATTAAGAATTATAAAAAGATAAAAGACAAATACACTTAAATAGAATAGAAGATATAGAAATTATAGAAAAATAAAAAATTATCTATTTATATGCAGTATGTTTAAGTGAAATATAAAAAAAAAATAGAAGAACTTAAAACAGCAAGTTATATAAAATATATATAGGTAAAAATGATGATAAAATATTTAGCTATATAAAGCTTATAAAAATACATTAAAGGAAAACGGATGGGATAGAAAAGTTAATAATAAATAAGTAAATAATAAATACTAAAACGTGTTATTTGGACTATATTGATGATGAAATATTCATTTGGAATGCGTAAAGTCACAATCCCGAATGAATTCTTCTAAGTAAAGGGTTTTGATTAAAATCTCATCAGTATGATGAAAGGGTTTAATTTTGAATCTCGATGTTTCTTATCTTAAATAAATGAAAATATATTAACTTAATTATTAATTAAGCAAAATATAAAAACTAAACAAGTAAAGAAATAATGAAGATAATAAATAAATAGTAAAAAATAATAAAACTTTCAATTATGGTAATTTCTCAATAGTCAATACCACTAAACTATAAAAGGAAAATACAAAATAGATTTATAAGAAAAGATAAAAAAATAGTTAGTCAAAAAGAAAATAGGTTAGGTTAATAAAAAACAGGAAAGAAATTGATTTATAAAAAAATATACATAAATAATAATTATGAAATGAGACATTTGGTTTTAAAAAAATTGTGTTTAGGTGAAAATGCAAATTTATATAGCAAAATAGATAAATAGATAAATACTTAAATATAAAAAATCTATAATAAAATAAAATAAAAAATATAGTTAGATAAAAATAATATATATAACATGCTTATCCATGATATATATGCATACAAAGAAAAATAATAAAAAAAATTTCAGAGAAATAACAAAAGAGTTGTAGGAAGGTTAATAAACAAATATTAAAATTTATGAGCATATTACACATCATTGCTGCATCATTAAATGTCATGGCATATGGATGTATTGTGTGCACGAGTCAAGGCCCCGATGATGGAACTTTTCTAAGGTGCTTATGAAGGTGAGTTTCTTCAGAAAATTCTCTAAGTGAAAAGATACCTCCGAGTCCAGTATGATGGAAGGGTTCGAAAAATATCTTTAATAAATGGCTTTTATCGTAATAAAACTGCATTCATTAAAATATTTTTTTTTACTTGTAAACGACTACCCCGATGATGAGATTTACTCGTCAAACTTGCGAATATGAGTTTTTCAATTATTTTCCTAGGTGAGAGAATATCCCTAGATCCCACCAATATGATGGGCGGATCCGGAGAATATCCTCAATAAAAAGTTTTCGTTTGGCATCATCTAAACTTTATGCTATACATTTTACAATTGCATCATGACCACGTCTCACCTGTAAAATTAAGTAAAATATTTTAATTTGCTAATAAAATAGAAAATAAAGTAAATAAACAATAATTAGGGAAACATAAGAATAAAATCAATGGTTTATGATAACATATGATTAAGTGGTACCGTTCGTGGAATGGGCGTCACGGGATACTAATCATTCCGCATGCGTAATTGTACTTTTAAACCTAACTCTAAAAATTCACAGACTAGTTTATTGTTCTTAAACGAATCTAAGATCAATTTAGAACTCAGTCGAATAGAACAAATGCAATAGGTGACCAATCGCATTTAGATAAAAAAAAATATTGATGGTGACTCTTTAAATGTCTTACATCTAGCAGTTGGGTTTCCGGACCTACATGTTACGATACATACATAATAAAATAATATCGAAGTTTGTTTACAACTTAATTGTTTTAAATATATTATATTATACATTAATGTCTAACATATTATGATTATCTAAATATATTGTTATTGTTTTTGTAATCTTTATAATTTATATAGTAAGGTTTAATATGAAAATAATAAAAGTTTATTATTATTAATAAAATATATAATATTTAAATTTTGTTGTGTGTGATGAGAAATTAAGCATGCCTTTACCAACCCTACCACTCTTCAACATTTTCCAAGAGTATGCTTATACTCTAAGACTATACTTAGCTGGATAACCGATTCACTTGAGCACAATTAATCATTCTAAAATATATTAATGAAGCCAGGCAGATCCCCAATCTCAAATTCCTAATATTTAGCTAGATCCCCTTCTAATTTGAAACCCATCAGAAGCCTTTGACCTTTGCCCCCCTTTCCATGCTTAATGACAACTGAAGCTCCTTTGCCGGTTGAAGCTTGCTTTGCTCTACTGCTGCGCCGACTAAAGCTTCTCTCCAAACTCTCCATATCCTCTACAATTTCGATCAAAGCTTAAGGTCTTTTTCTAGTAATATAAAAAGAAGACCCAGCGCTGCTCCCACAATTTGCCACGTTGGGGCTTCCAGAGGTTGCCACGTGACCTTTTCAGTGGCCTTTTCAAGAAGATTTTTAGGCCTTTGGTCTTGCTTTAGCTGAAGGGTCAACTTGAGCGGCCTGCATGCCCACAGCCCTTTACTCTAGGGTTAGGTTGTTTTGTTTTTTCGCCTCCTTCCTTTTTCTTTCTACCTTGCTCTTCTCTCTTTTGAAACTCACGTGAAAGTTTTTGGTTTATGGGGATTTGCAAAAGCCACTGTGATTTGTACGACTGGGCGACGTGGCTGGCCTGAATTTACTTTCATGTTTTGGTTTTTCGGGTGAGTCTTCTCATGTCCATCATGCTTTTTCATCATTAAATGTCATGGCATATGAATGTATTGTGTGCACGAGTCAAGGCCCCGATGATAGAACTTTTCTAAGGTGCTTATGAAGGTGAGTTCCTTCAGAAAATTTTCTAAGTGAAAAGATATCTCCGAGTTCAGTATGATGGAAGGATTCGAAGAATATCTTTAATAAAGGGCTTTTATCGTAATAAAACTGCATTCATTAAAATATTTTTTTTTACTTATAAACGATTACCCCGATGATGAGATTTACTCGTCAAACTTGTGAATATGAGTTTTTCAATTATTTTCCTAGGTGAGAGAATATCCCTAGATCCCACCAATATGATGGGCGGATCCGGAGAATATTCTCAATAAAAAGTTTTCGTTTGGCATCATCTAAACTTTATGCTATACATTTTACAATTGCATCATGAGCACGTTTCACCTGTAAAATTAAGTAAAATATTTTAATTTGCTAATAAAATAGAAAATAAAGTAAATAAACAATAATTAGGGAAACATAAGAATAAAATCAATGGTTTATGATAACATATGATTAAGTGGTACCGTTCGTGAAATGGGCGTCACGGGATACTAATCATTCCGCATGCGTAATTGTACTTTTAAACCTAACTCTAAAAATTCACAGACTAGTTTATTGTTCTTAAACGAATCTAAGATCAATTTAGGACTCAGTCGAATAGAACAAATGCAATAGGTGACCAATCGCATTTAGATAAAAAAAAATATTGATGGTGACTCTTTAAATGTCCTACATCTAGCAGTTGAGTTCTCGGACCTACATGTTACGATACATACATAATAAAATAATATTGAAGTTTGTTTACAACTTAATTGTATTAAATATATTATATTATACATTAATGTCTAATATATTATGATTATCTAAATATATTGTTATTGTTTTTGTAATCCTTATAATTTATATAGTAAGGTTTAATATGAAAATAATAAAAGTTTATTATTATTAATAAAATATATAATATTTAAATTTTGTTGTGTGTGATGAGAAATTAAGCATGCCTTTACCAACTCTATCACTCTTCAACATTTTCCAAGAGTTTACTTATACTCTAAGACTATACTTAGCTGGATAACCGATTCACTTGAGCGCAATTAATCATTCTAAAATATATTAATGAAGCCAGGCAGATCCCCAATCTCAAATTCCTAATATTTAGCTAGATCCCCTTCTAATTTGAAACCCATCGGAAGCCTTTGACCTTTGCCCCCCTTTCCATGCTTAATGACAACTGAAGCTCCTTTGCCGGTTGAAGCTTGCTTTGCTCTACTGCTGCGCCGACTAAAGCTTCTCTCCAAACTCTCCATATCCTCTACAATTTCGATCAAAGCTTAAGGTCTTTTTCTAGTAATATAAAAAGAAGACCCAGCGCTGCTCCCACAATTTGCCACGTTGGGGCTTCCAGAGGTTGCCACGTGACCTTTTCAGTGGCCTTTTCAAGAAGATTTTTAGGCCTTTGGTCTTGCTTTAGCTGAAGGGTCAACTTGAGCGGCCTGCATGCCCACAGCCCTTTACTCTAGGGTTAGGTTGTTTTGTTTTTTCGCCTCCTTCCTTTTTCTTTCTACCTTGCTCTTCTCTCTTTTGAAACTCACGTGAAAGTTTTTGGTTTATGGGGATTTGCAAAAGCCACTGTGATTTGTACGACTGGGCGACGTGGCTGGCCTGAATTTACTTTCATGTTTTGGTTCTTCCGGTGAGTCTTCTCATGTCCATCATGTCTTTTCAATCATCCATGGAACACTGTAGTCTTTTTTTTTTAATCTTTATGAAATATGGACAGATCACAGTGAAGCGATGATTATGAAGTTGAGCTGTATTGCCACAACCAAACTCCCTAATCAGCTTTGCCTTTGCCTTTAGAAGCGGGCAATGACCCATGGCCACATTATCAGACTTGCTGTCACTTGCTCGGTTAGAAATTACAATTATTTGTGATTTATTTAAGGAAATGGGAACTTACACTTCCCAATAAAAAATAATTCTCTTCAGTTTATCTCCCCAATTAAAAACTTTCAAACTGTCATAAAATATCATTTTGTTTCTTTTTCGTTTTGCTCCTTTAGTTTGTTTAATTACTTAAAATTTCTTTGACATATGAAATATAGTTGAGCGAGAGTCTATCTTGATGATGCAGCTTGAAGAGAAAATCGGTAAAGGAGAATATGTAAAAAACAAAGATATTCCTTAACCACCAAAGAGTATTGATCAGTCAAGGAAGGATTTTCACCACAGACTTAACCACTAAAGTAATGAAATCAAGAATACTTAACTTCAAAATGTTTAATTATGATGAGCTGCAGAATCAAGAATGCTACACTCCAAATTCTGCTGCTGCTTCAAAAACAATGACACTTCCAACAAGAATAGAGCTAGAAGAACAACTTTATGATCACCGGTTAGCAACCAAGTAGCTAGAAAACTATTCCTTAAGTTGACACCGCAAAACACTATAATGTTGACTTTTATATGCACAAAAGTAATTGTAAAAACACAACATCATAACATAATGTAAATTTTGTTCATGATCACACTCCTTTTGTTAAGTAGGTACAAATGAATGTATAAATTTATAAACACTACCTTATATTTTTTGTTTAAAGCATGCATAACAAATTGAAGAGTGAATAATGATCTTAATTTTCAATTTGACCATTCACTTTCACTTGAATAGATGCAAATGAATGTATACCCGTTCCTTTTGTATGAAAAATTTTATATCTTTTTGGCCATAAACATTTCTTACAATTAATTTTTTTTAACCCGAGTGCAAAGCATGGGGCAAAATCTAGTATACATATATAATTAAAAATTTTGAAGAGCCGCTCTGCTTCGCTGACGAAAACGTGCAAAAATTATTTGGCTGCCAAAGTGCCAGCAACTCCAGAAAATATACAAGCGTACGGAGCTAATAAATTTAACGGTGGGTTTGAATAATTAGTTCATAAATGGGGCATTCAATCTATTGATTAATTAACATTTTGATGCTAATATTAATAAAACCACTTTTTTTTAAAAAAAATGATATCGTGTAACTTTTTACGATCTTTTATAAAGATTTAAAACTCACGTGACGAAAATCTTTGAATGTTAAATAGGGTTCAATAATTAAAATTTTCCTTTAAAATCATCATGAGTCAGAAAATATCTGTGTGGTATATAAAACTTGTTATTAACGAGCCGTAGACTGCTATTTGCTTCCATCATGAGCATAATGCTTTGTACTGGGTAGATTAGAGTTTTTAGGTTCTTTATTTTGTAATGCTAATTGTAGAAAGAGAAAAGAAAAATTTATTATCAACCAATTGCATGCCGTCACGTGGATTTAATAATTATATAATTAATTATAAAATAATTAATTTATTGGTTAGATTATTAGTTGAATCAATCCACCTATTGGTATATAATATTGATTTTTTTGTACCAATCAAAAATTAATTATTGGTAATTCAATTTATTTCTAAATAAATCAAAATAATTTAGAGATAATATTTATATTTTTGACATATCAAAAATTAATTATTAGTCATCCAATTTATCTGTAAATAAATAAAAAATATTTAAAAATAATATTCATATTTTTTACCAATCAAAATTTAATTATTGGTCATTTAATTTATCTCTAATAATTATATTAATTTAGAGATAAAAGTCAAATTGGATTATTTGATTTATCTCTAAATAAATTGAGATAATTTAGAGATAATACCTAACTTCGGTCAATCAAAATTCAAGGATTCAAGGTCCAGCCAATCAAAAGACTTTTAATAAGTCATCATGATTTATCTCTAAATAAATTAAAATAATTTAGAAATAATTCAAAAAGATTATATTCTCATCAAAGTCTCTAACCAAACATTATAAATAGAGGGCTCTCCCAAGCCATTTTGATTCATTCGGAGGCATTCAAAGATTGGAAGCATTTGAAGATTGAGAGCATTTCAGAGATCAAGAAGAATAGAAGATTTCTAAAGTGAAGATTAAGCGGCAACGAAGTTCGTGATCAAGATATCAAGCAAAGTTCGTAATCAAGATACTGTGTTCATAATCAAGATTAAGAATCAAGATACTGTGTTTATAATCAAGATTAAGTCGTCAAAACCCTTGACGCGAAGATCAAGCAGCAAGACTAAGTCCAAGTTCGTGACTCTTGAAGACGAATTGAAGAAATTAATCAGAAGAATTTCCAGATATCATCACTCACATCCAGGGGCGGAGGGTAAGCCAACAATGGGGGGACCGTGGCCCCCCCAAAATTTTTAAAAATATTTATTTTTTATATATATTTTATCAACGGCCCCTCAAAATTTTTGTAAATTTTTATTTATTATATATTATTAATGACCCACTCAAAATAAATTTTTTATTTAATAATTAATATAAATAAAAAATCAAATAATTTCACAAACCTACTTAACTTTATCCTAATTTAAGTTTCTCTACACCTTTCTCTTTTTCTTTTTCTCTTTTTCTTTTTCTCTTCTCTTTTGTGTCTTTTTATTTTTATTTCTCTTTTCTTGTAACTCACCATTAAAACATACCTTATTCTTCAAAAGAGATTTATAAGTTTGTAAGTTTGGACAAGAAAAGACAAAGATCACCCACCACCATTGTGTAAAAGTAAGAGGAGGTAAAGTTTTCTTTTACCTTCTTTTTTCTATTTGTATTATATAACTATATATGAAATCTTGTATTTCGTATTTAATTATTTAATAAATGATGAGTTTCTTTCAGATAATTTAGTTGTTTATATTGAGAAATATATTGCTAGTCTTTTCAGTACAGAGTCAATAATTGATCGTCGAGTACAACTTTCTTAGATAACTATTATAAGTTTTTTTTATTTTTTTATTTACATGTTATATAACATTATTGTTTATTATGAATCTTTTGATCATTGGTTAAATTCAACATATTAATTTTAAAAATTTTTAGCTTTTATTTTTTTTCGTCTTTGGCGCCCCCAACAAAAATTGGCTAGTTCCGCCTCTGCTCACATCATCAAATATTTGTATTTGAAATTTCGACGAGAAATTTGTATGTACACTAATATTCCTCTTGTTATTAAAAATTGTACAGCTTTAATACCACGACGAGTCTTTCGAAATTAAAATTTAAGAGTCAAAACGGTATTTTAATATTCAGATCAATACAAGTCACTTTAAAAAAAAAAAAAAACAAGCCGTAGATATTATTTGTAAGTATTATATATGTATATATAAATTATATCAAATATTAGAGAATCATGTCATATATCATAATGAAAGATAATGGAGATCATGACAGATATGCCCTTTGACTTAGTGATATAATTTCTGAATCTAATTCCCTTAATTTTCATAATTATAGGACGTTACGATTTTTATTTAAGCATTATACTTTATTGTACAGTTTGTTTTCTTTTTATATTGATGCTATGACTTGTATATAAATAGATGAATATTAATCAAATAAATCATTCAAGATAATATTCAATTCTTCAATTTCATAAGGGTCCGGTTAGAATATTGTATCCAAAAACAAAGTCACGAGAGAAATGTGCAATTTTCGTCCTGTTCTAAGCTTTTAGCCTTTTAGGTATTCCTAATCCCTGTAACTATAATGCTACTCATGGGTTAATGTCAAGAGTCGACGTGGAAAACTGCTCTTCCTTTCCTCATAAAACGTTCTAGGTACTAGGTACTAACTCTATTTTTCATTAACTAGTATCATTTTTAGTTTTTTTTTTATTAATTCTGGCCGTCACGTAGCTAGTTAATTGTTTGCAAGAGCTAGGAGTCAACATATTCTTTTTTTAGTGGTTAAAAGAGAACTAATTTTCCGAGGATATAAATTTCTTTTATAACTTCTTATCTTTTCTACCAACCAAGTTGTTGAATTAATCTGAGGAAGACGTTGGCTAAACGGGCTAGAATGTCCCCATTCCATACGCTATATAAGTCAGATGGAGTTGCCTCCGAACGGCAAATAGCAGAAGCCACAACCTTTCTTTTTCTTGTAGCAAGTACTTCCCAAGAGAGCTTCAACTTGGTTTCTGGTGAAATGGGTAGCCTTGAATCCATCGTTAATCTAGAAAACAATTCTTCCGACATTGTTAACCCTCTGAATCCTGATGAATTTAGGAGGCAAGGCCACATAATCATAGATTTCTTAGCTGACTATTACCAAAACATTGAGAAATACCCGGTTTTAAGTCAGGTTGAACCAGGCTACCTTCGGAAACTCTTGCCAATGTCCGCCCCATATATTGCTGAACCCGTTGAAGCAATCCTTCAAGATGTTGAGAAACATATAATCCCTGGTATAACGCACTGGCAAAGTCCTAACTATTTTGCATACTTCCCATCAAGTGGCAGCGTTGCTGGCTTCCTTGGGGAGGTGCTTAGCACCGGTTTCAATGTGGTGGGATTCAATTGGATATCATCACCAGCTGCGACGGAGCTTGAATCCATAGTCATGGATTGGCTTGGTCAAATGCTTGAGCTTCCTCAAAGGTTCCTTTTCACTGGAAATGGAGGGGGTGTGATACAGGGAACTACTTGTGAGGCCATGTTGTGTACACTAACAGCAGCAAGAGATCAAATGTTGAGCAAAATTGGGAGGGAGAATATTGGGAAATTAGTTGTCTATGGGTCGGACCAAACACATAGCGCTGTAGCAAAGGCAGCTAAAATTGTGGGTATCGACCCTAAAAATTTTCGGGCGATCAAGACAAACAAATCAACATCATTTGGTCTGTCACCAGAATCATTACGAATTGCAATAACTAAGGATGTCAAAACAGGACTGATCCCACTATATCTATGTGCCACAGTGGGGACAACATCGACCACTGCTGTTGATCCATTAAGGCCGCTGTGTGATGTGGCAAAAGAATATGGAGTGTGGGTTCATGTCGATGCTGCTTATGCAGGAAGTGCCTGTATTTGCCCTGAGTTTCGACATTTTATCAATGGTGTGGAAGGTGCAAACTCTTTTAGTCTTAATGCTCATAAATGGTTCTTCACCACTTTGGATTGCTGTTGTCTTTGGGTGAAGGATCCAAGCACTCTTACAAAATCTCTCTCAACAAACCCGGAATACCTGAAAAATAAAGCAAGTGATTCAAAGCAAGTGGTAGACTACAAAGATTGGCAGGTAACTCTTAGCAGAAGGTTTCGAGCTATGAAACTTTGGCTTGTGCTTAGAAGTTACGGTGTGGCCAATCTTAGAAACTTTCTGAGAAGCCACGTTAAAATGGCAAAACGTTTCGAAGAGCTCCTGGCTAGCGACAACAGGTTTGAGGTGGTAGTACCCAGGTATTTTGCTACGGTCTGTTTCAGGGTTTTGCCATCCGCTCTGTGTAAAATTCAGAATGAACCTTGCGGTAAAGCTGATCATCATGTCCATCAGAAGCATGCAAACGAGTTTAACAGAAAATTGTTAGAGTCAATCAACGCATCGGGGCATATGTACATGACTCATGCTCAGGTTGAGGGAATTTATATGATAAGATTTGCCGTCGGCGCCACTCTTACAGAGGATAAACATGTTACCAAGGCTTGGGAGGTGGTGCGAGAGATGGTGGATACCATGCTTAAGCTCCATCCACAGTAATTATTACTATGCATATATATGTATATAGACAGAAATTGATCCTGTCTTTCTCCAGTACGAGCTGTTTTACTTTCTCTTGTAATTTTCCTTCTACTATTGAATAAAGTACTTATTTTACTTTGATTAGACGATGACCTTCACCTACAATTTTAGAGCAGCAAATTTCTTAATAGATGGATTGTCAAAGCAACGTTATTGATAATGAAAGCTTCTAAGTAGTATTAAGAAATTATCCCCTTTGCTCTTAAATGCGACCTTGTAAACACCAATTTTATCTCTTTTTAACCTCAACTAAATTTTGTCAGAAAAAATTAATTTAGTTGGTATAAAATTCAGGAATTGTCTATTTTAATATTGAGACCAGATCGGAAAAGCAAGAAAATGAAAAAAAAAAAAAAAAGAAGAAATAAAATCCTATTTAATGTGATGACTTTTTCGAGTAGAAGAAAATTGTAATATTCTTGTTTCTCTATTTCTTTTATTATCCTACACTTTGCGTATCCAAATATCCCTATTTAATTGTCCCTTTTCTTTACAAAATGAATGGAGGAAAACTTAAGATAGATTTCCTAGCATTGTTTTTACAGAATTTTGCATGGAAACTTTGACGAAACAAATTAAAATATGCTGGAATTTCGAAACAACCCTTGGGACCTGATTCATATGAAACAAATCTAGAAAAAGAATGACAATAAATAAATTCCATATGAATTAATTGATGCTTTTCCTTTTCTGTTTCATTTCGAGAGGGACAGCTGAGCAAGGCAAACTGATTGAGAGTTGAGACCTGGAAACAGGAAAGCTGACCCAAAAGGCCCAAACGTGCAAAAATTATTTGGCTGCCAAAGTGCCAGCAACCCCAGATAATAGCCAAGCGGACGAAGCTAACAAATTTAATGCTGGGTTTGAGTTTGTTCATAAATGGCACAGCACCATAGTTTAGGATCAGGAGAGAAAATAGGCTGCCTTGGATCTGTCTATAATCCAGAAAACAATTTCTTCCAACATTGTTAACCCTCTGAATCCTGATGAATTTCGGAGTCCTCTGTTTCCTCTGCCACTACCGTACTCTCTTTCATTGTGCCCAATCTACCCGTTGAATCATGGCATTTCACTGCTGCACCCGGTCGTTAACACTCTTTCTCTTCGCCCATTTATGCAAGGCCATGTGAATGGGGCTAAAGCCATCTTGATTCAGCTTCGTAGCAAATGGTTTTTAAGTTCATAATCTCCATTACAAAAAATCACTGTGCCCTGCAGCTGCTGATATGTGCAACGGAGTATATATCAGCATTCTCATCCTGATCAAGGCGCCTCAAAACATTTCCATCTTCTGAATTAATTCATACAACTGATCAATGCTTCCTGTTTGAGCTGCAGCCATCAACCTTTCTTCCTGCATATATATGGTTTCACAGGCAACTAAACTCTGCTAATTAAATTGGTAGCTGTTTAGTCTTCCTATCAAAAACAAAGACAACAATATTTGCATTCAAGAAGGAACTAATCATGTCAACACCGTGTATGGACTTGAGGTTGGGAATGCAAATCAACATGTATTTAGTCCCACAACTTCTTCAATCATTTCAATATTATTTCTTCATCGCAACGCAATGAAAGGCATCACCTCAATCAATAACAAAAAAAAAAAAAGCAGCAAAGAATTGACGAAGGAATTGATGAAGCATTCAAGCCTCCAGCACTGACAATTTTTTTTTTTTAAAAAAGGAGACTCAGGAATGATTTTCTCACTGGACAATAGTTACAAAAAGGACCCGAGATACAGACCATGGTTATCCCACTGCAACCAAATTACCTCTTTTCTTTACAAGCCCACAGCTATAAAATCAAAGCTTTGATAGCTCCCATGGTCAGAGATTCACCTGCCTATTCAACTAAGAAACTACCTACTACTTCAGATTCTTTACCTCCAATGAAAATCTCACGCATTTGGCATCAGCTAAGAGACAAGCCGTGCCCTTAAGGCCTATTCAAACACCAGCATGTACTGTGCTTACCACAAACTACATGGCCAAACTCCACACTATTACATCACGGGAAACCAAAGAAGAGACGTCGATCCTTGCTCGTTGGCTTCGTAAGACATCTTGAGCTGTTAATTTGCTATAATTTTATGATGTTCACTCCAGACCTTGATTAGTTTCTATTTTCACCTGCTTAGTAGGACATAGATGGCCATATAGTAAACTACAGAAACGAAGAAAAACAAGGCAAGAAAAATTATAATTTGCGAAATTAACAAGATATTGCTCTTTGTCAATTCTTTTTTTTTCTTTGATAAGCCATGAAAATTTTATTGAAAGGAGAGGATTACCATATTCTAACCGTAACCCTCCAAACGAAGAACAAAGCACACTTTGCAGGACCCTAACAACACATACAGTATCCTTCAAAGGGCCCTGCAACCGAAGAAAACACAAAAAATCTTCCTTGACATAAACCGGCAAGAAACCCATACAGTAAGCTCTCCCAAACACCCCTCACAATACATAACAGGGAAAAGCCAGAGTTCTTCGTCGATTTTAACAAGCCAAGGATCCGGTCGGATCACCTCCTACACACGTTTGGCCTTTAACTCCCATTCAATCACACTGGTTCAGAAACCCTTTTTGTTTTAACATGTTGTCATTTGTCAATCCCTACCTTGAACCTGAGCCTGCTACTCAGTTCTAGTTGGAAATTTAAAGAGTTCTGTAGCTTCAATTTAACCCCGTCAAGGACTCCTGGACATTGTTTTCTGTCTTCTTTAGCAACTTTTTCTTTCTTCTGTTTCAGATAAAGCCCAGCTAACTACATAGATTTTGAGTCCCCCAAGTTCGCATTTGAATGGACCCTTAACTTTTCAAACCCAATTTGCCTTGAGTATCATCAGGAAATGTCAGCATCATTTTTCTGATGAATCCGAAAGATTATGCCACAAATAGCTAAACATGTCCACTCCATTCAAGGGAAGAATCTTCTCAGTTTGTCGATAGAATAGTTCTTATTAAAACAACAAGCTCTTTATGCCAAATTGAATGGTCCATTCAGAGGAAGTGTGATGGATAAGTGTGTGGGCTGGGAAAAGAGGTACTTGCTAGGACAAGCAAGAACAGCATCTCACATCCTTGGCAGTTGGCGCACCACCTACCATTATAATTTCTACAAAAGGAAGTCTAATTCCTCCAAAAATAACACAATAAATTGGAGGTGTGATTACCATTTTCTTTTTGAAGTAAGCTTTGATACATTGTTAATCAACTAATTTAAATCTAATCGACTGTAGATGCGTCAGATCAATCTAAATATAAACTTGGATAAACTCAAAATTTAAATCCGATATGAAATAATATCAATTAATGATCATGAATATTGAATCAGGTAGAGTGTAATAAGTAGAGATGTAATTTTTTAACAAAAATCAAAATTTATACATAAAATTCTTGATTACATCATATAAAAACTATATTATTTTTTTAAAAGAAAACTTGTTTTAAAACCTATAATATTAATAAGTGACCGACACTACAAGACCTTCCTTTTGGCCTTTGCTTCCTTTTTTTTTTTTAGTAATGAATGAGATTTAGGAATCTACCCGTAATGAATCTATGTTAAATGAATCATCGACTACAACCTAGGATACTACTTTAATAAATTTAATGAGGTCACATTATAATTTATTGATTTCTACAGCTATATAAAAAGAAAGTGGTTGTATACATGGTTCTCTTTGGGTTTATCTCGTTTTTTTTTATTTTATTTTAAGATAATTTTTTATAAAAATTTTTTATTTTATTATGTTTTTATATTAAAATAATCAGTTCCTTTGAAAAAAATTTGATGATCTTTACTTTTTAATGTCAAAATTTTTTTTAAAAAAAATCATGAAAAGATTAGAATATAGAAAAAATAAGAATATTAAGTGTTTAAGAAAGAAAAGAGAACGTAATTGTGAGACATTAAAAAAATATATAATATCAAAAGTAAAATATATATTTATGTGTAAATAATTTCCTTCTTAATAATGAAAGATGATATCCTCCACATAAAAAAAAAGTAAAAAATGACTAATGATTGATCTGTTGAAATATAAAAGAAAGAAAATGACTATATGATATATGGTTGAAGATACATAGAGAGGTGACTTGAGAATTTTGAAATTGGTCCACTAAAGAGATGACTCGATAGGATGTATCTATTTATTTTAGAAATTTATATGTTATTAAATTAATTAAATTGAATCTAATTCACGCTAATTTATGGGTTAAATTGAAACAGGCTTTTTGTTAAGATAATCTTGAATTGTAGTTTAACTCGGATAGTTTAATTCTAGTTAGACTAGTATAACATATTCGAATTGTATTAGGATAAGATTATTATACTTTACCCTATAAAATGATTCTATAGGGTTAAAGAATAGTAAACACTTAGATTTAAAAAGAGTGACTTACGTATACGTGAGATAAGGGTTAGGAGTTTAAAACTATTTTTGTAATCTCTTGATTTTTTGCTTAATGGATCTTTCTCTTTTGTTGTGCCCTAGGTCATCGAAAAATCAAACTACGTAAATTCTTGTGTTTTTGTAGGTATGTTTGATTTCTTTCTTTCTTTACTCTATTAATTGAGTAAGATCTTGAATAATTTGTTAGAGATAATTTCGTAATTTTCACAATAAACTGCTATTAGAGCTTCAAGGTCTTGAATCAATCTGAATCTCACAATGGTAACTTTGTCGACTAAGTATGAAATTGAAAAATTTAATGGAAGAAACGATTTTAACTTGTGGCGTGTTAAGATGCGCCCATTGCTAGTACAACAAGGACTATTGAAAGCACTGAAGGGAAAAAACCATCTTCCTTCAAATTTATCTAATGATGAGAAAAATGACTTTATGGAGAAAGCACATAGTGTTATTCTCCTAATTTTTTCTAATGAGGTGTTAAGAAAAGTCACGAATGAAGAATCTGTTGTTGCAATGTAACTTAAACTTAAAAGTGTTTATATAACCAAATCCCTAACGAATCGACTTTATATGAAGTAACAATTGTATACCCTCAAGATGTGTGAAGGTACATCTGTTAATACCCACATTGATGAATTTAATAGAATTATTCTTGGTTTAAAGAATATTGATGTTAAAATTGAGGATGAAAACCTAACCCTAATTCTTCTCTGTTCTTTATCCCCATCATATAAAAACTTCGTAAATACTATGTTGTATGGCTGAAACACTTTCACTTTTTAAGATGTAATGGCATCTTTAAATTTTAAAGATTAAAGAAGAAAGTTGGTGGTATCTAAAGTGAGAATCAAGCAGAAAGCCTAATTGTGAATAGAGGAAGAGGTAAAGAGAAGGGCTTAGACAGAAAAGGTAAATCTAGATCTAAATCTAGATCAAGAAGGAAGACTTGCTAGAATTGTGGTAAGAAAGGTCACTTCCGTCAATATTGTACCAAATTGAAGATGATTTTGATACTTTTGAAGAAGCTGATAGTGTTCTTATAGTTACCAATGGCAACCTAAAAGATACATAGATCTTGGATTCAGCTTGTTGCTTCCACATATGTCCTAGGCGTGATTGGTTTACAAGTTATCAATTTATTAATATGGGCATTATACAATTAGGAAACGATTTCTCCCTCTTACTTGTTAGGATTGACACAATTCAGGTCAAGATGTTTGATGGATCATATCTAAAAGAGGTTGATAATAAGTTCTTTGAAAATTGACTATCTGTCCCTCTGTTAGAGGTGTTCAAAAAATGTCTACAATCGAGTAAATAGCTCTACGAACTAATAGATCGAATCGAATTGCAAACCGAAAAGATTTGTACAAGTTATACCTTTCGTAACCATTTTGTGAAAAATCATTAGATATGAATATGTTAAATACCTGCGACTCGATTGGTGAAAGTGAATAGTATCTTTCCCTAAAAAAACATGTTTTTTTTTACCACTGCACAAAGAAAATATTTTCTTGCGAATGAACAAGATATTGAGAAATTATCCATAAGAGTAACATCTAAAATTTTTTTTAAATTATTTTAAAAAATTTAAATAATTTTTTATTTTTTTATTACATTCAATTACGTCTCCGTATTTTAATTTGCGCTAAATAAATCATTATATTTTTATTTTAAATCAAAAAAGTCTTTATAATTAAATGTTAACTTAAGTAAAATGTCATTTGTCATTCTATATCACGAAATACTGACGTGATATGTTAATATGTCATAATAAATGATGATGTGTCATAATAACACAATTATATAATATTTTTTTACCTTTCACATTAACAACATTGTACCATTGGAAACAACCATATGAAGGCATTGCATTTAGGTAGCAAAAAGCAAAGAACAAAAATGAATAAGAAATAAAAAGTATGAATTTTCGTTGAACTCCAAGCTTAGTCTTTACAATCCTCATCCACCATTCTTCCATGGCATCTCAACTATTAGAATCCTTTTGTTCATTAGATCACTGAGATTTAGGAAAAAATGGAAATCATAAAGAAATTTATTGCTAATACTTTCCCATGCAGAAAAGCTTTTAATTGAAATAATATTTTATGGTAAGGTTAATACATTACATGACGTCAAGTTATTTAATCATTTCCATGTTTATTTATGTTTTTTACTTCTTCTTCTTTTCTTTTCTCTTTGTCTTCTTTTCTTTGTTTTTTTTTTTTTTTTTTTTGGGGGGGGGGGGGGGGGGGGGGGGGGGTGGGGGGGGGTGTGTGTGGTGAGGGGGAGAATAAACAGAGACTTCCCATCAGTGCATTCCCACAAGGCGCTGCCAAACTCATCCTACCTTTTCTGATCACCACCTAAACTTGGCTGACTAGGCCACCTCCAAGGCTGCGGGTTACAGAAGGATCAATTTCATGGACTACATAAATTCGTAACCTTCCTTGTATTAACAGAATTTGATCCAAATATAACCCCCTTTATGCATTATAACCTGCCAAATTCCTTTCCCCACTGCCCACCCTATACAAATTCATTCTTCGTCCTCCCTTTCCAGCGTGACTACCCACCCTTTTAATTTTCACCATATACAAAAACCCATTTACACAGCCTGGGGATTTTCCTACGTGTACCTGAGATCATCACCCAGGAAACAACTATGGCTCAGCAAAGCCCCACAAAAGATATTGCGCCCACAGCTCAAATTAGGCATCATCTTCACTAATCTAATATCCTCTCACAGCAATTAGGAAACCATAAAATAATGTTGTTCAATGGCATTGTTATACTGCCAAAAAATAACATGTTCCTCATGACACAACATGCATAAGAGCAAAACAGAAACATAGCTAGTAGTAAAAGAAGCGTTTTCAGCACAAAAACATACATTTCCAAATGCCAATAGCGTTGTTCAAGCATCATTCAACAGTTGCAAAAACATTATTCAGTTGCCTTTGATTATGATACCTATGAGTACGCTATTGGAATTTTTTTTTTTATTCAAAAGAAAAGACAAAAAGCTGGTAATGATAAGGATTTCCCTTGAAAAATTTTTGCTTATCTCATTTGATAAGTGTTTGAGTCTCCTTATCAAGTATGTTTAGTTCGAGAAATGAAACAGAAGATGAATAAAATAATTATTTTGTAAAAATAAAATAAAACAAGTATAATTTTTATATTATTTGATTCATAAAATCGAATAGTATGGTCAAAATTGTTGTTACAACATATTCCAATGTTTAGTCAATAAATATAGTAAAAAATAAAAATACTTTTTATTGTAATATTTTATTTTTAATAATTTATTGAAAATATTAATAAATTATTATTTTAAAATTTAATGATTATCTATTGATTTTATTTTTAGACTATTGGTAATTTATAATTAAAATATTTATATCATTGTTTTATTTTCTTTTTTCTTTTTAAAATACTAATTTTTATAATATATAATTAAAAACTTAAAAAAATTTTATTCTAAACTTTTTTATAATATTTTATTTTTGCTTTTACAGCAGCAGCTTGTTTATCGCTTGACTGTGAGTTCCGATCCTGTTCGCTGGTAAATCCCTGTCAGTGGGATCCTGGCTATTCTCTAATCAGCTGAGTTTAATCTGTTTTGTGAGATCCTGCTTGTCGCCTGATCCTGGTAAAACATTCTTTTATGTTTGTGAGGTGCTTTTCTGACTTGCCTAATGGCATTTACACTGTTCAGACAAGCTTTACTCCCTGGCCTTTGTGTTTAAGGGAGGTGCTGGCTGGTATTAGTGTCGAGGCTTGTCTAACAGTATGCTGTACTTACGCAATTTCATTAATGAAAATACACACACACACACACACATATATATATATATATATATATATATATATATATATATATATATATATATCTAACAGTGGCTTAGCAAAACCAATAATCAAATTTATTGATTAAACAAACTATTTAAAGTTCATAATCTTTTGATAACATTTAATCATTTCATATAAGAATTAGCTGCACTCAAAAAAATGACTATTCTTCTAATTTGTCAACTTCCTAAAGCATCTGTTAGTTATAATACAAACACAGCTTCAAAGAAATTGAAATTCTGCAAAACTTCCAATGAATGTATGATATAAAAGGTTCTCAATGTTCCAAGGGTCACTGGCACTATTGATAGTAAAATTCTTGATTCCAAAGAAAATTCCAAGTGAACTAATATGACAAAAGAAAATGAAAAACGAAAAGACTAGTCAAGATCTGACTAACTCTTCATATATTGGGCTTTCCTTCTGCCCTCCCATGAAGCATTGCTGCTCCACCTTGCAACCGGTTAGACCACAAACAATCCTCAGCAACATCAACAATATCAATTCTGTTACCAAAGATAAGGATCATAATTCATAAAGTTACTTCATAACTTAGTACCTCCCAGAGCAAAAGGCAATAGCTAGGGAAGTTCAAGTGACAAGTTTTCAACCAGCCACCTTTAACTTGCCCCTCTCAATCCTTCTAGGGTTCTGAGGATTACATAACCAAAGAAAACCCCGATCAGCCCAACTATATGGTAGAACAACAGGAAACAAAAGGCTTCATATAAAGCATAGGAAGCAAACGATTCAAATATACACCAAAGACCGGCAAAATATATAAATATATGACTTACCTGGCCATTTTGATGTCTGTGGACATCCAAAAAATCATCATTCACAGCATACCTCCTTTTCTAGAAGAACGAACAGGTTAAAAAAAACCCATTAAGGCCATTGTTATGCACCACCGCATAATTGATTTTTTAACAAATAATATCAAAAGATTGATATAGATTACACCCTGCATGAATCAGAAGGATGAGGGGAATAACTTGCAAACCTTGTCTTGCGGTTTCTTCAAATCCTCAGGACCAGAATCATGATGTCTAATTTTGTTTTTATTTCTATCACTAGTCATGTCCTTGTGATGATGCTTATGCTTCTTACTATTTTTATCTTTCTCTTTTTCCTTGTCTTTTTGCTTTCTATGCTTCCTCTTCTTGTCTTTGGACTCAGCTTTTGACTTAGAGACCATTGTGGGGATCCCCTTCTCTGCCTGTTAAACATTAGATCAAGGTAAATACACATCTATATTGACAGAGTACAAATTTTCATCATACTGCAGCACATGTGGCCCACTAGATTACACGGCAAAACCTATGTTACAAGCACATAATTCTCCAAGTTACATTTCAAGGCAAAAAAAAAAGTAGAAAGGGCTGGGGGAAGAAAAATTTAAGGTAAGATGAAAAAATAGACAAATATGCGCATCCAATGGCTCACCAAAGGCAGGTCAACACAAGCAGTTTCTCTCATCTGAAAGGCTTCCCCAAGTAAATCCAAGTCAAAAGGACCTATGCTTAGATTTCTCCCTCTCGAATCAGAGGCATTTGGGAAAAGCTGATCCAACTCCATCCCTTTGCCTTTCCTGATTTCTGTGTCTCCGACCACATTTCGGATATAGGTTGTCTCTGATATTGACAAAGGAAGCGGCCTCTTGCAAAAGAATTCATGATGTGGCCAGAGTTTGAATTTTTTGATGAGATCAACGGCACCACCAAGTTCTTTAGGTCCTGTTATTGAATAAAGGGCCTCAGCCAAACAAAAATTTTAACTGAAACAATGTAATGATTCAAATGCATCATAAATTTTACAACATATATTATATCTTCCTGATACAACCAGACAAAAGGTTAAAATCCAAAGTCACAGTTTTGTCTCACTTTCACAAACTTTACTCTTCAATATAAGGAAAATTTTACATGAAAGCTAAACCCCACAACTATACACATCCTAACTTCTAAAACTATATCAAAACATGATGACTAATGACTTAACAACATGTTTCGATTTGAATTCAGTCTACTGCATGGGGCTATATACATATTTGCCTTCCTCTTCCTTTGTTCCAAAGAAGCCATTCGAGGTAAAGACAGTCAAAGTCAAGTAGCACCAGATGGAAATCATGCAACATATGAACTTGCTTGACTGAATTCATCACGGGGAAATGCAAAAAGAGGGACAAGAAAAAAAAAAGGGGGAATTGCTGAAATGTGAAGTGGAACACAATTAAAGCTTTTGAGATTAAGTTCTGCAATTACTTTCTAGACAAAAAGACATGCAGAAAACTAGAGTTTCAAAGATGGTTTCACCAATGGATGTATTTGATTGGCTTTTCTTTATCTGAATACACGAATTGGACAGTCATTTAGCTGCCACTAACATTCTTTGGACAAAATTATGCTATTTTTTGACAAACATATACATAAATAATTAATGTAATAATATGTTTGAGTAAATGGTTTCTCAAGAAGTCTCTCAAGGGTTTTCATCTGATGAAGCTCAAAATTACTGTATCACTGTATTTAAACCCCACGAGATACTCTTCACGTCGTGAAGCTCTGATAAAGCAGTGAATAATCAAACCAATACCATAAATTCGTAAATAAACAAACAAATTTATCATCATCATTCACCTATATCCAAAAAAAAAAAAAAAATGAACCAGTATCATTAAATCCTAAAATTCGTACTACTTAATTCTTTGAAAAAAAGAAAACAAAAAGAGAAAAGAATCTTACCTCTTCCAAACCTATTGCTTTCAAGATCCATGGAATCAATCACAAATTTAACAAGCAGCTCTTCTTCATCCACAACCAAAAAGGAAAAAAGGCCGCAAGAGGAAACCGGAGGGTGGAGATTCGCGGCGCGAGTTGTTCGCAGATTCGCGGGCGAATCGTTACCTGTTCACCCGAAATGGATCATTTGTCAATGGGCCATGCAATTGAAGCCAGATCGAGGCCCATAGGATGTGGGTTTTTTCAATGGAGTATTGGGCTGGAAGGAGCCATAGACCATAGTCACCTTATGACTCAAACCAGCTTACATGATTCCAACCTTTCTGGTAAAATTTTCATTACGAGATCAAATAAGTTTTTATATTTAATAATTAATTAATAATTATTAATTAAAATATTATTTATTATTTTTATATTTAGATAACGTTTATGTGGTATTGACATAAAAGGAAAAAATATACATAATTATTTTGATATGTTATATCAATATGGTACACCATCATTCATTATTACATATCAATATATTACGTCATATAAAATGACAAATCACATTTTGATTAGTAATAACTAATCAATCATTAATTATAAAAATATATATTATGATATATTAATATATCATGTCAATATCATATGATATAGAAAAATAAATAATTTTTTAATTAATAATAACTAATCAATCATTAATCATAAAATTTATTTAACTCAAAATTAAAAAAAAAAACGAAAAAACTCTTAACAAGCATCTGGTTCGACCAACTCAGAACAAATAATTCCTATTTTACTAGTAATAAGCCGCTGAGTTTGTTTGTTGCCTGCCCACTTCCGAGTTCCAAATGAGAAAAACAAAAACAACGGTGGGAATGCTTTTGTTGCTCTCTTGTCCATTTCTTTCACTTGACAGCTCAGGCCAATGATTTGTTCTGTTCATCATTCATTAACTTGTTCCCCCCCAACACACCACATGTCCATATAACTACTTCCCTTCCAAGTTCCAACTAACCTATGGCCTCCATTTTTTGCTTCTGGTATAAATCCTTCATTTCCTCTTTTAACAGAACAGACAACCCCTCGTGATAACGTGACCACAAATAGTAGTATTAGTATATATATATATATAGAATTTGATCATATTATAATTAGATTATGATGATAGTTCGGTCTCTGAACAAATGCAATTAAATGTAAATCCTAAAACGACAATAATCTTCATGGAATTAAGCTTGTATTTATTCATATAGAGCTGGGATTATAACGAAGAGGAAACAGGGCAGCCAAGAAAATAAGTGGGGGCTGAAAGGCAGAATTGTGGGGAGGGGATAGCAATTATAGGGATAGGAACGAGTCATCTCAGGCAGGCCATGTATTTGGCCTGCTCATGGACTCACGGTGCTGATGGGTGCCACCCAATTTGAGTAGAGTTGCCGGGCACTGACTAGTCCTCTTTAATTTGTTGTGAATGTTTTTGCTCTGCTACCATTCTCTTGTCCCTGTGGAGCACCCCCAAGATGTAGCCCATCTAAAATGTGACACATTTTTAATTATATTTTCCTTTTTTTTAAAAGCAAAAAACATTGTAAAAAAATAAAATATCTCGTTCTATGCAACTCAATAAAGACCGTCTTTATTGAAAAAATGTGTATTAAAAATGGAAAGTATATTTACCCAATTTAAAGATTATTGATCTTATTATGACTGACATAATTCAACTTTATAACTTTAAGCCCAATAAATTAAAATAAAAGATAAAATATCTGAATTTTTTTAAGTTTTAGTTAAAATTTTAAACAGGTCTAATAGTCTTTGAAATGAACATTTTACCTAAAAAATGTAAACACTATTAATAGAGATTAAAAAAAATTAAAATATTTTTTTTATTTTTGTTAATTTAAAAAATTATTATTATATTTAATTAAAAAAAAAAAGAATACCAGCCGGTGCTTCCAAAAGGAGGGGAACACCACATCGGTGCTGCCAGCAGAGGGAAACTTCGATGCTCTCATCTTGGGGTTTTTTTTTTAATTAATAAAAATAATAAAATAATAATTTTAAAAATTAATAAAAAATAAAATTATTTTTTTATTTTTATCACGTTAGTAAATTGACATAAATATTAACAGTTGATTAATAATTGAATCTACATATCTAACAAAAAATATTTTTTTGAAATTGGGTGTTTATTTTGAAAGTTAATAGATTTTTGTATAATTTTAATCAAAACTTACAAAATAATAATATTTTATCTTTAAAATAAAAAAAATTAATTTTTTTGAGCAACTAAAACATAAAAATGAAGAGACTTAATTATTTCTTTAGTGATAGGAATAGAGATACAACCACAATCAACAAAAACTGACACTTCCATTAACGAGATAAACTTGCAAGATCAGCATCTTGAAGTCATACCTAACTCCCACCCCTTTCTTCCAATGGAAACGAAACAACCTAACTTGAAGCCAACGTTCCTAACTTCCTACTCCTCAAATTGAAAATTACGTAAACTTACTAAATGATAAAGACAAAAATTATTTCGAAAACGATTTAATGAAATAATTATATACAAAGTCTCGTTTTCAATTGAAAACCATCGATTTAATTATAATCCTTTCTTTAATTTCACCTAATAAAATTTATACAAGTACAAGTGATATGAAACAAAAAGTATAAAATTCTATGAAGAAAACGATAAATAAATTAACTTTTTTGAGAAGGAAATAATTCAAACATAGAATATAATTTAAAAATGTTATTGATTTTGATTTATTTATTTATTTATAATCCTGATCACTTTGACTTTGAGTGCTCTCCCTGCTTTTATTGCAAAAGTTGTTTAATATTCTTTTTGTCTATCTTTTTTATTTTATGTTTCAAAATAAATTTTTTTAGATATTTAATACTCTTATTTTTTATATTAAAAATTTATTTTTCAAAATATTTTTATTATATTTAAAAATATTTTTAAAATTTTAATATAAAATACATTAAAATCAAAAATTTTATATTAACTTATGTGAAAATAAAATAAAAAATTAAAGACAAAAAGAGTATTTATAATTTATAATTTGTTAGAAATTACAAACTTTTTAAGTTTTTTATATTAAAATATTAAAATAAAATAAAGTTACGAATGTCTTGAAATGTATATATTCGTGTACACATGGTATATTATTATTAATTTTAAAGAGAATTTAATCATATTTAGCATTAATTTTATGTTTTTTATATTAATTTTTTATTTGTTTATCATGTATATGTAAATAGAGATAATTGAGTTCAGACAATAAATTTCCGTTGTTTATCACAAAATAGAAAAAAATGGCGAACCTCTCATTTTCGCTTTCTCCTGGTTACTTCCCCACTTGAACTGTCGGCAACTGTACTGCTAAGCTGTTACTGACAGTTCACACGTGGCACGCTTCCCATTGGTCGAAACACCCTCCTGTCGTTTTTTCTCATGTCTTCGAAGCAAAACCTTAAACGCAACCCAGCACATATAAAACCCGTACCCCCCCCCCCCCCCCCCCCCCCTCCCACCACGTTCTTCGCTGTTTACTGTCGGCAAAGGAAACTAGACTTGTTCAACTCCATGCCTTGAAAGATATTTTTCCTTCACTTTCCCGAGAAAATTAGCAACAAAAAATCTGTCTTTTTTTAAAAAAATTTCTTGTGTTCGACACGAAAGATGATGAAGAGAAAGTCCAATGTGTATGGTAGAATGAGTAGTGAAAGCGCAAACAATACAACATCGTCCGCCTCCTCCTACTCCACGTCCTTGGAAGAAGCAATCGAGTGGGAAATGAGACCCGGAGGGATGCTGGTGCAAAAGAGAACCCAGAACGCCGACGTTTCAGCCCCTGATATTCGCTTACGTGTTGCTTACGGGGCGGTGCGTTACGAGATCTCCGTGAACTCTCAAGCGACTTTTGGTAAGACACAGCCGGATCTACTTACATAAATACATTTTTCTTCCACGGTTTCCATTTTCTGTTTGTTTGGTGGGTGAGAAAGTGGGGAGAAAACAATGGCAATGGGGAATGTTGGTATACTCAGCTTTTTTATTAAGTTGAGTTGCTGTTTTTACTGTTACGTGAGGGGTTGCATGGTTGCTTCAGATCCCTACTTTTTCTGTTATTCATTACTTCAACATTAAACACTGAAAATGTGTGTGTATATATATAAAGAATAATACTTGAGGATAAAATGGAAGAGCTGACGTTGGGATTGACCGACAGGGGAGGTGAAGAAACTTCTAAGAGCGGAAACAGGGTTGCAAGCAGGCGAACAGAGAGTGATATTCAAAGGGAAAGAGAGAGAAAACGGTGAGTATCTAGACATATGCGGGGTCAAAGACCGATCGAAAGTCATACTGATGGAGGACCCAGCGAGCATTGAGCGAAGGTTCATCGAGATGCGCAGAAACGCCAAGATCCAGAGTGCACACCGCGCCATCAACGACGTCTCCATGGAAGTCGATCAGCTGGCGGACCAAGTAAGCAAAATGCTTCATTTTATATTTTCATCTCAGCTTCATCGTGTAGCCCCTGATTGTTTAATTTTGGTAAGTTTTTCGTTAGTGCGCATTATGTTTGCTAATGAGAATATGGATGTGGAAAGCAGTGAAAGAATCTGAGAGTGTCATGATCAAATAGCTGGATGACATGAAGTTACAGATGGGGTTTCCAGTAATGATTTAGGTGTAGAATCTGGACCCTCAAAGTGGGGGCACCGGTCCTTTTATGCATTTACGCAGTGGCTGTGTCGATTAAAAGCAGAAACGAACCCTGGCCACCAATTACTGCCATTTTTTGGAGCTTGGGTTCATCAGGGCCAAGGGGTCCATGGCGCATTCATCTTTTGTTCACTTGTACTTGGGCCATCATATTCCTATGATTTTTTCTACGGGTGTGTGCCACCAGCTCACAGGCTCACTGTGATGGCCTCAAAACACTCAAATCCTAGAGTGACATTCGTTTTTTCTTAGTAGAACCACAAGCATTTAGTATGTAATTCTTCCTGTTATTGTTGTACACTGACAGATTATGATCTATGATTATAAATGTTCTGTTTTTGGGTCTTCAGGTTTCTGCAATCGAAAAATCAATCTCTGGTGGAGTTAAGGTACCGGAGGTTCAAGTCACAACACTTATTGAGATGCTCATGAGACAAGCAATCAAGCTAGAAAACATTGCTGCAGAGGGAGATGCTTTTGCCCAGAAAATTTTGCAGGTACCTGGAAATATGAATTCTTCTTTTCTATCAAATGAGAAATTTTCATTTAATAGCTGTAACATCCTTGGGATGCACCCTTTAACTTCTCTCTTTATGATTGACAATCATCATGAATGAGGAACAATCTATTTAACAGAACCAATGCGCTGAATTCTGTCAGCTTTTTGCTGACAAGTTTCAGTAGTTAACCATAGCCAATAATAAATGACCCAGATTTCAGCCTGGAATTGTCTCCTTGCTGAAATTGTGATTAATGTATTAAATCGTACAATAATTTGCGCATTGGTTGTCCATTGAGTACTACAAACTTATTCATGGTTTCGTTTTTCCAGGGCAAGAGAGTTCAGAAATGTGTTGAAACCCTTGACACGTTGAAGATATCAAATGCTAAAGTAAAGCCTGTTATCGTCACAACCAAATGGGAGACCTTTGAGCCTTCTCCGGCCATGGCACAATGGGAAATTTTTGATTGATCCAATGATCCTTTCTTACTCTTCATTTTCCATTCTTTTTCTACCCCCAATATCCTAGCTCAAGATAGAGACATAAGCGAGCTATCTGCTTGTACGTACAGCCCCTTCTTTGCCACATATGTCGTTTGCCAATAAGCATTGGTGAGGATTTTTAGATGTAATGTATGGTTGAAACTTGGAAACCCTGTGTAATGTTACAACTTCAGTAAATTTGCGGGAAAACCGTTCTGATTAATCTACAGAGTCTGGTCAAGCACGAAGCAGAGATCAAATTGGCTAGAGCCACCCCTGGACATTTTTTCCACTGAAGAAATTGAGCTCACCTAGTTTGAAAGCTGTTACCTCTTCCAGCGTCTGCCCTGTTGACTTTCAGAATCGTTTACCAAAGTAGCATTTGCATATATAAAAAAATTTGCGATAAATTTCATGTCCACTCCAATGGCTACGAAGAATCGAGAATCCGTATGAGAGATTTAAGCAAGTTCCAGGATCCAGCCAGATCCGGAAACCGCATACTAAGGGCCAGAAACAAGACAGGTGAGACAAACATGAACCAATGCTCTCAAAGCACCCAAGGAACCATTCGTTCGTCCTTTTCTCGTCTTTAACGACCTCATGTTGCTACTCCACAACGCCACCACCCGCATCATCTTGCCCAGAAAATCCAGTATCTTTCATAGTCAAGAAATGCATTTCGCTCTTACAGAACTATGGCTCTTCCGAACTCAAACTCAGACAAATCCACGCTTTCTCTCTCAGGCATGGGGTCCCACTCAACGACCCTGATATCGGCAAACACCTTATTTACAGTCTTGTTTCCCTCTCGACTCCCATTTCTTACCCTTACAGCATCTTTTCTCGAATCCAGAGCTCCAATGTATTCATTTGGAATACCATGATTAGAGGCTATGCTGAGAGTGAAAACCCAGAGCCAGCCCTCGAATTATACCGCCAGATGCAGGCGTCTTGCATCGAACCTGATACTCATACATACCCCTTTCTTTTAAAAGCCGTTGCTAAGTTGGCGGACATAAGAGTTGGTGAAAATATGCATTCCACTGTTATAAGAAATGGGTTCGAGTCGTTAGTCTTTGTTCAGAACTCTATGCTTCATATGTATGCTGCCTGTGGACTCGTCGACAGTGCGTATAAGATGTTTGAATTAATGCCTGCAAGAGACGTCGTGGCTTGGAATTCTGTGATCAATGGGTTCGCTCTTAATGGGAAACCTAACGAGGCTTTGACTCTCTTCAGGGAAATGGGTTTGGAGGGTGTGGAGCCAGATGGGTTCACTTTGGTCAGTTTGTTTTCTGCTTGTGCTGAGCTTGGTGCTTTGGCATTGGGTAACAGAATTCACGTGTATATAGTGAAGGTTGGTTTGAGTGAGAATTTGCATGTTAAGAATGCGCTTTTGGACCTTTATGCAAAGTGTGGTAGCATTAGAGAGGCAAAGAAAGTATTTAATGAGATGAAGGAAAGGAATGTTGTTTCTTGGAGTTCTTTGATTGTTGGATTGGCTGTCAATGGCTTTGTTAAGGAAGCACTTCAGCTTTTCAAGGAGATGGAAAGAAAGGGATTGGTGCCTAGTGAAGTTACTTTTGTTGGGGTTCTCTATGCTTGTAGTCATTGCGGGATGGTTGATGAAGGTTTCGATTATTTTACGAGGATGAAAGAGGAATATGGTATTTTGCCCAAGATAGAACATCATGGTTGCATGGTTGATCTGTTGAGTAGGGCTGGCTTGGTAAAGGAGGCATATCACTACATCCAAAACATGCCATTGCAGCCTAATGCTGTTATTTGGAGGACATTGCTCGGAGCATGCACCACATATGGCCATTTGACTTTAGGAGAGTATGCAAGAGCTCAAATTTTACAGCTGGAACCTGGATGTAGTGGTGACTACGTGCTCCTCTCGAACCTATATGCATCAGAGCAACGCTGGTCTGATGTGCACATCTTGAGGCGAAAAATGCTTAGGGAAGGGGTGAAGAAAGTACCAGGTTATAGCCTTGTAGAGTTGGGCAATCATGTGTACGAATTTGTCATGGGCGATAGATCTCATCCTCAAAGTGAGGAAATCTATGCAATGCTAGCAGAAATCACAAAGAGGTTAAGATTAGAAGGTTATGCTCCCCATACAGCCAATGTGCTTGCTGATATAGAGGAAGAAGAAAAGGAGAATGCTTTGTCTTACCATAGCGAGAAGATTGCAATTGCTTTCATGCTGCTTAAGACAGCACCAGGTACCCCAATCAGGGTTGTGAAGAATTTGAGAGTTTGTGCAGATTGTCATATGGCCATTAAGCTTCTATCAAAAGTTTTCAAACGAGAGATTATCATCAGGGATCGAAGTAGGTTTCACCATTTCAGAAACGGTTCTTGTTCTTGTATGGATTACTGGTAGTCGAATTCAAGGATTCTATTCAAAATCTCAGATACTGATAAGCAACGGAATGCAATTCAGGTACAGAGATGAAGGTGAATGTTCGAACTTGAAATGGCAGAGTTTGCTCACTTGCACTGCCCTCGCTCTGTGCATGGTAAAAACCCAAACTTGAATTCCACCATTGTTATCAGTAAGCAACAGAGCAGTTTTAAGTTAGTTATCCAATTTTTCTCTGTTCCATTGTCCCTCACTCTTAAACACTCATGCGCAAACATTTGGTTTACCTGGTTGATGGATGTACTCTATTATTTATTCTTTGGTTGCTCAAATCCTTTCTTAATTGTCTGCAATTTCTAATTTCTATTAAAATTTACTTATGGCAACATCGTTTTCGGGTATAAGCCGCAATGCCACATTCACATTAAACAGTGACCAATGGATATTATTTTAAACAACAATATCTTTGTAAATTGAATTTATTTTAATTAGACCCTAAAGATGATTAACTTTATCAATACTTTTCTTCAAAAATATTTTCAAAAATTGTAAAAAAAATGTGAAAACAATACTTATATGATGATTATTTTTAAAATAGTTTTCTATTGATTAGATTAGATCGAAATATTCATATGAAACTGACCAAACTGATCAAACACATACCCTCACCACTGATTTTTGGACTTAGGGCCTGGGCCCTTGGGAAAAACCTTATAAAGGACAGCCCAGCTCCCCCAAATGTTCGTTTAGCTTGGGTTTCCCGAGTCTCTCTGCAATGGCCAGCCCATTTTTTGAAATACAGCCGCGAACTGGTGAGAAATCTTTGGCGGGGTTCAAAAAATTGAAAATTTAGATTTCAGTTTTGCGCTTCCTTCCAAGACAATCTTCCGCCATATCCATATCTTTCGTTTCGTCTGCCTTCCGTCGCCATTCTGTCGCTAACTCCCTCTCTCTCTCTCTCTCTCATTCTCAAGAAGAAAGGAACGACTATTTGCCTGATCAAGACCCAAAAATGGGGGATCCAAGTCACCTGGAGAAAATGGGCAGAGAGCTCAAATGCCCCATTTGGTATATTCTCATCAGCCCAGACAAACCCTTCATCCTCTTTCGTGCTTTTTTTTTTTTTTTCATTTTTCTTAAATTTTTTATTAAAACAATATTTATTTTGCAGCTTGGGTCTGTTGAATTCTGCCGTTTCACTTACATGCAACCACGTATTCTGCAAGTAAGTTATATAGCCCTTTAAACTTCAGAGAAAGTGGAATAAAGAAAATCACTGATATCGAAAATTTTTCTGGTTGTTTACAGTGCCTGTATAATGAAATCAATGAAATCAGGTTCCAATTGTCCGGTTTGCAAAGTGCCCTACCAGCGTAGAGGTATGCTTCATTCTTGATTTTCCAGTGCTTTTAGAATATGCATGCCTGAAATTGTTTCTATGTTCTTAGTCAGTAAGTTTAATAATTACTGTTGCTATCTGTTTGAATGACAATTGAGGCCAGTAACTTGACTCTGTTTGGTTGTTGGTTTTTATGCTCTTTGCTACTAAATCAAACAATACTGCTGAATTGGTGTGACATTTTAGTTATATGAGTACTTGTTTTTGCTTTAATTTGAGCAAAACCTTACAGTCAAATGGAGTTATCTACAAGCTACAGTTGCTTGGCTGTTTTCAAGTCAATTCTTTTCTATTTTTGCTGTAGAGGTTCGTCCGGCTCCTCACATGGATAGCTTGGTTAGCATTTATAAAAGCATGGAAATTGCTTCAGGTTTCAATATTTTTGTCACCCAGAATCAGCCTCAGGATAAACCATCAGGTAATATAGGCACACATTCATTTAGTACAAGGTATCATAAGATTTATTTTCTTTTCTTGATAAGACATAAGAATAGACAGGAATATATTTTGAACCTTATATGTAGTTTGAAATTTCCAGTCAGTCTTCGCTTTTTTGTATTGCAGATGATGAAAAGCAACTTGAAAATGATCTCAATTGTAGTGAAAGAGTGGATGATCAGGGAGCGACCAAAAGAAGAGGATCGAGGGTGGATAAGTCCACAACTGTGAATTCTGATCCCATTTCTGTGAAGCCTTCTTTTCCTACCAACAAAAGGGTTCAGGTGCCACAATATCCTCATACAGAAATGCATATGTCGGCTGCAAAACTTGGAAGTGGATTGGCTGAAAGCACCAAGGATGAATCTAAAAGCAGTTTGATAGTTCAAAAGGAGAATTACGTTCTAAAAGATAAGGAAGAATTAATACTTGCACCCTTTTTCTGGTTGAGGGAGGAAGATGTAGAGAAGTCAAGTCAGCTTACAGATGGGGATCAATTTGCGTATATAACACCACCTGAAGTTCCTTCTTTCAGTGATATTAAGGATTCTGATGATGAAGGCTCCTCTAAAGTAAGTACTCACATGTGTATGTTAGCTAAGTACATTTTCAGAATCATCTACAGATATTGTCTAAATGGTTTTGTATTTAATAATAACTGTACATCTTACTTTTTTGTTCAGAATCGAGATTTTGATTTATAAGCATATGAAATTGTTTATTGGTTCAGACTTTAAACTTATGTCATGCTTAGCTCCCTCAGATCTCCAACTTTTCATTGACTTACTGTTGAATTCAGCAAGTCCTGTGTCATCTGAAGATGTTCAGATAGTTGAACTTTTTAATGGTTAAGATTTTTTAATGGCCTGAAATTATTTTTCTTACATCTTCCTAAAAATCATGTAGGAGGAGGTGCAGGGAAACATTGGTCATGTGAATTTCTTTGATAGCGAAATGTTTGAATGGACACAGAGAGCTTGTTCCCCTGAACTTCTTCCAAGTCCTGTTAAAATGCAGGTAATATTAAATACCCCACCTAAAAAGCTATTTTGCATTCTTCTTTATTTTTTTGAGCAATTTTCATCATGTTTTGGTCGTTCTGATTTACTATAATTTCAAATAAATGCAGGTTGCAGACACTGATGAACTAGCACTACAAGGTGCAAATACAGTTGAACCCTATATTAATAATGGTGCATGCATGACAACGAGACATGATACATCAGAAGAAATGCTGCCTAATATGCCATCTTCCAGAAACAAGACTATTGGTAATAAGATTAGGAATCAAAAATCCAGGCAAATAGGTAGGAAAGGTAGAAAGACTGCCCAAAAGAAGATTGCTGAAAGAACTACCAGTCCCGTTTGGAAAAATTATGCTGATCCAGGAAAACTATCTGAAGGTTTTAATCAAAACCAAGCAGCTGACAATAGTGGCAGTTCTTATTTGGCTAAGACTAGGAAAAATAATAAGGTGGCTGGTTTGGATCACCATGAAACTGAACCAATAGCAACATATGTTTCTGCTGCCTCTGGAAATGCAGATACTCCTAACCAGGATGAAACACAAATGGTTAAGAAGTTGCCTGCCAGAGCCAGTAAGAAAAAATGTGGTGATGAATATGAGAATTTGACGACTGGAAAAAGTTGCAGGAGGATCACTGGCCAGTGCCAAAAGAAATCTTGTTCAAAGTCAAAGAAACAAAAACCAAGTTTGGCTATAGTTGATTTCCCTGAAGAAGTTTCAACTGCACACAACCAGACAAATGAAAAGATGATTCTTCGGAACTCTTTTTCCATTCCTGTAGCTAATGACAATGGTGTCAAACAGTTAAGTGAAGGATCAATCAAACGTGCTAGAGAAGCAAAGTCTGCTTTGAGTTCGAAAAGCGAGAAAAACACAAGTTGTAAGAAAAAGATGAAAGTTTCTTTTACTGATGACACAAAAGGTTGGTTGGCCGAAGAGCATCAGCTGGGAAATAGCAATGTTTCTACTGGGAGATTAAGTGAACAGGTTCAAGGGAGTCCTACTGTTGGAATTTCAGATGGTTCAACAGCAAAGAAGCTTCCTGGTGCAAATGGAATGGCCTTGCGCAAATGTGAGACTGTTACGAATAAAACACAATGTGCTTTCTGTCTTTCTACAGAAGAGTCTGAGGTTAGTCCTTACTTATGTCAGATACCTCCTCCTAACAATGATATGACTATAACAGCCTATGCCTATCTCTACTATCGATGTGCCCAAGCTTATTTGCCAAATAAAATTGCAGGCCTCAGGACAGATGGTTCATTATTATGATGGCAGGCCTGTTCCTCTAGATTACAATGGTGGCTCAAAGGTCATACATTCACACAAGAACTGCACTGAATGGTGAAAGAATTTTTATGGAATAAACTGTGTCCAACTTAACTCTTTGAATTTACAATTTTGATGTTGTTGATGTCGTATAACTGTTCAGAAAAATGTTTGCAGGGCACCTAATGTTTATTTTGAAAATGATAAGGCAATCAACCTTGAAGCTGAATTATCCAGAAGTCGAAAAATAAAATGCCCCTGTTGTGGACTCAAAGGTGCAGCGTTGGGCTGTTATGAAAAGAGTTGCCGCAAGAGTTTTCATGTTCCTTGTGCAAAATTAATCTCAGAATGCCGGTGGGACACTGTAAGTGTGATGCAGATTGAAAAGCTTTCTGTACTTTTTTTATTGAAAAGTTTACACAGAATGCTTCTCGTTAATGTGTTTATTTTTTTTTTGAATCCCTACAATAGGAAAACTTTGTAATGTTATGCCCTCTTCATGCCTCGTCTAAGTTGCCTAATGAAAATTCAGAATCTCAAGAAAGCAGAAAAAGACGTGTTTTGAGAGGGTAAGCAGAGGATTCATTTAGTTTATTTTAGTATTCTTCATGAACTTCCTCCACCGCTTCATGCTCTATGAAATTCCATTAGATCCTTTCTTCTCACTCTTGTTTCGTTTCCAGACATTCTCCCATTCACCACAATCAAGTTCCTACAAACAATGGCATCAGTGTGCAGAAGAAATGGAATCCTTGTGGATCA
Source organism: Theobroma cacao (assembly GCF_053813885.1). Taxonomy (NCBI): domain Eukaryota; kingdom Viridiplantae; phylum Streptophyta; class Magnoliopsida; order Malvales; family Malvaceae; genus Theobroma; species Theobroma cacao. The sequence continues at coordinate 614,861 of NC_142640.1, forward strand.
CCCAACAAATTGATTCTCTGTTGTTCAGCTCTTACAGTTGGAGAGAGGGTAAGGCCGGTGGATTTAGCTTTTCATTTGTTCTTTTACAGAAAGAAATTCCTTAACAGTTTTCTAAATTACTTGAACTGCAGGAAATCATATCTGAATTTGAGAAATTATCTGGGGTTACAGTGTTGAAGAAATGGGATTCAAGTGTGACCCATATCATTGCATCCACAGATGAAAATGGAGCATGCAAAAGAACCCTTAAAATTTTAATGGGTATCTTGGAGGGGAAGTGGATACTGAATATTAATTGTTAGTATTTTTTATCGGCATAAAGTGAATATAATTGCTTGAGTTTTAGAGTTTATAATTTTTGTGAGCCTAAGTGCCTATTCTGTGATACATATGCTATAGCTTTGCATAAATGCATGTGCGTATTATAACTGCTGCTTGAATTCTGAATTTCTATTTCTGCAGGGGTCAAAGCTTGCATTAAAGCCATGAAACCTGTTGATGAGTTACAATATGAAATTACTCTTGATGTTCATGGAATCAGGGATGGTCCACAACTTGGCAGGCTGAGGTTCCTGAACAAGGTCGGTTCCCCTTGATCTGTTCAAAAGTATTTTTATAGCCATTATTTAGAGTGATCTTGTTTTTTTTTTTTTTTTTTTAATTTTAAGTCTTCATGGGCCATGGTAGGCCTGACCCTTCCATTGATGTGAGACTCTTTGGTCTCGTCTACTGGAAACCATAAATTTACGCAATACTTTTGGCTCTTATTTTGTTTCTGAAAGATAAGATATAGGGCAGGCATCTTGAAAGAATCCTGAAAATGATTTGTGCATGTGTATGCCGGCACTGAACTTGCCTGCTTATTTGATTTTGATTTGACAACATTCCATGCAGCAACCAAAGCTTTTCGATGGGTCTAAGTTCTACGTGATGGGAGATTTTGAACCTTCTTATAGGGGATATCTACAAGACCTTGTAGTTGCTGCAGGAGGCACCATTTTGCATAGAAAACCCATTTCAGGTGATCAGGGAGCCCCTGTGTCTTCAACCTTCATAATTTACAGCCTTGAGTTGCCTGAAAAATGTGATCCAGGCAAGAAGCATATGATTTTAAGCCGCAGGCAATCTGATGCTGAAGCTCTGGCAAGTTCAACCGGAGCCAAAGCATTAAGCAATACGTGGCTTTTGAACTCCATCTCTGCGTGCAAATTGCAAAATCTCTAAACAGTTTTGCCTCTGTAAATGTGTACTCTTGCAATGTAACAGGTAAAAGTAGAAATTGTTTTCTGTGAATCCATTATAATGAATTTTCTTTAACTAGTTGGGAGTGAAAATTAGAACTGTTCTATCAGAATATGGCAAAATAAAATCATGCAAAATTTATTGTTTATGGATTGTTCTTCATGGAGAAAACTTACAGGTTACAGTGAAATTTGCTTTCAAAATAGAATGCATGATCTATGATTGATTGAAATCAATCACATAAATCTGTCATATGTTTACAAGAGTCAAGTTATTTTCACAAAGAGCTTTCAAAAAAGCAACATGAAATACATATGGATTCCAAGATGAGATGAAAAAGAACAAAACTTTGGTTTTATGCAACTATTGAGATTGTGGGCTCAAGCTAGAAAACTGAACTAAATCAATGCAATAATACCAAAATATTCACGGATGTGATTTGTCATCTTGAACTGAAGCATCTGCCAAAACCTTCCTATGCTGGCATAGAAGACAGGGCCACCATACCAGCATTTTGATCTCAGTTACAGGTGCTTTTCTTTTGCATGTGCTTCGAAATCTTAACATTGAAACTCTCGAACATGCATTCCAGTGCTGAAATTTCCCTCTCAATGTCTGCTTCCCGTACTTCTGTTGCTGCCAACCGCTGCTTGAGTCCATGTACTCCACCAAGTCCTGCTGCTACTTCAACCCCCATTTCCTCCATTGTCGTTTGAATCCCCACGTTTTCCTCTTTTGCATCTTTATATTTTCTCTTCAAGGATCGATACCCATCAAGAGACTTCAAAAGTTGCTCCGAAAGTGCCTTGTTTCGCTCTTGAAGGGCAGCATTGACCCCTTGAGTCTGATCTCCCCCATGCTTCTTCTCTCTATGCTCTGCCGCGCAAGCTTGCACTTTAGCCAGCAACGTCTCATTCTGTGCCTTAAGATCATTGATGAGTTCCTCCATTCCATTCAATTCTTGAACCTTTCGAGAAAGCTCCGAGGCCATGATTTCCTTCTCCTTTCCCAAGCTAGAACACATCGCTTCTAGGCTCTTCCTTGCAGCAGAGCTTGCATGCAGCTCTCTTCTCAACTTCTCTTTCTCATCTATCACAACATCCGCACCGGACTTCTTGTCTCTCGGAGCACGATGAGGCCTGAGATCTGTGTTGCACCGCCTGAACTCCTTCAAAGAGCTGCCAACAGGTGGTGAATATTTTTGGATCCGGGTTTTAACATCGTCCAGGATGCTGATCATCCCAGCCACCCTTTGCGCTCTGCGACCATCTTGGTCCCCATTGCTCGCCTGGCTTTGCTCGTGGATCAACTTCAGAAGGAGCTTCACGTTTGCAGCAATCCCTAACCATTGCAAAAAACCAAAGAAAATTCATGCAAACAATCAATGATTAAACGAGCCTGACAAGCACTAGGATCAAAGGGTTACCTTCGAAAGTGAAGTCTTGACCTTCAACATGGTGGTAATCACTAGAGGAAGGACGTGCTATCTCAGGAGATGAATATGCTCGACCGCCACGGCCGATCATCTCGAAGAAATGGAAGAGAAAAATCTAAGATCTTTCAAGAGAGGGAAAAAAAAATGAAAGCCAAAGGGTCAAAACTTAATAATAAGAGAGAGAATAATGAGTATTTCTATGTGTTATTATGAGGTTGAGGGATCCAAAAAAGAGAGACTGCTTTTGCACTCTCTCCTTTTCTTCTTCTCCCGTTCTTTGACTTTTGCTGATCTAATCCTTGTCTCTGTCTGTAATTTTTTTTTTTTTATTCTATTGACAATTTTCTTTGGTGCTGGCTAAGTCTGGGAATATGGTTGGTTCTTGCTTGTAAATCCTGCGCAATTAGTGCTCTGATGGTTTGACCTTTACACAATATTTTCCATCGGCCGTTGCGCTGCTTTGCCTTTCCTTACACCTTCCTCAGGGGGACGTTACTTAACCATTTTTCCTTAACAAATTTGGATTTTAACTATTCTTATTCAGTATAAATTTATCCGTAACCGTTGTTAGTGTATACAATCTTTACGATTCTATTTTATCCAAAATAATATTAAATATTAAAAAAATATAGTTAAAAAAATAACCCCAAAGATCAAAACTTACATCAAATTACACAAATATGGATTGATATGAGAAGTTTGACCCCAAAGAGATGGGTTTATGCTTTGTCTACATCATTTGTTTACCAGAAAGTTAATCTTTGATGCATGTACTCTTTCATTTCTTTGGAGAGAGAGAGAGAGAGATGAAGATCCTGTTTGATGAAGTCTTCAATTAATTAGCATGGGAACCGGAATAGGGGGGAATAGCATGGAGTTGGCAGGGTCAGCTTATGATCCACATGCTAGATGCATGGGAAGAGGGCCACTTATTAATTGTTTCCTGCCTGTCTCTGCTCAAATTCTTTTATAAATCTTTCGTCTAATTATAAGTAACACGATACCTAAAATATACTCCTACCATCTTGAATCTCGCATGGTTATTTTTTTTTTTTTTCAAAATATTAACTTGACTAGTGTTCATTCTTTTCAATATTTTTCTGTTTCGATGTGAGGTTAAAATATTTATTTTCTCTAAAGCATTTGACATGACATCTATAGTTATTATTTTCTAAAAAAATAATTTTTTTTATAATTAGAATTATAGTATGACTTTGTTGAAGGATTTTCATCACCTCTTACTATGAAATATGAACGTCTTCTATTGTCCATATTGATCATTATTCTGATTCTAAAAGACAATACAATAAAACCGAAATCATATGATGTTATTTCATATTAATGTATACAAGTATAAGTTTGCTTTGAGTACTCTAATTTCTTTAAAATAACATCACAAGAACAACTCAACCATAATTGTTTTCTGCCTGTCTGTCTAAATTTTTTTTATATTCTTTCTTTTAATCATAAGAAATAAGGTACATAGAATCTAATTACTATAATCTCGTACATGTTATTTTTTTTTTTCAAAATATTAACTTAACGAGGTATGCAGTATTTATTTTTTAAAAAATTTTCTTATTTATTCGATATGAGATTTAAACACTTTATCTATTTACTTTAAAGTGTTTGTTGTGACATCTATATGTTATTATTAGTAAACAATCTTTTTTTAATACTTGGAATTATAATGTGACTTTATTGAAATATTAAAAATTTCACTTTTGATTATGAAATATGAATATCCCGACTATGCCTGTTAACCACTATTCCAACTCCGAAAGCCCAAACAATAAGATTGAATTTCTACGAAGTTATCCAATGCTAATGTGTTGAAATATTATTTAAATTTTAGTTCGTATTTGGGTTTAGCAAATTTTTTTTACATCAGATATGGGGGGAGTAATTAAAAACAATGCAATATGTTTTGGTTCCTTTGATGGGCGGTGAAGTAAAATTTACACCCAAATTTCCATGCACGAGAGTTCAAGCAAAACCAGCTGTAGTCTCGACTCTCAAACGTCATGCATGCTCTCTCTCTCTCTCTCTCTCTCTCTCTAGTAGAAGTTCATTTTGACCAAAATCCATAAGGATAAACCAGCACTGCATGTTGCAATATTCATGTGGCAGTCCAGCTACAGCACAACTACGTACTCGCCACTCAATCTTCCTCATCATCTCATGTGCCCCCAAAATCACTGCCGATCACTGCGCTGCTCATTCACTGCAAAAATTACAAGGTATTTCACTGAATTGATTTGGTTGGAAACAATTCATCCCATATAGTTTCGAGGGAACCAATTTCGTAAAAAATCCGTCGAATAATGTTATTATAGTAATTAAGTGATAATGTGGCTTGTAAATGAACTAATTAATTACCCATCAACTTCATCCCTAAAATGCTTACTTATATTGCCATGAATGGAAGATATTACCTAATGATCATTCAATTTAATTCAAAGATTATCTGGTATAAATAATACAATGCATATGTGTCAGTCTGCTTAATTAGTAACCATGATTTATTGCTTATTACTACATTCTATTGAATCATTAATTACAATTTATATCTCCATTTAATTTTATGTCAGCTCGTTCTTAAGTTCTTCTATACCAAAATTAAGCAAACTTACCATTTTTTTTTCTCGTTAAATATCTATAAAAAGGACCAAAAAAGAAAAACCATGAGTAACAACAAGCATTTTAGCTATACTCTCTTAATAATTTAGTCATGGAATCTAAATTGTTTCCCCTCCTTGCAACTGCTTCCCTTCTCTTCCTTTTTCCTTCGTTTTCACACACTGTGTTTGCCAGGCCAAATCCTGAGAACCAATCACCATTTGCCTTCCTGAAACAGCTCGAGGGGTGTCGTAAGGGTGACAAGGTTAAGGGCATCGGGGAGTTGAAAATGTACCTTATAAGATTCGGGTACTTGAGCTCTACCGACCCTAACCATGGAGGACCCCAAGAAAACTATAATGATGATTATTTTGATGATCTGTTAGAGTCTGCCATCAAGACTTACCAACACAATTTCAACCTGAGGGTCACCGGAACCTTGGATGCTGAAACCATATCGATCATGAACCTGCCACGATGTGGGTGCCTGATGACAACATCATCAATGGCAGAAACCACAGTGGCTCTAGCTCTTTCCATGCAGTGCCTCGTTATGCATTCTTCAATGGAAGACCGAAATGGCCACCTTCCAAGACCACACTCACCTACGCTTTCCCTCCAGGAACTCGACCCGATGCCATGGCCCCGGTTGCGCAGGCTTTCTCGACTTGGGCCTCGGTGTCGAAGTTCCAGTTCAGATTGGTGCAGGATTATAAAAATGCTGATTTGAAAATCAGTTTTCAGAGGCGTATTCATGGGGATGGGGTTCCTTTCGATGGCCCGAGGGGAGTCCTGGCTCATGCTTTCGCACCAACCGACGGGAGGTTACATTTTGATGGGGATGAGAACTGGACCGTGGGTGCCAAGCCTGGTGCGTTTGACATAGGCACGATTGGCCTGCATGAAATCGGCCATCTTTTGGGACTTAAACATTCCACTGTCAAACAGGCCATAACGTTCCCATTTATTGAACCTGGAAAAATTAAAGGATTGAATGATGATGATATTAAGGGAATTCATAGTTTATATGGTTGATATTTGCCTAGCCTTGATTTTGATGGGAAAATTTTGAGTTCAATTATAGTTCATTTAGAGCTTTTTTTGCTCGATCTAATGAAATTTTATCCTTTTCCTTTTAAAAGAATACTTAATTTTGATTTTGAATTTCATCTAAAACATTTGGAAATCAAAGTTTAAAAAATATTGTTTAAATTTATTAATATCTTACACACTACTGGTTAAATACCCTATTTATCATTTATTTCTCATGTAAGAAAGGCCAGTGACAGTGAGCATTATAGCAAGCAAGCAAAAAGACAAAACGAGGGGCTGGATTTAGATTTTTTGGAGACTTTAAGCCCTTAATCCTTGTGGCAAATGGGGAAAAACAACACTGAAAAGCCATGGCTTTCATGGTTGACAGACACCAACCTGATGACATAATTGACGTTCATGCTTGCCAACTTCTACGAACACTGCCCCAAGCAAATTGGTTTCAGACAAAAGACAAAAGCTATAAGCCTGTGACAGAGATACTGCAGTGAATTTGTGGCCCACTTTCTTCCTTCTTTCAGGATTTCATCCACTTTTCCTTCTGCTTTTGGTTCCTTCCTTGTTGGTTCTTTACTTAACCTTGCTGGATTATAGTATTTCATCCATTAATCCTCCTTTCCTTGATTCATTTCTCTTTTCTATATCGTCTCTCAATTTCTCACGAAAATCTCTGGTCCAGGACACACGACAGCAGGCACGATTTTTTAGGCTATTGGTCTTTTTCTTTTTTTCACAAATTTAGAATAATATACTAGTATATACATAAGGACTACCATGCCCAGATGGTATGAACATTGCCAAGGAGTATGAACATCAAAAACTATAGTAATATATAGATAAAAATTAGATTCCTAAACCAATTACAAAGATAGGAATCCTCTAACTGTGATTATGCTCTTAATCCATCAGCGTTCACATTTTTAAGCATTTCAACCATATTTCAACAAAAAACAGGCAAAGATCATTCAAGCTTCAAGTGCAAGTAAGGGCAAAGATCAACCTTGCATCAGCTTCCCTTGTACAAAAGCAGTAAAACCCCGACAATTTCCCACCATAAAAAGCTTGACTGGTATTTGGACAAAGGAGGTGGTGCTGCAGAGCCAACAGATCTGCAAAACCACAACAAAAAAGAAAACACGTTGCACATACTCAACATCCAGAACCCTGCAAGTATACATGAAAATGAACAATGTATAGGATGAACATTCGTACCCTGGTGCAGAATAGAGACACTTTCCGTAACCTGTAGATAGCATGAGCAAACTTGGAAGTCAGGGAAATATGCAATGTATTTGTATGTTGAACAATTTTTTGTTTATAACCAAAAAGAATCACTTTGGAGCAATTCCTGAAGGACAACTTGGAAGAACTGTGGACACAAATCCTAACTACAACTGTCAATTTTCCATGTACATTAAAACTAATGATGGAAACAATGACCCCTTTCAAGCTATATAGGCTATTTATGATTTCAGAAATCAGGATATTCCCTCAAAAGAAAACAAACCAAAGTGCATATAGTTTTTCTTTCTTTCATTGGAAATATGTTATACTCTGTTCAAAGGATACACCAGTCTGAGAAAATTAATTAATAACCAGAGGGGGAGGGGATTTAATGTAATGTGAAGGAATTGCTTACTGGGGTTATTTTTTGTTAAAGTGGCAGTTCCTCCGAAATTGCAAGCAATATCAGAATTGCCATTCTGTTGGTAATAGTTATTGAAGGCATAGGAGGCATGAGACACGAGGGTGTCAGGTTCATAGCATTGTCCTCCCTCTTGGATTGCTATGCAATCAGCCATTCCCAGACCACATGCCCAATCTAATGCATTCTGCAAATCAATCTGGGAAACCCCGGCCAGGGCCACACACCATGTTGTATCATCAAGGAAAGTTGTGTTGCCTTCTGGAGGTGAAAGTGTTGTGACCGGAATCGCTGCTTCTGCCCTCTCTTGCACTGACAATCCCATTGTTGGGACTACTATTGCAAAGAATTGAGACACAAATAAAACAGAGCAGATTAGTAGCGGACTAAACTAATCAATGACGGTATCAATGGCTATAAAATGGCACAGAAGATCGCTGAGAACATCTTTGCTCCTAAAAGAGAAAAAGTAATATTTTATAAGTCTTGATTCCGCCCTTCAAATACTAAGGTGGGAATCAGCTGCAGTCTGAGCACAACTCAAACACGTCAAGCAAAGTTGCAGTAATCAAATTCTGATGTAGGCAGTGCTTCAGTTTTAATCCTCAAATGGTAAACATGCTGTGCTTAATGATAAATATGAATTAGGATTCTCAGTTTAATCAGGTATAAACTACAAAGGCAGCAAAAAGACAGACAATGCCATCATCATAATTATTAAATGAGGTTTGTTTTGTCAAGTCACCATCATTTTTCAGAGGTCATGATGGAGAAAATTTAGCATGAAGACAAGGCCTAGCTTTAGGGCAAAAGGAGCAATATGATCATCCAATTAATGTAAATAAAGAAGATTAGTAAATAACAGGATGTTCCCACTTTCCACTAATCAATAAAAAGAAAAGAGAAAACAATGCTACTCCTATCTTATTCTCGTAGTCTTTAGGATTAAAAAATACGTTATTTTTACTGAGAAAGAGAAACAGCACTGTGCCACTACTGTCTCCACCAGCAGCTGCAACCGCCAGGTTTCAGAACAAGAAGATCTCAGCAAAGGAACCAAGAACATTTAGACACGCCAAGAATCATGAAACGGATAAAAGAAAAGAAAAGCAGAGGCCTATGCGAAGTAAGAGAAAGAAATCAACTCTGACCCAACAAACTAGAAGCAACAACCAACAAGAAACTAGAAGTATAGTATATATGAAAAAGAAAACATACCCAGATAGCACCCCATCAACAAGAGGCAGTTTAAAACCAAAGCTGCTACCTTTCTCATGGGTGGGTGCTTCTTTACCTTAGCTAAACCTTCTTCACTCACGCTAAATGAGTTAACACACCCACGCCCACGCTCGAGTTGTTTTAGTGAAACAAAATGGGGTTTTATAAGCACAGATGAGATGATGGTTAGAGAGGAATCAGCAGTTTCTTGAAAGGAAATTATCTTCTTCTTTTTCTCTTTATCCGAGGGGTATGTGTGTGTCTGTAAGAGACTGATGAATGCTACAGAAGCCAAGTACTCTACTTTGACAGACCATTTCAGACTTACAATAATATTATAGTATCGAACTTTTCCCGAAGGTGGTTGAAGCAAACAAGTTTTCCTGACTAATGATTTTCGTGATATATAAATCTAAACTTCTCGTGACAATTGTTTCGCCGCGCCTTGATACCGCACGGATTCTATCGGAGTCTGCTCTTTCTGGATCCTAACCAGCCCAATGATTTTCTATTGACAGGCCTACGAACAAACATTTCGAAGCCGATGGCTCAGCCAGAGGGCCGGACTAGAGCAACATGACCAAAGTTCAGGCTCAATTCATTGCTCAGACTGGCTCGCCTGGGCCTAGCCTATCTTGTTCTCAATCCATTACTTAATGATAAGGAAAACTAAGAAATAGGGAAAAGTCTAGGGTTGCCTAGAATCTGCCAAACTGGTCGACATAGGGTTTTTTTTTTTTTTGAATTACGAAAATAGAGATTGAATTTTATTTTTTAAATAAAAAAATCATACATCAATTAATTAATCAAATATTCAGATACAATTAATCGACATAAATTTATTTTAATTTTTAATTTCAGGATAATTTGATTTGTTTGATTAATTTCATTTTAAAATTTTTTTCGGATTGAATTGATTGAATGTACATCCTTAACAGAAATGATATAAAAGTTTTGAAAAGTAGTCAATAAGGTTAACAATAATAGCTCTAAAAATACTCTTCAATTGAAATCTTGAAATTTTTTAAAAATAATAAAGAAAAAGTAATAAATAAGAAAAACAAAGATTAAGAAAAAACCGACCGAACCAACCGACGTAGTTTCATTTCGATTTTGTTTGTTTTCAAGATATATTTTGATTAATTCAATTATTTTTAAAATTTTCAAATCAAATTAATCAAATTTACATCTTTAATGAAAATTATACAAAGGCTTTTAAAAATAATCCATAACAATAACAACGACAATAATAGTAATAACTCCAAAAATACTATTCAATTGAAATCTTCAAACTTTTTAAAAGTATCAACACGGATAAGGATAGAACGAAATCATAATAGCCTTTTATTTTCATCCATACAAAAGAGAAAAAAAAGAATTATTTATTAGACAATGACATAAATTTGATTGGTGTTACAAACAATAGGGCCTTAATTCTTCCTGTTCCTTTAAAGATTTTATTATAAAGTCCATTGATGCCTTACTTTGTCCGGTCTTGGTTTTTTTTTTTTTTCTTTCACAATTAAAGATGCTTTTAGTTTTAAATGTACTTTGAATTACATATAGTTAGAGAATGCTACACAAAAAAATAAATATGATTGAGGGGGCATTAAAAGCAATGTTCCGAAGATGCGAGTGAGGTTCCCATCAAGGCTTGGGGATCGCCCGACCACCAACCTTCAGCTGCCCCTCTCTTTGTTCCCGGGTTGGTTTATTAAGCCCTTAACTTTAAGCCCATGTGCCCTTAAATTTCCTGTCTATTCATTGTTCTTTCATTTTTATTCCCGTTGCTTTCATGTCCATCATGCTTCAACTTTATGCTAATTCCCTTCATCAATCCTTAATTGATTATAATTTATTATCATCGATAGTATCATGAGATCGTTATTTTTTTTAAAATTCATCTATTGAGATGTAAAATGTCTACATTTATGAATTTAAAATCTTTTTTTCGTATTTTCGATATAAAATTTCTAAATATTAACACGCATTAAAATTCATTTTTCTAATTACTAGGAGAATGGTTTGTCGATTTACTTGTCTTTACTTCAAACTCTTACTTTCTTTTTAAATGGGTAATCTATTGTAATGTATAATGTTCGTCTTTATATGTCCAAAATATCTTTATCTATCATTTGATATGAGATTCCGTAACAGAATAGAATTCAATTTTCTGGCAACCAAGACAAGGGCCTGTCGATTTACTTGTCTTTGTCTCAGGCTCTTACCCGATCCATGAATGATAGAGAGGGAAAAGAAGGGGAAAACAGCTTGAAGTCTTATGCATAGTTTGGTTTGCCTGTTCTGCTGAACCATCACCAGGGAATTGTTACATGAACAAGTAATCCATGTACCATACCTTTCATGTCATTGACGTGACAAAGTGAGCTGTGCAAACATTTCGTTTTACTTAGGAACATTGATTTAATTTCTCAGAAACATGAGAAAGGGAGAAAAAAATAAAACATCGGCATCATATACATGCGCTCTCAGAACTTGGGACCATGGGACATAGACTACTCAGACAGTAGCTCCATTTTAATTCAGAGATTAATTGTCAATCAAAATATAATGAGACCATCATTTTTTTTGTCCATTTTGATGAGATATAGATATAAATATTTCATGTATATGATCAGTTCGATCGGTTCAATTATTTCTTTTTTATCTGGGAAAAGAGAAGGTCGACAGAAAAGAAAAAGGGAGATGTTTGTAGTATGTCCCCATGCAGCCAAACCCTGAATATTCTTTTAGAAGCAGTGTGTTAGTGATCATATGCTGGTGCTTAATTATTAAAGAAATCTTGGCCAAGCAACTTTGCTTCTAGCTCAATCAAAGTGAGAGGGCCAAATCTTCATGTTAAAGAAATTTATACTGATCATACATGATTCCCAATCATATAGGACAAATTAATTTATACATTAAAGCTTATTAATAATAGGTTCATTCTTCGATGAAATAAACCCTAGCAACTCTAGCTAAATTTAATAATTTTGAACACAAACGACTGTTAACAATGGGTTTATCATGCTTCATATATAAATTGTGTCTATACGTTTAAGACATGACAATTACGTATTTTTAACGGTTTAAATCACTTAACTTATTTAGTTAATCAAATTACTACATCGATTTGTATAAATTAATTGTGTTAACTGTGTTTAAATAGATTTATAAGGACTTATTAAAAATATCCTGATATAATCACATGAGTGAATGTGCTTAACCCAGACTAATATATTAAAGTGATGAATGTGAGACCGAATCTAGCAGTTAGATTTATAACCACTAAATATTATGTAACTAAAAAATTCAAGCAGACAATGAGAAGCAAACGAGAACAGCTATAAGTGAGACATCCGGCTTGGATTTCCCACAAATTTTTTTTTTTTATATTTTGGCATTTCTATTTTTGGGTTGTTCTTGCTACAGTCCTTATGTTCAAACCCTCAGTTTTTGTACCAAGAAAGTTAGTATTATATTAAGGTTGATGTCATGATTTTCAACTAATGTTTGATTAATTTATTACATGTTGTAGAGGAAGTTGTCTGAGTGAACATATTTTGTCCGATTGTCGGCCTATCAAAGCACCGGGAATATTGGTGCAGTGTTTACCTCTCTTTTTCTTATTCTGATACTTCCTAGAAATCATCAAATTTTTTTTGGAGTTTAATTATCTTTAATTATTATCATAATTAAAAATGGTTTATACTTAATTTCTAGAAGCTGACATTAATTTTATGAACTTTGTTAATTAGGAACCCTATAATAAGATTAGAGGACGAGAAAAATAACATTACTTTGGTCCCATTTTGTTTGTTTATATATTTTTTTTTGTAAATTTTAATATAAAATACATCAAAATCAAAATTTTATCCTAATTTCAATAATTTTTTTAAAAAATAAATATTTAGGAACAAAAAAAGTACGGGTATATATATCTTTTATTGGAATTTAGTTGTTAATAAAGGAATTTATTGCCATTTATTAATTAACATAGTATGATACTGTCATGAGAATCCGTGACAAGACAAATCAAATATCAGAGTTTATGATAAGATTAATAAAAGGATGGAAGAGGACATGAATTAGAGCTTGTTACCCTATTAATTTACTGTGTGTTTTCCATTGTTGTCTTATTCCCTGGAAAACAGATTCCTTCTTTAAAATTTTATAGCATATTGATACAGTAATGGGCAAGCAGATAGGAAACAGACATAGTTGAAAATTTGGATTTTTTAGATTAGAAAAAGGAGATCCTTAGTACTAATATTACCTGGAAATCTTTAATGCAAGTCAAGTGGCCAACACATTTCACAGCATTTCATGCCAAATCTTCTTTGTAATCTCAGTGATAACTTTGAGCTTAAGGTTAAATTTTTTTTTTGGAAGGTCTTCAATTATTGTGGACAACTTGGGCATTAATCCTATGAAGAAGAGGAGAGGATTTGGGAGGAAAATGCCAAAAAACTATATCAAAAGAAAGAAAGGAGTTAGATCCCCCCAACCCACAAAATCTGCTTAGTGGGATTTACCAATTTACATGAGATCTTGGATGCTTGAAATTTTTTTCTTCTCCAAAATCAATGGGTTTTTTTAGAGTTTTGGGCCTTTGTCATTTTTCATTCAAACATCAAATCAAACCTTAATTATAGATCATTTTGTCTAAACCCCACAGCATATGGTTAGATCTTCCAATAGTATAATTATTGGTTTCTCTGCTGTTTTTGATCATGAAAATCAACATGACATGATTGGTTTCTTTAACAGATGAGCTACTCCTGCCTCAAAAAATCCATTAATAGTGCACATTCTTTTGGTTTTTCCAATCTGAAACCAGATTTGCCATGCCTGCCATCATTCACAGTTTTTTCTCTGCTTACACTTAAATTTTTGGACAATTTCAATTTCAGACTTTATCTACATGCTGATTTCTTCTTATTCATGGGGATAAATCAGGTTTTGCCATCTTGACACCGGGAGCAGACTCCCCTGAATGAGGGTGTTAATGTTTTAGCTTCAGGTTTTCTTTTTCCCTGAAGAATTCACAAATCTCATCCAGAGGCACAGCAGCTCCCACTTATTGCACTTTATGCTGGCCTTTTCCAAGGCACCCAATTCCCTTCTAAACTCATCATGGGCCCCTTTTTTTTTTCATCAATTTCAAAATTTTTTCCTATACAACTAGTCCCCAAGTTATGAAAAATGGAGATTGAAATATAAATCAGAAATCATGTTAGGCTTTTAGGGACTTGTTCCTTTCAATGGGACCCCAGAGTCCCATCAAAGGGGTTGGGACCTCTTCAGGCCCTCCTCAGCCCCAAACCGTTGCAACCCCAGGTTTTGCTCCCAATCTTGCTGGCATGTCATGCATGCATTGTTTTTATCCTGGCTAACGCTTTTCTTCAATTAATTGGAGAGAAAAAAAAGATATCCCAATGTTCTTAAACATTAGCATTTCAATGCATATAAGGTAGTTGAAATTGTTTCCTGAGTAAAATGAAAAACAGAAGTATGTTCTCTGAAAATTGCAGTTAGGATGGGGGGAGGTTTTGTCTCCTAACTTCTTCTCGTTCGAAATAAGGTAGCCACACCTCTTTTGGGACCCTACTATGCTTTGAATTCCAGTGGATCATTTGCAATTTTCATTTTCTGAATGTCCTTCAGAAGGGTGCGGCGCTTAGCTTCTGCTCTCCATATTAGCTACGTTTCTTCACCTTCATCCCTCCGATGTATGTATGTTACGTGGACATAAAATATCAACTGAAATTAAACCTGATGATACTTAATTTTTTATTAATATTAAAGGTTTGTTTTGATGCAATACTATTGAAAACCTTGTTAAATCATTGTCCAACCATTTACACAAAGACTTCAATGCCTACCTCAATAATGTAACTAGAAATTTAATTCACAGAAACCAAAATACTACTAGAACTGTTAAATCTACAACTAACATTCAAAGGTTTCACAGTCTTCATGAATTTCGATATTCAAAGTCAAAAGATAAATGTATATAGGAAAGCAATATGGCCAGAGCTACTTTCTTAGTTCCACACTGAATATTTTAAAACATGTTGAATGGATTATTCACAACCGGGAAATAAAAAGGGTAAAACGATTCCTAGTTCAAGATTAAAAATTGCTACATCAAGTACACAAACATTAATCATTTCAATGAAAATAATGGTGCCTAATTTTTATTTTATTTTTTTTTACTTTATCCCGTAAAATATGGAAATAAGAAAAGAAACACTATAAGATTGCTATAGATAATCATGTAGTACTACTTTTGAAGTACATTTTTAAGGTCCTTTAACTTTGGATCATTGCAACAAAAACACACAAGGGTTTATGTCACTTTAACCCTTGAAATATGGAATTAAAAAGAAATTATTATCGAGAATAATCAATTGCAATTTTTTTTTTATGGTAGTTCATTTTTAACACTATATCTCAAAGCACACAAAGCATTTGGTTAATTAGTCTAAAGATAAAGGTTTAATCATTGTTAGTAACATGAGCTTATCTAAAGATAAGCTTTTTAGAGTCATATAATTTTAGATTTGAAATATTGTTGAACTAATAGTCTTTGGATCCAAATCATGTTATGATAGATCTTGATTTTATAAATAAAAGTCTTATTCCAGTTGATAAGTATGTTTTATGAATTATAAGTATTTAGTTAATTACTTAACTTTTCACTATTGTGAGATTTCGTATAAGAAATACTAAAGTCGAGATAAATTCGAATCAAAGTGAGTAACTTTTTTTAATAAGTGAAAAAACTAGTGTAATGAGAATATCACACAATTAGGCATGATAGAATGCTATAGATTTTAAACTTATAAGTAAGAATTTAAGCTAATAAGGTTGATTATGATAAGCCCAAATTAAGGTTGACAAAGTACGGGTAAATGAATGACTTGGAGAATTATTTGATGGGGGGGGGGCAGTTTGGGCAATTGGGAGGAAAGGTTCCAGGAAGCTGCCAAAACAGTGAAACCACACACTGTTTAAAATTCCTAAGCGAGTGGTGAAAAGAGAAAGAAAAACAAAAACGCAACCTCTGCCACGTGACAAACAGCCGCACGTGCCGCTAACCCAGACGTCATCAAGAAAAGCCGAAAGTCTACCACAGTAGTCAAACACAAGCAAAATCTCCTTTTTCACCCTCACGTGTAAACAAGCTCCCTGCCCCCTTTTTTAACCGTGGTTAAAACTTAAAACCCCGAAAATATTTACCACGATTTACAGCCCTCCCCTGCCCCGTAATCACACCCTCCGTACATCACCAGCATAAATACGCCCAACTACCGCCCTCTCATTTCTAGTTTCTCTCTCTCTCTTTTGCACTAACCAAACTACAAGAAACCAAATATTGCTGTCATTTTTCATTGCTTTTTCATTTTTTGTTTTTCCCTCTGAGAAGAAACTAGCTCTGGGTACGGACTGGCTATTGCTCAGAAACCCTAATTTTCAGGTCCCAGGCCTCAGAAAGCCTGCTCTGCTTCAAAATGTGCATTCAAAGTATTTTTCTGAAAACCCCATTAATGCCCTTCCCTCCCTGCTTCATTTGATGCAATGCTCATTTCATCTGTGTGTGTTTTTCTTTCTTTTTGTTTTTTGGTTTTTAGTTTTTCTTTTTGCACACAAATTTTGACTCCCTGGCACCCTTCACCCCATCAAACTCACTGTTCTTCTTTCTCTTGCTTTTGCTTTTGTCTTTGACTCTTTTCTTCGGCTCGATTTCGGGTATCTGATTCGCCATCTTCTAGAAAAAAGTTCCAAGTTCATTGCTTTCATCCACCGTCTTTCTGTTATCTGATTCCAGTTCCTCCACCTCACTTTTTGACTTGATCTTGTTTTTGTGTTTTTTTTTCTCTCTTACAAGAGGGAAACGAGTGAGCAAATCAGGGTTGAGGAACATAAGATGTTCGAGTACAAACGAAAGTCAGAAAGTGAGTTAAGTTCAGAAACAAGGAATTCATCGAGTCAAAGCTCAATGAGTAGTGAAAGCTGTAGCAGCTTCAGTCGTCTCTCTTTCGAGCTCCCAACATCTCGGTCTTCCCCTGAGAACCTGTCTCTCAAACCCCACCGATCCTCCGACTTCGCTTACTCCGCTATCCGCTCCGCCACCTTCGCCAGCAAAACCGGCCTCACTTTCCGTGATTTCAGGCTCCTCCGCCGCATCGGTTCCGGTGACATCGGGACCGTCTACCTCTGCCGGCTGGCCAACGCTGATGAAAAATGTTATTACGCGATGAAGGTGGTGGATAAGGAAGCGTTGGAGATGAAGAAGAAAGTTCAACGTGCAGAAATGGAAAAGAAGATCTTGAAGATGCTAGATCATCCGTTCTTGCCTACTTTGTACGCTGAGTTTGAAGCTTCTCATTTCTCCTGCATAGTGATGGAGTACTGTTCAGGAGGTGACTTGCACTCACTCAGACATAAACAGCCTCAAAAGCGCTTCTCTTTGAGCTCTGCAAGGTACTACATTTTTTCTCCCTCTCCCTCTTGTCTTTTCTTTACTTCCATGGCTGACAGGTGTCTTGAATTTCTACATTACATCGATCTTACACTGATCTTTGTTGCATGCTTGAATCTGGGTGTTTTTGTTTTCTTGTGTTGTGCTGCAAACAAAGCCTGACTTGTTCTTAACTTTGTCTGTTCAACTCTGCAAAGTCTCCTTCAATGATCAACCTTATCTCTCTGTCTTCTTTTCCAAATTTTAATAGTAGTTTTGTTTATAGTAATAGGTTTCATTAATGGTGGACTTAGGACTTAGGCAGACTCAGGAATCGCTTTCTGTTTCCCTTATTCTTCCTCGACAGCTGGGATTTTTCACTCAATTTGATCCGACTTTAGCGGCAAATTTCCCTTATCTGATATTTTTTCCATTATTAGAATTACGGAATCATCCTATTCTGGTTATTTTCCGGATCCATTTCCTTGCCATGCAAGCAACCTTGTGATTGATACTTTTCATCAATTCTTTCAGCTCTGTTCGGTTGCTGAGAAATTTCAGACATTAACCTTTTCTCCTCACTGTTTGTATCATTTCATTCATTAAATAATTTTATGTTTCTTTTTTTTTTTTCCAGGTTCTATGCAGCTGAAGTTCTGGTAGCTCTGGAGTACCTTCACATGCTGGGGATTATCTACAGAGACCTAAAACCGGAAAATGTTTTAGTAAGATCGGACGGTCACATCATGCTCTCTGATTTCGACCTTTCACTTTGCTCGGACGCGATCCCAGCGGTTGAATCCCCATCGTCCTCTCCGGACCCTACGTCTCCGCAGAACCAACCCTGCACTCGTCCGCAACCAACTCGTCTCTCCTGCCTCTTTCGCAGGCTCTTCCGGTCAAAGAAGATCCAGACGCTAACCCCGAGCAAGCTCTTCTTCGTGGCAGAGCCGGTCGCCGCCCGCTCACGGTCCTTCGTTGGGACGCACGAGTACGTCTCTCCCGAGGTGGCCTCAGGCGGGTCCCATGGCAACGCCGTTGACTGGTGGGCCCTCGGGATCTTCATCTACGAGATGATCTACGGGCGTACACCTTTTGCGGCTCCATCGAACGAGCTTACGCTGCGCAACATCGTCAAAAGCCCGCTCACTTTCCCAACCCACCCGCCTTCTTCCCTCTCTGAGCACCACGCGCGAGACCTCATCTCCGGGCTCTTGAACAAGGACCCTAACAGTCGGTTGGGTTCCAAACGGGGAGCCGCCGACGTCAAGACGCACCCTTTTTTCAAAGGACTCAATTTCGCGCTCATAAGGTCGCTTACCCCGCCCGAAATCCCGGGGTTAAGGCGGCAATCCACGACGACGACGTCGTGTTACCATCCGAAGAGCGAGGAACGGTCAACCGCATTTGATTACTTCTGAGAAAAAATGAAAAAAGCTCAGCGGCGACGTTTGCGCCACGTGTTCGGTGGGCTTCTGCCAGATTTTATCACTGGCGGGGTGACAGATGTGTATATTCGAGCTGTTTGTGTTTTCTATTCGATGTTTTTTTTTTTTTTAACTTTTGTTTAGGTTGACTTTGTATGGAAGATATGCATACCTAATTTACGTAAATATATTATGGGAAAAAAATATTCAACCAAAAAAAAAGAAATTAATGGATTAATGGGTTTGATGAGGAATTTTTATTTATTTATTATAAAGTCGAAGCATCCTTTAATTATTTTAATTCTATACGTAAATAACTTCACCAACAAAAAAGATTAACAAATAATCTAAATTTGACCTGACAATTGTTACCTCCTACTTATACTATTTAAAATGTAGATAAAAACAAAAGTTTTATTTTTCATGTATTTTATATTAAAACTTTAAAAAATTTTGTTTATTTATATTTAATGATATGGAGGCATCGGATTCGAATAATACGAACTCCAAGACAATTTGTGAAAGGAAAAAAAACTCGAACGTAATAAAAGGATAAGTTCGTTCTGAGCATGTTATAACATGTTTTGCGAAAATCATTCTTGATTGGTACTCCAACATAACCCAAAAAAAGTTGAAAGAAAGGTGAGAAACAATTTGGAAATGGCGTAAAGAGGAATCCCAGTGTCACAAAACTACAAGACAAAGGTATCCCAGTTGAAAGATGTTATGGCCCCCCATATTTAAAATTCAATGACCTTACGAGTATTTTCTACTTTAAGATTGTAATAATTTCAAAAATAAAATAACCATCAATGAATGAAGACTAGCTAGCCTTAGCAAGGTACCTAGGTTATTATTGTGCGCCATGAGTGAGTCGTTATGACTCATTTATTTATATACCAATGATAACATATAGGGTATTTCTTAATTTCGAGATATCCGTGTTTAAATTTGATTAAAATATATTTATTTGTTTATGTAGTTAAAAATGAGATGAAACTTGATCTAACTTGAATTTTAATAATTAAAAAATTATTATCTATAATCAAGATCAAATAATGAATACTATTCGTATTTAATTATAACTCTAACTCTACTCTCGAGCGTTTGATTTATTAATTTACGTAGTATTTTTTTGCTTGAAAAATAAAATTTTAATCTCCTTTCTTAAATTTCAAAAAAAAAAAACATTAACGTTTATAAATTACCCTAATCTTAGCTAAACGGACCTATAAATATATGATATTTACATAATACTCAATGTCATCTCTATATTTATAGCTCTAGTCTTTGTCTTCTTTTCTTTTTTATTGGAAGTGGCTTCCAATCCATATATATTTAACTATTTTCGGATGCACGCTTCCCTTTCATGTGAATCTCGTGTTAAAAAGTGAAGGAAAACAAGCTTAGGTACCGAAGTCTAAAGTTGTGAAAATTCAAAGCAAAAAAGTGTAATCTCATTGAAATGTGTTGAAGTAAGGTAATAATTGAACCAATCTTTTACTAGAAACCCAAGGACAGAATGAGACCTAAAGTACAAAAATGATTAAGATAATCTCAAACCTAATCAAGACTTCCATTGAAAAAAGTTTGGGAAGAATTTGGGATGATAAGGACAGGTCTACAATGTTAATTTATAAAGGGTTTTAATTAAAATTTAATGATTTCCCAAATTACAAGGAGGGTTTGGTGAATCATTTTGGATTTCTGCCACCCCATGCCTTTCTGTTTTATATTTTTACCAGTGGATTAGGTTGATTACTGGCATAAACTGACTTGTTCATCTTCCCAAAATTCAGTACCTTTTGACTAAAAAATAGCTTCAGATTTTTATATTTATCTGTCTTTGGCTTTTGGGAACAAGCTAAGTTCTTCATGCCTGACTTAGGTTTAAGGTATAAATTTATTTTAATTTGAATAATTTTTTATTTCTCGATTTAATTTTATCATATATTTTTGAAGTGATATATATATAAAAATTGTTAGATAATTTGATGATTTTTAATGCAATGAGTACATGTAGGGTATTTTAAAGATTAAGTAAACTTCAATTATGGCTTTTTGTAATTTTAATTTTTTTACACAATACGTTATTTTTTAAAATTTAATTTTTTGTAAATAAGTTTTATTTTCATAGTAGGTTACACTGTTAAATTTTTTAACAAAATTATCAAAATATATTTAAAAATGCATAATAAAATATTTTTTACTTTGTAATTCTGGATCAATCCATATGAAATTAATTAAAAAATATAAATATTATATAAAAAATTATAATATGATAAAAAGAATAAAGGGGAAGTCTATTAAATCTGATGCTTACGTAAAAGTACTAAGTGCACTTTATTGATCTTTCTTTTGTTTTTTTTTTTTCCTAAAATTAATTTTTTATGAAAATATACCCCACATAGAATGGGACCCACAATAATATTTCAGGGGAAAGGGACCCACAAAGTATGCGCCGCGTAGACAGAGTGGGATAAGCATCATGTGGCAAGTAAGGAATCCAGTGGGACCAACCCATGTAGGACGATTTGCCTCTCAACCATCATCAAACGGCTGAGATTTTATCCTGAGTCATCCCCGAATTTATCTATTTATTTTTTAATTAAGAAGGGATATAAATCATTGGATAATAATAATTTTAGTTGAAAACGAAGCTCCATAAGCCAAAAGGCGTGTAAAGGGGACGTGAGTTTTTGCATATGCCGAGGTTGTAAGAAAAGAACGGATCACAAACATTCTGTTCCCACGCGCTCTTTATGCCGTTCATGTCACATCTCCTACTATTTCCTTTTTTTTTTTTTTCCAAATATTACTTTTTAAAGATATTTTCATATTACTATAAATTTAATTATAAATTAATAAATTATTTCAATTTCATCTAATTTTTATTAGACTTGACAATTTATGTTATCGTATCATAATTGTGTTGTATATGTTTTAGTTAAGTCAGTAACTTCATTAATATATCAAAATTAAATACAAATTTTGGAATTTCCAATGTAACTTATTTTCAAAACTCCTTACCTATATTACCCCAAAGCTGTTTACAACTAGAATACAAACGCCCATTCACACTTTCATCACCCAATTCATTACTAGAAAAGCAAACATTGCAAAACATAAAACATTAGACCACTAGTCTTTCTCTCAATAATTATACGAATAATATGAATATAATATAATTAATAAATATACATTTAACATTAATTATGTTGTATTTAAGTAAAATATTAATAATTGTATAAATAATTATAAATATGATATAATTAATTAAATAAATTAAAATTCTAAACACGTATATAAAAATGCTAATTTACATATTATATGACACAATTATGTTAAGATAAACTCATTTGAACATAATATCACAAATAGATTATATAAATTCATATGATAACATAATTAATTAAATAAATTAAACATACCATATTCGAGTTAATCGTTTTCTCTAAACAAAATATGTTGGTGAGAGAATACAACAACATATATTTATAGGCGCTGGAGATATATGATTGTGTGGGAAAGCTGTTAGTATATAGTAATAATTGGGGGAGGGGGAGCTTTGACAACACATGGGGCTTGTCCATGTGATCACCTGCCAACCAGGCAGCTCCACCGGCTGGCTTAAAAGCGTTGTCTCCGCCCTTGTCTAGGCCCCCCCACCCCCAACATAATGCCACCATATAGCTGTCCCCACCCCTCCCCTAGCCTATCACCTTCACCCACGTGGCATCTTCCTCATGCTTTCCACGTGGCTACTTTTTGCCCCCCCCTTCCGTCCGGTTTAATTATAGTAATGTGCCTATTTGGTTTGGCCCCTGACCCGACCTTTGTCCCCTCTGGACTCAGGTTGCTTTGATTGTAAAGGACGTGAAAGAGAAAGGGTAATGCCGGTGATGAGATTTGAGAAAGAAGAGAAGCAAAAGGTAAAAACACAGACAGTGCATGCGTGAAGAAGAAGGAGGAGGGAAATGTGGGGGTGGGGTATTTTTTCTTATAATTTTCTGATAATTTGTGGGATTGATGTTTTGTTGTCTTGGCTCATTTGGTATCAATGACATAAACATCATAATTATGAAATATGAATAGCAATAAATACCCTTTAATCAGATATTCGATTCAATATATATAAAATATAAGTATCATATATTTGAATTTGGGACAAATACCAATAACAAGTTTATTATAGAGATACGCATTTCGAGACATAAAGAGTATTAATTCAATGATATAAAATGAATTAAATACTAATATTCATAGGTAAGAGAGATTTGGGGATGACTCTCGTTGATAATTAGGGGCAGATATTTGGAAATGGGGACCAACTAAGATGATCCTCCTCTCATAATTAAATAGTTTTGACTTTGTTTTTTAACAGACACAATCAAGCTCTTGTCAAGCAGATCCTTATCTAACTGTCCTTTAATATTTGAGAAAAAAAATACTTTTGTTGGGTTTGAGAGCAAAGATAGTGAGAAAGAGGCAGAGAAAGATTGATTCCACAATGGGAAAGTGCCAGCTTGAGTTTTGATTGTGCAAAACTAAAAAAATGCCAGCTATGTATCTCATCACCTAAGTTCAAACTCCAACTCTTCGATCAAGAAAGAAGTTATACGGATTGAATGCTCTACCAAATGATTTATTGATAGAAAATATTAGTATAATGGTGTTAATAGTCAAACTGTTGGTAATACTTAAAAGGTTTCAATGGCTACATTCTTCAATGCTAACATCTAATATTGTACTAACATGGCAATGACTAATTGTATGCCCTCGTCACTTCTTTCCCATCAACCAAATATTATTTTATATTCACGTAATATTATCATAAAAAAATAAAATTATTACATAATTATATTAATATATTACGTTTTCATTCATTATAAATGATAACTTAATATAAAAAAACAAATAATATTAATGATAAATACTTAAATATCTCATGGCAGAAAGGCCCAAAAAAGGGTGAAGGAATCAGATGGACAGACGTGGCATCATGGCAAACGATGCGAGAGTGTCAGAT
The DNA here is from genome assembly GCF_053813885.1 of Theobroma cacao. Taxonomy (NCBI): domain Eukaryota; kingdom Viridiplantae; phylum Streptophyta; class Magnoliopsida; order Malvales; family Malvaceae; genus Theobroma; species Theobroma cacao. The sequence goes on from NC_142640.1 coordinate 638,996, forward strand.
GGATAGTCAAGTCAATGGAAGGTGATGCTTGAAGTGCGTCAGATTGATAGATTGGGCATATCACGCCCCATTTTACCTTCTTTCCCTTCCTTTTTTCTGTCCTCTGATGCTTATTGTGTCAGTTTGAAACCGCTAGTCTCCTCCCGATTGGCTCCTCCGCTCCCTGACAGAAACGGCGTCGCACGCAACTCTCTCTCTCTCTGTAAATCCCAAAATTAGCTTAAAATTTTTTAAAAAAAAGAAGAAAGAAATGTGATCATGTGAGTTGAACATGCAACGTAACTTGTGCCTAGAAAGTCTATGGCCGAGAGGGAAGGCTAGTCTTACGTGGCCTATGGCCTGTGGAATTTTGGAACAGTCATTTTTCACATCAATGGCATAGATGAGGATTGCAAAACTTCCCCTAGCCCTGCCACTTGCTGCTTACGGCCTGTCATCTGTTCCTTTTTACGTAGTCATCGTCTTTCTCTCTGTTCCTACTATGATTATCTTAATTCAGATCAGCAAACTACTGCTCTACTTTCTTATAGTATTTAATATAAAAGTAATTAAGAAATGTGTAAACTATTAATGCCAAGTAATTATAAGCTTTTCTTTTTCTCGGACAAAAAATTTGGATCATTTGTTTATTTATTAGAGGACATGTTAATTTTTTTTTGTATCATTTCAATTCTAAAGAATGTTCCTGGCAAGTAATTGTAAGTTGATGGAAAACAAGTCATAGACTCTACATTAGAAATTTTATATTTTATAGGGTAATAGCGAGTAGTACCTAAATGAATATCTGATATCACTTCATTCCTTCAAAATTAAAATATTTATAATCGAATTGGAGTAATATACGAATAAAAATATTAAGATTTTTGTTACTTGAATATTACTTTGAGAGATGTCCATTTTTAATACAAATTGACCCGAAATAAATTAAGATGAAAAGCTGATAACAGGTAATTTAGTTAAATGTATATTTTTAATTCAATTCTAAAGAAGTAAAGGTAATTTACCCTTTGTTTTTACCTTAAATGTATATTTTGCATGAAAAGCTGATAACAGGTAATTGTATTTATGACCTGTATTTAGTTAGCAACATACATATTAGTACTACTAGTTTTTTTAACCATTATACACGAACTGAGTCCAAGCTCTCATTGGAGGTGGCTGCGACGAGAACACAGGCTTTGAACCAAAAAGTGGGCAGCCTCCAAGACCCAAAGGTCAAGTACCCAACCCATGAGACCTGAAGGGCCAGGCTAACAAGCCTAAGGGCTCAGTGACAACGCCCTACAATCCTTAAAATTAATGTTTCTTGCCCCCCGATGTGTGAGAATATGCACCTCCATTCAGGATCCAGAAATGGGTAGCTTTAATATATATATATATACTAGAGTATGACCCGTGTGCAGCACACGGGCCTCTTTGCAATCCCTCTCTTTGCTTCGACAATAAACTCTGATCTCTCAGCAGCCTTTTCTTTCTCTCTCTTTGCTTCAATGTCTTTTCTCTTTCACTCTCTCTGCCCTCCACCTGGTCAATTCTTCTTTTTAAATGTATTACAGAAATCACAACTTTTCAGATGGCAGCTTATGAGAATAAAAACGTGGCCAAATATGAAACTATTTTTTGATCTTCAAATTATATATGTTATATATATATATATATATTTATTTATTTATTAAAATCTCTATCAATTCATACAAATCAAATTAATTCTTTAATCAATAACAAGCAAAATCAAATCACATATCTAAAAGAAGAAGTTTCTTTTGAAAAGATTAATCAACAACTAACCACTAATGAGATCAAACGACAAATAGAACAAATCAAAAAAGAAATAGAAGATATAATTTGTTCTGATATTCCAAATGCATTTTGGGACAGGAAAAAACATCAAGTAGAATTACCTTATACAAAACATTTTAATGAAAAACAAATCCGCACAAAAGCTCGAGCAATACAAATGAACGAAGAAATAGAAGAATTTTGCAAAAAAGAAATTAAGGATTTACTAGATAAAAAACTAATCAGGAAAAGTAATTCACCATGGAGTTGTTCTGCTTTCTATGTAATTAAAAATGCAGAAATAGAAAGAGAAACACCAAGACTTGTCATTAATTACAAACCATTAAACAAAGCACTGGAATGGATAAGGTATCCTACTCCCACAAAAAAAGATCTTCTTCAAAAACTATGTAATGCAAAAATATTCTCAAAGTTTGATATGAAATCAGGGTTTTAACAAATCCAGATCAAAGAAACTGAAAGATACAAAACAGCATTTACAGTTCCATTTGGACAATATGAATGGAATGTAATGCCTTTCGGGTTAAAAAATGCACCATCAGAATTCCAAAGAATAATGAATGAAATATTTAATCCCTACTCTCAATTCACAATAGTATATATTGATGATGTTTTGATATTCTCACAAAACTTACAAAAACATTTTAAACATCTCAAGATATTCATTGATATCATTAAGAGCATATATATATATATATATGTATATAGATACACACACACACACACACACACAGAGAACAAGGCATGTCTCTTTCTCATGCTAACTATGAAACTAGCTAATAGAAAATCACAACTTTTGCCTTGCAACAAAGGCATCCATCCCTTCCCAGATTCACCAAAGACATGGTTCCCGAGACCCGGGCTATAAAGCAACTAAAAACAACTTGATAAACTTTGATTCGCCACATGATTCCAAAAGATAATAATAACTGCTATTTGTATAGATAGAAGAGTATACCAAACAAGAGGTACAACAAAGGTCCCTGGAAAAGATTAACTGCTGTTTTCTGGAGGAATCACGATCATATGAAACCTCTCAAACTGTCGATAACAGACATATCGATAGATGTCAACCTTCCATGTGCAAAAAGAGACATATTTGATGATGAGGAGCAACCTGATGAGCCTGCAATAACATCACTGAATTCGCAGCTCAATTTTTATCTTCATCCTAGTTACCTACAACACCCAAATATAATCATCACTACAGCAACACAGCACCAGCTTTCATTAGACAAAGAACCAGGAAACATGAACAGCGATGCACCTTGCTTAAAACAGACTTTTCAGGATGTTTACTTAAATGGTCAGTGACACCAAAAACAAGAGAAAAGTACAAGCTATGACCACCCCTTTAATTACAAAAGATTCTTTTTTAACGAAAAAAAGATAAAACCACAAAAGTGGAGTAAGAAACAAAGTAACAGAAAAATGCCCAAAATTATTAGGGATAAGGCAGTCTGCTAATGAAACCTGGTTTCCTTGTCTGGAGTAGTCTCTACTTCATGGACAAACCATTAGCCAAAAAACAAGTATTCGTCATCGTAATCAGAGAAGTCACTGGCCCCTGAGAATTCAAAATAATCATCATAATCATCAGACATTAAGTCAATGTCAGAAATTCCAGATGGGTAATCTTCATCTGATGACCCAGTATCATGAACTTCCGCATCAAACTCATAATCATGAGTCGAATCATAAGGACGTCGCAAATTTTTCATGCGTTCAACACATCTTTTCTCCAAGTTCCCTACTAGACTAACATTGAAACACTGGCGCAAGTCAAGGGATTCGAGGTGAGGACAGCCATTTAGAATGGCCTGCAAGCCATCATCTGTCAGCTTGTTCCCAAAAAGTTGGAGGTGGTGTAATTCAGGCATAGTTTGTGCAATAGCTAGTGCCTCATCATCAGACTCTAATCGGAAGCGTCTGCATCCCCGAATATTGAATTTAAAGGATTTCAGACGAGGGCAACAGCGCCCAACAGTTTCCAGAGCATCTTTTGAAATGGTGCAGTATGAAATTTCAAGCTCTTCTAGAAATGGAAGTTTTGAAGCAGCCTTGCTTAATCCTTCATCTGAAATGTTATAGCACGATACAAGTCGAAGACGTTTAAGATGACTAGACCTGTGACAAGGATCATTGGAAGAATAAAAAATGGGCAACTAGAGCCAGCAGTAGCACACAAATGAATAACCATTTTAGTACTGTAATATAGTGTAAATAAGTAATGTTTGAACCTATAAATGCAAACAAATAACCATCATTCTATTGGATGTTCAAGCTGAAACATCATTTTGAAATTATATTCGGGTAATTAATCACAGATGAAGTGAACAAACAAAATACCAGACTAAGAACAAACATCTTGAATCTCAATAAGAGTACAACTTCCAAAGTGAATCAACCAATGAAACTTCATTAAGGAAACCAAAATCATACAAACACCAAAAAGCAGTGATACAAACTAAGCCAAACTGTTGGTTGCTTGATGAAGGATTATATTCTCCAACCAATAGTTACCCATCCATATCCTTCCTCTATTCGCCTAGCACCATGAGAATGCAAAGGAAAACCAAAAACAAACTGGGAAAGTTTCATTTACGTCACTAATCTTTAATCAATTGTTGTCTTAGATAATCATACCACATTGATATTCAAATTAGAAACTGTTGAAACTCGAAATATCTAAATGCATCAGCTTAACTCTTTGCCCTTAAAATTTGGACCAAATATGACCTGCCCTGCAGTAAGAATTTAAGAGCCTAATATGTCTCATTGAAAAAAAAAAAGAAGCTTTTTATTTAGTCGTAATTCACTATTTTTGTTATAAAAATATTAAGAAAAAAAGTCCAACATGACATTAAAGAACCAAAGGCAATCAAAATCCTCAAACGTTAAAGCAAGAAACCCTAATTCTATGAAATGTGCACAAATTGACTCTTAATTAACCAAACCTAGCAAAATTAAAAACGCTCCATTAACATTAAAAAATTGAAAATTGACAATTGATAAGCAGTAGAACTCGAAAAACAATCAGAGATCATAAAATTGAAAAAAAAATGAAAATTGTACCTCTCAGCGATATTAAGTAGAAGCTCATCGGTACCAAAATACTCGATATTGATATCAAGCAAGTGGCCACAGCTGCGATCGACAGCGTGGACGCACATCATTTCGAGGACACGGTCCTCGGCCGCTATATAACCCAAATTGTGCATATCGATGGATCTCCACATCAATGGGTCTTTGCAGATCTTTCGCCATTGAGAGCAGACGTTTTGGGCGCTCTTCAGGATCTCAAATGCACCCAGCCGAGAGAGAATCGAGGCCGTCACGTCCAAGGGCAGCTCCAGCCAATTACGACTTTCGCCTTCGGCGGTGGTCATAGTTCGTTTTCTTTCTTTTCTGTTTTCTCGCGTAGAGTAGGAAATATTGTCGGAAGGACTGAAAAAAGGAGAAAAGAATGGGCGTGGGTAGATTCTTAAGAAAGAAAAAGATATTGGAGAGCTGAAACGGTCAAAGTTATATTACCTCTGTTTATATAATTAGTACAAATATCATTTATATTTATTATTATATATTAATATATTTTAATTATGAATCTAAAATATATTATTAATAATCGATTTTATCAATTGAATTATAAATCAAAATCAAATTATTGAATGATTTCGATTTTCGCCTTCATAAATCTAAACATTAAAATTAATATCTAAAAAACTTTAATTATTAAATTTTTTTTAAATAAATTATTATTTTAATTATATTTATTAATTATTATTAATAAAAATATCTTTTATTATTTTGTGATTTGATATCTCGTAATGAAGGATAACATGACATAGTGATTAATGTCCCATATATATAAAATAATAAATAATATTCAATTAAAATAAAAATATAAAAATTTAATTAAACATAATAAAAAAGTAATTCAATAATACTTTTAAGCATTGTACCTAACCTTCAGGTCTCAGTTAAACCTTAAAAACCATAACATAGTATGAATCAAACTGCTATGATAAAGTCAGACAACTAAAATTCTCATAGAAATATATACTTCAAAAAGAAAAATATATAGGCATCCGAAATTAGCTCCTACTACATAGCTGGACAAAAAATACTACAGTTGAGCTCTCTGTAATTTCAACAAAAGGGTCTGAGTTTCACAAAATATCATTTGCATAGCGTCAATCCTTGTCCAAAATCAAGAAGAACCTCCTCTCAGACATTCAAAACTCCTTAACTTCATCAGTCACCCCTGGCTACAAATCTCCCCAATTAAACCATAGATCATAATCATAATCATTATCATAAATACCATCATTACCATCAAAACCATCAGAACCATAAAATTCGTAATCAAGGCCATAATCCTCATTACCAAAGTCAGAAGAAAGGTAGTCATCATCAGAAAATCCAGAATCGCTACTTACAGTGAATTCATAGTCATGAGTTGAATCACTGGGGTGTCTCAAATTTTTAATCTGTTCAGCACATCTTTTCCCCAAATCCTTATCCAGATTAACAAAGTAACATCTGCGCAGGTCAAGGGATTCAAGGTACGGGCACCTGTCAAGAATGGCCTGCAAACCATGATTAGTCAGCTTGTTTCCGAGAAGCTGGAGGTGGTGTAGTCCACGCATGTTTTGTGCAATAGCTAGTGCCTCCTCGTCATCCTTAAAATATGGGTCTCTGATAGCCACTTGATTGTATTTGAATGTTTTCAGAAGAGGGCTACAACGCCCAACAGCTTCAATAGCATCTTTGCCGGTATTACCAGAATATATTTCAAGCTCTTCCAGCAATGGAAATTTTGAAGCTGCTTCACTCAATCCCTCATCTGAAATACCCCAGCATTGCACCAGTCGGAGGCGTCTGAGATGAGTTGTTCTGTGAAACCATCAACACAAAAGTCGGTTGCCATATCAGCAGTCAAATTAGCGAATAACCTTACCGCTAGTATAATAAAGTAAGTGATAGTATATTACAAACATTTCTAATATAAATGGCGTCATGTCAATTGAAGGAACCAAAGGGTAAAAATTTTTTCTTGTTACCCTGCAATGAAACATATGAAAAAGGAACAAAAAAAAAAGAATGTAGACACTTTCTGGCATATTACGGAGCAAATGGCCGCAGCCCTGACAAAACCAGCACAGAAATCTCATACAGAAAGCAATGACAAATAAAGGCCACTCTCCTCCAATAACTAATGAGCCACCATGTCTTTTTCATAGTCTGAACTAACATTCTCTTTGCCATCCCTACCAGCAATCTGAAGAATTCGGAGATGGCCCAATCATGGTTTCTGCATGTCACTGCAGAAAAAGAATGCCATTCCTCATGAACTCATTCCTGACTTGCTACCTATCTCCAATTCCATCGCACTCCGACATATATAAAAGCCAGATGTTGTCACAAAGGCTATGAACATCCAACTACAGAGGAGTATATTTGGATGTTCGTAGCTTTTGTGACAACATCAGGCTTTTATGTCAAAGTGCCATAGAATTGGAGATAGATGACAAGCTAAGAAATGAGTTCATGAGCATTTCTGAATGGCATTTTTTTCAGTGAGATCCAAAATTCATGATTAGGTCATCCGCGGATCCTTCAGATGGGCGGTAGGGATGGCAAAGAGGCGAATATATCCACATTGAGTTATGAAATGACCAGACCCTCGAAGTACATTTTATAAACATAATGCACAGCCATGAATGCCTCACTGGTTTAGTCAATTGCACATTGCACTTTGTTTACCAAAAAATCATGCAGTTAAAAGATACCGTTAGTTTAAGAACAGTAAGCATGAATTTTCATTTAAGAAACGTAAAAAAAGAGAGAAAAAACCTAAACCCATGACTTATTAACCAAACCCAGCAAATTAAACACACTAAAACATTCAAAATTGACCATTGATCAGCGATTTGAGGGTAATATTAGTACATTACCTCTGGGTGATGTAAGCGAGAACGTCATCCGTACCAAAATACTCGACATTGATATCGATCAAACCACCACAGCTGCGATCTATAGCATGCCTGCACATTATCTCGAGATTATAGGGCATGTCATGTAAGTCACCAGCATTCCTCATGTCGATGGACCGCCAAAGGGAGGGATCCCTGCTGATGTTGCGCCACTGAGTGCATACTTTTTGAGCGCTCTCGATGATCTCTATAGCTCCCAGTCTCAACAGGATCGACGCCGTCACATCCCGCGGGAGGTCTAGCCAGTTTCGGAGACATGGCTCTTTCGGTGGCTCGGATTCGCTTTCTGATTCCCATTCCGTTTCAGTTTCGGTTTCTGCTTCGAGTGACTGGGATTCAGTAACGGTGGACATGGCTTGTTTGCAGATTTTCCAGGGAAGTGTTGGAATTTACTTAGAATTTTTAAGGGGGGCGTAAGCTAAACGGCGGAACTGTTGACTTTAAAAAATTTTCAATCCCTTTCAGCGGTGTATGCCTGCCCATCTATCTGTTTACACCTTTTAACTTCAAGACGCTTTTGTGGAATAAAAAGGTAAGACAGAAAATACTAAGTTTTAATGAATCAAAACAGATAATTCTTTATAAATTATCAAATACCGATTCTGACTCTGTCACGATCCTAAATAAAACCCATTGATATTACAACAGTTTGGTGAGGCTTGGGCCATGAAGAAACTCTCGTTTTTTTCCTCTTTGTTTATCCCTTGATTTAGTGGAATTTTACAGAGTTTTTCTATTGATGAAACTGCTTTCAATCATCGCATGATACCTCAAAAATCATTTATAAATTAAGCAGGTCATGATCAAAATTCTAAAAGAAAAATTAATATTTAAACAAAAGCGAATAGCTTAGGACCAAAGAAAAAGAAAAAAAATTGTTTAATTCCTACAAGATAACCGGCAAAAATAAAACAAAGACGCGGAAAATCAAGTTCTGGTTCGTTAGCCCTGTTGTTGCTGCTGCTTCAGCTTTCACTCTTCATGATAGGATAGGACCTCTTCCGACACATCCTGAGAGCCCTGTTGCTGCTGCTTCAGCTTTCAATCTTCATAGGATAGGACCTCTTCCGACACATCCAACACTTCCTCTACTTCAACTTCCTTGGCCTCGTATTCCTCTTCCTCATCACTAGCTTCTCCATCCCTCAACTTCTGCCTCTCCAATTTTTCCTCCTCATGTGCCCGCCTCCATTCGCTAACCCACTTGTCCCATTCCTCCTTCAACATCCTTCTCTTCTCGCGGTCTTGCTCGCTCAATAACATCGATACATCCTGGTCCTCCGCCTCGTACTTCTTACTGTACTTTTTCAAGTTCCTTGCAATCTCTTCCTCCTTCTCAGGAGTCAGGAAGGATGGTGGCCTTGGGCGCCATAAGAACTGCAATACAAAAAGACAAACAGAAATCCAGCAATCGATCAGATCATGAACTGGCAAAGGCACCAAGTGCTTGAAATAAACAAACCTGACTCCAGGAAAATGATGCATAGCACTCAAGTCTCAACAAACAAAAGTCATCAGCAACGAAATTTATCTATCATTTATGCTTATATTAGGAAGGATGGTTCATTTACCTGGAAGAAATGATCCTTCAGTATCCGATAAAGTAGCTTGCCATTAAAGGACCATACGTTGAAACCATTTTCCATTTCATGAACTGAAGTCACTGAAGTTGCAACATACCTTATATATACAGAGAGAGCACTTATCAGAATATAAATTTAACCAATGTACCCCTTTTATTAAAAGGAAAGCAATTTTCATTTCTTTTTATAGTAGAGCACCTTGTTTCAATTAAACACAAAACCAACGAGCACAAATATTGATGATATCAAATTATCTTTAGCTTACCTTCCAGTGGGATCCCATTCAATATCTGTTGCCATAAAATGTTCAGCAGTTGCCATGGTTTCAAGCTCATCAACATTGAAGAATTCCAACTGACCATTGAAACCCTTCAATCCAGCAAGTACAATGAAACGGCCACCAGGTGACCAGAATAAGGCATTTGCCTGCTTGCCCTTTAGAGTAGTTAGCTTTGAAACTCGGCCTGTGTTGTGAGCAGTTCGCATTGAGTAAAAGCTAACATCAGGCCTTGGATTATCCCCATGTATAACAGCGAACCTGTGACCCTTAGGCTCCCAAGCAAAGGCAATTATCTTGTCATTTTTATTATCAAGCTCCAAAACCTCAATTGGTATGTCTCTTTCTTTGATGCGGAAGAGCTCAAAGCCTGTATATGTGCTTTTCTTAGTTTTCGTATAGCGATCAGCCTTGACAGCAAGATAATCACCATTGCTTTGCCAGTACATCTTACAATCACTAACGCTGAAAAGATTCTTTTGCCTCAATTCCTCTTTACTGGGAATTTGAACTAGACTCACCTGAGAAATGTGGCATATTAGCTGAAATCTAAACTCATAAAATAATGGAGCCTCTCAAAAAGAACACAGATGCTTACCCTAGCAGGTTGGTTCCCACCTCCTAGTTCAGGAACAAAAAGTGCAATAATTGGATCTGTTGGTGACCAACTGAAGTCCACAACATTTTCAACCTTCAAAGATTTTTTGTCAATAAGGCTAAATGTCTCTGTTTCATAAACAGATATCATGTTCTTCCCAAGTTTGGCAAAGTACTTATCCTCTTTTCCACCGCCCCATCTGACAAATAACAATTCTAGTTCATCAGAATAACAGGGATGCTGACCAAAATGAGATGAATTAAGGAAAATATAAACCAAATGATTCACAAAGAATAATCAGAAGAATCACCTGAAAACAGGCCAAGAAACTCCTGCAACACCACCAGTTCCTCCTATTGCAAATTCATCAGCACTTCCCTTAAAATCTCTCATCACTTTCCCCGTTCTCACATCAAAAATGTTTATCACAACCCTCTACATAAATTAAATTTATATCAGAAATGACATTGGATAATAATAGAATAAAATCATGTAACAAGGATTGGTTTGAAAACCTTACATTTGCATCACGAGGATTGCTTGGTTCGTGGCTGCTGTACGTCACCAAATATTTCTCACCAGGGGAGAAATCAATAAGCTTAACCTGCATCAGTATCATTGAAGGTTAAAGATGATGAAATGCCAAGTTAAAGAATATGTTAATTTAAAGCCTATTCTAACCTGAGGATGGGCATAACGCATTAGGCGATTAAATGTATTAGCACCTCCCCAAACAGCAGCTCCTTGCCTGTGAACTGTTGCCAAGTATGTCCCAAGGGGAGACCACTGCACAAAGCTTTCAGTCCAGTACTGTAAACAAAAAACAGGTAAAATCAATCACAATGCATCAACAATCCAATAATGAAAATGATAACCGGATCACTAACAAAACAAAGCAATGACTTAAACCAAATCAACCAATATTACTCTCTTTTAAAACACACGGACATGGATCTCTGTGCACCATGCAAAAACACACGCAAAAAAGAGAGAGAGAAGGTTCACAAACTGCAAGCCACACTAAGTCATAATGTGTGCTACAAGCTCATGCTACTTACAGCACGCTTGTAAACAAGCTCAGTTTTAGACTGCCTTGCATCATTCCATAGAACCTCAGTATCAGTGCCAGCACGAATTACAAATTGATCTCGTGCCTTCTCGTCAGTAAGCCACTTTTGAAGATTTTCCTGCACATCAAAGTAATAAATGTATATAAATATCCAACACTAGGAAGGAAAGAGAGAACACAGGTTTGTGTATAATAAAAAGAACAATACTTGAGATTATCCGTTATATAGGATGCTTCTATAGTACATGGAAAACTGTTAGAATCTAGAAATCAAAATATCAAGCAGAGAAAGGAGAACAGGAAGAAACACACTTCTAATAGAATAAATTTTACACAATACCTCTTAAAGAAGAAGCTACAATTAACTTATCTAGAATCTTAGTGCAAGTATACTGTTTTACAGAAACATACAAATATTCAGCACCAATCCTCAACTCGGTCAAATCAAAACCATCCTTTACATACTCTAAATGCTTATATAAACCCATTTATACAAACCCCATAACTGTTCATGGAGTCGCATTATAAGCAGCTTAGTATCAGAGATTGAATCAACACAAAGCAAATATGAGAACGATACTCATCAAACAATTTTTACAACAGAAACCAAATGCATTTACTAAGAAAACAATGTGGAGAAAAACGACACAGTAATATTACCCCTGGTGTATAGGGTTTAATCTCAGGAGGAGCCCATTCATCCGGAACTCTCATGTACTTATCAAAATCATCAAACATACTAACAGCAAAAATATGTGCTCTATCCAACTTGTACCCATTTGTCTTTTCCTTAGCAAGCTCAGCTTCCTACATCCATAACCAATCAAAGAAACCAATTCAGATTTTGAGAACCAAAGGCATAAGACCAAAATTCTCAAAATTCAAAAGCAATAAACATCGAACCTGAGGAGTATTATACTCTATGAAACAATAACCCAGGGTTTTCTTAGTCTCAGGATCAACGGGCATCCAAAGACCATCCTCCTTAATCACACCAATCTGACTATAGATTTTTCGAATCACACCTTCGAGTTTCTCAAACTTCTCACGAGGAACAACCGGGAGATTATCGACGACTATAATGTTTCCAAACCCGGAATCAAACTCCAGTTGATCATCATGGTAAACATCCTCATCGTCACTGTTCAAAACCGAAAATTATATAATTACAAAAAAAAAATCAGTCTAAAAAAAATTTAGAAAGATAATGGGTTTTAATACCTGACAATGCCACAGTATTCTCCAGGAGGAAGTTTGACGGAACTGTAATCGAAGTTATCCAAGTCGATACCCAGTCGAGCCGCCGTCGACTCTATCTCGTTCATTAGCATTACCTCCGACGCCATGCTTATTCTCGATCTGCGTCGTTCGAGATTTGGGATGAGCCGTCTGGATTCTGGATTAGAATGGAAAGAGGTAGCGTTGGTATTTGCGTTAGGGTTTTAGGACGGTGGCGTTTTAAGATGTAGCGTTGAGATTATATACCCTTCTTATTGCACACCATTTCAATGACATCCTTATAATAGTCAAATTAGAAAAAGTACAAAATTTTAAATTTTCAATATAAATTAGAAATTTTTAAATGCTCAAATTAAAAATTAGATAGATTTTTTATTGAATTTTGTTTCAAGTATAATTATTAACCAATTACAATGAAAAATTTTAAAATTGTTGAAAATATTTTATGATTTATCGATCAACACTTTAATATTTTATCGGAAAAATGATTTTTTATTCACATTAAAATGAAAAAAAAATTATTATAGCTAATATAGCTAGAGTCTTGAGTTGTGTATTATTCTTTTTGTTACAAAACTTATATTATAATTATTTTTTATTTTATTTATAATCAAATAAGTTTTATAAATAATGTTTAATTAATTAACATTAATCAAAATATTATTTATTATTTTATATTCAATCCGACCAATAAAGTTTTATGATTATTCATCTAATAATTAGACTAATTTCTTTCTTCAATACCTTCATTTTTTTTGTTGCACAGCCAACATCCTCTCCAGAAGTAGAGCAAAATGAGAAAATTTTAATCTATCAAAATCTTGTATTATATAATTATATATGTTAAAAAAAATAAAAATAAACCTAAATCATGTAGATTATAAGGTATTTATATAAAAGATTAATCCTATTAATAGTCTAACTCTAATTAATTTAGAATATATTTTTTGGGAATGGCATGCTTAGCTTAAACATTCAGTTAATCATGTTGTAGGATGTTTTATGACTGCCTAAATCAGTCTAAAGGTGAAATTTCAAATTTGAATCTTTTGTGCCTTAATACTCATAATTAATATTAGTTTTTTGTATGATAAAAGGAGTGTTACATAGTGAACACTGTAGCAACAGACCCTTGCGAAGCAAGAGTTCTAATGTTGTTAAAAAAATTTTAATTGGAATTGGTTGTCGAGAAGGGTGATGAGTGGATGGTGGGTGGTCGGGATCGTTCATGCTTGGGAAGGATGGAACCTTCACGAGTGCGATCACACCATTTTAGTTAACAATAGTTTAATTATATAATATATATTTCATTGTAATGTTTAAAAAGAACTAGTGATTCCAATCAATAAGCGCCCTTATATCAGGCTTTAACAAGATATAAAGACTTAATAGATAAAAATAATTTCATGTTTTGTAAATAATTGATATTTTTTCGTTATGTATTATTAATTTATTTTATTTATTATTTGACGATACATTATTCGATTCGACAAAGTGATATAATTTGTAAATAAAACGAAAATCATGACAATGTTGAACAATAAATATCACACACTGTGACATATAACTAATTAATTATAACATTGTGATACTATATATACATTCTAAATTGTAACTAATCTAAAAATAGGTTTTAATTTTGACCAACTTTGGGCTTGGGCTTGGGCTTGGGCTTATTCAGATAACAAAAATGTCTACCATGTAGTCAAACTGAGGTTTTGGCTTCCTATTACATTAAGATAAAGAAAGGAAAGGTATTAAAGACATTCGAACAATCGAGCTGCAGATAGTTTTCTGAGTTTTAATGACATTCAGAACAAAGCAAGTAGATCAACATGAATAATTTCATCATAGTAAAATATGATAAATTTAGTAAAATTTCATAAATATTGACAAAGAGACAGATTGTGAAATAAAAGGATACAAGGATTACAACTTCAATTACATTTGTTACAGTATGAAACTTTTTTTAACTCAGGAAAGAAGTTCTCGAATCCAGGAATCTGAAAAAAGAAAAGAACTACAAAAAAAAAAAAAAAAAACTGTTGCTTATATGAAATAGCTAGCTAATGTGCCACTGGCTGCAGAAAGGGTGGAAGCTGTGTGTTTTAATTGCATCCACCGTACCACTGATTACTGCAGCTCCAAGAATAGCTTCCACTGAGGGTTCTACAATCTCCCCCCAAAGCTAATCCCCATGGTTGAGAATCATATGTGAAAAATATGGTACAGTGGTAGATACGTTCATTCCTAGCTTGGAAAAGATCTAACAGGGGAAGGATATTCGGTTTGTGACCGCTTTCGCTCAAAGAGCCATGAACAGTTAAAAACTAAACATTTATTAAGATCCAGGTAAGAAATATTTTTGTAAGCACTCAGCCATGTTGGTTGCTTAACTGCTGAGTATTTGACAACTTGAATTTACATTGTTTTTGGCCATTGTTATTGAATTGAGTGCCTAACAACATTTTGAACTTCGTGGTAAACTGTGCAACTTAATGGCAAGGCATTCTTCAAATATGATTCGGTTACTTTGAGAAATAATAGCCAAATACATGTTAGCTAAATAGTCCTTCTAGAAGAATACATATTCCTTGGAGCATTTGTTGTTAATGTAAATATGTTTTGCTGATGAGAAATATTGTACTTTACAAAGTTTTATTGATGAGAAATATGGCTGTAGCTTGGAGTTCCACGGCTTGTTAGTTCTCAACTAGGGTGAATCCCTAACAGGTGGTCTTCTATCACCTTTTCCACTTGAGGGTTTGTTTAATCTCGGGAATTTTCCTTATTATTTGAGCTAGAACTACTGGTCCTGGATGGAGGGTTTTTTCTTTTGTTAAAGTTTTCACTATAATCGATAAGGTGTTCAATTGCTACCATTGCTGTAGTCACATCTTGTACCCTCTATCATTGCAACTCAGTCCTTGCCCATGGTTTCGCACCTTCAAGGAAATAAAACAGTTTATCTTTTTCAGTCATATCCTTGATATCCAGTATTAAAGTAGAGAAGTTCCTCACGAACTCTCACATTGATCCTGTTTAAGACAACTCTCGCAACTTTCGTTGTGCCATATACTCAATATGCTTAAGAAAAAATTATTTCTTTAATTCCTACTTTAGATAAACCCAAGTGTTGATATGGCACTCACCATTAATGAATTTGGAACACCACCACAACTTTGTGTCCCTAGCAAGTTACATTAAACCATCACCACTTCGTCCTCTTTCGACTCCATGCGCACAACTCGAAATTATTGTTCCATATCAAAAAGGAAGTTCTCAAACTCCTTAGCATCTTGGACCCCTTCGTATTGCTTGGGTTCTGGCACTTTAGCCATTTTCCCTTGATCTTCGAAACTCTCGTTGGCATTACCAGCAGCAATAACCAAAAGATTTACCTGATCTTTCAAATCTTCAATCTCGCCTTGAAGAGTACTTAATATATCCCTAGTCTCATCATTCACGGTATTAATCATCTCGACAGTTCTCGCTGGATTGTCTCAATTTCATCTATTCGTTAGCGCGAAACCATTTGAGCTTTTACTGCGACCACCGTGGCCTTTAGCTCATCAATCCTCTTATGGTCCTCTGGTGCACCTCGCATGGTCACCATTTTCACACTTTAGATTAGCACGTTTGGCCCGTACTCTAACAACTTAATATATCCCTAGTCTCATCATTCACGGTATTAATCATCTCGACAGTTCTCGCTGGATTGTCTCAATTTCATCTATTCGTTAACGCGGAACCATTTGAGCTTTTACTGCGACCACCGTGGCCTTTAGCTCATTAATCCTCTGATGGTCCTCTAGTGCACCTCGCATGGTCACCATTTTCACACTTTAGATCAGCACGTCTGGCCCGTACTCTAACACCAACTATCACGGACTACACTCATTTGTCTAAGTATGTGACAGTCCATGCAACACTCGAGTGGACGCTTCCATGCAAGTTAGCTAATACTCGATTTTATCTGTTTCAACAATAATAATAGCAATAAATCATATTAAGAAAACTCACATCAAAATTAAAAGGCATACCGAATTCTAAATTTGCAGCCACTTAGTCATAAGAAAGAAAAATATTTTATTAATATAAAATTAATTATAAAAGGACTGAGACAAGCCATCGTCGGGCCATAGGGGCAGCTCTAAATGGATCGCTACAAGCATACCTTTACTAGTGAGGTAACCCAACAATCCGTCGACTACTCACCCCCTATAAAAAGTTTACGAGATTTTATAAATATTTTACTAGTAGCCATTATAATACTTGAAATGATGACGTTCATTTCCTAAAGAGTCTTTTCCCATAAAGACTTAACAAGTATTTATAGAGGTGTCACCACGAGACATTACATTGTTTGAAATAGGGATATTTCCCTTAAAGGTACAAAAGACTCAATCTCATAGACTACTATACCCTATTATAGTCCAGTACAAGGTTGGCTCGTGACATCTTATATAATTGTATATGTTAAAGAAAACCAATAAGGTGTATATATATATATATATAAGATTAATTCTATTAATAGTCTAATTCTAATGAAATAATACTACATTGTATTATGTATTATAATTCAACGTCCTTTTTCTAACTTCTTAACTCTAATATAACGTGATCAACTTAAATTAAATCTCTTTTCCTTTTTCATTTTTTTATCAGGAAGGGGTTTTAACCTTGAGCTTGGAATTTCTAACTTTTAGGTTATTAATCATTGACTTAAGTACTATCTTTCTCTTAGTCATATTTATAACTTAATTACCTAATTACAAAAGCCGAAACACCCTCTTTCTTTCTTTCCTTTTCTTTAATTTTTAGTCTCATTTTTCTATAAGATCATCAGTGTTACGTTTTCTTGATGTGAGTAAAGTGTAAAGCTCAAATTGGGAAGCCATTAATTAGGTTTGGTAGTATAGTATACTAGACAAATTGCCATCTTTGTGTACCAATGTGGTTCTAGTTAAACAATGGGCAATGGCTTAATTGGTGGGCCTTGTAGAACATATTTGGGGTTTAGGGTTATTACTCATATAAGCTTTTAATTAGGGTCAATATATAGTTGATTTGATTGGAGTTTAAGATCAAAATATTGACTAAAATTGATGATTCTAATTCATGTTGCTTGAAATTCTTGGAAATAGCGAACATAGATATGATGAAATGATAAATGTAGGGTCAAATTGGTGGAAATTGATTGAAAATCTATTTAATTTAGGGTTTCAATACTATAATTAAGAAAGAGTGGTGCATGGCTGCATTTGGCAAGAGTAGAGCATCATGATCGATGCTGTTGTTTTGCGAACACTGTAACATTGAAGCTTGAGAAGTAAGAGATCAACATCCCTTAAGTAAAATATCCATTAAAATCAATTTGACATAATTTGAAAATATAAAGAAATATCAATAAGTAGACAGTTTTTTATCATAATAATTGGTCTAGGAATTATCAATGTTTTTAGATTACATAAATTTATGACCACATTACATGTCTGAATAGAGTTACTAGACTCATAAAATCCAATGAGCCCATCCTAGCTAAATATTAATTAAATTACTAAAAATGACCCTGCACAACAAAACTTGAATAAATACTTCACATGTGTAAATTACTGTCAAATGGGTAAACATATCAAGCCTTTATGTTAAAGTAATTAGAATGATTTTTTCCTTTTGATTCTTAATTTTCACATGTGTAAATTGCAATTGGAGTACATTTTGCTTTACGTTTATGTTATATACACATAAGTTAAGGAGTAGCGACTTTGGTCTTTATTGAGTTGGAAAACCAACTAATTTCATTGAAGGTTAAAATTTGTAAAACAGAATAGTTACTATTTGTTATTGGGCTTCCTTGGCTTAATGAGGTTTCTTGCTGTAGTGAAATACTTCCCTATATATAATGATAGTATCTTATTCGATAATTTAGCCAAAATTTATAATTTAGGCAGTACTGTTTTGACCAAAAAACAATTATGCACTAACGAAAAGATAAAAAAGGAGAAAAAAAAACCTTTCTTTTTTAACACATATGTTAAGAGAAGAATATTCTAGAACAAATGGAGAGAGAAAGATAAATAAAGCCTCACCATATTTCATAAATATCAAAATGCTTGTAATACCAATAAAAAATTTACTATAACAAGACAAAAACACCCGTATATATTATAAAATACCTAATAACTGATAAAAATATACTTATTGCCATAACCAAAATAAATTTAACAAACTCAACCCAAAATCCCAAACACAATCTTCATGGGGCTTCCTTAGTGCACCAAGTGTCGAACAACCAACCAAATTAAATGTCGAAACCTTAGTGCACCAAGTGTTCAACAACCAACCAAGTTAAATGTCAAAATTATGAAACCCTCTTAAGACTTTCTTTTATATATAGTTATAAATTTCATTTGTCTCTTCTTTGTTCCTCAACAAAAAAAAATAATATATGTATTATGTTCTAATTAGATATTATAATTTAACTAATTATATTGTGTTATAACTCAAAGTATTTCCTTTACACCCTCACTCTAAAATTTCGTAATCAATCCAATCACTATCATCTTAAATTAAATTTTTTATTTCTTTCTTTTTTATTTTTGGTTTGATGAGTTTGAGTTTCCAAAAATTATATATCTGATGCGTGCAGAAGGCTTTGTTGATAATTTAAATGATAACACCTTGGAAGAATAAAGAACAGATTTAGACATTTCTATGTTTTTATTGAAACCATTTGATTCTAGTGATTAGGTGACAAGGACTATAATTGTCTATTTACGACTTTATGGAGTTATCCTTCAGATATGCAGAGAGACATTATAATATATTTCTTAAATGATAAAAAAAAATAAGACTGCTTGAATGTAAAATCTTTTTGGTTCATTCCTTGCTTATGATGTTATATTTTGGATTGTCTCTGAGATAAACAAACTGCTCAATAAAAGGATTAGTAAAAGGAACAATAATAAGAACTTAGAAAAACTTTTCATGAGATATTCTATTCTTATCACACTGTTCCTAAGATCATGACCATATGAGACTGATTTCACTTTAGTTCCTAAGATTATTCATCCTTGCCTCGAACTTATATACTAGATAATAATTATAACTTATGAGCACACATGCTTTACAGTTATACAAAGTTGTAGGAATCAAAACTTATCAGAACGTTAATAATAAATCTAAAATCCAGGCTCTCAGTTCCTATGTCCAGAAGTTAGCATACAGTTCTCAATAATTGGGATCTTAAAACAGAGAATACCTTAAATAATGGAGCAATATGTAGAAGCCATACACTAGCAACCACAGTGCTACGTCTTTTATCATACCTTAATTATAAAGTTCCAGAGGGCTTTTACAAGTGTAAAAGAGAGAGACAAAAGGAAATTGTTTGATATAGTGCAACCCCAAATGCCTTAAATAAACAACATTTGATTAATGGGATGGATTTATATTAGTATATCTAAAAAAGAATTAGTTTACCTCTAGATTTGGTGACAAGTTCAAGCCACTAGCATTGAGGCTGCGCACTCTATGGCCCCTAAGATCCAATCTCTAATAATGCAATGGGGAAACAAAACAACTGTATCTAATAGAAGCTTAACCAAAAGAAATATGACACTTTGGTGAATTGTTATCTAAACAGGCATAAGAGAATATATATATATAATATGTACGCATGTGTGTGTAGGTAAATTTACAAACACAACCAACAAAAATTACGACTTCAATAACAGCATAAATGACTAGCAAATATCAACTTGGGGAAAATGGGTTAATCAGCTCATCTTGCGCATGTGTAAGCTATAGCTTTAATTTAGGTTTGCTCGAGATGTGGGTTTTATTGCCACTGAAGGCAATGAACTTTTGAGTTCTGGTAGAGACCACCTAACTAACTTAGTAGCTAAAGGAGTGGTGGGTTTCTTGCCTGCACTAATATTAGCATTATTTTGTTGTCTTGTACTAGAATGAAATTTGATGATCACAATGAAATAGATATAGTTGATTTGGCAAAACCTGAACTTAATTCAAATCCATTTCTAGTTTCTCTTTTTGGTTAAATTAGTCAATGTCGAGACTTTCAACTTTGTTGCTTCACTAGATTTCCCAAATTTCCTAAACTTTATCACACTTTGTACTGGACTTGCGACAAACTAGTTCCCCAAAATTAAGGGCTCTTCCATTGGATCTTCACCAGGTTATGCTTGTTGGTATATGTCCTTAAGCCAATTATATTGGTTAAGGAATATATATTATAATTTAATGCATACTTAATCCCATAACTATATGTGAAAGAGGCTTTTCTTCATGTTAGTGCAATAATAAAAAGTTATTAAGTATTAATTAGATGAAGCCTATGGAACATAAATGCCTTACAAGAGAATTGTAAAGTTATTATAACTATGAGATCACCATGCATTAAAGCCATGTTCTTAAAATTTTTTCTGGTCATTGTATTGTCAAGACAGGACATTGATAATGCTTAAGGATTGGTACATGTTAAGCCTCTTTACTTGGGAAATAAGTAATCAATCTCATAGATTGAAGTATATGGGATACTTTAGGGTAACGTATAGGTACTTGTTAAAGAACAAGTTCACTGAACATGACCCGCTATAAGAACTCCATTTGGTATTTCACTCAAGCGTCTATGGAATATGTTTTCATGTGATAATCGTGTAACTAGTCCTTGGACTTGAGACACCAAGTCATATTGTATGAAAAATAGTATACTTTGATTTCACTTCTACGGGTTTGAAGGCGACTAAACGCCTAAACATAATGTTTTTGGGTATACCATAAAGCATGTGAAGGTGAATGAGTGGTTAAGAAAGGATTCATCACCCCAAGTGATATTAGGGGATGTATATCACTTGTTCTCAATTCTTGATTAACTAGTATAAAGTCTTTGGCCAAAGCATGATGAATTTGAGCAAAGTTACTTTCCTAAATTCATAAGGTTAGTCATAAATTATGATAACTAATATGAAATGTCATAAGTAGACATTGAGTCATGCTTTATGACATATTCGAGATATTTGATGAGAAGACTGTATTACACAAAAGGGCTTATCACTGAAAGGCTTTTTCAAATTCTTTAATTGACTTTTTAATATTTTGGTGGTTATGATGTATTGCTAGATGCCGCTCATGATCTATAAATATAAATCAATGATCAAATTGAATTTGATTAGGATTTATATTTATTGCGACCATGTTAGAAGCCTAATGAGTCACACACATTAAGTGACATGATTGAGATTAAATAAAAATAATTAATTAAATTTAATTTAATTGAAACAGACCAACATAAAATGAAAAAATCAATCAAGTTCATAAGGACTTAATTGAATAAAAATACAATTGTTGTATTTAAGGTTACAACTTAGTTTAGCTATATGAATATGTTATGTTAGCTAACTAAAACTCTAAGCCTTCAGCCACTTCTTAGCTATTTCATAAAAATATTAAAAAAATAGTTTTCTTCATCTGATAGAAATAAGATTTGACAAAAAATTTTGGTCTTTTTATTTTAGAAACAGAATTTGCTAACTCAAGTAAACTCCTACATTTAAAAAGGTCTTATTTGGTCACTATATGGATTACTGTTAAAGGCTAAACATTTAGGTGGTCAGAGATTTGATAAATCCTAAAGGTGAAAAAGCAAATATTTTGACTACAGCATTTTAAATTGTCTTATTTTCTTTTTAAGTTACTTGCTTCATCACAAGCGTTTTTGGATTTAATTGACTCTTAGTTATGATATCTATGGTAAGGTGTGTAACTTTTAAACTTATGAATGTTCATAATTAATTTAAAAATTACATGAAAAACACAAACATTGATATTGTAGGATTCAACTATTTTCCTAATTAAATGCTAATTTATTTTTCGTTGCGTTATATTATTAATTTCATATTTGAGTACGAGGTCGAATCCCAACAGTGGTATCAGAGCCTTTGTTTGATATTTTTCATGTAATTTGCATGCTTGATTCTTGGTGATAATCAATAGAATTGATTTTTTTGTTGATATATATCGATTTTGAATACTTTCTTTAAATTTTGATTTTTTGTTTTAATTCAAATATGGACAATATGTGTTTAATCCACTAAAACATATTTTAAAAGGTTTAAAATCCTGTTTAAGTGAAAAATTAATGAATGGATTAAAAGGCATGCAAAGCCAATTTAAAGCTAAATAGTTTTGAGGTGTTTTGGAAACTAATGTGTTGTTATTTTTGCTACCGTTGGGCAAGCATTATGAGTAGTTTTTAATTGTTAAAAATTAGTTGTATCAAATTCAATTACTACATGTTTCAGCCATACTTGATTTAGTACGAAAAAGAATCATAAAATCATGTTTTCGAGTTTCAAAACAACAAAGATTCAATGCAAAAAATTTTGGGCAGCTATGATCAGTTTTGGTGGCTTAATTCTCCATAAATTTTGTGTTTAGTTATTAAACACACTTACTCAAAATTTTCAGCAGCTTTTTCATGAGTTTGACTAATGATTTATGGAGTTTTAAGAGTATTTAAATGCTATGTATTTTAATTTTGGACTATTCATAAAGAATAGGAAATTGTTTACTACTTTAAAAGTAATTCTTAAAATTAAAGATAGAATTTTAATTTTTGGTGATTCATAAATAATAGGAATTTGTTTCATAGTTTAAAAGAAATTCTTAAAATTAAGGATAACATTTTAATTTAAAAAATTCATAGGAAATAGTTTCCTACTTTAAAAGAAATTTCTAAAGTTATGTGATAGCATTAAACTTTTCTTAAAATTTTGGTTTGACTAGAAGTTTTCAAAATTTGTTAAGTCACCATTTAGGTAACTTGAATAAGATACAATTTAGGAAACTAATCCATGATCTAAATGTTAGAAATTAAAATATTGTTGTAAAAATGTTTTAGGAAGTTTACCTAAAATAAAGAGTTTTTCAAAATTAAAAGGAGTTTTAATTATGGAAAGAATTAAAATGGAAAGT
Organism: Theobroma cacao; assembly: GCF_053813885.1. NCBI lineage: Eukaryota > Viridiplantae > Streptophyta > Magnoliopsida > Malvales > Malvaceae > Theobroma > Theobroma cacao. Next base: position 662,556 of record NC_142640.1, read on the forward strand.
CTTAAAATGAAAAGTGTTATTTTAATGAATTTCTATTTAAGTAAAAGGAGTAAAAATGTTTACTTTAAGTGTTTTGAAAATGGGAATTCTTAAACACTAAATTAAAATAAAAAAATACAAAATAATTTGAGTTTAGCACTTTAAGTGAATTAATTGATACTTTTCTCAAATAACACACAAAATCACCAAATGCCATTGAGCTTGCATTTATTTCTATACTATTGATTGTGATTATAAAACATGAGAATGAGTATAAACTTAGACCTTAGAAGATTAGGTCATGAATGGTTAAATTTATTTCTCATTATATTTATTTTAAAATAGGATCTGCGCACCCTACATTATCTCTATTTTCTCTAGATTATAAAATTTTTTTTCTCACCTAGCTCCCTTCAAATATAGCTCGAGACTTCTTGATTATAGAATGTAATTAATTAAATCAAAGTGTAAATCTAGGGTTAGATAATAACATTTTTGTAACTTGAAGATAGAGATACAAAGACACCATAGAGATTCAAGGAGATTACAAATAAAGCTTGAAGACTATGTTTAAAAATCCTCTAGGAATTTGACCAACTAACCCTAATAGAACAAATTTATAGTAAATTAAATCTCTTTCTTTTTTTATTTGTTTATTTTGTCCTCTCATTCTTGTATAATTGAATTACTTAACAACAAAATCCATTTTCTAGAACGCCAAAAAACACTTTCTTTCTCACGTGTAGATTTCTTCCCCTTTATTTGATTTTTAAAGTCAGGGCCAATGTACCTGATTCCATGTTGACATAATCATGTGTTTTGTACATGATAATCATGTCCAGGATTCAAAACGTAAGCTTAGCTAATTAGGATGTTGGGTTAGACTACTGAAACATAAACAAATTTTTTATAAATATTTTTTAAATTATCATACATTAAATTAATCGTGTTGTATTCATATTTATTTATTTATTTATTAATACTCTAATATCATAGATGATAAGGTTACGACATGAATTCAAAACTATAAACTCAACCACTTATTTTCTGAATTTATGAAAGAAAATAAAAATTAAATGCGAAACTGATGCTTAACTCCAATGGTTGAAACAATTGGCCACAAAAGAGGGGAAAATGAAAGAGAATTGTAGAAAAATGACATCTTTTAAATCTTAACTATTTTAACTGTAGCAGTTCCAGCTCAGCATATACGCAAAACCATCAATCTTTAAGAAAAGGAAAAACTGCAACCTTATCCAAGTGAGAAGGAACCCAATGGAGCACTGCCAAGTCATCGACAAGTATCAAAGTGTATCCAATTCTGGCTTTCTAAAGCCACAAATTGCTCATGTGGCTCCAAGGGTCTGCTAGGTTTATGTTCTCTTTTAAACCCAAAGTGAAAAGAAAAAATCATCGAAGTGTCAAACTAGAAACAGAGGGAGAGAAACTGCTTTTGATTATCATTTCTTCTGCTTTGAGATTAGCAAATGGCAGCCACTGCAATGACCACTCTCCCTCAGTTCAGTGGGCTAAGACCCAGAATTTCTGCAGCTCCAGTTAGGAGCCTGGTTAGTGATTCTTTCAACTTGGTCTTTCTGGTTTTGTAGGTTTAGTATGAACTTTCAGTTCATAAGTCTTGCTAGTTTAATTGTGTGGAAAACGCAGGCAGCGGTTCAGCCAATGAGGCGCAAGGGGAAGGGAGCTTTGGGTGCTCGCTGTGGTTACATTGGTTCTCCCACAAATTTGGTGAGGATTTCATTGATTGTTTTCAGATCTTTTTAGTTCTTGATTGACTGATATTTGGGGTGTTGGGACAGATAATGGTGACAACAACAAGCCTTATGCTCTTTGCTGGGAGATTTGGGTTGGCTCCCTCAGCAAACAGGAAGGCCACTGCTGGGCTGAAGCTCGAAGCAAGGGACTCCGGGTTGCAGACTGGTGACCCTGCTGGTTTTACTCTCGCAGACACCTTGGCTTGTGGCTCTGTTGGCCACATTATTGGTGTTGGGATTGTTCTAGGCCTTAAGAACATTGGTGCTCTGTAAAAATTTAAAAATAAAATAAAATTTAAGCACTGTTCTTTTTTATTTGAACCAAGCTTCTCGATTTTATTTTACTGATATTTTTTTCATAATTTTACATTACTATCTCCTCACAGCCTCGAGCCACAACAATTTGAACAAGCAATTAAGAATCTCGATGATCATAAGCAAATTCAGCTTGCTTCTTACATGCATTGGTTTCGTGATGGTCATGTTGAAGAAAAAAGAAAATTTAAAAAAAATAAAAGAAAATTGGAAGAGAAAGTAAACATGGGCTTCCAATTAAATCAGCCTACATCTTTTTGGTCTCTTGGGCCAATTGCCCATTAGGCATCGGAGCTTTTGGATCGAGTTTGAGTTTTTTGTTTTTAAATAATTAAATAAAATATAAAATTTAAATTCAAATTAAATACATTAAAAGACTAAATTAAAATTTTAAGAAGTTTAAATATATATATTGAAAAATAGAAATACAGTTTTTGACGTTTAATAAGCAGTGATATAATTATGTATATAAAAAATACTTTTAATTAATTTTTTATATATATTATTGATATCTTTATTGAATATGATTAATTTATTAATTTTATTTTTAAAATTAATTTTACTGAATATTTAAAATAACAAAACTTTTCGAATTCCATCTAAAAAATTTATTTAAATTTTGTCTCAAATTTCAACTATGAAATGTTATAAACTCACATTTTAAACTTAAAAAATACATCCGATAAGTGATGAAAAATCTATATTTATACAATTAATATATGTAAAAGGGAAGGACTTTTACATTAGTTTGAGTTTATCTTGACTCTTATATGTTTTATGGATCTCACGTAAGTAAAAATCTAAAGTCTACTCTTATACCATTTGTCATAAGTCCATATATTAAATTTAAAAAATATATCTAATTGATTATGAAAAGCTTATATTTATATACTTAAAACTCACTTCATCTTAAAATTCATGACACAAAGTACGGACCCTATTATGCAAATATCTCAATCTTAACTCTTAAATAGATAAGAGTTGATACATCTAAATCAATATTTAAGAACAAGTCAATCAATTTGAAAAAAAAATTAAAAGAAAAAATATTTTAAATACTATATTTGGAAATTGAAATTACTAGTAATTTAATTATTTGTTTTAACATATGTTATCTAATTTAACAATTAAAAGACCATAACGGATGAATATGTATTAGTGTATTTTCTCTTTCTGTTCTTAAATGTATGTTTATTTTTAAATTTTATAAAAATTAAGATAAAAATTTTGATTTTGATATGTTTTATATTAAAATTTAAATTTTTTATAATAAAAATAAATAAAATTATTATTTAAAAAATGTATAACAAATTTTATATTTTAAATTTTAATATAATGTAAATTCTTAAAAAATATAAAAATGTAAGAATATCAAGAATTTAAAATACAAAAAACTTCATTTTTTATAATATAAAATATATTAACAATTGAATTATGGAAAAACTTTTTAATAATATAAAATATTAAAAAAACTTTTTAATATAAAAATATTAAAAAATTTTAATATAAAAACTTTTTAATTATGGAAAAACTTTTTAAAAATTTTAAATTTTTTTAATAATATAAATATTAAAAAACTTTTTAATATGAAAAGGTAAATAATTATTTGAAAAGTAAATTTATAATATAAAAATATTAAATATTAAATATCTAAATAGGAAAAAAAACTTTTGAACATTTCAAATAAGAAAATAAATAAATAAAATAGTAAAAGAGTATTTTTTTAAAAAATAATTAAATCTAAAAATGAAAAAAAAAAAAAAAAGGTGTGGTGCTACTAGAAACGAAGGGAAGCCATGACGTGTTACCTAAATACCGGCTGTCTGCAACACCAGCGCCACTGTAACAGCGAAGCGAAGTCGCTAGAGGAAGAAAGCTGAGCTTCGCAACCTTTCCAGAAGCAAAGCCAGTTGCGACAGACTTACCCTAGGGCTTCCCCCCCTTTCAACCAGAGATCTGCCGGAAGAGGAAAAATGAGTGTATGGAACTACGTGGTGACGGCGCACAAGCCTACCAACGTTACTCACTCTTGCGTCGGCAACTTCACCAGCCCTCAAGAGCTCAATCTCATCATTGCGTATGTCTGCTTTCCGGGCCCCCTCTCTTTCTTTTTTCCATTCTGATTATAATTTCTTTGCCCTAATTTTCACTTCTTGAATTTTTTTCCTTATTTGTTTATTTTTCGATAATACAAGAGCTAGGGTTTTAACGTAGCTGTGCAATTTCGGTTTTTATTGATTAATAGCGAGGAATTTGAGTCCAGCAACTTATAATTACTAATTCGATTAAGTATTCTTCTGCTTGCAGGAAATGTACTCGGATTGAAATCCATTTGCTTACTCCTCAAGGATTGCAGGTGTCTAGTTTAATTTCTGGTTGGAGATGAAATAAAATATGAAAATTAGTGGCTTTTCATATTTCTTTTCACTGCACAATTAGAAATGGTTTTTTTTGTCTTTCCTGGTTAGGAAAAAATAAATTTTGAGAATTGCATTTTTCATGTTTCAGCCGATGTTAGATGTGCCAATATATGGAAGAATTGCAACACTTGAACTTTTCCGTCCACACGTGAGTAAATATCTTTGTTATTCTAAATATTCTTTCAGAGTCGAGCCGGATAATATTTAATTTAATATAAGTTGTGCATTTTGTAACAGGGTGAAGCTCAGGATTTTCTATTTATTGCAACAGAGCGATACAAGTTCTGTGTTCTTCAATGGGATGCTGAGACATCCGAGCTTATTACAAGGTTTGAAAAAAGAAAAAAATATATGTTTTACTTATTTATTTTCGTATGGTTCATTTTCTCATCCTTAAACTAGTCAGACTTTATGTGTGCATACTTTATGTTATAGCACTCAGTTTGCCTTGAACAATTAGTTTTGGCATCTAACTCACATCGGTTTCTCTCGTGGGACTATTGTTTTTGTTTGTTTTTATTTCCCTAAATTTAGGTATGATTTTTCTTGGTGGTTCTAATCACAAACAACATCACATCTGTTTATGAAGTTAGACAGAGGTGATCTGTACTGTGTATGAAGCCGTGGGGAATTTATCTCATCTGTCTGCTGTGTGATTCTTGTTAAATTACTATTTTTGTTAAAAAAGAGGAAAAGGTGGAAGACAACAGTGGTCCATCTTCTTTCTTAGATTGTCTATTGTGGTCGTTCTTTTCTCCAAAGTCTTCTTCTGTTGATGCAATTTGGGCGATGATGATGTCTATAAGAATTTGTGGGGTGTGTTTCTGATTTTCTTTGAGCAACATTCTTTGAGCTAAGATCATAGGCTGTTACCTGCAGAGCAATGGGGGATGTTTCAGACCGTATTGGTCGACCCACAGACAATGGACAGGTAATTATTGTTTATTTCAAAGTGATTCTTGTGGTGGGTACAAATGTTTCTCAACAATGCAAAGTTTATTTTTTGTTGCATCCTTCAGCAAAATTCTTTTCATTGACTCCTTCCCCCTTCTTTCCATTTTCTACAGATTGGCATAATAGATCCTGATTGTAGGTTAATTGGACTCCATCTATATGATGGGCTTTTTAAGGTATGCACACTTGGTGTGGCAAATTCCTACTTCAAGTCTATATAATTTGTTGTTTATTATTCTCATTTCTTGAGACAGTTGTACATCATATTTTTTGTGGTTTTCTCAGGTTATTCCTTTTGATAATAAAGGGCAACTCAAAGAAGCATTTAATATAAGGTATTCTTCTTCTTCTTCTTCTGTTTTTCTTTTCTCCAGTCATTCTGATCAATACAAGGTTCTTTTTTAGTAAGTAAAGAGATTGGTTATGATCCTAACCAAGAGTGAATAGTAGATGCTGGATGAACCACAGTTTTGGTAAACCCTAAATTTAATTTTTCTTACATACTGCTTCACTTTTGTTGCAATAAACTGTTTATCATAGATTAAATGCTGCAGTAGCTCAAATTAGTTTTGGGCCATGGCTTGTATTTCAATGAGCATCTGATTGTTTCTTTATATTACCTCTTTCTGTGCTGTCAATAAATCTTTTAACTGATCAAAACAAAGTTATTATGTTCAATTAAGAGCATTAGATATTCATTTAAATTGGTGTCCTTGATTTTATTTCCGTATGACTGCTATTTGTTTTTCAGGCTTGAGGAACTTCAAGTTTTGGACATCAAGTTTCTATATGGTTGCTCAAAGCCTACAATCGTAGTTTTATACCAGGTCCCAATTTTCTTTCTAAATGCATATCTTTATTCTAGATTTGTGCATTATCTCTTTTTTTCTTTCTTTTTTTAACATTTTCCAAGTTTAGGCACAAAACTTCTAAATTTTATTGCCTTGAGCTAAGACTTTTTTAAGTAATCTGAACTTAGTTAAAAATAATAAAAGGAAATAGTAGTAACTGGTGCTTGAATTTTACAATACAGAAGTAATTTGATTGAGTTTTTGCCTGTTATTAAGCTCGAGTCAATAGGATATTGTCATTTTGTTAGCTGTATTTGTTGGTAATGGTCTAGTTCTCTTGCATTTATTTCATGGATTGTATTTTATCATGTAAACAACACAGATACACTGGGATAATTGTTTCTGTTGCCTTTTATTTTGTGCTCTTACATACAGGACAATAAAGATGCACGTCACGTTAAAACATATGAGGTTGCTCTAAAGGAGAAGGACTTTGTCGAGGGACCATGGTCCCAAAACAATCTTGACAATGGAGCTGATTTGCTCATACCTGTACCCCCACCTCTCTGTGGTGTCCTTATTATTGGAGAAGAAACAATTGTCTATTGCAGTGCGAATGCATTCAAAGCAATCCCAATCAGACCTGTAGGTCACCTATGGACTTACTGCTTAATTTTTATAAGTTCTCTAAAGGATCTTCACAGTAATTCCTTGTAGATTTGACATTTCTTGCTGATATTTGATGTGTACTTCTAGTCAATTACAAAAGCCTATGGAAGAGTTGATGCTGATGGCTCTAGGTATTTGCTTGGCGATCATGCTGGCCTTCTTCACCTGCTTGTCATAACCCATGAGAAAGAAAAGTGAGTGAGCTTTCATTCTTCTTTTTAAATGTTTGTTATTGAACAGTAGAAGATATTTTGTGATTGAAAGAACATATCAAAGCTTGGTTTGGTTCTAGACAGGGTGCATTACTGGGGCATTCTTAAGAATATGTTATTCATGTGCATCTTGCAGGGTTACTGGGCTCAAAATCGAACTCTTGGGGGAAACTTCCATTGCATCGACAATATCATATCTTGATAACGCATTTGTCTATATTGGCTCAAGTTATGGAGATTCACAGGTATGGTAGACATGAATATTACTTTTGACTTTTTTGTCCTATAAAGCTATCTCATGATACATTTATTATCTCTGAACTTTTTGAGTTCGATTTTATACTGTTTTCCCAAGCTACATGAATGAAATAACTTATATGTTCTGAGTGTGACCTTAGTTCAATTAAGTGCAAACTACTTTCCAGTTAGTTTATGCTCTATGCGCTATTACCATTACAACATGATTCAATATAATTACCAAAAATAAACTGAGGGGTAAAGAAGGGGTCACAAGTTGATAATTATATGGAGTACTCTACTCTCAAATCAGAAGGGTTGATGTAATTGAAAAAAGTGAGGTTTTTAGGGAGTTATGATACTCATGCTCAACTCCAAACTTTCTCCCCCCTCCCTTATGGAAAACTCCCAAACAAATTAGAAAGAAAAAACCCTTTACTCTCTTTCGATCTACTCTTCTACTCTCCCTCTATCCAAACTCACTGTAAGAGTAATATTCCTCTCAATTGAAGAACACTTTCCAATGCCCCAAGGATGTTTTCTTATGTTGGCCTCTTCTGGACCTGCTTGATACGATACAGATGTGAGTGAAGTGTCATATGTGATCACATACTTGTATGTAAATATTTAATGACTAGGCTGCCTGACCCATGCTTTTCACCTCGTCATCATTATAATGTCATTTGTGATAATGTATTGACATTCTGTTATGGAATCAATGCAGCTGATAAAGTTAAATCTACAACCTGATGCAAAAGGTTCATATGTAGAAGTTTTGGAGAGGTATGTCAATTTGGGGCCTATTGTTGACTTTTGTGTGGTTGACCTTGAGAGGCAAGGGCAGGGTCAAGTTGTAACTTGCTCTGGAGCTTATAAGGATGGTTCCCTTCGCATAGTTCGAAATGGAATAGGAATCAATGAACAGGTCCATCTTGTGTTTTAAGGAATTTCTTTACGCTTAATAAAGTTAACCTTTTTATATTCACATAAGTTACATGTTGTTACTGTTATGCATGTTATAGGCCTCAGTAGAACTTCAAGGTATCAAAGGAATGTGGTCATTGAGATCCTCTACAGATGATCCATTTGACACGTTCCTGGTTGTTAGTTTTATTAGTGAGACGCGTATTTTGGCAATGAATCTTGAGGATGAGTTGGAAGAAACAGAGATTGAGGGATTTAATTCTCAAGTGCAGACATTGTTCTGCCATGATGCTGTTTACAATCAACTTGTACAGGTGAGAGTTTTTGCCATCAAGTTGGCAGCAATCATTGCATGAGCATACAGTAGGTGAAGTTTATTTGTGTAACGTTGCTGTTTTCATTTAAGCCAGTGTTAGCATCTACATACTCTAGCTTTTCTTTTTTGTAGTTTTACTTGCCCTGCGAATAGAGTTTTATTAGATGATCACTAGCTCATATGATTTGCCTGTTGATAGTAAGAGCAAGCAATATGTTTATGACAAAAAAATATTATATGTACTTCATGCCAACTGATGAGCATCATGGCAGGTCACTTCAAGCTCTGTAAGGCTTGTGAGTTCAATATCTAGAGAGCTACGGCATGAATGGAATGCTCCACCTGGGTATTCAGTCAATGTTGCCACTGCTAATGCCACCCAGGTACCTTTTCCTATCCCTTTCTAAAATGTCGAGACTGGCAGTTTTGTTTGTATGTAGGTTTCAAAACATGTTTATACAAACAAATGCCTTTTTCCTATCTTTTTCTAATGATAATAATCTTTCCTATTTCTTTCCAATGATAATTTTGTCCTTTTTTGAGATGGTTTTGCAATGGAAAAGCTTGATGTAAATCTTCTTCTGCCTTTCTACTCTTCACAAATGCCTTTTATATAAGGGACTTCTAGTTAAGTCTTTGCATTGTTTGTATTACAGGTTTTACTCGCAACAGGGGGTGGTCATTTGGTTTATTTGGAAATTGGTGATGGCACATTGACACAAGTAAAACATGTGCAGCTGGAGTATGAAATCTCATGTCTTGACATTAACCCCATCGGTGAGAACTCTAACTACAGTCAGCTGGCTGCAGTTGGAATGTGGACAGATATAAGTGTGAGGATATTTTCACTCCCTGACCTGAATCTCATCACAAAGGAGCAATTGGGAGGAGAGATTATTCCTCGTTCTGTTCTTCTTTGCTCCTTTGAAGGGGTATGAGTTTATTTGATGTTTCTTCAGCTTTAATCTTATCTCACTGATTTATTTAGCTTCTCTTATGATGTGTGTGATATTGCTAAGTGTTTTAATGTTGGCCTAGCTGCAAAGCAATACATTGATTATTCATCTCAAACTTGTATAATAAGAGCACTGCAGTTAAGACCGTGCTGGCCATGTGGAACTATGATATTTGGCATTTGTCTTTCTGTGTTCTTGATTAGTTAACTATGTTGTCATACCTATGTTTAAAAGTCTTTTTGTTCCTTTTGCAGATCTCTTACTTGTTGTGTGCCCTTGGAGATGGTCATCTTCTAAATTTTCAATTGAACATGAGTAGTGGTGAGTTAACAGATAGGAAAAAGGTTTCTCTTGGGACCCAGCCCATAACGCTTCGTACTTTCTCCTCTAAGAATACCACCCATGTATTTGCCGCATCTGATAGGCCAACTGTCATTTATAGTAGTAACAAGAAACTACTCTACAGCAATGTCAATCTGAAGGAAGTCAGTCATATGTGCCCTTTTAACTCTGCTGCTTTTCCAGATAGGTATGCTTCTCCTATTCTTTTTCGTAGATCTGTTTTTTCTAACTTGAAAGGAAAATATTTCTCTCGTTATATTGGTTCATTTGAAGTTCTGTCTATCCTTAGACCAAGTTATTTTTTCCCATAATTCAGAAGGTTTTGCATGCAAAATTAAGCTTTGCTGCGGTGCATATGACAGAGGCTAACAGACTAATATTATTAATCTGAAATTTGGTGCTCAGAAGTGGCTTAATTTACATTGTTTGATCATACTGCATAGTTTCTCTCAGTATTGAGGTAAACTTGTATATGAAACATGTGTGTAGCATTTATTATTCATAATATGTAATACCTTCTGCTTCTGCAATTCTTTGCTATGTAATACTAGCTCCAGTCTGAAGTAACCTATTGAAGGTCAATTTCTGTAGTATTAGTGCTCTAATGACCAGATACTAGCATTGATTGGTTTGGAAGTTTAGTGCTGGCAAATAAGCTTTTTACTATTTAGAGTTCTTTCTTAAAGACATACTTGGGTTAGGAGTACTTATTACTGTCTTTTTTCACCAGCCTTGCCATTGCGAAAGAAGGTGAACTTACTATTGGCACTATTGATGATATCCAGAAGCTTCACATTCGCTCTATCCCACTTGGGGAGCATGCTCGTCGCATCTGCCATCAGGAACAGTCTCGGACCTTTGCAATATGTAGTTTGAAAAACCAGCCTAGTGCTGACGAATCTGAAATGCATTTTATCCGCCTGTTAGATGATCAAACCTTTGAGTTCATTTCGACCTACCCTCTTGATACTTTTGAGTATGGTTGCTCCATACTGAGCTGTTCATTCTCAGATGATCCTAATGTATATTATTGTGTGGGGACTGCATATGTTTTGCCAGAAGAAAATGAGCCGACTAAGGTGTCATTTCATTCTTGTTTTTTACTCTTTTTAGTTTTTGTTTTTAAATCAAAGGCTTTTATATGAAAATTTCTAATTTCAATGTTTAACTTTCTTCACAGGGCCGTATATTGGTTTTCATTGTTGAAGATGGGAAGTTACAGCTTATTGCCGAAAAGGAAACTAAGGGGGCAGTTTACTCTCTAAGTGCTTTCAACGGCAAACTACTGGCTGCTATTAATCAAAAAATCCAGCTGTACAAGTGGATGCTTCGGGAGGATGGCACCCGGGAACTGCAATCTGAATGCGGACATCATGGCCACATACTTGCCCTCTATGTACAAACTCGTGGGGATTTCATTGTTGTTGGTGATCTGATGAAATCAATATCCTTGTTAATCTACAAAGTAATTAGGCTTCCGAAACACTCTGCTAAGCCTTCACTTGCAATCATGCTTATTTTCTGTTTGTGTGCATTTCTTGGCTTCATTGCCAGTGATTTAGATGTCAAACAACTTCTGTTCTTACTAATTGGTGCACAATTTGATTACAGCATGAGGAAGGTGCAATTGAGGAACGAGCCCGTGACTATAATGCTAACTGGATGTCAGCTGTTGAGATTCTTGATGATGACATCTATCTTGGTGCTGAAAACAACTTCAACCTCTTCACAGTTCGGAAGAACAGTGAAGGGGCCACTGATGAGGAACGGGGCCGTCTTGAGGTGGTTGGTGAGTACCACCTTGGGGAATTTGTCAACCGATTCTGTCATGGTTCCCTTGTTATGCGATTGCCAGATTCTGATGTAGGCCAGATTCCAACTGTTATTTTTGGCACCGTTAACGGTGTCATCGGTGTCATTGCTTCACTTCCTCATGAGCAGTATGCCTTTTTGGAGAAGCTCCAATCGAACTTAAGAAAGGTAATAAAGGGTGTTGGAGGGCTGAGCCATGAACAATGGAGATCATTCAACAACGAGAAGAAAACTGTGGAAGCCAAAAACTTTCTGGATGGTGATTTGATCGAATCATTCCTTGATCTGAGCCGTGGTAAGATGGAGGAGATTTCCAAGGCGATGAGTGTTTCAGTGGAGGAGCTTTCCAAGAGAGTTGAGGAACTGACGAGGTTGCACTGATAGGTTGTTGAATTTAATTTTTTATTCTTTGTTTGGCCTTGTTTAGAGACCCTTTTTATTGGCATGCGTAGAAGAAGATTTGCATTTTCTTTGAAAACTGAGATGCATCTGTATTATAATTTTATCATCTCGTTGTTCATATGACATTTCTTTTGCACTTGATGACCACTCCCATAGCTATTGATTTGGCAGTTCTCAAGGAATTCCATCTCTTTGGCTCTGTTCTGAAGTTCTCTACATCCGAAGTCCGATCATCTTTGTATTCCTGTAACTTCATACTTTTTATTTTGTTGTGGAGAGTTTTATCTTGATATTTAGCCTTGCCACGGGATTATTAACCTCTTCTCGAAGAGTTAAATCTTTTTTGTTCGATTTTTAAAACGTTGGACGTAGACTGTTTTGATATCATTTACGTTTATAATTTTTTTTAAGATCTTTTTATCTATTTAATATCTGATGTGAAATTGAAATATTCTATTTACATGTTAAAAAAAAGCGTACCGAAATTCTTTCGCCGTTATTGCAACGAATTTCAAATTGAAAAATGTTAAAAGAGGTTCTTCTATGAAGAAAATGTAAAGAGTTTGATGTCCGGTTTTCGTCTGCCTTGGCACGTTATATTCTCAAGGCACGCATGCACCATTAGAGGTAGTCTCAAAACAGGCTTGCTTGTCCTTCAAATGTTTGAAAACTACTTCCTTCGCAGAAACAGATGCAGTAACAAAGTAGAAGAGAAAGACAACTCGATCACTGCGTACGATCAAAATTATCTCGAATCTGTTTTTTCTTAGTCAGTTTGTCACAGGCAGCATTGCAGAGCGGTTGAAGTATGCTACACCTTCCATCAAACCAACCATAGATAATCGAAAAGGGTGAACACCAACAAGGAAAGTCACAACTGTTAGAGGCTCGTAATAAGAACTCAAAATTTTGCAGTTCCTGAATAAAGTACTGATCATGCATTAGATAACAAAGTAGAAGTTCTGGATCATGCATTTGACTTGGTGATACATGTCTTGGGAGGAATGACTATTACAACATCAACATTGAAAACTCAAAAATGAATGTCCTCAAGCTCCTGCTTCAGGAGACCTGGTTTGTAGCTGCAATTCTTCATCAGCATTTCTCAGGAATTGGTCCCAGCCACTCCCGGGGCTAGTATCCAAGTAATCATATGGAACCGCTGTCTTCAAACCTGGCCGAACAGCACATTGGCTCTCTACAATTCTGAATTCCAAGCAATCTCCTTCTCTCGGTTTTTGCTCCAATTCCTCCCAGGTAAACAGCAGAGGCAGTGTAAATGCACCCCAAGGATTGAAATCCAACACCTTGACACGCTCATCCTTTGTAACATAAACATCAAATGTGTAATCTTCTGATTCAAATTGTAGCCTCACATTGTCATTGAAGAATTCTTTAACCAACATTTCAAGATCATTTTTCTTCTCACAAAGAACAGGATAAAATGTAGTGACCTCCCGCTGTGAAACTCCAACAAGGTGCTGGCCCTGGACAAAGCAACGGAATTCCATTTCTGGTCGTAGAGATGGATACCACTTACGAAGGGCAAGGAAGAAATTTGGGGGTCTTGACATGTTTTTGTCACTGCATGAATCATATGCATGACATAAATCATGGGTTAAGGAGTCAGATGACCGAAGCAAGAGAGCAATCTCGCTGAATGTAGCACAACGGAGAGTCCCAGATGTGCTTATCCATGCAGAGTCCTTTGGTGCACTCCAATTCAACTTAGGAAAGACCGCACCTCCTAAGGTTTCAATCGACTCCTTAATCTTCAACTCAAGTTCGGGGAAAGAAGGGGGCACTGAAGGTTCTGCTTCATCTCCAGATCCTTCTGATACTTGATAGTCTTCTTCCTCTTCAGGATTATGAATCCTATTTGGCAAGGCATCCTCATTTGAGATGGAAACAGGGAGCAGAAATGGTCCAGAATCATCAAGCAGGTACTGGACAAATGATTCAGGAAGCTCGTGAATGAGGGTTCTAATTGACACTGACTTAAATTTTGGGTACCATTCTTGAATCTGACATCGATTTACTTCTTCTTCCTTCATTGCTGCAATGATGCAGTAACTGAAGACTTTTCAACTTTGCTATCTGGTGTCAAAAAGCCAATTCAACATGATCAAATTCAGCATCAATGAATTCATATACCATTTCCCTCGAACAACATTCTCAAACAACAGAAGAAGAGTCACAAATACATGCATACATACATCCATACATAATCAATCGGTAAGAGAGTAATTGATATTAACGAACTAACAAAAAAGAACCATAAAAAGGGTCTATGGAAACACCAAATTTGAGATGAGAAACAACTGAAAATCATAGGAAATTTTACGATTTAAAAAGGAACCCAGACGCAAATCAATGGTACTTGGCACTAACAAATGAATTCTCTCTCTTAGCCATATAATTTTCTCAACCAATATTGTGCTAACCACACTTTGCCTAATCACAATTAATTAAAGAACAAAGAGCTAACCTCCTTTCAGGGTTTTGCAGGCGACGGCAGCAGAAAAGGGTTGCCGGAACGATTGAGAGAGAGTGAAGAGTGCTTGCGGAAGCAGAGGGTGAAAGCAGAATATCCTGAAAAAAGAAAAAGCGACTGGGCTTTAGAATCGAAATAGAGATCCAAAAAGAAAATGATTGGGCCACCTAGTTGCTCAGTAATGACTACTCTTGGGCCATGTATTTGGGTTCAATTCTGGGCCAGATATTCTGATTATACAACATTATGTTGGCTCTGTTCATTTGATTTTAAAATTTTAAAAATCGAATTTAATTGAATTTTAATAAAAAAATAATTAAAATTGATCAAGTTATACTTAAAAAAATCGAAATTGATATATTTTAATCAATTTGATCAGTTTTAATTATTAATAATATCAATATATTTATATAAAATACATTTTAAAAAATGTTGATAATATTTTACTATAAAGTCTAAATACCTTTAATTTAATCGTGTATATATATATATATAATACTATCAATCATTTATTTTTATTATTGGTTCATATTATATATTTTGGACATAAAAAGTTAATCAAAATAATTAAATAAATTATCTCTCTAACTAATTAATATCGAAACCCAAAAAACTATTAAATTAATCGAATGATAATCAATTTATATAGATTAATACTCACATTCACAAATGTATCATTGTCCTTATTTCTTACCCAATCTTTCTTTCTTTCTTTATATTTTTAAAAAGAATTTAGAAGATATATAGGTGGGGTCTTTGTTATCCAAGATTTGATTGACATATCTTATCACAATGGAGAAGATTCATGCTCTTTTACTATTTTTCGTTTTGTCATTAATGGCCCATTATAAAAAGCAATTTTCACTAATGCTGGTTCTATTCATGATCAGTGGTAGAGTCAAAAATTTCATGTTTGGGACAAAAATAATATTTATAAAACAGTTATATTAGAAGTTTAATATTTGTAAGGATCAAAATTATAAAATTTATATATATAAAAAAACATAATACTCAAATAAGTCCTTAAACTATTTAAAAATATTCAAATAAACTTTTATAATTAATAATTAACTACTTACCATTAGTAAAAATGTCAATTATTGTTTTATATCCACATGACATTGATATGATATTGATGTGAATGATGAAAAATATTACATGATTAAATTATCATGTCAAATTAACATATCATGTCATTATCAGTTATGATATATTAACATACCATATCATAATCAATTATGATATTTTAGCATGCTACATCAACGCCATGCAATATAAAATAATAAATGAGATTTTAACTAAGTCAATATTTAGTTATAAGGACTTATTTGACTCAAAATAAAAAGTACAAGAGTTTATTTTGATCAAAATAAAAATGCAATAGCTTAATTGAACACAATAAAAAGTATAAAAGTTTATTTGATTTTTTTATAATTTAAAGGTTTTTTTGTATATTATGTAAAAAAAATTTAAAATTTTAAAATTTTTTGAGGCATGAGAACCCCTATTAGTCCCCTCCCTTTGCCTTTGCTCTAACATGAATCATGTAACAAATATATATATATATATATATATATATGTATATTAAAATTTCTCCAAGTAAATATCTAGTACAATCGGTAGTTGAATTTAACGAGAATTGATTGATTTGTCAATTTTGTATATTTGTTTTATTGTTTTTGTAATACTTTATCTCGTATCAGATATAAATGAAATCATTACGATTTATATTAGAATTTTAAGTCAATTACTATTAATAATTTGAACTTAAATTTTTGACAACTATATGATTTAGACTTGAAAATAATTAAACGAAGTAGTGTTTGAATCTACATCATTTGAATTTTAATACCTTGAAAGGGAAAAACCAATTCCTATCGTGAAGAAAAGGCGAAGCAACCAATGGTTTTGGATCTTGTTTTCATCAATCAAAAATGGGTGACTCGATTGATAACCTTTTTTGGAATGCAAGCATAGCCATAGAAAATTACAATGTGGATAATGGGAAGCCAAAACTTTTCACAGGTTTGGAAATTGATAAAAGCCTTTCTGGTGATAAGACAAGGACAAGTAGCTAGCCAGAATCTTTTGATTCAAGGAACAAGAGTTGCCATCAACATTAGGTCCTACCTTGCTTTTCTCCCTCACTCTGTCTGTATAGTTATCAAAGCAAAATGGACAAAAAAATTGGAGTTAGTCTTGTCTGCCATAATGATCAAAGCAACAGAAAAGATCCTTTTATTATCGCATATCATGTACAATTGTACGAAAATGGTTTTTAACTTTTAATGTAAAATTTTTTTGTTATTTATCTCAAATTAAATAACACTATTCATCTCAAATTTTCTTTAAAAAAAAAATACAATGATTTAATTAAATAGAATAGAAGAATAAAAACTTATTTCAATTTCTTTAAACAAATTTTTAAAGTTTTTCTTTGAATGTTGTATAAATTGCCAATACTAAATATATTATCTTTTAAAATAATAAAATCCAATTGTTTTCGTAATTTCCTCGTAAATCTTGTTGTCTCCATTGATTCAATGATCCACGGTTGCCCATAATTACCTTAATTAAATTGGAAGACAAGTTAGGGACCAAATCAGGCTGTTAATTGTGATTGAATATGACGGATTCCTGCTAGTCAGACCTACAAGTCACACCTAACATTTCATTATTTCTTTAAGTCACATAATCCAATCTTAATCTGGCACCTGCTTTGGGTTCATAGTGTTTTTATTACCAAAGTTGTCTTTAATTGCAGTTTCCTCCCCAATTTTATTTATTTTTTTCAAAGAAGGAAAATGAAAATAGTATACATTATCCAATGGTTATCAGGTCCAACTCATTTGCTAACATTCAATCTTGTTAGGCCGTTTGAACTATTGTTTTTTTCTAATTAAGTTCTTAATTTTATATGATATGCAAATGAGTCCTTAATCTTTGATTTGCACTTAAATAAACTTTTAACTTTAACAAAAAAAATTAATTATTATTAGATATAATACCTAATTGTTTTTTTTTTGGTCAAAATAACATAAGCTATTGACATAATTTACACATTTTTTTGTGTCAATTATCATGTGATTACGTTAATTGTTATGTAATCATATCAGTTTATCACAATAGCATAAAATACCTAGTAGTGTTGAGTTTTACAATGGTTAATTTTTCATTAAGGTAAGGATGTATTTGAATAAAAATCAAAATTTAAAAACTTAAGGTCAAGGGGGGTTAAGATGCAAAAAATAAATTCTTCGGCGGCTATGTATATTTTATCAATTAGATGAGTTCAAAGTCCAAATAAGGAAAAGATTGGTGTCTTGCCTTACCAACCTCTCGTGATTTAGTCAAAGTATTATTCACTTTACTTAGACTGCTAGTCATTACTTTTTTTTTTTCGAATAAAATGCACATAAAATATTTTTGTGGTAAATATTGTTTTTTTAAATAATTTTTAGTTTTCTTGGTAGCCAAGTTGCATATTTTGTTTGGAGTCAACGAAAATGATGTTAAATTTAAAATTTAATCCCTTTTTTAGACTTCACATTCTATTTGAATTTCTAGGTTGAACTGTGTAATGATTATATCGTAAAATAAATTAACAACAATTAAAATAGGGAAAAATTTACTTGAAAAAAGGAAAAAAATTTGGGGTGGACTTGGAAATAAAGGAAATAAATCACCAAAGACAATTGGTCTTTAATTAAATTAGCGTCTAAATATTATTACTTTGAGGTAATTTCATCTACATTTTTGTAATTTTAATTTTTTTATCATGACATTTCGTGATTTTTTTCATATAAAAAATAAAAATCTCGTATTTTTTTTCTCATTATTTATGCTCTTAATTTTGAAATTATGAGGATTTTTGTTGCTATTTATGAGATACTCTAATCAATTTCCTTTCCTAAACTATTGTATTAACATATTAAAAACCTATTTTAATAGCTAAAATTTACAAAATTTTCTCAAAATTGAACATTAATTTTATTATTGTAACTTGAATTGAACCATACATTTTGGACCTTGATGAGAACATGACCAAAGGAAAACAAAATGATGATACGTCCAATGTCTTCAATTGTCCAAAAAAACCTCAAAATTGTGGACTTTCCGCTTCGTAAATTATTGGCTAATAATTACGCAATTATTCCCGTCCCCTGAAATTTATCACTCTCGAACTTCGTAAGCGGTGACGCAGATATTTTCGTCGCCATAAACTCTTTTTTGTTTTTTTTTCCTTAAATATTCAGAAACATATTTGTTTGTAGTACCACCGAGTAACGACGTTGTGTCTTTCGTGTGACAGAGAATTCGATTCTCCTCTCGAATCCAACTGGGAAAATAAAGAAAGAAAAGATAAAAGAAAAGGGTAAGAGCATGAGAATCTGTCGGTAAAACTTGTAAGCCTTTTTGCGGGAACGAAAATGATTTTTTGTTCCCTTTAGAAGTGCCAGACATTGATGCCCTTTCTGTTCTGACTCGCTTTTTGATCCAACAAAACTTGTGTTCTTTATTTTTGAAGCTTTCTTTTAAGTTTTTTTGGCTCAAACCTTGTATTACCGGTAATTTTTTTTACCCTTTTTTTCGTATGGATTTGTTCTATTTTTGATTATTTTTAATGAAATGATTTTGGGTTCTTTTTATTTTCCTTCTTTCGAATTCTTTTTTGTATGTTTTGGCCTCATTTCTTTTTTTTTTTTCCAGCTTTGGGTTTTATCATAAATGCTTTTTTTTTCTAGTTAAAATCCTTTTTTTTATCGATATAAACGAAGAAGAGTTGTTCCTGCTTGTTGTGGGGACGTGTTTTTGTTTGGTTACTGAGAAAACATGGTAAATGAAGAAGACTTTAATATTTGAAGGTCAACCACCATTTTAGTTTAACAAAAAGCAAACGGAAGGAAGAACATACTCTCTCTTTATGCTTTATATATTTTGATTCTCTTTATTTGACGCTAAATTTATTTTAAATTGATCGCAGGCAGAATGATGAGTAATATATAGGAGGCTGGAGGATTATGTGCTTTTAAGTGAAGAGAATTGTGTGAAGAAGCAACAAGGAAATAATGGCTTTTGAGCCATTGGTTTGGTACTGTAGACCAGTGGCCAATGGGGTATGGACAAGGGCAGTGGCTAATGCCTTTGGTGCATACACACCCTGTGCAACTGATTCTCTGGTCATCACCATATCCCATTTGGTATTATTGGGCCTTTGTGTTTATCGGATATGGCTGATCAGGAAAGATTTCAAAGCTCAGCGGTTCAGTCTGAGGTCTAAATATTATAATTATATGCTGGGTTTGTTGGCTGCTTATTCTACTGCTGAGCCTTTGTTCAGATTGATCATGGGGATTTCAGTTTTAAATTTGGAAGGACAGCCTGGTCTTGCTCCATTTGAGGTAGATTTTTCAACCTTATGCTGCCTAATCATTTATATATTTGTTTTTGTTGGCTTTGGTGATATTTTGGTTGAGTCTATATTTTGTTGTACATCACCCTTTGGATGAGCAGTTTGAATTTGATATGAATTAGCTTCAAGTTTAATGTGAAATTGGGTTATATTTTTGTGTAACTGCTTTCATTCCTATTGGAGGGTGGAATAAGATGATAGCCATTGAGCTGCATTTCATGAGCATGGCCACATGCAATCTTTCTTCCCATAAGATAGGGAGGAAATTCCACAAAGTAGGGTGGCAAAGACGCTTTAATCTATTCTGTATAATGTTACTGGAATAAGTTTTAAGTACATTGATGGTAGTTTGTAGCATAGTTTCTTCTACAGCCAGCTGCTCTTTCTCATTATCAGTTTTCTTGGTTGGAGAAGCATTCGATAATTGAACTCTCGTGGTGAATAAAGAAGTTTTCTGTGTCCGAATGCTGCTATATGGCTTAAAGGCAATTGGCATTGCAATGTTCAATGTTCTATATATACATCTGGGAAGAAAAAGGATGTGTGTTGGTCTGAATTGTTCCATTGACTATTTTCAAGAATTTTTCTAGGTTCTAGTGCTATTCTCTGTTCCTGTTGTTCAGGAATATTATTGCCCTCGATGGAAGTATGTTATTTCTAAAGGATTCAGGAGTCTAGGATGGAAACTTTATTGTTAACAATGATTTTATGGATTCCGGGAATTTTTAACCCTTAAGAACATGACCGTCTATTCATGCTAAGTTGAAAAAGTTATCTTCAAGGACTTGATTTTGTCAATTAAAAATGCTTGAGCAGTTTATCTGTCAACCATATTTAATCTAGTACAGTAGGCTAATGCAAATCATATCTGAGGCTTTTTATTTTCATTCGTTGAGCAGATTGTTTCTTTGATTGTGGAAGCTGTCACATGGTGCTCTATTTTGGTCATGATTGGTGTGGAAACTAAAGTTTATATTTGTGAGTTTCGATGGTTTGTCAGATTTGGCCTCATTTATACTTTGATAGGGGATACAGTGATGCTCAATCTCATTCTTTCAGTAAGGGAATTTTACAATAGGTATGTTTCTCTTGGATGCTTAAACTGCCTTTGTTTTGGATTGAGATGGCCTCTTTTCATGTCTTGATTCTCTTCTTCTTCCTTTTCCCTCAACTACTGTGTTGAAATTTGCATATTTTTTCAATAAATACAGTTTGCCTTGATACACTCACGTTTGTATTATACTTGTGCAGCTCTGTCCTGTATCTGTACTTCAGTGAGGTCTTTATGCAGGTGTGCTATCTTACGTTTCTTTTATATCCTCAAAAGGCTATTGTTAGGGACAGTTATGAGTTTGCCTCAAAGGCCTGAGGACAACAATGACATGGCGGGTGATGCAATAATTACATTGCATCAATTATCATTGCTTGTTTCGTGTTATGATTACACTATTAACGATTGGCTGATGTTTTGGTTTAGGCTTTGTTTGGTATATTGTTACTGGTGTATGTTCCTGATTTGGATCCTTATCCCGGTTATACGCCAATGTGGACTGAATTTGTGGATGATGCTGAATATGAAGAACTTCCTGGAGGAGAGCAAATATGTCCTGAGAGGCATGTTAATATCTTTTCCAGTATGTATACCTTTCTGTAATTTATCTTTGATGCCTAGTTTTGAGCCCTGAATGACCATTATATGTTGATTAAGATATAGATCCTTATTCTCAAAAATGAGAAAATTGTAAATTGTATGCTGCCATGGTTGGACTACATATGACAGTTCAGCCAGTATTACATACTCATAATGAGTAATTTTAACTTTTGAAAATGATGACATCACTTGTTTAATTGAAATGGTAGTTCTATGTGCTCATTGCTTTCTAACCATGCAATTATCGTGAAGGAGAAATGGATATAAGGATGATCATTCTAGCGATACTTTACTGTATTTTAATGCTACCTGTTGGTCTCTCTGGAGAATCAACAAATAAATTTTGTACTTGTGATTTGTTAAGAATTCTCTTTTATTCATTTCCCTTTTGCTAGAAATATTTTTTTCCTGGATGAGCCCCTTGATGAAGCAAGGCTATAAAAGACCTATCACGGAGAAGGATGTCTGGAAGTTAGATACTTGGGATCGGACTGAAACACTAAACAACAAGTGTGTGCCGACTTTCTAGTTATTTTGAATACTTGAATATTTAATGTATCACAAGGATGTATAATATCTGTTTCTGACTCTGTAGGTTTCAAAAATGTTGGGCTGAGGAATCACGAAGGCCCAAACCATGGCTTTTAAGAGCGTTGAATAGTAGCCTTGGGGGAAGGTAGTAAAATATAGCTTACTTATGAGTCTTATCAATTTTGGTTGTGTGACTTAAGTTAGCACGTGGCTTTCTTGTTGATAGTATTTCATTAGCTAATTTCAGGAAAAAAAGAAAGCGACAAGTAATTAGATAAATAGCAGTGAAAGTGGTAGTAACATTGTTTCTAGTGGAGATTGACATATTGTCTGAGGAAACTATCAAAATACAAAAGTAGTTAAATTTCTGAGCTATGGTCCTTTTGTATGTATATGGATGAGAATGATATTCATCTATTGAAATAGTTAATACTATATACTGTGTTGTGCAAAGTTTGTATATCTTCATCTTTGTCTAATTCATCCCCTTCTCTGTTTTTAGGTTTTGGTGGGGAGGCTTCTGGAAGGTAACGAATTCATCTTAAATATTGCATTCATTATTTGGAAAATTAATTTGATTCTTAGAGAGGCACAATGTTATAACATCTTTAATGAATTGCAAATTGTTTACCAACCTCTGTTTTCAGAAATGTCTGGATTTATTTATTGTGTTCTGATGCCTTGCATTCATGGAGCTTTTATACTCTAAGCTGTTTTTATAGAGTTATAAATTTTTTGGAGAATTTTGGGTAAGTCCAATGCTTTGTGTGTCTTGAAAGTGTCAGCTTCGATCCTTCCAAGCTTTTTATGCTTGTGACATGAACATCCGAGAGACTTTTCTATTTGCAACGCCTGATCATTTTGTTTCATAGCATCCTCAATTAAAATGTAAGACTGAATGTGAAAGAATCTGTTCAAAGCATCCTTACTTCATGTTTTCCACTATTCGACCATGAGGTCTGGGCCCAATGGTCAGGTACTCCACTGTAAGGCAGGGTAGAGGTCTGCCGGCTGAGTATGAAACACCAATCCTGCCTACCAGGGAGTGTATCCCCTTCAAAGAAATTGCCTAGGAAAAAATGGTCTTGCATTTTTATAATTTTGATGGCTTTGGAGGTTTGTTTTTCTATATTTTAGACATGTCCTTTTTTTAAATCTTCATTTGCTAATGGTATGTGAAGTTTCTCAGTACAATAATGCTAGTGTCCGTTGTGGAATTGCATTACCCTTGATATTTTCTCCGTTAAACCTGCTGCCTTGTTCTTTAAACCTGTAGATTGGCAACGATATTTCTCAATTTGTGGGGCCGCTTATATTGAACCAACTGTTACAGGTTTGCTACTTGTATCTATGCTTTCTTCTGTATTTGTCTGTGATCAAGTTCTTTTTAGTGTATGGAATTATTTAATTTTTCTGAATAACTAAGTTTGTCTCATTTCTTTTTTAGTGAATGAAAGCTCTCCTTAACTTCTGATGTCAAACGTAAAAAAAATCAGTGAATGGAAGTCCTTTGTTTATGTTGCATATACATGTTGTAGAATTACACTTCATGCTTGTAATATCCTCTTATGTCCTTTGCGAATATTCTGATTTTCTCTTCTAAATGGAAGTACTTTTATATTTATATTATTTCCTCAATGCTAATATTATTGCTTGACTCATTTAAGTATGTTAAAAAAAAGAGTAAATTATGATGGAGAGCCCATGTTATTCAGGCACAGAGGTAAAAAGAAACAGCTATCACTAAGAAATCTACGGTTTTCTCTTACTATTGGCCAACTAACACACATTCTAAAGCACACATGTATGGTTGATCCATCTTTTTTCTTTATCACCTAATATTTCCCTGTATTTGTTGAATGAATTGCTGCAGTCAATGCAACAAGGTGATCCAGCTTGGATTGGTTACATCTATGCCTTCTCAATTTTTGTTGGAGTGGTATAAATTTAATCCTTTGCTTACATTGGAGGTTCTAGTTGCTTTCTTAATAAAAATGCACATGGAATTTGATTGGTTGAAACTTGATCCAGGCCCTTGGGGTGTTATTTGAAGCTCAATATTTTCAGAATGTCATGCGAGTTGGTTTTCGGCTGAGATCTACTTTGGTAATCTTGTATTTATCTTGGGAACAATTTATTTCATTCAGATTTGCTTGTCTTTTGGAATATCAACAAGCTTATTTATTTCTTTTTCTTTTATTTTCTTCATCTGTGGGAGAGGTTGTTGAAGACCTGGCTAAGAGAGCCTTTTGTCTCAATATAATGACCTTGCATACTTAGTACTTTTGGATCTTTTATTATCTAGGTTATTTGACTTGGTTTTAGCTTGCTACGGTTGAAATTTGTCTTTTTTGGAAGATTTGTTTGGCAGGCCTAGCTTGGCTTATTTATTTTTAGGCTTGGTTAAATTATCTGCTTCTTGTTCACATTGACGTTGGTTGCTTCTGTTGCCAGAATTTTAATGGCCATTTTGCCATTGGAGATATTTAGCTTGGCCTTGAGAAGCCCCATCATGGTCTTAAGCCATGAATGAATATTAAAGATCATCATTGTTACATCATTCTGAGCTTTCTCTATTTGCAACTTAGCTAAGAAGTTATGGTTTTGGGTCATATGACTTAAATTATTGCGGGGCCCTATCCTGGTTTTAGGCCAACGAATGACTATTAAAGATCATCGTTTTTACATAATTCTGAGCTTTTTCTATTAGCAAATTAGCTAAGAAGTAATGGTTTTGGGTCATATGACTTAAACTATAGCCAGCAGTGTAAATCTTATTTGATACCTTCGAATTGTGTGTCAGTTATTATAGTTGAAGGTTGTTAGCACTGTTGCTATTATTACATTCTGTTTCATAATTCTGAATGTATATTAACTTATTGATTTTTTTTTTTTTGAGAAGAAGTTATTGATTAGTTACCATCATCACTAGTTAAATAGATCACATGACTTGAATTATTGCCACAAGTGTAAATCTTATTGAGGCCTTTGAACTGCATGTTTGGTGTAATTGTAGGTTGTGAGCACCACTAGCTCTCTCTATAATCAACTATCATTTTGTTTGGTAATGCTGGATACATGTTAGACAATGTCTTAGATGACTTGTCTGTATAAGAGCCTTATATTATGGAATTCCGTTCTGTTTGTTGTAGAAAGTTACTAACGTTTTGCTTCTGCATTATATTTTCCTGACTATACTCTTATCTTCTCTAGGTTGCTGCTGTGTTTCGCAAATCTCTTAGGCTTACTCATGAGGGCCGCAAGAAGTTTGCTTCTGGCAAAATAACCAACTTGATGACAACCGATGCTGAAGCACTTCAGGCATGATCTTCCCTTACTACATCTTTATGTGTATTTAAAATTTTTTATGGTGCTAAAACTAGTCTGACTTTCTATGATGTGGGATGGGATTCTGTGCAGTCTATTGTTTCTTCTAAGCATGTACTCTACTAGCTATTAGAATTGCACTATGCCCTTAATCTTTTTGGTTTTCCGTTTCTCCTCTTCTCCTGAATAATGTCCTGAAGCTGGTAGTAGATGTTAAAAGTGGTGTATCTTCTAGGCATGTAGCTACTAGCTATTGACGTTGGATCTTTCTTTTCTAAAAGTTTATAATGAGTTTCCATTTAGAGCCTGGTTGTTGTTGTTTATGGGGAGCAAGAAACGGCAAAACTCTGGTTGTGAAAACAAATCAGTGCATTTTTATTTATTTCCTTTCAGCTCTTTCTGTCTAATGAATTATTCATCCTTGTTCTTTTTGCAGCAAATATGCCAATCACTTCACACTGTGTGGTCAGCTCCCTTTCGAATAATTGTTGCAATGGTACTTCTGTATCAGCAGTTGGGTGTTGCTTCACTTCTTGGTGCATTAATGCTAGTCCTTATGTTCCCTGTGCAAGTACGTGATTTTCTCCCTTACATTTCTCATTTTCTATCTTTAAGATAAATTCTTATTTTTTTAGTGGATGTTGCACTTTTTATTCCTTGAATTGATAGGGTGGTGTTAAACTTATATCGTCCTGCATTTTATTGTCCTTGTTTCTGTCTTCTATCTTACTCTCTTTTGTCCTTTTGCAAACAGACTGTAGTTATAAGCAGAATGCAAAAATTGTCAAAGGAGGGCTTACAGCGTACAGATAAGAGAATAGGCCTTATGAATGAAATATTGGCTGCAATGGACACTGTAAAGTATGATTTATTTCCAGAACAACTCTTTCATTTTCCTTTCAAGGTTTTTTATAGACCTTTTGAGTATAGTACAAGGTTGCTTGGTTACAACTCTGATTATATGCTGGAAATGTCTCAGATGTTATGCTTGGGAGAATAGTTTTCAGTCTAAAGTTCAAAGTGTCCGGAATGATGAGTTGTCATGGTTCCGCAAAGCTTCCCTTCTTGCAGCGGTATTCCTCTGATATATGCATCTAATTCCCTCTGTTGCTTTCTGTTTGTGGAAGTCTTAATTTAACTATGATATATACATGTTAGCTCTTCGTGTTTTTGAAGCATGATGCACTTAGAAGAAAAATGTTAGTCAATTACCATAGTCCACATCTCTGTTGTGTTCAACACCAGGTGGCCAACTTAAAAGTGACATTGTGTACATGCTAATGGTTTCATGCTATTGCTTTTACAAGTTTTATATGACTGTTGCTGTTTGAGACAAATGAGTTGTATTAAATGATTGTTTCTCGAAAAAAAAAAAAAAAGGTGGTAGTATCTGTTACAATGTGTTTTTGTATGATTCTTGCATGCATGGGATGGGTTATCACTTTTTTTTTTTGCAATTGTTTAATAAAATATTTATTAATCAGAAGAAAAACAAATAGAGCAGACTTTTGGGTATTTAAGAGAGAGTTACAGGTGGCAAACTAAATTTTCTTCACTTCTGCTATGTGGGTAGAGTTGTGCATGATGTATGCTTTTCATGGGTCATCAATTTAACTAATTGTGATCTGATTGTAAGTGTTGGTATGGATATAGGTGTTTTGCGTAGGGATCATAGCAGCAGCTCCTTTTCTCTTGTCTGATTTTATCTCTTGTTTTGCAGTGTAATGGCTTTATACTGAACAGCATTCCTGTTGTGGTGACTGTGGTTTCATTTGGCTTGTTTACTTTGCTTGGAGGCGACTTGACACCTGCAAGGGCATTCACATCTCTCTCTCTCTTTGCTGTGCTTCGTTTCCCCTTATTCATGCTTCCCAATATTATTACTCAGGTTATCCTCCTTGCCTCTTTCAACTATCCATGCTATCCATTTAGTGCTGTGGCGTTTTAACTGGCATTTTGGTTGTAGAGAGGACATATGATTGTCTTTCTCCGCACTTTGAATGGCTTATTTTCTGTATCATTCTCTGTTGTGTAAAGGTGGTATACTCTTCTGGTACATAGAAAGGGGGAATGCACCAAAACTAGTGGTGTTGTTTTTCTTGGTTTCTAATGCTGAAGTTTGACAGGTGGTAAATGCAAATGTATCACTAAAACGTCTGGAGGAGCTGTTCTTGACTGAAGAGAGAGTTCTTCTACCAAACCCTCCTCTTGATCCTGAACTACCAGCCATCCAAATAAAAGATGGTTTTTTTGCATGGGATTCAAAGGTCTTGTTTTTATATTATCACCTTAAACCTTCCTTTCAGTCTGTATTTTGCATGAATATGTACAGATTACATGTTTAAGTTAATCTATAATTAATTCTTATTCTGTAAACATAAATTGTTGGTTATTTTAATAATTTGCTTGTTTATTCAAGAACGGCTACATTAAAATCTTAATATGATAATCCCATTAAGCAACATAAATTCATGAACTTTAAAGATGGTTGTTACAGAATAGATCTTTTATCAGTTGATTTCTTTCACTTAGTTGAAATGAAATGTTGGTTCTGTTTGTACTAACCCACTGAGACAAAAGTTCTATACTATGTTGCTTTGTGTCACTATTTTCTTTTCCTTGAAAATTTTTTTAGTTAGATGAAGGTTTTACAGCTTCTTGTTATGTCCTTTGTGACTTTGCAAATATTCAAGTGTGCTCTTTCATTTATTGCTTACCTTATAAAATCTTGTTTTTGTTTCAGGCAGAGAGGCCCACATTGTCTAATATTAATTTGGATATACCAGTTGGAAGCCTGGTTGCAATAGTTGGCAGTACTGGTGAAGGAAAGACCTCGCTTATATCTGCGATGCTTGGGGAGCTTCCTCCAATGTCTGATGCTAGTGTTGTTATCAGAGGAACAGTTGCTTATGTTCCTCAAGTTTCATGGATTTTCAATGCTACTGTAAGTTTTGGCTTGCTTACCTCTGGTATATATTTGTGTTTGTGCATGTTTCTGGGCTATCTCACTTGTTTAGTTATTGGCAATCAGTCATGATACTATCTTGAGGAATTTTATGGAAATAGGCAATATAGGAGCATATGTAATCTCCTCCAAGATGATTTAGATATCTTTTATAGTGATTTTAGATTTACTTAGCTTAACATGATAAAAAGTCTGTACTTTTCAAATTTTAGAAGTTTACTTGCTGTTATGTGAATTATTAATCTTTGGAGTTTATACCTGCAGGTACGTGATAACATATTGTTTGGATCTCCCTTCGAAGCAGCAAGATATGAGAAGGCAATAGACATTACTGCATTGCAGCATGATCTTGAGCTATTGCCTGTAAGTGTTTCACAAAGTTGTAACATGACGGTGTAGTGAAAGGGCAGAAGTCGCTATCTATTCAACAGTTTTGGATCTGATAGTGTGTCTGTCTTTTATGTTAGGGTGGTGATCTTACTGAGATTGGTGAAAGAGGTGTTAATATTAGTGGTGGTCAGAAGCAAAGGGTTTCCATGGCTAGGGCTGTGTATTCCAATTCAGATGTGTACATTTTTGATGACCCATTGAGTGCTCTGGATGCACATGTGGCTCGACAGGTAACTGGTTCACAGTAGCATTTTGTTGGTTCTATTTGCACCTTAGGCCTTACTTTGTACTTCTGTTTTTTCTGAACAGAATTATGTTTATTGCCATGTAAAAAAACCTTGTCTTTATTGATCTTACTTAGGATATTGCCCCAGAGAGATCACAGTGGCAAAATAGAATCCATGTACTTAGTTCATTGATGTTGTTGCATGTTTAATATCCTTGGTCCCTCTTTTTTTCTTGTTAATAACTATATGAAGGTTGTCAAGATCAGGATTCCTAATATCAATATGATGTTCAAATTGTGGGACGGAGTAGGACGAACTATACTAACCTATCAAATTAGGAAAAAAAAAATCATGCATGCCTGCATAAAATCTGATTGTCTATGTATTATAATTGTGAAAATTTTGATTTATATGAGTTACTGTGCATTACATATTTTTATCTAATGTATTTTTTTTTTTAAATTTCATATCGCCTATAGTATTTCTTTTTTTATTAAATATTCCTCACTTATTGCAGACTTTATTTGTTTTCAGAAATTTGATAATGATAGTGTGGTTTTTATTTTGATAGAGCATTGGCCTGATTTCTGCTACCAATTATGTTCAGGTTTTTGATAAATGTGTAAAGGGAGAATTGAGAGGCAAAACAAGAGTTCTTGTCACAAACCAGCTGCACTTCCTTTCACAAGTTGATAGAATTATCCTTGTTCATGAAGGAATGGTAAAAGAGGAAGGAACTTTTGAGGACCTCTCCAATAATGGTGTGCTGTTCCAAAAGCTAATGGAGAATGCAGGAAAGATGGAAGAGTATGAGGAAGAAAAGGAGAACAACCATACAGTTGATCAGCAGGACTTTAAACCTGTTGCTAATGGGGTAGCAAATGACATGCCCAAAAATGCTTCTCAAGCAAAAAAATCAAAAGAAGGCAAATCTGTTCTCATTAAGCAGGAAGAGCGAGAAACTGGAGTGGTTAGTTGGAAAGTTTTAATGAGGTAAAATATGTTGATTTCACTCCTGTTTCAAAATTGCATTGTTTCATGTATGTAATGCTAGTAACATGTCTTTAGCTCCACCAAATTCAATGATAACAAGCTACTCATCTCTACCTAAGTAGACTGATAGATGTAGAAAATAAGAAAGGCATGGTGTTCCTTTCAACCACAACTTTCCCCGTATTCAAGATTATCAATCACTAACTTTTCACCCTTCTTTTATGCTTAGAGGAAAGGTGACAACATATTCTCCTGCTGGTGGCTCTCATCCAAATGCAACCTCTCAATACAACTGAATTAAAAGAGTTATCTCACTGAAATACCATTACTTTCCTGTCTTCTACTAATAGTTTTGGTTCTCTGCTTTTCTGCTTTGTTAGTGAGGATTTACTGAGCACATTTATGGTTTTGTTATGTTAAGTAAATGTGTGAAGGTAATTGGCAAGCCATCCATCTTGTATGACTTGGGAGTGAGGGAGGGATTTTTAACAATCCCTGCTGTGATTTTTGCTGAAACCTTTTTTTCAATTTTTGTTAAAAGAAAAAGAAAAGGCAATGAATGCAGTACCTTTCTCTTCTCTTCCCAGGTACAAGAATGCATTGGGAGGTTTTTGGGTGGTAATGGTGCTCTTTGTGTGTTACGTCCTGACAGAAGTTTTACGAGTTTCAAGTAGCACATGGCTGAGTTCTTGGACAGATCAAAGCACTAAGAAGACACATGGACCTGGTTACTACAATTTGGTCTATTCACTTCTATCAATTGGTCAGGTATGAGCTTGTTCGATGTTAATTGGCTTTAAGTTTCATTACACAAGTTCCTCTTGCTCAGCCTTCAGAAGTTCTCTTTTATTTACATGAGACGAGAAGCTTTATTTTCCTGAAGAGTTAGGAAGTTTTCTTTTCCTATTATTCCAACAAATAATTGTATCTTTATTGTCAGAAAAACTTTCACCACATTTTAGTGAATTGTGTTACTGGTTTCATAGCTCATATTTTTATATATTTTGTTCTTCCCCATGTGGTTTCAGGTCATGGTGACATTGGTAAATTCATATTGGTTAGTCATATCAAGTCTTTATGCTGCCAGAAGGTTGCATGATGCCATGCTTACCTCCATACTTAGAGCTCCAATGGTCTTCTTCCACACCAACCCACTGGGACGAATTATTAATAGATTTGCAAAGGATTTAGGTGACATTGACCGAAATGTTGCTCCATTCGTCAATATGTTTTTGGGACAAGTGTCGCAACTCCTTTCTACTTTTGTCTTGATAGGAATTGTGAGCACTATGTCTTTGTGGGCCATAATGCCACTTCTGGTTTTGTTTTATGCAGCTTATTTGTACTACCAGGTAAATGAACTTTGACCTCATCTTTTATTTATTGATATATTGGTTTTCTTTTCTAATCCTGAAAGCCATAATCTCTTTTCTTGTAGAAAGTGCCTTTCTTTTACCATTTCTGATTCTCTAGCTGTCTCGGTTACTAACACCTAAAATTGAACATATGGAGGTCTCTGCAATTGGATGTTTCTGTATGTTTCTCATGTAACCATTATTTTGTTTGATTTCACAGAGCACAGCACGCGAAGTGAAGCGTTTAGATTCTATAACTAGATCACCTGTATATGCACAATTTGGCGAAGCACTTAATGGTCTGTCAACTATTCGTGCATATAAAGCTTATGATCGCATGGCTGACATAAATGGGAAATCCATGGACAATAATATCAGGTTCACTCACGTTAACATGAGCTCAAATCGCTGGCTTGCAATCCGTTTGGAAACTTTGGGTGGGCTCATGATTTGGTTTACAGCAACCTTTGCTGTCATGCAGAATGGAAGGGCAGAGGACCAGCAGGCATATGCATCTACTATGGGTCTACTTCTTAGTTATGCTTTAAACATTACAAGTTTATTGACCGCTGTACTCAGACTTGCCAGTTTGGCTGAAAATAGTTTAAATGCAGTCGAGCGTGTTGGCACATATATAGAGTTGCCTTCAGAGGCTCCACTTATTATTCAGAGTAACCGTCCCCCTCCTGGATGGCCTTCATCTGGATCTATCAAGTTTGAGGATGTTGTCCTTCGTTACAGACCTGAACTTCCTCCAGTCCTGCATGGGTTGTCTTTTACAATTTCTCCTAGTGACAAGGTGGGGATTGTTGGAAGGACAGGGGCTGGAAAATCAAGCATGTTAAATGCTTTGTTTCGAATTGTAGAGCTGGAAAGAGGAAGGATCTTGATTGATGATTGTGATATTGCAAAGTTTGGACTGATGGACCTTCGTAAAGTACTTGGCATTATACCTCAGTCACCAGTTCTTTTCTCTGGTATGCCCCACCTACAATCTAGATTGTAATGTTGATGATAGCTGTGTTTCTCCCATAATTTGACTTAAAATCTTTCTATCTCTTTTGCTAGTGTTATATGTATGTTCTTTGCCTGAATATCTGTTGACTTATAAAGTGGAGCTAATCTGACGGATGCCATTTTTGTGGACTTGCTTTTATACTTTTTACTAGATTATCCATTAGTTTGTAGGCTCTGCATCCCATGTCACCTTTCTTATTTTGTTGCTATTAAAATATATGATATTAATAATGATTTTGTTTATTTTGTCCAGGAACTGTGAGATTTAATCTCGATCCTTTCAATGAACACAATGATGCTGACCTTTGGGAGGCTTTAGAGAGGGCACACTTGAAAGATGTCATTCGGAGGAATTCTCTTGGTCTGGACGCTGAGGTGTTTATGAAAAAGTTTCTAACAGAAATTTCTTTAACAGTTTGCAGTTGTTGGGAAAATAGAAATGATTAATTGGTGGTTTAATTTGAAATGTTCATAGTTGCTGAAGTCAGCATGGTTCTTGGTTAACAACCATGGAATTCTTATGTTTTGTTCAGGTTTCAGAGGCAGGGGAAAATTTTAGCGTTGGACAAAGGCAATTGCTAAGTCTTGCTCGTGCATTGTTGAGGAGATCAAAGATACTTGTTCTTGATGAAGCAACTGCAGCTGTTGATGTCAGAACTGATGCTCTTATTCAGAAAACTATTCGGGAAGAATTCAAATCTTGTACCATGCTCATCATTGCTCACCGGCTCAATACTATAATTGACTGTGATCGCATTCTTCTGCTTGATTCTGGCAGGGTATATGCACAATTTTAAATCTTGTTTAGCTCACCTTGAAAGACTTCTAAGCTATACAAAGTGTAATTTATTCATCAGTAGTTACTATCTTTTTCCCGTTTGGCTATTGGTTGATGTATTAGTGTTTATTCTCACCCCAGGTTCTGGAATATGATACACCGGAGGAACTATTGTCAAATGAAGAAAGTGCTTTCTCCAAGATGGTTCAAAGTACAGGGGCTGCTAATGCTCAATACTTGCGTAGTTTAGCACTCGGAGGGGAAGGAGAGAACAGGTTGGGCAGAGAAGAGAATAGGCAGTTGGATAAACAGAGGAAATGGCTGGCATCTTCTCGTTGGGCTGCTGCTGCCCAGTTTGCACTTGCTGTTAGCCTCACTTCATCACAGAATGACCTTACGCGCTTGGAAGTTGAAGATGAAAGTAGCATCCTCAAGAAAACAAGGGATGCCGTGATGACTCTTCAGGGAGTTCTGGAAGGGAAGCATGACAAAACAATTGAAGAGTCGCTGGATCAGTACCAGATGTCCAAAGATGGATGGTGGTCGGCACTTTACAAAATGGTTGAAGGTACAAAAGGAAAATGCCGTATATTTGAATTTTTATTATTCTTCTTTACAGGACTCGAATCAACGATTCTGCCTTTCTTATACTGTAATTTTAAGAATTTGTTAGTTTACGTAACAGAGTCAAGATTATGTTTAATCATCATATCTTATATATCTATGTTTTCCTTCTTCCAGGTCTTGCTATGATGAGCAGATTGGCAAGGAACAGGCTTCAACAATCCGATTATGGTTTCGAAGACAGATCCATCGACTGGGATCAAATTGAAATGTAGAGAGCAATCTCTCTCCTCTCTGGTGCAATAGGTCTGATAGCCTTGCTTACGACTGTCCATGACTGGATATTTTTGTAGTATAGTAATCTAGAAAATTGTCCAAAGTTTCCCAGCAAGGATGATAACCATGAATCATTGTAATCTTGCACAAAGTTTTGTTCCCCGTTACTTTTGGGCCCTTCAGAATTAACATGCTTATACTTTTTTTTTATATAAAAAAGATAAGTATAGTTATTTATATAATTTATAAACTTATGGATATGCTAAAGGATCATCACTCACTCTTTAAAAAAATTTTGGTCCATTGCGTCCGATAGAAGATACCGGCCCTATGGTCAGGCCTATCTGAGAAGCCTTAGGGGTCGGATCAGCCGACAGTGGGGTGATCCAATTCTCCCAATTATATTTTGAAAAAATCATTTTCATTTTTTACTAGTGTAATTTTATTGTAAGCACTATAGCTGTAAATAGCCACGTGGCGGACTAATATAAGTGCCGCGTGGCCTGAATGGAAACGCTTATTGGTGTATCACAAACTCACCGACATTCGGTGAACGCTATTTTTAGGCTTGCTAAACATTTGCAGACCAAGAAAGGAAAAATCGTGGCTGCTCAGTTTTAACTATTTTCTGATGAAGCCGAGTTCTATGCATCGGCGCAGGGACAAGGGAAGCGTTTGCTTGAATCAAGAAGACGGCGTTACCTCGCCGGTAGACATACTCGAATCTCGCAAGCCGAAATGCAGGACCGGCGGGAAAATTCATTCAATCGAAGAAGAAAAATGGTAATTCAACCCCGATTGACAGCGTTCACTAAATATTGCACTACGGGTCATCGGAAAACCGTTAGGGTTAAGAGTATCAAAGAGGAGGGGAAAAGAGTTAAATTGGGTAAAGAAAGATTCTCATTTTCTATTCAATTTCTCCTTTCTTTTTCCAAAAAAGGAAACTTTCTTTTACAATTTCGAGTTTTTCATCTTTCTTTTTGGAAAATGTTGATTTGGGTAAAGAAAGACTGAAGAAAGATTCGCAAATACGAAGGGTCTTTTGTTTAATATCCAGCTCTATACAGAATACAGAGAGACGAGTATTAGCACTTAGCAGTGTATTTTTTTTTACGTGTCTTTGTCGTTTTGCAAATTATACAAGCGTGTCACGTAAGCCGTGACGCATGTTTGGCTACATCTATTTTTGGTGTTTTCTGACTCTTGTCTCTTTCTCAACTTCCTTTCTCCTTTTGTATATTGTAATAATAATACAAGGTTCTTACTTATTCTCTGACTCTTTTTCAAACTATATATACATAGTAAGTAACCATGCATTTGGCATATAGCAACACGGTTCTCCCCCAGAATCTTTGGTTTTTTGTATCTTTTGTCCATGTTTCTCTTAAGGTTTACTTCTTACAGCCTATAATCTACAACAACACTGTCCTGTCCGCAGTCGCCGAGGTGGCAATCTGAACTTTTGGTTGCAGAGAGATGAATGACGATTCTGAACTTTTGGATTTCTTGTTGCTTTGAAACGGAACAACTTAAATATTTATTTTACATTGAGTGGGGATGATTGTTGAAACTCGAATCTTTAATCCCATTTTCTTTTTATGAACAGAGTTGGTTCTGAATCATCATAATTTGAAATGGTTTCTTGGTCAGGCCGAGAAGTTGTTTTAGTTGCAAATTACCTTTTTGGTTTTATTACATCTGAATCATGGTTACAAATTGAATTCCTTTTTTTGTATAATTCTCGTTGGGATGCCTACAATTTTTAAATGATTGAAGCATGATTGTGGTTTGTTCTCAATGCAGATTGTACATTGTGTTGAAGGGCAAAGCCTGTGCAGTGTTTTAGTAAGTGCTTAACCAGGCATAAAATTTCCTTTAACATTTCTATCATGAGAAGGGAAGATGAGTTGAGTGAACATCTAATCTGTTTTGTGTCTTGCAGGGCGTGGCTACTGATGGCGATTGAACCCCTGGTTTGGTATTGTCAGCCCCAGGTCAATGAGGCTTGGGCTAAAGAGGTTGATGGCGCTTTTGGTGCATACACACCTTGTGCTATCGACTCTGTGGTGATTTCCATTTCTCACTTGGTTCTTTTGGGCTTGTGCTGTTATCGGATATGGATGATGAAGAAGAATTCAAAAGTCGAGAGGTTTTATTTGAGGTCAAAATGCTATAATTATGTGCTTGGCTTGTTGGCTGGTTATTGTACCATCGAGCCATTACTAAGGTTGTTGATGGATATTTCAATCTTTAATTTGAATGGAGAGACTGGTCTTGCCCCCTATGAGGTGCGTTTCTGTTAAGCTAGTAGGTGGCCCTGTATTTATTCGTGGCTTTAGTGATTTGAACTTTATCTTCAAATACAACTCTTACGCACAAGAACAAGTACTAAAATTTAACTATTACTAGTTTAAAATGAAGTTCTGTATTTTTAGTTAAAATTATGGAGGACTGTTATAGATACTATTATTGCTTTAAAAACAGACCACTGGTTTAGTTATGCTGAATTTGTTTTTCTTATTTCATCCTATTTACTTTATTTGG
This sequence comes from Theobroma cacao, assembly GCF_053813885.1. Classification (NCBI taxonomy): domain Eukaryota; kingdom Viridiplantae; phylum Streptophyta; class Magnoliopsida; order Malvales; family Malvaceae; genus Theobroma; species Theobroma cacao. The sequence continues at coordinate 699,185 of NC_142640.1, forward strand.
TTCCAGGTGATGGTTAGATGTTACATTAGTTCTTGCAATTCCATTTGTTTATCTGCTATGCGCAACACAGAAGTGTGCTTAAACTTGTCTATGCTTTATATTTTACACTCTTGCAGGCAACTTCTTTGATTATTGAGGCTACTGCTTGGTGCTCTGTGCTTATCATGATAGGATTGGAAACAAAAAGTTACATCAAGGAGTTTCGGTGGTATGTGCGTTTTGGAGTTGTTTATGTTCTGGTTGGGGATGCTGTGCTGCTAAATCGTGTTCTCCCGATGAAAGATTTGTACAGTAGGTCAGGTTCCACCCATTCCTCAATTTAGTTTCTTTACCAAAAGCCTTTAAAAAAAAAATCCATAAGCATTTTACCTTTTTTTTTTTTGTTTTGGGTGGGGGGGGGGGGGGGGGGGGGGGGGGGGTTGAGTTATTGCTGATTCTAAGTACTAGGGAATATGAGGAATAAATTGTTATATATGACTTGCAATTCTTTTCTTTTATGCATGTTCTTTTATAAGCCTGATCCCATGAATGTGATTGAATCATTTAGTAAATGTTTGTTCAGAAATCTCTGACCAAAAATAGCTTACTGGTAATGCAATTTATCCTTTTTATTTTTTTTTATTCTCAAATACTGGCATTTATAGAAGATAATGACTCTTTAACTACTTAGATCATAAAGAAATTTGACCATATATTAACTTCTCACAGTGGCAAGTTTATTTGCTCTTGCAGCTATGCACTGTATTTGAGCATCAGCTTGGTTTTCTGCCAGGTTTGTTGTGTATATTTGCCTTTTATCCTACTCTGTCTTTTCAAGTGTTTTTATAAAAGTGGCCTTTACCTGCTTTTTTATTTGCCTTGGTGCCACAACACCTGTTTTAATTTTATGTAGCCACTTGATATCTGGCTAAAGTTGTGTCCATTAGCAAGCTATGATGTATAAACATTAGCATGAAAGTTATAGAGAGGCATAGCTCTCTCTCTCTCTCTCGCGCGCGCGTGCGTTCACTGTTCCCACTATGATTGTCTCTTGAAATATTATCATCACCACTTTTTCCAAATATTCATCACCCTGACCATTTACATGCCTACTTTTAGGTTGACATCAATTAGCTTATTTTAGCCACCTCCTTCCTTTTATGGGTTATAAGTTAGCACTTTCTCACTTACCATACTGGAAAGTCATAGATGGACAAAAGATATAAGCCTGTCTTAAGTAGCATGACTAGTTTTTGTGCAGAATGCTCCTAGATAATTGAGGCCATTATAACTTCTTGGGATTTTGACGTAATTAAGTTGAACTCCTGGTAATGTAATGTTTGCTGGGGCAGTCTTAAATTAAATCCTGTGGGACAGAAAAACCTGGATTCTTTCTTTGACAGAGAATTTTAATGCTTTTATCTTAAAGCAGTTTCATTTATTTGTGCTTATTTTTCTGATGTAGGTTTTATTTGGGATTCTTCTATTTGTTTATGTTCCCAATCTTAATCCCTGTCCTGGATATATTTTGATAAAAAGTGAGTCTCTTGATGATGAAGAATATGAACCACTTCGTGGAGGAGAGCAAATATGTCCCGAGAGGCAAGCCAATATTTTTTCAAGTAAGTACTCTGATACCATTTTTTTCAAGTGGTCAAGATGCCACATGTTAGAAAGTTAAAATGGCTGCAGGTTTGCTAGCTATTTGTAGAAAAGCATCATTTTGATGGAACTATAACTGGATAATGACTTGGCTAGACCGTGAATAAGCGACCAGCATAGTAGCAATATGTGCAAGTTTTGGGATGTTCTACATTTGAAATATTTAATTCTTTGTTAGAAGTCTGGTATCCATAGTGTTCTTTTTCTTTTCAGTTCTTTTCACCTGTGTCCTGTCTGTCCCCCAACCTACTCCTCTCTCCAAGAATGGCCATTTAGCAAGATATGGTCTGTGGGTTGTACTAGGAAAGACAGTTGAGTTTGGTTTGCTGAGTTTAAACCTTCACTATTATGTTACAATATCAGTTTTGGAGTAATCTCTGGCAAGTGATGCTTTACTATAAACTTGTGAGCTTCTAATTGAAAGTTCACTGCAATATGCTATGACAGGAATTGTTTTTGGATGGATTACTCCCCTCATGCGGCAAGGTCATAGAAGACCTATCACTGAAAGGGATGTTTGGAAGTTAGATACATGGGATCAGACTGAAACACTGATTCAGAAGTTAGTATTCTGTTGCTTCCCTTGCATTTGCTTCCACATGATAACATATACAGCTATTCAGTGATAACAATTTTTCCCTTTGCAGGTTCCACAGATGTTGGGTTAAAGAAACTCAAAGACCTAAACCATGGCTTTTGAGAGCATTGAATAGTAGCTTAGGAGGAAGGTTAGTTAGCTATGTGATAATGTTTTTTTCTTCCTTTCCTATATGATTGGTAACAAGAACTTATGCATCCTGAATAGTTTCTCTTCCGAGCATAGATGTCATCTTGTCTTACTTATACTAACTCTCTTGTTTCATAAATGAGTCATGCAGGTTTTGGTTAGGAGGCGTTTTCAAGGTAATGAGCATTGCTCTCATATTTCTTTCATGGAATTTCGCATCCTTATGTATGGAGATGTAGTTTATTGGAAGTGATGTTCCTTCAATATCTACTATCTGAAACTGTAATACTTAAGTTGTGCAATATTCATACTGTTGACGGGCATGTGTCATGACTGTAATAATTTTGAGCTAAAATGCACATAATCTCATTTTCTCAAGAGATTTTTTATTGAGCTTTTTGATTCTTGTTCTTAAATATAAAGTTATACCTAATCTCATGATAAATCTGCTGACCATGCACATTTTGTATAGATAAAGTGTGAAGTTTTCCTTCTAGAAAATGTTATGGAGATTTAACATTTCATGAAGATCTGACTATGTTGTGTAAAGAATCTGAAACAAATTTGTGAATGCAAGCTTATAGCTTCTTATTTGATCATCACAGATTGGAACTGACCTTTGTCAGTTTGTGGGGCCTATGTTATTGAACCATCTCTTACAGGTCAGTGCTTTTTTTCCCCTGGCTAAGGCCTGTGTAAAAGATGACCTTGTTTTTCTTTGTTTGGTTTGCTACAGGAGAGAAATATTAGCTTTTTATTTTATTTTGATAATTTTTTCTACAGATTTACTAACCCTATATTAGTGATGATGGTAGTCAATTTTTTAATTCTATCCCATTTTAGATATAACATGACCCTACTTTGTGCATTCTATCTGTTGTGTTAATTTTGTAACTCTCTTGTTATGGTCTGCAGTCAATGCAACGAGGTGACCCAGCCTGGATTGGTTATATCTATGCCTTCTTAATGTTTCTTGGAGTGGTATGATCCTTATTCTATGTGTTTCCTTATGAGGAGTTATGGTTTAATATAAACCAAAATCTCTCAGTTTAGACACGGTATCTGCTATGGATTATGTTTTTCTTTTCAACTGTTTTTGAATTGGTGGGTGTGTTTCACCCAATGAATGTATTTTAGGGTTTTATTGAAGTTTCTCTCTCATTTCTTCTGTAATTTGATTAGCTCTGTTGATATCCTTGTCTTTATCAATGTGTTTGTTGAGAACTATCGGTTTCTGCAATCCTTATAAATGCCATTTCATGGCCCTAAGTGAAATGTTTGCATGAGCAAAGTAGGTTCTTAGTTTGCTCTTTCAGCAAAAGATAAAACGCTGCTTCCATTAGCTCTTCCTGTGATTGATATAATTTAAAATCAAAGAAATGATTCCTTGTAAAGCTGTTGCTGCAGTTCTGATATTGTGATTTTTTTCAACTCATGTCAGTTATCTGTTGTACTACTCGAGTCTCAGTATATGCAGAATGTCTGGCGAGTTGGTTTTCGTCTACGGTCTACTCTGGTAATATATTTCCTTCATCCTAAAATGCTTACAAACAAGCACATGGAGCTATTTGAGTGTGTTAAACTTAGCCTCCTTTGACTTTCAAGATTTCACAGTTGCTTTCATCGGAGCATATTTTGGTTTTTGAGTTATCTTTTTCAAATTGGTTGGCTAATTTTATTTTACTGTTTCTGTTTTAGGTGGCAGCTATATTTCACAAATCTCTGAGATTGACTCATGAAGCTCGCAAGAATTTCCCATCTGGAAAGATAACAAATATGATCACAACAGATGCTAATGCGCTTCAGGTATGGGTCTTGTTCAATTGCTGTGAAAATGCATATGTTAAGTGATGCTAAATATGTATATTATGCATTCAGAATCAGAGTCCACATGAAGACAAAAGACAGTATATCACAGGAAACTGTTAGTAGATTCCTGATATATTTTAAATTTATGCCTTATGTCATTACTTTAAGAAAGATGATTGATCCTTTGACAGTAATTATGAAGAATGCAGTATTGATGTAATCAATATAACTGGCCAGTTGAAATTTGAGAATTTGAAATATCAAATGAAGTACTATGCCTCTATACCCCTAAATATGGGATATATTGGCCAATTTTGCTTCAAAAACAAATATTTTAGAGTGTGGAATTCTGATGTTTGAGCTAGAGAAGGCTTTTTTTTTTTTTTTAATTGTGTTAAAATTGATGTGTACGTTAAAATCTGATAACTTCTCCTATGGTAAATTGTTTTCTCGGAACTCTGGTACATAACTTGTTGACCTAGTAAGAGGAACATAACCATTGGGGAACATCTAGAATGTTGCAGATTCGGGAACAAAAGCATAACATTTGCATATTAGAGGGTTGACTTAAACTATTATTGATACTACTTTATTTTTTGCAGCAAATATGCCAACAACTTCATGTATTATGGTCAGCTCCATTTCGTATCATTATTTCCATGGTTCTTCTTTATCAGCAACTCGGTGTTGCTTCACTTCTTGGGGCACTAATGCTGGTTCTCATGGTCCCACTGCAGGTAAAAAAGTTTATCCCTCTTTTTATTGAAACTCTTCTTCATTAATCGTTTCTACCAGTTTCACTTTTTTAAGATGTTAGATTTATGTATTTTTGGATAATTAAAAAAGAAAAAGGAAAGTAACATCTTAAAATGTGAAACTTGTGAAACAATTAATGTAGAATCTACTTGATGAAATGTAACAGCTTAGATTTCATTTTCCTATCAAAGAGAGAATTTACTTGAGGAATTGATGCTTGCCATTGTAATTTCTGGCAGCCTACAAATATGTAATGCTGTAGTTTATTCCCCTTTCTCTAGAGTTAACAGACAACTGATCTCCATAATTCATGCAAACTCCTACTAGATCAGAGAGAAAGAAAGAAAGCAAAAGAGCATCAGGAGTGGCAGAGGTAGGAAAACCAAATCATTGGATTAAATCTTGTCTAAAAGAGAAACCTGCCAGTCAAGGCAAGCAACTGTGATGATTTTAAGTTGGGAAATGATTGTCCATGTCGATGATCTTCTAATATCTGCTGTTACCTATTTTTCTTGCCATCCAAGATGAAATTATTTAAACAATATCTCTGATGATTAATCTTGTCTTGTCTGATTTTTCTTTATGTCTTCTGGGGACAGACCATTGTGATTAGCAAAATGCGAAAAATGACTAAGCAAGGACTGCAGTGGACTGACAGGAGAGTCAGCCTTATGAATGAAATTTTAGCTGCTATGGACACCGTGAAGTATGGTTGATTCAGAAAGCACCGTCCATAGATTTCAGTATATTTTCTTGCCATTCGACAGTGACGCTGGCTCTATGCTTGAAAATGTTTCAGATTTTATGCATGGGAGAAGAGCTTTCAGTCTAGAGTTGACAGTATACGGAATGATGAGCTGTCATGGCTTCGGAGAGCTCAATTACTATCTGCTGTATGATATTTGAAATTCTAGTCCTGCTTCCTTTTGTGCGTGTCTTTTATTTGAAAATGCCAAAACACGATATGACATTGCTTGTTGCCATGTGAAATTTTGCTTTCACCAATGTTTGCTCTGGAAAATGTAATTGTGGTGGTCACCAACCATAACATTGGACATGTTATGCTTTCACTATTTTATGCATTTTCTTTTGCAAGGGAAAATGTGATTATGATGGGCTTCATCCATGATATTGGATCCACAAGTTTAAGCCAGTTTATGGGAAAAGGTGGCTTACATTATTGCTACCCTGATTCTGCTCTATGACCAGAGTATCATATACTTGCTTTTGATGTGTGTTTGTACATTTAAGTGTAGAATGAAATGACACAAATCCATGGTCTATCACTGCATTGTAGAGTATGTAGGTTGGTTATGCAAGTTGCATACAACAAAACATGGTTGGATGCTCATTATCGATCTGGCTGATCTGAAATTATGCATGTTGTACCAGCTGTTTAAGCTACTAGCCTTCAAGCTACATGAAGTATGAATGGGTTTTTACCACTCTTTTTTCATTCTTTTTAACAAGTTGCCTTTTCTTGCAGTTCAACAGTTTCATACTGAACAGCATACCCGTTGTCGTGACAGTAGTTTCATTTGGGACATTCACTTTGCTTGGTGGGGGTTTAACACCCGCAAGGGCATTCACATCACTTTCTCTGTTTGCATTGCTTCGAATGCCTCTGAACACACTTCCTAACTTGTTAAGTCAGGTTTAACTTATTTCACCCTTATACCATTATATTTAGCAGAATTCAATTGGCTTGCAGCTTTATGTCTCCCATTGCTAGAATCTTATTGTTGGGAAAACATTTTAGGTACAGTTTGTTTATCCGATATATTGTCTTTGTAGTTTACTGAAAATTTGAGTTTCACACGGTCAATTTGTTCGTACCTTAGTCTTTACACCTGTTTAGTTGTCCAAAGTTATCATAGTGCTTAATTAACCTTTCTCAGTCTGTTGTCTAGACAAGAAAGCTGTTCAGTTACTCATTAACTGAAGAGCTTATTGATAAAATTAAGGAATTTATGGTGATGAAAAGAGAATAACCTTAAAAGATGTAAAATCTATTTAAATTTTTTGTTGATCATTATCTGCAATGTAATGTAGTTGGGACAATTTCGAGGTTCACTAATCATTAAGTTTCTTTACTTTAGCAGTATTGCTAAAAAATTCAAATAACTTTTATTGTCTTCTCGACAGTCTAATGCCCTGGTTTTTCAGGTTGTAAATGCAAATATATCTTTGCAACGTCTTGAGGAGCTTTTCTTAGCAGAAGAGAGAGTTCTAGTGCCAAACCCACCCCTTCAGCCAGGGCTTCCAGCCATCTCAATTAAGGACGGAAACTTTTCATGGGATTCAAAGGTCAATCTATAGTTTTATTCGGTTTTTTCTTAAATTATGAGTCAATTACTTTGAGAAAATGGGACTTTTGCATTTGATTTTGCTTATTAAGGGTTTACTAATGATCAGTCAATACATTGAGTTTGCATCATGCTTTGCAAGAGATTGGAAAGGCAGAGTTGTTAGGTATTGATTTCTTCCTCAAGGCATCTGGCTGGAGCATTATAGCTTTGGATGTAATAAGGGTTAAGGGAAGGAATATCAGAAATGCTGCAAGTATCCTTGATGTAAACATTACTTTGCCCCCATATTAATAAATTTATACTAACCTAATAAATTGGGTGCTATTTTAGAGGGCTTCCATCATTTTAGGTCTTTAAAAAAAATAACCATCACAGAAGCAGATTAATGATGGATGTAACTAGATTTCTTTTGGTTCACACAAGAGGATGCTTCTTTAATGTCATCATGGAGCACATGTCACGGGGGTTTTCTCTTGACCTGTGCGGGCTAGCCTTTGCCTTGCTTAAGGTCGGTTAGAAAGGCTAGCAGCCTTCTCAAGTTAGAAGTTAGGATCGATTTTGGCAAGCACAAGAGAGTTGAGAGAACAAAGAGAGAGCTTTTATTGATAGAAATTCCAATACAAGAGTCATTAGTCCCAAATGAGGGGGCTCAAGGGGTTTATATAGCCTAGGAACCCTTGGAGCCGTTACAAGGCAGTTCCCAACGGCTAGGGGCTGTTTTGAACTCTGCTGGGCCCCTCTGACGCACCTCTGGCACTGTTGCCAACGGCAGGCAACGGCTGCCCCGCAGGCCTCAGGCTGGACAGTGTTTCCCGCGCTTCTGGCAGACTGCCTGGGCAGTTCGCGCCCACCCGCTGCGCGTCAGTCTGCCAGCTCTGCTGGGTGCCATTTTCCTGCGCGCCTGCGCACCCCCGTCTGCGTACTGGCCCGCGCACACTGCCTGTCTAATAGCTGGCCTGCGCGCTCATCCGCCCATGGGTGCCAATGTCTCAAGTCCCTTGGCGCCAAATTGGGGTTGCAGCCCTCATTGCTCGCCCATCTTCGAGCTGGCTCACCCACTCCCGAGCCTCAAGCCCTTGCCATCGGGCTGTCCTGCCCTCCTCCAAAAAAGGGGCGTGACACAAACACTTGTTTATCTTCATTACAAATTATTTACTTACCAAATCAACCACATAAGCGGCATATTTACAAACATGTAACTCTTTGGTTGGTGCTTATGATAAGATTGGCTAACACATATACTAAGCAGAAGCCTAATGACCGACCATGCACTATTCCCAGCTTTGTAATAAGGAAGTTCTCACGTACTGTATTATCATAAACATCGTTGATATTCCAATGTGCTTCTTTCCTGGATGAAGACAATTTTGAAATTTTATTTTTCCAGGCAGAAAAGCCCACTTTAGCAAATATCAATTTAGATGTGCCAGTTGGCAGCTTAGTTGCAATTGTTGGTGGAACTGGAGAAGGAAAAACATCACTTATATCAGCAATGCTAGGGGAGCTTCCTTGTGATGCAAATTCAAGTGTTGTCATAAGAGGGACTGTTGCTTATGTTCCACAAGTTTCATGGATTTTTAATGCTACTGTAAGATGCAGGTTGCTTTTGTTGTTTGCTTTCATTTCAAATATCTACCACTTCCAGTATTTATTGAATATTAAAGTTTCCTACTACCATGCGTGCATCTGACCGTCAAAATTTATTTTCACAGGTTCGTAATAACATATTGTTTGGGTCTAGCTTTCAACCAGAACGATATTGGAAGACCATTGATGTGACAGCTTTATGGCATGATCTCGACATACTTCCTGTTAAGTGGATTTAATACATCTCTCTTTGTAATTTCTTTATTGTGAAATGTCTCCATTACTAATTAACTAATCTGATATTGCCCTTCAGGATCATGATCTCACTGAGATCGGTGAAAGAGGGGTAAATATTAGTGGTGGGCAGAAGCAGAGAGTTTCCATGGCTAGAGCTGTCTACTCCGATTCGGATGTGTACATATTTGATGACCCTTTAAGTGCCCTTGATGCACATGTTGCACAACAGGTAATCTGTTTACTCTGATCAACATTCGCAAATTTTGTCACATTCTACACTGCTTGTAGTACATTTCATATTATGTAGACGGGAAAGAGGCTTTATCAAACTGACATGAACTTATTACGTGTATACGAAATGAGAAAATTAGGTTTTGAGGCTAAATTTTAGGGTTAATTGAGGTCAAAATGAAGGGAAATTGTCAGAGCAGCTGTATAAGATCTGGTATAGGTTTAAACTTGAGGTGAAGAAATGAGAGTCCCAATGTGAAACATAAAAGCAACAGTGCTGAAAAGTTCTATGATGATATTTTGTTTTCGTAGTGTAAAGATCACACCAATATATAGATTCATAACACTCCAATAAGAAACTACTGAGCTAGTACTTAGTGTCCAGCAAGGACGAGGAGTGCTTAGGCTCTAGTAAAAACTTTGTTTAAAATAGCTCCAAAACCATAAACAAATCATAACATCAGGAAACCCAAAAGAAACAAGGACCATAATCACAAATATTCTTGGAATTGAATCTTGGCTTCTCTTCACATCTTTTCTATCTCCATCATGACCAGTGTTGTTGAAGGATGGTTTTTTTTTCCTCAGCTTGTCTGAAATATTCTTTGGAAATAAAATGTACCGTCTCTTCTTTCTTAAGAGAAAGGATTTTCAGTTCCTATCTGGATTTATTTTCAACTTTTTGGGAATAATCATTCATCTTCTCCGATCTCTAAAAATGAGTTCTTGAGGTTATGCCATATTGGTCTAATCTGAAGTGATTTGCAGGTTTTCAACAGGTGTATCAAGGAAGAGTTGCTAGGGAAAACTAGAATACTTGTCACAAACCAGCTACATTTTCTTCCACATGTAGACCGGATCCTTCTTGTCTCAGATGGTGTAATTAAGGAAGAGGGTACCTTCGAGGAAATCTCCAAAAACGGAAGGCTATTTCAGAAACTGATGGAAAATGCTGGCAAAATGGAGAAACAAGGAGAAGGAAAGGAAGATGGAAAAAACTCTGACCTGGAAGACTTAAACGCAACTTCAAATGAGATGGTTGAGATAGATGAGCTGCTAAAAAATGCAAATCCTGCAAAAAAGAGAAAAGGAAGGAAAGCTGTACTTGTAAAGCAAGAAGAAAAGGAAACAGGTGTTGTCAGCTGGAATGTTTTGATGAGGTAATTTGTGATAACACTCTAGACTTTACAACTAAACCTATCAAACTAATGCTTTTCAAAATAACTTTGATTTTAGTAATTGTTTTTGTTGAAGACATAAACTCAGCTGGGAAAATTATATTCTTCTTGGTCAGCTTCTTTTGGTTAATGATGTCTGTCTCTCTATAGCACTCCAACATGGAACAAGAATTTCTGTGAAGAGTTGGAAATTTTAGTGGTGATAGAATTTGTATATAAAAGTTGGGGCCCTTTTCTGTCAAGTTAAACTGTTGGGTAAATGGTCACTCAACTTACATTGTACCAGAGTAGAGGTCTTGTGTTTGCATCCAAGAACCTTACCTACTTTTCACTGATTATTTACCCAATCTTTTACTCATTGGACTTTATGGAATTGCTCTTTAACCCTTATTTAGCTCTCACTTTTTTCTACATATTAATTCACATGTAGAGCCCATTAATAATTAATTAATTTACTTGTAGACCCTAAACCAAATGCATATTATATCAATTCAGCTTGTGATGGGCATAGAACTGATTTTCTTTTATTGTTTCTATTTTCAGGTATAAGGATGCTCTAGGAGGCCTATGGGTGGTTATGATACTCTTTACATTCTACTTTTCAACTGAAGTTCTTAGAATTTCAAGTAGCACTTGGTTACGCTTTTGGACAGATCAAAGTACTTCAAAGAGTTATAAGCCTGAATACTACATTCTCATTTATGCTGTTCTAGGATTTAGTCAGGTACGTTTGTGTCTGCAGCTAACAAATGGTCTGCATTGATAATCATTTACACTCATGGCTTGTTCTGGATTGAAAGCTTATAATCATGGCTTACTTTTCAATATGATTTTTCAGTTATTCAAAGAACATTAAGTTCTTTTTTAAAATGAATAGTAGTTTAGAATGATACATGTTTTATGTACTCAGAAAATGCAATGAATGCAGGGTTAGTGAGAAGAAATTCCTTGAAGTACAAAAACATAAACTTTATAGCATAACATGTTAGGCAGTTTATCAGTGTGTGTGTGCGCCTGCCGCGACTGTAAATTTAATTCCTAATCTAATCTGGCACAAACTTTTTATCTTCTACTTTGGTGCTTATTATAATGAGTTGTTTATCATTTTAATGGATTCAGGTAACAGTGACACTGACAAACTCTTTTTGGTTGATCACTTCAAGTCTTCGTGCAGCCAGAACATTACATGATATGATGCTAAATTCCATCCTAAGAGCTCCAATGTTGTTTTTCCAGACCAATCCAATTGGGCGAGTAATTAATAGGTTTTCAAGAGATCTAGGTGATATAGATCGTAATGTTGCCAATTTTATGAATATGTTTATGAATCAGGTGTGGCAGCTTCTTTCGACTTTTGCACTGATAGGATTAGTGAACACATTTTCATTGTGGGCCATAATGCCACTTCTCATCTTGTTTTATGCAGCCTATCTATATTATCAGGTATGCCCCATAATTGTCAGTCAGTTCCCCACCTGTTTAAAAGCCTTTGATTTTCATGTTTCCTTACCTGTGAGATTACTGAAGGGTACCTGTGTGCCACATGTATTTGTTTTAATGAAATTTCATAATGCATTAATCATAATAGGGAACCGTCGTTCACCTTTTACAAGGATTTTGCAAGGCCATGCCCCTTACATAAGTTAATAGGGGTATACCAGCACAAAATCTCCCACAATGCCCTTAGGCCATCTCAGAAGTTTCATAACATGCTGTGCCACAATGCCCTTACTGAAGGGTACCTGTGTGCCATATGTATTTTAACAAAACAAATTTCGCTGTTAATTATCAGATGATGCTGAGACTTCTTTCCAGCATCATAGGATGCACTCATTTGGTGGAATGGCATTTTATTTTCCTAGTTCACTGTTTAATATAAGCAAGTGTTCTACCTAGTGGCATGTACATCTGAATATTCTTTGGTGATTATTGTCTCTCATATAACACATCTTTGCTCTGAACAAGTCTCAATGTTCATTTGCTATTGCAGAGCACATCTCGTGAAGTGAAACGCTTAGACTCCATTACCAGATCACCAGTGTATGCACAATTTGGAGAAGCCTTAAATGGTTTGTCATCCATTCGTGCGTACAAAGCTTATGATCGGGTGGCCAATATTAATGGGAAGTCAATGGATAATAATATCAAATTCACCCTTGCAAATAGCAGTTCAAATCGCTGGCTCACAATAAGGTTAGAAGCATTAGGAGGTCTCATGATTTGGTTGACAGCAACCTTTGCAGTTCTGCAGAATGGAAGAGCAGAAGACCAGGCAGCATTTGCGTCAGCAATGGGTCTACTTCTCAGTTATACTTTAAATATCACTAGTCTATTGAGTGGTGTTTTAAGACAAGCAAGCCGTGCTGAGAACAGCTTAAATGCTGTTGAACGTGTGGGAACATATATCAATTTGCCTGCAGAGGCTCCAGATGTAATAGAGAGCCACTGTCCTCCCGCTGGTTGGCCTTCATCTGGGTCAATTCAATTTGAGGATGTTGTCCTACGGTACAGGCCCGAACTTCCGCCAGTCTTGTGTGGATTGTCCTTCTCTACTTCTCCAAGTGAGAAGCTAGGGATAGTTGGAAGAACTGGTGCTGGGAAATCCAGCATGCTGAATGCATTATTCCGGATTGTAGAACTGGAAAAAGGAAGAATCTTGATTGATGGTTGTGATCTTGCTACATTTGGACTGACAGATTTGCGAAAGGTTCTTAGCATTATACCACAATCACCTGTTCTTTTTTCAGGTACTAACTTTGACTTTTGAGTACACTCTGTCAAGTGCTCGGATTTATTTTTTAGTATACTTGGTCAACCCTATAATTCCTGTTCATCAGGTTTGCAGAAATATTTTTCCATGATCAATGCATTGTCACTTTTCTGTGTTGAAATTATTAGAGACTGTTACTGTATGGTTTTATGACTTGTGGCATTTTACAATCAACTAGATTGGTGTAGGAAGAGTGAAATACCACGTGAATTCTTGGTAGTATTCTTAGACCCGGAAACTGTAATCAATGCAATTTCTTGGCTGTGAGGATGAAGATACTCACTGTTAGCTACCGCAGAGCGGAGAAATGAGGGAAGAAGAAAACTAATAAGCCTTTCTTTTATGTAAATAAAAATATGTGATGAACATGAATTATAACAGAACTAACATTAGGCTTGATTAATGCATTTTTTTTTTTTTTTGTGTTGCCCCCAGGACTATTTTACAATTAATATAGGGTATTGAACTGGATGAATCCTAGATAAAGTAAATAATGGAGGATTTGGAGACAAAAGATGGTTAACTCTTGGATTTTTTCAGCAAGGTTTCCTCTGTTGTGACCGCAAATCATATTCCCCAATGTGACAATCAACCTAAGAATTAAATGTCTGTTGTGCTCACTCCTTGTAACCTTGTCAATCTATCTATTTGGTTACCTGTTAATTTTTAACTTTGCTGTACCATTTTTAGACACAGTTATGTTTTGCTCAAACTACAATATATCTTTAAGTAGGAAGAAACATTCAAGAGTGAAAAGTTAATCCATTTCTCTTTCTCCACAATATTTTCTAATACACTATTTAAAGTGTCTCATTTTTATGGTCATTTTTAATTTATCCAGGAACTGTGCGATTAAACCTTGATCCATTCAATGAGCACAATGATGCTGACCTTTGGGAGGCTTTAGAAAGAGCGCATCTGAAGGATTTCATTAGGAGGAATTCTTTTGGTCTGGACGCTGAGGTATAGGGCTATGCTCATGGAAGAATTTTTTTTCCGATTAAATTTAATTGGACAAGAACTATATTTCATAATTGTACTTGCCCTGAACTCAATTTTCTGGTAATGGCTTGCAAAGGCACTTGGGTTGATTGGCTACCTAATTTCAGTAAAGATGCCAATAATCTGCTGACATGTGTCGGTCTCCTTCCGACTTATTAAACAAATTGAAAATGTATTCTGGAATTCAACATGGTTTTTAGTTTTATGTTGAAAGTAAAAGATTTTCAGAGTTTTGTGGTCAAACTAATCTGAATTAACTTCAATTGTTGCATAAACTACAACTAGGTTTTGCTAGAGATATAACATTGGCATGCATTAAGATTGATGGTATTGAAGATGGAAGTTAAGTAAAATCAAGTGTTTCTGTAAACAGTCCCTTGAACTCTATGTCTTAAGCTTTCCATGGTGTCTAAAGTAAAATTAGGAATATGTATAACCATCTTTGATTGAACAAATTTTTTTTTTTTGGTATATATTGCTTAAAACAAGAGAAAGCGAAGTATTGATGAAATGATTCTGCTTCAAATGTGTTAAGGTTTTGGAGGGTGGGGAGAATTTCAGTGTTGGGCAGAGACAATTATTATGTCTTGCTCGAGCATTGCTGCGAAGGTCAAAGATTCTTGTTCTTGATGAAGCAACTGCAGCGGTGGATGTTAAGACTGATGCTTTTATCCAGAAAACCATTCGTGAAGAATTCAAATCATGTACGATGCTCATTATTGCCCATAGACTAAATACAATCATTGACTGTGACCGGATTCTTGTGCTTGATGCTGGCCAGGTGTGCCTTCTTATTATTATTCTTGGGTATTTCTGGTTTATTTATCTGTCTGCAATTTTTCACCCCATTCAATAGACATCTGTAGCTATATGATATCCATAAGGGATGATTGACTCCATTCCAGGAATGACTTGGAAAATATTTATACATGAGGACTTTCTCTATGCTTGTTTAGCTCTTCTTTCGATTGGGAAAAAATAAAGAAGATGCTTATTAGTTGTGACTAGATAACTTCCAATGTTGCTCTTTCAGGTTTCTGAACATGATACTCCAGTGGAACTGCTAACTAATGAAGAAAGCACATTCTCTAAAATGGTTCAAAGTACAGGGCCTGCAAATGCTGAATACTTACGTAGCTTAGTTCTTGGAGGAGAGGAGAATAGGTTGAGCAAAGAACATGGCACGCGGTTAGATGGTCGGATGAGATGGCAAATTTCATCCCGCTGGGCTGCTGCTGCACAGTTTGCCCTAGCTGTTAGCCTCACTTCTTCACAGAATGACCTTCAAAGGTTTGATGTTGGAGATACGAGCAATATCCTCAAGAAAACTGAAGATGCAGTCATAACACTGCAGGGTGTTATGGAGGGAAAGCATGATGAAGTTATAAATGATATGCTCCAGCAACACCAAGTACCCAGAGATAGATGGTGGTCAGCTCTTTACAGAATAATTGAAGGTACACATATAATATCTCTCCATACATGTAAACTCCACTCAAGAAATCCACACATAATGCACACCAACACAAGCATGTGTGTCATGCTAGTCCATACCTTCTTAATGAGGTCCTTGTCAGTGATGATGATTAATTTACTTGAATATCAGATGACCATAGGGAATAAAAAGGCACATAACATTCAGAACATAAAGAAGCAAACAAGACTTTTAGCATTACAGAATTCTATAATGGTAGTCAAAACCCCTGACAACTGATAGAGAACCAAACCCCCACCTCCCCAGTTTAAGAGAAAATTAGAACATACAAGGAGGCGAAACCCCTGAGTGACAACTGATAGAGATCCCCTCCCTCAATTTAGTGTCAATCAGGAGAGCTAAGAACATTGGGCAAAGCTCCATGGTTTTTTTTTTTTAAAGTTAAATATTATTATTCACTCAGAGGAAACGAATGGTTCGCCTCTGGAAGGAGTACAAACAATTCAGACTGGTCACTCCCTAAAGCAAAACTCCATGGTTGACGTTGCAATGAGTCAAGAGATGATCAAAATGGGGTGTTCCTTGTGATTTACAAGTTTTATTCATTGTTGTCCTAGTAAATATTGTACGTTAAAAGGGAATAGTATGACACCTACTGTCTCCTGAGGAAGAATGGCTCCCTCAACTACAAAAATGTGAAACAACGAGCTAGTTCACCGAAAGAATTTGACTGCTTTGTCTTAATGCATGGAACAATTTAAGATCATTTCTGGCACAGGCAATAGCAATCATAGCATAAATATTTGTATCTCTGCTATAATGAATCCCCATGCATTAACACTGAAGAATAAAGTTTCTTGTTATCTACTCTTTGTGATCGATGATTGATCCTGTGTTTCAGGTCTTGCTACATTGAGCAGGCTAGCTCAACATAATAGGCTTCAACAATTAGAGTTTGACTTTGAAGACAGATCCCTGGATTGGGATGATACATAAACAGATAAGGGAAACATTCGAGGTAAATATTTGTAATTGAAGATTGGAGTGGACAGCTGCATCCTGATGTGCCTGATATTAAAATGTCAATTTTCTAATTGATCTGATATTCTTATACCTGTAACTGGTCTCAAACAGAAAGCTATCATCATCAATTTTTAACAAAATTTTTATTTTTGGTTTAGTTTCCAGTATGTGGTGGAAAGGGACTCAATGCCCGTGCCAATTTTAGCTTGAAATCAGTATTTTAAAAGATAATGGCTTGATGGGATTTTACGGCTGTTGTGGATTCTTGTAGAAAATAAGTTTGTTTGTGGGAGTTTGAAACGAGCTGCACAAAATGAACCAGGACAGGAGAAATTTTTTAAGAATATATGGATAAAATGATTTTGGTGGGACAATATTCATTTCCATATCAGATCTTCCTTTCTCTAGAAGTATGTGATTATTGCTTTTTGGGTTTCAAGATACGGCTGTGTTCTATGATGAACCAAGAATAAAATGGCACCAAGCATGGAGGAATTCTGATGGCCTGATGAGGGAGAAGCTTTTTCCAGTCATCGGCATCAGAAAGTCGTGAATGATCTTTGATGGGAATGGAATTTTCTTGCCGTGAAGAGGAAAAACTACATTCTATTATAATTTTCCATGTCATATTTACAGTGTGTTCCCATGCTACTATAATCAGAACTCCATAAATTTAAAGTATTCATCGTTCTCTAACGTGGCAAACAGTTGGGTATCGACAATTTCAGACAAAAACATTTCAATCAATTCCTCAGTTCGGTCAAATTTAGTTTGAAGATCTCTGATGCAGTACGAGGAATTTCTGACCGGGAGTAGCCATGAATGGCCTCGAAGGCCTGAGCAGAAGCTCTCGAGAATCCCACCAATGCCTGAAATACATTGGGAAGGCTAGTTTTTAGATTGTTTAAAGTGAGAATGTTTGCCTCTCTCCACAGCCTACGAACTGTGGATGGGCAACGATTCTGTTGGGGGTCATCCACAAGGCAATCAGTGAGTTGGATCCACCTGTACAGTGTTCTTACATACTCGGACAGAAGCTGTGATGCCAGAAAGAAACCTCAGTCTCAAGCTGAGTTGTAGCCTCACAATTGGATTCCGTAGTCACGTCCATGCTTAAAATATCAGTGAGATCATTCGACTGCTGTGAAATATGGTTCTGCACTTGATGAGATTTGTACATCATTTCCCACATCTCCATCAGCCTGTAACTTGGAAGATTAGACAATTTGAGCAAAACCACGATTCGATCTTATGCACTACATAAATATAAACCATTATTCAATCTTCCCATCAAAAACTACCCAAGGCTTGTCGAGAATTTCCCTTGGAAACTGACATAGAATTTCAAGCATCACCATGCTTCTCAAAAAAAAAAAAAAAAGAATCGCTATTACCTTCACTTCCTCGTAAAGCTTCTGCTCCGCAACATATAGCTTATCAAGGGTAATGCAACGAGCTCCAGGCTTGCATGGTTCCATAGAAGACCAGCTCCATGACAACACATCAAAAACCTTTGCAGTATTGCAGCTCTTTCCTGTAGTGTGGACATGTATGGAAACAGTGAGCATTAAACACTATGCAGCTACCTGATGCTGGCTATTTGTTGAACAAATCACGTACTACAAGATCAAATAATGATTACCAACGCAAACGATTTAAAAGAAATCACTATAAGGCCTGGATTAGAATTCATATTGCCAAGACAGCAAAAGAACAATCAGCAAAAAGCGCACAAAGCATGAAATGCAAATCTAGTTCCACCCAGGTTGGCATTCAAATGTAAACTAGCCAGTAGCAAAACTCACCATTGTTACCGGCTTTTCTTGAACCAGGCCTAAAAGAAGAAGGTGATGGAGAAGGAGGCAACTAGAAAGGTGGAGAGGGAGACAATGTCAGGCCATTAGAGGAGGGAAAAGAGCTAAAAAAAAGACGAATTTGAGAAAGCGATCGCATTGCCAGTGGTCACATTTCCAGGTCTTTTTTTCTTTTTTTGGTTTTCTTCTTGGAAAATGTTGACTTGGGCAAGGAAAGATTTACGAAAGACTCGCAAAAGGCAAGGATTCTTTGTCGTTTCCCCAATACAACTGTGTCAGCGTCCGCCGTGACGCTTGTTAGCCTACATCTATATTCTTTTTCTGGTGATTTTTGACTCATTCTCAACTTCCTTTCTCCTTTTGTAAATTTTAATAATTCAAAGCTGTTACTCATAATAAGTAACCATGTATTTGACATATAGCAATACTGTCCTCACCCAGAATCTTTGGTTTCTTGAATTCTTGTCCATGTTTCTCTTAAGTTTTACTGCTTAAAAGCCTTTCCACTACGACGACACTCTCTTGATTCCAGTTACACAGGTACCAATCTTGGTTACTGTTGTTCTTGTTATGTTTGGTTGCAGGGAGATGAAAGACGATTCTGAGCTTTTAAATTTCATGCTGCTTCGAAGTGGAACAAGTTTAATGTTTCCATTCCCCTTAGACTTACGTGCTTAGTATGCTTTTTGTTGTACGAGTGGGGATGATTGTTGAAACTTGAATCTTTAATCCCATTTTCTTTTTATGAGTTACAGAGTTGGTTCTGAAACATCATAAATTGAAATGGTTTTTCTGTTCCTTTATGCCCAGAAGTTGTCATTGTTGCAAATTAACCTTTTTGGTTCTATTACCTTAGAATCTTGCTTTCTGTATGCTTCCTGTTGTGATGCCTAAAATTATCATTTGCTACAAATTTTTGAATGACTGAAGCATGGCTGTGGTTTGTTCTCAATGCAGATTGTGCAGTGTTTTAGTAAGTAATTAACTAGGCATTTAAAACTTCCTTTTACATTTCTATCATGAGAAGGAGAAGATGAGTTGAGTGAATGTCTAATCAGTTTTGTGTCTTCCAGGGCGTGGCCTGTGATGGCGATTGAGCCCTTGGTTTGGTATTGTCCGCCAGTGGCAGATGCGGCTTGGGCAAAAGAGGTTGATGGTGCTTTAGGTGCGTACACACCTTGTGCTATCGACACCGTCGTGATTTCCATTTCTCACTTGGTTCTTATGGGCCTGTGCTGTTATCGGATATG
This sequence comes from Theobroma cacao, assembly GCF_053813885.1. Taxonomy (NCBI): domain Eukaryota; kingdom Viridiplantae; phylum Streptophyta; class Magnoliopsida; order Malvales; family Malvaceae; genus Theobroma; species Theobroma cacao. The sequence continues at coordinate 718,954 of NC_142640.1, forward strand.
GATGATGGAGAAGAATTCAGAAGTCCAGAGGTTTTGTTTGAGGTCAAAATGCTATAATTATATGCTTGGTATTCTACATTTGTGGCATGCACATCTAAATATTCTTTGGTGATTATTATCTTTCATATTGTACATCTTTGCCTGCTATTTCAGAGTACATCTCGTGAAGTTAAACGCTTGGCTTCATTTACCAGATCGCCAGTTTATGGGCAATTTGGATTCGTGCATACAGAGCTTATGATGGGGAGGCCACTGCTAATGGGAAGTCCATGGATAATAATATCAGATGCACCCTTGCAAACACTAGTTCGAATCTTTGGCTCGCAATAATATTAGAAATATTAGGAGGCCTCATGATTTGGTTGACAGCAACCTCTGCAGTTCTGCAGAGTGGAAGAGCAGAAGACCAGGTAGCATTTGCATCAACAATGGGTCTACTTCTCAGTTATACTTTGAATGTCACTGTTCTATCGAGTGATGTTTTAAGACAAGCAAGCCACGCAGAGAACAGCTTAAATGCTGTGGAACGTGTGGGAACATATATCAATTTGCCTTCAGAGGCTCCAGGTGTAATAGAGAGCCACCGTCCTCCCCCTGGTTGGCCTTCATCTGGGTCAATTCAATTTGAGGATGTTGCCCAACTTTGTAGGCCTGAACTTCCGCCAGTCTTGTGCGGATTGTCCACCACTGCTTCTCCAAGTGAGAAGCTAGGCATAGTTGGAAGAACTGGTGCTGGTAAATCCAGCATGCTGACTGCATTATTTCAGATTGTGGAACTGGAAAAAGGAAGGATCGTGATTGATGGTTGTGATCCTTCTAGATTTGGACTGACAGATTTGCGAAAGGTTCTTAGTATTATACCACAATCACCTGTTCTTTTTCCAGGTACCCAATTTTGCTTTTGAGTATACTCGGTCAAGTGCTCGGTTTACTATTTTAGTATACTTGGTCAACCCTATAATTGCTGTTCATCAGGTTTGCTTGAAATCATTTTCCCACAAATTTGGATCAATGCATTGTCACTTTTCTGTGTTGAAAGCATTAGAAAGTGTTACTTAATGCTTCAAGAACTTGTGGCATTTTACAATCAAGTAGATTTGTGTAGGAAGAGTGACATACCACGTGAGTTCTTGGTATTATTCTTAGACCTTGCAACTGTAATTAATACAATTTCATGTCTGTGAGGATGAAGAGACGATCACTTTTAGCTACTGCAGAGTGGAAGAAATGTGGAAGAAGAAAACCGATAAGCCTTTCATTTAGGTAAATAAAAAGATGTGATAAACATCAATAATAACACATTAGCAGTAGGCTTGATTGATGTAATGTTCTTTCTGTAGTGCGCAGGACTCTTTTACAGTTAATCGAGGGATTGAACTGGATGAATCCTAGATAATGTCAGTAATTGAGAATTTGGAAACAAAAGATGGTCAAGTATTGGAAGCAAGGGTTTCTCTTTGTGACTGCAAGGCATATTCTGCAATGTAACAATCAACCAAGTATTAGATGTCTGTTGTCTCCAGTCCTTGTGACCTTGACAATCTATCTTTTTGATTATCTGTTAGAATATGTTTTAACATTAAAGTGTCTCAATTTTATGGTCATTTTTTATTATCCAGGAACTGTGCGATTAAACCTTGATCCATTCAATGAGCACAGTGATGCTGACCTTTGGGAGACTTTAGAAAGTGCACATCTGAAAGATGTCATCAGAAGGAATTCTTTTGGTCTGGATGCTGAGGTATTGGACAATAACTATATTGAATAACTGTACTTGCTCCATGCTGTCATGTTACTTGAGATCAATTTGCTTGCAATGGCTCGCAAAGGCACTGGGTTGATCGGCTACCATATTTCAGTGAAGACGCCAATAATCAGTTGATATGTGTCTCTCTCCTTCCGACTGGTTACAAGTTGAATATGTATTCTGGAAATCAGCATCATGTTTAGTTTTTATGTTGAGAGTAAAAGATTTGCAGAGTTTTGTGGTCAAACTAATCTGAATGAACTTAAATTGTTGCATAAGCTTCAACTAGGTTCTGCAATAGATATTACATTGGCATGCATAAGATTGATGGTATTGCAGATGGAAGTCAAAAGTTAAATCAAGAATTTCTGTAAACAGTCCCTTGAACTCCATATCTGAAGCATTGATGAAATAATTCTGCCTCATCTGTGCCAAGGTTTGGGAGGGTGGGGAGAATTTCAGTGTTGGGCAGAGACAATTATTGTGTCTTGCTCGAGCATTGCTGCGAAGGTCAAAGATTCTTGTTCATGATGAAGCAACTGCAGCAGTTGATGTTATGACTGATGCTTTGATCCAGAAAACCATTAGTGAAGAATTCAAATCGTGCACAATGGTCATTATTGCTCATAGACAAAATACCATCATTGACTGTGATTGGATTCTTGTGCTTGATGCTGGCCAGGTGTGCCTTCTCGTTTATTGTTATTCTTGGATATTTGTGGTTTCTTTTCCTTTCTGCAGATTTCTCACCCCATTTAATAGACGTCCTGTAGCTATATGACGTCCATAAGGGATGATTGACTCCATTCCAGGAATGACTTGGCAAATATGCTTGTTTAACTCTTCTTTCAACTGGGAAAAAAGAAAGAAGATACTTATTATTCTTGAATAGATAACTTCTGATGTTGCTATTTCAGGTTCTAGAACATAATACTCTAGAGGAGCTGCTAACTAATGAAGAAAGCACATTCTCTAAAATGGTTCAAAGTGCAGGACCTGCAAATGCTGAATACTTACGTAGCATAGTTTTTGGAGGTGAGAGAATAGGTTGAGTGAAGAACATGCCACGTGGTTAGATGATCGGATGAGATGGCAAGCTTCATCCTGTTGGGCTGCTGCAGCGCAGTTAGCCGTAGCTGTTAGCCTTACTTCTTCACAGAATGATCTTCAAAGGTTTGATATTTGAGAAGCGAGCAATATCCTCAAGAAAACTGGAAATGTAACCCTGCAGGGTGTTTTGGAGGGAAAGCATGATCAAGTTATGGATAACATGCTTCAGCAACACCAATTTCTCAGAGATAGACGGTGGTCAGCTCTTTACAGGATAATTGAAGGTACACATATAATATCTTTCCATACACGTAAACTCCCCTCAAGAAACCACACATAATGCGCACCAACACAAGCATGTGTATCATGCTAGTCCATACCTTCTTAATGAGGTCCTTGTCAGTGATGATGATTAATTTACTTGAATATCAGATGACCATAGGGAATAAAAAGGCACATAACATTCAGAACATAAAGAAGCAAACAAGACTTTTAGCATTACAGAATTCTATAATGGTAATCAAAACCCCTGACACCTTATATAGAACCAAACCTCCGCCCTGAGTGATGGCTGATAGAGATCCCCTCCTCCCTCAGTTTAGTGTCAGTCAGGAGAGCTAAGAGATGATCATAAGGGTGTTCCTTGAGATTTAAAAGTTTTGTTCACTGTTGCCCCAAGTAAATATTGTATGTCAAAAGGGAACAGTATGACACATCTACTGTATCCTGAGGAAGAATGGCTCCCTCAACTACAAAAATGTGAAACAACGAGCTAGGTCACCCAAAGAATTTGGCTGCTTCCTCATAATGCATAGAACACTTTAAGATCAATACTGGCACAGACAATAGCAATCATAGAATAGATATTTGTCTCTCATCTATAATCAATCCCAATGCATTTAACACAGAAGATCTAATGTTTCTTTTTACCTAGGCTTCATGATTAATGGTTGATCCTGTGTTTCAGGTCTCGCTGCAATGAGCGGGCTAGCTCAACATAACAGGCTTCAACAATTAGAGTTCGACTTTGAAAACAGGTCCCCGGATGGGGATGATTAATAAGCAGATAATGGAATTTTGATCGCCTGATGATGGAGAAAACAACATTCTATCAGAATTTTCCATATCATATTTGCAGGGTGCTCCCAGGTGATATTTTCTCTGTATCATACCAATTTTTTTTGTTTTATCATTGACATTATACAAGCTACTATAATCAAAACTTCATTAATCCAAAGTATTTATCATTCTCTAACATCGCTAAGGCCTTGTACTCTCGCTCTCTCCCTCAGTTCAGCTCACATATGGAGTATTGACTAATTCGGGGCACAAAACTATTCATACAATCCACAAATCAGTTTGACGAGTTCTCTGATGCATTACAAGGAATTTCTGGCTGAGGAAGGCCATGAATGGCCTCAAAGGCCTGAGCAGAAGCTTTCGAGAATCCCATCAATGCCTGAAATACATTGGGAAGGCTAGTTTTTAGATTGTTTAAAGTCATGGTCTTGCAAACATGGACTGAGTTTAGATGTTTGCCCTTCTCCATGTCAACCCGCTTCTTTAAGGCCTCAGTTTTGGCTCGCTTCAACAATAAAGGATGCTTAGGGCTTAGGGTGGAGTTTACGTCTGAAGCAGCTACACTACCCTCAACCTTTTTCTCCATCTCAGTCAGTGACATTAACTCCTTCTCCAACCTTCTCTCAAGCTTATCAGATTTCTTTTGCTGGTTGTGTTCCTCAACCTGCTGTCGGATTATGGATTGGATGGCCAACAAAAAGCTCTTAATGGCCTCTGAAGCCACCTGCAAGCACAACAGATTAGTAAGAGATAGCTCCAAATGATACCACCAGATGAGATACTTCAACAAAGGGCTGATTATGTGATACATCCCTTATGCTCATATAATGATCATGGCAAAGTGTACCTTATCAGGTAATTTGTCAAAACCACGCTGCCATTCTTCACAGAGCCTACGAACCGTAGTTGAGCAATGATTCTGCTGATGGTCACCCACAAGGCAATCAGTGAGTTGGATCCAGCTGCAGAGTGTTCTTACATATTCTTGCTGAGATTTTACAAGCTTACAGAAGCTGTGATACCAGAAAGAAACCTCAGTTTCAAGCTGAGCTGTAGCCTGACGATGGGATTCAGTAGTCAGGTCCACGCTTAAATTATCAGTGAGATGATTCAACTGCTGTGAAATATGGTTCTGGACTTGATGAGATTTGTACATCATTCCCCACATCTCCATCAGCCTGTAATTGGAAGATTAGACAATTTGAACAAAAAACCATGATTCAAATTTATACACTACATAACATAAACCACCATTCAATCTTCCACTCAAAAACTACCGAAGGCTTGGGCAGAATTTCACTTGGAAACTGAAATAGTATGGGGAAGATATATTTAAGTTGGAATTTTAGTTAAGAAGGCTTCAATCAAACACTACTGTTGGTTTTTTTTCCTTGAATTGTGGATTCATAACTTTCATTAAAAGTTCCTTCAAAAATAAGGGTCAAGAAAGAAATTGAATCATTTTAGATTATCTTGCATTGTGAGGAACCTTGTTGCATTAGAACTGTGAGGCTTTTGGAGTATCCAAAAAATTATTTCTTATTCTCCATTTAGAGTATCACCAAACCCATTTTAAATTTAAAAAAGAAAATTGAAATATGTGACCAAATCTTACCCCGAAGTCAATGCAACCAGCTGAGGATGTAGCTCCTTATCAATGAGCTCCAATATAGATGAGCAGGTTGTACTTATTGATTGTTGCAGCCGACTTATGTCAGTCTCCAAATTCTCAACACTTGATCGGATTTTCTCAGTCTTGGTCCAGTCATGGTTTTCGTCTTGCCTTTGTAGCAACATCAATTTCCTTTCAAGCTCTAATTTTGCAATTTCTTCCTCCTACAAACGTCATTATCCATGAGGATGCAAAGACTTATACATATGAGAATATGGAAACAGAAAACTGAGGCAGAGCATACTCATAAGATAGTCATCATCAACGCCACCAGTCAGGCATTGAAAAAACTCCAAAACTACCACGAAACTATATACATATTACATAAAGGAATATGGAGATCCAAAGGCAGCAAAAATTTGATGGAGAAACCATAATCAAAATGCAAATTCTGATTATTGAAGAATTGATGTAATGACCACGCTAAGTATCACTCTTACCTTTACTTCCTTGTAAAGCTTCTGCTCTGCAACATATAGCTTATCAAGGGTAACGCAATGAGCTCCAGGCTTGCATGGTTCAATAGATCCACACTCAACAGCATCTCTAGCAAACTGAAGGGACTTAGAAGACCAGCTCCATGACAATGCACTAAAAACCTTTGCAGAATTGCTCCTCTTTCCTGTAGTGCGGACAGTATGGAAATAGTTAGCATTGAGCACTATGCAGCTACCAGATACTGGCTATTTGATGCACAAGTAATTTACTACAAGATCAAACAATAATTACCAAAGCAAATGATTTATAAGAATTCACTGAAAGGCCCGAACTAGGATTCATATTGCGAAGACAGCAAAAGAACAATCAGCAAAAATCACACAAAGAACGAATGCAAATCTAGTTCCTCCCTGGTGACACTAAAAAGTAAATTAGCAAATAGAAAGTGATAAAAAAGTCAAGCTCTTAAGTGGACTTGCTCTTACATCTTATGGTTCCCATCTCTCCCTACATCCTTGGGATTGGGGGTTAACATCATTGAGTAAAAGAGAAAATATCCTTCTACTGATGAAGGATTGGACCTTAGATATTTAGGACTTTAGGGCCCAATCCACTGGCAATGAGAGCTGTACACTGGCACCAAATGCACCTTAGAAACAGGTTTGAAGCCATCCTCACTTTAAATTTATATAAATCAATAACTTTCTGCAATTAGAACAGAAAGTACAATGATGCATAAATTATAAAAGAGTCAATTCCATCAGATAGAACTTCCTATCCAAGTTGATACCGTAGAAAATCAAGTAGCAAACAGAAGGAAAGAAATACACATAAGTAGTGAATTGTTGAAAGGTTTGCTTACTTTTGTTTTCCTTGAGTTTCCATGGAAGAGAATTGTCCCCTATGTTGATGTCTGTAAAAACAGCAATTTGCTTCCCACCAGCTGATGCTTTCAAAAAATAGTCATCTAACTCCTTTATAATTCTCTCCAACGTCTTCTTGTTCTTCCATACTACCATGGACACATCTGTAGAGTCTTTATTATACCAGCTCATCATTGATGAGTTATCATCAACAATTTCCCCAGGCTGACGCTTCTCAGGGAGAGGACTTACTGCAGTATTTTCAACAAGCTCCTCTTCCCTATCTTCATCCTCAAACTCCATCTTACTCTCAGCCCAATTTTCTTCCTCAACTGGTTCTACAGCTTCACTCTGTTTTGGATGATGGAGAGGTGAATTAGCCTCCCAAAAGTCCCAATAATTCCATGATGAGCTTGCACTAGGAGGTGGTGGGGTAGAACAATCATCCTGATTAATCTCTATGCTTTCTTCTTGGGCAGCTTCTCCTTTAACATTTTCACCGGCCTTTCTTGAATCAGGGCTAAAAGAAGGCGGTGGTGGAGGAGAAGGAGGCAATGGGGAAGGTGGAGAGGGAGGCAATGTCAGGCCATAAGAGGTATTTTCAAGTTCCAACGTGTCCGACTCAGTAAACTGCTTAAGAGTTACACCAGTATTCTTCAATGCCCTCAAATAGGCCAACTGCGCATCTGCAAATTCTCCTCTATATCCCACCAATTGTTTCATAAGCCTCTTCCGCTCCTTACAAACCTGAACCCTTCCTTCCTTATCGATCCTTGAAGCAACACAGCCCATTTTTTCAATCAGGGATCATAAAAGTCTTTGAACTCTCTAATTTAACCTGCAGTAGAATACATTAAACACAAAGCAATCTCAATTTTCTACACCATATTCTGTTGAAAAAAGACAAGTAAGATCCCAGCAAATTTATAAGGTTGATCAGATATTCTCCAAAAGCCAAATTTGCAATTCTCATACATATGCATTCCTTTCCTGGAAATTCAAAGACCTCAAATATAACAGAAACAACAGCAAAACGATCAGTCAATGCCAAGATCTCTACAACTCGTAAATTACTCAGGAATGAGTGCTTTCCCTGCTAATAATTTAGTTCCACAGGCTAAAATGATACTCATAACCAAAAATTCCAGCTTCTACAGAAACTTCACACCTTACTTTTACGGTGATCAAAGGCCTCATAGAAGACAAAAGAAAAGAAAAGAGACTAGAAAACAGGAATAACCAGTTTCTTAATATACTACCATCATCCACCTACCCATAAAGTAGCAATAGATTCAAATGGATGCCCCTTTGATTCGATGATTCTAAACAAGGTTTCTCAGCCAAAATGATGATCTTTATAACGCAAAGATCAAAACTTTCAAGCCCAAAATTTCTCTCACACTAAATGCATTTTCAACGTCTGCTGATGCAGATCCTCAGACAAGACAACAAGAACACCACCCCAGATGCACCCAACTTCAAAAATCTCCATAGCTCAAACTAAAGCTGCAATAGAACAATCGAGAAAAACAGTTTAAGACCAAAAAAGGGTCTTACTCTTACGAGAGTCTTACAAAATATTTCACTAGTAATATTTAAAAGAAAAAAAATGAAGAAAAACGACAAGAAAACAACGTGGCTGAAATAGAAACTGCCAGAGACAGAGATTTGCTTGTTCTGTTTTTTTCCTGGAAAATAAAATAAAAAAAACAGTAAAAACAAAAGGAACCAATATACCTTATTACTGAAACAAAGGATCTTTTGGTTCTGGGTTTCGTTTGAAAGCGTTAAAACTCAAAAACAGAAGGGAAATGAGAGCAATGCTTTCAAGGTGATAGAACTTGTGGAAAATCCCACCAAAGAAGAAACTTGGAAAGATCTCTTCTTTGCTTAGCTTTTTCAAAGAGGAGGAAAAGAAAGAAGGAGCTCGACACCCGAGGACAGACCCCATTACCATGAGAGAAGCATCCAAAGCAGAGGGAAGCTGAGCTGGCGCATTATAGCAACTCTCAAAGGGTCAAGTCCCGACATTTATTTTTTCTTCCTGCTTTAATTAAAGAAAAAGCCTTTTCCACGCCAGCATGCGTGCCTAGGATTAATCCGTTTGAAAAAAGGTCCACGTCACTCGCTGACTGCGTACTATAGTGTGTGCCGGCAGCTGCGCACGTTAGCCTCCGACGGCTGTACAATTTAGCATTAGACCATAAGATAAGACATACTCCCTTTTTTATTTACATTTAAATAGAAAATATCATTTAAACATTTTGTGAAATTTTTTTTTCTTATTTTAGTTGGTAAAAATGAAATTGATGAAATATTTGTTAATTTTGAATTATCCGAAATCAAATTTAATTAACACTTAATTATTCATATCTTACTCAAATCCAATTAAAAATCAATATCTAACACTCAAACTTTATTATTAATATTTGTTAAAACAACGGGAACTCTAATAATAAAAATGAATATAAAATTAAATTTTTTATATATCATTAATAAAAATAAGAATAATAAATTAAAATTTAGAATTATATTTTAAAAAATTAATAAATTCTAATAGGTATTAAATTAATCACAAATCATAAGTAATTTATAAATAAAAAGTAATATATAAAATTAAAATTTATTTATAATCAAATTTTGATAATGGATATCCTATGACCATTATTCGAATTTTATAAGAACCCTAATAATAAATTTTTTATCTAAATCTTATCCAAATTCAATTATACTAAATTCAAGCAGCCAAAAATCAAATAAGGATCAAAAGTTGTTTGAATGTAGGCAGCATAGTAGTTTGACTATTTAGTTTCTACCATTTATTTTTCCTTGTGCTTTTTCTTTAAAGCATATGCCATGTCAGAAAAAGGATAAAAAAAAAAAAAAGGGTGCGCAGTTTAGCTGAGGGTGGTTGGTTAAGTTAAAGCGGTCACTTTATTTGTAAAACAAGACAAAAGGAAATCCAAGTTCTAAGCCCAACCAGCTTTAAGCATTTAAAAGGAAGCAAATCTTTTGGTAAAATGCCCTTTCCGGGTGACTAATGATAATGATTTGTCTCCCTAGGTTTAGTTACTTTCAGCTGTTCCCTTTTCTCATGTCGCCCACTTTGCCTCCTCCTCTCTCATTCCTCCCTTTTCTTTTCTTTTCTTTTTTTATTTAAATGGATATAATGACATAAAAAAATAAATCTTTACAAAAAGAAAATTACTAATATTTACGATAAATATTTAAAAACGGAAGGAGTACTATGTTATTTATATATATATATATATATATATAAATCTTTATTTTAAAACTAAACTAAAATTAAGAATTTTTTTAAAAGAATAATATAGAAGAAACAAAAACGAATAAAAGATAGATAATATAAAATATCTCGATCCTATAGCAGTGTCCCACCCATTATGATTTTTCACTCATAGAGAAAAAAGATTCACCTTGATCCGAATTTATTTTGATATTCGTATCTACATTAGTGAGAAATTAGATAAGTTTTAATATTATTTATTACGAGTTAATATTTTTAATTCAAAAAATATATCTATTAAGTAAAATAATATTCTTACTTATAAACTCATTCTCTTTTTTATTAATTTGAGATAGTGGAATTAGTACTTTTGAAAAAAAAAATATTTCTCTTTATTGCATATGTGTATTAGGCTCCAAATGTTTGTTTATCCAAATCATGAATTGGGTTGGGATGGGGAGATGGAATTTTAATTTGGGTTGGGCTTGGTTTTATTTATTGGGTCTAGGACTTAAATTGGGGCCGAATTGGCCACGAGGCCATCTCAAGTGTTAGAGTCAAATGCGCTAAAGAGCATTACCACATTCTCCAGCATTTGAAATGATCATTTCAATTCAGAACTATTCTCGATCAATAATCATTTTAGTATTTGATTTATTTATTTATACTAAACAATAATTATTTCCCAAAATATTTATTTCGTAAAATTTTTGAATAATTATTACCGACTCTCTTCCGATACTAGTAACATTATATTTACTAACAAAAACTTTGGTTACCATAAAAAGTAAATAACCAACTGTTGCTTACATACACTTTCCACCAAACCCCTTTTTTTGGCATGGATTTGGCTGAGATATAGCATTCATACTCTTTTCCTTTGCTAAGCAACAATTTCCTTCCAACTTTCACGCACGTGACTTCTTCTTTTGTGCTTTGTCATTTTTCATTAAAAGATGTTATTTATTTGTTAATTCTCGTCTTCATAAATTAATTAAAAATATATTTAGTGCTTGGTTGGTCTAATTTTTTGTTCAATTTATCTACCTCTTAAAAATAAAAGTTAGACCAAATATAAATTTTAAAAAGTTATTAAAAAAAGTAATTTTTTTTAAAAAAAATAAAATTTTGAAAAAAAAATTTCTTGAAAAGCTACTGTGAAGAGTTTTTTCTTCTTTTCTTTTAAAAATATAAAAAAAATTTATTTTTATTTTAAAAATATCTTCATCTGTTAAATATAATTACAATATTACTCTCTTAAAAAATACATTTTATAATAATTTTAACTAAAATTATAACTTATAAAAAAATTTATCAAACGACTTTAACTTAATTTTAAAACCTATTATTTTTCATAATAATTTTTAAATTAAAAAAAATCAAGCCAAACAAGCTCTTAACATACAAGATAATAAGATTAAAAGTTTTTCACCACACTGACACTTAGTCACAATCGAGACTCCAATGTGACGAAAAAACGTTTGAAAATTTTTCACCGTACTGGAACTTAATGGCCATCAAGGTTTCAATGTGATGAAAAGCCTTTCATTTGTTTCAATTTAATAAAGAAACGAAACTTTAGAATTAAAATGAATGTAGGTTTTGAAAAATTATTATTGTTATGATTAAAAATTAATATCTTTATTGGTATTTTTTTTATTTATTAAGAAAAGTAAAAGGAAATTATATATATATATAAAAAAAAAACTCTTTTGAGTGTCTATATGAAATATAAAAACCTAACTTGCTCATGAAGGATGCCTCCATCACACTCACAGAGTCTCTCACATGAATCAAATTCACTGCAATTTACAACTAAAAAAGTGTCCTGCGAAATCAGCTTGTCCCCACTCCATGATTCTTTGACGGACTGGCGGCCAACATGAACGTCCCATAAAAATAAAATCACATTTCTTTTGGAATAATGTTCTCAGCATGATAAAAATTTTATAGTACAACATACATATTTATAATATATATAAAAGTAAGATATTTTAATTTTTTTCAATTTGTTTTAATTGAGTCTTCAATTGAATGACAAGTGTCATTCAATTAGAACACTTTTTTATTTTTTAGACCTTTCGTTTTTTATTGAATTAATTTTTTTTACACCTTATGTCAAAAATAAGTTGTTTTTACATTTGATGAGTTTTTTTTATATTTATTTATTTTAATAAAAAAACTTAAAAATAATAATTTTTAACTTTTAATAATTAAAAAATAGATTCATTTAATATTTATCAGTTACAATTTAATATCTATAATATATATAAAAGTAAGATGTTTCAATTTTTTTCAATTTGTTTCATTTGAATAACAAGTGTCATTTAATTAGAACTCTTTTTTATTTTTTGGATCTTTCGTTTTCTATTGAATTAATTTTTTTTACACCTTATGTAAAAAATAAGTTGTTTTTGACATTTGATGGGTTTTTTTTTTACTTTTATTTATTTTAATAAAAAAATTTAAAAACTATAATTTTTAATTTTTAATACTTAAAAGATAGATTCATTTAATATTTATCAGTTACAATTTAATATTATTTTTATCTATATTCTCTTATTCTGCATGAATCTGCAACTATAGTATATAGATATATCTTTTATACTTAATATTGTATAAAAGGCCTTTTAAATTAAAAAAAAAACTCATAATTATGTCTATTTACATCAATTTTAAATTTTATTTTTTTATTGTACTAGGTCTTTATATTTTAATTTTTGTTCAATTTTAATAAAAATATAATAATTACTGAATTCAATGTCAATCGATATATTTAGCCACGTAATAATATGAAAATTAATGTGATCACAACAACTGCCATATGAACAAAAAATACTCATTGATATTATATTTGACCACAATTAATTATCTATTAAAATTAAGAATTTATACGAATATAAATTAAAACATAATAATTTTTTAAATACAACAAAAATATAAATTTTTTTTCACATAACTATAAATGATTCAAAGGTTTTTTTTTAAACCTTTTAACAATGTTGTACATGCCACTACTAAGATCAAAATGGCAACCTAACTCGGAGAAATAAAAACGGATATAATAAGAGATAGCGACATCGTAGAATCCAGGATTTGGATCATTAATTTTTCTTATTTTTTTATTAGAGGTGCCTAAATAAAGTGCTATTTTACTTTGACCTACACCGAATTTGGAAAAAATATTATTTTTTTTTGGAAGATAAATGTATTCAAAGTTGAAGATTCTTTTTTTCAATAAAATTTTTTTATAAGAATATAAATAAATTAGCCATAACATCTCTTAATAAACAAGCAATTACAGTTATGTAACTTTTTTTTTCCCTTCAAAGTTACCTTCATATTTTTTACTAGTAGTAAAAAAATTGAACATTTATATATGTATAAATTAACTCTGATTTCACCTAATTAAGATGGTAAAAACATATAATTCTCAAAAAATTTATTGTAAGCATTAACGTGTGATGGATAAATTTAAAAAAAATTATATATTATAATTATTTATTTTTTTATTACATTTAAATAAAATTTTTAAATTTTTTATTAGTTTTCAAAAAACACGAAGAATTGAAGATTCAACGTGGCTTTAAAAGTCTAATTTAAGTTCGTTTTATTTATTTATTTTATATTAATACTATCATTCAAGGGAAGTTTCCTCTTATATTAATCAAAGAAAAGTAAAAAAAAAAAGGGAAAAAGAAAGAAAAAATGTCGCCATTACCGTAATCCGGTTTATATAAATAAAATCCAATTTTAATCTGAGATCTCTCTGGCTGGCTTTCCTTCCCTCTCTATCTTTTGCAAATTGGGCATTTCATTTCATTTTTGGATCTGAATAAGAAGAATTTAGATCTAAAATTTACTTGAAGGATTGAATCCGAAAATGAACAATGGGGATTTAGAAGGCGGCGGGGACGAAGGCTTCCATGGAGGCGGCCGCAAGTACAGGCCCGTCGTGGCGCACGATCGCGCTGTTCTCGAGATGTCCTCCATGGATCCTGGATCTTCTTCCTCCGGTTCCCAATCTTCTATCAGGTAATCCTCCGTTTTGTCTTTCTCTTTTGCTGTGAGTTTTTTCTTTTTCTCATAATGGATAGTAATATATATTGGCAGGAAAATAAAAGTGGTAACGCAGGGGAACTCGGATTCTGATGGAAGGGAAGGTTCGATTCCTGAGAATGGTGGGGCCAATGGTCCTCACAGGGAAAATAAATTGGAATTGTTTGGTTTTGATTCTCTCGTCAATATTCTTGGTCTCAAAAGGTATGTGGTTTGTTTTCCATTAATGCTTACACTCGCATTTTGTGCGCAATGATCAAACGATGTTAGTATTTCCTTTCATGAAGCATATAGCTATGCTTCTTCATGTTAGTACTTGCTAATTAATGTTTCTTGGTAATTAACCAATGAATAGTTTGGGTTGGCCGGACAATTTTCCTTTACGTAAGTTTTTTTTTTTAACTTATGATCAGTAGCTGCTTTTGACTTGTTTTCCAGTATGACAGGAGAGCAAATCCCGGCACCTTCTAGCCCAAGAGATGGTGAAGAGGTTTCGATCACCAATGGGCATCCAAAGGTAAGCTATCCTTTCACTTTAGCCTGATTGATTATACTACTTCCATTTTTCATTACTGGCATTGTGTTTCATCATCAACATCAATGTTGTTATGCTTGAGCAAAAGCAAATAAGCTATGAGACGAGGATTAAATTAATAAATTGTTGAAGAATATGGGTGATATTGGGGTATTTACCCTGTTATTAGTTTTTGAATTTTTCTGATATGTAATATGACGAAAGAACAAAAAGATACTCTTGTTTAGTTTCCTTCCGCTAGGTCCGCTAGGCATATAAGTTAATTATGTCTGACTTGGTCGAAATAGTAGTGAGTATTGAGAAATTTATGTACGGGCAACGAAATACTATGTATCAGATTGTTCTTTGTTTTTTTTTTTTTTTTTTTTGTCTTCTTTCTTAATGAAAATTAGAAAACTGTACATTACAGCCTTCTGATGCTGTTTTATGTTATGTGCACACATCATGCAGCCCTCTGATGTCAAAATGGGTACAATGATGGGGGTATTTGTCCCATGCTTGCAAAATATTTTGGGTATTATCTACTATATCCGGTTTTCTTGGTAAGTCCTATTATCTCACCTTTATTTTGTCTCAGTACAAAAGTGCAGAAGTGCATGTGCAATTGTAAATTCAATGTGTGCTTTGTTTCTAATTGATGCTGCTGTTTTTGAATTTAAAGCTGAGCTTCTTTTCAATAATTTGAATTTCACAAGACACTGTTGCTTTATATTTGATATATGGTCTACAGACACACACACACACACACACACACACACACTCTGAGTTACGCCCTTGAACAGTACCCTATGCAGTAAAATAGGTGGATTTGGTAATTTTGGGTTCTAAGGTTCAGTTATGAGAATTTCAGGATTGTTGGCATGGGTGGCATTGGCGAATCACTGCTTCTGGTATCGTTTTGTGGTCTGTGTACTTTCTTGACAGGAATATCATTGAGTGCAATTGCAACTAATGGTGCAATGAAGGTACAAGTTCTTTATATATCTTCAACAGTCATTTTTCAGTTCACATGTGATGCCTTAAATGGATAATTTACTTAGGAGTTGAATTCTGGTGTTGTTACCTTGAATTTGGAGGTTTTTTCACTAAATAGTTGTGTGTTGTTATAATTACTGCTAGGGTGGTGGTCCATATTATCTCATTGGTCGTGCCCTTGGTCCCGAGGTTGGAGTTAGCATTGGACTATGTTTCTTCCTTGGCAATGCAGTGGCAGGAGCGCTGTAAGTATATCTTCTGGTCCTTTCATTTTTTTTATAACACTATTTCGTGCATGGTTCAAGGATGTAGTTTAATGGAATCACTCACCATGATATATGCTATCTTGATAGCATAATGTATTACGTATTTAACAATATTGTACACATGCTTATACTGGTATCTTCCTTGTGCTTTGGTTGTGGTTGTAGTTATGTGTTGGGAGCTGTAGAAACCTTTCTAAAAGCTCTTCCTTCTGCTGGGATTTTTACTGGTAATGATTGATTGCAATTGACAGCACAATTGTTGTTTTATTTTATTTTTAGAATCTTTTTGCCTTTTTAATTATCGCTTTTAAAGATTTTGAGGCTCTTGTCGCCGCGCTTGTGTCTGGTCTTTAGCTGATAACTTGGTTATATACATTACTTACACTAAATGTGTAGTGATGGCTACACAACAAGCATGGCGAATGGCTTGGTATCAGCACAATAGTATAGATTCAAATGTGTTTAAAAAAATCTTGTTCCAATTCGTTTCTAATATCCTCGTGCTTGCGATGCAGAGACCACTACAAAGGTGAATGGCACGGTATCAGAACCAATACAGAGTATAAGTACACATGACTTGCAAATTTATGGGATTGTCGTGACTATCATCCTATGCTTTATTGTGTTTGGTGGGGTGAAAATGATCAATCGGGTTGCCCCTGCTTTCCTTGTACCTGTTTTATTCTCGGTATTCTGCATATTTATTGGGATCTTTTTGGCAAAGAAGGATGACCCTCAACGTGAGTGTCTTCTTTATATTCTTTTTGCCCTCTCTCTCTCTCTCTCTCTTATTTTGCCCCAAGAGAACAACTTGTAGAGTTGATTCCTAAAGTGTCATGCTTACAAGGTAGTGATGTGTAGCTCTTGAGCATGATAGGATAAGCTATTTTGGTTGGATAAGTGTTTGGTGTGTCACTACATTTTTACTTACGTTAAAAATTTGTTTCATTGGACATATTGCTCTTGTACCAATGCTCATGTCATTAACTTATCATTTGTGGCTTTTGCATTCTTATGAAGTTGGTCTTAAAGTCAAATGGCATAGGCATACATGCCTGTCGATATTTGTCCCAGGTTGAATACAACAGTGGCCTATTCTTTGGTGCGAGCCATATGTCATTGCTCAAAATCAATTTGAATTTCCCCTTTGTTGAGTGTGCATGCGTTTCTTGTCATTTTCTGTCCTGATATCTGGATTTATGTGGATATACGAAACATGTTACTTGTGATGCTTGACAGCTGGAATTACGGGCTTGAGTTTGGAAAGCTTTAAAGATAACTGGAGTTCAGATTATCAGAATACAAACAATGCTGGTATCCCTGACACTGAAGGAAAGGTGCACTGGGACTTTAAGTAAGAACCTTCAAGGCTGCTAGCATTGTACTTATTAGAGTTAAATTTTCTTGGATTCTGAATGTGTTACATTATCAAAGGATGAAGCACTATTTCTGGAGGGCTGGTTCAGACAAACATCTGCTCTCTTGATTATTTTCAATTCCTGTTGTTGATTGTACAAATATAGCCCTAATAAGCACACACTCACCTAATAGCATTTGGAACTTGTTTGATAATGGAGGTCTGGAGGAGTATGGATTATAAGTATTAAAATTGGTGGCCATACTGCTTGTCCAAAAAGGAGGAAACAAGTTCATTGCCCCTACCTCCACCTTTTTAACTATCAAAAGAAAAGGAAAATGTTGTTCCCCTACTATCAAGTTTTGATGTGTGTTAACCACATACTTTTCTCATATCTGATGAAATGGATGTAGCTTCTTTCATGGCTTTTCTAACTCCTTTTTGTTTATATACTTTTTCAGTGCATTGGTTGGTCTCTTTTTCCCAGCTGTAACAGGAATCATGGCCGGTTCAAATCGATCAGCCTCACTTAAAGATACTCAGCGTTCGATCCCCATTGGGACATTGGCTGCCACACTTACTACTACTGCGCTTTATATTGTTTCTGTCTTACTTTTTGGAGCTGTTGCCACCAGAGATAAGCTTTTGACTGACAGGTATCATATTTTCTAGTCTTACACGAAAGTTTTCCATGGATTCTACTGGTAATGTTTCCCCTGTGCATTCTTGTATTTAAGATTTAAGGTTTAGATATTGTTGTAATATTAAACCACCTTCGATGCAGGCTTCTTACTGCTACAATTGCTTGGCCTTTCCCAGCTATCATTCATATTGGAATTATTCTTTCAACTTTAGGTGCAGCACTTCAAAGCCTGACTGGTGCCCCTCGTCTTCTTGCAGCAATAGCCAATGATGATATTCTTCCTGTTCTCAATTACTTCAAAGTTGCAGATGGTAGTGAGCCTTATATCGCTACCCTCTTTACTTCTTTCATCTGTATGGGGTGTGTCATCATTGGGAATCTGGATCTTATCACACCAACTATAACTATGTTTTTCCTTCTATGTTATTCGGGTGTGAACTTGTCTTGCTTCCTTCTGGATCTTCTAGATGCTCCCAGTTGGCGTCCTCGGTGGAAATTTCACCACTGGAGCCTCTCTCTCCTTGGAGCATCACTGTGTATAGGTATGCTTTCATTGCATACAGTGCAATTTTAGATTTAACATTTTGTGTCCCTTTTAGTTGAAAAAATCCTGCATACTAGCACCGTTGTATTTTCATTAGAGGCTGATGCTCAGCTGTTTTCTTTGCTTTTGTTTGTTGCAGTGATAATGTTCTTGATCTCGTGGTCATTCACTGTAGTGTCTCTGGCCCTCACCAGCCTCATATATTATTATGTGAGCATTAAAGGAAAGGCTGGGGACTGGGGGGACGGTTTCAAAAGTGCATATTTTCAACTAGCCCTTCGCAGCCTTAGATCTCTGGGAGGTACTTGTTTTGTTATGCGTATCTTTATTAACTCTGTGCATGCATGTGTATGCATGCTCTACTTGTGTTTTGTACGTAGACATGAGTAGGCCTCCTGTGTTCCTGTCGTTGACCTATTTATTTATTTGCAGCAAACCAAGTTCATCCAAAGAACTGGTATCCCATTCCTCTTGTATTCTGTCGGCCTTGGGGTAAGCTGCCAGAAAATGTACCTTGCCATCCAAAACTTGCTGACTTTGCCAACTGCATGAAGAAGAAAGGCCGTGGAATGTCCATATTTGTCAATATACTAGATGGGGACTACCATGAACGTGCTGAAGATGCCAAGGCTGCCTGCAAGCAACTTGATACCTACATTAACTACAAGAACTGTGAAGGTGTTGCAGAAATAGTGGTAGCACCTAATATGACTGAAGGCTTCCGTGGAATTGTGCAGACCATGGGTCTTGGCAACCTCAAGCCCAATATTGTAGTGATGCGGTACCCAGAAATATGGCGTCGTGAGAACCTAAATGAAATCCCAACCAGATTTGTCGGTATAATTAATGACTGTATTGTTGCAAATAAGGCAGTTGTCATTGTCAAGGGCCTCGATGAATGGCCCAATGAGTATCAAAGGCAATATGGTACCATTGATTTGTATTGGATTGTGAGAGATGGCGGTCTCATGCTTCTTTTGTCACAGCTTCTTCTTACTAAAGAGAGCTTTGAGAGCTGTAAGATTCAGGTCTTCTGCATTGCAGAGGAAGATGCAGATGCAGAGGGTCTCAAGGCTGATGTGAAGAAGTTTTTGTATGATCTTCGGATGCAAGCTGAGGTGATTGTTATAACAATTAAGTCTTG
This sequence comes from Theobroma cacao, assembly GCF_053813885.1. Lineage (NCBI taxonomy): Eukaryota > Viridiplantae > Streptophyta > Magnoliopsida > Malvales > Malvaceae > Theobroma > Theobroma cacao. Next base: position 738,574 of record NC_142640.1, read on the forward strand.
GGATGTGCAACCAGAGGGTGGCTCTCAGCAAGATGAGTCGCTGGAGGCATTTAGTGCTGCTCAGCAGCGGGTAGCTGGTTACTTATCGGAAATAAAGGAAGCAGCGAAGAAAGAAGGGACCCCTTTGATGGCTGACGGAAAGCCTGTAGTTGTGAATGAGCAACAAGTGGAGAAGTTTCTCTATACCACTCTGAAGCTGAATTCAACGATATTAAGATATTCTCGAATGGCTGCAGTTGTGCTTGTAAGCTTACCCCCACCTCCTGTCAGCCACCCAGCTTACTGCTACATGGAGTACATGGATTTGTTGGTAGAAAATGTGCCGAGGCTTTTGATTGTAAGAGGATACCGTAGAGATGTTGTAACTTTATTCACATAGTCTTCCGATGATTGAATCATGACTGTAATTTTGGTACTGTTCATATAGGTTTTTTCCCCGAATTTCTTGTAGTCAAAGTGTTACATTCATTCTTTTCAGCCATTTTGATTCATGGCATTTTTTTTAATTCATTTAATAGGTTTTTTCCCCCTCTGAAAAGAAAAAGAAATTTTGCAGAAGTATTCCTTTTGGGTTGAGCTCTGACTTGTGATTTCTTCTGGTCTGGATTACTGGAACGACTGATATTCAATAGACAATCAAATTTCTGTATTGCCCCTTGCCGGCTATAGTTGAGGTTCATTTTGAACCTAAAACACCCTGAATCTGAAATAGTTGGAACTCAGAATATCATCAAATGTTAACGTAACATTCATTTCAAACTCAAACGTGTTGTTCAAATCTATATTTATTTTAAACGGAATGACTAGAATCCAAAATGATCAAACACGTCTCTACGATACATAAAATTCAAAATGATCGCTATACATAAAAACCCTATAAATCCTGGACTGAAGCACAAGGGCAATACCGAAAGGCCTGCATAACAGGCTTTGTTTTGGCCTTTTGGTAGTTGAGAGCTTTACACGATGACAGGAAAACAAGAAACCAAAGGGAAACACAGGCTCAAGCCCATCACTGGAACCTGTAGCTGCCAGTTCGGCCTAGTTGCAATAACTTTCCCTCGCTTGTCCTTGTATTATTATAGCGTTTCATAGATTAAGAATAAAAAATATATATTTTTGTTAAATGAAAAGGCAATCGGGAGCCGTAAACCGGAACATCTATTTTGCTTTCTTTAGAAAGTTCAAAGCTAGACCACATGGTCTTAGTTTTCCATCCCACCCTATCGGATTAGTCAAATGATAAAGCTCGACATTGAATCCCAAAGTCTCCCACCTAGTACCCTCTTTCTGAATTCTACCCACCACAGCTTATCTTATTTCCATTTGTTTACATACTTGTTCACATCACAGCCTGGCTTTTTGCTTTAGCCATTTGACAAGCATTTTTGTATTGCAGGAACTAGAACAAGAAGTCGACTTCAAAGATATTAGTCCATGTCGACGACGACCTATTTTGGGTGTTTTCCAAGTCGGCCAAAGCACGTCGCTGTGACCATGACCGCTGCCTGTTATTGTCAACACTCCAAACCAATTCTGAGGTGGATGAGCCATCTGCCAGCTTCAGCAATCTATAAACACTGCGTGTGGTTATCTTCTAATTCTACTTTCCCATACTTCCCTTCACGTAACCTTTATCTGTACCAAGGCCATCTCTTGTAAATCGAAGTCGTTTTGATACCTGTCTGTACCCCCCAGTCAACACCTCTATTTCCGACCATAAAAAAAGGGGTCTCTCTCCCAAATGATAATGATGATTTCATTGATGTGTAATGACATGTGCATTTGACTTGATATATTAAAATAGTCTAACATAGACCATTTTTTATTTGAAGAAAGAGCATAAAGGATTGGAATAAACTTCCACATCCAATTCATAAATACACTCCCAAGAGTTCATTTCAATTTCAAATTTCAATATAAGATGACATTTTTTTTGAATTTATCTTCAATTTTATCTCAAATTCATATATATATTGAACTATTATTATGAAATATATATATATATGTGCATTTTATCATTAAATCAAACATTTAAATATTTTAAGGTTTTAGTATTTTATTCCAATATTTTGTAGAAAATTGAGTTGAAAAAAATATTCATATGAAAATCAGTCAAAAGTTTTCAATTTATTTTTTTTGGAAAAATATATAAGAATTTCATTAAGAGAAAGATTTACAAAAATTATCCTATAGTAGTAATGTAAGAGAGAAATAAAATCTTACTTATTTTATAATTAATTAATTTTTTTTAAAAAAAGAGAATTTGAATTCATACTTTTTAAATAAAAAAGTATATAATAATTAATAAATCAAGTATTCAAATATTATAATTAATTATTTTACGTTATTTGATTGGTTTAAATAAAATTAAAATATCATATAGTCAGATTCAAGTAAGATTCTATTACCGTAGGATTCAATATTCAGGTTACAACAAATTAATAAATAAGAGAGTATCAAAAAGGGGAATGTTGTTATCTTTTTTTGTTTAAAAAGGAAGTCCAGCTGTTAACTTAGAGATGAAACCTGAGCCGTGGGATTGGCACGTCGACCTTTAAAATAAGAACAAACACAAAGATGGCGTCCAAGTACACCCACGACTCGCGTCCAGCGTTCACATTCTTAGCGTCGTAACGCAACGGTATCGCTCTTTAAATAAATAAATAAAAAATAAAAGTCGTAATCTCGGCTAATTATTCGGTAAAACCACTAGTTTAGGCCCCATAAATTACTTTGAGTTATCAGTAATTCAGTTAATCCCGCAAAAAAAAAGTTAAAAACAAGGAGCACCGTAACTGACAGTTTGGCCAAAACTTAACAGCCAGCTGTCGTTTTGACTTTCCAACCCAGCTGGAAACAACCCGCTCCCACCACTCTCCCTCACTGCTTCTCCTTCTCCATATAAACTCTCACGTGCTCTCACAGATTTCCCGCGTTCAATTATAAGAAGGCCTCTCTCTCTCTCCCTTCGTCGTCGTGTCATTTCAGACAACCACCGGCCGTCAACGGATTCTCGCTTTAACCAGGTTTTGTATCGTTTTAGATTGTCGTTTTGTTCTTTAAATAATATAGGTGTTAACGTGGAATCTCTGCTTCTTGTTTATTGATAGTTATGGTGATTAGGTTAATCAATTGTTTATTTGTTGAAATTCTTATCGTGATTGAGTAATGGAAAATTTTCAAAATTTTTTTAATGAGGTGATGGATATGTATTCGTATACGAATCCTTGTTTTCATCGTAACACTTTTTGTCTTCGTATCTTTCGCCGGATTACGACTCTAGCTTTGCTCTTTATTTAACATTCGAATTTCACTGTCTCTTTTGTATGTTTGGTTTGTGAGAAAAAAGGGTAAGAAAATTAAATAAAAGCATTGGTTTTTATTTTTGGTGGTGGAAAATAGGATGGGGGTGAACGGTGCAGTCGGAGAGGAAGGGATCAGGAGAAGAGGATGTTCATGCACAAAAGACGATTTTCTCCCTGAGGAGTCGTTCAAGAGCTGGGGCAATTATGTACAAGCCCTCAAGGAAACTCCGAGCCGGTTCATGGACCGGGTGCTCACCCGATCGCTCGACTCGACGGAGCTCCACGAGATTAAGGGTCGGAGCCAGCATGAGATGAAGAAGAACCTCTCATGGTGGGACCTCATTTGGTTCGGTATCGGTGCCGTCATCGGCGCCGGCATTTTCGTTCTCACCGGACTCCAAGCGAAGGAAGTCGCAGGCCCCGCCGTCGTGTTATCCTACGTGATTTCCGGTGTCTCCGCCATGCTTTCCGTGTTTTGTTACACTGAGTTTGCTGTTGAAATTCCTGTTGCAGGTAAAAAAATCCTACCATACTAAATTTACTAGGTAATCCGTATTCGTTCAGTTTTGATTTTATCAGTATATAGGCTTTGAAGAATCTTTACTCAACCGGTAAAAAGGATATCAAAGTTTCAAAGAATCTGGCTGAATATCCCACGGAATTTTGGCCCCATTTACTTTAACTAGTATATCAAAGTTGACTTCTGAGTTGATAGGAAAGAGATAAGAATGGGACCCAGAGAGACGTAATTATTTCCAAGTGTTGAAATTAGCAAACCTGCGAAGTTCTAAAGTAATTGGTCACTTTTCTTTTCTTTTTTGTATTTACAAGGGATCTTGTAATGAATATTTAACAATTTAATGAAGATTTGGTGGGTGGGATTGATTTCCATGGCTACTTGGAGCTTGTCGACGTTGAATCCTGATTGCTTTTTCCCTGCAGTTTTTGACCTGATTATAAAATAATTGCTTTACCATTTTGCTTTCAGGTGGCTCGTTTGCCTACCTTAGAGTGGAGTTAGGTGACTTCATGGCCTTCATTGCAGCTGGTAATATTCTCCTGGAGTATGTTATTGGAGGTGCTGCGGTGGCCCGGTCATGGACTTCCTACTTTGCCACTCTCTGCAATCACCAACCTGAGGATTTCCGCATCATAGTCCACAGCATGCCAGCGGACTATGGGCATCTTGATCCTATTGCTGTTGTTGTTGTCTCTGTCATCTGTGTCCTCGCTGTCCTTAGCACCAAGGGCTCATCGCGCTTCAATTACATTGCCTCTGTCATCCATGTTATCGTCATTCTCTTCATAATCATTGCTGGCTTCACGAAAGCTGACCCCAAGAACTACAGCGATTTTACTCCCTTCGGTGTTCGTGGTATTTTCAAGTCTTCAGCTGTGCTTTTCTTTGCATATGTTGGTTTCGATGCTGTTTCAACAATGGCTGAAGAGACCAAAAACCCTGCTCGTGATATCCCTATTGGTCTTGTTGGCTCGATGGTTATAACCACGACTGCATATTGTTTGCTTGCTGTGGCATTGTGCCTAATGCAACCATTCTCGCAGATTGATAAGGATGCCCCATTTTCAGTAGCATTTGAAGCTGTCGGGTGGTCATGGGCTAAGTACATCGTTGCTGCTGGTGCGTTGAAAGGCATGACAACTGTTTTGCTCGTCAGTGCTGTTGGTCAAGCACGATATCTCACACATATTGCACGAACCCACATGATGCCACCATGGCTCGCACAAGTGCATCCAAAGACTGGGACGCCCATCAATGCTACCATTGTCATGCTTACTGCAACAGCAATCATCGCCTTCTTTACAGATCTTGGCATTCTCGCAGATCTTCTATCAATATCAACATTATTCATCTTCATGCTTGTTGCTCTTGCTCTTCTCGTTCGCCGTTACTATGTCAGTGGTGAGACGACTATGGCAGACCGTAACAAACTCATCGCCTGCATCGCCCTCATCCTTGGATCTTCAATTGCATCAGCTTTGTACTGGGGTATAAGTGATGACAACGATTGGATTACATACGTGATTACAGTACCAATCTGGTTCTTTGCCACCATGGCAATTCAGATTTTCGTCCCTCATGCTAGGAATCCAAAACTATGGGGTGTACCATTGGTACCATGGCTACCATCGGCTTCCATTGCTATCAACATTTTCCTCCTGGGATCAATAGATGGAGCATCCTTCATCAGGTTCGGTATTTGGACTTGTGTCCTGCTATTGTACTATTTCTTCTTTGGATTACATGCATCCTATGATACCGCAAAGGAATCAGGAGAAAACAAGGTTGCAGATGGATGGAAGAAAGTCGAAGAAGGCGTCACCTCTTCAGAGGCCAAGTCTGGCTTACAAGTTACAAATTCTAGTTAGTTTAACAGTATGTTCACTTTAATATATGGGAATTGCGATCAATGTGTGTGTAATTGGTCTTTTATTCTTATTGTCTTACTTTCCGGAACTTCTCTCTCGAAGGAGAAATGAGTGTTTGTTTATATAGGAAAGTACAAAGATTTTCTGTTCATGTTGTCGCAGATTCCTTTCGGGGTTCAGTGTGAATATTTTATCTGTGAAAAAAAAAATAATAATAATAACATGAAAAAGAGTTTGATTTAATCATGCTTTCCACACTTGGTATAAGCATGAGATTTCGTGATTAATATTCCCCTAATCTCCTCTCCCGTGCGGAAATTGAGCTCCTACAAATTTCTTCCTTAATCATTTGTCGCCGTGTTCTTAATTGTTTAAGAGTTTCTATTTAATATCTACAATATTAATAAATTAAACAAAATTCAAACGATACTTTCTTTATACATATACCGATAGATTATTGTCCTATTCTTTCTCAACAACTATATTCAAATTTGATTCAGTACATATTCTATTATATGATTGCAAGAAATCTATAGGTAAATGAAAATTTTCTTTTATTTGACTACCCAAAGAAGCAGAAAAATCTGCTACAGTTTATCCAAGGGGAAAACAGTACACAACATTGAAAATTTGAGACCCCAACTTTCACATAATCTCGTGTTTCGTGTCTTAAATGATCACCTGCCGCCGCAGGTGGGGTTGTGATCATTGATTATGCATGGGAGGGAGGTCTGCTAGAATGTCTGCAAGATTTTCTAGCTTTGCAGACCAAGCTAAAACGAAAGGTAAACGATGCACATGCAAGTGAAAAAATTAAGCTTAGGGAAAGTTGGTTAGCTTTAATCCTTAAAGAGAAAAATGATTTTCTTAGAGTCATATACTCCACCCACTTTTCGAATTTGTCCATGGAAACTTCTCAAAGAAGTAAGTTTCTAGTCTGAGTCTTCTTACAAGTTACAATTGGTTTTCACCATGAAATTTTCACCATGTCTGCGTAGAGAACAGATGGTCATGACCTACCATTAATGTTGCATGTTATTTTGACCAGATTCAGTTAGCAATTTAATAAAACCACGATCAGACAAAGACTTGATCTTTTATTTCAATTAATAAAATAAAATAAAAAATCCTGCTTCCTTATTTATTAGTGCATGAAACAAGAGGCAATTAAAGTTTTCATGCCATTTTTTGCTTTACAGGTTGTCCATTTAATGATCCTTTCAGCATGCTATCACCACGTTTCAAACCATAAGCATGGAAAGTGACATGTTCTTCTCCTTCTTCACCTTAATTAAAAGCTAGTCTGAATTTAATGTCCAAGCCTCACCTCAATTTGTTTTCGTGCCAATCTTCTAATTCCCAGCATTCTTCTTTTATTTCAATGTGAAAGAGGATCATGGTTAAGCTGGCTAGCTATAATATTTTCTTTAATTAACTTTGTTAAATAGTAAAATTGTCTTAATGAATTATATGTATGTGTATATATACGCGTGCACGTTTATATATCGCAGAAGTGTAAATGGACTTTTTCTAATATTTAGGCTTTATATCCAGTGCTTTGCATGAGATGAAGACAGTTCCACCTAAACAGTAAACTAGATATCAACAGATAGATTGGATCAAGGTAGAACGGGAAATATTCTCAATTTTCTCGCGTATATTTAGCCTTGACCAGGAATCTGTAATCCCATTGGCCATTGTTTCATAATTATCAGCCTTCAGAGTTCAAAGAGAGCTGTTTTTCCATCTGTTTCTGCCCTCCAGCTTTACTCAGCTTTCAAGCTTTTTCAAGGTATGATTTCTTCCTCTTTTTCTCTTGCTCCCTCAGTCCCAGGCACACACAAAATCATTCCATTTTCTGGTATGCTGTATGGGGTGTAATCTTTGCTATTAGAAAGCAACAAACTAAGAAATATAAGAACATAAACTATAAGAATCTGTTCGGATGAGTAAGACAGACTTGTCAAGAAAAAAAGGAGCAGGTTAACTGCATACGATCTGCTTTTGCCTTCCCATTTTCCTTATCTTTCTTGGTTATATATTTAAGTTTTGAATTATTAATGTTAGTCTCCTTTGCATTGAACCCAGCCTTAGCCTTGGATTTGGGCTTCTAGGTAGAGCCGAAACCAAGACCAAGACCAATCCCAATTTGGAATGTCCCTCAAGCCTCTGAGGCAGCCTATGGGCCTTGTACAAACAAAACCATTTCGGAAAATGAAACTGATAATTTCGTAACGCTTTAGTTGTTCGATTTCCCCAATGCTGATACATGATTCATTTTACTATTTCTTAGTAAAAAATGGCGATAGAAACTAATGTTGGTGATGGCAATGGTAATGATCTTAAGAAGAGGCGATGTGGTTGCAGCAAGCAAGATTTCTTACCAGAAGACTCATTTCAGAGTTGGACAAGCTATGTCAATGCATTGTCCAACACAAAATCTAGGCTCAAAGACCGTCTGCTGGCACGTTCCATGGACCACGTAGAGCTGCATGAAATGCGTGCTCGTAGCCAGCATGAAATGAAGAAAACCCTGACTTGGTGGGATCTCATTTGGTTCGGCATGGGAGCTGTGATGGGTTCTGGGATATTTGTCCTTACCGGTGAAGCTGCCAGGAACCACTCCGGGCCTGCTGTCGTGGTTTCTTATTTTATTTCAGGTATAACTGCATTGCTTTCAGTTCTGTGCTACACTGAATTCGCCATCGAATTGCCTGTTGCTGGCGGCTCTTTCACGTATCTCAGAGTGGAGCTTGGCGATTTCATTGCTTACGTTTCAGCTGGAAACATTCTCTTTGAGTATGTAGTAGCTGGTGCTAGTGTGGCAAGGTCCTGGACTTCTTATCTCGCTACTCTGTTCAACCATGCTCCCGACAGTTTCCGCTTTCATGTTTCATCCTTTTCTGAACATTACAGCCATTTAGACCCCATCGCAGTTGCTATTTCAGTAGTCATAGGCATTGCCGCAGGTATAAGCATGAAAGGGTCAGCCAGGTTTAACTCTGCCGCCACCATTGTCCAGCTGGTAGTCATCCTTTTCATCCTCATCGTTGGTTTAACCAAGGCTGACCCCAACAATTACTCCGACTTCGCCCCAAATGGGATCCCTGGCATTTTGAAAGCTTCCTCGATTCTCTTCTTTGCTTACGTGGGGTTCGATGGAGTGGCAACCTTTGGAGAAGAGATCAAAAACCCTGGTCGAGATATACCCATCGGCCTAATCGGCTCCATGTTGGTTATCATAACGGTGTACTGCCTTCTCGCAGCGACACTGTGCTTGATGCAGCCATACTCCCAGATCGATGTCAATGCACCATTTACACTGGCGTTCAAAGCCGTAGGCTTGAAATGGGCCCACTACATTGTTGCGTTTGGTGCATTGAAAGGCATGACCACGGTTTTGTTAGCCAACTTGGTTGGCCAATCTCGCTATTTCACCCACATCGGTCGCACCCACATGGCACCACCGTTCCTTGCACACATCAATGAGAGGACGGGAACACCGGCTAACGCTACGATCATGATGACCATCTTGAATTCCATTGTGGCATTCTTCACCAGCCTTGAAGTGTTGGCAAACCTCCTTTCCTTAGCCACATTGTTTATCTTCTCAATGGTTGCATTGGCTCTCCTCGTTAGACGTTACTATGCCAAAGGTGAGACGACAAGCTGTGACAGAAACAAGCTCGTCGGGTTCCTGGTCCTGATCTTGGCATCCTCGATTGCTAATGCGGTGTACTGGGCCGTAGGCAAGAATGGGTGGATCGGCCATGTAGTGACTGTCGCAGTTTGGTTCTTGGCAACGCTTGGGCTAAAATTGCTGGTGAAGGAAGCGAAGAAACCCAAGCTGTGGGGGGTGCCGTTGGTTCCATGGTTGCCATCAGCTTCTGTTGCCATTAATGTGTTCATCATGGCCTCAGTCGACGGGGCATCTTTCATGAGATTTGTGGTATGGACGTTGGTCTTGCTCGTCTATTACATTTTCATTGCACTCCATGCCTCGTATGATGCAGCCAAGGAGATTGAGGAAACAAGAGCCACCGCAACAAACCTAGAGGTTGGACAGCTTTAGGATTAATGCAACTATTGTTTCCGACGAGTTTATAATGTTCATAATTTTTGTTGATGACACGTACGGTACTAGTCTATAGCTCCTTGCCATGGCAATAAAATCCAAACAGACAATGCACAAGAGAGTGATAATTTTATGTCAAAACCTTTAATCAATCTGATATAAAATTCATAACTTGGAAGAATTTTTCATTGTTTCCCAGTTTATGTGATTGGCTCCTAGATCTGTTTTTTTGTAATCAGGAGACAATTTTTGGACAAATGTGCAGGTAATGAGAGTAACCTTTGTTGCCTCAATCCTCCATTAGGGAAATTCTATACTTTTCAAAAAAAAAAAAATAGATTATATATTTTTCAAATGTTTTATATAGTTTCGGGATGTGTGGTGACATATACATAGGCTCATGATCAATTGAAAAATTCATGATGATGTTAATTCTAAAACAATGTTTTTTGTTTCAATGACCATTCTGCTTACTTGTATACAAATTTGCCTTTTATCTAAAAACTTTTGATTGGTGATTAATCTAATACATGGTAACACTATAGTTTTTCCATTTCATTCTCAAGATTTTATCTAAATTGTTTAATAGAATGCCAAAATGAAAGGCAAGAAAATGGATCACAAAAGTCAAGAGTAATTAAAGACAAGAAAGAAGAGAGAAATAGAGAATACAAAGATTAAAAAAATTCATACAATAATAAAACCGAAATGCATAAAAAAGAAAAAAAAATACAAATTGCAAATAAAAAAAAGTAAAAAATAAAGAAGAACAATAATTAAACAAATCAAATATTAAACAAAACAAAGAAAAAAGCAAGAAAACAAATAAATAAAGCAAAAAAAAATAAAAAACGAAAAAAGAATACATAAAGATGAGAAGAATGGAGAAAGTAAAAAAGAGTCAGTGGAGAAACCCAGGAGAATGGAAAAATCTGGAAGTTAGCAATGGAGAAAGTAAAAGGAGGGAGGGAAGAGGAGCCTAGATGGAAAGGATAAATCTAGAAGAATACCAGTAAAATATCAAAAACCCATGACCCGAAGATCAAAAGATCAAACTCATGTCTGGAAGCCTCTAAACTTTACCAACCCACGTGCTAGATAACTAAAATGTCAAATGTCGAGGCAAGAGCTTTGGTTTCTTTTTATATATAGTTATAGAAATTTAGTTATATAAGACAAGATCAGTATTACTAAGTTATTACATTTTACAAACCTTTCAACAATATTATCATATATTTTTTAAAAAAATTACAAGTTAAATGTCAACTTGTGAATGCTCATATTTATGTCCTATTTCAATTTCAAAGTTCTGATCGTGGATCAAAATATTAGCTATAAATATAAAAGCAACACCAAGGCATTATATATATATTGAGGGAGAATATATTACCAATTAATTTTATATTGATCTAAAATACTCTTTAACGATAAATATGCACACTAATATTGATCTCAGCAGACAAACCTCGAGGGTGGAGCACGAGGATGAATGCGTATGCCATTGCTCTCCGCCTCTCCCACTCTCTCTCTTCTCGTCAAGGTTAGACCGCTAATTGCTTTGGACAATATCCAAAGGTTTTTTCAAGCATTCATGTTCGAAAAGGTTTAGAACCTAAAGGAGTTTTTGGCTACTGGTGGTCTCTTTAACATGTTAAAACTTTGATCCTTCCTCGAACCGACAAGGCAAAAAGGATCAAAATAAGACGAACTAAAAATATTGCCAATAGAGAAGAATATTATGATTCGAATACTGAGATACACAATAAGTGAAACACCCCTTCCCAATGCATTGAACACTGAACACTGCATGTAAAAAATATATTAAGATGGCAATGAAATATGGCACAAATGGGGAAGAAAGGAGAAAAAAAACCCCTTTGGTGAGAGAAAGCACACAGACCTAAAAACCCTACGGTTGAATGCTTTTTGATGCGTTTACATTTTCTGACCAAATTATGTCTCTATCTTGAGTAGAGAATTGAGAGATGTACTATTAAACCGCTGAGCAAGACCACGGATGACAAGAACAATAACATCCCTGAGGTGTCGTGAATGCACCATGAGGTCTACTTCATTCTCGCTGTCCACCACGATCCTAAGTCGACGTTGGTCATTTCGGAAAAGCTCCACCTGTCATAACCGACCTGGAACCTTTAGTTTTTATGAAAAATAAAGAATTCATAAATGAATGGCCTAAAATATCAGTATCCCTACTTTAACAGCCTACAAATCTTCTCCTAAAATGCTTCATTTGATGATTCAGGTACCGAAAGAGGCCTACTCCTAATTTCTTGTTTAGGCCATCAATTCTTGAGTCTTCATAAGCAATCATTCATCACTAATTTATTATTATTATTATTATTTTTCAGTTATATTAAAAAAAAATTCTACTTTTAAAAATTTTGAAGGTTCTTGAATAGAGTTTATCAATTCATATGATCCTATAATTTAATGGACCAACTAAAGGAGAGCAGCCGTGGATTGCCTTGTCCACCAGAGACATAAAATCAGCTCTAACAAGAAACAAGCTTACATGAAAAGGAGGAGCATAGCTTCCACGCATTTCAGTAGTAGGAAATGAAGTCTTTGATCCTGGCTTCACAACCTTGACTCGTTTTCTATTAATTTCTAGGACTCTTCTCTCAAGACATCCTTCTCCTGGAACCTGCAATATAATAATGATAAAATAGATCATTTTTTTTTTCTTTTTGAAAAACAATAACCACATCTAAGAAGGACAAGATAGAAATGAAATAAGAACCTTTTTAGGATTACGGTCCTTGTCACATAGTACCTGTTTCAGAGATTTAAGCAGTAAGTCTAGGAAATTGAAAAGTATAAACGAACTTTGCCAGTCCAAATGTCAAGTCATATTGTCTAAATTTTTTTTTCACTAGGATAAGTCTTCTGGTAAATTTCTAATTAATTCCCCATTTTGGCTCCTTTATTTGGTTTGTAGTACTTAACAACTTTTCTGAAATTGATATAACATTGATTTATAAAAAAATTTTAAAGCATCTCTTAGGAGCTTCACGAAATTCTAAGGAATTTCCTAAACTGGTCTTGAGACTTTTGATGTTGAACGAGTAAGGGCAGATTGTTTACCTGTATATTTCATAGTAACAAAAGTAAAAGATACTCCGCTTGAAAAATCCTTTTGTTATTTGCTTTTTACTATTTACCTTTTGTTTTCTATTCTTTTTTTTTTTTGGTTTCTATTCATTTTTTGCCAAAAAAAAGCAAAAGCATTATGATTAAAAGAAAGTCAATAAAAAACAAGGAATATAATCTCACCTCAAACTTTACAGAACCAAGATCAAGCTTCTGTTTCACTTCTTTAAAAACATCAGGCTCTGCAAATTAGACAATGCCCAAATAAACAACAGTATAGAAACAAAGAATATGTTAAAAGTTAGAGGACAATATGTACAACAGTACAAAGCACCTGCACCATGCTGAAGTCCGCCTTTCTTGTAAGACAATGTATACATCTAAATCATTCACGTCTAATAACTAAGAATGGAAATATGAAAAGTTATCTAATACCAGCTAAAACCCAGCCAAAATATAATCTTTATGCAGAGCTCAATCAAACCACCTGATGTGAGTTTACCCAACAAGAATGTGATGAAAACTTCCATGAATAAAGAGATGGATACAATTCAGCATGTTAACTTAAACAGACAAGAAAATTCACAATAACAAACCTTTAATTTGGCATTTTTAGAGTACAATGTAGGTTACCCAAAAAAACATAGAATTATGCTTTCAAAACATTTTTGTAAAAACTATGAGCTGCACCCCACAAAGTTCAAACGAAGTTTAGGTTTTTATTTGTCTGAATGCTATACGACATTAATGAAAAGTTGTTCATTTGATGTCATTTTGAACATCATGGTCTACAATATTAATACCAGTAATAATTATTAAGTGAAAAAAGAGTAGGAGGTGAGCCTCAGAATTACCAACTGCAATTGGCTCTGTTGATGCAGAAACAGGTTGCCCTTCAATGCCATCCTCTCTTACTGGGGTATAAATAGCCACCAACCTGTACCCCACATCATCCACATTAGCTTCATACATTCTCCCTGTTTCACCTGCAGCATCAGTCAATCTTTCAGAACATATAAATAGAAGGTTTGGAACTTGGATATTATACTTTAAATTTTCAGTTAATTTCCCTTATAATCTAATAAGAGAAGTTAAATATCTTAAGAAAAGAAGGTTAAAGCTGTCAGCACGTAGCCAGGCACTACATACATTATATATTACTTTTCCGCAACGTCCTACAAAACAAGATCAAAGGTAGCTATTTGAACTACAATCAGATACCCCTCACTCCACTGAACTTGCTGATATGACGCTGAAAACATAAGTTCTTTTTTGTGCCTTTACACCGAATTGCAAAGTGTCACAGTGCAAGCCAATAAGTTGTCTGTTCAGGTAATATGGCTGGAAGCATATTGTTAACAAGCTAACATCAAGTTTCCACTTTCTCACAGATCGTAATGTCACTGGATCCTTTTGATTCAGTAAACAAAAATGGAGGCTCAAGAATGTAACCGCATAACAGTCGGTATTATGCTTAATAAACTAACATCAATTTCAAAAAGTAATGCAGGGTTGACTTGATTATGTTTCCCCTTCATTGCTGATGTCTCTGATTCCAAAATAAATGTTTCCTACTAAGAAAATTAAATTCTCAACTTTTGACCAGAAACAAGGGCAAAAATACATTCTGCTGGAATCCAATGATTGGATATTTCGACCAACCAACCATGTCAATAATTGAAATCCTTAGCAGGCCCAATGATTTAGCATACCTGGTATGGAGATAAGATCAGGACTGCCAACCATTGACCTAAGCCACTGAATCTTACTTTTTCCTTCTTTTCCTCCAGTATAAATGCCACGGACAGCATATAAATTGGTGTGAAAGCCCCTTCCTTCAATCTCTAGCTTATCAATTCTAGGAATCCCTGAATATAAAGAGACCTTCAGTATCAAATGCAAAAACAGATGAAAAGAATAAATAACTAAATGATTCTTAATATAAAAACAACTGCACTAATAATTCTTATTTAGGATGTCTTTTGATATCTCCAATTTCTATTAAATTATTTCCTCCACCAACGCAAGCACCTGTTTTGCCTAAAGAGGAGTTTTATCCTGACTTAAAAACTGGAACCTAATATTACTATACCTCACTCAAGATGATTCTGACTTTATGACCATTTCATTTGAAAATGAAGATAAATTAGTGAAAGAGCTATAATCATACTAATTTCTTAAGCAAGAGAAACTTTTCCTTCCGAGTGAATGTTAAATGCAAATAACCTGGCAATACAGATGCAGTCTCAGCATATGCTGGCTCACTTGACCTTCCAAACACATCAGTCACAATACATTCGCATCTTAGGCATCTACCAATGTCCTCATACCGAACTTTGAAAGAGCAGGAACGTTGTGAAGGTAAAGGCTCAAAGGATTTTCTATCTCCTGTTTCTGATGAAAAGAACCTGCAGGATCCCATATGTCACATTTAAAACAAAATGAAATAGCAACTGCTGATATGAGAAAACAAAAAAGTATTTTTATTGCATTGTTTATGTTCTAAGCTTTTTAATGCTTCAAATTGATTCCCTTCACAATTGAGGTTCATGTTAAAAGAGTTCATGGTGACATGGAGACAATACCATTGATAGTGGACATCTTTCTTGTACTTGCTCCAAACACATTGTTGAATTTCACTTTTTGGAATCACTTCAACAGCAGTTAGTACATCACCTTCTATTGCCTTTCCAGTGAGAGCGAGCATCTCTACTATTGGAACCTCTGAAGGGCAGGAATTTTTTCAAGTCAAATGAAAATGATGTTTTTCAAGTTGCAGAAAATAACTGAATATATATTTTGTACTTAGCATCAATTAGGATGTGTTCAAGTGTGAGGGGAGGTTAGAGGTTTGGATAGAAATTCTACGATTGAGTGGTAATACTCTCCTCTCATATACCAAAAATATGCAAGAATACATTGGTTGCTGATATGAACACCAACAACTTAGTTAAATGAAATGAATATGGTAAATTGTCAAGTTCACGCCTCAGTGGACAGGCTTGAAATCATAACTCACATAATTGAAGCTGAAATATACAAGGGCAACATGGCAGCAGGACTAGACCAGATGGAACAGGGGATGCAAGTAAAGAAGAGAATACATAACAAACAAATGATGAAATGCTTGTCTTCTTGATGAGATGAAAATTCCATATCGTCTTGCCCTCTACAAAAATAACTATCTCAAATAATGTTTCGCTTCCCAACAAAGGCAAATGTTTCACTTACCAGGGAGAACAATTTCAGTTGGTTCAGACAGGCTAAGCTCTCCAACAACTGAATCTGAACGAACTGGTGTGTACCTGAGAAGCATTTCACAGCTTAAAATGAACATACAACTAAATGTAAGCAATAAGGCTTCTAATGGTTTGGATATTAAATTTAGAAGGGTTAATACACTATGTTCTATGTAAAGAAAACTCAATACATGATCCTGACATTCAACAAATTTCTAAAAGAAACAAACAAGACAATAAGCAGTCAAGTTTCAGGAAAATTATTTGGTAAGGACCAGATAATACTTTTCTTAGAGAATATCTAGCCTCCTAGTCAAAGGAGTATAATGGAACACTAACCCAAACAACAAACGGCTGTTGTAATCTGCATCAGTGACTTCATAAGTTTTACTGTTAGCCCCATTGATAAGAATGATTGTTCCATCATTAGCTTCTCTGTACCAACTAAAGAGACTTGATCCCTCATATCCACCAGAATATTCTCCCTCCCCAGAATATAGCCCTGAAGCCAGCTTCTCCACATGAACACTAGAAACTACTGGAGGAGCTGCAATATTTTTCACATTTAATGTGTTAAAGGAAAAAAGGATTCGAAAAGAAATAACAAATGCAGCATCTGCATATTATATGAACACTCAACCATTCAAGCTCAACAAAAAGTTTTTAACCATGAATATCATACTATGATAAGATAATGCTTTGTAAAGACTTTGGTTGGCAGGTGCACAGGTGCATGTCATTCACTATCAAGCAAAAATATATGAAGTATAAGTGAAGGAAAACAGATATACCTGGTATAACTGGTGAGTTGGAAATTGCAACTAATAGCTTTCCAGATCTGCCGTCAACACGAATGGGTAGCCAATGTAATGCTAAATAAGCACCCACATCTTCAAGTGATGGAGTATAAGTGCTGCCAAAGTAGCAGATCTTAATAAATGTTTATTTTATAGATGCAGAACAAAATAAAAAATCCTGGAACCTATCACATCATATTAAAACTTACAATGTTTGACCACACGTGACAACATCTTCAGAAGAACTAGATATATCTGTCAATGCCGACCTGTCTAGCTTAGTCTTTGTTCTGTACCAAGTGTACTCTCCAACACCTTCCAGTCCACCAAAATATGTTTTCTGAGGGACAACCTCCTGGTTCTCATGGCAATCAGGAATGACAAGGTCCAACCCCACTGGGTCCGCTGATACAAGAAAATTTTGGGTTAGGTGAGAGCAATAGGCATGGGATCAAGTGCAGAAATAAAAAAATAAACAAACAAATCAATAATCAGCTGTTCACCATACAACTCACCAGGAGAAATTTCACCAGTTATTACGCTCTTAGGATTCCCTTTGACTCCATCTTTGCGCATGGGAGTATAAACAAGTTCAATACTTCTTCCCACATCATCAAGAGTTAAATCCAGAAACTCTGGGAAGATACGCAAGAATTTCAGCCTTGCACCTCCAAATGGCTATCCAGAATATTATAATTAACATTCAACAACAAAACTCACCATCAGTACTTAGTTTCTCCTTGACACCATTGTTTTTCACTCTAAACCATTCATGGAAACAGTCTCCCCTCTCCCTGAATCACAAACAAGAAATTCAGTTTGACATGTCTGATTACTACAAGTAGGATACAAAACTCAGCCTCATCAAAGATGATGGCATATCACCAAGGGTCTCACCCTCCAATATATGAAGCAAGGAAGCTCAGCCGCTGTCCCTCCATCATTGATCCAAGAAACTCCAGAGATTGACAAGTAGGGGGACCTGCATTTCAAATTTAATTTTCAGTTTACATCTATTTCCATTATTCAGAACTGAAAGAGGTAACCCAATAGGTAAACAAATGAATGAAGAAAAACAGCAAAAAGAACGTTCTAGAAAAATCTCAGAAAGTTAACTCCATACCAGCGACTATAGGTCCAATTTGTTCAGAAAGAACAATGGGACCACGAGCCCAATCACTTCTCACAGGCTCACATGAAACTGAAATAAAGAAGCCAATATCATCAACTGACAGCATATATGATGAGGCACTGGCACGCCTAATCTCACATTGCGAACCATCTGAACTAGTCTGCAGATACAAATTCTTGATTAATAAGTCACAGAAAGAGCAAATAAAATTCTACAACGCAACAAACATGAAAGAAGTGTAATAAAATTTCACCCATTTCAGCTCAGAAAACCATTAAGTTTTTTCAAGGGCTTTACAGAAAAACAGTCAACTAATTACCCGAAACCAGCGAAAAACTGAATCTCCCTCTTCACCACCCCAGTACTTTTTGTCAACACTCAGAACAGTCCCTTCAACAGCATGTCCAACTATCTGCAAAGCAAGTAATCTCGGGCTTCCTGATCATAAGAGGCACTCAGCATAAGAATAAAATTAAGTTGTTCCAAATTTAACAACCATAAATTCACCACAATAAATTCTCCTTTAGAAGCAGCACAAGACAAGCAAAAGGGCTTCGTTGACAGGGCAAAAGAAACAAAGATTACTCCATTATTAAATTGCAGAAAGAAAAACAAAAATGGATATCAGACATGCAAAAAAAAAAACGTGTACTTAAGTGCATTCTAGATTAGACATGTCACAAAGTGGATATGGAACATGTATTTACTATGCTTCCCACCAAAAGCATATTATAAGAATCGCATATTTGATAGTAAAGCCACCATATTTATCCAATACAAGTTTATTCGTGCATCCTTTCTAGTAAATAGGGTTATTTTTGCAGTATGACAATAAGGAAAATGTACTAAGTTAGAGAAGACGTAACTTATAATGGATTTCAGAAGAAAACAATATATTAAGATGGTGGCTACATTTGAATCAATCCAATACAATCTAGACCGTCTCGCTAAAATAAGCACAAAGCCATCAAGTAGATGAAACTGGGTAAAAATGAGACAATCTTACAGTCCTAAATAACAAACTTCTCTCAAATGTCACTTTTTCCAATTCAACAATCATTCTCCAAATAATGTAAATGATTACAAAATACTTTTTTCCAATTCCACTACAAAAGTTCAACTAGTTAAAATTTAACATGTTGGAGGAGGAAAGAACAAGATAGCATATGATTATACACTTAAATTTTAAAAGATAAATGTTGAGATAAAGATAAAAATTTACCAGGACGAACACGATCCTGTCCCAAGCAAGTTCTTGGCTCACCTACAATCCCATCATCCCGCACTGGGGTACACTGAAAAGAGATGAATTTACCAATCGCATCTTTGGTTACGCGATACTGAAGAAGCCCTGAAACCTCATGAATCAGAGCACCAGTGTCATTTTCAACCTACAGATTCCAAGAACATATAAGTTAGTAAGAGCAAAATTCATGTACAAACTTATGTTGAATGCATCTAATGCCTTTCTCTTTTCTTGATATTTTGGTAGTATTTTTGTATTCTCTTGCCCCCCCTTTTTTTTCTTTTCTTCTTCTTCTTCATAATTAGAATAGAATCAAAAGATTAAAAGAGTTTCACATGAAGCTTAATACATTTAAAACATCAAACTTAACATTGGGAGTAAACTCAACACCATTTTGCAAAGTTAACAAAACCATATGAGAACCCTAGGTAACAGAAATATATACCTCATGAAGGTACCAATTGTATATACTCTTTCCTTCATGACCCCCTATATAGCCATATGATGCTGTCAGGATACTGCCTTCAGTGTAATCACCCGTGATAGATAAGAAATTTAGGCTGGGGGGAAGAGCTGTAATGAAAAGTATATAAACATGTACATGAATTACATAAGTGACTTATGGAAACCAAAAGGACAAAAAAGGTTGAGATCAAAGCACCAGTTAATACTTTAACTAGACTTCCCTTATAATTCTCTTCCATTAAAATCCAACATGAAAAGTCCAGAAATAGGAAAAAGTTTACTTACTCTCCACTGCTCTTTCCGATATAACGTATACTGGTTCACCAGATTCACCATCAGGAGTCATTGGAGTATATTTTGCAACAATATAATAGCCAACTGCTCCTAAGGGTATTCGGAATGCCTAAATAACAGTTTGGCTCAAATAAGAATTCGCATCGAGTATACAAGTGCAAAGATAAGAGACTACATGCGCAGATGTTTTAATCACCACCTACCTTCGCAACCTTGGACGTGCTCATTGCTTCAAGGTCATTCACACCATTGAATGTCGAAGAATTTGTCTTAAACCATTGTACTCTGCTTGAACCTTCAGTACCTCCAGTGACTGAACCAGTCACAGTAACCTTACTGTTTTCCCTCAAATCACCAATTATCTTAACATTTGTTACTTTCGGTGGAGCTGGAAATATAAAAAATAAGGCCTCAAAACCAAAGAATTTAAGAACAGGAAAGCAAGTGTGCAATTACACATCATGCTGACTAAGCATTAATCGTCTTCTATAAGGATGATAAACAAGGACTGAAATCTCAATATCATTGCTAAATTTCTCATCCCAAGTAGGAATGTCATATGAATAAGATGGTAGAGCACAAATAATAAACAAGCTGGAAACGTAAGAATAGCTTGCAATCAGTATAAACAGATAACAATACCTCAACATACAAATTAAAACTATTTTAGGGTAACATTCAATAAGTCTGAAGTCAAAGACAAGTGAGAAGTTTCCAGAAAATATTAGAAAGGAGTACTACAATTGTCCTTTACAGTAATGATGATAGAGAAGGTGCCACAGTTTGCAGCAGACTTTTATTTTTTTTTAACAGGTTATGCATGATAAAGAGTATAAGAATCCACTCCTAAAAGCAACCTGAGAGTTGCCCATAAAAATTAAGTTAAATCACTATGATATCAGTTTCTCAAACACCAAACTTTTTTAATAATGGATCTACTACCAGTTTAATAAACAAACAATAATAAGAGAAACATAAACATAAATGGGCATACCTTGCCTCACTGTACCAGAGACTATTGACACAGATTCCCCTTCCTGTCCTGAAAATTGTGAATACCACCACATTACTATACAATTCAAGGTTCCTCGATGGTAAACAAGCATGTAAAACTTCAAAACAAGGGGACGTGGACATACCCTCAAAGTTTATAGGTATATATGTGAAAGCCAAGCGTCGACCAACATCTTCTTTGGTCAAAGTATACTCAGATGTACCACTTGTCACCAATAAAAAGTCTCTGTCAACAAATTCCAGTGAATGGAGATGTGAAAAACTTAACTAAAATAAAGTAATGTAGCAAAACTGTATGAAAAGAAAGTTTAGTAAAAGCCTCTAGCAATAATGTTATAATCCACTCATCAAAATAAGGGAATTCTTGAGAAGTTATTTCCATACAGCAGAAAGTACAACTCAAACACAAACATAAGAGAGCCTAAGTGAACAATGAAACCATATAAAAATAAGGCAACATAACAAACTGTACATAATTTATATTAAATATGAAGATAGATGAAAAGCTTAGGAAACAATTTTCTAAAAATAATCCAGCCATCAAGATAAAGAAGTGCCCATGAAGTTATCCATACACAACAGAAAAAAGAGCTGTGTGCGTAAGAGGAATGCCCACAACAAATATATATAGCGAGAAAGAACACAAATGAACAACAGTCTGTAAACAGAATGAGATTAACTTCAACTTTTGAACAATACAATAGGTGAAGAATTTTATTTACTTATGTACTCATTGCAGTCATGGAACAAAGTGTACTAACCCAGTCTCCTTATTCTCACGTAACCACTCAAACTTGCTGGGACCCTCTCTTCCTCCAAAGTAATTGCCAACTCCTCTGATAACATTTCCTTCTACAGCATCTCCAATAATTCGGACATTACTGACGGACGGAGGAGCTGCAAGCATGATCATAATCATTTAAAATTGAAATTGCAAAATTGGAATAAAAACAGAAGAAGAGGAACAATAGGGCATATGCTCCCCATAACATCTAATTGCAGTCCTCAACTTGGAATCTCTTTGTTGAACTGTAAAAACAAGGAACAGATGACCGGCCTCAACAGAAATGTAAACCTGAATCTAATTACAAAGATGCCAAGCCTTCAAGAAGACATCAATGTCTTTTGAACAATGACCCGACAAAGTATAACATGCAGCTTACATGCATACAACAATGTGAATCAGCTGATTCAAATCCAAACAACTACCATAGAAATCACATACAACTAATATGGAAATAAGTTATCTGCCAGAAAGAAAGCGAAAGCATAAATTAAAAAATTGTGATGCAACCAACCAACTTTAGTGATAGATTTAAGAAACAAAAGTAAATTAAATCAAAGCTGGAAGAACAAGTTATAGACAGATTTTGCCCACGAACCTGCTTTTACAAAATCAGTATACTTATATTGAGGCTCCCCTTTAGCACCTTCCTCTGTGACTGGTGTATACATAAAGACCAAACTGGAGTCAATGTCAGCTATGGTCAATCGATACTCCTCATCCTCTGCTCCAGTGATTACCACTGGGCTGCTGTTCCACCTTCTCCTTAACCAGCTGAAAATAGTGGACAACAAACAAGTTATCCATATAGTTTCCTTCAAAACGAATCCACAAGCAAGCATGTACATTTATCAGTTTATACAAGTCCTGAAACTACTTTAAGTGGCATTTGTACCTAGCAACACCCTTCCCAGGAGTCCCGCCACACCATGCAACCTTAGCATGACCCTTGATTATGTTACCTTCCACCAGTTCCCCATCTACTTCAAGGTTTACAACCTTTGGAATTCCATTCCCTTCACAAGGCAGAGAACTAAGCTTTAAAAGTGGTGAATATAAGACTGATTTGTACAAAATGATTAAACACACTGACAGTGTGCTTGTGCATAGACATCCCACAGACATGCATGGAGATTCTGCTATCTGCATGCACACTCACAAAGGCATATTGCAAAACAAAGAAGCAAATTATGTTTTTGATGTGAATCCTTAATTACAATGTCAAAAAATCATCATTAAGCTAACACAAGTTCAAAAGCTAAATGCCATATAGACAAGAAAAAACTTAATAGCTACAGGGCGTAGGGTATACCTCGTGCAATTGGGGACGATATGGCAAAAATTGGAGGATACTCAGTTTGCCCTAAAACTGGAGTACATTCCACTTTCAAAATTTTACCTATTTCGTCATGCTTTGGCCAGTAAACCTACTTATTACATGATAATATAATAGATTTAGCCCAAAAAAAATAAGAAAGAAAAAGATGCCATTATAAGCCACAAGATAGAAGTATTAATTGACCAAAAAGATTAACGCACAAGAATCAATCACCTCTTCATCAGCATCAGGAATAGCAATGAAATTCGAAAGTGTTCTCTCTCCCAAAAACCATTTATACTTTAAGATTATATCTGGATCAGTGCTCAGCGTGCTCTCCTGACCAAAAACAATGTGGCAGTGACAAGCATCCTCTTCAAAAGGCTTGTCAATGGAGGCTTCTTTAAGCAGATATCCAGGAGGAAAATGATCCTTCCATTGCTCAAACAGGAAGCGAAATGTTGAGTCTGCTGACAAAACCATACATTAAAACACACAACTTCTACAGGAGACCATGTATGATTTTTACATGCAATTATCCCCATGCAGAATACTGAGTTGAATCCAGCAATCCTAAACTCAGCCCATATGCCACATATGCTTTAGGATCAACTAAAAAGCGAATATTCAAGTCCAATGAATATATAAATGTTAGGAAAATATAAAACATTTCAAGGCCCAACTACACTTCATCTTTGTCCCTTTTCTGTTATTGCTGTAACAATATAACAACATCAAAGAAGAATGCTTTCACAAGTACATATCCCTCCCTCCCCTTTTTTACTGCCATATGAACCTATTGCTGGAATCACATTAATCACGTGCTATTCACAGAATGACATTTATGCATGAAACTTCTCCTAAAACAAGTGGCATCATATACTCGACAAATTGTGCATACTGTTAACTGTCCCAAAGATGCAATGCAAGCTTGATACACTATTGAAACTATGGCTATTAGCAATAATTAGCAAAGGAAATGATAATAGGGAGTGTGTTACAAAATACAAACCTGCTGCCTGCTCTGGACGGGAAAACTCCCAACCATCCCTGATGCACAAAGCTGTATGTGTAGGATAGCGCTTTGCAAGTGACAGCTCATCTCGGGAAAGATCTATGAGAATATCCCATTTTAATCCCAAAGGGCATTGAAGCAAACTAACTTATAGATAGTAAAAAACAATGTTTCTCTCTCACTTAGAAATAGATAATGCATAGAACAACAAAAGAAACACTCTGCAGTTTCCTAAACCAATATATAAATATACCAAAAATAATAGTACCTCTATCATTAAATTTCTTCAAGGTAGGACCAACAAGCAAAATGGAAGCTGCTTCCAGATGAGGCATCTTAAGTACAGGGTTCTCCTCCACTCGCAAATGCTGCAACACAGCAGAATTAGAGAACACATTATGATGTAGCATATACAAGTTCATATTACAAACTCATGGCACTAACTAACCTCAAGGACAGGAAGATAAGGAAAACCCTTTAGAGTTGATATTCTGTTTTTGCTGGCAGCTAAAACCTGTGCAGGAAAATATGAAACAAATTATATCAAGAGTATACAATAAACCACGAAATTAAATGAAGAACAACCAATAATAAGCAAACAATCAAAACAGGAAACAAACCTGTAATCGAGGTTGGCTTGCCATTGAAAGAGACTTCAACTTGTTTTGAGCAACAGAGAGAAACTAGAGAAAAAAGGGAAAAGCAAAAAAAAGTGCAAATATTTAGAAGGCCATAATAAAATGTAAATTATGAAACATGATCATCAAAATAGATACTCCTTTAAGAGCTCACCTCCAAGTTAGGAAGCTGAGGTAAGCTAACAAGTGAAGTGATTTGGTTGCCAGCAAGATATAATTGCTACACAAGCAATAAATATATCAGGACCATAATGCATGGAGGACACCAACATTCACTCTTGGCATTCAAGAATGAAGTATGCAAGAGAGGCAAACCTGTAGAGCTTTGCAATTCTCAAGAGGTTCAAATCCAGGCCCTTTAAAATCATTAAAGCTCAAATCAAGAACCTGGAAAGAATTTAGTCTAAAATCAATTACCAAGTTAGTCATAAATATAAATATAATAAATAATTTCCTACGTGTCTTTAGGTGTGTGAGAGACAAAATGTGTAATTCACAAATTAACAAACCTTCACTCGTGTCAATATTTCAACTCCTTCCAGTGTTGATAAGAGATTGTCTCTGAGATAAACAAACTGCCCAATAAAAGAATTAGTAGAAGGAACAATAATAGGAAATTCAGAAAAACTTCTCAAGTAATATTCTATTCTCATCACATAGTCCTGCCAATATGAACAATAAATATAATTATATGAAACTGATTTCACTTCAGTTCCTAAGTTGCTTCGTCCGTGCCTCAAACTTATATTCTCGATAATAATTATGAGCACACAAGCTTTACAGTTATACAAAGTTGTAGGAATCAAAATTTATTAAAACATCAATAATAAATTTAGAATCCAGGCTCTCAGTCCCTACGTCAACGAGTAAGCATGTCAAGTTCTCAAAGTTCTCAACAAATGGGATCTTAAAATGGAGAATACCCCAAACAAATGAGCAAATGTAGAAGCCATACACTAGCAACCAAAGGGCTAAGTGTCTTATCAGACCTTAATTATAAAGAAGTTTCAGAGGGCTTTTACAAGCGGAAAAAGAGAGAGGAAATTGTCTGAGATGGTGCAACGCTAAATTACATAAATTAACAAAATTTGATTAATGGGATGGATTTATATTAGTATATCTGATAAGGAATTAGTTTACCTCTAGGTTTGGTGACAAGTTCAAGCCACTAGCATTGAGGCTGCGCACTCTATGGCCCCTAAGATCCAATCTCTGACAATGCAATGGGGAAACAAAATAACTGTATCAAATAGAAGCTTAGCCAGAAGAAATATGACATTTGATGAGTAGTTATCTAAACAGCCATAGGAGAATATAAATGTGTGCGTGTGTAGGTAAATTTACAAACACAATCAACAAAAAGTACGACTTCAATAACAGTGTAAAGGACTGGCAGATATCTACTTGGGGAAAATGGCTCATCTTATACACGTCTAGGCTATAGTTTTGGTCTTCCTAGTATGAGCAACAGTCAAGTATTCATGCATGAGGAAATCAGCAAATAAGTGATGTCCCTAAAACATAGTTGATTCAAAGATGAGTTTTTCTTACTGCAATCATTCTTACAATGGTCACTTTAAGATAAATCCTATAAAGCAGACTAGATGGTTCCACAAGCATATCAAGGATTACTATACCTGTTTTCCAGAATTGGGACCAAACTTAAGGTGTGGCAAAATCCAATTGTAAAGTATACATGTTGAAATCAACAGAAAAAGCAATGTCACTGAAACATATTAGGTTCTTTATTCATATTGCTAATGCACATATTAGGTTCTTCATTAACACCAAATCCTAGAAAGCAGACTAGGTAGATCCAGAAGCATACCTATGATAACCATGTCTAAATTAGGGACACAGTTAACAATATTGATGCATACCATCACACATGCTCTGCTGTGACAAATATTCTTACCACATCATCACCAGCTTTGATCTCCACCTGTGGAAGAACAATGAAACGTGAATCTCTACTTTCTGGGGTGGCTGCTTTCTTCCGCCCAGATAAATTAGAACTCCTATCCAGAGATGATGACAAAGACCCGGCTCTTAAACCACTGGATACTGAAGGTGACCTAGCAGTTGGAGAAGCAACCTTTGAGATTGTCTTTCGACTTGTGCTACTCGCAGTGCTGTCCAGTGATGAAGAAGTAATCTTTTTCAAAGAAGAAGAGGTTGATAATGCAGGCTTTACTGTAGATTTTCTCACAGTCTTTTGTATACTAGTATCGGATGCAGTCGATGTACTTAAGCGTCCTCGGAGCATCTCCGGTGACACCGGAACTGATTTCCTAGTCTCTGAAAGGTTTGCTCGAGATGTGTGTTTTATTGCCACTGAAGGCAGTGAACTTCTTCTGAGTTCTGGTAGGGACCGCCTAACTGACTCAGTAGCTGAAGGAGTGGTGGGTTTCTTGCCTGCAATAGTATTAGCATTATTTTGCTGTCTTGCATTAGAGGCTGATGACTTCTCAGGCACGCCCCCAGTGCTGTTTCTTCTTATCGCCGCAACAGAATTTGATGATCGCAGTGAGGAAGATACAGTTGATCTGGCAAAACCTGAACTCAATTCAGATCCATTTCTAGTATCACTTCTCTTTTTGGTTGAATTAGTCAGTTCTGAGACTTTTGACTCTGCTGCTTCACTAGATTTCCCAGATTTATTAAACTTTTTCACGCTCTCTGCTGGACTTGCGGCGACCTGGTTCTCCAAATTTAGGGGCTCTTCCACCGGATCTTCGCCAGGTTGTGCTTCGGGGTCCTCCATTTTAAGCTACGAAGCTAGTTCTAGCAAATCAAAAACAAATGCGTCATTCAACTCCGCGAGAGTTCTAATCAACAAACTCAAAATTGAAACTTTCCCACATTGTTCTCTGTTTAAGAAATACCAAAAGGCAAAAGCAAAACGAAAGGAAACTAAACAGTTATGCTTACAAGAAATTTGCTGCTCATCTATCTTAATTGAGCTTAACCAAAATAAGTTAAATTCCCAGTTGCTTCAAAAGCAAATTAAATTAAATAAGTAACCAAATTCATTCTTAAATTTCATTTTCTTTGTAATATGAAAGGTGATTTGGTCACCGACAAAACATGGTTAAAAAAGAAAAGAAAGCAAAAAACAAGCATTGACTTTAAACGTTCACAATGTTCACTCACTGTAACCACTGTTTAAGTTAAGGCGTCTCTTTCAGTCCTTTAAAACCAACCCGAATACAAAAATAAAGTTAAAAAACAAAATGGGAGCTCTTTTTCCTTCCCACTTCCCTAACTTTTCTTAGCTACCAAACGGATAAGAATGCAACCAAAACCGAACCATATTACGCCTAACAAAATTCAAAAATGAACCAAAATTAAAAAATTTTTTGAAAAAAACGACTTACAAAGTGCAAGGTTCAGCAGATAAGTTTGGTATGAATATTATATGAAGAGAAAGATCATGCTTGGATCTGGCAGAAAATGCAGGTTCTTTAGCTAAATTTGAAGCGTTTTTACTCGATCTGACGGGGAGAGTGTGTTAAAAAAGAGAGAAGAAGTCGACGAGGAAGACAAAAGCAAAATGTGAAAGAAAAAGCAAAAAGAAAAAGAAGAAAAAAAAGAGAGAGAATCTTTATGGTCTTAGCTGAATGCAGAGCAATGTAGATCTGGTGAAGGGAAAGTACGAAACAGTTCTAGAAAGAAATTAGTACTAATTACTATTAGGGTTCTTAGATTTTAGCAGAAAATAAGAAAAAGAAGTGATGTTGGTGAGAAAGGGGCACACAAAACAAAGATAAAAAAGGTAAAGTAGGAGAGAGAGAGACAAAGAGAAATGGGGGAGTTGGAGAAGATAAGCTGAAAGGATTAGAAAAAGAGAGAGAGAGAGAGAGAGAGCAAAGACAGAGAGGAGAGAGTGCATGCGCTTGTTTTGTTGTCTTTAAATAACTTATATTTTTGAAAAATGTTTCTATGTGTGATTAAATAATTGACGCCACATTTTGAAATGGCGGAAAATACTGTTTGAAAAATCTGACGAGCTCACTCACTCAGAACTCCTCCACCTGAGTTAAAGAGTCTGACTCGAATCTGTTTTTGGATAATACGTTACTTTCAAATCGTTTTTCCTTCGTTTTTTTGGGAGGGCCGATTTGAGACAATACAAGGAGTGAGTATTGGGTGGATTTAGATCATTGGGTCTATTTAATTTTAAATTTTTGAATATTTTATTAATCGAATTCTTTGACAAAATAATAGAACTATATTTAAAATTAAATTTAATCAATTTATTATTTTTAGATTTTATATTATATTATAAATAATAAATAGTTAAAATTAATCAAAATAATTGAATAAATTAAATTCAATAATTTCAATCTCAATGATTTATTCGAATCCAAATACAATCATAACCTAACAAAGTAAGAAAAAAACAAAACAACGTCTTTAATTATATAATAATTAAAAACATTATACATGTATTATAAGATTTTTTTTCATTATTAAAAGTAACTTTTAATAATATTATTCATGCTTACTTTTTTTACAATAAAAACTTGAATTACTATGAAATAATTATGAAAAAATTAAAAAAAAAAAACAACTGATCCCAAGAATTTATGCTCGTAAGAAATAAAAGAAACTATTGATATTTAAGGTAAGAGGAAAGGACATTCAAACATTTAGTTCATTCATTAATCTCAATTTAAAAAGTACAATTTGAATTTTTTTTAATAAAAAATTAAAAAAATGTGATTAACATTAATATATATATATGGTTAATCAATATATATATATATATATATGTGGAATTAATAGCATACTAGCATATTATATTAGAAGAATAGAGAATCTAGAGGAAGAAAATAAAGTACTGCTAATCGGATTCAAGTGCTTGAATGTCAAAGCTCCCTTCAACTTTTGGCTACAGGCACCGAGAGCACGTGAATGGTGAATCATAGCTTTAGTCCCACCAACAAAATTGCAGCCTATCAAATAATCAAAGTCGTGCCTCTTTTTCGACCAAAAGGAAAACACATTACTCTTTGGATGAATAAGAGAAACAAAAAGTTTATATTTATCGAATTATGATTATTTTTATTTATATTTATATAAAGTCTTAATTTTAATAAAAAATTAATTAATATCATTTGATATTATCTATTCATGTATATATATATATATATATATATATGACACAAACAAACAATTAATATAGTTAGTTTATATAATCATAACAACACCGATTGTCAAGTCAAATGTTAAGTAAATATAAAACAATAATTTACATTAAAGTTCATAATAATTATTTTTATTAAAATTAAAAAAATTTGAATATAAATTAAAATCTTGCACAAATACGATGTAAATAAAAATTAATTGAAAAATAAATTTAGTCTAAGATTTTTTACTATTTAAGAAAAAAAAAAGACAAAACTTACAATTTCTTGATAAATTGAAGGGCTAAATTTTCCGTTGGTTTGAATAAACATGGAAGTCATTGGCATGACTACAAAAACAAGAGGGATACACGTTAATTAGATTAGTGTTTTATTTTCAAAAAAAAAAAGATTATTGTTTTTTAGTTCATTCAAAGAATGGGCGGAACACAATTGCCATGGAAACACAGTAATTAGATCATTTAAATACTTGCACAGATCAAAAGATAATTTAAAATAACAACTACAAAAAAGGAAAAAATAATTGAAAATTCCTACTCTCTCTCTCTCTTGTCCAAAAATTGAATAAGCAACACAATAAGAAAATAAAGACAAAAATCAGAACCAAAAATACTCTCAAGAATTAGTGTTGAAAGGCAAAACTGAAAAGAAAATAAAACCAAAATGCTCAATTAAATTGAAGTACCTGAAAGATTGAATCATTTTCTTCAACGTTACTGTTCGGCACCATGATCAAGTAGAAGGTAAATAACAGCTGATCCAAAAGGTCAATCGTAGCTCTCCCAATCGACTTAAAAACTGCAGAAGAAGAATAAATTTCAGACGAAATCTTGGAGTAAATTTACCGCAGAGAAAAACAAATTTGGAAGCCATCGTTGAAGACAATTTTAGACGAGCAGTGTAGGAGAAGAGGGAAATTCGAAGAAGGGATTTTATTTTGACCGCCCCCGTCACGCTCTCAATTTCAAAATTGGGTCGTACAAGAAGTGGGCTAGTGTTTGGGCCCTATACATAGCCTGTCCAATAACAATTAACGTCTAAATTTGAAATTAATACAAAAAAATTACAAATCGTGATTTATTTAATTTAGACATTATATCTTATATCTAACGATAATTTACGTTTTAATTTGAAGTTAACACAATCACATTCTCAATCGTAATGTGTTTGATTTTAATCTTGCTTTTAAAATGTGAAATTTTATAATAGATCTATTATGAGTTATTAACAGGATTAATAATTTATGACGCATTAATTATTCGATAAAAAAATATTAATATATATAGTAAATTTAAGGATATGAATGGCTTGTATAACTTGTTCTTTATGCAATAAAAGGAAAGTTGACGTCTATATGCAATACAATATACTCCTATGTAAATATACATAAATAGTTTGTATAACTTATTCTCTTTGTATAATATCATCAAATTTTGCACTATGATATAAGATAATTATTTTCATTGAGTAACCTAAGACTAGATTGACATCAATATGTACAATAAAAAAAATCAAAGTATGAATAGTTTCTATAATTTGTTACTTTGTTTTGAAAGATGAATTGTATGTAAAGATAGTACTATTATCTTCTTGTTAAGGGAATAAGTTTTATATTTTATATTAACATAATTTAAATAGAGCCCCGAGATCGGGAAAATCTTAAAAAGTTTTATAATATCATAAAAATTTTGTAAAGTTGAATTTTTTAAAATTAAGTCATCATGACATCCCTTTCAAAGTTCCAATTTTGCTTATTTATTGTCCAATTAAAGCATGTTTATATTGTTTTATGATATTTTTGTATAAGAAAATATAGAAATTAAAACTTGAGACACATGTTATGTGTATAAATAAATAATTAAAAAATAAAGCTAATAGCAGTTTTTAATCATAATAAATAAATTTAATAATAAAAAATGAAACAAGATCATTTACAAGAGAAAAAAAAAGGGAGAAAATTAGGCATTGAGCTTGATAAGATTATTACTAAGTAATTTTAAGTAAGAATAATGATATATTTACAACACAGGATAATCTAGATCACGTGGACAGGACAAAAGCTATACGGCTGAGCTGTTCGAGATCCAAAACCAGCGCCGGACAATCTTAATCCGTAACAGAATATACCGCATTAGTAGCCAAACAAGCGCCAAATATTGTCCCCTGGATGCCTCGTTCTTTCGGCGTCCTAGTGCAGCAAAGAACATTCCCCTCGCTAATATTGACCAGACACAGACAAAAGAATTTAACTTCTGATAGGCAGAGAGAGAGAGAGAGAGAGAGGTCAACAATGGTGGATTTAGAGAACGAAAAGACACTGAGAAAGATCTCTGATGCGTTCAAGGAACTTGCAGCAACCGTAAACTCGCAAGCCGCGGATATGGATGTGGCTCCTTTTTCACGCGCCTGCTCTTTAGTCTCTCCCTTGTTTGGTTGTTTGGGCATCGCCTTCAAGTTCGCGGAAATGGATTACGTCGCCAAGGTACGGATTTAGTTGATTCGAGTAATTTGAAATGTTTTGATTCAATAAATTTTACGAGAATCGAGCAAAAAATAGGAAATAGCAAAAAATGTCAGACCAAAAAAGCGTTGCCGAATGATTCCTAATAATCATTGATTTTGGGAAACTGTTTGATTTTGTGAAGTGGTTGGTGATAACAGGTTGATGATCTTGCAGAGGCGTCGAAGTCAATTGCAACGCTAAACGCAATGCTCGACAGGGATGTAGAGGGGAACTGCGTTAGGAAAGCTGGGAGTCATACAAGAAACCTTTTGAGAGTGAAACGTGGGCTTGACATGGTCAGGGTACTCTTTGAACAAATTCTAGTTACAGAGTAAGAGCCCAATGCCTATATTCAATTGAAACTAAATCATCAAGCTGCTGCCAATTTATGTATAACTCAATATGATTAGTTTGTGAGAAATGTATCTTTGCTGTTACAAGTTGTTTGCAGACTTTAACACCAAAAGAGTATAACATTCTCTAGTATCATTATGACTTGATAATGGAATATAGATGGCCTCTTGTGCTAGCTGTCTGCTAGGATTTCGAAATGTATACTTGACTTTATGGCATGTGGCTCAGCTCTGGGGCATCAAATCTTTTTTTCCAATTTTTCTAAGGTTTAGGTTTGTTTTTTATTCTTTTCCTCCTTAAAGGCATGAGAAATTTTGTTTGCAAAAAGATTTTGAGAACTCAAATAACCTTGGTCTGCCAGTGTACAACAGTCCTTACTGTTTGATTGAAGTGTAACCAAAGTATTAACTCATGGCTGGGGTGATTGGTACTCATTGAAAGTACGTTGATAAGTGTTTGAGAAAAAAGAGAAAATAAGCAAATGACAAGCCACTGTGATGTGTGAATCAGGTCATATGGATCTCTTATGTGTTCTTTAATTCAGGTGACCTTGTCCGTTACTCCTGTTTTATGTAGTATTATTGCATCTAACTAATTAGGCACCGCTTTAGTTAGAAACCATTGTTCTCCAATGAGCTCCAAAGAAATAAGCAATTGATGATAGTCTTTACTATAATCCATGCTACATGGGATAGAAACATATGCATCTTCCAATAATCTTCTTTAAGAGCTTCTTTGTTTGCTGCAGGGTTATATATGTAATTATGTAATCTTTCTATATCCTTTTTTTTCTCTTAATAGAAAATTTTCTAGATCTTTAGAGTCACTTTTTGTTTACATATAGTTGAAAGTCAGCTTTAGAATGCTCAGAAGAATGATTGAGAAAATTTTCCTTTGTGCAGATCCATAAGTATTATATATAGACAAGAGCTGTTAATGCTCCTTTCAATGCTAGTTTGCCTAGTATATTAACTTTGTTATGTTGTGACCTTTATGGTTTACTATTCAGCAAATTAATCTAAAATTTATTCTATAGAATATTGAGACAGGAATACTCATGTGATTGCAACTTGCATATATAAGCAGACTGCAATTAATTGTGAGGTTGAAATTGTTGAATGAGTTTACTCATGGATCTTTCCTTGGCAGGGGGAACTCCTTGAAAGATCCAGCTTCCAGGGCCTATGCGCAGGTATTTGCACCCCACCATGGGTGGGCAATCAGGAAAGCTGTAGCTGCAGGAATGTATGCTCTCCCTACAAGGGCGCAGCTGTTAAAGAAGCTAAATGAAGATGGTGAGCATGCATGATTTCTTTTTTGCAATCAAATAACTCTTAATAAAGTACTTGATGCAGATGATGTACTTGGTATTCTTATCTGTTTCCATTAGCTTTTGTTTGAAAATTGTGCATCCCGATAGAGTGCAGGCGTTTGGTGACGCAAAACTAAACCTGTCAAGCATTAACCTATGCCACCTATGGTAGATTGAGCATATGTGGAATTGGGACTGTGTTTACATTTGGTGTTTCCATTTTTCTCTAGGAAGATGTTTAATGATTATGAAAACAGATTAGTAGAAGGATACGGTTCAGTCTGTAGCATAGGGCTTGGTTTGCAATCAAAATATTGCTTCAAGATTGGATGAGGTTGTGTCTTTGGACATGTTTGAAAAACCATAGTTAGAATTTGTATTGGTTGAAAGATGGCTTAACTTTAACTTTCACACCATTAATGTTTTCCTCTTAAAAGGGAAGTGGCTTCTCAATCCACTCTGCACTTAATAGAGGTAGACAAACGTAGATCAACAAATGGGGGCTTTTGTTTTAAAAGTACTTGACTCGTATTGATAATTTGATGTCATTTCTCCACTTCCTTTTCTTGCAGAGGCATCAGCAAGGATTCAAATGCAAAACTATGTAACAGCATCTGGCCCCATCATTTTGTACATTGACCAACTGTTCCTTTCAAGAGAATTGGGTACAGATTGGTAAAAGATATTGTATTCATGGATATCTATTTATTGTGATAATTTCAATCAAGCAAAATAAACCGGATTTGTCCAGTTGTGTCAATTATTCCATTTTTTCTGCCTCTCTTTTGCCTCATTTTCCTCTTTTAGAACATTGTCTAGTATAATTGTACAGATCCTATTAAACTATTGGATGGTCGAAACCAAACATGAAACATGATTGACACCATGATGTGAATTAAATTTTCATAGCTCTGCTTTATTTGGATCAGATCATATTGAAACCAAACATGAAACATGATTGACACCATGATGTGAATTAAATTTTCATAGCTCTGCTTTATTTGAATCAGATCATATTGCTTGCCGGTGTTTTAATCTGCAGAAAATAATTTATAGCAAAATTACTAGCAGCAGGTGCTATAAACTTGCTGGACAAGGAACTGGAAATCATGAGTACCATTTCCATAATGTGCCTTAATGGGACTTGCATCTGGTTCAGAAGTCCAGTTCACCATTATATTCTCATTTCTTCTATCTTGCATTGCTGCATGGATGCAATGTCCAGTCAAACATTTTCCAACCGTTGTTTATATCTAATCTCATAATATATGATGAACATAATTTGATTCCAGACCTCCATGTGCTTGGATTTCATTAGGTTTTTTGTTTTTACCAAAATTTGTGTTGTTAAGTACCATTTTGTATTTTATTAAAAATGTGATTATTGAGAATATAATATTATAACATTTGTTATATGCAAGAAAATGTTTACAGGAACGTAATTATTGGACAGATTACTGTAATAAATAGAACATTTCAAAATTTCTTTTTCCATTTCTTTGAAAAAAATATTGTTTATGCAATTTTATTTTTTAAGATTTTTTCAAACATTGTAATTTTACATTCTCAAAATCACTTTTAAAACAATTAGAAATCATGAAATCTTAAAATATTTAACATCATTTATATCCTTTTGATATATATAAAAAAATCAAAAGACATGGAGTTCATTAATTTGGAAATTCATATTTAATTTTAAGGAAAATAGATAGATTTTTTTTTAAATAAGCAAATTGCAAATTGTGAGTGTTTCACCAGCAGTAAATTAACCTCCAAATGAAATTTACAATAGTATAATTAAGAATATACGTGAACCCATTTAAAAAGGACCAACAAAAAAATGGAAAGACAAAAAATTCTAATCGTAATAAGTACATAAGAAAAAAAAAAAAAAAAAAAACACTGCAACCTTTCTTTGCAAATTGAAAATTCGAAGTTAGAAGTTCGAAATTCTAATTCTAGCTCCGTTACCCTCTCAATCTCTCTCTCTCATGATTTCCGACAATAAACCCTAAACCAACCAGAAGAGTGAAAAAAAAAAAAAAAAAAGGAAAAGACGAAAGGTCACGCGCGTCGAAATGGATGACTCGGAGGGAGGTCTCAGCTTCGATTTCGAGGGCGGTCTCGATGCGGGTCCCGCCGCGCCAACTGCCTCCATGCCCGTTGTCAACTCCGATCCTTCGGCCGCCGCCAACAACAACAGCAACAACAACTCGGCGGTCCCAGGCGCTGCCCCTACTTCGACAAATGATCCCGCCGCCGCTGTGGGTGGCGGAGGAGCTGGGCGAAGGAGCTTTCGTCAGACTGTATGCCGGCACTGGCTCCGCAGCCTCTGCATGAAGGGCGACGCCTGCGGTTTCCTTCACCAGTACGACAAGTCCCGCATGCCGGTCTGCCGGTTTTTTCGGCTTTTTGGTGAGTGCCGGGAGCAAGATTGTGTCTACAAACACACCAACGAGGATATTAAGGAGTGTAACATGTATGCTCTTTTTCTTTTACTAGTTTAATTGCTTGCTTTATTGTTTCTTGTTCTTTGTTGTACGGAATGTACCTTATAGGATTGAGCTGAATTAATCTATAACTTTTATCTTTACTGAATTTTGTTAATAGCTGATAGAAATTTTGCTTTAAATTGGTAAGGCTAACTGAAGAAGACAATGGATATTTTGTTTGGAAGTCATTCGATCTCCAAATTTGTTTATCTAAGTGAAAGGAGGAAGAAGCTAAAAAGAAAAAGGAAACCTCATATTATGGAAGCAAGTAAAACCAAAGGGGGTGGGAAGATGAGGCTTTAGTTGCATAGAGAATGTGTACTAACTGGACAAAAGACCTATTTGGCTTTTCTTTAATGCAGACTTAAGCAACTGGGAGATTATCTAGCTAGTTTATTAGTTTCTTTTGGTGCTAATATTACTCCCAAAGATGACTTACCTTGAATGCACTGTAAAACACAAACCGTGGAATTTCTTGAATATATTAGTATCAATTCTGTTTTCTCATTAGGATGACTGCTTATACACAAAATTTCATGGTTGCAGGTACAAGCTAGGTTTTTGTCCTAATGGTGCTGACTGCCGATATAGGCATGCAAAGCTCCCAGGACCTCCACCTCCTGTGGAAGAAGTCCTGCAAAAGATTCAGCAATTGAGTTCTTACAATTATAACAAATTTTTTCAACAAAGGAATTCTGGCTTTGCCCAACAAACAGAAAAATCTCAGATTCCACAAGGACAAAACAATGTAAACCAAGGAGCAGGTGGAAAACCTTCAACAACAGAATCTGCTAACATGCATCCACAGCAGCAAGTTCAACAGCCTCCACAACAGGTCAGCCAGACCCAGATACAAAATGTCCCCAACGGTCAGTCTAACCAGGCAAACAAAACTGCTATACCTTTGCCTCAAGGAATATCTAGGTGTGTTCAGAGTCCTGGGGTCTTTAATTGGGTTTTGTAAATCGTTAATTGTATTTTATTTTGGACATATTTATGAGATGTCCGTTATTCAACAATAATTGCCTAAAGGAATTCTGTCATCATCTATGAGGTGTATTTAGTTTCATACAAACCTAAATTAGTTGTGCTTTTTTCTACACATTTATGCTGTATTATTCAAATTTGAGAATTGAATGATTTCCTATTCTTTTCTGTGTTGTTTTCATCCTTCAAGCTCTTGTATTTTTTATTTTGCAAGGGCATCCATAAAAAGGTGAATCTAGTGCTATCTACCTGTAACCTTTTGGCTTAGATAGTGCAGTTAAGGACTGAATAGATTAACTCTTCTCCTTTTTTTTCTTCTAAACTTGTTGAAGCTTAGATGCAACAAACAACTTTCTTTTGATGGTGAAAAGGATTATTCTTCTATACCGTTTTAGGGTAAGGGAAGAAAACTAACATGTCTTGTCTTTGATTTGTATTTTAGAATTTTGGAGTATTTTTCTACAACTAGACCAACTTATTTACAAGGATGTGATAAAGTCTTGTGTTATTGTGTTTGTTGGTTTAGAAGTATGAAAGTAAATCAGTCGCTGTTTTCGTATGTGCATGCTTATTTTGCTACTTTTGACTATTAAGTTACAGCTTCATGTTTTTTCTACTTTATATGTTAAGATTCTAGAGTTTGAGGATCACTATAATTAGAAGTTATAGTTGCAACGCTAATTTTGAACAAATTGAAATGCTCAGTAATAAGAACCCTAAGGTTCAAATCTATGGTTAAGTTTGCCTAAAAATCCTTGGAGTAGTATTTTATTGGATTTGCTTTTGTCCATCTGTCAAATGGGTTGAAAACTGATATGCCTAAAAATCCTTGAGTTTATGTTCAGGCTTATAATTGACAATCTAACATTAACAAACCTTATGCCTACTATGATACTTTGTACTTAAAAAAACTGCATTGACTTAATGATTGATTACCGGCTCATGTATATGGCACCCTAGGTATTTTATTGTTAAAAGTTGCAACCGCGAAAATCTGGAACTATCTGTTCAACAAGGAGTATGGGCAACTCAAAGAAGCAATGAGGCTAAACTGAATGAAGCTTTTGATTCTGCTGAAAATGTGATTTTGATCTTCTCAGTTAATCGTACTCGGCATTTCCAGGTAGTTCAGAAATCTAATATCCTCTATCTATTCAATTTGAGAATCAGCACCTGTGTTGTTCCTAAATAACTTGTTACCCATGTCTTACTAGGTCTTGCATAACTATCTAGTCAGTCCTTTATTTGGTCTTATGATATTATCATTAGTCCAAAATTTTGCCTTTTCGTCTTTTATGATGTGGTAGGCATTACATTGTCTTTGGCTTAATAGGGTTGTGCCAAGATGACATCAAAAATTGGTGGATCTGTTGCTGGAGGGAACTGGAAATATGCTCATGGAACTGCACATTATGGACGAAATTTCTCAGTAAAATGGTTAAAAGTACATTTCTACACCCCCTTGTTCTCTTCTCATTTTGAGAACAAAATTTTCTGTAATGCTAAGTTCTAAGGAACTAAAAGAGTTAAAAATATCTTTAGCATGGAGCTTATTTTGATATTTTTTGTTCATTTGATTTAATTTTGCTACATTTTTAGTGTTTGAGTTGTTTAATGCCCTCTATCAGGTGCAATATTTTGATAATTTTTTGGGCATGCATAAAGATCTATATACTTACGGCTGTTCTTGATATGTAGTTATGTGAGCTGTCCTTCCACAAAACTCGCCATTTGAGGAACCCCTACAATGAGAACTTACCAGTAAAGGTACAATTTGAGGCCCTCAAGGGTTAATCCATAAAATTGGTTGAGGATAATTTTACTTAGAAAAAGTTTTGTCAATTAATTAGTTTAATGTTCTGGTTTTTATGAATTATTATCTACCATTTTACCATGTATCTTTATCTGCAGTAATAGTGTCTGCAATAGGTGATATTTCCACTTACATGTTGCTGTTGGTTTTGAGTCAATTTTACTTTCAACCTTATTGGTGTACTTTGTGCAAATGCAGATAAGTAGAGATTGTCAGGAGTTAGAGCCTTCTATTGGTGAGCAGTTGGCCTCCTTGCTTTATCTTGAGCCAGATAGTGAGCTTATGGTATGCTTATTTTATTTTAATTTTTCTAACATCTGAGTTCCAAAACAAATAGAAATAGAATTATTAGAATGGAATAGAGAAATGTTAAAAAAAAAAAGGGAAATAAATGAAAAGAGAGGGAAGCAAGTCTTGCGTTCTAGTGCTTGCTTGGATGCAAATTAGTGTGATCTCATTTATATACCATAATATGAGGTCCTTGTATGATATAAGTATGAATTAAAGACTCATACAGGCTAATAGCCTTCTAGGAAGTTAATAGCCTTCTAGGAAGTCATGCTATGCATGTGGATTTAGTGATAAGATTGTCTAGAGTGGTTTAGGGGAATTGAGCAATGATGTTGGGCTTACAAAATTACACTATTATTGTTTTGGTATACTTAAAGTAGAAGATGCAGTTGAACCATCTTTGTTTAGTTTATTACATAGCTTTCATTTTCCTTGCTTTTGGTTGTTAAAATAAAAGGAGGCAGCCTAATACTCAGATGTCTGTATTGCATATTGACTTGCCCTTCATTTTATTGGATATCCACAATAAATGAATTTGTATGGTGTATTCAATTTTTTATTCCCTTGGGGTACAGGCTATTTCGGTGGCAGCAGAATTAAAACGAGAAGAAGAGAAAGCAAAGGGAGTCAATTCAGATAATGGAGGAGAGAACCCGGACATTGTGCCATTTGAGGACAACGAAGAAGAAGAAGAGGAAGAAAGTGAGGAGGAGGATGAAAGCTTTAGTGCTGCAGCTCAGGGAAGAGGAAGAGGCAGAGGAGTCATGTGGCCCCCTCACATGCCACTTGCCCGAGGTGCCAGACCCATGCCTGGTATGCGAGGTTTTCCACCTATGATGATGGGTGGTGATGGCTTTTCGTATGGACCCGTAACACCTGATGGTTTTGGGGTGCCAGATCTTTTCGGTGCTCCCCGTCCTTTTCCACCATATGGGCCAAGGTTTTCTGGAGATTTCACAGGTCCTGCATCTGGCATGATGTTTCCAGGGCGACCTCCACAACCTGGGGCTATGTTTCCTGCTGGTGGACTTGGGATGATGATGGGTCCAGGTCGTGCTCCATTTATGGGGGGTATGGGGCCCACAGGTGCAAATCCTGTTCGAGGTGGCCGCCCAGTCAGCATGCCCCCTATGTTTCCCCCACCCCCAGCACCTTCATCCCAGAATTCTGGCCGGGCAGTTAAGAGAGATCAGAGGACACCAACCAATGACAGATATGGTGCAGGATCAGAGCAGGGTAGAGGTCAGGAAATGGCTGGTCCGGGAGGCAGGTTGGATGATGAGACACAGTATCAGCAAGAAGGACAAAAGGCTCACCACGAAGATCAGTTTGCTGCTGGAAACAGCTTCAGAAATGATGAGAGTGAAAGTGAGGATGAGGCACCGAGGAGGTCAAGGTATGGCGAAGGGAAGAAGAAAAGAAGAAGCTTAGAAGGAGATGATGCCAATGGTTCTGATCACTAGATGCGAATGGCTCTGAAGTTGTTAGTGATACTGCCATCAGTTATGCCTGCTCGCAACCACAATCTCTCTATGGTGTTTCCTGCCATTGCAGAACATTTTTAAGAAACGGACTTTGCCTATCTAATATCTTTTCATCTTCCAATTTGCAGTTTTGGAGAGATGGAGAAAGACTTAGGCGCAGATCTTCCTTTTTTTTTCCTTTTGGTGAATTGTTTTTGCTCCAAAATGCCGAATTATATTGTTTATTGTGTATAATCATGCACCAGAAGCTGATGGGAAGGGTTATAGATACTTGTAGCATGATATATTGTTAAGTACAGTGTTATCCTTGGATGTTTGTGTAAGATTCCCTATGTACCAAAGCAAAAGGGAAAAGAAAAAAAATTGCTTTTCAAAGTAGAAGAAAATTAGTTAAGATGACAAAAATAGAATGACTATTCTATTCTTCTCAACCAGACATGCTAATACTTACCCCAAAACAAAACCTTCAAGATTGTCGATACGAAAGCGCTTAGATCGAAAGAACCCATCAGCAACTCGAGCAAACTCTACTTCGTACTTTCTTGCTCATCTTTCAACATTTTAATTTCTATATTTGTGTACTTAATTTCATTGTCATCTTTTTCGCTACAGTCTTGAATTAGTTTCAAACTCAACACCCTCCTTCCATTAATCTCATTTGTACGTAGTTAATTCAGTTATGCATGTTAGGAGCCTTGACCCAAAGCCCACCAGTTGCTGATTTTACCCCCATAGCTCTGTAAAATCATTGCACAACCTGTTTGAGAGTAAGAGATAACAAAAACGCAAGAGACAACAAAAATAGAAAAATAACATTTAAGAAATAAAAAAAAAAGAAAAAAAGATTTAATTTAAGATGATTACATTATATTACGTAGAAGAGTAGAGAGTGAACTTTGAGTTATAATACAATATTAGTTAAATTATAATATCTAATTAGAATTATAATAAAATAAAATTAATCTTATATATATATATTATATCAGATTAATCTGTTTTTTTTTAATCGTGTTTGAAAGCGAGAACCAACGGCCAACCAAATTGCTTGCATAAGCACGAGGATGAGGAAGTGACAGGAAGAAGGGAGATGGCGGCAGCGTCGTTCAGGTGGATACTCCAACTCCACAAGGACGTTCCGAAGGCGGCTAAGTTCTACTCCCAAGGGCTCGACTTCTCTGTAAATATCTGCACTCCTCGGTGGGCAGAACTCCAATCCGGTCCTCTCAAGCTTGCCCTTATGCAATCTCCCAGTGATAATGTGAAGCAGAATGGATACTCCTCACTTCTGTCATTCACAGTGAACGATATTAACAGTACAGTAGCAAAATTAATGGGATTAGGAGCTGAACTAGATGGTTCCATCAAATATGAAATCCATGGAAAGGTTGCTGCCATGCGATGCATTGATGGTCACATGATTGGCCTCTATGAACCTGCATAAATGCTCTAGAGATGAGTCCCTTCAGCGCAGTTGACCAACTCACGGTTTAAGTCTTTCGAATACATAGAAAAGACATGAGAAACTTTTCCTTTCTTTGGATTCCCTTCAACTATTGTAGGTGATTTTTTATCCAAATCAATGACAGTTGTGCATTGTGTGTAAAGAGTTAGACCTGAAAATAATGCCA
Organism: Theobroma cacao; assembly: GCF_053813885.1. Taxonomy (NCBI): domain Eukaryota; kingdom Viridiplantae; phylum Streptophyta; class Magnoliopsida; order Malvales; family Malvaceae; genus Theobroma; species Theobroma cacao. Next base: position 781,412 of record NC_142640.1, read on the forward strand.
ATAGCGTGAGCTAGTAACCATTGAAGAGAAGATTAATCTGTTTTTTTAACATATATAATTATATCATACAAGATTTTGATGAATTAAAACTCTCTTTTTTATCCTTTTTCTAACGAAGATGAAGGTATAACTTTGAGAAACAAAGAAAGAGATTGGTCTGACCTTCCCAATGATATTATTAGAAGCATAATGAAAAAGCTTTATTGGTCGCATCGAATTCGGACGCGTGCAGTTTGCAAGAGCTGGCTGCAGACAGCCCTCTACGGGAGCTGGCTGCAGATGCCCTTCTATGGGATTTCCACCATTAATGAAGTTGTATCGTTAATGCCTGAAGTTGCATGGCTAATGCGTTTCGGATGTGGGTTTGACGGAATCATTAGTTTTTGTAATCTTATTAGCATCTCTACCTGCAAAACCATCGACGTTGAAGGAGGCATTAAGGGGGAAAAGAGACTCCTTTTTCAGACTTCTAGATGCGGTTGGGTTCTCTTCGGAAGAGGTCCAGAGGAGAGTCCCAATCAATGCTACAGCTTTTTCTTGTACTCTCCCTTCACTGATGAGATCATCGAGCTGCCCAAGTTGGATTTAGATTGTGCTATCTTCCCCTCGTCCTTGGTTGCCACGTTTTCGTTGAGTCTATATAATCCAGATTGTCTTGTTTTCTGTTTGCATATAGGAGATAGAATTATCGGTGTTAGCACATGTCGTTCAGGTGACGAGACTTGGAAGACTTTGAAGTTCCAAAGATTTCCTTCGTCTAATCGGCCACGTAGTGCAACCTATTTAGATGGATCCTTTTATTGTGTTTTCTCAGACGGTCAATTGGGTGCCTTCAATGTTGCTCTCCAGGAGTGGACTTTAATTGGAGAATCATCATGGCCAGGCTCCGCTTATCCAACTTCAAATTCACCAGTTGCTCTCTGGAGGTGGACGACTTTACTTAAGAGAATCATCATGGCCAGGATTTGGTTATCCATTTGCTCTCCAGAACTTGAAGAATCATCATGGCCAGGTTCTGCTTATCCAACTTCAAATTCAGCAGTTGAGTTCATTGCAACTCCTAGATTAATGCCATGTCGACCGTATCACCGTTATTCATTTTTAAGGTTTGATTTCTCAAAGAAGTGTTGGGTTAAGGAATTGGGTACCATATTCGAATCGGATCCTCATCGAAGAATCTTACCATTACCAAGCGAAGTGTTTGAGTCATCAAAAACGAAGTTGCATCTTAATGCATGTGTACCTAATTTACTTCATGTAAACCATTCTGTACAATCTATATATATTAAACTTACTTCGACGTAACTAGAAGACTTTCAGGAATTCAAGTAATTTTTATATATATATTTTTTTGTATTACTGTTTTTTTAGAATTGTTTTCAGGAATTTAAGTAATTTTTATTTTTTTTCCTATTACTGATTTTTAGGGTCTAAGCTTTATCAATTGGTCGATGGTCTCAAAAATATTAAACACCTGATGAGACTTGCTGTATAAATGGATTATACAAATCAAATTATATAAATCTACATGATAATTTGACATACTAAATGTATTTTCAGTTTCGTAGCTTAATACAATATAATTAGTTAAATTATATTATGGTCAGGCTCTGGTTTTAAAGTTTGATTTCTTGGGACTCGACCCTCATCCAAGAATCTCAAGAATCTTTTCAAGCTCTCAAGCAGTGGGTGAGACAGCAAACACGAACTTGCATCTTTATGCATGTGTATCTTTGCCAGTCATTAGTATGTATATGGGGATGCTGTGGAATGCATATGTATTGATTTTTTTGGAGTAAAATCTTTGTTTTTTTTCCTATTAGTGTGTTGGATTCTTTTTTTGAAAGAACTATGCAATATTGAAGACAACCCAAAACAGTATATATACAATAAAAAAATCTCCTTTAGTTTCCATTGTTAGGGCCTTTTAACTGACAGAAGCTGTTATTCCCTTGAAACTAAAGGAATTAAATGATTATTGAAGGTGAAGCAAAGAAACGAAGAAGCTTATGCAATACAAAAAAGCCAAGAACTTCGCAGAATACAATTGTAAAACAGTACAACATTTCTAATCAACAAAACATATTTACATTGTCATTCAATGAATAATGAATAACAATCTCTTACATCCAAATTTCCTCACAAATTTACAATCCTTTACCTTGTGAAAAAAAAAAAAAACCATATGATTGAGAAAATCATTTGTACTCTAAATAATTAGTGAGTGCTTTTGTTAACTGATTGTTGGTAAGGATCAACCCAACATTTGTCCTGGTTGACAGCATTTTCCCATCTTTTACGGAACATTTGCATTTCAATGAAGGACTGTCTTCTCACCTGCAAGCATTTTATAGTTTGTATGTATGTATTATAATGGTTGCATATGTATGTATAAGTATCTATACTGAACTATGAGAGAAAATGGAATATGTTAAACAACTTATAAAGCAATGTCTAAGTGGCCCTCACTTCAGGTCTATTGTCAACTTTATGAGATTCAGATGGTGCCTGCAATTTAAAAGAAGGTGAACAATGCTATTAATTAAGAAGCATTTGTGTTAAGCAAATTCATGTTCAGGAAACATAGCATTTGTGTTAGGCAAATTCATGTTCAGGAAAAATACCAATGTTTCCGAGTCAGAGGAGGGCTGCCTCCGAGTAATGTTAACTCGTGTAGAATTTAACTGCATCATAAAAAAATGATAGACAGTCAATAACTAACAATGAATTCCATTTACCTGGATTTGATATAGACTTGCCTCATTTTCAGCCAAAACACCAAGTGTAGAAAGACCCAAATGAACTATGTACTCAGCATCAACAACACCAACATTTTTCATACGATCACCCTGAAAGAGAGTCCAAATATCACTGGAATGCCCACAAGAATCAGAAAAGGATGTCACATGGTTTGAAAAGTTACTTGTGCACAATAACCAAGCTGCATATCAAGGCCCCAAGCATGGATCAAGTCATTCTGTAGGGCAAAGGAATATTAAGAAACGGTTACTATAAAGGTAGATGCAATGAATACAAGCAAAAGCCAAATTGAGATCTTAAAAGATACCCAAACAACCAGCTGCTATATGAATTTGAGGTTAAACTTTCCTGAAGTGTACATGGGATTTATTTCATGGCCTTTTTTGTTTTTTATAAAGATCAAACAAATCGTGCAATTTCGGTACACAAGTAGTATACATGAAGTAATGATTTTTGAATACTTTCAGCTAATAGAAGCAAATTAGATAGAGAAGAAAACAAAGTAACTGAATCTTATTTGAAAAATGCCTTGCCATTATGTTGCACAGTTTACCATGAAGTTCAAAATGTTGTTGGGCCACTCAGTTCAATAACAATGGCCAAAAACAATGAGAATTCAAGATGTCAAATACTCAGCCTTTGTGCAGCCAATATGGCTGAGTGCATACGAAAATATTTCTTACCTGGATCATATACCACGCACAGCGCCAGGCAGCTCTTGAGAATACAGGGGCCATCATTTCCACCCAACTGCAAAACAGATTTCATTAACTGTTGCTGTCTGGTCATAGCTGATGTCTCCTTTTTCAAATAATTGAAAAGCAAATACTCAAAAATAAACTAGGATATCACATGAGAAAAATATTAAATTTTAAAGAAAGCATCCAAGAGCTGTGTAGTACTAGTTTACCCTATACATGGAGGAGCAGTGCTGCGGCCATCACACCTTCCACTGCCTTTAAACTTGTACATCCTTCTGTTCAAACGAGATGGATTTATAGTGTCATAACTAGCAAGATTAAAAGGACATCATTAAGACATACAGGAAAATACGTCCTCTGATCTTCATGAACAGTATAATGAGATCATAAGACAGATTTGTCAGTTAAAAGGAAGGTTTTAGCTCTTAATTGTGACAGCTTGGCTACAAAAACACATAATCTACTCTGCAACCACTGAGACATGTCCATCTATTACCGTGCTACTGAAGAACCAAACATCTTTTGTATTGCAAATGGCATGTTCTACACAATAGGAATTTCAGTTACACTGAAAATATTTTGAACCCTTATTAACATGTAAAAGCTAATTCTCCAGTAGACAAGGTCCTGGTCAGACCAAACAGGGGACTTGTTCTTGAAAGGATCTTCCAATGGTTTACACAACTGACCTGTGCACTCTTGAATTCCTTCTGCGAGCTGTGATTTGATGATGCACCTCTGACTTAACAGGATCAAGTGCTGGTTGTGATATCTCCAGCCCCTCATCTTCAACTATAGACAAATATCTACAAAAAAGTTTGGTATATTTTAAGCTCAAAATCTAAATTACAGTTCTAGTAAGTGTGTGTGCAGACAATGTTACAGACCAAGCTAAACAGAGCTTGACATTTAAGTATGTATGCATGCTGATGTGCATAGGAGTTTGACGTGAAGGACTATGAAAATTTCAGACTTTTTTCACATAAATGTAGAATACTTACTGTTTTGGATCAAAGTTATCTACTCCAAGGTCCTCATCCCAGAGAAATAAGTACTTGTAATCAGCAACTATGTCTGGATGCAAGAAACGTTTGGCAAACCACCTATAACAACATATCTTAACAGCTGATTAGCATGGATATGACATATGTATCAGGTGCACACTGCTGTGAACAAGAAAGATAAACATTTGGGACTACACAAAATTACCATTTTGTTTGATTCACTGCAGAAACATGTATGGCATGATCACTCCACTCCAAATCTCTCCATTCATCCACAATACCATCATAGTGGAAAAGCATCACAACAAAATCACTTGAAGGGAACTGCAAATTAGTGATCAGTATTAAGCCTAAACATAATAATATAATTTTGAAATAAAAAGGCATTTGAGAAGTTGAGGTACCTTTTTAATAATTTGATTTACAATTTCCTTTTGCTTAATACCTACAGCAATGGCTAACAAGTTTGATGATGGCTCTAGATTGCCCTGAAATTGCAGTATAAGCATATAAGACAATCAAATAAGATCAATCAAGTAGCACATGAAAGTGTCTGTGTGTGTCTTAGTCTAGAAAGTTTTCAACGTAAAGTATTAAAACAGTACATTCTTCACAGTGTCACTCCATAAAGGTCGCATTTCCAAGTTTGATGTTTTGACCACAATTCCTTGAGGTAATGCCTCACTTCCGGGAGGCCTGCATCGAATCTGTGTGGGAAAAAAATGATTTATAGAAAATCATATATCACAATACATTTCAAAAGACTTGACATTTTATTCTAAAACAAAACATTCTCTGCCTAAAGAAAACCAACCTTGCATATATTGGATTTTGAATTCTGAAGCATATTAATCACCTCCCATCTCGATAACCTCTGTATACATGATTTACAGAAAGATAATCTCAGCAAAAAATCTTTCAGACATGGTGTTCCAAGAGAAGACATCCATGAAAAGTTGAAGTCACATTGAACCATGAAGTTTGAAAACAAAAAAAAGGTTTGGCAAAACCAAAGCATGGAATTTAGATTGTGTTCAACAAACAGTTGCGTGATTAATTTAATTAAAGCTGTTTTAAACTTCATCTGACAGTGAAGACCCTTGCATGTGGACATACTATTTTTTCCCTTACCCAACCGTGGTAAGTTTCTATAGATTTCCTTTATTTCATCCGCCAACCAATCTGATATTGCACTTTCATGCATCAACAAGTGGAATAGAGCTTGAATTTTATAACACTGTCACGGGAAGTTGACAGAGTTAGAAGGATTCCGTGTTAGCTTTAACTACTTTTTCATATGCCTTAAGCAATGCTGAGTATAACACAGTTCCAAATTCCAAGATAAGGAACATTTTCACCAATCAAAATCCATGAAAGAAATGACTCAACACCATACCATTCTGCCTCACGAAAAGGAAAAAGTAAATTTCAACAAAGAATTACAAAAGTAGAAATACGTACATCTTTGTATTCCTTAGCAATAAATGCACCACTAATGAAGTAGGCACCACAAATCAAAGAAGCTACAACAAAAAGACGGCAGAGGCATGACCTAGTCTTTGGATCCGACACTACAGAAGCCTGCAAGGAACATTCAAGCAAGAAGAATTATAATTATATTCCATATCATGACAAGATTAGAATCTCGAATAGAACAGCAAAAACAAAATAACTAAGAAATCCCTGATCAGACACCATGCACTGAAACGAGGAAATAATAAAAGGAGTGACGGAGACCAACTGAAAATCAGGCAAGTCACAGGCCAAATCATTCAAATAGCTTTGTAAAAAACAATGCAATCCAAATAAAATTGCAGTCAGTTTTAGTCATTATAATAGAAAAAAAAAACATAATAAAATATTCAAAATTCAAAATCCTCTGTTCTCTGCAATCTTCTCTCCAACCAAACCGTGGATTACAAAAGTTCACTGAAGATTCTGTACCAGATTAAATCAAACTCAAAAGCAGAAGAATCACCACATACTTTTGTCACAGCTAAAACACCAGGAAGGAAAATCAAATAAGAAAATTAGAACTTAACTTTGAATCATGAAACAAACAAAATAGGCTTCCCACATTTATAAAACAACAGTAACAGTAGGACTCAACATGCTGCAGATTCTATCACAGCTCTTTCTTTTCTCAGCAACCAAGCAGGAGCTAAAAAAAGCAATTATGATGGTAACAATCAAGACCAGCAAACTAATCTTCCCTACTTATTCAGTTCTAATCACTCAAATTATAATCACAAGTAAACCAAAAACAATCACCATTCCTCATGCTCCACCAAAACCAAAAGACCCTTTCAAGTTCATTGGACACTGAAACAACAAAAAAACCAAAGAAGTAAAAAAATTGAAGCAGACAATCACGAAAATGAAAGAAAAGAAAAACAACTTCCAACCCATAAATTATTGAAGCAGAGAGTTCTAAACAACACTTACACAATTGAAAGCCTTCATCTTTTTGCATTGAAAAAACCCAAAACCCAGATAGAGATAGAGAGATACAGAGATGCCCAAACCAAAAAAAGTTTTCTTTTTGCTATGACTTACAGCATGAGAAAGTCTACAGCAAAAAGCAAAGAATGAAAAAGAGAGAATATATATTAAAGTAGCCAACTTCTGCAATGTAAAGAAAACGATGTCGTAATTTGAAAGCAAAAGCAGAAATCCCTCAGAATCAAAGAAACAAAGAGCAAAATCAAACCACTGCCTTTAAAATAAAAATGGGTAAAAAACATTTTGAGAAAGAGAGAGAGAATGCAGTGAAGCATTTTAAAAAGTTATTTATTTATTTATTTAATGTTAGTTGGCTGTCGTGTTCATTTGATGGATTTCAGGTTTTAGTAAGTTGCAAAGATATACAAACGCACGCGCCGGATTCGACGGAAAGATGGTAAGAACGTGCGAGTAGTGGAAAGAAAGTGGTCTGTTCGAGTGTAGGAAACAGAGTATACTCGCTGTTATGTAATCGCCACGTGTCAGACACAGTCCAATGTTTTTTTCGACTTTTTTCAGGTCTCGTAGACTGAGAATGTGGCTTGCCAGTTGGACTCAACAAACGTGCCCCTGTCTTAAAATAGTAACTTTTTTATATTAAAAAATTTTTAAATTTTTTTATAATATGAATATTTAATATTTTTTAAAAAATAAATTTACAAGGAAGGGATATAATTTTATATTTAAGTTTAATAGAATTCGTTAATATTAAAATAATATGTAACATGGCATGATGTCTCAACAAGGTATCCCTTAACTTATACTGTTAAGAATAATATTAAGAAAAAGGGAAAGGGCAAAATGAGAATGGAATCTCCCCAATAGCAAGACATGGGGAAGGATACTTTGAATTTAGTTTAAGTCAAGTGTTCTATCAATTGCAAATTTTTTTTATTTTAATTTAAAAAATAAGATAATCTTTTCTTCTAACATGATCTTATCTGAGATTCTAAGTGTCATCAGTGGTTGGAAGTTGGTTTTGGATACTATATTATTATAATTATTATAAGGACATGAAAAGAAGTTTTCTTTACATGTGTCATTTTTTCGGTTTTATTTTTTAATATGTCTTAAAATGATTTTTTCGTTAAATTTTGAAAAAACCCAAAAAAGAAATAAACATTTAAAGACATAGAAAGTATAATTTATGATTCATCGAAATCAGAATCATTTGAATAAAATTATTTATCTTTTTATGTAAAGTTTTCTTTTGCTCATCATTTTTATGTAGGTAAACATGAAGATCAGTTTGAATAAGAGTTTATCATTTATTTTATTTTGACTACTTTATGAAAAGTATCTTTTGTTCCCCACTCTAATCTCCCCATGATCTTTCCATTACACCAAGAAATGAATGAATAAATTTAAAAAAAAAAATTGAAGAAATTAGGATGGAAGCTGCTGAAAATGGAAAGAGAAGGATCCCAATTCCCATGCCAGCCTACAAATTCAGACCCAAACTTTAGTCGTAGGATTTCTTTTTCCACCAAAAGGGGTATGTCTGTATTTCACTATACTGCTTCATGCACAAAAATTTGGTAATTTAACTAAAACAAACTATAAGTATTCAAAAATGTTTGAAGTTCATATCAGAAGTTATTGTTCTATGCTCCTGTTGCTGGCATTGCTCTTTTGTGCCTCCGGCATGTCTTCTGGACAGCAAACGGTATTCCTTGACTAGCTGTTGAAAATCCGTGGGATAGCATCGGTCAGAAGAACTGCCTCTTCTGGTCTCTGACCACTCTTCAAAACCTTGAATTGTAACTGGCAACAGCTAGACTCACTCCATTGTTTAAGCACTGTCATAGAGTAAGGGCCCTTGATGTTACCGGTTGGACTGATACAATACCAATCCCGATCCTCGAATGGTTGCTGGCTCACTGCAACCTTGGCATCTTTTTCATCATCGCTTAACATAATCACTTCAACTTGCTTTTCCACTTCACCAATGTTTGCTGGCTGATTTACCTTTTCCCCAGCGGCATCACTATGTTGCTTTTCCTGATAAACAGTATTGGTTTGGCCATCAGAAAATTGTTTTGGCAGTAACTGAGGAACAGATGTCCCGGGACAGCTCTGTTTTACTTGTTGAAAATGTTGATTCCTTTCTGTTTTATCACCTTCAACTCTAGTAGCAATAAATTTAGAGTGATGAAGATGATCATCAGAAATAAATGCTTTCGTGGGTTGCTGCTTTGCTTCTGGAATAGGTACACCAAAAGCTTTTCATTAGTGGCTCCAGCAGCTTTGTCAAAAAAAAAAATCATATAAACTTGCACATGGAAAACTTTTATGAGATATCTTTTTGTGATTAAATGAGACAATTTTTTCAGTCCATAGCAGTAAACTTCAAGAGTTTTGCTCAATGATGGCAACTTTCCATGCGGGGATGAAGTTTATTCAAGATTGTTTGATCTCAAATTTCATCAAAAGGAATTAACTTAGGATTTGCTTGATATATTTTTCCTGAAACTCAGGGCACTGGCTTCCCTGAATGGTATCATGCATGTGAAGGACAAGAATTTGGGTCTTCCCCTGCTATTGCATGCAAAGTAGGAATATTGAATTTCCTCGAGACTCAAAAAGTTAAATCTACATTTGACTATTTGATTTTGGATGCAATTGTGGAATCAGTTAATTCCATAACTAGATATGACAATGTAGAGATAACACAACAACAAAACAGCACCAGAACAAGTTAGATGAGAATTACTCATTAATGCTCTATTCTGATTGAAATTAGATTTCACCTTTACTGTTCGAAATCAATTTCATCATTGAACAGAAATAGAACTGTAGAAATTATGACAGAAACAAAGTGCAAATCATAAGCACGTCATACCTGCATCATCCATTCCATCATTCCGGCAACAAGAAACTCCATTGTTCTCCAAGATACTTGTTTGAATTCTAGAAACCGATCTGAGGGTTGACTCTGACAAGGTTTTATGTTCTTCTTTGTCTTCTCTGGGAGAGTTCTCAGAGGCAGGTTCAGGCTCTGCAACATCAGCAACCACTTCTGGAATCTCATGTATTAAGCGTGATTGTTCTGCAGGCATCTGAAGCAATAGCATTCTATCCGTGTACTCAGAGAGTGTAAAAAAATAACAAGGTTAAGGGTTACTTTATCTTCTTCTTGAGATATGTATCGTACCTGATAAATAAACAAACCAAAACTGGCAGGGGCGTATCGTGTGTGAGAGTGAGCTTTTAGATATCTAGAGAAAGTAAAAATGAAACTAGCATTATGTTCATATTTGGCATTGCAAAAGCATATTAGAAAATGTCCGAACAAATGGATGACTTGGGAATGATACACCATTGTTATTGAGTATCCTACCCATTGAAATACTGATTAATTATTGATAACTTTCAGTATATCTTACTATATAAACTCGTGAAACATTCTCAAAGGATATTCTCTCCTCCATCCTTTCTCATTTGCCCGATTGATCTGGTTTTGCAATAGAACCAGCTCCCTCATAATCCACTTGTATATTTTTTCAGGACAATGCAGCAAAGTTAGAAGTAAAAAGTTAATTATAACATCAAAGGCAAGAAGAGCAAACAGAAAGAATGCTTAGAAGTCCCACTGAACATGGTTTTACAATACTCAATAATCACCCATCAATTCTCAACATATCTAAAATCCATCTAGAAGTTATTGCCTCGTGCATCCCCGCAGTTATAATATAATTCAAAACTCATAATTCTTAGATATTGTATTCAGAATACCTACATGTTTGGTTATATCCTTATGTAGGCTTCTGGCTTTCTGCTCAAGCTCCACCTGTCAAACAAGGCATTCAGGTTAATATTTTTTTATTTTTAATTTCACTCACTAATTGTCATTTTCTCATATAAGGTATGCAGCTCTTTTTTGTTTGTGTCTTTTCATTCCCCTTCTCCTTTCAAGGGATAGTGCATAATTATGTTCAAGCATGCAAAGTAGTAAAAATATGAAAATACTCTCACATATCTTGAAGGAAACATGTTAATGGAAATATGATACAAATATAATGGTAATAGACTGATAAATTTCCTTGGCAGATGTTAACTTGGTCCATAATAAGATGGCACAACCCCATTTGGTGTTCATTCTGTGAAAGCAAAATTTCTTGCAGAAACAAAAACTTGTAAACACTAATCGTTTATAGCTAAGTAACAATGCTATCATTATTCACCATAAATGTCATCAATGTTTGAAGGATGCTTCTAGCCCACACAGTATATAAAGAAATGTGAAGAAAACATATCTATATTATAGCTGATTTTCAAGAAGTGATCCTGTAAACCAGCTCTAAGTCCCTAAAAATAATGTAAAAATTAAGAACTTACAACAGTTGGCCTTTCAAGCCGGCGACTTCTCATTCGCTGATATAAATCCTCACATTCTTCCTGCAAACAGGACTAGACAGGTAAGTCCACTATCACTATCTGGCAATTTGTAAATGAAGAAAATGATAAAAAATCTCCAAGAAAATCACATCATTCTTAGAAATGGATCATTAGAATTCATATTCAAGAAATTTCTATTTTAACCAATTGTGAACAACCAAAATCCTCACAGAAACCTGTCCTTGGTTTCCAAGAATTTTACTGCAGCAAGTCTCACAACTGAAATTAAATTGATATAACTTGAAAATTCAAGATTTTATAGAGTTGTCAGGGATAAGAAACTTTTTATTCCAGTTGATTCTGACCTGCTAACTATTAAGATTCTGTAGTTCCTGTTTCAAAAGAAAAAGATGGAAGGACCAATCAAAAGAAAAGGAAAATTCAAAATATTAACATCATAATTACCTCAGTGAAGTCATCATCTGATAGCTTGCAAACAGGAACATCATTCACCATGTTAGAAACTTGCAAGAGAATTATAGAATTCATACCTTCCTTTGAAGTTTCTTTTATGCCTGAGAAGAAGCAAAATAACACTATGAAGCGAAGGCTGATCAGTTAAGTTCGAAGAAAGTTTAGATATAAATATATAAAATAATAGCATTCCACGTTAAGAACATCAACTGTTGAAGCAGTGAGGGTAAACCATACCAGTAAAGATAAAAAAATAATAATAAGCCAGATTTTTTTTCCTAAAAAATGATTACATAATTCCTAGGGTTGCTATTTCTCTTCAGTCTCCCTTTGAATTTTTTCCCATATGGCACCTGCTGTAGTTCAGAAATATTGTAAATGCTTCTTAAGGGGAAAATTATGCCCCAAGCATATCCAATAAGCCATAACTTGGATGAGAACTACTCCCAAAATACATTTCACTTTTCTTTCGTTTTACCAGGACATGGGTAAGAAATATTGACATCAAATTAGAGGAGCAACTACCACAAGTTGTATGCATTATAGATAGAGAAGATTTCCTCAGTTTCTTTGTTAAAAGTACAAATTAATTAACAGTATATGATGCTATCACTTGCTTAAAGAGATTAATAGTTGTTTAAACAATTACCTTTAACTTGCACTAGCATGTGAGAATTTTTCTGCAAGTAGTCATTTGGGTCTGACTTTACCCTCACAAAACTCCCCATCATTTTACCATAAAATGTATCAAGTTGTTTTGATAGCTCCTGTACCAAACTCCTCTTCAGATAGACAAGCTTTATATTTGCAGAAACTATGGCTGCCCAATAGCCTTGCCGTGGATTCAGAGCTATTTCCTTTTCCTCAAACTTTTGATCAGGGCTAGACTTTCGCTGCCGTTTACAAGGAACTAATATATTATCATCATCTTCTTTTGAACTAAATCCTACTGAATCCTCTGATTGCTCCCAGTTCTCAGCAAAATGAACTGCCAGGAGCTTATAAATACCATTTTTGTTGACTGATTTCCTTCCCAAAAGAGACTGCAATCTTTCATCACAAACAACTTTCTTCTTTTTTTCTGGGTCAAACAGCTTGTGTTCTCTGCAGTATTCTGTAACTATGGTAGCCACATCATGCTGAGACAATTCTTGCATCACACTTTTACCAGCAGATGTGAGGAATTCAGTAAGTTGTTTTGATGCCCATCCGAGGAATTCCTTTTTGTTTGGCTTTCCCTTTCTTTTAGTCAGAGAAAGCTTTACTCCCTTTCTTTTCCTACGTTGCACTTGGTTATCACTCAAATCATCATCCTCAGAAACAGTAAGCTGACCATCATCTTTAAAGTCACTGGCTTCTTCTTCTCCATAATTGTTTGCTTGAAAATCATAATTTTTGCCATCCTTCAACAATTGATATGAAGAATGCACTTGTTCTGAAGTTAACCCTTCCTTTTCTTTCACCAACTTCCAATAGCCTTTGAAAAAGAATTCATACGTTTCTCTATCATTGAAATCTACCTTCAACTACAAATCAACTTGGTCAGTCAAAGAACAAGGAGTAAGAAACCTCAAGTTCATTTTGTCCAGACAAGAAATGAAATCCTAAAAAAACATAGTGTAGCACTTTATCAATTGAATTTCAGAGTTAACATGTATCAATGATCTTTGGCTGAAAAGAACATGGTAGTGACTTATTGAGAAAGTCATTTTACACCGCTATTCTTCCTTCAAAAATGAATAAGTAATATATCCCAAAAGAAATGGAATCTCACAAGGAGTTCTAAATAAATTTTCGCAGAACTTAATACGAAAAAACCCATACCCCATTGGAGTTGGCGTCCTTCTTGTCTTCTATAAGCAGAACAAGCTCTAAACATGTATTGCAGAAACCCCTTTTCCCTTTGACTAACGCAAATTCAGCATCACAAAGACAGCGCCCACACACAGCAGATGGACAAGAAAAGCAATGAAATTTGGCAGGTTTACTGCAAATGAAGCAAAAGTGCCAACCTGAAAGATAGATGCACCATGTAAGCCAATACAATATGTTCTACTAATGATGCATCATGGAGTAAGAAAGAAAAAAAAACTCTGATAATTTTTAATTAGTCCAGCCTGTTACTCTGTTTTAAACTTCCAATCATCCTAAGAAAGGATTGAAAACATGCAAAAATGTTAGTGTGATTAGCGAACACTATAACATGTTTTCTCCAATATTTAGTTGTCAAATGCAATAGCGTCAGGTTAAAATTTAGTTGAAGTAAGAAATTACATGAGACATAATTTAGCAGTGATGAATAGCAAATTAACTTCTCTAATCATTCAAGACTACAAGATTTAATTATCTTATCAAGGTAATTCCCATAACATGTTTAAGTTAATACAGGTGAATAGGACAAGGGTTTCTATGAACCATTCAATGTTGTTTCTTTCACACCATTTTGAATTGCAACGGAACATCAAGACTCCATTTGATTGCAACTATTGGAACTTGCTTTTTGCTTTCACAACTAAAGCAGAAAAACATAAACAGCTAAACAATAAAGTATGCTTGGCTACCAAACACTTACCACAAAACCAGCGTTCTTCAGTCTGCAACAGAGAATCGTCCCTTCCCACACACTGGGGATGAAAACTTTTGAGACACTTCCTGTAAGAATCAAGTTGCAATAATGAAGTTTTCGAAAAGAAAGGCCGCCACCGGGCATTATACTAAATTTTTGAGCTAGCCAAAAGTTTGATTTTAAACAGATTAAGATTGCTCTAATCACAATAATTTGATAATAACAACCATTATTATTGATAACATTGTTACACCCCAAGTATATATATATTTTTTATTCAGGAATTGGAGAAAGGGGAAGATTCCAACTTTGCTCTTTTGAAGAGAGGGACTATACATGGATTGCGTCAAATGCTCTGGGTGTAGAACAGTAGAAGTTTAATTTTTTTATTAAAAAAAAAAAAAGATCTACCCTTGGGGCACTGCGCAGAGACAAAAATGCTCGTACCATCTCCAACTCAGCCATGTTAACATGTATCCTTTATACATAAATAAATGAATGAAACAACGACTAAGAGTTCACCTTGTCCTGCTTGTACAAGTACTAATAATAAGTTGGGCTATGGGTTTAGAGTACTCACCTATAGTCACAGACCCTGAGCAACCCACCATCTTTGCAAAAGAAGCAGTAATCTTCTGCTATGTCTTCCTTCTTTCTCCTACTGTTCTTCCTCCCCATTTTTCTTCCTTCAAACTCCCAAAGCTACTATCTTTGGAACCCCAATTGTTTCTCCCAAACCCTCTTGAAAAATCAGTAAAAAAAAAAAAAGGAAGAAACATAGTAAATCTCAACTCTTAAAACCAACAATTACAATGCAATTCGTCTCCCCTGGTGATCGACCCAGAGATGGAAACATACCTTTGAACTTCCAAACGTCAAGACTTTAATTTTGTAGCTCTGACAAAAATATTTTGTTTTTCCTTTTAGGAAAGTAAAGCCTCCAGAGAGAATTAGAATGTTTTGAGACGTTTCATTGCCTGGAAAAAGAAGAGAGTGAAGCAAACGTGGCTTGGTGTTAGAATGGAATGCGCCGGAAGCAGCAGCAACGAGGAAACCATTACACCTGAAAACATTTGCCTCGAAAAAAGAGACCAAAAACCTCCATGGTGGCAACTGGCAGGGGAAGATCAAAAGTACAACTCTGATTTAGTGACGAGGAGTATAATATTTTATAAAAAAGTAATGGTAAATTGTGGTAATTACTAATTAGAGATTTTTTTTGTTTTAATTTTCATAAAAATTAAGATTTTATTATAATTGATGTCAACTTTTGAAATTTCTAATAATACAAATATTTAACATTTTTTAATAAAAAAAAGAGTATAAAGTATTTAAAAAAAGAAAAATATTTTAAAATATCTAAAAAAATAGATGAAAAAAAAGTAATTTTTTCTTTTCTTTTAAATATTATATCTATTTTTTTTTAAAAAAGGCTACCCATGAATTATGCATGTTTCTCGGTAAGTCATGAGTAATGCATTTTAGGAAATTTATACTGTAGACTAATACGGTGATTAGCCATAAAAAATATTACTATGTATGGTAATGAGTGATGACTAAGATATATTTTAGCCAATTGAAGAGTGATAATGCTAGTGTGGTTCAGCAATAAATGCAAACACATAATTAAAATATGAATTTTCCAGGGATAACAATAGGTGGTAATTAGAATACTAAAATTTATAATCATAATTAAGGATATTTAATTAAGATATTATCCGAATTAAAGTTGCTCCAAATATTTATTCTAGGAGCATATATATTGTCTTTTATCATAACGAGATTACACCTTAATACATTGGAATATAAGTAATCATCCTCGTCTCACTTCTTCTTCTTATAGTGAAATAAATTAATTTCGTAATTCTCTTAAAAATAGGAGAGAAAAACAAAGTACTTTATCGAGAAAAAATATATAATACTAGTAATACTAACAATTGAATAATTAAAATTTAATGAAACCAAAGTTACTAGTAAAAATAGTCTCACAAAATATGAAACATGTACCCTAATTAACGTTACAATTTCTTTCTTTTTTGGGTTAAATCAAAGATATTTATTAAGTAATCAAAACATTATAAAACTAATCAATAATTAACCGATCAAATAAAGTTGAGTGCTGATTTGCACAAAATTTGAGTAAATATTTTGGATTTGCTTCGGATTTAAAATTTTTTTCAGATGGGTAGATAAATTATTTAGGTGAGAGTTTTGATTTTTTTTTTTAATTTTGAATTGAGGAGATTTAGTTGTGATTGTTGAGATTTAATCCTAGGAGATTTGTCAATTAATCCTATGGAGAGGGGACATCATATAATGCGGGGACTTGAAGTTTAAATTTCTAGTTTTAGCTTAGGAAGGGGTAGTATTAGTGTTGTTTTGTTTTTTGAATATTTTAAATATTTGAAAACCGAAAGCTATGATATAATAAAAAATTACATATTAAGTGAAGGAATTTTATTTTTGTCTGAGTCTATTTTGATTTTGTTATCTCTCATAGACATTAAAGAGTTAAGTCTGCTTTGATATCATTAATCACGGACCTATTAATTCCTTATTTATTAATTTAAGACATATCTCATTTTTTATATTGAGATTCGTGATGTTTTCACTTTAAATGCAATAAGTACATATTAATCGAAATAATATCACTCTTTCGAATTATCAACGAAAATAAAAACATTTTGATCTGTTGACGCCAAATATATTTCACCAAAACATACAAGAATGTCTTCCATGGATGTCAAAATCTAGCAATATGAAGGTGAGGGTCCCCAATCCCCATTGTACTTTTCTTCGTCCCCACTGCATTTAAAGTCAAACCAGAACTGAAAGCTTTAAAGCATTATCTGCAATAAATAGCCGATATCGTTCATGCATGCAAAGGGCAATCTGTAAGCAAAGATCAGAACGTGGGTATGCATGTTCACTCGTGTAAGCCACGTACAAACTGAAATTAATTCACAACAACTACCTCTGCACACACTTCGTTTTTATGAATTTATTGGCTCTATCCTTACTCTAAAGCTAACTACCTAGACGCAGCAATGGCGTTGTCGTCTTGTATTTTGGTCCTAACATGGTGTGCCAGGGCTTCAAGCGCAACGTCGACAGCATCTTCAAACCCGAGATCGGTACTGCTCGCATTAGGGTGCGCGTAAGTGAGCCTTGGGATCATATCGATCACCGTAGCTCGCATTCTCTCCACCTCTTCTTCCGATATCTTCGACAGCTCCTCTTCTATTCTTTTGCTTCCGTTGCCTTGTTCATCAATATAAACCGAATATTCCGACGTCTTCTCAGGCAAAAACCAAGCGTACTGCGTGTACGCCGTGTGCCGGGAGAAGAACACCGGTATACAACCGGAAAGAATAGAGTCGAACGTTGACCTCCTCGTGAAGGAATCGCCGGGGGCTTGCAGGCAAAACTGGGATTCTCTCATCACTCTTAAGATTTCGGCAGGGTTGTAGCACTTGGGGTTTCCATGGTTACATTGCTGCAGCTTGCACCGGGTGGACTCCGCGCATTGCTTTATCATTTCGTCCCTGATGGCTGCTTTGTCGACGCCCTTTCGTGGGGCCCCGATGAAGGAGAACAAGTAGGGCCGATTTGATCGCCGCATCATGCGCTGCCATGTCAACATTTGGTCTGACGTGGACGGGTGGAAGTAGGAAGGGTAAGGGATGCCGTGTTGGTTTGAGCCTTGCCAGGGATTCCTCTCCACGGTCAGCACCGACATGTTTTTCACAGGTGGCAGATTTAGAAGACAGTTCGCACCGAAATCGGGCCCACTCTCAATTCTCATGAAATCCCATGAGGTTCTCCCCAGAGCAATGAAGTGGTCCTTACCGTAATGCTCGCGCCACGCGGGTTGGTCTTGGAGGTAGTCACCCAATCGAACGGCTAACGCGTCGCGCATTGTGTGATTCTGCTCGCGGAACTTGCTGGACACGTGGAGACCACCGTAGAAAGGAACGTAGAAGAGATTGGCCTTAGCGGGATCCCTCGTGCGACAAGGGTGGTTCTCCACACGTGCGTGGAAAATCATCTCCGCTATGAACTGGTGGGTCGAGAACCAGGGATTGACGTCGCTCGAGCCGAGGTCCATGTTGTCCAGCGGCTGGCCTAGACCGCGGTTAGCCACATGGGGACACATGTTGGTGTAGACATTCAAGTGGCTGCAATCCTCCAGGAGGCCGACGTTAAACTCCGCAGGCAAATTATACACATAGACTGACACCCTCCCGTTGCATTTGGGAGATGACAATGTTGCCGTTGTTCTGGGATTTTGATGAACTCCATAAGAAGTGGTGGTGGTGGTGACGGCGGCAACGGTGTTGGTGGCGTATTGGGTTTTTGTCGGTGGGAACCAAAACACTTGTAACAAAAACCAAAAGGAGAGAAACACGAAAAGAAAGGCAGTGTATCTAAAGTGGGGATTGAGCAAGAACTTGAAGTAAACGTCTTTGCTTTTTTGGTATTTTTCTTTCTCTATCCATGGAACTGCAGCAGAAGGCTGCTTTTTGGACAGAAACATGAAGATTAAGACAGAGACAAGGAGATGGAGGAGAGAATCAGATCAGTAGGAGCAAGCAGGTTTTGCTGGTGGGCACTTGGAAGACAGAGACTGCAAGACCTCCACATAAAGAAAAGAAATTCTTCTTCTGAATCAGTCCTACTTGTCTACTAAAATAAAGGAGAATTATTCCATAAACTATACCTACCACAAAAGAAAAAAAAAATGAAGGCAGTGGGAAGATGGAAAAGAAGGCAACACCTAAATTTGATGCGTTATGAGCTGGGGCAGGAACAATCTATAGGAAAGCGTTTAGTCACTTACTGTTTGGTAGTGAAGAAAATGGAAAAGAAAACAACAGAAACTCAAAGGGTGGGGACAAGATTGAGTGAAGAAGACAAATGGTGTGGCCAGCTTCCATGCACATGTGTGTCACGATCTTACGACGTTGACAACCATGGAGAAAAAGAATTGTAGGTTCAACCATGTGCTTGTCGTGAAATGTACACTTAGCCCTATAGCCAGCTTCCACGTTCACCAAGCTTGTTGTCACACTCCATTGAAAAAACTTCCCCGCCCAGCCAAATCAACTCGGTTTTTCCACTAGCCATGGAGCGTCTGTAGGCATAGAAAGAAAGCAAGCAATACAGAAAGAAAAGTCAAGTCTATTAATTGAAAATTAAAGAAGAATATGAAGATTCCCTGGAAACAATGAGTTTTCAAAAGAAGAAGAAGAAGATGACAAAAGACTGAGAATAGAAGAATCAATCACCCCATTGATTTTGCTGCATTCGACTAGGTAAATCCCAATTTATATATTCTGATTCATATAGGCTAGTCCTTTTTTTTAATCATTTTTTTAGAATAAATTTATTTTTCATAAATTTTTATTTTTTTCATATTAAAAAATATTGAATATCTATGTTATAAAATTTTTTAAAATTTTCATATAAAATATATTAAAATTTTGGTCTTAATTTTCGAAAAGACTGTCGAATATGTCACACAGCTAAGGCCCCTTCTAAATTGTGACTAATTAAAGATCAATAACATAATCATATTTTAATACCTATTTATTTATTTAATATATGTTGATGTTTCGTAGCCTAATAATTTGTTCAACAAAAAGAAAAAAAATGGTTGTTAAATTTGGTAAATGATGCCATTGGTGGATTTAATTAGAATGCTAGACAAATGTTTGAGTCAGGATTTAATTCAAATGTCCTTGCAGCATAATAAATTATGCTTGAAAAAATGAGTTTTGTTAGTTAAATTATTGAGTTGAATATGATTAATTGTCAATCAATCATGCTCTACCAAAATTAAAAAACAAATTCATCAATAATGAACCAACATTAAGTGACATTCTAACAAGTCGTATATTATAATGATTTTATAAAAAGTTTTTTTTCAACTATTTTGAATGTGACTAAATGGAAGAAAAAATGTTGGACATTTTTAATTTAAATCAAATTAAAGTTTCTAAATTTCAAAGAAATTTGGTAACAATTTAAAATGATTTTTTAATTTTTAGAAAATTATAAATTGAGAGTTTTTAAATTAAAACGAGGACGAAGGATGGTTTTCTTTGGAGCATTAAGAGCGTAAACTTTCATTAATTACATATGAAATAAGAAATGGTAGAGAATAAAAATAATTGAATAATTTGAATAGCACAAAGATTTTGACATAAAAATTTATTAATTATTCATTTAAATAATACTCGCTAAATCATTATAGGTTCAGGCATATGTTTCATTTTGATTCCATTTTAATTATATTTTATTATTATTATTACTGAGTATAATGTGACGAAAAAGAAAAATTTAAACTTTAAATCTTGATATTGTACTTAAAAAGTAATATTTATGGACCGTCAATTTTTTATTTCTGTATAATGTTAAATAAAATTCTTAAATTATTTTTAAAAAAATTCAAATAAGTATATATTCTTCTATTACGTTTAATGAAGACCCTATATTTTTACTTTGAGTTAAATGTACTCTTATGACTAACAATTCCTTATAATTGATAATTAACTAATTATTTTAACTAATGACAATTAATAAACGATTAATGGTTAGGATTTTCTTTTGATTGAAAATATAAAGATTTGATTACAATTTCTTGCATTTGTTATCTAAAACTTTATGCTCCTTTTATTATTTTTTTTTATAATTAGCATGGTAATGATGCTTTTCATGGAATTAATTTGACTTCTTAAAAATATTTTTACTTCAAAAGATTTAAAAAAACTTTGTTATCTCAATGTAAAAATAGTTAAAAAAAGGTCAAAAAAAGGATAATTTTAATGGGGAGTCCCATTTAAAATAATTTTGGGTTAAAGAGCCCACAGGGTTAGAATCAGGCCCATTGGAAATAGTTCAACTTTGTACGAGCTCTCCAGGTCCACATGGGCCATTGTTAACTGCCCAGCCCAATATTAAAAAAAAAAGAAAAAAATATTATCTAAATCTTTTCGGGTCATATTCAGTCAAGATGCTCTTCGATGAAAAACCTTCAAATTCTGCAGATATTAGTATCCCTTGCGTCAAGTAACTTGACTTGAATACAATATTCTAATTCATATTCAAGAAGTTGCTTGTACTTGTTAGAATAAACCAAATGAAATTGACTGTCGTATCAGATTTCTTTGATCGTTCTAGTGTTCTGCTTTTGTCATGGACGACTGTTCCGGGACCTGTCCACAACGGCACTGGAATCTAGTTAATATTTTTTGTTCAAAACATTTCATTGTGACCAATTCTCCTTCTCTTCTCTCTTTTCCTTTCTCTTCCGCTTTCTCCTGAGTTTTCAATCGTTTCTTTCTCAATTTTCGTTCAAGGTTCATTCCCCTGTTTTCTCAAATCTCTCCCATCTTCGGTTTCTCTTGTCATATTCTGTTGGTTTGATAATTTGTGAAAGATTTGAAGTAGCAGAGCAGTTGGTTGATGGGTTCTTTTCAGCATTATGGTTTGCGGGTGTGTTTTGGGAGGGACCCTGACTGAAACCTGATGAATGATAAAGCCTGGAAAAACAGGGGAGGAGAACCCGCACTTTCCTGGAGCAGCAGTTCATCTCATTTACTATATTATGTTTTGTTGGAGTTGCTGCCTCTGGTGAGCAGCAAAACAATAGATGTGGCTCTCTCTTTTTGAATTGGATTTTTGATATAGTCATGCAGCTCTTCAGGAAGCTCCTACGGGACAGCGATTTAAGCGAGACGCTCTCGTTTCCAACCGAAAGTTTGAAGGCTTTTAATTTACCTGATGGAGCTGATCCTTCCATGGAGTTTGAAGCAGAGGATGCCATGGGGCATCCCTGGCAGTTCCAACTCACCATTCAACCGCACGGACCTGATCGCCTCCATCCCGAACCAACTCTCAGCTCAGGCTGGTTTCACTTCGTTTCCCAAAAGGGTCTCAGGGCAGGCGATGAGGTCGCTTTCTATAAGAAGGAAGATGGGAGCAGAGGACCGCCATTCAAAATTGAAGTTCAGAAAGTGAACACATTCTCGAATCCTGATATACAGCCCACTGTGCAGTACGTATGTACATTTAAACATTTTACTCTGTTTTCTTTTTTTTTTAAAATAATATTTAAGGAATTGGGTTCAAATTTCTTTTCTTCCGAATCGAAAAAATATAACAAATGATATCTATAGAACTTATAGTACTTGTATGATGCTCTCAAGCTATTGCAATGTGGAAAGAATTGATCGTTGGCATTTGCAGATTGAGAATGGGAAGGATCCAAATGGCAAACAGGGCGTAGCTTCTGATATTCAGTCAAGTGAACCAGAGCCTGATGATCGAACTGTCACTTCTGCAGTTATCACCACATCCAGTGGCAAAATGCAGAGTTCAGACAGCAAGCTTCCAAATTTGCGGTTCCGCCAGCAAGCACGTCGGAAGGTACACTGTGATTTTTTTTATCAAAACCGTAAAAAGTTTAAACAAAATAAGGAGGTGAGGAAGAAATGTAAGGTGTTGAGCAGGAAGAAGGATGCTTTGCTCCTACTTTTATCTTATCCCATGGTTATGATGGACAAAGATCAATCGGAGAAATGGATTGCCGAGTCACAAAAGATCATGAGAGATGTGAAATCAAATGAAGAAAATTTGTTTGGTGAAGAGGCAGAAGAATGGCAGAAGAGGCTGCAGGGACTTTCTGCACGTGTGCAGAAGCAGCTGGATGTTCCCCTCACGGATGATGTGGAGGGAGTTTTACCAGGAGACATAGTTGAGAAACTGTTTATGTCTGCAGAAGCTAATATAGGGCCCCAGTTGGAATTGGATAGAAACCGGAACTTGGTTTCCGGAGAGACATCAGAGTCTACGGTCTCATCAACACACTGTGAAAGGGAAGTAACAGGAGAGCAAGATAAAACACAGCTAATGGCTTCAACAAGTTATGCTGATCAAGTTGAAGAAGTTGAGTTAATCGCGCACGAAGCACTGCCTGTGCCAGAAGAAGTATTTGATGTTGCAGTTGATTTCGCTGTTCGTCAGACTTTGGATTGTATAAAGAGGGGAGATATTAACCGTATTCGAATAACTGGGAGAAACGAGCAGAGGGTGATAGAGGCTATAAAGCACCATCAAGATGTGGCTCCTGAATTTAGATATATCCTTGGTTTCACTTTACCGGAGCATCAAAGTAGTGCAGAGGTTCATGAAGTTATTGACCGGCAGTTGGATCTTAGGCTAAGCAGATGCTCTGGTTCTATTAACCTCGCACCTGAATTTAAACTGTCTGACAACTTGCAGTCCTTAGGAATTTTTTTGCTTTTGGAGGATTCTTACAAAAAAATGAACTTTGATAATTTGAGTCTCCCTTTACAGATAAACCTTAATGATTTGGATAATCATTTACATCCAAGTGTCATGATCTTTAATTCTAAAATGGCAGCTGATCTGGAGATTAGAATGGAGGATCATCTATTGCCATGGGAGGTCTTCTGCAGGAATGCAGGTGAAGTTCTGCTTTCACCTACTATCCGACAGATAGCAGCACGTATAGTTAAAGAGTGCCGAGGAAATCTAGAAGCCATCCTTCTAATGGCCAGGTCCTTGAAGACCGTTACTGATGATGTCAGCCTGTGGGAACTTGCGGTTCAAAAATTGTCCAGGCAGCCGACATCTGAGGTAGAAGATATTGACTATGTCATGGTTAATGCATTAACATTCATTTGGGAACGCATGAACAATAAAACAAGACATTGCATCAAACTTTGTACATGGTATCCCTTGGGAGAGAAGATTGATAGAGCTTCACTAATATGCCATTGGATCCAGGATTGTCTGGTTGACACGTATGATGAAGGAAATGATATTCTCCAAAGCCTTGTCGATGCCTTCCTGGTGGATAATTTGCCGGAGTTAGATTGCATCCAGCTGCGAAGAGAGATCTATGATGTCTTAGTGAAGGTTCTTATACCTAGAATGAGTCCAGTATTTCTCATGCTAGGTAGTCTAAGATTGACTGAGCCACCAAAAGACGAGGAATGGGATGCCAAAGAGATACACTTGATGGATAATGAACTATCTGAGCTACCTGAGTCTCCAAAGTGCCCCTCTCTGATTGCGTTGTACCTGCAGAAGAACTTGGATCTGATGGCTGTACCTTCCTCTTTCTTCAAGCACATGCCAAATCTTCAAATCCTGGACTTATCACATACCAGTCTCAAATCTCTGCCAGAATCACTGTCCAGTTTGGTTACACTGAGAGAACTCATTTTGAAAGGCTGTGAACTCTTGATGGAACTGCCTCGCTATGTTGGAGAATTGAGGAATCTTGAGAAACTTGACCTTGACAAAACTGAGATCATAGATCTCCCAGCAGAGGTTGGAAATCTTTCCAAATTAAAATTTTTGAGAGTGTCATTTTACGGATTTATGAACTGTAGCAAAACAAAGTTGTGCCGGGACACTATTATTCACCCTGGAACAATATCAAAGCTCTCTGAGTTAACCGAATTAAACATTGATGTCAATCCAGATGATGAGCGTTGGAATGCAACTGTGCAAGCTGTTGTTGAGGAAGCGTGCAGCCTGAAAGCTTTAAGACAACTCAATCTACACCTGCCAAACATCCAAATATTGCAAAAACGTAGAGCAGGTAGCACATCTTTGGTGCATTATCCATTACCTCGATTCAGATTTACTGTTGGTTATCATAAGCAACAGGTCATATCACGAGTTCCAGAAGAAGCTGAAGCTCACTTCAAAAATGGGGAAAAATGCTTGAAGTTTGTGAAAGGCAGGGATATCCCAGCTGAGATGAAAATGGCACTGAACCACAGCACAGCATTTTTCCTAGACGGGCATGCCACTGCCAGGAGCTTGTCTGATTTTGGGTTAGAAAATATCAAGCAGCTTAAGTGCTGCTTACTAGCAGACTGTCATGAGATCCAAACCATTATTGATTGTGAAGAGGCTCACGAAGAACATGATTCACTCGAAAAACTACAGTACTTGAATGTATACTGCATGAAGAATTTACAGAGCATTTGGAGAAGGCCTGTTCGTAAGAATTGCCTAGCTAGCCTGAAGTTCCTTGCAGTTCACGCATGCCCCAAGTTGACTACCTTGTTCTTGCCGGATTTGCTTGCTAATCTTGTTCTGTTGGAAGAGCTTATAGTTGAAAAATGCCCACAACTAACGAGCCTAGTGAACCTGACAGACCATTCATTCTCTAACCCAGCAACTGATTGTTTTCTTCCTAGCTTAAAAAAGATTTCTCTTCTTTATCTACCAGAACTGGTTAGTATTTCTAGTGGTTTGTGCATTGCATCAGAACTGGAAAGTGTAGGCATTTACAACTGCCCAAAGCTCGAGAGCCTTTCTACAGTGGAAATTTCAAGTGAAAACTTAAGAGTGATCAAAGGAGAAAGTAAGTGGTGGGAAGCATTGAAGTGGAAAGAATCAGAATGGGGAAATCGGCTAGATTATCTGAATGGTATCTTTTCTCCAATTATCAGGGAGAATGATATAAAGACACAATTGGCAGCAGAGGGACTTGTAGAACTTAGTTTTAACCAATAGACAACAAGAATGGTAGGTAGGCTTGGCAACTGCAGGTAATTTTCGTTGTAACTCTCAGAATGTCCAACTGCAGGTACTTGAATGTTACAGCAAAATAGATGAATGAAATATTCAATTCAGTCTTTGTATATTTAGTAGCAAAAATACTTTCTTTTTAGGAATCAATTTCTGTAGTTTCATGTTTTATGGAATTTTGCCATTTCATTTCCTTTTGCTTTTTGCCCCAAAATATGTCAAAATCAAAGAGGACAAAATTTTGATTTGGAGAGAGTCGAGGATTATATCTGGTTGGAATTTACATCAATTTGATAGTTTGGGGGCGAGCTTGCTTATACCTGTACAACTAGGAAAAGCATCAATAGCACCTGTTAAAAACTAAAATCAAACACAAAGTCCAACAATATGTCCTTGGCTAAAAAATTATGAGGAATCTCCAAATCCAACAGCTGTTAACACTACGAAGCTACAACATCCACTCAAACTAAAGCAGTTAAAATCTTATGTTGTTCTTAATTGTTATCATTACAGCAGTGCAACCTAGAATAACCAGAAGAAAACATTCACCTGAGGCTGCAGAAGGATTGAAGGTGGTCTCTAACCTCACTGTCTTGCCACTGCAATGCTTCCCACCATAGTTGTTCTCCTTCTATTAATTTTAGCTCTGTTGCATTGTTTTTACTGAAAGGTAGTGATTTCACCTTGGGACATCCAAATATCTTAAGCACCTTTAACTGGGGCCATGCCAATGACTCATCCCCAGATATAGTTCTTAATTTCGGCATGTCAACCAGTTCCAAAATCTCTAGACTTGGAAGCTCAATCAACTTTTCTATCTTGAAGCAACTTTCCATTACCAATTTTTTGAGTTTTGAGAGCTGTTGAATCACCCCATTGGAAAATAGCTTTGTCAACATTGGACAACACTTCACTACAATAGTATGTAGTTTTGACAAGCTTTTTCCTGAAATGGGGCCTTCGAAAATGCTCTTCAGAAGGAGCAAATTCCTTAAATGTAACTGTTCCAAGATCGGTAGAATGTCCATTTCTCCTTCCCTTTCGGCATCTATAGTACTTGTGATTTTATCGCATCGCTCAATCAGACAACTGCGAACATGGTTCAGGCTGGCAACATTCATGAAGTCTGATAGACATTTGATGTTGTTGTGACCGATCAATTCCAATGCATCAGTTTTAGGAAGGACATCACGAACTGTAGAATCATCATTGCCAGTATAGCAGTATCGCATATATCTATTTACCTTGTATTCCAAACAGTCAAGAATCAGAGGGTTGTTTTCGCTTTCACAGCCAACAAAAAACCAAAATGAGGTTAATTGTTCGTGATCCCTCCATGATGGCCTGTTTTCAATAAACATTTTGAGGATCTCTGGTCGCGGAAAGCTTATTCTGAGAGTAGTTAAATTCTTCAAGAAAGCCACCTCCTGAATGACTCTTTTTGCAACATCAATGCACCAATGGCCATAGGGGGTCACATCAATCATCAGTTCCTCCAATCTTGAAAGACTTGAAATCACTTTGTAATCAATTTCCTTATCACGATAGTCTTCTGTATTGCTGCATTTATGGTATGACATGCGCAAGCACCTCAGGTAAACTAATTTGCCAATAAGAAGAGGTATGAATATTATCTTGCAGCCTCGAATGTCAAGCACCTCAAGAAAACGAAGTTCTGCAACTTGGGGAGGCAACTTTGTTATGCTGGGGCAGTCATTTAAGAAAAGAGCCTTAAGTCTAGTCAATGTTGATACAGATAATGGCAGTGATGCTATTCCTGTTCTGTACAAGTCCAAAACTAGAAGTTTCTGCATGTTCTGAAAAAATGATGGTGGGATGGTAGCCAAATTGGGATTTCTTTGAAGCAATAGCGACAAAAGCTTGTTGCAATTTGGACTTTCTGGCAACTCATGCAGTTTTCCTTCAATCATAGAGATCCTTCTTGCCTCTTGCCAATCTGTAATATTTTGAGGATAAGATGAATGTTCACCTTTTAAAGCAATGAATTTGCAATCAGGCTCTTGTGAGGAAATGTATAAGGCAACTTGTCGGACACTGTTGTTCACTTGAACATAGATCATTTTCTCACCTTTCTCTAGCAATGACACATTGACTAGATGCCCCAATATGTCACGTCCTTTATCCCGTGCAACTCGAAATTTCCACCTGTCATCAATAGTGCCAAGTAGTCCTTCAGCAGCCCAACACTCCACTAAATGATCAACATATATCTTGCTATCAGCTGGATATAATGCACCATACAGAAAGCATTTCTTTTTCTTCTCATCCTTCAGCTCATGATAACAGAACTTAAGGAATGCATGCATGTTTGTTAAGCCTGGGATCTCAATTTCTGGCCATTTTTCAAGTTCTCTCAATCCATTCCTCCATTCAGAATCACTGTCCTTTAATTTAAAGGAACTTGCCACTGTTCTGATCACAAGTGGGAGTCGATCACACTCATCTGCTACCAGCCGAGCAACTGGTTCAACATCAGGGAGATCTATTTTCTCAGCTGCTATCTGTTGAAACATCCTCCATGCCTCATCTGAAGATAATCGATCCACTTTGACCATTCTTTCTGTCATTGACGAACAAACATGACGGAATTCAGTAGTCAATACCACTTTGCTACCATTTCCATTATCTGGGATTCCAATCTGCTGCAAATCAATGGAGTCCATGACTTCATCTAGGAGCAGCAAATACTTCTTATCCTTCATCTCTTCTGATATGATATTTGCAAGTTCACCAGGGCACATAGCAACTTCCGTCTTGAGTTTAAGTCGCTGTGCAATGTTCAGTTGCAGTTTCTCATCATTCCTCTCGCTTGAAACATTTACCCAAATGACTATATCAAACATTTTGGCAACTTCTTCGTGGTTATTCAAGTTCTTCATTATTGTTGTTTTCCCAACTCCCACTGTGCCAAAAATGCCGATTCCTTTTAGTTTATCACTTCTTAGCAACTCCAGTATTTCTTGTAATGATCTTTGGAGGGTAGGAAATCCTTCAAGGTCTGGTGCGTTCAACTTTAAGATGGCTTCTGGAGGCTTATCTACCAAAAATCCTCCTTGAAAATCTCCCTCTTCCACAAGTCTCTCAACTTTCTTGCACATGGTAATGGCCTTGCTACTATAATTTGAGCCGTGCCTCCAATCTGAGGCTCGCACACTATCATATTCAGCTCTTAATGTTTCCACTTGTTGAAGAGTCTTTGCAACGCTGCTAAGCCACTTTTTGTAGCATCTGGTGGTTGTTTTTGTTCTATTTTGTTCCACCGTCCCCTCATGATCATCCCTTTTTGCCTGGAGCTTTTCTGCAGCAGTTATCATCATGTCGAAATTATTATCCATGTTGTTCCATGAACTATGCTTCCCCATAAGGTAGTCGAAAGCTCCTTTTGCCCCATCTTTTGCAATTTCTTGTAGCAATTCCTTTGCCAATTCAGCCATTGTAACTTCTATGCTGCAACATAGCATTGTGACAAAATCAGATGCCTGCTCATATTTATTGGAAGGAAAGAATGGAAGAAAGCATGAAAGTATCACAAATTTCTGAAGTGATCAGGCTAAGATTTTGCAGCCAAAATATTTCTGTTTCTTTTTAGGAAAATTGATTGATTTCTTTGTGTAATGGTTCTGTCTATTCTCCTATTTTTGTATTTTAGTAGCAGGATTTTTTTCCTTTTCTTTTGGATAAATAAAACTTTTTACTTCAAAAAAAAAAAAAAAACAGATGCATGCTGAGCACCGGCAATTGTTAAACCCCAAATAAGCTGATCATCTCATCATAACTTGCCAATCTACCTTTTTCAATGCACCATTCAATCCTAACTACATTATCTAGAGGAGGGTTCAAAGCTTCATGCATAAACCTGAAATCTTACCCAGAAAACAGAAGTAGAAATGGCTCTCCAGATTCATTCCAACAGTCACAATCCAATTATATTTGTTCCAACATAAGAAAAAAAACATATATCAAATTTCTTACCTTTTATTTGCTCTCGACTTCAAGTCATGAAAAGAGTTTCATGCAACAATCTGTGGGCTTATACTCTTTATGTTTTTTTTGTGTCTTGTTTCTGGTGTGGTGTTGTGCTGGTTGTAAAAGAGTCTGTTATGAACTGGGTCTTTGGGGAGCTCTGCTTGTATCTGGGCAGGGGAGAAACAGGGTTATTTTCCTGTTTCAAGATTCTGAGTCTACAGGGTGTGGATGTTGTAAGGAAGAATTATCTGTTGTGTTTCTTGGGTTGCTGTGAGCAGACAAGGAGAAGAGGGACTCCCCTCATCTAGAGGGGAGGTTCTTCCCTTGACTCTTGTTGCAATTAATAAAATTCAACGGGTTTACTTGAGAGTTTCAAACTAGTTCAAAGAAACAAGAAAAATCTAGCTAAGGTTCAAAGATCAAAACACAATCAATCAATCAATCAACCAACTTTGATTGAAACGACAAGCACATAAACTACTTGGTCTTGTACTGTCCCGAAGCATTCTCAAAAGCACCCGACAAAGATTTATGTTTCAAACCATATTTTGATGAATTGTGTAATCTACTAACAGAAAACTTACATATGTCTACTGGCAGATGATGGACCGTTGACTCAGGAGATGCAAGAGATTTTTTGGCTCTGATCTGGAATGCCCATACACCACTTGAATCTCATGACTCACTTTTCATATGTCTTTGTAAATAGATAGATTATTGTCTTTGCTAGATATAATGCAAGAACTAGTTATTACATCTGTAACATACAAGAAGTTTCAAATGAGCTTCCTCTAGCCACGTGGAAGATAAAAAAAAAAGAGAGGTAGAAAGAGAAAGAAAAAAGCATGTGAAAAGGAGGTTGAAAGAGGCCCGGGCCATAGTCTATTATTCTTAGATGTTATCTCCTGATCAATAATTGTATGCCATGACACCATTGTCCTGTCCAAACTACTGTAGTCAAAGTCAATGTCTGGCGCTAAAATGTCAATTGTGGTTTGCCTTGGTAGGTGTATTTTTTTTTTTTAAAAATAAAGAATTTAAATTCTACTTTTCTTTCTTCAATAATTTTTTTATATGAAAGAAATATATTAACTTAAACCAAAATTACATCACCTTTGACCAAATAATATCAAATATATCTCAAAATAAAATAATAAAAATATTAGATGGTGGTCTATCAAAAACATGTAAGCCTAATGAAAGATTATTATGATGTGTTGCCATCCAATCTACACATTGATTGACTTTAGGATGTACGTGAGTTACACAGCAGTCTCAACTTCTCTGTAACAGATCTTTGATCATTTGCAGTAAATTAGCATAAAGGTCCAAGTTAGAAATTTTTTTTGTTATTTTTTGGAGCACCAGCAAAGAGTCAGTTTCTACCAATATCTTTCTGTAACCTCGTTTCCAACATATTTCTAATCCTTGATATAAAGCCCATAGTTCTGCTGCTAGAGAGTAAGTAATTCCTATTTTGCATATGAACCAAACTAACCAGAAACCATTTTCATCTTTGACAATACCACCTGCTGTTGTGAGACCTGGTTGTCCTGGAGCACTACCATCTACATTAAGTTTGACAAAAGAGTGCAATGGTTTTGTCCAATGTATCATCACTTCCTGCCTGGTTCATCCTCCTTGTTTCCTTAAGATATCCCAGTCTTCTTTAGCTCTTGTCTAGATTTGTTGCCAGTCATTGTTAGGCCAAACAAAAGATGCATTGGACACTTGTAAATTCTGTCAGTACCACAAAAGCCAAATTCCATGAATGAAAATAACGGTCCATGGTATATCTTCAATCTCTGCTGTATTAAGTACATTGGAAGTCACCCGCTGGTTTAAATCCATCTGATAAAATTTTGATTGGATAAATGAAGGCTTTATGCGACTCCACAAGCTCCTTACGCATCTACAATCTCTAACCGCATGTAATATGGTTTCCTCA
Source organism: Theobroma cacao (assembly GCF_053813885.1). NCBI lineage: Eukaryota > Viridiplantae > Streptophyta > Magnoliopsida > Malvales > Malvaceae > Theobroma > Theobroma cacao. Next base: position 813,269 of record NC_142640.1, read on the forward strand.
TGACTCTCACATCTAGGACACAAATCCATATTGCTTATATTTCTTCTTGAGAGCCAATATCCCGTTGGCAAGGAATTGCGTAAGACCTTCCAAATGAATAAACAGACTTTCCTAGCACAAGGCAACTTCTAAATAATTTTTCAGAAACTAGAGTTGGCACTAGCACTTACTTGTTGGCATTTGTAGGCTGAGTTAGCCGTGAACTCCCCGTTGCTAGTAAGTATCCAAACTGTGGCATCATCTTTTTCGCTATTGGGATCAATGAGAACCGCTGCAATACGTAGAACAATGTGCATAGGTAAAGCTTGATTCAGGTATTCTAAATCCCATTGTCCATTTTCATCACAAAAGCTTACAACTAGTAAGCTGGCTTCTATATTTGATATGTCCCTATTAGCATAATCAATCAAAGGTCCACAGTAGAGCTAAGAATCAACCCAGAATCTCGTTGCAATGCTATTAGTGACAACCTTCCCCAAGCCTTTCACTAAAGCATTTCTTGCTTTCAAAATACTTCTCCATACATGAGAGTCCGATGACTTAACAGTCACTGTCATGAGATTATCATCTCGCAGATATTTCTTTTGTAAGATATCTACCCATAGATGGTTTGTATCCATTAACAACCTTCAGCCAAGTTTCCCCAGTAGTGCTAAATTTAAAAATCTTAAGTTTCTAAGTTGCAATCCTTCTTCCTCTTTAGATGAACAAAGTTTCTCCCAGCTTACACCATGATTCTTTTTATTACCACCAAAATGTCCCCATACAAAGTTTCTATTCATCCTTTCAAGCTCTTGAATCACATTTTCTGGTAGAAACGAAGTCTGCATCAAGTATGCAACTATTGAGCTTGTTACAGACTGTACCAATGCTACTCAGCCTGCCATTGATAATTGTTTGTTGCTCCAGTGTTCTAGCCTTGCCTTGACTTTAATGATGACGTCGGTGTAGGTAGTTTTCGAAACTCTACCATGTATGACTGGGGAGCCTAGGTATTTTCCAAAATCCTTGGTCAATGGAATTTTCGCAGCATTACTCAAAGCTCTTGCTCTTGATAGGGGAACATTGGAAGACACTAGCATTCTAGATTTCTCAAGGCTTACTTTCTGAACTGAAGCTAAGCAAAATTTATCAAGAACTCTCATTATAATTTGAACTTGCTTCACTGAGGCTTTTTTGAATAGCATCAAGTCATCCGCAAAACAAACATGTGTTAAATAAGGACCCCAGGTTGTCACTGCTAATGGTTTCCATCTTCCAAGATTGACTTATTCATTTATCAACTGTGAGAGTTTTTCCAAGCACAAGACAAAAAGATATGGTGAGAGAGGATCGCCTTGTCTTATTCCTCTGGTGGGAGTAAAAGTTTCAATTGGTATCCTATTCCAAATAATCGCAAAAGTTGGTGATCTCACAATGAACAGAATAATGTTGATCCAAGATAAAGGCATACCAATTTCCTCCAGAACTTCTTGAATGAAATCCCATTTGAGTCTGTCATAAGCTTTCTCTAGATCTATCTTGATTGCCAATGCACCCTTCTTCCTTTTTAATCTTCGCATCGTATGAACAGCTTCTTGAACCATAATAATATTGTCCGTCGCTTGTCTCTCTGGAATAAAACTGCATTGTGTTTTTCCCACTAAGTCATTTAATAGCAGGCTCAATCTATTAACTAGAACATTGCTAATTAATTTCATTGGAATTGTGCACAGACTAATAGGACGAAATTGAGATATCTTCTCTGGTTTCTCTATTTTTGGTATGAGAGTAATCAATGTGTGATTGAGTTCAGCAGGGAAATTACCATTTTCATAAGCACGTTGTACAAATTTAACCAAATCATGACCAACAGTCTCCCAATTCTTCTGAAAGAAAGTAGGTGGAAATCCATCAAAACCTGGGCTTTTATTAGGTTGCATGTCGAACAAAGCTCTTTTTAACTTCCTCAAATGTAATGGGTCTGGCCATCTGTTCAACTTTATCATCACTAAGCTTCCTAACCAAAGAAGAGTTTAAAGGGACTCGTATACCATCATCTGAATAGAAGTTTGAGTAAAATTCCACCACCATCTTCGTTAGCTCTCTCTTGTCCAAACACCATGAGTTATCATCCCTCTTAAGAGTATTAATCTGCTTCTTGCGTTGCCTCCCTTCTACAATTGCATGGTAATATTTTGAGTTGCAATCTCCATACTTTAGCTAATCAAGCTTAGCTTTCTACTGCCACATGACTTCCTCTTGATACAGAATGAGATTAAACTCCTCTACTAACGCCACTTCTAGATGCTGTAGATAGTTATTAGGGCCTTGAGCTAAACGTATGTGGATTCCTTTTAGTCTGGCTAGAAGACGCTTCTTTTTCTTAGCTAAATCCCCAAAAGTCTCGAACTTCCATTTATTCAATGCTTCTACCAATTTTCTTAACTTTGTGGAATTTATAACTCCATCACAATCCTAGTGTGCTTGGAGAAATTGCTGGAAGTCAGGATGGGCCATCCATGCATTTTCGAAGCGGAATGTTTTAGCTAAATGGATATTTCGGCATGCTTTTAGACAATTTACCAGTACTGGATGATGGTTTGAATGAGTTCTAGGAAGATTAAAGATTTTGGCTTCAGGAAACATTGTACTCTATCTGTCATTTGCCACTGCTCTGTCTAATCTCTCTCTGGTGAAATTGAAGCCATCATATTTCCTACTCCATGTGTATTTTGCACCAAAAGCTCCAAGATCTGATAGATTACAAGAACATAAGCAATCAATCATCTGTTTATAGTGAGCCACATTGACGCCATTCTTGCCAGTCTTCTCATCTGGCGAAAGAACTTGGTTAAAATCACCTATAACCATCCAGGCTAGATCATGTATCTCACTAGACAGTTTCAAAGAATGCCACAGCCATTTGCGTTCTTCTGCCTTCGGACTACCATAAACTGCTATCAAAAGCCATTCATCATTATCTGACCTAACTGTCATATGAACTAACTGAGATGAATATGCCAGAATATCTATTTCCACAGCTGTTGATTCCTATAGCACCCATATGCCTTCTGAAAATCCTTCCGCCTCAACTAGAAAATACTTCGAAAGTCCAATTCTTCTATAGATTAAGTTGGCCTTTTCCCCTGCAATTCTGGGTTCCAAAATAACTACAATGTTTAAACTATGGAAACGGATTAAGCTTCTAATATTCCTAATGCTTCTACGAGAGGAAACTCCTCTCACATTCCGACTCAATATTTTCAACATAAATTAAACTAACAAGTTGGATATAAATATCAAACTTGCAGATTTATATCTTCATAACTTCCATCACCTCTGCTCCTTGATCACTGTCGGCATTAGCAGGAACAATGTCCATTTCAAAAGAATCTTCCATGCTATTGGTTTCTTTCTCTCTTGCTACGCCATTCACACCTACTCCCACTTGATCCTTTGACCCCTCTTGATTGCAAACTGTATTACCATTGACCAAATTATCTTGAGGTGGTTGGTTGTTCATATCAGATTTGTCTTCCAGCCCTATAGTATGAGTCTTCATTGCCAAATTGCTCTTCTTAACAGCTTGATCTATGCCTGTTCCATCATTTTGTTTACTTAGCAGGTCCGAATAGACTACACGGACTGCACTTGCCACCTTTCCTTTGCCTTTGGTGCTAGATGAGGCTAGGTTTCGATTTGACATCTATACCACACTTTGTAGACTCTTTTTTAACTCCTCTTTATTTTTACCCCCCACCATCTGCTGCTTTGTATTTGCCACATTGTTTCCAATTGTGTTCTGTTCCAGTGATTCCGGGACCACTACTTCATTATCAACATCAGAGAGATCTTCTTCAAGAACTGTAAACCGAGAACCAGTGTTAGTTGTCTTTTGTGTTGTTGCTTCTTTGTCTACTATTTTGACTCTTGAGCTTGGTGGCTTTCTATAATTCTTTCTGGCTATCATCCATGGCCCAAATTTTTGGTTTTCATACTCCTTATTCCAATTGTTGTTCTGCTCTTCCATATTCAAATCTTTATCTTTATTTTCAGTTGCTTAGTTCAGATTCTTGGCAGTGCAAACTTCTGTGTTATGCCCAAACCTCCCACATTGAAAGCACACCATCCGAATACCTTCATACTCAACTTTCTGCCAACGTCTACCGAAAAACACTTTTGGCACCAAAGGTTTTGGAAGATCCACCTCGACACACAGCCGTGCAAATTTTCCTCCGGAAATATCAACTGTGGTGCGATCAGTTTCCACCATTCAGCCTACTGCATTTCCAATCCTCGTTAGTACAACTTGATCATAGAACTCTAGTGGCATTCCTGGCAATCTGATCCATGCTGCAACGGAGTCCACAGTTCCTTCTTCTGATCTAAATCCTGGAGACCAACGTCTAATGGTGAGATAATGTCCTGCAATGATCCATGGCCCATCAGTGAGAACATAAAAATAATCCGATTTGTTGTTGAACCGAACGCAGTAATACCCACTGTCCAAGTTTAACGATTGAAACTCTCCTTGTAATGACCATAATTGCCTGATTCTGTTGCATAGATAAGTACAACTGATGTCATGACCTAGCAGCTTCACAATCAGGGTATGCTTCCAAGGCTGACGGATGCATTTCTTTTCCTCCTTAGTCAATCGAATAGAGGGTCCCTCTGGTGCCTGGTCTATGGTTTCATCATTAGAATCAGTTTCATAAATAAACTCTCCATCCTCCTCAGTATTATCATTCTCTAGTCCGGTAACATGGCTATCTCTAACAAGCATATTGCGATAGGAGAAGTTCGCATTCTCTTCTAGTTCTGAGTGTGAAATGTGCCCAGTTTCAGTATTCTGCCCAGATCTATCAACGGTTTCTTCGATGCTTGACCGAACTCGTTTATATCGTGCTTTCTCGTTTGGTAAGGATTCACGAAAACCAGCCAGTGAAGGAGGCTCCCCTGCCGGATCCGCCTCCATGAAGAGACAGAGGAAAATTTAGGGTTCAGTGAAGTAAATTTTGCTTTTTAAGTAAGAGATTAAAATATTGTGACAAGGGACAAGGGCGTGCCGACCAAAGTTTGGTTTTCGCTAGTTCAAAGAACATATGGGCGTTTCTTCAACTTGCTCTTCATTGTTTCATTTGACTAAATTCATGGAGCAGATCTTGGGAGTGAGCGGGCGGCTCTCGCTTCTTCTCACATGAAGTTTGAAAGCTTTCAACAACGCTACCGGAGTGTGGAAGAGTCCATGGCAGATAGGCTATTGATGAGATGGGAATTAATCATGGGGGGTTGATGCTCAGCATTTAACAGGTTGGTACCCGAATCCCCTACATATGCAAGCCAGATTGGTCCTTTTTGTTGGATGAATCATCCTCCCAGGGATTAGATTTTTATATTTGAGACGTAATTTTTATGCAAAGAAGACTAATAAGATTTAATTACACAGGTGGAGCACTTGATTTCCCAAGTTTTACTACATTTGGAAGCTCTCGTCCTCCATTCATTGATTACTAGTGAATTGTTAACCGGCATTAGGGAAGTAAAAACCATCTGCCAAACTCGTATCAAGGTATAGCTGGACACAGTAAGAGTACAATTTCAAGTTTAACTGAGCCTGGAAATTGTTAACTCTGAGCGCTCAACTATAAATTGGATACGACAAACTTTTCCTGCTAATTCTTTCATTTTCCAACCCTTACGGACTTTTTTTTTTTAATTTGACAACTTATTCTCGATTCCTGGTGCAAATTACTACATGCTTTCAGCTTCGAATTCACTAATTTTCTATTCTTAGATGCCAATGTCCTGCTACTTTTTGGCTTGTATTCAATCACACTTGCTGGACGAAACCTTATCTCCTATTGTCGAGATTTTATGGTAGTACATCTAATTCTTTCTTTCTTTTTTTTTTTTTTTTCCAATAGAGACATGGAGAGCTGGGAACGTAAGAATGTTAGAAATGAACTAAGACAAGGAAGGAAGCTAGCAAAGCAGCTCCAAGCAAATCTCAAACAGTCATCTTCCTAAGAAAATCCTGAGTTAGTCCAAAAGATCGTATCTTCCTTTGCAAAAGGCACTTTCAAGGCTTAACTGCAGCACCTCCTCTATGACAGCCAAGCTGCAGCCCATAGCTCACGGCTCGCTTGCTCGTGATGGAAGTCACCAGAGTAAGGACTCTGACCATGATATCATGGAGCAAGAATTCAAAGTTTAAGATTTCTTCATGAAAAGGTACATGTAGACATATGGGAAATTTATGATGACATAAGATGGAAACCTAAACCAATTTATGCTTAATTGCAGTGAAGTAACTGAGTCACAGCCTAAAGGACTTGCAACTGGAATGTCTAAATTCCCGCCTCCTTTTAGTGGAAGCTTCTCAAGTATGGACTCCTCAAGTACGGGAAATTTGGAAGCCTTTGACGGGTATGTTTCCTCTCCTTTTTATGAAAGCGATACGGACTCTGACTATGGATTCAAGGAGCAGGAGTTCAAAGTAAACTACGATATCAATAAAAAAGTACTTTCTCTATTTCTTTTTTTATCTAATTTTTTAAATGTCATATAATATATTTCATATTTCTAATTTATTTTTTCTATTAAAAATATTAAATATTTACTTTATAATTTTTAAAAATTTTAATATAAAATATTTCAAAATCAAAACTTTAATTTTAATTTTCATGAAAAGAGTACTTGGCAGGAGTACTTAAGATGATCTATAAAAGGGAAAACTAAACCAATTTATGCTTGAGTGCAGTGAGGCAGCCGAATTAAAGCCAACAACTGTTTATGATAAATAAATAAATATACAAAAAAGCTGCCGCCGGAAATAAGATATATAAAATAATATTAGAAACGATTGTTATAATAAATAATTATTGGAGAAATATTGGAACTGATTTTGCAAAAATAGGCAATAATATTTGCATTGACTTAGCTTTTCTTTCTGTTTTTCAAAGTCAAATAATTTGCCCGAAAGTGTTCAAGGCGGTTCATGTCATCATCTACCCAAAAATTTCTGCTCCTCTCTTTCCCTTCTCTATCCCCGAAAGGACCTTTCTTCATCAGCAGCATCGTCGATCATGGACTCTCAATTTCACGCCGGGGAGCCACCGTCAAAGCGTCAGCTACAAATCCAAGGTCCACGCCCCCCCCCTCTAAAGGTCAGCAAAGACTTCCATAAAATCAAAAAACCACCTCACCCACCATCCCACGCCGCTGGTCCCGCAGCAGCAGCAGCAGACCAACGCCGTCCCGAGCCAGTAATCATCTACGCCGTCTCACCAAAAGTCATCCACGCTGAAGAATCCGATTTCATGTCTATCGTGCAACGCTACACCGGACTTTCATCCGGTACCTTCTCCGGAGACGGCGACGTCTACCGGGCGGCGAGGTTGGCAGCGACGGAAAAGGCGAGTTCTAGCTCGAGAGAGAAAATAGGGGACGTGGGGGTCGCGGGTGAAGGTGCGATGGAAGAGGGTTTGATTCGAGCACTGCCAGGGATACTTTCTCCGCCGCCGGAGACGTTGCCAGAGGTGGCGGTGGGATTCTTTTCCCCCGTCGTAGCAGGGGGGACGTTCTTATCGCCGGCGGCGAGGTTGGCAGGGACGACAAAGGGGAATCCTAGCTGGAGAGAGAAAATAGGGGACGTGGGGGTCGCGGGTGAAGGTGGGATGAAAGAGGGTTTGATTCGAGCACCGCCAGGGATACTTTCTCCGCCGCCGGAGACGTTGCCAGCGGTGGCGACGGGAACATTCTTTTCTCCCGCCGTAGCAGGGGGGACGTTCTTATCGCCGGCGGCCAGGTTGGCAGCGACGGAAAGGGCGAGTCCTAGCTCGATAGAGAAAATAGGGGACGTGGGGGTCGCGGGTGAAGGTGGGATGGAAGAGGGTTTGATTCGAGCACCGCCAGGGATACTTTCTCCTGCGTCGGAGACGTTGCCAGCGGTGGCGGCGGGAACATTCTTTTCGCCCGCCGTAGCAGGGGGGACGTTCTTATCGCGGGCGTCGGAGGCGAGAATGATGTCGGCAGACATCATATATGGTCAATCAAATAGTTGCAGTTTGAAAGATGAGTCAAAGCCTGCGGGACTTGCAAACATAATGTGTAAGTCCTTGTCTGGCTATAACTTGGAGGAGCAAAAGCTCACAGTAAGTGATGCTTCCAAGAAAAGGTGTGTATAACAGGCATATGGGCAATTTATGATGATATAAAAGGGACAACTAAACCAATTTTGTGCTTTAACTATAGTTCTGCAGGTGAGTTACTACCCACAGAAGTTGAGTTTAAAAAGCCCAAATCCTCGCATTATCTTGGCGAAAGCCTCCCAAGTAAGGACTCTGACTATGATTTCAAAGAGGAGCAAGAGCTCAAAGTCAATGAAACCTTCAACAAAAGGTATACTGTATATATATTTATGGGTAATTTGTGATGATAATTAAAAGGAAATCTGAACCGATAATTTATGGCCAATCAAATAGTTGCAGTGTGAAAGATGAGACAAAGCCTGCAGGACTCGCAAACGTAATGTTTAAGTCCTTGTCTGACTATAACTTGGAGAAGCAAAAGCTCACAGTCAGCGATGCTTCCAAGAAAAGGTGTGTATAACAGGCAATATGGGCAAGTTATGATGATATAAAAGGGAAAACTAAACCAATTTTGTGCTTAACTATAGTGCTGCAGGTGAGTTACAACCCACAGAAGTTGAGTTTAAAAAGCCCAAATCCTCGCATTATCTTGGCGAAAGCCTCCCAAGTAAGGACTCTGACTATGATTTCAAGGAGGAGCAAGAGCTCAAAGTCAATGAAACCTTCAACAAAAGGTGTGCTGTATATATTTATGGGTAATTTGTGATGATAATTAAAAGGAAATCTGAACCGATAATTTGTGGTCAATTAAATAGTTGCAGTGTGAAAGATGAGACAAAGCCTGCAGGACTTGCAATCGCAATGTTTAAGTCCTTGTCTGACTATAACTTGGAGAAGCAAAAGCTCACAGTCAGCGATGCTTCCAAGAAAAGGTGTGTATAACAGGCATATGGGCAATTTATGATGATATAAAAGGGACAACTAAACCAATTTTGTGCTTTAACTATAGTTCTGCAGGTAAGTCGCAACCCACAGAAGTTGAGTTTAAAAAGCCCAAATCCTCGCATTCTCTTGGCGAAAGCCTCCCAAGTGAGGACTCTGACTATAATTTCAAGGAGCAGGAGCTCAAAGTCAATGAGGGCTCCAGCAAAAGGTATATATAAGGGCATATGAGCAATTTATAATAATACATTGCCAACTAATCAAAAAAAAAAAAATTACATTGCAAAGAGAAGGCCTCAATTAACCTTTTATCTTAAATTGGTTTGAACAAAACAATTTCATGTTGCAGGAAGGATAGGGAGAGGAGGACAGTATTGGTTCACTCTGGTACGGTCCTAGGGGAACTTCCTCCTGATGGTTACAATTGGAGGAAATATGGACAGAAAGTTATTCTTAATGCAAGATTTCCAAGGTAGAGACACTTTCCTCTTTTAGCGCATATTATTAAAAGCAAGATGCAATTGATGCTTTAATTAAGGCTCAGACCGCTCCGTTTAGTTGTTATTTTTTCTGTTTTTTTTTCTTCATAAAGCCATTAAGTGTGTTATTTAGGGTTATAGGTTAATCAGTTTATTCTTTTGAGAGTTAAAGTTCACACTTTTCTTTTTTGGTATATGGAGAAGATTTTCTTCCTTCCTTATTATGTGTTTCATATAGCCATTTTCGTATTTCCCTTCAGAATGCATTGCTTTAGAGTAACACTTGAGACCTTCAGTAAAAAAAAAAAAAAAATTGCTGAAACATTATCACATAAAATCAATGTAGGCCAAAAACCAACTCTATGTGGACAGCTTAAACTGGACTTTTATTCCTCTGCAGTTCCATTATTATCTGTTCCAAGCAAAAGATGTTTTATCAGTATGAGCATTCTTGACTGCATGCTAGTGCAGCACCTTGGTGCCTAACCAATGGCATGATTTAATATTTTTTTCTGGATTTAATGTAGAATAACTGTTCTAGACAATTGTGTATATTTGATAATAACTCCCATTTCCTTGAGAGCTAGTGTCCCAAAGACATGCCATGTAGATGTATTTCATATATCCTATTTTTGATGAAACAAATTTCAAAATTCACTGAGCTTTAAACATGAAATAACCTTTCTTCTCTGTCTTACAGAAAGTACTACAGGTGTGAACATCGACACAGCCAAGGCTGTAAGGCTATAAAGCAAGTCCAAAGAGAGGATAAAGATCCAACGATTGCCTGGGTTACTTACTATGGAGGACACACTTGCACACTAGCTGTACAAAACCTACTTTTTATCATGTTCCATTTAGATTAAGGTCTTTCTTAGATAGATTAAATTAATTTAGATACTGATATTCTAGTGATATAAGTATTTTTCATGTATGTTTGCAGCCTTTGGATACTGTACTTGGCGCCTATGGAGATGACAAAAAGGATTCACAATCTAATCTTCAGTCAAGTGTACACAGTCCTGACAATCAAACTTGCATTTCGTCAACCGAGCTGACAAGTGAGGTTCCAAATTTAGGGCTCAACCTGAATGTGTTTCCTGAGAAATCATTTGAGTCATATCCAATGTGGGTAAACTTTCATGAAAATGAAGTGAGGAAGAATTGGAAAGTGCTGAACAGGAAGAAGGATGTGCTACTCTTACTTTCATCTTATCCTATGATTATGATTGACAAATCTGAAACAGATAAATGGATTAGTGATGTAGTGGCAATCATGAGACATGTGAAATCAACAGAAAAGATTTTATTTGGTGTAGAGGTAGCGAAACATTTGCCAGGAATCACTATGCTACACAAACTTTCTGGACGTGTGCAGAAGTTGCTGGATGTTCCCTTGATGAATGATATTGAGGGAGTTTTACCGGTAGACTTGGTTGAGGACCTATATAGGCCTACAGAAGCTGATTTAAAACCCCTGTTGGAAGTGAAACACAATATAATTAGCGGAAAGACATCAAAATCTAGAGGTTCACCAAGTAACAGTGAAGGGGCAGCAATAGAAGCTGAAAAACAATTGCAGCCAATGCCTGCAAAATGTAAAACTCTGGTAGAAGATACTGAGTTGTCAGCCAAAGGAACACTGAATGCACCAGAAGAAATATTTGACTTGGCAATTTATTTAGCTGTTTGTCAGATCGTAAAATGTATAAACAAAGAATATATCTGGTGTATTACAATCAGTGGAAGAGATAAGAAAAGGGTGCTAGAAGCAATAAAGCAGCACCAAGATATAGGTTCCGATTTTGGATATATCATTGTATTCACTGTGTCAGAAGATCAAAGTGGGGCAAATGTTCATGGTGTCTTTCACCTGCGGAAGGGTATTTGGCTAGGTGGATGCGTTGATCCTGTTCACCTTACACATAAATATTTTGACAACTTGTGCTCCCCAGGAATTTTATTGCTTACAGAGGATGATTATGACAAGAACATGAACCTGGATCACTCTACACTCCCATTTTCGATAAACCTTAACAAGTTGGTTGACCATAAACATAGTGATTCAAGGTTCATAATCTTTACTTCTGAAATGGCAGCAGACATGGAGATAAGAATGGAGGATCATTTGTTGTCATGGAAATTGTTTTGTAGGATTGTGGGTGAAGGTTTGCTTTCTCCTAGTATCCAACAGATAGCAGCAAGTTTGGTGAAAGAATGCCGTGGCAATCTCCTCGCCGTCATTCTAATGGCCAGGTCCTTGAAGAAAGTTGTTGATAATGTCAACTTGTGGGAACTTGCTTTTAAAAGATTGACGATGCTACCTCCATCTCAGATAGAAGATATAGACAATGTCCTGATTAATGCATTAGCGTTCATTTGGGAGCGTATTAACAATAAAACAAGACATTGCATTAAGCTTTGTACTTGGTATCCCAAGGGAGAGAAAATTGACAGAGTCTCACTAATACAACATTGGATCCAAGATTGTCTGGTAGATACCTATGATGAAGGTACCAACATTATCCAAAATCTTGTTGATACATTCCTGCTTAATATTGTGGAATTAAATCACGTCCAACTGCGAAGAGAGATCTATGATGTATTAGTAAACCCACTAATTCTTCAAATGCATCCATTATATCTTATGCTAGGCGGGGCGAGATTGATTAAACCACCAGAAGAAGAGGAATGGGATGCCAAAGTGATCCATTTGATGGATAATAAATTATCTGACCTACCAGAATCTCCAAAGTCACCCTCACTAATTGCATTGTACCTTCAGAATAACTTGGATCTCATGGCTATCCCATCTTGTTTCTTCAAGCACATGCCTTTGCTTCAAATCCTAGACTTATCACATACCAGTATAAAATCTTTGCCAGAGTCAATTTCGAGTTTGGTTAACCTTCGAGAACTCCTTTTGAAAGGCTGTGAACTCTTAATACGACTCCCTAGGCATGTTGGAGAACTGAAGAATCTTGAGAAGCTCGACCTTGACGAAACTCAGATTATAGATCTCCCAGCAGAGATTGGACATCTTTCCAAATTAAAAATTTTGAGGGTCTCATTCTATGGATATATGAACTGTAGCAAAACAAGGTTGCGGCAAGATACAATAATTCCCCCTGGAACAATATCAGGTCTCTCTGAATTAACTGAATTAAGCATTGATGTTGATCCAGATGATGAACGCTGGAATGCTACTGTGAAAGCAATTATTGAGGAAGCTTGCGACCTGAAAACTTTATTACAGCTTAATTTGTACCTGCCAAACATCGAAATATTGTGGAAACGAAGAACAGGTAGCACATCATTGCTCCATTACCCCTTGCCACGTGTCAGATTTACTGTTGGTTATCACAAACAGCAGGTCATATCTCGAGTACCAGAAGAAGTAGAAGCTTACTTCAATAAGGGCGACAAATGCTTGAAGTTTGTCAAAGGCAAGGATATCCCAGCTGAAATGAGAATGGCAGTCAACCACAGCACAGCATTTTTCCTGGAAGGTCATGCTACAGCTAGGAGTTTGTCGGATTTTGGAATTGAAAATACCAGGCAGCTAAAATTTTGCTTATTGACTGAATGTAATGAAGTCCAAACCATCATTGATTGTGCAGAGTTTCCTGAAGAGCAGACTGATGCACTTGGAAACCTACAAGACTTGACTATATATTACCTGAAGAATTTAGTGAGCATTTGGAGGGGGCCTGTTCATAAGCACTGCCTAGCTAGCCTGAAGTTCCTTGCACTTCATAAATGCCCCAAATTGAGTATCATTTTCTCGCCAGATTTGGTTGCTAATCTTGCCAATTTAGAAGAGCTCATTGTTGAACACTGCCCTCAACTGACCAGTCTTGTGAGCCTAATAGGTCATGCATCCAGCAACTCAGCACCACAACCAAATTGCTTTCTTCCAAGCTTGAAAAGAATATCACTGCTTTACGTGCCAAATCTTGTTAGCATTTCTAGTGGCTTGTGCATTGCTCCAGAGCTGGAAAAAGTAGGCTTTTACAATTGCCCGAAGCTTAAGAGTCTTTCTGCGATGGAAATTTCAAGTGAAAATTTGAAGATGATCAAAGGAGAAAGTCGCTGGTGGGAAGCATTGGAGTGGAAGAACTCAGAGTGGGGGAACCGGCTGGATTATCTGCATAGTATCTTTTCCCCACTTATTAAGGAGAGAGATGTGAAGGCACAATTGGCCGAGGAGGGAATTATGCACCAAGCTTCAACTTAAACAAGGAGAGAGATGTGAGGGCGCTGGGCAACAGCCAGGTAATTTCTTTTAAATTAAGAAGGTGTCCTTTTATTTGTCATCCAAGTAGTACAAGTAAATAAGCAGATAATGGGCTTAATAATGGAGGATGAGCAATTCACGAAAGGCTAATATCTGACTCCCCTAACCCCACACCTCCCCACAACCCACCACCACCCCCCCCCCCCCCCCCCCCCCCAAAAAAAAAGAAAAAAAAGAATCAACAAAAACAGTAATAAGAACCACTGGGCACTTCTGTTCTTTTGTTTTTTGTCAGATTTCTCTATGTTCTTCAGACTATACTTCTCATGATTTAAGTGATTAGTCTTGGACAAAACTGTATTTCCAGGAGTCCAAGAGCTAAATGTGGAACCATGACAGTTTACATTGGTGGCTCGGATTTTGAATAAATTGAAGGTCAAAACCTCACACCAACATGGATGATAGTTTATTTTGTCTGAGTAGGCAGCTGCAGGCGTAGCTTGCCGATAGTGTATGCACCTTTTGTTTTTTCCTGATATTAAACCTTTTATTGGATTTCTGAGAGATACATTTCTAACATGTATATCATCACGTTAAGGGTTCAATGCCAGAACATTGGCGGGTATTTCAAGAATTAGTTGTTTGCTATAATCCCTGTCAAGTTTTATTCTGATTATGTTGAAATTGTGATAAAGAGCTTTTGCATCCTTTTTTGTCCTCTTGCAATCTCTGTTCTTTGAATGAAAAAAACTGAAACTCTGTGAGGATTTTGAACCAATTGCTTTATAAAATTTCAAGCATATTGACGTATCCTCGAAGCAACCTAGAGTTAAAGCAGCAAATAAAAATTTGTTTGGGACCTAGAGTTAAGGCAGTGCAAATTTTAGGCTTATGTCCAAAGTTTTTCTTTGTGCTATAGTAAAAGGTAACTAGTATGAGGAATCTACAACATCATTCAAACCAAAGCAGTGCAAATCTTTTGTTGTTCTTAATTATTCTCATTACAGCAATGCAAACTTGAATAACCAAAGAAACATTCACCTGAGGCAACAGAAGGATTGAAGGTGGTCTCTAACCTCACTGTCTCTCCACTGTAGTGCTTCCCACCGTATTCGTTCTCCTTCTATTAATTTTAGCTCTGTTGCATTGTGTTCACGGAAAGGTAGTGATTTCACCTCGGGACATCCAAATATCTTAAGCACCTTTAAATGGGGCCACGCCGATGACTCATCCGCAGATATAATTCTTAATTTCGGCATGTCAACCAGTTCCAAAGTCTCTAGATTTGGAAGCTCAGTCAACTTTTCTATCTCGAAGCAGCTTTCCATCACCAATTTTTTGAGTTTTGAGAGCTGTTGAATCTCCCCGTTGGAAAATATCTTTGTCAACATTGGACAACTCTTTACTACAATAGTATGTAGTTTTGACAAGCTTTTTCCTGAAGTGGGGCCTTAGAAAATACTCTTCAGAAGGAGCAAATTCCTTAAATGTAACTGTTCCAAGATCGTTAGAATGTCCATTTCTCCTTCCTTTTCGGCATCTATAATGCTTGTGATTTTATTGCATCGCTCAATCAGACAACCCCGAACATGGTTCTGGCTGGCAGCATTCATGAAGTCTGATAGACATTTGATGTTGTTGTGACCGATCAATTCCAATGCATCAGTTTTAGGAAGGACATCACGAACTGTAGAATCATCATTGCCAGGATAGCAGTATCTCATATATCTATTTACCTTGTATTCCAAACAATCAAGAATCAGAGGGTTGTTGTTTCTTTCACAGCCAACAAAAAACCAAAATGAGGTTAATTGTTCGCGATCCCTCCATGATGGCCTGTTTTTAATTAACATTTTGAGGATCTCTGGTCGTGGAAAGCTTACTCTAACAGTAGTTAAATTCTTCAAGAAAGCCACCTCCTGAACGACTCTTTTTGCAACATCAATGCACCAATGGCCATAGGAGGTCACATCAATCATCAGTTCCTCCAATCTTAGAAGTCTTGAAATCACCTTGTAATCAATTTCCATATCAGGATAGTCTTCTGTATTGCTGCATTTATGGTATGACATCCGCAAGCACCTCAGGTAAACTAATTTTCCAATAACAGGAGGTATGAATATTATCTTGCAGCCTCTAATGTCAAGCACCTCAAGAAAACGAAGTTCTGCAACTTGGGGAGGCAACTTTGTTACGTTGGGGCAATCATTTAAGAAAAGTGCCTTAAGTCTAATCAACTTTGATACAGACGACGGTAGTGATGCAATTCCTGTTTGGTACAAGTCCAAAACAAGGAGCTTCTGCATGTTCTTAAAAAATGATGGTGGAATTGTGACCAAATCGGGGTTTTTTTGTAGTAATAGAGACAAAAGTTTGTTGCAGTTTGGACTTTCTGGCAAGTCATGCAGTTTTCCTTCAATCATAGAGATCTTTTTTGCCTGTTGCCAATCTTTCAGCCTGTGGGTATAAGGTTAAGCTTCACCTTTTGGAGCAAAAAATTTGCAATCAGGGTCTTGTGAGGAAATGTAAAAGGCAAATTGTCTGACACTATTGTTCACTTGAACATAAATCATTCTTTCACCTTTCTCTCGCAATGACACATTGCCACATTGGTTAGATGTCCCAATATGTCATATCCTTTATCTCTTGCATCCCGAAGACTCCTCCCGTCATCAATATTGCCAAGAAGTCCTTCAGCCGCCCAACACTCCAGTAAATAATCTGTATATATCTTGCTATCAGCTGGATATAATGCACCATACAGAAAGCATTTCTTTTTCTTCTCATCCTTCAGCTCGTCATAACAAAACTTGAGTGCTGCATACATTTTTGTTAAACCTGGGATCTCAATTTTTGGCCATTTTTCAAGTTCGCTCAATCCATTTCTCCATTCAGAATCACTGTCCTTTAATTTGAAGGAACTTGCCACTGTTCTGATCACAAGTGGGAGTCGATCACACTCATCAACTACCAGCCGAGCAACTGGTTCAACATCAGGGAGATCGATTTTCTCAACTGCTATCTGTTGAAACATTCTCCATGCCTCATCTGAAGATAATTTATCCATTTTGACCATTCTATCTGTCATTGGCGAACAAACATGACGAAATTCAGTAGTCAATACCACTTTGCTACCATTACCATATCTGAGATTCCAATCTGCTGCAAATCAATGGAGTCCATGACCTCATTCAGAAGCAGCAAATACTTCTTATGCTTCATATATTCTGATATGATCCTCGCAAGTTCACCAGAGCACGTAGCACGTTCCGCCTTCAGTTTAAGTCGCTGTGCAATGTTCAGTTGCAGTTTCTCATCATTCCTCTCCCTTGAAACATTTATCCAAATGACTACATCAAACATTTTGGCAACTTCTTCATGGTTATTCAAGTTCTTCAGTATTGTTGTTTTCCCAACTCCCTCTGTGCCAAAAATTTCGATTCCTTTTAGTTTATCGCTTCTTAGCAACTCTAGTATTTCTTGTAATGATCTTTGAAGGGTGGCAAATCCTTCAAGGTCTGGTGCATTCAACTTCACAGTTTTTTCTGGAGGCTTCTCTACCAAAAATCCTCTTTTAAATGCTCCCTCTTTCACAAGTTTCTCAACTTTCTTGCACATAGTAATGACCTTGTCACTATAATTTTTTTTTTTTAAGATTAAAAGTATTTCCATTAAATCAGGGTGAAATCCCCGATGTACACAAAATGGAAAGGACTAGGAGAGACTTGGTCCAGGTGCCCTTCCTGAAGCTTGGCATACAAAAAAGCCAGCTGAAAACAAAATGCTATACAACTACAAAATTTGATATAAGCAAGACTCAAAGAAGTTACAGCCACCCTTAACAGCCAAAAAGGGCGAAGGGAGAGCAAGAGTGAGAAACATGGCCATTTTGGATGTTTCTCCCTCTTGCAAATCCATACTCAAGCAAAACAACCCAAAAAGCTATTGGCCTTATTATGCAAAAAGTGATCTGCACCAGCAACATAGCAGTAAACACAGTCAAAAGCATGCCCAATCACTCAAGCAGTTATGGAAACACACATAGCAGATCATGTCACTATAATCTGACAGCCACATAGAAAGTGAGGACCCTTCCGTTTCATACTCAGCTTGTAAATTTTCCACTTTCTTTTAGAGTCTTCACAACTTCAGTAGGCCACGTGTTGTAGCTTATGGAAGTTGTTTTTGTTCCGTATTGTTCCACTGTCCTCTCATTGTCGTTCCTTTTTGCCTTGAGCTTTGCTGCAGCAGTTTTCAACATGCTGATATTATCATTATGCTATTCCATGAACTACGCTTCCCCACAGCGTAGTCCAAAACTCCTTTTACCCCATCTTTTACCAAATCATTTAGCAATTCAGCCATTATAACTTCGACGCTGCAACTGGCATTCAAATTAAAAAAAAATCAGATTTTTTTGTAATTGTAACCAAATCAGATGTCTGCTTATATTTAAACTGTTTGGAGGGAAAAAATATACAAGTCAGATTCTGTAATTTGTTCTTTTCTTATTTTTTCGTATTTGTTTAATTGCTAGTCCAGTTAAAATAATGGATACCAACTGTTTGAAGAAAGTTCTGCAGATAATGGGTCTGTCTATTCTCTTATTTTTTTTTATCTTTGTAACAAGATGTTGTTTCCTTTTCTTTTGGATAAATAAAACTTTTACTTAGAAAAAAAAAAATCAAGTGCAAGCTCAACACCAGCAATTGTTAAACTCCAAATAAGCTGATCATCTCACCATAACTTGCCAATCTACCTTTCTCAATGCACTAAGACGTTGTGAAGACATCAATCCCACTAAGGTAAATAATAGTTAAAATCTCATTTATTTTCTGAAAAAGAAAATAAACACTTCTGTTTATTTAAAATTTTTTTTTTATTAATTCTCAACTTAGATGTGTCTAATAATTAACTTAATAGGATTTTATATAACTATTCGTAAGGAAGAGAGCTTTTTACTTTTTTTATGTAAGATTATTATATTTTTTAAATAAATTAAATAAGAAAGTAATTTAATTTAAATTTATTTATAATACAAGTAAAGTAAAAGATAATTAAAAAAAGATAATAATAGAAATAATCTTTCATAACTTAACACGCAAGTAACTTAATATCATAGTTATATGTTTAGTATATTTAGTTGAATGTTACAGTAAAATAGTTGAATGAAATATTCAATTCAATCTTTGTATATTTAGTAGCAAAAATACTTTCTTTTTAGGAATCAATTTCTGTAGTTTCATGTTTTATGGAATTTTGCCATTTCATTTCCTTTTGCTTTTTGCCTCAAATTATGTCAAAATCAAAGAGGACAAAATTTTGATTTGGAGAGAGTCGAGGATTATATCTGGTTGGAATTTACATCAATTTGATAGTTTGGGGGCGAGCTTGCTTATACCTGTACGACTAGGAAAAGCATCAATAGCACCTGTTAAAAACTAAAATCAAACACAAAGTCCAACAATATGTCCTTGGCTAAAAAAATATTGAGGAATCTCCAAATCCAACAGCTGTTAACACTACGAAGCTACAACATCCACTCAAACTAAAGCAGTTAAAATCTTATGTTGTTCTTAATTGTTATCATTACAACAGTGCAAACTAGAATAACCAGAAGAAACATTCACCTGAGGCTGCAGAAGGATTGAAGGTGGGTTTCTAACCTCACTGTCTTGCCACTACAATGCTTCCCACCATATTTGTTCTCCTTCTATTAATTTTAGCTCTGTTGCATTGTTTTTACTGAAAGGTAGTGATTTCACCTTGGGACATCCAAATATCTTAAGCACCTTTAACTGGGGCCATGCCAATCACTCATCCGCAGATATAGTTCTTAATTTCGGCATGTCAACCAGTTCCAAAATCTCTAGACTTGGAAGCTCAATCAACTTTTCTATCTAGAAGCAACTTTCCATTACCAATTTTTTGAGTTTTGAGAGCTGTTGAATCACCCCATTGGAAAATAGCTTTGTCAACATTGGACAATACTTCACTACAATAGGATGTAGTTTTGACAAGCTTTTTCCTGAAATGGGGCCTTCGAAAATACTATTCAGAAGGAGCAAATTCCTTAAATGTAACTGTTCCAAGATCGGTAGAATGTCTATTTCTCCTTCCCTTTCGGCGTCTATAATACTTGTGATTTTATCGCATCTCTCAATCAGACAACTGCGAACATGGTTCAGGCTGGCAACATTCATGAAGTCTGATAGACATTTGATGTTGTTGTGACCGATCAATTCCAATGCATCAGTTTTAGGAAGGACATCATGAACTGTAGAATCATCATTGCCAGTATAGCAGTATCGCATATATCTATTTACCTTGTATTCCAAACAGTCAAGAATCAGAGGGTTGTTTTCGCTTTCACAGCCAACAAAAAACCAAAATGAGGTTAATTGTTCGTGATCCCTCCATGATGGCCTGTTTTAATTTCTGAAGTGATCAGGCTAAGATTTTGCAGCCAAAATACTCCTGTTTCTTTTTAGAAAAATTGATTGATTTCTTTATGTAATGGTTCTGTCTATTCTCCTATTTTTGTATCTTTGTAACAGGATTTTTTCCTTTTCTTTTGGATAAATAACACTTTTTACTTCAAAAAAAAAAAAAAAAAAAACAGCTGCGTGCTGAACACCGGGAATTGTTAAACTCCAAATAAGCTGATCATCTCATCATAACTTGCCAATCTACCTTTCTCAATGCACCATTCAATGCTAACTACATTATCTAGAGGAGGGTTCAAAGCTTCATGCATAAACCCGAAATCTTACCAAGAAAAGGGAAGTAGAAATGGCTCTCCAGATTCATTCCAACCCTCACAATCCAATTATATTTGTTCCAACATAAGAAAACACATATATCAAATTTTTAACCTTTTATTTGCTGTCGACTTCAAGTCATGAAAAGAGCTTCATGCAACAATCTGTGGGCCTATACTCTTATGTGTTTTTTGTGTCTTGTTTCTGGTGGGGTGTTGTGCTGGTTGTAAAAGGGTCTGTTATGAACTGGGTCTTTGGGGAGCTCTGCTTGTATCTGGGCAGGGGAGAAACAGGGTTATTTTTCTGTTTCAAGATTCTGAGTATACAGGGTGTGGATGTTGTAAGGAAGAAATATCTGTTGTGTTCCTTGGGTTGCTGTGAGCAGACAAGGAGAAGAGGGACTCCCCTCATCTAGAGGGGAGGTTCTTCCCTTGACTCTTTTTGTAATTAATAAAATTCAATGGGTTTACTTGAGAGTTTCAAACTAGTTGAACGAAAGAAGAAAAATCTAGCTAAGGTTCAAAGATCAAAACACAATCAATCAACTTTGATTGAAACGACAAATACATAAACTACTTGGTCTTGTACTGTCCCGAAGCATTCTCAAAAGCAGCCGACAAAGATCTATGTTTCAAACTATATTTTGATGAATTGTGTAATCTACTAACAGAAAACTTACATATGTCTACTCGCAGATGATGGACCGTTGACTCAGGAGATGCAAGAGATTTTTTGGCTCTAATCTGGAATGCCCATACACCACTTGAATCTCATGACTCACTTTTCATGTCTTTGTAAATAGATAGATTATTATCTTTGCTATATATAATGAAAGAACTTGTTATTACATATTCTTAAATGTTATCTTGTGATCAACAATTGTATGCCATGAAATTGAAAATGACACTACTGTCCAAAATGATGTAGCCAAAGTCTGGCTCTAAAATGTCATTTGTGATTTGCCTTGGCAAGTGTATTTTTTTTTAAAAAGAGAGAATTTAAATTCTACTTTTGTTTCTTCGATGATTAAAATATTGGGTAGAAAACCGTGAATGATTAAAGTATGGACAAGTGACAATGGCGTGCGGACAAAAGTTTGGTTTTCCCTAGTTCAAAGAACATATGGGCGCGTATGCAACTTGCTCTTCATTGTTTAATTTGACTAAATTCATGGAGCAGATCTTGGGAGTGAGCGGGCGGCTCTCGCTTCTTCTCACATGAAGTTTGAAAGCTTTTAACAAGCCTACCGGAGTGTGGAGAGTCCATGGCAGATAGGCTATGAATGAGATGGGAATTAACCATGGGGGGTTGATGCTCAGCATTTAACAGGTTGGTACCCGAATCCCCTACATATGCAAGCCAGATTGGTCCTTTTTGTTGGATGAATCATCCTCCCAGGGATTAGATTTTTATATTTGAGACGTAATTTTTATGCAAAGAAGACTAATAAGATTTAATTACACAGGTGGAGCACTTGATTTCCCTAGTTTTACTACATTTGGAAGCTCTCGTCCTCCATTCATTGATTACTAGTGAATTGTTAACCGGCATTAGGGAAGTAAAAACCATCTGCCGAACTCATATCAAGGTATAGCTGGACACAGTAAGAGTACCATTTCAAGTTTAACTGAGCCTGGAAATTGTTAACTCTGAGCGTTCAACTATAAATTGGATACGACAAACTTGTCCTGCTAATTCTTTCATTTTCCAACCCTTACGGACTTTTTATTTTAATTTGATAACTTATTCTCGATTCCTGGTGCAAATTACTACATGCTTTCAGCTTCGAGTTCACTAATTTTCTATTCTTAGATGCCAATGTCCTGCTACTTTTTGGCTTGTATTCAATCACACTTGCTGGACGAAACATTATCTCCTATTGTCGAGATTTTATGGTAGTACATCTAATTCTTTCTTTCTTTCTTTCTTTTTTTCCAATAGAGACATGGAGAGCTGGGAACGTAAGAATGTTAGAAATGAACTAAGACAAGGGAGGAAGCTAGCAAAGCAGCTCCAAGCAAATCTCAAACGGTCATCTTCCGAAGAAAATCCTGAGTTAGTCCAAAAGATCGTATCGTCCTTTGAAAAGGCACTTTCAATGCTTAACTGCAGCACCTCCTCTATGGCAGCCAAGCTGCAGCCCATAGCTCACAGCTCGCTTGCTCGTGATGGAAGTCACCAGAGTAAGGACCCTGACCATGATATCAAGGAGCAAGACTTCAAAGTTAAAGATTTCTTCATGAAAAGGTACATGTAGACATATGGGAAATTTATGATGACATAAAATGGAAACCTAAACCAATTTATGCTTAATTGCAGAGAAGTAACTGAGTCACAGCCTAAAGGACTTGCAACTGAAATGTTTAAATTCCCGCCTCCTTTCAGTGGAAGCTTCTCAAGTGCGGGAAATTTGGAAGCCTTTGACGGGTATGTATCCTCTCCTTTTTATGAAAGCTTCCTCGATACGGACTCTGACAATGGATTCAAGGAGCAGGGGTTCAAAGTCAACTACGATGTCAATAAAAGCTATTTTCTCTGTCTCTTTTTTTTATCTAATTTTTCAAATGTTATATAATATTATTTATATTCTTAATTTATTTTTCGTAATTTTTTTATTTTTTATATTAAAAAATATTAAATATTTATTTTATAATTTTTTAAAATTTTAATATAAAATATTTGAAAATCAAAACTTTAATTTTAATTTTCATGAAAAGAGTACTTGGAAAGAGTACTTAAGATGATCTATAAAGGGGAAAACTAAACCAATTTATGCTTGAGTGCAGTAAGGCAGCCGAATTAAAGCCAACAATAATTGGGACCGAATTTGACCATGATTTCATGGAGGAGCATGAGCTCAAAGTCAATGAAACCTTCAATAAAAGGTATACTATATATATATATTTCTGGGTAATTTGTGATGATAATTAAAGGGAAATCTGAACCAATAATTTATGGTCAATGAAATAGTTGCAGTGTGAAAGATGAGTCAAAGCCTGCAGGACATGCAAAAGTAATGTTTAAGTCCTTGTCTGACTATAACTTGGAGAAGAAAAAGCACACCGTCGGCGATGCTTCCAAGAAAAGGTATGTATCACAGGAATATGGGCAAGTTATGATGATATAAAAGGGGAAACTAAACGGATTTTCTGCTGAACTATAGTGCTGCAGGTGAGTCACAACCCACAGAAGTTGAGTTTAAAAAGCCCAAATCCTCGCATTCTCTTGGCGAAAGCCTCCCAAGTAAGGACTCTGACTATAATTTCAAGGAGCAGGAGCTCAAAATCAATGAGGGCTCCGGCAAAAGGTATATATAAGAGCATATGAGCAATTTATCATAATACATTGCCAACTAATCCAAAAAATTAAAAAAAAAGAATTTACATTGAAAAAAGAAGGCCTCAATTAATGTTATATCTTTAATTGGTTTGAACAAAACATTTCCATGTTGCAGGAACGCTAGGCGGAGCTGGACAGTATTGGTTCACTCTGATATGGTCCTAGGGGAACTTCCTTCTGATGGTTGCAATTGGAGGAAATATGGACAGAAGGATATTCTTAATGCAAGATTTCCAAGGTAGAGACATTTTCCTCTTTTAGTGCATATTATTAAAAACAAGATGCAATTGATGCGTTAATTAAGGCTCAGATCGCTCCGTTTAGATGTTATTTTTTCTGCTTTTTTTTTTCTTGATAAAGCCATTAAGTGTCTGTTTATTTAGGGTTATAGGTTAATCAGTTTATTCTTTTTAGAGTTAAAGTTCACACTTTCCTTTTTTGGTATATGGAGAAGATATTTCTTCCTTCCTTATCATGTCTTTCTTGAAGCCATTTTCGTATATCCCTTCAGAATGCATTGCTTTAGAGTGACACTTGAGACCTTCAGTAAAAAAAAAAAAATTGCTGAAACATTATCACATAGAATCAATGTAGGCCAAAAACCAACTCTATGTGGACAGCTTAAACTGGACTTTTACTCCTCTGCAGTTCCATTATTATCTGTTCCGAACAAAAGATGTTTTATCGGTATGAGCATTCTTGACTGCACGCTAGTGCAGGACCTTGGTGCCTAACCAATGGCATGATTTAATATTTTTTTTTCTGGACTTAATGTAGAATAACTGTTCTAGACAATTGTGGATATTTGATAATAACTCCCATTTCCTAAAGAGCTAGCGTCCCAAAGACATGCCATGTACATGTATTTCATATATCCTATTTGTGATGAAACAAATTTAAAAATTCACTGAGCTTTAAACTTGAAATAACCTTTCTTTTCTTTCTTACAGAGAATACTACAGGTGCGCACATCGACACACTCAAGGCTGTTTTGCTACAAAGGAAGTCCAAAGAGAGGATGAAGATCCAATGTTCATCACTGCTACTTACAAAGGAATGCACACTTGCACACTAGCCCCAGATTTGATGCCTCCAGGACCACCTGAGATACTAGCTGTACAGAACCTACTCTTTATCACGTTCCATTTAGATTAAGGTCTTTCTTATAGATAGAATAAATTAATTTAGATTCTGATATTCTAGTGAAATAAGTACTTTTCATGTATATTTGCAGCCTTTGGATACTGTACTTGGCGCCGATGGAAATGACAAAAAGGATTCACAATCTAATCTTCAGTCAAGTGTACACAGTCCTGACAATCAAACTTGCATTTCGTCAACCAAGCTAACAAGTGAGCTTCCAAATTTAGGGCTCAACCTGAATGTGTTTCCTGAGAAATCATTTAAGTCATATCCAACGTGGAAAAACTTTTATGAAAATGAAGTGAGGAAGAATTGGAAAGTGCTGAACAGGAAGAAGGATGTGCTACTCTTACTTTCATCTTATCCTATGATTATGATTGACAAATCTGACACAGATAAATGGATTATTGATGTATTGGCAACCATGAGACATGTGAAATCAACAGAAAAGATTTTATTTGGTGTAGGGGTAGCGAAACATTGGCCAGGAATGACTACGCTGCAGGAACTTTCTGGACGCTTGCAGAAGTTGCTGGATGTTCCCTTGATGAATGATATTGAGGGAGTTTTACCGGTAGACTTGGTTGAGAACCTATATAGGACTACAGAAGCTGATTTAAGACCCCTGTTGGAAGTGGAACAGAATATAATTAGCGGAAAGACATCAAAATCTAGAGGTTCAGCAAGTAACAGTGAAGGGGCAGCAATGGAAGCAGAAAAAGAATTGCAGCCAATGCCTGCAAAATGTAAAACTCTGGTAGAAGATACTGAGTTGCCAGCAAAAGGAACACTGAATGTACCAGAAGAAATATTTGACTTGGCAATTTATTTAGCTGTTCGTCAGATCTTAAAATGTATAAACAGGGGATATATCTGGTGTATTACTATCAGTGGAAGAGATAAGAAAAGGGTGCTAGGAGCAGTAAAGCAACACCAAGATATAGTTTCCGAGTTTGGATATATCATTGTATTCACTGTGTCAGAAGATCAAAGTGGGGCAAATGTTCACGGTGTCTTTCAACTGCAGAAGGGTTTTTGGCTAGGTGGATGCTTTGATTCTGTTGACCTTACACATGAATATTTTGACAACTTGTGCTCCCCAGGAATCTTATTGCTTACAGAGGATGATTACGATAAGAACATGAACTTGGATCAGTCTACACTCCCACTTTTGATAAACCTTAACAAGTTGGTTGACCATAAACATAGCGATTCAAGGTTCATAATCTTTACTTCTAAAATGGCAACAGACATGGAGATAAGAATGGAGGATCATTTGTTGTCATGGAAATTGTTTTGTAGGATTGTGGGTGAAGGTTTGCTTTCTCCTAGTATCCAACAGATAGCAGCAAGTTTGGTGAAAGAATGCCGTGGCAATCTACTCGCCATCATTCTAAAGGCCAGGTCCTTGGAGAAAGTTACTGATGATGTCAACTTGTGGGAACTTGCTGTTAAAAGATTGACCATGCTACCTCCATCTCAAATAGAAGATATAGACAATGTCCTGATTAATGCATTAACATTCATTTGGGAACGTATGAACAATAAAACAAGACATTGCATTAAGTTTTTCACGTGGTATCCCAAGGGACAGAAAATTAACAGAGTCTCACTAATACAACATTGGATCCAAGATCGTCTGGTTGATACCCATGATGAAGGTACCAATATTATCCAAAATCTTGTTGATACATCCCTGCTTAATATTGTGGAGTTAAATGGGGTCCAACTGCGAAGAGAGATCTATGATGTATTAGTAAACCCACTAATTCTTCAAATGCATCCATTTTATCTTTTGCTAGGCAGGGCAAGATTGATTAAACCACCAGAAGAAGAGGAATGGGATGCCAAAGTGATCAATTTGATGGATAATAAATTATCTGACCTGCCAGAATCTCCAAGGTCACCCTCACTAATTGCATTGTACCTTCAGCGTAACTTGGATCTCATGACTATCCCATCTTGTTTCTTCAAGCACATGCCTTTGCTTCAAATCCTAGACTTATCACACACCAGCATCAAATCTTTGCCAGAGTCACTTTCTAGTTTGGTTAACCTTCGAGAACTCCTTTTGAAAGGCTGTGAACTCTTCATACGACTCCCTAGCCATGTTGGAGAACTGAAGAATCTTGAGAAGCTTGACCTTGATGAAACTCAGATTATTGATCTCCCAGCAGAGATTGGACAACTTTCCAAATTAAAAATTTTGAGGGTCTCATTCTATGGATATATGAACTTTAGCAAAACAAGGTTGCGGCAAGATACAATAATTCCCCCTGGAACAATATCAGGTCTCTCTGAATTAACTGAATTAAGCATTGATGTTGATCCGGATGATGAACGCTGGAATGCAACGGTGAAAGATATTATTGAGGAAGCTTGCAACTTGAAAACTTTAAGACAGCTTAATTTGTACCTGCCAAACATCGAAATATTGTGGAAACGCAGAACCGGTAGCGCATCATTGCTCCATTACCCTTTGCCACGTTTTAGATTTACTGTCGGTTATCACAAGCGGCAGGTCATATCTCGAGTACCGGAAGAAGTAGAAGCTCACTTCAATAAAAGCAACAAATGCTTGAAGTTTGTCAAAGGCAAGGATATCCCAGCTGAAATGAAAAAGGTTCTGAACCACAGCACAGCTTTTTTCCTGGAAGGTCATGCTACCGCTAGGAGTTTGTCTGATTTCGGAATTGAGAATACCAGGCTGCTAAAATGTTGCTTATTGACAGAATGTAATGGAGTCAAAACCATCATTGATTTGTCACAAGGTGGTGGACACTCACAAGTTTACACAAGAGGAAAAGGGAAGAGCGAGTCACTGAGTATGTGATAGGACTTCCTTCAAATGATTTTTTTTTCCTCTTCTTGTTATCATTTCGTTTCATTACATAGGTATTTATACTACTCAATAGATGATTCTAGACTCAAACATTAAATTTAAAACATTCATTTAGATTTACGAATAATTAGGTTCATGAATACCTTCATAAATAGTAATGTTCATCTAGCTTCATGAATAATTAGGTTCATGAATTCATATTAACTTTAAGTTTAATATCCAACAACTGAGCAAAAAAAAGTTTAATATCCAACATGATTGTGCAGAGTTTCCTGAAGAACAAACTGATGCACTTGGAAATCTACAAGACTTGAATATATATTACATGAAGAATTTAGAGAGCATTTGGAAGGGGCCTGTTCATAAGCACTGCCTAGCTAGCCTGAAGTTCCTTGCACTTCATAAATGCCCCAGATTGAGTACCATTTTCTCACTAGATTTGGTTGCTAATCTTGACAATTTAGAAGAGCTCATTGTTGAACACTGCCCTCAACTGACCAGTCTTGTGAGCCCGACGGGTCATGTGTCCAGTAACTCAACACCACAACCAAATTGCTTTTTTCCTAGCTTGAAAAGAATATCACTGCTTTACGTGCCAAATCTTGTTAGCATTTCTAGTGGTTTGTGGATTGCTCCAGAACTGGAAAAAGTAGGCTTTTACAATTGCCCAAAGCTTAAGAGTCTTTCCGCGATGGAAATGTCAAGTGACCATTTGACGAGGATCAAAGGAGAAAGTCACTGGTGGGAAGCATTGGAGTGGAAAAACTCAGAGTGGGGGAACCCGCTGGATTATCTGCAGAGTATCTTTTCCCCACTTATTAAGGAGAGAGATGTGAAGGCGCAATTGGCAGAAGAAGGAATTATGCACCATGCTTCAACTTAAACAAGGAGAGAGATGTAAGGGCGCTGGGCAACAGCCAGGTAATTTCTTTTGAATTAAGAAGGTGTCCTTTTATTTGTCATCCAAATAGTACAAGTAAATAAGCAGATAATGGGCTTAATAATGAAGGATGAGCAATTCAGGAAGGGCTAATATCTGATTCCCCTCACCCCCCACCAAAAAAAGGATCAGCAAAAACAATAATAAGAACTACTGGGCACCTCTGTTCTTTTGTTTTTTGTCAGAGTTCTCTATGTTCTTTAGACTATACTTCTCATGATATAAGTGATTGGTCTTGGACAAAACTGTACTTCCAGGGCTCCAAGAGCTAAATGTGGAACCATGACAGCTTACGTTGGTGGCTCGGATTTTGAATAAATTGAAGGTCACAGCCTAACACCAAACGGGTGATAGTTTGTTTTGTCTGAGTAGGCATCTGCATGAGTAGCTTGCCGATAGTGTATGCACCTTTTGTTTTTTTATGATATTAAACCTTGTATTTGATTTCTGAGAGATACATTTCTAACATGGATATCATCACGCCGAGGGTTCAATGCCAGAACATTGGCGGGTATATCAAGAATTAGTTGTTTGCTATAATCCCTGTCAAGTTTTATTCTGATTATGTTGAAATTGTGATAAAAGAGCTTTTGCTTCATTTTTTGTTCTCTTGCAGTCTCTGTTCATTGATTGAAAACTGAAACTCTGTGAAGATTTTGAACCAATTGCTTTATTAAATTTCAGGCATATTGACGTATCCTGGAAGTAACCTAGAGTTAAAGCAGCAAATAAAAATTTTTTGGGACCTAGAGTTAAGGCAGTGCGAATTGTAGGCATATGTCCAAAGTTTTTCTTTGTGCTATAGTAAAAGGTAACTAGTATGAGGAATCTACAACATTTATTCAAACTAAAGCAGTGCAAATCTTATGTTGTTCTTAATTATTCTCATTACAGCAGTGCAAACTTGAATAACCAAAGAAACATTCACCTGAGGCAACAGCAGGATTGAAGGTGGTCTCTAACCTCACTGTCTCTCCACTGTAGTGCTTCCCACCATTTTCGTTTTCCTTCTATTAATTTTAGCTCTGTTGCATTATGTTCACTGAAAGGTAGTGATTTCACCTCGGGACATCCAAATATCTTAAGCACCTTTAAATAGGGCCATGCCGATGACTCATCCGCAGATATAATTCTTAATTTCGGCATGTCAACCAGTTCCAAAATCTCTAGAGTTGGAAGCTCAGTCAAGTTTTCTATCTCGAAGTAGCTTTCCATCACCAATTTTTTGAGTTTTGAGAGCTGTTGAATCACCCGTTTGGAAAATATCTTTGTCAACATTGGACAACTCTTTACTACAATAGTGTGCTGTTTTGACAAGCTTTTTCCTGAAGTGGGGCCTTCGAAAATACTCTTCTTAAGGAGCAAATTCCTTAAATGTAACTATTCCAAGATCGGTAGAATGTCCATTTCTCCTTCCCTTGCGGCATCTATAATGCTTGTGATTTTTTTTTTTTGAATAATAACGACTATTATTAGCTAGGTCTGGAAAATGAATACAACCCTGAAGGAAGAACAAGACAACAAGGTAACAAGGGAAACAGAGATTTGCCTGATAGATCTCTGTTTCTCATAGTACCCAATCCAAGACTCAATCCCCTGAGTAATCGGAGCATCATTCAAAACAAAAGAACAACCAAGCTCCTTGAGAAAATAAAAAGTGATGTACACTCCCCTGACAAAAAGAACACAACCTCCCTTATTCTAGACAGCAGAACCCCAGAACCTCTTCCCAGACTCCAGCCCTCTAAGATGAGAAAGGAGAAGAAACAAAGGGGGGCACAGATTCATGACAATGCTCACATAGCATCAAAGTTCTGCCTAACATCAACCTGCCTCACCATCAATTTAAAACATACACAATGTTCCAGAGCCAAAATTCGCTGCATTTTTGGCGAGTATATCAGCCTCCTGGTTTGCTTCCCGCAGAGTGTGAGTTATCTTCCAAGGCCCTAGCTGTTCCTCAATCATTTCAATTAAAATAACCCATATGCTTGTGATTTTATTGCATCGCTCAATCAGACAACCGCGAACATGGTTCAGGCTGGCAACATTCATGAAGTCTGTTAGACATTTGATGTTGTTGTGACAGATCAATTCCAATGCATCAGTTTTAGGAAGGACATCACGAACTGTAGAATCATCATTGCCAGGACAGCAGTATCTCATATATCTATTTACATTGTATTCCAAACAGTGAAGAATCCAAGGGTTGTTGTCGCTTTCACAGCCAACCAAAAACCAAAATGAGGTTAATTGTTCGCGATCCCTCCATGATGGCCTGTTTTCAATTAACATTTTGAGGATCTTTGATCGCGGAAAGCTTATTCTAAGAGTAGTTAAATTCTTCAAGAAAGCCACTTCCTGAATGACTCTTTTTGCAACATCAATGCACCAATGCCCATAGGAGGTCACATCAATCATCAGTTCCTCCAGTCTTAGAAGTCTTGAAATCACCTTGTAATCAATTTCCATATCATGACAATCTTCTATATTGCTGCATTTATGGTATGACATCCGCAAGCACCTTACGTCAACTAATTTTCCAATAAGATGAGGTATGAATATTATCTTGCGCAGCCTTTAATGTCAAGCACCTCAAGAAAATGAAGTTCTGCAACTTAGGGAGGCAACTTTGTTACGCTGGGGCAATCATTTAAGAAAAGTGCCTTAAGTCTAATCAACTTTGATACAGATGACGACAGTCATTGAATTCGTGTTTGGTACAAGTCCAAAACTAGGAGCGTCTGCATGTTCTTAAAAAATGATGGTGGAATTGCGACCAAATCGGGGTTTTTTTGTAGTAATAGAGACAAAAGTTGGTTGCAGTTTGGACTTGCTGGCAAGTCATTCAGTTTTCCTTCAATCATGGAGATCCTTTTTGCCTGTTGCCAATCTTTCAGCCTTTGGGTATAAGGTGAAGTTTCACCTTTTGGAGC
Organism: Theobroma cacao; assembly: GCF_053813885.1. NCBI lineage: Eukaryota > Viridiplantae > Streptophyta > Magnoliopsida > Malvales > Malvaceae > Theobroma > Theobroma cacao. The sequence goes on from NC_142640.1 coordinate 844,963, forward strand.
AAAAAATTTGCAATCAGGGTCTTGTGAGGAAACGTACAAGGCCAATTGTCTGACACTATTGTTCACTTGAACATAAATCATTCTTTCACCTTTCTCTAGCAATGGCACATTGGTTAGATGTCCCAATATGTCATATCCTTTATCTCTTGCATCCCGAAGACTCCTCCTGTCATCAATATTGCCAAGAAGTCCTTCAGCCGCCCAACACTCCAGTAATAATCTGTATATATCTTGCTATCAGCTGGATATAATGCACCATATAGAAAGCATTTCTTTTTCTTCTCAACCTTCAGCTCGTCATAACAAAACTTGAGTGCTGCAGACATTTTTGTTAAACCTGGGATCTCAATTGTTGGCCATTTTTCAAGTTCGCTCAATTCATTTCTCCATTCAGAATCACTGTCCTTTAATTTGAAGGAACTTGCTACTGTTCTGATCACAAGTGGGAGTCGATCACACTCTTCAACTACCAGCCGAGCAACTGGTTCAACATCAGGGAGATCGATTTTCTCAGCTGCTATCTGTTGAAACATCCTCCATGCCTCATCTGAAGATAATTTATCCATTTTGACCATTCTATCTGTCATTGACGAACAAACATGACGGAATTCAGTAGTCAATACCACTTTGCTACCATTACCATTGTAATACCCCTCACAAAGTATTTATTAAAAAAAAAAAATTAAATTAAAATTATTAAGTTATAGTTTTATAAAGATAATAAGTAGATATTATTTTAGTATTTTATTTATTTGCAATTATGATCTTGGGTGTCTTAATAAATAAAAAAAAATAGAAAAAATGGTTTTTAAGTAAAAGAAGAAGTTTAATTAAGTCAGTTTTATTATCACGTTTAAGTTAGTGGGATTAAGGGTCAGTTTATTTATCCCATTTAAATTAGTGGGGTTAGGTAGTTTATAAGTTTTAAAAGAACAGACAACAACTTACGTTAGTTCATTCATCAGATTCAAACAACAGACAGTCAGAAAAACTTAATATCAGGGAAGAAGAAAGACAGAGGAGAGGGAAAGATATTGCTGATTAAGGTATGTTTGGGAATTATATTTTCATAATTTGGGTACAAAAACCCTAAATTAGATATATTTTTTTATTTTTTTTATTTAAATTCGGCACTTTTCTGATGACTTTCCGGTAGCATGATGGGTACCAATGGAAAGGTCTTGAAAAGATCTTTCCAATGGTTTTTGTAGCATCTTGTTTGGCCTTATGGTTAGGAATATATGAATTTTTGAAGTTAATTAGAAATCTAGTTTTCAACAGTTTTGACAGCCCGACTTTGGGTCACCGGAACTCCATATTCCGGTGACGTTTTTGGTCGTTTCTTTGAGGGCTTTTGAAGTATGAAATTAGATTTTTAATTTGGCGTCAATGTCTTGGTTAGAGGCTTCCTGTGTTAAGAGAATTAAAGCCTCAAAGTAGGCTCATTGATACTGGAAACCCAGAAATCTGGGTATTTCTGTGATGATTTCTTGAATTTTGGCTTTCGAAACTTAGGAATCTTGTGGTCTTTTTAATCGAAACAAATTTTGGTCTTGTATTATGATATGCATACTTTAAATTGGTGTTGATTTCATCACTGGATATAATTCGGGTTAAAAGATATGAGAGCTTGAAGTAAGCCAAATGGCCATCCAGATTCTGAAAATTCCAGAAAACAGAAAATTTCTTTTTTTTAAATTTGTTTTAAAAATTGATTTTAATTATTATGTGATAAATTCTATTGTAAATTTCATAAATATTGGATATGTGATTTCTACTGTATTTTTATGTTAAGAAGTATGTATCTTTATATTTTATAAATTTATTTCTTAAATTAGTAGATTTTATTAAAATATCAAAATTTATGAAATTAATTACAAATATGATTTTTACAAGTGAAATTAGTATTATTTCTCTATCTGAAATTTAAAGTCCTTACTGATTTTATGATTTAAGTTTAATTCTCAACCTTATTGAAAATTTTGTTTAATTCAAAAATATAAATAATAATAATATATTACCTTATTAACAAAAAAAAAAAAAGTTCATAAATTGTAATAGGAGTCGCTACACACCCTAAGTGCTTAGGATGGTCAACGAAAAGTCGCCTTGTAGGATCTGTTTGCAAATTTAGTTCTGATTTTTGTGTTTCTCGAAATACTAGGCTACTAAGAGGATTTTCGGATTTGCTACTTGAAAGTAAAATTTACGAGATCAAGTAAGTGACTGATATCCCTTCGGTGTTTTCACACCTTAAAAATTAGCTTCAATCTGAATTTGTACATGAGATATAATATTTTGTCCTATGATTTATTAAAATTGGGTTGAGCATGCAAAATGTATATGTATATAAGTTTATATGTTAGATTTAAAATGTGATTTATGCAAAACGTGATTTCTGAATTGGAAATTTGTTCATGACTTGGTTTAATGTATACGTATATGTTTTTGCGAATATAAACATAAATGTTTAGTTTGAAACGAATATGCTTTTAAGGTGTATGAGATATGCTTGAGAAATTTTATATACTGTTTTATGAACTTTGGGTAATCTAAAAATATATATTTCTGTTTTGTCTCCTAGTATGGCTATGCTCTGATCCTGCCAATGGGGGTTAAATGTTGGCCATGTCGACATGTATTCTGTGATTAGAGATCGATCTCCCAACCGCACCACCGGTTACAGAATAGTGGTATCTGTGATATCTGTTCAGTGCAGCCAATGGTTGCTTCTTCTGACCCATGCCACTGGGGTTAATTGTGGTTCTATTTCTGACCTATGTCACAGGGGTTAAGTGTGGTCGTAGCATGTTATAGGAGACCATTAAAAGTTAAATATTGTGAATATATTTGTTCTGTTATTTGAATGCGCAAATTTTGAAATATGTGATTCCAAATAAGATTACCCAATATTTTGTCTTAGCATTTGTAAATGATATTTTGCCCTGAATGTTTTAAGCATGCTTAATTCGACCGAAGGGATGTTAGTTACTTGCTGAGTAGTTGGACTCACCCCTTCCTTCAATTTTTTTTCAGGTTGTGATTTGGTCAACCACGCGGGAACTTTGGGGAGTGATGTTTAATTTAGTAAGACTTAAATTATCTAGGATTTATTTAAATATTATGAACATCGTACTATCTTAATTAGTATTCAGACTTTTATCTTGACTTAGTAGCTTTATGGTTTTGGAGATTTAATTTTGAATATTGTCGAATTATGATATTTGGAAATTCTGTCAACAGATATAGTTTATAAATCACTAAATTCTTCAGGTATATCAGTATCTTTTAGTAATAGTTTAAGATATATATTTTAGAGCCTTGCATGTCTGTAGAATTATACTTTACAGGTATGCGACGTCTGTCATGTCTCGGGTCTGGGGCGTGACAACCATATTTGGGATTCTAATCTGCTGCAAATCAATGGAGTCCATGACCTCATCCAGAAGCAGCAAATACTTCTTATGCTTCATATATTCTGATATGATCCTCGCAAGTTCACCAGAGCACGTAGCACGTTCCGCCTTCAGTTTAAGTCGCTGTGCAATGTTCAGTTGCAGTTTCTCATCATTCCTCTCCCTTGAAACATTTATCTAAATGACTATATCAAACATTTTGGCAACTTCTTCGGGGTTGTTCAAGTTCTTCATTATTGTTGTTTTCCCAACTCCCACTGTGCCAAAAATTCCGATTCCTTTTAGTTTATCGCTTCTTAGCAACTCCCGTATTTCTTGTAATGATCTTCGAAGGGTAGGAAATCCTTCAAGGTCTGGTGCATTCAACTTCACAATTTTTTCTGGAGGCTTATCTACCAAAAATCCTCTTTTAAATGCTCCCTCTCTTTCACAATTTTTTCGAATTGTGCACCCAGCTTCAACTTAAACAAGGAGAGAGACGTAAGGGCGCTGGGCAACAACCAGGTAATTTCTTTTGAATTCAGGGGGTGGCCTTTTATTTTTCATCCAAGCAGTACTAGTAAATAGGCAGATAGTGAGCTTAAATATGGAGGATGGACAATTCACAAAGGGCTAATGTCTGATTCCTCCAACCCAAAAAATAAACCCAACAAAAACAATAAGAAAAACCACTGGGCACCTCTGTTCGTTTGTTTTTTGTCAGAGTTGTCTATGCTTTTTAGAATATTCTTCCCATTGTTCATGATTAAAGTGATAGGTCTTGGACAAAACTGTATTTTTAGGAGTGCAGGAGCTAAATGTGGAACCATGGCAGTTTACATGGGTGGATCTGTTCTTGAATAAATTATCTAAAGAAATGCTGAAGGTCGAAGCCTCACCAACATGGGAGATAGTTTATTTTCTCTGAGCAGGCATTTGTAAGTGGTATATGCACCTTTAATTTTCCCTGATATAAAACCTTTTATTGGATTTAGAGAGACACATTTCCAACAGGATATCATCACGCTAAGGGTTCAATGCCAGAGCATTGACAGGTATTTCAAGAATTAGTTGTTTGCTACAACCCCTGTCAAGTTTGATTCAGATTATGTTGAAATTGTCTTTGGCAAATACCTATAACTCCATGCAGCAGTTGGAAATAAAGAGCTTTTTCATTATTTTGTTTTCTCCTGCAATCTCTGTTCTTTGATTGAAAACTGAAAATCTGTGAAGATTTTTAACCAACTGCTTTATTGAAATTCTGGCATATTGATTTTGTATCCTGGGAGTAAAGCAACAAATTTCAGGCATATGTTCAAAGTTTTTCTTTATGCTACACTGAAAGGTAACTAGTACGAGGAATTTCCAAATCCAACGGCTTCTAACATTTCAAGTCTACAACACCCATTCAATCAAAGCAGTGCAAATCCTATGTTGTTCTTAATTGTTGTAATTATAGCTGTACAAATTAGAATAACCAAAAGCAACATTCACCTTAGGCTGCAAAAGGATTGAATATGGTCTCTAACCTCACTGTTTCGCCACTGCAATGCTTCCCACCATATTTGTTCTCCCTCTATTATCTTCAGCTTGGTCGAAATGTCTTCGTTGAAAGGTAACGATTTCAACTCGTGACATCCAAATATCTTAAGGACCTTTAAATACGGCCATGCCAATGGCTGTCCTGCGCATATAGTTCTTAATTTCGGCAAGTCAATTAGTTCCAATATCTCTAGGCTCGGAAGCTCATATGAAAATGGTTCAACGCCCCAACAGTTCTCAATCAATTCTTCTACCTCGAAACAGCTTTCAATTGCCAATTTCTTGAGTTTGGAGACCTGTTGAATCACTCCATTAGACAGTATCTTTCTCAACATTGGGCAACTCTTCACCACAATGGTATGTAGCTTTGACAAGCTTTTGCCTGCAATAGGGCCTTCAAAAACACTCTTCAGACAGAGCAAACTCCTTAAATGTAACTGTTCCAGAATTGGTAGAATGTCTATAACTCCTACCTTGTTGCCATCTAAAATAGTTGTCATTTCATTGCATCTTTCAATCAGACAACCACGAACATGGTTCAGGCTGGCAACATTCACGAAGTCTTATAGACATTTGATGTTGTTATGACTGACCAATTCCAATGCATCAGTTTTAGGAAGGACATCACGAATTGTAGAATCATCATTGCCAGGATAGCAGTATCTCATATATCGATTTACTTTGTACTCAAAGTAGTCAAGAATTGGAGGATTGTTCTTGTTTTCACAGCCAACAAAAAACCAAAATGAAGTTAATTGTTTGTGATCCCTATATGATCGCTTGTTTTCCATTAACATTTTGAGGATCTCTGGTTGTGGAAAGCATATTCTGAGAGTAGTTAAATTCTCCAAGGAAGCCACTTCCCGAATGACTCTTGCAACATCAACGCACCAATGGCCATAGGAGGTCACATCAATCATCAGTTCCTCCAATCTTAGAAGCCTTGAAATCACATTGTCAACAATTTCCACATCACGACAGTCTTCTGTATTGCTGCATTTATGGTATGACATCCGCAAACACCTCAAATAAACTAATTTTCCAATAAGTGGAGGTATGAATATTATCTTGCAGCCTCGAATGTCAAGCACCTCAAGAAAACGAAGTTCTGCTACTTGGGTAGGCAACTTTGTTATGCTGGGGCAATCATTTAAGAAAAGAGCCTTAAGTCTAGTCAATGTTGATACAGATAATGGCAGTGATGCTATTCCTGTCCTGTACAAGTCCAAAACTATAAGCTTCTGCACGTTCTGGAAAAATGATAGTGGAATAGTAGCTAAATTAGGATTTCTTTATAGTAATAGAGACAAAAGTTCCTCACAGTTTGGACTTTCTGGTAACTCAAGCAGTTTTCCTTCAATCATAGAGATCCTTTTTGCCTGCTGCCAATCTGTCGCATTTTGAGGATAAGGTGAATGTTCACCTTTTAAAGCAATGAATTTGCAATCAGGCTCTTGTGAGGAAATGTATAAGGCAACTTATCGGACACTGTTGTTCACTTGAACATAGATCATTCTCTCACCTTTCTCTAGCAATGACACATTGACTAGATGCCCCAATATGTCATATCCTTCATCTCGTGCATCTCGAAATCTTCTCCTGTCATCAATAGTCCCAAGGAATCCTTCAGCCGCCCCAACACTCCACTAAATGATCAACATATATCTTGCTACCAGCTGGATATAATGCACCATACAGAAAGCATTTCTTTTTCTTCTCATCCTTCAGCTCATGATAACAAAACTTAAGGAATGCATGCATGTTTGTTAAGCCTTGAATCTCAATTTCTGGCCATTTTTCAAGTTCTCTCAATCCATTCCTCCATTCAGAATCACTTTCCTTCAGTTTGAAGGAACTTGCCACTGTTCTGATCACAAGTGGGAGTCGATCACACTCTTCGGCTACTAGCCGAGCAACTGGTTCAACATCAGGGAGATCTATTTTTTCAGCTGCTGTCTGTTGAAACATCCTCCATGCCTCATCTGGAGATAATCGGTCCACTTTGACCATTCTTTCTGTCATTGAGGAACAAACATGACGGAATTCAGTAGTCAATACCACTTTGCTACCATTACCATTATCTGGGATTCCAATCTGCTGCAAATCAATGGAATCCATGACCTCATCTAGAAGCAGCAAATACTTCTTATCCTTCATATGTTCTGATATGATCCTCGCAAGGTCACCAGAGCATGTAGCACTTTCCATCTTAAGTTTAAGTCGCTGTGCAATTTTCAGTTGCAGTTTCTCCTCATTCATCTCCCTTGAAACATTTACCCAAATGACTATATCAAACATTTTGGCAACTTCTTCGTGGTTATTCAAGTTCTTCATTATTGCTGTTTTCCCAACTCCCACTGTGCCAAAAATTCCAATTCCTTTTAGTTTATCACTTCTTAGCAACTCTAGTGTTTCTTGCAAAGGTCTTTGAAGGGTAGGAAATCCTTCAAGGTCTGGTGCATTCAACCTTACAATGGCTTCTGGAGGCTTATCTACTAGAAATCCTCCTTGAAAATCTCCCTCTTCCACAAGTCTCTCAACTTCCTGGCGCAAAGTAATGGCCTTGCCACTGTAATCTGATCGGCGCATCAAATGTGAAGATCGTTCCTTATCATACTCAGCTCGTAATCTTTCCACTTTTTCAAGAGTCTTCACAACGCTGCTGAGCTACGTTTGATAGCATCTGGTGGTTGTTTTTGTTCTATTTTGTTCCACTATCCTCTCATTGTCGTCCCTTTTTGCCTGGAGCTTTTCTGCTGCAGTTATCATCATGTCAAAATTATTATCCATATTGTACGATAAACCACGCTTCCCCATAAAATTGTTGTGTTTTGATGGATATATGAGAAGTATGAAAGCACAGCAAGTGAAAAAGAGTTTTCTGGAGTAACAGAAGCTTAATGTTTTTGATATGCATTAACTTAGTTTTTAATACATAGCAAAGCTTAACTAGTAAGCTTAGATCAGTATAAGGCACAAGAATACATGCTAATCATTGCATAAGTCTTTCACTAGATGCATAGCTATCATAATAAGATAGGAATCTAGCTGTCTTAATACAAAATGATCACATATGATCCTAAGGTTAATAGCATGCACTGATGTGGTTTTCAATGCAAGTCCTATTTCAACAAAAATAGTTCCATGCTTCCTTTGCCAATTCGATTGTGACTTCCAGCCCATCGTTAGCCATTATAACTTCTACGCTGCAACTGGCATTCCAAATTGCAAAAAAAAAAAAAAAAAAGGATCAGGTGTCTACTCTGCTCATATTTATATACTTTAGAGGGTAACTCAAATTCCTGAAGTGGTCAGGCTAAGATAATTTGCAGCCAAAGTACTCTTGTTTCTTTATAGCAAAATTCTTCTTTTATGTCTTTATTCTTCCTAAACCCCAAACAATGTCAGTTACTATCTTCTTTAACCTCTTCCGAGTTCAATTCAAAGCTTCATGTATAACCCTGAAATCTTACCAAGAAAACAGAAGTAAAGAAATCTCTCTCCAGATTTATTCCAACCCTCAGAATCCAATTATATTTCTTCCAATATAAGAAAAAGATATATCAAATTTCTTACCTTTTATTTGCGGTCGAAGACAAAGAAACTTCCACGACATGCCCAGCAGTTCCTGGTAGCTTTTTCTACACCTCGGCTGTATCTCTTCCATGCACTGAAATTCCAACTGGAAAACAAGAACACAAACGTGATAATGGCTACCTGATGAGATATACAATTAGAAATTGACTATGTTCATTTGAATTCAGAGTTTTAAAGTACTTTTACTAAAGAGAAAGATCGAGCTAAGGTTCAAAAATTAAAAAAAAAAACAATCAATCAACTTGGATTGAGGTGATTAAAGATTCTCTTAACATTCGGGATGTTCCATCTTCCCTACTAGATGGTGACAGCCCCATTTTCTCTTTGTGGTAAGCTTCAACTAGTAGTTGCCTTGGTAACTCTATTTCTAAGAAAATATAAATATAATTTCTACTTTTGTTTCTTCAATAATTTAAAAAGTTGAAAATCATAACTTTGTGAGTCTCGCGTCCCCTTGTCTGCTTCCCATTGATTAAGGAAAACCCTTAGGCTTAACGCCGATGGTTCAACTACCTGCTCCTGTCGAAATCCTTGGGACCCCTTCAAGTCTGGGACAGGTGACAAGGTGACAGCTGGGAGATGGAGAGAAAACAGTGCATACCAGCCTTCTCACATGAAGTTTGAAAGCTTTGAACAAGCCTGCTGGAGTGGTGGAGGCCGTGGCAGAGAGGCTGAGTATGAGATGAGAAAAACAGGGGAGTTGCTGCTCAGCATTTAATAGGTTGGTCTAAGCTTGTTTCGCACAAGACTTCTCTCCCGCTGATACAGATACATATGCAAGCCAGGTACTCGAATTCCTTACACTAAGCAATTTGTTTGCATGATTTTTTTTTTATTAAAAAAAATAGCCCATAAACCAAGTTGATCCTTGTGGAAGCACTTCAAGAATAAAATTTTGAATGCACTAAGTCGACGTTAGAGAATGTGCCTTTAAGGTTGTCTGGGCAAGATTGTATCATTAATGCATGCTCATCATCTTACCTTGCGTATTATTATTATTATTATTATTTGATAGCTAATTCTCGACTCTTAGTTCATATTGCTACATGCTTTCAGCTTCGAATTCATTAATTTTCCATCCTCAGATAACAATGTCCCGCTGCTTTTGTCTTGTATTCAATCACATTTGGTGGACGACACCTCATCTCCCATTGTCTAGACTTTATGGTACTACATCTTACGTCTTTCTCTTTCTCTCTTTTTTTCTTTTTTCGATAGAGAAATGGAGAGCTGGGAACATAAGAATCTTAGAAATTAGCTAATACGAGGAATGAAGCTAGCAAGGAAGCTTCAAGCGTATCTCAAAGCTTCCAAAGAAGCTTGTGAATTACAGAAACAGATTCTATCCTCCCAAGGAAAGGCATTTTCAATTATTAACTGCAGCACCTCCTCCACGGCAGCCAAGCCAAAGTACATAGCTCACAGCTCGCCTACTCGTAAGGGAAGTTGCCGGAGTGAGGACTCTGACCATGATTTCAAGGAGCAGTAGTATGGAAGGCACACTTGCAATATAGCCTCAGATGTGATGCCTTCAAGACTACCCAAAATACTAGCTGTACAGAACCTACTCTTTATCATTTTCTGTTTAGATTAGGGTCTTTTTTATAGATAGATTAAAGTAATTTACATACTGATATTATAGTGAAATAAGTATTTTTCATGTATATTTGCAGCCTTCGGATACTGTAGGTGATGTAGATGGATATGATAAACAGGATTCAAAATCTAGTCTTCAGTCAAGCGTAAACAATCCTGTTGATCAAACTTGCATTTCATCAACCGAGGTGACGAGTGAGCTTCCAAATTCAGAGCTCAACCAGAATGAGTTCCCAAACCCATCATATACGTCACCTCTAACAATCCTTTATGAGTATCAAGTGAGGAAGAACTGCAAGGTGCTGAACAGGAAGAAGGATGTGCTACTCCTACTTTCATGTTATCCTATGATTATGATTGACAAATTTGACTCAAAGAAATGGATTACAGATGTATGGCATTCATGAGAGATGCAAAATCAACAGAAAAGATTTTATACGGTGAAGAGGTAGCGGAAGATTGGCCATTAATAATGAGGCTACATGAACTTTCTGTACGCTTGCAGAAGCTGCTCGATGTTCCCTTGACGAATAATATTGAGCGAGTTTTACCAGGGGACATAGTTGAGAATCTATATAGGCCAACAGAAGCTGATTTAAGACCCTTGTTGGAGGTGGAACAGAATATAATTGCCGGAAAGACATCAAAATCTAGAGGTTCACCAAGTCACAGTGAAGGGGCAGCAATGGAAACTGAAAATGAATTGCAGCCAATGCCTGCAAGATGTAAAACTCAGGTAGAAGATACTGAGTTGTCAACCAAAGAAACACTGTCTGTACCCGAAGAAATATTGGATTTGGCCGTTGATTTAGCTATTCATTAGATCTTAAGATGTATAAACAGAGGAGATATCAGGTGTATTACAATCAGTGGAAGAAATAAAAAAAGGGTGTTAGAAGCAATAAAGCAACACTGAGAAATAGGTTCCACGTTTGGATATATCATTGTTTTCACTGTGTCAGATAATCAAAATGGGGCAAAGGTTCACGGTGTCTTTCACCTGCAGAAGGGGTTTTGGCTAGGTGGATGCTCTGATGCTGTTGGCCTTACACCTGAATATTCTGACCACTTGTGCTCCCTAGGAAACTTATTGCTTACGGAAGATGATTATGATGAGAACATGAACCTGGATCACTTTACACTCCCATTTTTGATAACTGGTTGACCATAAACATAGTGATTCAAGGTTCATAATCTTTACTTCTAAAATGGCAGTAGACATGGAGATTAGAATGGAGGATCATTTGTTTTCGTGGAAATTGTTTCATAGGATTGTGGGTGAAGTTTCGCTTTCCCCTAGTATCCAACAGATGGCAGCATGTATGGTGAAAGAGTGCCGTGGCAATCTACTTGCCATCCTTCTAATGGCCAGTTCCTTGAAGAAAGTTACTGACGATGTCAAATTGTGGGAACTTGCTGTTCAAAGATTGACCATGCTACCTCCATCTCGATAGAAGATATAGAAAATGTGGTTAACGCATTAACATTCGTTTGGGATCATATGAACAAGAAAACAAGACATTGCATTGAGTTTTATATACTGTATCACAAGGGAAAGAAAATCAACAGATTCGAACTAATACAATGTTGGGTCAAGGAAAATGTGGTTGGTACCTATGATGAAGGAGACCGCATTCTCCAAAGTCTTATTGATATATTCCTGCTTAATTATTTTGTGGTGTTAAATTGTGTCGAACTGCAAGGAGAGATCTATGACGTATTAGTGAACCTAGTTATTCCCCAATCCCAAATGCATCCATTATGTCTTATGAAAGGAGGGTTGAGATTGATTAAACCACCAAAAGAAGAGTTATGGTGGGATGCCAAAGAGATCCATTTGATGGATAATAAATTATCTGACCTACCAGAATCTCCAACGTGCCCCTCACTATTTAAACTGTACCTTCAGAAGAACTTGGATCTGATGGCTATCCCATCTTGTTTCTTCAAGCACATGCCTCTCCTTGAAATTCTAGACTTATCACACACCAGTATCAAATCTTTGCCAGAGTCGCTTTCTAGTTTGGTTAAACTTCGAGAATTCCTTTTGAAAGGCTGTGAACTCTTCACACAACTCCCTAGTCATGTTGGAGAACTGAAGAATCTTGAGAAGCTTGACCTTGATGGAACTCAGATTATAGATCTCCCAGCAGAGATTGGACATCTTTCCAAATTAAAAATTTTGAGGGTCTCATTCTATGGATATATGAACTGCAGCAAAACAATGTTGCGGCGAGATACAATAATTCCCCATGGAACAATATCAGGTTTTTTTGAATTAACTGAATTAAGCATTGAAGTTGATCCGGACGATGAACGCTGGCATGCAACTGTGAAAGCTATTATTGAGGAAGCTTGCAACCTGAAAACTTTAAGACAGCTTAATTTGTACTTGCCAAACATCGAAATATTGTGGAAATGCAGAACACGTAGCACATCATTGCTCCATTACCCCTTGCCACGTTTCAGATTTACTGTCGGTTATCACAAACAACAGGTTGTATCTCGAGTACCAGAAGAAGTTGAAGCTCACTTCGATAAGGGTGACAAATGCTTGAAGTTTGTCAAAGGCAAGGATATCCCAGCTGAAATGAGAATGGCACTCAACCACAGCACAGCTTTTTTCCTGGAAGGTCATGCTACCGCTACTAGTTTGTCTGATTTTGGAATTGAAAATTCAAGGCAGTTAAAATTTTGTTTACTGACAGAATGTAATGAAGTGCAAACCATAATTGATTGTGCAGAGTTTCCTGAAGAACAAACTGATGCACTTGGAAATCTACAAGACTTGAATATATATTACATGAAGAATTTGAGGAGCATTTGGAGGGGAACTGTTCATAAGAACTGGTTAGCTAGCCTGAAGTTCCTTGCACTTCATAAATGCCCCAGATTGAGTACCATTTTTACACCAGATCGGATTGCTAATCTTGCCAGTTCAGAAGAGGTTATCGTTGAACACCGCCCTCAACTGACTAGTCTAGCGAGCCTAATAGGTCGTGCGTCTTGTAACTCAGCACCACAACCAAATTGTTTTCTTCCAAGCTTGAAAAGAATATCACTGCTTTACGTACGAAAACTTATTAGCATCTCTAGTGGTTTGCACATTGCTCCAAAACTGGAAAAAGTAGGATTCTACAATTGCCTGAAGCTTAAGAGTCTTTCTACGATGGAAATGTCAAGTGAAAATTTGAAGGTGATCAAAGGAGAAAGACACTGGTGGGAAGCATTGGAGTGGAAGAACTCGGAGTGGGGGAACCGGCTAGATTATCTGCATAGTATCTTTTCCCCACTTATTAAGGAGAGAGAAGTGAAGGCGCAATTGAGAGAAGAGAGAATTATGCTCCATGCTTCAACTTAAACAAGGAGAGAGATGTAAGAGCACTGGGCAACCGCAAGGTAATTTTCTTTTGAATTAAGAGGGTGTCCTTTTATTTGTCATCCAAGTTGTACTAGTAAATAAGCAGATAATGGGGTTAAAAATGGAAGATGAACAATTCACGAAGTGCTAACATCTGATTCCCCTCACCCCCACAAAAAAAAAAAAACATCAACAAAAACAATAAGAAGAACCATTGGGCACTTCTGTTCTTATGTTTTTTTGTCAGATTTCTCGATGGTTTTCAGACTATACTTCCCACTGTTCATGATTTAAGTGATTGGTCTTGGACAAACTGTATTTCCAAGAGCCCAGGAGCTAAATGTGGAACTATGACTGGAACAGGTTGTATGATTGTGTCTCAGTATGCTTTGTTTATGTTCGTTTGTGATGTCTGGAACAGGTTGGTTCTGGTTGATGGTTTGCTTTAATGATGGCTGTTGAGGGCATGATAGGAGTCTTTGCTTCTGGAATTCTGTGTGTACAGTCTGGCATGGGATTGGCTCTGTTATTTTTGGTTAGGGCCAGTTTTGTTTTCTGTCTTTGTAGTCTCTAAGCTATGGGAATTTTGTGAAAGATGCTTGCAGAAGTGTACATAGGGGACAGGATAAGGCCTGTGAGAGGATTTTGGTATGTTATACTCGAGTGGAAGTGTAACAGGTCAAAATCTTGTACCTATCAGAAGGTGAACAATGGTTCCCTCTTTTTCCAATGAATTCATGACTTATCAAAAAGAAAATGTGGAAGAAAATCAGATAATTTAGAGGGGAGCTCAAATTCATGAAGTGGTCAGGCAAAGATAATTTGCAGCCAAAGTACTCCCGTTTCTTTATAGCAATATTAAAATATTTACTTGAACCAAAAAATGAAAATCGGATGCAAGTTGAACACCGGCAATAGTTAAAACCCCAAGTAAGGTCAGTGCTAATACCCTCTTCCGAGGAGAGCTCAAGGCTTCATGTATAAACCTGAAACCTTACCAGGAAAACAGATCCAGATATATTCCAACCCTCACAATCCAATTATATTTGTTCCAACATTAGAAAAAAGATATATCGAATTTCATACCTTTTATTTGCTGTCGGTCGACTGTTGCTAGCTGAAAACAATAACAGTCTTGCCTATGCAATATGTAAATATGCTCAAATTGATTGTAAATTACTAGCAAATAACTCGTGTAAGTGTACACGGTCGTGACAAGTAGTAAGTAATGAGTAGGATGTCGAATCTCGAAGAGTTGGTATAATGATTGCTGTTAATTACCAAAATTGACACAAGCTAACCTTATCCAAAGAATTAATTTTGAACTAAGATTAAATAGAAAATGTAAAATAATTAACTAGAATCTACTTTAAGTGATGCAATTAATAAATGAAAATGGTATCAATGGTCTATTAATCTAGGATTATGGTGTCCTCTATTACTTCAATTAGAATTGACCTTGGTTAGTTATTTAATCTTAATGGAATTTGATATTAGTCTAGGATCTTAAGTTATGTGTAATCCTCTATCAAGGTATTGCACACTTGCCTAATCTATTTGCCTCCTTATATGTTTATAAGAAACAAATAATTTAAGCTCTTTAAGTTAAAGAAGTCCTTAATAACTAAGTGTGGCAATTAGTTGTGTTTCCACCCTAACTACACATCAAAGCACCAACATTCATTTTTAATGTTTTGAACACACTCTACTCAAGCCTAAGTCCAATTTAGATTAACTTTTTCAAGTTTCATCCAAATACTCAAACTCAATTAATTGGTGATCAATCAATTAAATGAACAAAAGATTTCAACTTGAATAAACATCAAGATTTGCATTAAGAATAAACAATCAACCAACCAATATCCCAACTAATTAATAAAGTGAACCATAATCCTAGGTAAATGGGTTTTGCTCAACATTTCAAATAAATAGAGTACACGATACAGCAGAAAGAGCATAATTTTACAAAATGAGAGAGAGAGAAAGCTTCAAATCTAGAGAGAGAGAGCAAAACAGTCTGTTGCAGCTTTAGAATCTCCTCCCCTTTTAATCTTCCTTATTTTCCCGTTTTGTTGCAGCTCCTCTTGCCAAAAATGTCTCCTCCCCAATCTCCTCTTTTTCTGTGCCAAAGGATCTATTTATAGTCCCCTCATTCACCCTTTACCTAGGTTTTCGAGACAGAATATTCCCCTTTCTGAAGCTTTCTCGCTGTAGTGAGTTTGGATTCTCGCTGCAGCAAGCTTAGCTGACCTGGCATCTGCAAAGCTCGCATTTCTCGCTGTAACGAGTTTGGATTCTCGTTGCAACGAGAATCTTTCTGCTTCCTTATGTTCTGTTCTCGCTGCAACGAGAAACTCTCTGTCTGGACAATTTGTTGCTGCAGCCTTGAGCCCTTTGCCACCATGCTCTCCTCCTTTGAGCCACCAAATGCAGGGTTGATGAGGTCCATTCTTCAGCTTTACTTTCTACCACCATTCTTTCAAAAAATCAAAACGAGATTAAAAATAGCATAAAAGGGATTTTTGACAAAACAGATAGAGTTCAAATTGACTAAATGACACTAGACACAGTAAAAACTTGACTCCTACTAAAAAGTATGAAAATTTGCTAAGAACTATGCTAAAAATTAAAAGAATAAGTATAATTCATGCTCCCAAAATTGTATGATAACTCTATGTAATCGACTTCAAGTCATGAAAAGTGTTTCATGCTACAATCTGTGGGTCGAAGACAAGGAAACTTCCACCATGTCCAAGCAGTTCCTAGTAGCTTATTTTCTTCATCCCGGCTGGTAAACATCCTCCATGCACTGAAATTCCAACTGGGTAAAAAAGCATTTTTATTGATTTTACTTGAGAGTTTCAAACTAGTTGAACGAAAGAAGAAAAATCTAGCTAAGGTTCAAAGAGAAAAAGACACAATCAATCAACTTTGATTGAAACGACAAGTACAAAAAATACTTGTCCTTGTACTGTCCCGAAACATTCTCTAAAGCACCCGACAAAGATTTATGTTTCAAACTATATTTTGATGAGTTGTGTAATCTACTAAGAGAAAACGTACATATGTCTACTCGCCGATGAGTGACCGTTGACTCAGGAGATGCAAGAGATTTTTTGGCTCTGATCTGGGAAATCCAGCAAACGACATCCGAAGCAAACTTCGTGAGTTATGAAGATCTAAACCTGGAATTACATGATGCAAGTCAACATTTCTGTAAACTCTAGAAGTAAAGATGTTGCTTAATTATTAGCAATATTTTAAACATATTTCTTTATCGAATTACCAGTAGAAGTAAAAGAAAAAGAAGCATGCTAGATTTGGAAGGGACTTAGTGTGAAAAGGAGGAATGAAAATTTTGCTTTAGAAAAAGCACCTAGCCAAGAACTTTGCTTTGAATGTCAATAAAATCCACTAAATGAATCTCATGACCCAAACTTTTCACACATCTTTAGAAGTAGTTAGATTATAAATACAAATGTGTATCCAATCTTGCTATATAGAATGGAAAAACGTGTCGTTCACGTATTATTAGAATGTGATAACTAGTCAATAATTGTGTACTTTAATGGATCTCTACCTCACTCCCCTTTCCCACATGTACCCCTAAAGAATAACATAACATGATCATTGAGCTGGACCCCAATGATTGGCACACCCCCTTAGGAGTTTTGAACACCTGGTAGATTAAAAGTAAAATGAAAACAAAGAAAACAGTGCATATAGTGCAAAAGATATCATGGAGCAGATCTTGCGAAGCAAGTAACAGTTTAGCCACGGTAAGCAGGATGAGAGCCTTTTTGTTGCGCTGACTTTTGTGTGAATAGGGATAGGGAGAGTTTTTGACTTCTGTGCAGATCCTGTTATGAGCTGGTTAGGGCGATTTAGCACTGTTAATCTCAACTGTGTCTAACAGGGCTAAATCTTCCTTGTAGGCTCCTCAGAGGGGAACGTTTGCTTTCCTCTGTTTTATTAATACCCATTGAATATTCAAAAAAAAAAAAAGGTCTCA
This sequence comes from Theobroma cacao, assembly GCF_053813885.1. Classification (NCBI taxonomy): domain Eukaryota; kingdom Viridiplantae; phylum Streptophyta; class Magnoliopsida; order Malvales; family Malvaceae; genus Theobroma; species Theobroma cacao. Next base: position 862,466 of record NC_142640.1, read on the forward strand.
CTTTGAAATTCATTCAGCTCTAAGTTGCTAGGTTTGGAAAAGAGCTACATTCTGAGACCGGGTAACGATATGGCAGACAGCCTAGCCAAGGATGGGGTGGGAAGAGTAGGTGATCTGTTACGTATTTATCCTTAATGATGCTGCTTTATATGCTGTGAGCTGGCAGGTTCTTTTTTCTGCTCCTTTTGCTTTTATCTCTATGATGTTGAGGAATTTGAAGCTCCTGGTGAGTTTCCTTCCATGTGTTCTGTAAAGGTGCTGTTTTTGCTCTTGTGATCCTAGGCTAGAAATCAGATTTATGCCAGTAAGGAAGGGAAACGGAAAGTCTGTTGTTTCCACTACTTACTGGTATTCGACCTGAGATATTTGGATTCTTGATACTTTATAGGAAAGCTTCTTTCGTATAGAGCTCTTTGTAATGGCCGTTTTTTGCAAGCCAGCTCGGCATCTGACCATAACACAAAGCCAGAGCCTTTTGTAAGTTCAGGGATTCCCTGCTTGATCAATGAAACTACTCATTACTTATTCAAAAGACAAAAGTCTCACTTTGAAGTTTGAAAGCTTCTAACAAGCCTGTTGTAAGGTGGAGTCCGTGGCAGATAGGCTGAGGACAAACTTTTTCCTGGTAATTCTTTCATTTTCCAACCCTTAGTTCATATTGCTACATGCTTTCCAGCTTCAAATTCATTAATTATCTGTCCTCAGATACCAATGTCGCTGCTGGTTTTTGGCTTGTATTCAATCACACTTGCCGGACCAAAAACCTTTATTTATTATTATTAGTTTTTTTCCATAGAGAAATGGAGAGCTTGGTACAGAAGAATCTTAGAAAGGAACTAAAACGAGGAATGGAGCTAGCAAGGAAGCTCCAACTGCATCTCAAAGCTTCAAAAGAAGCTCGTGAACTACACCGACAGATTCTATCTTCACAAGGAAAGGCACTTTCAATGCTTAACCGCAGGACCTTCTCTATGACCAAGCCACATTCCATAGCTCACAGCCCGTCTGCTCACAATGGAAGTCCCCATAGTGACGGCTTTGATCTTGATTTCCAGCAGCAAGAGTTCAAAGTCAAGGATGCCTCCATGAAAAGGTACACAATAGACGTATGGGAAATTTATGATGTACATAAAATGGAAAACTAAACCAATTGATGCTTTACTGCAGTGAGACAGCCGAATCAAAGTCAACAATAGTTGCATCGGAAGTGTCTAAATCCCCATCTTTTCTTTGTGGAAGCGTCCAGAGTAAGGACTCTGACTACGATTTCAAGGACAGAGAACTCAAAGTCAATGAGGTGTCCACCAAAAGGTATACATAAGGGCATATGAGCAATTTATAATGATACAAGGCCAACTAATCCACAAAAGAGAAAAAGACTTTACATTGAACAAAACAATTTTCATGTTGCAGGAAGACAATGTCGAGCTGGACAGAATTGGTCCCATCGGATACGGACCTAGGGCTAGGGGAACCCCTTCCTGATGGTTACAATTGGAGGAAACATGGACAGACAGATATTGTTGGAGCAAGATATCCAAGGTAGGGAAACTTTCCTCTTTTAGTCCATGTTATTATCATTATGAGCATTGCTGACTGCATGGTAGTGCAGTACCCTGATGCCTAACCAATGGCACGATTTAATTGAATCTATGTTCTTCTCGATTTAATATAGAACAACTGGGCTTAGACATTTGTGGATATTTGATAATAACTCCCATTTGCACCCCAAAGACATGTCATGTAATGATTTTCTAGATTCACCGAGCTATAAACATGAAATAACCTCTCTTTTCTTTCTTACAGAACGTACTACAGGTGCGCACATCTACTTACTGTAGGCTGTTTGGCTACAAAGCAAGTCCAAAGAGTAGATGAAAATCCAATGATCTTCAGTGTTACTTACTCTGGAAAGCACACTTGCAATCTGGCCTCCGATGTGATGCCTCCAAGACCACCCCAAATACTAGCTGTACAGAACCTACTCTTTTGTCATTTTCCATTTAGATTAGGGTCTTTTTTATAGACAGATTAAATTAATTTGGATACCGATATTCAAGTGAAATAAGTATTTTTCACCTATATTTGCAGCATACGGATACTGCATGTGGCGTAGATGGAAATGACAAACAAGATTCAAAATCTAATCTTCAGTCAAGTGTATACAATCCTCACGATCAAACTTGCATTTCATCAACAGAGCTGATGAGTGAGCTTCCAACTTTTGGCCTCAACCTGAATGTGTTTCCCGAGGAATCATCTGAGTCATATCCAGTGTGGAAAGACTTTCATGGATATCAAGTGAGAAAGAACTGGAAGTTGCTGAACAGGAAGAAGGATGTGCTACTTCTACTTTCATCTTATCCTATGATTATGATTGACAAATTTGACTCAGAGAAATGGATTACCGATGTACTGGCAATCATGAGAGATGCAAAATCAACAGAAAAGATGTTATTTGGTGAAAAGGTAGCGGAATATTGGGACGTAATAATGAGGCTACATGACCTTTCAGGAAGCTTGCAAAAGTTGCTGAATGTTCCCTTGATGAATGATATCGAGGGAGTTTTACCAGGAGACATAGTCGAGAACCTTTATAGGCCTGCAGATGCTGATTCAAGACCCCTGTTGGAAGTGGAAAAAATTATAATTAGTGGAAAGACATCAAAATCTAGAGGTTCACCAAGTCACAGTGAAGGGGCAGCAATAGAAGCTGAAAATGAATTGCAGCCAATGCCTGCAAGATGTAAAATTCAAATAGAAGAGACTGAGTTGTCAGCCAAAGAAACTGTACCAGAAGAAATATTTGACTCTGCAGTTGATTTAGCTGTTTGTCAGATCTTAAAATGTATAAGCAGAGGAGATATCAGGTGCATTACAATCAGTGGAAGAGATAAGAAAAGGGTGATAGAAGCAATAAAGCACCACCAAAATATAGGTTCCAAGTTTGGATATATCATTGAATTTACTGTGGCTGAACATCAAATTGTGGCAAAGGTTCATGGGGTCTTTCACTTACAGAAGGGTTTCTGTCTAGGTAAATACTCTGATTCTGTTGAATATTCTGACAACTTGTGCTCCCCAGGAATCTTGTTGCTAATGGAGGATGATTATAATAAGAACATGAACCTCGATCACTCTACACTCCCATTTTCGATAAACATTAACAAGCTGCTTGACCAGATACATAGTGATTCAAGGTTCATAATCTTTACTTCTAAAATAGCAGCAGACATGGAGATCAGAATGGAGGATCATTTGTTGTCGTGGAAATTGTTTTTTAGGATTGTGGGTGAAGGTTTCCTTTCTCCTAGTATCCAACAGATAGCAGCATGTATGGTGAAAGAGTGCCGTGGCAATCTACTTGCCATCATTCTAATGGCCAGGTCCTTGAAGAAAGTTACTGATGATGTCCAATTGTGGGAACTTGCTGCTCAAAGATTGACCATGCTACCTCCATCTCAGATAGAAGATATAGATAATGTCCTGGTTAACACATTAACATTCATTTGGGAACGTATGAACAATAAAACAAGACATTGCATTAAGCTTTTTACAAGGTATCCCGAGGGACTGGCAATCCACAGAAGCTCAGTAATACAACGTTGGATCTGGGATTCTCTGGTTGATACCTATGATGAAGGAACCCATATTCTCCAAAGTCTTGTTGATGCATTCTTGCTTAATATTGTGGAGTTAAATTGTGTCCAACTGCGAAGAGAGATCTATGATGTATTAGTAAAGCTACTAATTCCCCAAATGCATCCATTATATCTTATGCAAGGCGGGTTGAGATTGATTAAACCACCAAAAGAAGAGGAATGGGATGCCAAAGAGATCCATTTGATGGATAATAAATTATATGACCTACCAGAATCTCCAAAGTGCCCCTCACTATTTGCATTGTACCTTCAGAAGAACTTGGATCTGATGGCTGTCCCTTCTTGTTTCTTCACGCACATGCCTCTGCTTCAAATCCTAGACTTATCACATACCAGTATCAAATCTTTGCCAGAGTCACTTTCTAGTTTGGTTAAACTTCGAGAACTCCTTTTGAAAGGCTGTGAACTCTTCATACAACTCCCTAGCCATGTTGGAAAACTGAAGAATCTTGAGAAGCTGGACCTTGATGAAACTCAGATTATAGATCTCCCGGTAGAAATAGGACATCTTTCAAAATTAAAAATTTTGAGGGTCTCATTCTACGGATACGTGAACTGCAGCAAAACATGGTCGCAGAGAGATACTATAATTCACCCTGGAATTATATCGGGTCTCTCTGAACTAATTGAATTAAGCATTGATGTTGATCCAGATGATGAACGTTGGAATGCAACTGTGAAAGCTGTTATTGAGGAAGCTTGCAACCTGAAAACTTTAAGACAGCTTAATTTGTACCTGCCAAGCATTGAAATTTTGTGGAAACGCAGAACAGGTAGCACATCATTGCTCCGTTACCCCTTGCCACGTTTCAGATTTACTGTTGGTAATCACAAACAGCTGGTCATATCTCGAGTACCAGAAGAAGTTGAAGCTCACTTCAACAATGGTGACAAATGCTTGAAGTTTATCAACGGCAAGGATATTCCTAATGAAATGAGAACGGTACTCAACCACAGCACAGCTTTTTTCCTGGAAGGTCATGCTACCGCGAAGAGTTTGTCAGATTTTGGAATTAAGAATACCAGGCGGCTAAAATTTTGCTTATTGACAGAATGTAATGAAGTCCAAACCATCATTGATTGTGCAGAGTTTTCTGAAGAACAAACTGATGCGCTTGGAAATCTACAAGACTTGAATATATATTACATGAAGAATTTGGAGAGCATTTGGAAGGGGCCTGTTCATAAGAACTGCCTAGCTAGGCTGAAGTTCCTTGCACTTCATAAATGCCCCAGATTGAGTACCATTTTCTCACCAGATTTGGTTGCTAATCTTGCCAATTTAGAAGAGCTCATCGTTGAACACTGCCCTCAACTGACCAGTCTTGTGAGCCTAATAGGTCATGCGTCCAGTAACTCAGCACCACAACCAAATTGCTTTCTTCCAAGCTTGAAGAGAATATCACTGCTTTACGTGCCAAATCTTGTTAGCATTTCTAGTGGTTTGCGTATTGCACCAGAACTGGAAAAAATAGGCTTTTACAATTGCCCGAAGCTTAAGAGTCTTTCTACGATGGAAATGTCAAGTGACCATTTGAAGGGGATCAAAGGAGAAAGTCGCTGGTGGGAAGCATTGGAGTGGAAGAACTCAGAGTGGGGGAACCGGCTGGATTATCTGCATAGTATCTTTTCCCCACTTCTTAAGGAGAGAGATGTGAAGGCTCAATTGGTGGAAGAGGGAATTATGCACCATGCTTCAACTTGAACAAGGAGAGAGATGTAAGGGCACTGGGGAATAGCCAGGTGATTTCTTTTGAATTAAGAGAGTGTCCTCTATATGTCATGCAAGTAGTACTAGTAAATAAACAGATAATGGGCTTAAAAATGGAGGATGAACAATTCACGAAGAGCTAATGTCTGATTCCCCCAACCCTCCCCAAAAGAAAAAATCAACAAAAACAATAAGAAGAACCACTGGGCACTTTTGTCCTTTTGTTTTTTGTCAGAGTTCTCTATGTTTTACAGACTATAGTTCCCATTGTCCATGATTAAGTGATTGGTCCTGGACAAAACTGTATTTCCAGGAGTCCAGAAGCTAAATGTGGAACCATGACAATTTACTGCCTAAGGACATGCTGAAGGTCAAAGCCTCACCAACATGGGTTATGGTTTATTTTCTCTGATTGGGCATCTGCAGGCGTAGCTTGCTGGGAGTGCATAAACCTTTTCTTCCTGATATAAAACCTTTTATTGGATTTAGAGAGATACATTTCCAACATGGATATCATCACGGTAGGGGTTCAATGCCAGAACATTTGGAGGTATTTCAAAAATAAGTTGTTTGCTATAATCCTAGTCAAGTTTTATTCTGATTATGTCGAAATTGTGTTTTTAGTAAATACCTACAACTGCAGCAGCAGTTGGAAATAAAGAGCTTTTGCATTATTTTGTTTTCTCTTGGAATCTCTGTTCTTTGATTGAAAACTGAAAATCAATGAAGATTTTGAACCAATACATTTATTAAATATCTGGCATATTGACATATCCTGGAGCTAAAGCTGCAAGTAAAAATTTTTCTTGGACCTAGAGTTAAAGCAGTGCAAATTTCAGGCATATGTTCAAAGTTTTTCTTTGTGCGATAGTAAAAAGTAACTAGTATGAGGAATCTATAACACCCATTCAATCAAAGTAGTGCAAATCTTATGGTGTTCCTAACTGTTGTAATTACAGCAGTGCAAACAAGAATGACCAAAAGAAGCATTCACCTTAGGCTGCAAAAGGATTGAAGGTGGTCTCTAACCTCACTGTTTCGCCATTGCAATGCTTCCCACCATATTTGTTCTCCCTCGATTAACTTTAGCTCAGTCGCGTTGTCTTTGTTGAAAGGTAACAATTTCAACTCATGACATTCAGATATCTTAAGCACCTTTAAATATGGCCATGCCAATGGCTCTCCTGCACATATAGTTCTTAATTTCGGCAAGTCAACTAGTTCCAATATCTCTAGACTTGGAAGCTCATATGAAAATGGTTCAATGCCCCAACAGTTCTCAATCAATTCTTCTACCTTGGAACAGCTTTCAATTGCCAGTTTCTTGAGTTTTGAGAGTTGTTGAATCACTCCATTAGACAATATCTTTGTCAACATTGGGCAACTCTTCACTACAATAGTATGTAGCTTTGACAAGCTTTTGCCTGCAATAGGACCTTCAAAAACACTCTTCAGACAGAGCAAACTCCTTAAATGTAACTGTTCCAGAATTGGTAGAATATCTATAACTCCTACATTGTTTCCATCTAAAATAGTTTCCATTTCATTGCATCTTTCAATTAGACAACCACGAACATGGTTCAAACTGGTAACATGCATGAAGTCTGATAAACATTTGATGTTCTTGTGGCCAATCAATTCCAATGCATCAGTTTTAGGAAGGACATCACGAATTGTGGAATCATTGTTGCCAGGATAGCAGTATCTCATATATCGATTTACTTTGTACTCAAAACATTCAAGAATTGGAGGATTGCTCTTGTTTTGACAGCCAACAAAAAACCAAAATGAAGTTAATTGTTTGTGATCCCTCCATGATGGCTTGTTTTCCATTAACATTCTGAGGATCTCTGGTTGTGGAAAGCATATTCTGAGAGTAGTTAAATTCTCTAAGGAAGCCACCTCTCTTATGACTCTTGCAACGTCGATGCGCCAATGGCCATAGGAGGTCACATCAATCATCAGTTCCTCCAATCTTTGAAGTCTTGAAATCACCTTGTAATCAATTTCCATATCGCAACAGTCTTCTGTATTGCTGCATTTATGGTATGACATCCGCAAGCACCTCAGGTGAACTAATTTTCCAATAAGAGGAGGTATGAATATTATCTTGCAGCCTCGAATGTCAAGCACCTCAAGAAAACAAAGTTCTGCAACTTGGGGAGGCAACTTTGTTATGTTGGGGCAATCGTTTAAGAAGAGTGCCTTAAGTCTAATCAACTTTGATACAGATGATGGCAGTGATGCAATTCCTGTTTGGCACAAGTCCAAAACTAGGAGCTTCTGCATGTTTTTAAAAAATGATGATGGAATTGTGGCCAAATCAGGGTTTCTTTGCAGCAATAGAGAAAAAAGCTTGTTGCAGTTTGGACTTTCTGGCAAGTTATGCAGCTTTCCTTCAATCATGGAGATTCTTTTTGCCTGCTGCCAATCTTTCACACTTTGGGTATAAGGTGAAGTTTCACCTTTTTGAGCAATAAATTTGCAATCAGGGTCTTGTGAGGAAATGTACAGGGCAACTTGTCTTACACTGTTGTTCAGTTGAACATAAACCATTCTTTCACCTTTCTCTAGCAATGACACATTGGTTAGATGTCCCAATATGTCATATCCTTCATCCCGTGCATCTCGAAGCCTCCTCCTGTCGTCAATATTGCCAAGAAGTCCTTCAGCCACCCAACACTCTACTAAATAATCTGTATATATCTTGCTATCAGCTGGATATAATGCACCATACAGAAAGCATTTCTTTTTCTTCTCATCCTTCAGCTCATCATAACAGAACTTGAGAAATGCATGCATGTTTGTTAAGCCTGGGATCTCAATTTCAGGCCATTTTTCAAGTTCTCTCAATCCATTCCTCCATTCAGAATCACTGTCCTTCAATTTGAAGGAACTTGCCACTGTTCTGATCACAAGCGGGAGTCGATCACACTCCTCAGTCACCATCCTGGCAATTGGTTCAACATCAGGAAGATCAATTTTCTCAGCTGCTATCTGTTGAAACATCCTCCATGCCTCAGCCGAAGATAATCTATCCACTTTAACCATTCTTTCTGTCATTATATAGCAGACATGACGGAATTCAGTAGTCAATACTACTTTGCTACCATTACCATTATCTGGGATTCCAATCTGCTGCAAATCAATGGAGTCCAAGACCTCATCTAGAAGCAGCAAAAACCTCTTATCATTTAGCTCTTCTGAGATGATCCTTGCAACTTCACCAGCGCATGTAGCACCTTCCCGACTCAGTTTAAGTCGCTGTGCAATGTCCAATTGCAATTTCTCCTCGTTTCTCTCCCTTGACACATTGACCCATATGACTACATCAAACATTTTGGCAACTTCTTCATGGTTATTCAAGTTCTTCATGATTGTTGATTTTCCAACTCCTACAGTGCCAAAAATGCTGATCCTCTTTACTTTATCATTCGTTAGCAACTGTAGTATTTCTTCTAATGACCGCTGAAGTGTAGGAAACCCTTTGATGTCTGGTGCATTCAGCTTCACAATGGCTGCCGGAGGTTTATCTACCAAAAAACCTCCTTGGAAATCTCCCTCTTCCACAAGTCTCTGAACTTCCTGGCATATATTCATGACCTTGCCACTATAATCCGATCTGCGGATCAAATGTGAGGATCTTTCTCTGTTATATTCAGCTCGTAAGCTTTCAACTTTTTCAAGAATCTTCATAACGCTGCTAAGCCACATGTTGTAGCAGCAGGTAGTAGTTTTCGTTCTATTTTGCTGGACGGTCCTCTCATTGTCATCCCTTTTGGCCTGGAGCCTTTCTGCAGCAACTATCATCATGTCGAAGTTACTATCCACATTGTTAGATAAACTACGCTTCCCCACTAAATAATTCCAAACTTCTTTTGCCAATTCGATCGCGACTTCCAGCCCGTCGTTAGCCATGTGAGAATCTACCCTGCATCTGGCATCTCAAATTATTAGATGCAAGTTCAACAGTTGGAATAATCCAAAAAAGGACAGTCACTGTGTTTCTTCAATTTCTTTTCTATTGCAATCTTCAGTTATAATTCCTTAAAGAAATTTGCACAACTCAACTCATCTCCCATAATTTTGGCCATCTGAAATACCTTTCTTAACATATCATTTAATCAGTAAGCTATCTGGGATACCTCTATAACTAAGAATAGTTAGAAGTTTAAGCTCAGTTTCAGATTTTGTTTGCATCATGGACCATACATCTTTAGAAAATGAATACAAGAATGTGCAAAGCTTATAACAGAACTGAGAAAGCTAGGACTGGAAATCAACCAAATCAATCTTCAGAACATTGAAAATGAACAAGAAGGAAAAAGAATAGGAGCTAAAAATTCAACAAAACAGAAAAATTATGACTAACCCAGATAATATTTATCCAGATATTGTAAATTCGGCAGCAATTAGATATTCCAAATCAGTAGATCACAGATAAATGCCAGTAGGGTTCTGGAACCTGGAGACTAGAAAGTTTTTTGATTAAGTGAGTGAATTGATCAAAGAAAAACTTACATGTTTGAAGACACAAGCTGTGAATTAAGTTAGTCTTGCTGCTAAACCTGACAGATTATGTCTGTTGACTCGACAGAAGCAAGAGATTTGGCTTTGATATGAGAATACTACAGATGAAGTCTGTCAGAAACTGGGAGAAACCCAAGACTTTGTAGCTTATGAAAATGCAAAAACTGGTATTACACGGCTTGGAAAATGCAACCATAGATAGACTTTCCTTGAGACGACCTGACATCAATTAGTCAACTTTTCTGTAGTCATTGGAGAAAAAGATGTGCGTAGATAGCCGAGTTTTGTTGACCAAAACAAATTGGGCAAGAAATTCTTATTCCGCTGTTTTTCTTTCATATATATCCCAATGACAGAATCAAGATTATTAGATTCTTATGCTTATAGATAGATGTTATTCGATATGTTCCACAGCGGTTGGAATTAAAGAGATTTTGTAATCTCTTTCAACCTATGCAATCTAATTAAGAAATGAAAATCTGTACAAAGATTTTGATGCCTTGTTAAAATTCTGGGCTATTGATGTATCCTGGAAGTGAACTGGAGTTGGCATTGAAGTTTTTCTCAAGGAGTATAGTTGCACAACCTATTTATTTATTCACTGCACATTCAGATTCATCTATCTATTATTACAAATGTCTTTTGGATCAGATGAAAACTACAATTGTCCACCAGATCTAACAGTAATCCAATCTTCTAACGAATCCAGGGCACTTCCTGCCTGCTGCCTTCTGACTGTTCCCTTCCTTTGAATACAATGCCTTGTGGAAAATGGGTTAGTGTACAGGGACTCTCCCTCATTGCAACTCTCTGACTCATCTGAATCATAATCATAATCATCATACATGCCAATATCTAAAATGCTTGCAGGTGAACAAACATCATCTGTGCTGGAATTCCTGACTGATCTTCCTAATATAAATGGATGTTCAAGCAATTCCTCTGCTGTCCACCTCCTCTTTGGATGCCTGTCCAAACATTTACTCAAGAAATCCAACCCTTCCTTCGAAAAGTTTGATGGAAACCGAGGCATCTCGTTGCTACATGCAATCTTCAACATTGCTGCTGCTGGATTTGAAACCTCATCACTCCAAGGTGGCCTGCCTGTGGCCATTTCGATCACTGTGCACCCCAGGGACCAAATGTCTGAAGCATAATCCAATCCTTCATTTCTCAATACTTCAGGAGCCATCCACAAAGGAGTCCCTCCAGCATATTGCTTAGACGGCCCTGACTCCCCATTGTTTTTCATGTACTTGAGCCTCTTTGCACATCCAAAATCTGTCAGTTTTACATCTCCCGAGGAGCCTAAAAGCACATTCTTGCACTTGAGATCACAGTGCACAATCTCATTCTCGTGAAGGTACTTCAAACCCTGTAGGATCTCTCGGGTGTATAACCGGATCACTTCTTCACCCAATGCTCCACCGAATTTCTCTGCCACATCAAACAAACTACCACCAGCCATATACTCCATGAATATGTTGATTCTACGTTCACCGTTTGATCCATGGGATAATTCCTTCCCTATGCACTGAATAACGAAGGGGGAGGTCAGCCCTTCAAGAATGGTAGCCTCATTCTCTAGAGATTCAAGTCCAGCACGAGACTCTGTAGACTTCACAACAAAAAGTGCACCGGTAACCTTGTTCATGGCTAAATGGACAGTTCCAAAGGATCCTGACCCAATAACTTTGCCCTTCACCCACTCCCCAGGAAAAGGGAATGAACAATGGCGACTCCCGGCCATTTCTCTGAATTCTTCGTTAAATATGAACGAGAATCTATGCAACTAGTCCTGGATTGGGTACAGAGACCCAATTCACAAGAAACTTTTAATCCTTTGATAATCATACAGTTCGCAAAATCACAATGATAAAAGACCCAATTGCCTTCGGTTACAGGAAGAATGATGAACAAAGGGATTTCACAAGACTTGAAATTTCATTAAAAAAAGGGAAAAACTAAAAGAATTCAACAACTGGTAAAGGTCTCACTTGATGAAAAATGAAATGGAAATCTGAGGAGCGGTTTCCCATGAACTGGAAAACCGCCCTTTGCTGAGCAAGATAGTTTTGTAGCAGAGATCGTTGATGTCTTTGGTATCAATCAATGCCAACAGAGTTCTTGTGGAAAAGGAAGATAGATTTAAAACTTGTAAGAAACAAGCGGATTTTCTAGACAGAGGAAGTTAAGAATGAAAAAAAACGGTTGATCATCCTATTTTTATGGAAACTCTTTGGTTGGCTGAAACTGGTCAGATAAATAGGCAGTTATAGTTATTTACCGTTAGCCTTATCAGGTTGGATGTTACTTGTTTTTCTTAAATCCCAAGGTACTATGACACATGAAATCAAACTATGTACTAGCAAATGAAGAAGAAATCAGGAACCAGTTAAAAGAACAAATCAACTATACAAACACTTAAAAATGCTATCTTGAGTCGAAGATTGACTCAAGTTTTCCGATTATTGAATAATAAATCCTCAAAGCCACTGTACAGTGTACACAATAATAGTTACACGCACCTAATTAAATCAACATTCTCTTGCAAGTATAGTCGAACATAACCTGTAAAAGGCTCCTGGTTCCTTGCTCTTCGGGCAACTTTAGAAGCCGAGCAACTTTGGAGAATCCGGCATGGTGTATACGTAAGGAATCTGCTTTCAATTCAGGTTTTGGCTCCTGCTTAGGAAGCTTTTGTCTTGATAAGGCCCATTGCATAGCCCATATGGCCAAAGGGCGCATGTAAGCTAGAGATCTGTACTGATCATCTACATTCCAAGCTTCCGGAGTTTGAAATGAGTAACTGTCGACAGAATAGCAACACATTGGTGAACGAAAAAGACGAATATTCAGCCAATAGTTATCCATGTGATATTTCAGGAAGTGGGAAAGGAAAGTTACATAATCTGTAAATTCCATTCAGTTTTAAAACCTTCAGTCTATTCGTATGTTACTCAAACTTTAGGGGGTCAGTTTTCCACAAAAATCATACCAACTTTAGAAAGAAAGAAGGAAAAGCCATCTCACCCAAGTCCTTTTTCAGACCAAACCGCTTCAAAGATTCCACCTGCAGTATGAAATGCCATATCCACCAAATCTTCATGGATCATTGTTGCAGCCACCGCATATGTTACTCCAGACCATATTTCTCTTGATTGCATTGATGACATATCAACTCTTCCATCAGGCAGCATCCCATTTACAGCCCCCCGCTTTCCATCTTTCACTTTTAAGACATTGTAATTGTATATCTTCTCTAATGTGCTTCTCGCTTTGTCTTCATCAACTATTGGCAAAAGACCACATGCCCTTGCATACCTACAAAGATCCTCTAATTCATCACGGCAGACCAAAATAATGTAAAGAGATTTAGATGGGGTGGAAAAGGCACATGCAACAAAATGAACATACATAAGATTCTCAAACCTACAAAGTTCATATGCATGCAAATATACCAATAAATAAATTCAAGTCAGCATCATTTTTTAGATGTGATGGTTATGTTTTCTAACCAGAAAAGAAATAGGAGAAATTCCGATGTTCAGAATTAAGAAAATGCTTTTGAAGTGCAAATTAAGAAATATAAAATTCTAACCAAAAGCATGTTCTAGATTATCTGAAAGTAAACACTGAAACTAGAATACAAGTTATATCCATCATTACAGACCATTGTCCAGCCAATTGATCAGCCTGAATAGATGAGCTTGTGCGACTGCCACTGTCGTCGTAATTGAAGTAAGAGCCGTTCCACAATTTTTGATAGACAGCTTTGGCCTTCAGAAACTTGAACCAAAAATAATCTTCAGAACCCTTGTCTCCTACTTCACGTGCAAGGGCAGATGCAGCCTGTAAGGCTGCGACCCATAGCCCGCCACTATAGGCACTTACACCAGACACAGACCATGTATCATATGTCTGATCAGGGAAGCCTTCATTCTCAATCATCCCATCTCCATCCTTGTCAAATTGATCCATATAAGCCATTGCAACATAAACTGAGGGCCAAACAGCTTCTGCAAACCTCTTGTCACCAGTGGCAACCACATCCCTATAAACTTGGAGAACAAATTTTGGATTCAAGTCTTTCCATCTATCAGTGTCATAAAGGCAGTATGCATTTACTTCAAACCATGGGTCATCGATTCCAATATCATGTGGAACAGCTCCAAGAACCTTTCTTGGAACCCATTGTCCATCATGTAAAAGTTTCATTTTACTAGGATCGTGCATCATTACTGCAGCTGCAAAGTCTCTCTGGATACTGAGTTGAAGTTTTGGAAACAACATGATTAGTGCAAAAGAAGCATAGAAATGAACATCATACGTGTTCCACATGTGATATTCAATTCCTTCAAGATAAAGGAATTGACCGATGTTTTCTTCTCCTTCTTGAAGCAAATTTGTTCCAAAAGCAGAATTTGAAGCAATTGGAGTGTGTATTTGCTCAAGTATTGAAGTCATCCTTCCGAGAATGTCAATGGCAGTACCATTTTGATGGGGAACATCAATAATGCTTTTCAAACCTAACTGTGATCTATCAAGGGAAAACTTCCTTCCTCCAATGCTTACTAAACTATGGACTGGAGGGGATCCATCTGCAGCAAAAAAAAAAAAGGGAGGGAAAAGATAAGCACAAGCCCTTGACAAGATATCCAAATTTTGACAATTGAATGCAATATCTAGGCACCTGTCCAAATTGTTCCCCCTGAATTAAGATAATAGAGCTCATTGAATAAAGTGACAGGGTACCTGTGAGAGGGTTCAGAAGAATTAGAGCCTGATGGCACAAGCAATTGCAAATATTAAGTCTGAGCTAACCATTCAGGAAGCCTCTTGTCTTCGAGTATAGGCCTTTGCCATGCTTCAATCAGTGACTCCCAATGACTGTGCCCTATGTTTCAGGAAAAATAACATGACATGCAAAATAAGTATTATAAATAATGATAAATTTTACTAAATAAATTACAATAAGAGGCTGGTGAACTTAAATATTGAGGCCTAGAATTTCCAATAACAATCTTATTTCCTAAAACTTATAGAAAATATATTCTTCTAAAATTGAAAACCACAATTAACATTATGAGAACAGAGAATTATTACCAAGAATAGCATCGTGTGCGATATTTGCTGCAACATCCCCATCGGTTCCATAGAATTTTGTATAACGCCTGTAGATACACCTATTCAGCATGCAGATAATCTTTCAAAGTAGTGATATTTCTTGTACAAGAGTTTCATCAAACACCTGTGATAAGTCTTTCCACCAAGAAAGTCTACCTCAGGACAGTCCCATGCCAATGAAAAAGTAACAGTGCGTACAGCATCAGATGGAATTGTCAGAGAAGCTGCAATGGCTGCCCCAATAGAGGAACCCGGCTCTGAAGGCACTGATGCATCAGTGGACTTTAAATGCTCAAAGGAGCCATGCTATAGAAAAAAAATTGAGCAGTCTCCAGTTCAGTGGAAGCAAATATTACATTTTGCTTTTGGAGGAAAAGGAAGCAGCAAAAAAAGCAACCAAAACAGAGCCAAAACATTCTTGCTGGCCTAAACTTTGAACCATGCTTAAGTATCTCTTAGAGGCAAGTTTGCATTAACAAAGACTTAAGCACTGAGTGCTTATAAGGGCAACAGCTATTTTGAGAAAAGCTACAATGACTTAGATCACTACTAGGCTATCACAGCTTATATGCACCATTGTGGCTATAATTGAACTGCTATAAAGCAAACAGGGGCATTTATCTGCAACTGTTGCATATCCTTGTCAAAAAAGAAGATATATGAGAAAGATAACAAACCCCAGCAAAGTGTAGATAACTCAAGTCTCCTCAATCACAGTCATCGAAATATAGTTAATGATATGTGAAAGTTAATGGCCAAAACAGAGATGGAAGTTAATGATCATAACATACATTGTGGACAATGGAAATTGGGAAAAAAAAAAGTCAGCAAACCTCTTTTATTTCTTGCCACATGTCTTTTGCAGTTATGCCTTGTGAGTTCCCTGATATCAAAAAGCAGGGGCACTCTGAAACACGAACACCATCAGTCTCCTGTGCAGCAATTGCAAAAGTCACAGGAGGTAGTCCATCTGCAGTCCTGTACCAGTAAATACGGGGTGTTACTTGTAGAAAGCAGAAAGATGAAATGCAAAGCTACTGAACCAATCAAACCAAGTTGAAATTTTTTTTTTTTATCTCCCATCTACACCATGACCTTACATGTGATGTAAAAGGATGCCATGCACGCTATCCTTCATCCTAGCAAAATCAATCACTCGATAGGTTAGTATGAACCACAATATGTTACAAAGAGATAAGGAATATTCCATTAGAAAGAACTAATAACTAAACAATTAAATTCATAAATGAGTAAAATTGAAAATCAGCACAAGCACACACATATATAAAAGTCAAGCTTAAGGAAGCATAACAGTCTTACATTATTTTCGAATTGGAGTGACGACCAGAAAATTCAGAAACTCCTCCCACAGAATTCTGAGTAGACATGCACAATATAATTTCTCATGAGTGCCAATGGTTAATCAAGTTGAGTAAAAAGACATAAAAGGAAACAAAAAAGTTACTCACAGCCCAAGTGAAAAGCAAGGTAACATCTGCAGTGGTCTTTCCAGTATTATATACCTGAAAAAAAAAATTCAACTGATAAATACCCAAGCAAGTTGTCTTCACCATACCAAAGCAAATTTTTAGAAGACCCATTCTCACAGTGAAAGTAAAAGCTGAAACAGGAAAGCTGCTTTCTTTGTAATTATCAGGAATAACAGGTGAAATTTGGCGACAAACAATTTTAAGTTCGGGGTCAGGTTCACCTGCATTTTCAGACACAAAGGTGACCAACCTATAAGATGATATATCCAAGGATAAGGTCCTAGATAACAAATAAGTTCATCATTTGATAATGCAGATACCTTCATATACTGTCCAAGCCCTTGGGTATAAAGCATGATATGTGGAATTATTACCCTTCAGATTCCAGTCCCAAGAACCAATTCCTGAGACTGCATTTTCTCTGTTAATGCACACAATATTTGTAAGATAAACCTTTTCTGGTTCTAACTTTGATATCTTTTCTATCAAATTCATACATAAACGACAGTACTGCTCTCAAGAAATCATGGCATTCAATCATTAATCATAAGAGACAAAAGAATATTTGCTTACTTAAGCAGCTCAGGACTTGCTGGGCACAGTACACTGGAATACTTCTCACCATTGGAGCGCGAAACAAAAACCTGCAGGAAGCGTTTACATTTGATTGAGACAGATTAATATTCTTTTTTGCAAACAAACAATTATAAAATATTCTGACCCATCTTACATATCACTCCTAGGATTCAAAAGAAATGGTAAGGACAGTTCAAAAAGAAAAGGGAGGGGCAAGAATTCTCAATCACAACCCTATCATCTTGCGGTCACTTGTTCCAGAAAGCCATATTCATCAAAAAGTATTAGCAATGTCACAGACTCACATATTTAAAGAAGCAATGCATAATATGCTCAATAGGAGATTTTCAGCTTTATAACATGCCTACTTTTCATAGGACATGCATCTGTTTTAAATTAATTATTGCTGCTGAGAATAGCAATTATGGAACACCAGCAGATTTCCTTTTCTCTATTCTGGCTAGAGATATCCAACTTACAGAAAACTGATTTGCTAAAACTGGTTTCTCTTCACATATTCTAGGGAATAGTTGCCAGCGCTGAAATTCACCTTTGTAACTTCTTCCAATGCTCCCGGCGCTGAAAGTTGTGATTGTGAAGGGGGAAAGAGAGAGAGGGAAATATTAAAAGCATTAGTCACAAGATAGTCAATAAAACAAACAAGCACAGAAAGTAAGTACAACTGAAAATTTCATTCAACCTTATGATACTGCCAACATTTTCTTCACATAAATTTTGCCATATCCAAAAATCCACCAAAGCTATAAATATGTGCAGCATGTCTACATGCTTAAATAATTTTAATCATTAAACTATTTCATTTGATTAGTAATTTAATAAATATAGGAGTAGCTTGGGTTGACTTCACAACATGTCTCTAAATAAACACTTAACCACTAAACGAATAAAACCATTCATTCTTAACCATTTAAGTAACAGGCAATTAAAAATTTGTGCAAGTAAGGAAGACCTACCCGACACCACCTAGAGGAACACCATGACAAGATGTGATATAGCGCTTAGCAAATGGGTTGATAAAAACCCGCTGCAAAAGAAAACAAGAAGATGTAATGTCAGAAATGGACAGGAGAAACTAGGTTAAATGGTAATCTTAACTATTTATAACACATCATGCTGAGAATGATGTTTAAAAAATTACCCTTCCTTTGGTTGATTGTTCTCGGATATGCTGCAAAAGCCGAATACCTATAGGAGCCTATCAAAGAAAAAGAAACCAATAGTGTATGTAAATAACAAGAAAAGGCATGCATTTTCCATATACCTCTAGCAAATGCATATTATACTGTATAGAACTTCTCTTATCTGGTTTAAAAAAAAAGGCCAAAACATAACAATATTTGCCACTGAAAAATGTGTTAAATGTGTGTCAGAGTCTGTCTTCCCCATGTACTTCCGCTTACCAGAATCGAACATCAGGGTGCTATAATTTATTGGAAACTTGCTGGATGTGTTGGCTATAGATATTTGAGAAGACTAATCTCGTCTTCACTATATCTGACATGATGTGATAAATTTTAAAAGCTTTAATTCATTAACATAAAATTTATTGAAGATCTTGTACAGTTTTATTCAGAGAATTCTAGAACTTGTATGATTTTTCTACAAACAAGCACACTTTCTCAATCATAGAGTAATACATTCACTTATACCAAAACAAAAGGGTGTGTGATTCACATAAACAAATTCCTATGCAGAGTTTTAGGACTTTCCACGTTCAACAGTGTACACACAACATGTGCCTGTTCACAGTCATTGCGACAATCTATAGTTCAGCTTAAGCTATTTTCTGTTTAGCCAATTAAAATAGTGTCTCTATGAGCATTGCAATGCATTTTACTTACACTTCAAGGAATAAAAATTAAATTATGCAATGTATACATCAAGAGGTTTATGATATGTAAAGACTATGAAAACTTTTGTTGTTTAAATTTTGTAAACATACCATATGAAGTTTCTCCTGAAACGTCAGAGTGAACATTGAAGGAACATATCCCTCACCATTTAGTTTTCGATTCCAAGTTAGTGGTGCAGGTTTCCTGGGGTCAACCTTGATCCAAACATACAAAGTAGTTACAGATGTAGATATGTATAAAAGAGCCTTCAAAATGTAGAAATGTAATATATCAAATAAAATCATAATAAGACATTAAATGCACTTCTGAAACATAAAAGCAGTAAGGAAATTGACTGTCATCAATGAGGGATTCATTTATCAGAGAATATTTTGTAGACTTATAATGTCATAAGCACCCTTCATCTGTATATTGCCAGCCAAAGGATGGCTTCAAGATGTAAATGCAGGACAGGAATAAATCATGAAAATAATCTGACTTTCCGATCTGGTTGCACTAGGTTTTACACTTCTTTCTTTCTCCAATAAGGATCAGATGCCTTTAGGTCACTTAGAACCTTCATATGAAGGCTTCTAACCCAAATGAAATCAAGTCAAACACTAGCAGATATGGCCTTATTGCAATTCTATAAAGCTGAAGGAGCTAAGAACATAGATTACTTTATTTATTGAATGATTGGATGCATCTTTATCTCCTTCATCAAAACCATTATCCAAGATCTTTCTCTCCGACATCTTTCCTGAATTAACAAATTACAAATAAATCAGCTCAATTGCATTCAAAAACTCACAACAATGAAACAAAAATAATAAAACTAAAAATTTTGTTAAATTGGTTCTGATTTTGCATATAGTTTTCCCTCTCTCCATCCTTCATACAATCACCAAGAAGTACAAATCTTCCAAAGTTAGAATTATTCAGGCAGTACTTTAGAATTATCATACCACATCAAGAATGCCACAATAAGGCATCAAGAAGCATCACCAGATGCATCACCAACATACTTTTACACACCGCAAGCAGATGTAGAAAGCTTGGATCCAATCCAAATTCCTTTCTTAGCTTGCTTTTTTTAAAATTTTTTAAACTAAATTGATCAGATTAAAAAACTGAATATAAGATCCATAGACTGCTAATCAACTAAAACAATATTCAGTTGAACCAAGATTTCCCAGTTCCCGGAAATCGATTCTAACAGACATAAACTAACTGTAGACACATTCATACCCCCATGCCTACACACATACATTCATACGTCCCTCTCCAACCAAATACATACATACATACATATAAGTGGTCAACGGCTAGAATTCCATATCCATTGACAACCCATTGCCCCTGCAATCCATGATCATCTGCATGGCCGAGAAACTTCATACACATTCAACATACATAAAATATACTAATGAATTACGTGTAAAACACCAAAAAAAAACATGGAAAAAATAATAAAGCTTGATTCAAAAAATAAATGAACAGTGAAGTCTCGAACCTGAGATAGAAACTGAAATGGGTATTTGGAAAAGAAACTGCAAGGGTAGAATGTTAGAAACTTGAAAGAAGGATCAAGTTCTTGAATTATGGGATTTACTGAATAACATCAGTTTTAAATTAGAAGACTGTTCCTTTGTGTTTTGTATCCCCCGGAGTTTCTGATTCGGACAAGATATTGTTGCCTAATTATTATGTAATTACTGTAGGCCCCTGGTATTTTAGTTTGTTTTCCTTTTAAATCCAAATTAATTTATTTAATTTTCTTTCCTTATCAACCAACATTCAAAAGGAAACCTCCTACGCAAAGTTTTTTTTTTTTTTTTATTTCTTAAGAGTTACGAATACGTTTTAATGCCTTCAAGAAGGTTTTATTTTTTATTTTTTATTTTTTATTTTTATGATTTCTGTGGAAAGAAGAAAGGGCATGATTGAAAAAAAACTTAAATCAATAGAGGCCAAAGTGAAAATAAGTGAAAAATTGGACGAACAAATCAAAGAAAATTACATGATTTTCTTCTTGTGTTGTTTCTTCTTGGCTGTGTAGCATATTATTGCCATTGACTAATTCTCCGTGGAAAGTTCCAACAATGCCCGTTTCGCAGTTGCAATCAAGAGCATGTACTTTGTCAAAGTTCCTAATTCCAATTTTCACCCCAAACAAAAGGTACAATTACATATATGGAAAGGTAAATTGGTGGAATTATTAATTTCATCTAAAATTTAAAGTCTCTTCAATACAATTTTTTTTCATTTACAACAATTTCATTTATTTAGATCATTTCTAATGATTCGTATTGTAGTGTTATAACCATATCGTGTTTACGTAAAGTATTAATAATTATATAAATAAATATATCTACAAAACGATTGATTAAACAAGTTAAAGTTTTAAATACATGTACAGATGCGTTATTACACATATATTATATAAATTGATGCATATTAATAATCATGTCATATACAGGTTAATCAAATTGGCTCATCGTATCCTAAACGTAAATCGGTATTATGTTATCGAGTCACATATGACAAAAGTCAAACCTAGACACCCTTGACTACTCGATCAATTGCATATTCTAGGGAAAAAGAGTCAAAACATGGAGGGCCACCCTCATTCCAGCACTTATCAACGGCCCAAATTCATTTAACCATCGACCATCCCAATCGACGAAAGCAATGTATATTGGTCCAATTGGACGGCAGATTCCTGGCCAATCTAGAGAGGCAGGAGCAGGCTCACGTATGTCTACTTTTTTTTCTCTGCCACAAACGGACGAACGCAGAATCTTTGCTTCTGCCTAACTCAAGTAGTTAACAAGTACTATTTGGGTTTGACTAGCCATATGTCAAGGGTCAGGAAAAAATGTTATCCCCATCAAGATATCATAACAAGTGAACAGCCAGCAAAACAGTGCAATTGTCAATAGGCTCAGAGCCTAAATAAATCATCAAATGTTTGATGGAAAATGTGGAATGCCTCACCATCATGAGATTGGTCTTGCACAAAATCTTTCCACTACTTTGCTACAACTCCAGAACCCAAATTATCTTGGACCCATTAATGGTTTTTTTATTTCAAGAATCGCGTAGTTTTCTTCATGTAAGAAAAAAAAAATAAGAACTTCAGAACCTAGAATCATTGATCAAAACTCTTCATATTGTTCCAAAATAGCTGATTATAAGGCAGATGCATCAGGCAGTTGATTCCTTCAGATAAGCAATGAGGTCGACACGTTCCTGTGGCTTCTTCAATCCAGGGAAAACCATCTTTGTCCCAGGGATGTACTGCAAAAGCAAATCAGCAAATAATTAATTGTTATAGTAATTCGACAATGGAAATTCCATGGTCAAGGAGAAAAAAGAGAGTGGTAAACTGAAAGTGAGAAAGTGCTTTCCTCACAACCCAAGATCCAAATCAAGCTAACTCAGGTTTGTTAGTATAGATATATCTACTTCGTACCTATCTAAAGTTAGTCAATTGCACCTAAAGCACAAAGCCACCAGTGTGGAAACATAGTACCAGCTAATGTTAATGCAACAATCAGCAATCATGATAAAATCACAGAAAAGAATTCTTCCTACAATGAGAAAAATATGCTAGAAAGCATAACTCTAGCAATAGAAACCAACATTAACAACACAGTGCAACTATAAAAGAACAATCTTGTAAGAAATCACCATTGCCACACAGTAGCAAAAAGAGATGATTTCTCAGAGTCCCATAATATGCTCCTTGTTTATACATGGAGGACATTCTTGCCAGTTGCCAGTTCATGTCAAAAGAACAGAACTGTACACTATATTTTAAGCTAGATAAAAATCCTTTGTGCACCTGAATTTCATTTATGACACTAAAGGTCCACCAGTAGCACTAGCATACCATTACTCTTATGTGACCGACAAGGTAATCAATATCTATCACTTCCATGTTATCAGTTCCTCATGATGGTTTTATCCTAGTTTGAATGCAGAGAATAGCTAGCCTCAACTATAAATGATCCCAAATGAAAATTGTTTATTAAAAAACACATGACTAGTTCATAAGACAAATTAATATATTAGCCTATACTATATATGATCCCAAGTGAATGCAACATTCAATAAAGAAATGAAGCGGCTCTACTTAACAGTAGTATTTCAAAACCATAAGACAATCCATGCCGATGAACACTTCAAGCAATTCATTCTTTGTATATTCAAAAGCTAACGAACTTACAATATCACGCAAAACTCACAAGCATCATACTGAAGAGGAAACAAGATTTGTGGCATACCTTCTTAGGATTAAGCAAGTAGTCATATAATGTGTTCTCTTCCCAAATCACAGCCATGTTCTTGTTAGCAGCAGAGTAGGAGTATCCTGAAGTTGTGCCGGACTGCCTCCCAAAAAGCCCATTCAAATTCGGCCCTGCAAATATCAAAATCTCAACTTATATTTCCCTAAATTTAAATAACAATAAAAAAAACCTTCAAATTCTATCAACAGGCTATCAGAATCAATAGAAAATTCGGTATGAATCAACTTGTTTCAATGTATATCTAAGTACATTAATATCGTATCCTTTCTTTTCCAAATTTAAAGCCTCTTTCTAATCAAACCAAATTAAACACATACTTAATCAGTTAGCAAATCAGAACTAAAGAGCTATTGAATCTGACAACAACAAAGATTAAATAACTTCAACTAAAAAAGGTTTAAAAGGTATCAACATCAAAAAAGAAAAGTCAGGAGAAAAACAGGTAAAATGACATGAAAGAAAAGGCTAAAAAAAAAAACTGATAGATGTTAAATCTCATTTGACGTGAAAACAATCAAAATCAAAGAACAATAAAGTCAGATCTGAGAGAGAGAGAGAGACCGACCTTGCTTGTGACCAGCGCCTTTCTCGACGGTGTGACACTGGGCGCACTTCGTCTTGAAGATCTTCTCCCCGGCTTTCGCATTTCCAGGCGGTGCTTGATCGAACGAGGCCATTGCTTTTGATTTCAGTTGAGGATTTTGTTTTGCCTATTTGATCAAAGGCTTTCCTCGTCAATGGTTTTTGGATCCAAGGTTCAAAGAACGGTAGAGCTTTCGTTAGGGTTTTTGCGTATATTAATATAATAAGGAAAGTTTAAATGTAGTATTTAAGAAAACTGCATGAATAAATCATGCGAAGCACGCGCCGGCGCCAGTAGTCTAAGACCAATCGACGGTTGACTCCGAGAATGACCATAATGCCCATTTTCGGTAGATTAATCTTAAATTAGCCTTTTTTGTGGAAAAAATAGTAATTTGCATTAAGTTCTCGTTTAAATTAATTAAATTAATCAAATAAATTAAAAATATCCGGTTAATTTAAATTAATTTGATTAAATCGATTAATTTAATCGATTTTGATTTGAAATTTTTTTAAATTAATCGAATTACAGATTTTAATATTTTTTTGTTTATTTTATTGAAACATTTTAATATTTTTTATGTTATTTAAAATATGTTAATGTTATTTAACATATGATGGTATAATATTTTCATAATTCAAACTAAAATTAAAAATTTTAAATTTAAGTAAATTAGAATTCATGAATGAAAAATTTTTCCACTAATTACATTACTAATTAATTTAATTTGATGATTCAATTAATTATTAAATTATATAATTAACTTGATTATAAAAACATTTAATCGGATTTTCTTGACAAAAATTGTGAGGGCGGGTACAGGTAATATTCCATACTCGAGAAGTTGTTTGTCACATTTTCAACCTGTTCAACTTAGCTCCTATCAAGATTTGTCGTCGATTCTTCAGGAAGCTGTTTGTTCTTTAACTTTTCTACCACTGCTAGAAAATCATCATCTCACTATGCTAGACCGGCCGTCGAGTTCTCCGGCAATACGGATTAACGTTGACGGTAACAACAGAGTACTTCAATCCCCCATCAAACAATTAATAAAAAAAAAAAACTATAACTTTAAATCATGAATGCAGATGAAAAAAAATGGCTATAAGAATGTTACAAAAGGGGGATTCCGATTATAAATTCCATCAAGCAAAACCATCAGATCTAAAATTAGAGAAAAGGAAAAACAAACCAAGAATAAAAATCCTTATTGAAGCTAAACCCTTTACAATCAGTTTTTCTTTACCACAAAATTGATATTTCACCACAACTACGCAGTTTTCTTGCTCACTTTTTTAGGGTCCATGAACATGTATAGGAGGACGCATCGGCCAGCCCAGAAGAGGAGGTGATCCTGGTGGGGTTGCATCTCGGCTGGGAGAGAAGAGGCTCAGTTCCACGAATGCACCAGCCGAGGTCTCATCTTTTTCAAAAGTCCGGAAAGAAATTGATCCACGCTTGGTAGAGGCATCGGAGTTCCTCTCGGGGCTAATTCCAAGACTTCCTTCAATATGGCTCTGATTAGCGATGAGAGAAACAGTGTCATTCTGATCATCAAGAACAACCCTCCTCCTAGCCTCCAAGTCATGAAGGTTCCCCAGGGCTAGACAATCCGCAATTGGGCAGTATACAAGCATGAAAATACAGACCAAAGCACAACACAGTAGAACAAGAAAAGCTGAGAATGCAAGAGCTTCAAACAGGAATTGCTCTGGTTCAGATAAAACAGATAAACCAAGTAAAAGAACCCTTAATGGAAGGAAACTTGTAACCGAGAATATTAAGGTGTAAACTCTCTTCTGCAAACCCTTATTGATAACCAATTTCAAAATCCGCCTTCCAAGCCAAAACAAGTAGGCGGTCAAGACGGTGGCAAAAAGCCCAAGAAGGATGGTATTCAGTAAAGGGTAAGTGCAAAGAGAAACGTCATCAGAATATTGCGGGGCAGCTGTTCTTGTGAAATACAACGGTAAATCTCTCCTATCCTTGTTTAACTCTGGTCCAATCACAATAAGAATTAGTTGAAGAACAAAGAGAGGGAGGCAGTACAGAAAAACATAGCCTGCTGTTTTCCCATTCCATTTTCTGCTTAGAATTCCTGTGTCCATCTTCTGTAAAGGTGCACGAAGAAGAAACACTAGAGTAAGGAAGAGGCAAGGTTCTGCAAAACCTAGATTTGAGACAATGTAACATTTGCAGACGTTTTCTTGCCATTTCAAATTGAGTGCATTCAACACTCTTCCTTGCCGTCTTAGAAAATTTAGCCGTATAATTTCACCCAAACCCCACAAGATGGCAAAAAAAATGAATGTGATTCGGATGATCCAAGGACCACTGAAATAACTGAGCTGAATAAATCCTTGTCTAAGAACACGAGAACGCAAGTAAAACGAGTATGCGATGCAGACCAAACCAAGAAGAATCAACAGAGCAACTAGACAAATTGTCAACACACCGAATGCATCGGCAGAATATCTCGTCAGGGGCATTACCCGAAACACAGATTCCACGCATGCTCTCTGCCAGCATGGATACAAGGATCCTCTGATAGTGCACAAGCTTCCTTCTGAGAATTATTTCCTGAAGCTATTACCGAATTAATACAAGATGATGCTAAGATTAACTACATGAGAGGATGAATAAACAGCATTATCAACAGAAATCATGTATCTTCTTGCCAGTCTACCAGAACCATGTATGTCAAGCATTAACTGATTCAAAACTTACAAATTTCACATTTAGACTGCTGTTTCAGCCAACAACCTTCAAGCTTTAACTCAAAATTGGATTATTCGATCGAAGAACCTGTGGAACAGGAAACAAGAGTAAATCAACAAATAGACCAAAAAATTATGAATAAAACTCTAAAACAAAAAGAAGATAGATTTCTATAGCATGCAAAAAGGTATGATAAAATCTGCCACCTTCAGCTGCACACCTAATACACAAAACAATATCACAAGAACTTCACATGTGTTGTAGGTAAACCCTAATAGAACCAGTTATATAGCCGCATAGAGGACACAAAGACAGACATGAAAATTAATTACTCGGCACACATATGTCAAGTTGCGCTGGTGCAGACTCACTCAAGCTACCATATAAATCAGCATTAATTCCGGTCTCATTTACAGAAATGCGTTTAGGAAATATCATCATTAATTGTCAGTGAGAAAGAAAGAACATAAGTATTCACTGCCACGTGCATCACTATCAATGTCTTACGTCACTTGGGAAACAATTTCTTACATGTCACCTTAATTAACATTTAAGATGACAACTAGAGATACAAGAGAGGCCATAAGCCCCCACATCAACAAAAGCAACAGTAACGCCGCATATTGACTATCACAAAAAGAACAAAACAAGTGTTATTGGTAAACCCTAATTGAACCAATTCTATAGCCAAATAAAGTACAAATAAACAGAGATGAAAAATTAATTACTCAGCCCACATATGTCAAGTTGCGCTGGCACAGACTAACTCAAGCTACCAATAAATCAGCATTAATACTGGTCTCATTTACAGAAATGCATTTAGGAAATATCATCATTAATTGTTACTGAGAAAGAAAGAACACAAGTATTCACTGCCATGTGCATCGCTATCAAAGTCTTACGTCACTTGGGAAACAAATTCTTACATGTCACCTTAATTAACCATTTAAGACGACAACTAGAGATACAAGAGGGGCCATAAGTCCCTAAATCCACAAAACCAACAGTAACGCCACATATTGACTAGACTAGAATACAAATATTAGCTAAGATCTTAATAAAACATTTAAGTAATCATTGATGGTAAGAGAGACAACCTAAGTTTATACTAGATTAGCAAATCAAAATCAATACTTTACGTCGTTTAGAAAACAATATTAAAATCACTTCCTTAAACCGGTAACTGAGCAAAATCCTTTATGAAGCAGATGTTCAACTAAAACATCCAAATAGGTTTGTAAGCAAAACAGTCACATACAGTTCTGAAAACTATGATTAACTAATAATTACCCCAAAATTTGCTCCATTTAATCAGTCCCTGATCCCAATTAACACAATTCCAACAATATGCTTAACCATGCCCTTAGCTACAAAGATGATGAAACAATGTTAGAGCTATCCATATGTCACTAACATACTAAGGACATTACATTAAAACTGTCTTATGAATGAATTTCGAAGCTTACACCTCCCTTACATATCTATTAATGTCCCTCCTGGTAGAAAATTTTCAGCATAACAAGACACGTAACTTAAACAATGTTAGAGCTACAACGATGATGAAACAATGTTCGAGCTATCCATATGTCACTAACATACTAAGGACATTACATTAAAACTGACTTATGAATGAATTTCGAAGCTTACACCTCCCTTACATGTCTATTAATGTCCCTCCTGGTAGAAAATTTTCAGCATAACAAGACACGTAACTTAAACAATGTTAGAGCTACAAAGATGATGAAACAATGTTCGAGCTATCCATATGTCACTAACATACTAAGGACATTACATTAAAACTGTCTTATGAATGAATTTCGAAGCTTACACCTCCCTTACATGTCTATTAATCTCCCTCCTAGTAGAAAATTTTCAGCATAACAAGACACGTAACTTGGTTTCCTAATCATGACACTCTCAATTTCAAGTCACGGATATTAAATCAATGGCCTAAAACCTCATTGCAAATCCAAGCCAGTTAACATTGTCTGCCATCTCTTTGAGCTAAAAAAAGAACACTGCTATCGAAAAGGGAAACTTTTTTCCTGCAATTACCATTGGAGCATATAAGTACGATTTTCTCAAATTTTAATAAGAATTAACACAGATAAATTGCAAATCTATAAATATTTTCTCCCTCCGCTTGTCATCAACGATAAATTATTCAAAACAAATCAAAGACAACACCTCCAGCTAACGAACACTTCAAATCTAAGCATTTTGCAACAATTAAAATCAAAATAGACAGATTAATTTCAATTTTCTAACGTTCATTGTCAGCACTACTGCATGCAGTACAATCATTAAGCTAAAAATGCCACCAAAATTCCTTAAAAAATAAATAATCCAATAATTTCAGTGACACCACACAAAGAAAAAAAATCCCAAAAAAAGAAACAAAATGAAGAAAAGTCGGATCAGTGGAGAGCTTACGAAGAGAAGTATCTTGATCCGGCGAGGACGGGAGACGAAACGGGGAAGCGCCAAAAGGAGATCGACAAAACCCTAAAACTGGTTTGTAAAGTGGAAACGGAGATGCACAGAGAGAGAAAGAGAGAGAGAAAGCAAGGAAGAGGAGGACGAAGAAGGAGAGAGAAAGGGAGAACGTAGTTAGGGGAATAGGTGAGTGGGACTTTGTTGGTGACAGCCTGTCTCCAGCTGTGTCGTCCGAGCCTCTTGCTTCGGAGTTCCTCGATGGGTTAGGCTCGTCTGTTTCCCTTCCCTACGTGGCTTTTGCCTTGGCGGCGTTTTCGGCGACTGCTTCTCTTTTTTCTTTTTCTTTTTTTCCTTATAAAGATCATAAATTTATTTAGATGTAAAAATTAATATAAAAAATAAATATTTAAATGTAAAAAGTAATTTATTTCTTACTTATTATGGAAGATATGAATCTATCAATATGGAAATAAAATCCTGCATGAATGGATTTGAAAAATCAAGGATGAATAGGACATAAATTAACTATTATAAAAATGATAATCCAAGAATGCTTGATATCTTGGGTGCAAAGTTCCAACCATATACAATGTATTATTATATTTCATTAAAATAATTCAATGTATATTATCTATACATTATTACTTTATCGTAGAATCACATATCATAAATACGAGGTGATTATAATTGATTTATAAACAATATATATACGAACAATACATCAAATATAATTTAAAAAAAAAACATGTTTAATTTCGATTTATAGATAGTATTTTTTTCAATTATTAGTAAATATTTACATGTTATCACTTAATTACAAAATGATACCTTATAAATATGAAAATGTAAAGATTTAAATTTATTTACTAACAAATATTGTATAAAATTTATATATTAATAATGTATCTAATATAATTTTTTTAATTTTATGTTTAATTTCGATCAATGGATAATATTTTTTCCAATCATTATTAAATATTTTAAATCAATCAAGTTAATGATTGATTTACTAGAGTTGTTGTTTGAAGACATTGTTTTCTTTCATGTTATGTCACAAATTCATCAAAATAATTAAAGAATGATTAACAAATTATTTATTATTTAATTTAAATAAAAAAAAAAACAAAATGAAGAAACCCTCTAAGACAATTGATGGGTCATGGAGGGTCCCATTGTTTAGCACTTTTCTTTTCCTTTTTCTGTCTGATTTTATGTTATTTCAAAGTATTACTATTAAGCTTTTTTATTTGTCAAAGTATGCTGGCTAAACCATCTTAATTAAATTTGTGTGCTTTTACTTGTATATAAAAAGCTCGAACCGACCGAAGAGATGCCAATGGATAATATACTCGATACTATTGAATATGTTTAAATAAAAATTAGATATCTTATAAACGGGTTTAAGTAGAATACAAGATAATAATTTTAAAATATTTATTATTTGAATTTAATTATAAATAATAAAATTTTATTTTAAAATTTTAAATTTTATATTATTTTTTAGTATATATATTATTTATAACTGACAAATTATTTATTTCAATTTTATAAACTATCTAAAATATAAAATTAATGTTGACTTTATTATTTTAATTTTGAATAATCAGTACACTAAAAAATACGAAATTCTATTTTTTATAATTAAATTTGAGTCGAGCGAAATTTTATAACAAATGCCGATGTAATTATTAACTAAATAAACTGATTTAATTTTAATAAAGTATTGTTAATCTAATTCAAATTAAATATGATATCCATAATTGTTTCAAATGAACTGCAAATAGAAATAATTGTTTAGAGCTTTTTTGTTACTCCAAAAATTGCAATGTTGCGATAAAAGCTTGATTAGTTGAATAATAGACTAAGTAACAACTTGAATGTTTTTAATCCTTATCATCGCCTGCCTTGAGTGCTACATTCCTTCAAACAAAGGTGTGTAGCAAGGAAAATCCACTATATCTTTCTTACTCCAAAAAAAGTAAAAAAGTAAAAAAGTAATAGCAAGTTTTTTTTATATATATTTTTATTTTTTTAAGCAAAAAAAAATCTTATGAATTGTGATATATCTTTTTTCTTGAATTACATGTCCTTAGATACTATTGAGTATTAATAAAAATATAAAATGAAAAAAAAAAGGAGAAAACTTAACATTTTTATAAATAAAGGATAATTAAATGTTTAAATTTTGATTAAAGAAAATGAATGAATTTTGATTTTTAATATGAAATAAGAGAGAATTCGAATATAGTTTTTTAATTAAAAATATATGTGTTCGATATTGAATCAAATAATTAGATAAGCATTTTACTCGTTAATTAATGTATGCTCTCTCTACATAAAAGAGTAAGATTCGATTTTTTTTTAAAATTAAAAAAAAAAGAGAAATATCCGGACGAGAATGTTGTTTTGGGTCATTGAACCATTGGGCTCAAAGTGAAAAGGCCTAGCCTCTCATTGAGCCGAAAATATCAACCGACTCAGCCCAGCCAAGCCCAACCCCTTCGAGTCACGTCGCTGTCACCTAGGATATTTCTCAGTGGGGACCGCATCCAATTCTCCCCTCTGGTGTCAACACCATTGCCACGTGGCATAACCTCCACTCTCCACCCGTGCGGCGCGCTTAAGCAGAGATCCCATCTCACTCTCCTCCTCCCCTTCTCCCTCCCACGAGCTTCCTCTTTTCTGTAAACAATCCTTTTGTTTTCTTTCTCCTCTGTTTCAAAACGAAAATCAGGACAAATTTTATTTTCTTCTCTTTTATATTATTTTACATTTTCAGATTACAAATACATTTTTATATTTTGTTTTTCCATTTTCGTTTTCTTTTTTTCGGGTTCAAGCAGAAAAAATGAAGCTGATTTTGTTGAGTTGGAATTATGGACACTCTGTATTAGCCAAAATTATTATTTAGGGGCTGTTCATAGTTCTAGGATTGATACCCAGATCCGCATTTCTCTCTATAAGAACGAACATTCTCACAATTCGCCATGTTCTAAAAAAAGGAATATGTTTTTTTCAAGTAAAATAAAATTTTCAAAGACCTGGCAAAAATATTTTTGGTTAGTTTTTGCCTAGGTTTCGTTGTAATTTTTTCTTTATGACACACTCGCTTCATTTTTCTGTCTTTAACAAATCTAGACAACAGAATTATTACATATTTACAAAATATAATTGCTATTTTTGTTTTGTTTTTTGAATTTTCATTGTTGGTTAATTGACAGTTTGACACCTGCATTTTTTTTTGTTCCATTTGTTCTTTGAGGGGGGGCCAAAGATGCCTTTTGGGGTTTCATAATTTGGGTCAAGGAATCCCCATTTTGATCCGTTTCTAACTTTTTGAGTTTTTTTCTTTGATTTGGGGATCTGGGTTGTTGTTGATTTGTAGTATAATCATTTTGGGATCTCTCAAATTAGCATATGATTTTGATTTGGGATCTGGGGTCTTCTTCATTAAGTCGAAAGTTGCATTTTTTTTATACCACCCAAAATCAAGAAATTTTCATATACACCAGAGAGAAGATTAAGACACATTTTTTTGAGGAAGGTGGATTGCTAATCCTGAGAGCGTTATTTATCTGGGATCATTGAATTCTATAACATAGGAGAAAAACTGCATTGAATGAGGCAGTTTCCTGTTTGGAAAACGACAGGGGCTCTAAATTATGGGTTGCATTTGCTCGAAAGGAACTCGAGCAAATGAATATGTTGAAAACAACCGTCGCAAAAGAGACAAGGCCCACAAGGACTCCGGAAAAACATCAAAAAAGTTGTCTGTTTCGTCTAAGAGGGACAATGTTGTGGTGGAGGCAGATGCCACTGCACGGCTGATATCGAATCAGCAGGCAAATCACAATGCCGGTTATGCGCCAGCATCCTCTTCTGATGATGAGGAAAAGAAGGAAGCATTGGCGGTTGTTGAGAGCTCTAAAAGGACCCCACCCCAGCTGCAAAGGCGGGCAACAATGGAGGCCGGGCTAAGGGGCGGACAAGGGCAGCAACCGAGGATGTCAAGGATCATGAGTGCAGCGGGTGGCGAGAGAGGGGCACAGGTGGAAGCTGGTTGGCCTTCTTGGCTAGCAGCTGTAGCTGGAGAAGCCATCAATGGGTGGATACCTCGAAAGGCAGACTCATTTGAAAAGTTGGAAAAGGTCTGTACAATAGATGTATTTTTTATGACTTATTCATTTATAGCTTTGTTTGGATTCTTGTGTCCTGTCCATTCCTAATTGTATTGAGTGGCTCAGAAATTTGTGTTTTTCTTATTTGTGTTTACTTTGAAATTTATATATTAGCTAGTACAGTGCGGTGCCTAGGTTTTGTTTTTCAAAAATAAAAAACAAGAGCCTATGTTTTGTTAATGTGCATTTTCATCCACATTATTGCAACCTGCAAGGGGCTAGCTCTTTGATTTATTCTTGCAAAAAGATCATATTCTTTTCTTCTTTCAATAACTTAACTGTCCTGCTAATTATGTAGATCGGTCAAGGAACTTACAGCAGTGTGTATAAAGCTCGTGACCTTGAATCAAACAAGATAGTTGCCTTGAAGAAAGTGCGATTTGCTAATATGGACCCTGAAAGTGTTCGTTTCATGGCAAGAGAAATTATTATATTGCGTAGGCTTGATCACCCTAATGTCATGAAGCTTGAAGGTCTAATTACTTCTAGGGTGTCTGGAAGTTTATACCTTATATTTGAATACATGGAGCATGATCTTGCAGGCCTTGCAGCAACATCTGGGGTTAAGTTCACTAAGGCCCAGGTATAGTCATATCTTCTATATTTATTGATTATATCATTAATGTTGTTCAGATCAGAGTAAAACTTGTGATTCCATAATCTTCTGTACTTCAAGACAGTTATATCTGTGATGGAAGAACACTATATTATGAGATGTCTGTTACATCATGAACTGTGAATGGCTTTTCATTGGTTTTTGACAGTACACTTAATGCATGATGCAAAAACTTGTTACAATTTACATCTCAAAGGGAAAAGAAACTTGTTGGAAACTCCTTTCTTTGGACATTAGCTGCTTGTACATGTGGTAGCAATTTTATGTTGAACCTTCACTATAATGCGCCATTATGAGATGGTGAAGAATCATATATAACCCATTTTTAGTTTCTGGCTCAAATGAAAAACAATGAACTCAGTTGTTTGGGTGTTCAAGTGCTGAATTTCGTGTTATCTATGCAGATCAAGTGTTATATGCAACAGCTGCTTCGTGGACTTGACCACTGCCATAGTCGTGGGGTTTTGCATCGTGACATCAAGGGCTCAAATCTCTTGATAGACTATAATGGCAACCTCAAAATTGGTGATTTTGGACTGGCAACCTTTTTCTGTCCCAGTCAGAAGCAGCCTCTAACAAGTCGTGTAGTAACTTTATGGTACCGCCCTCCTGAGCTTTTGCTTGGTTCTACAAACTATGGAGTCGCTGTCGATCTGTGGAGTTCTGGTTGCATTCTTGCAGAATTATTTTCTGGAAAGCCTATCATGCCTGGAAGAACTGAGGTACTTATTTCAGTTTTTGGGGTATTCACACTTATATATTTTGGATCTTGTTATGTACAACAAGATTTAAATGAATTTTTTGTTTCTTTTGTTTGAAAAAAAATCCTCCTTATGATGACATAGAATTATAACCATCTGTATGTATGTATGCATGGCCGTATATTTGTATGGTTGTGTGTGTTTTTGGGTGTGTGGATATCAGTGCACAACCAAAAATGATGATCTCATTTAGGGATTTGGTAATGAATTGTCTATAAGTCATGCAAAATTTACCCATAGAACTGTCCAAAGGGTAGTACACTTGAGTTTTGTAGTACAAAATTTGGGGGTGCAATCATCTCAGCATATATAATTTGTAGGTGGAGCAACTGCATAAAATCTTCAAACTCTGTGGATCACCTTCTGAAGAGTATTGGAAGAGGTCCAAATTGCCACATGCAACTATTTTTAAACCTCAACTTCCTTATAAACGTTGTGTTCCTGAGACATTCAAGGACTTTCCTTCATCTGCTTTGGCCCTTTTGGAGGTTCTTCTTGCAATAGAACCTGAGTGTCGTGGAACTGCTTCTTCAGCACTTCAGAGTGAGGTAAAATTTAATGTTGTGTTCCTTGTAGTCATTTATTTTGATCAAGATAATAAAAGCTTTTTTAGCCACCACCTATTTACATGTTCATCTTTTGGGATTAATCTTTCTGCTAACTGCTTCTGTTTATTCTTTTTCCCTGAGAACAATGGAAGGTGGTACCTCTCCATGTACAAGCAAGAAGAGATAGGGACCCTCATGCCTTAATGGCTTGAACTGTATTTTGACATATTACCATTCACAATCTTCATAAGAGTACCCTTTAATGCTCAGTTGCTAATTTCAGATGTGCTTATTGGTTAGTTTGCTAAAGAGGAACAAATCCTTCTTATGATATTTCAAGAAGCTTCTTTTTGCATATTAACTGCACTTGAGATATTAATTTGTTCTTTGTAATTGTAACCTTTTATATTTAGTTGGGAATTTCCAGATATCCAGCTTGTTGGTTTATTAGCAAACAGCAGCTCTTCTTTATACTTGAGAAATGACATGTTCGCTAAAGTTAACTATGAAATAGTTACTGCACAGCATGTCTCTGGGTCCTGCTGGATAGTTGTCATTGGAATGTCAATTAGATTGGTTGCTTATGATTATCCTACCTTTTCATCCTTAATACTTGTCATCTTAACCTTCTTGTTGTTTACAATCTTTCATTTTGGTGATTTTTTTAACTCTTAAATTTGTCTTACAGTTCTTTACAACAAATCCTCTCCCATGTGATCCATCTAGTTTGCCCAAGTACCCACCTAGTAAGGAGTTTGATGCCAAGCTTCGAGAAGAGGAATCTAGAAGGTATTCTGCTCCTACTTTTTTTTGGCCCAGTTCTGCATCTACTTTGTATTGAAAAATTTTGATTCCTTATCAAAGTATTTTAGAACAAAAATTTGGTGAAAATTGTCATGTGGCTAATTAAACTTTTCTGTAAGTGTGGTGACATTTACTCATTGTGGTAGAAGCTCTAAAATTTCTTCTTTGTGATTTGCATATGATATTATGTGGCGAGAATTGGGAAAATCATGATCCTTTTGGCTCCCATCCTAAACATAAATTTTAATGGCTCATTAAATAAGAAAGAAAAAACCGAAGAAACTAAAATCTCTCCTCCCACCAGAAAGGGATGAAAATTCTCAATTGACTTAGCTTCTGTTATTGATTATGTTAAATTAAGCACTCTCTAAATTTTCCCAAAAAAGTATAAAAACAACTGTTCTACTTGTTTGGTAATCGTAAAACCAGGCGAAGACCAGCTGGTGGAAAAGTACATGAACATAATCCAGTTAGAAAGGTTTCCAGAGAATCTACAGCCGTGCCAGCCCCAGATGCCAATGCTGAGTTACAGGCATCCATACAGGTACTTTTTAACTTGCAAGGTTTATTTGCTTATGCATAATACATCTGTTTGTGACAGTATGTAACTATGGTGTTTGAACTTTTTTCAATGGAACATTAGCCCCTTTTGTGTCATGACAAATATTTATTCTTTTGCTTGTACAGAAGCGGCAAGGACAGTTCAATACTAAAAGCATCAGTGAAGTACACCATCCTGAAGAAGACAGGGGCGCTGGCTTTCGTATTGAGCCTCCAAAAGGAACAGCAAGAGTTGTATACTCTCATTCTGGCCAGTCAATGCACCCAAATAACTTTGGATCATCACGGAATATGAAGGCACATGAGATTGAGTCTATGAAGGCTTCTGCTCGAGCATTTGGTTCTCCAAGGAAGCCTGAAGAGTTGAGAACTCAGACAACATATGTCCATCGTGGAGCAGTGGAATTGTCTAGATTTTCTAACTCCGTTGCAGTTAGAGGCAGTTCACGATTTGCTATGACCAAAGAGACTAGCATAAATCCCCACTGGCCAGAGGAGCGTTTTACTGCCAGATATAACCATATGGATAATGCTGAGCCCTCTGAAAAGCATGAATGGTCCCATCATTTACTCGATAGGCCAAAGACTTCCCATGAGAAGGATGAACAGCCATCTTCCAAGGAAACGACAGTGGTAAGGGAATTCCTGACATAGAATCAGTTTTGTCAATCATGTTTGTTGTTTTAGACATCCTGTTTCTTTTCCTTTAGTGACAGATCCAATCCCTGTTCTCGTGAAAACTGATTTCTGAATATAAGGCTTTTATTTGACAGCCGTGAAAATTTGAAGCTAAAAGCATTTATTTGGCAAAGAACATAGTTTGCAACTTTTCCTACTGCCTTAGTCTGCTTTTACAGTTTTCATGGCATAATGGAACACAACATCCACAGTCTAACTGTCTGGAGTTACATACTAACACTTTTGTGTGTGAATCCAGGGTTATGTTCCCAAGAAAAATCGAATCCACCATTCTGGACCATTGCTGCCTTCTGGAGGAAACCTTGAGGAAATGCTCAAAGAGCACGAGAAACGAATCCAGCAAGCTGTCCGCAAAGCTCGTTTAGACAAGACAAAGACAAAAAATGACTTCGATGATAATGGACAAACTGAATTGCTGCTTTACCGCACGAGAAATGGCAGGTGACAATTGGAAAGAAGTTTATACTGGCATTATTTTGATGCAGAAGCTCTGCAGTGTGTCATAATTTAATTATTAGAAAGAAGTATTGTCTGTTGGAGGTCTGAACAAGTCTTGCTGCTAGAAGAGGTTCAAATAATCATAAAATTCCTATGAATTTTCAACCCAGCAGCTTGGTACCTTTTTTGTCTTAAGTTCACTTCTAACCACAGAAATCTTTTCTGTTTTAAGTTCACTATGAAGTTCTAACCACAGAAAAACGGTAGAAGATTGAGAATGGTGGGTGGTACATGGTGATTGCTGTTGAGATTTGCATGCTGGCCATTTTTTTGGTTGCCTTAGGGAGAGTTCCCTGACCTTATTCAACTTTTGGAACTATGCTTTGTACAGCTAAAGTAAGTTTCTTCCAATTAAGTATACTGCATTCTTTGTAAATGTCAAATGATCTGTTCGAATTTAGTGAACTTCACTCACAGGCTAACATTGTATTAAGACAATAGCCACAAAGACTGGTCCTTACAGAACACATCAGTTGGATCTCCAATTTTTCTTCTTTCTTTTCTTCCTGCTATTTCTTGTCAGCCAATTGTTTCTGATAACGTTTTATCATATTATCTTTACACGATCGGTACTTAGGATGCAAGGGCTATCGTGAGCTCCCTATAACATATTTCCTCGTTGTTTCCTGTGAACATTGCGTGATGTTATGTGCCATATCAAAAATTTAAGAAGAAATAGACATATCAGGTAGGTAGGTAGGTAAGGCATCTTGAAAAGTTTATCATCGTAAGTGTCATACATTTTTATCAAATTAATCTTTTGAGAGAAAGTAATAGTCTCGTAATAAAGTGATATAAAAGCGAATTCAATTTAAATTTGATTCACGTTAAACACTTTCAAAAGAGAAGTAAGCAAGGTGATCATCAGTAACGAGGGCGTTGACTGTTGCTAAATTGAGCGGGGGGGAAGGAAGCACTCACCAATGCACTATTTGATGGCTGGTACTGCTTTGTCATCTAAGCTTTCTTAATCAGAGAAATACTAGAAATGAACAGTAATGGTGCCCCATTAACCAAAGGTAAGAGTATAAAACAACTGAAATAGAAAAACAAACTTCCACGTCCCTTTCAATCACAACCATTAGTCCATTACTGTTAGCAAAGATCAGTCAGCCAGCAATCCTGAAAACAAAGGCTTCTCTAATCACCCATCGCTGTTGCACCTTAAAAATAATGTTGGGGCAAAGAAACAAATTGGGAAATTTTGGAAGAAGGAACCATGTCAATATCCCATTAACTTGCCTAAACAGAAATCAAGCCCTGATTTCTAATGAATTCCACCAAACTTGTAGATGTGCCAACCGTAGTGTTGCTTCATCCAGAATCCATGTAGCTCTCTTGTCTTCATCAAGTATCCGATGTCCCTTCGCTTCATGTCCAAGCATAATGAAACAGTTTTCTGTTGCAACACCAAAATATAACCATACATCACCTAATAGGCTAATACTCCAAACCTCCATATCTTTCAAGGATTTTTTAAAGCTCAATAATATCAGAAAGGGGAAAAGATACGATCAGTTTTTTGTGTTTCTCCTGCTGATCTTTCAAACAATTCAGACCAACATGAGGCCTAAATCCAGTCAAGCTCTAAGCCTTAAGGTCCTCCTGCTAGGGGTTTTCTTTGCTTTTCTCCTTCTTTTTGTGTTGAGATCGAGTTTATCATCTTCCCAGGAAAATTCTCCATCTCCCATCTTACAAACCTTTTCACCAGCTAAAACCTCTAATGCTATTAAAGAGAGCAAAACTGCAGCAAACTGCTCGCCATCTTGTGACAAGATACCACGTTCTCTCGCCCAAGCTCTGATCCACTACTCAACTTCAGCGATCACCCCACAGCAAACACTGAAAGAAATCTCAGTGACAGCCAGAGTTCTAGAGAAAAAATCACCCTGCAACTTCCTGGTATTCGGCCTAGGCCACGACAGCCTTATGTGGAGTTCACTCAACCATGGTGGACGAACAGTTTTCCTTGAAGAAGATGAAGCCTGGATAGAGCAAATCCGACGCCGGTTTCCCATGCTGGAATCCTACCATGTCGCGTATGACAGCAAGGTGAACCAAGCTGAGAATCTCATGGATGTGGGCAAAGGACCTGAGTGCACAGCCGTTGGTGACCCTAAATACTCAATGTGCCAACTTGCATTGAAAGGTTTGCCAAGTGAAGTTTATGAGATGAAATGGGACTTGATCATGGTCGATGCACCAACCGGGTACTACGAGGAGGCTCCAGGGAGGATGACTGCAATCTACACTGCTGGCATGATGGCAAGGAATAGAGAGGAGGGAGACACTGATGTGTTCGTGCACGATGTGAACAGGGTGGTTGAAGACAAATTCTCCATGGCATTTCTCTGTCAAGGGTACATGAAAAAACAAGAAGGAAGGCTAAGGCACTTCAGAATCCCAAGCCATAAAGATGGCCCGGACAGGCCCTTTTGCCCAGAGTGATCGATTTCACAATTTTGTTCCTGGCCTTTTTCCCCTTCATCAATTCCCTTTTTTTTGATGCTGTTTCATGGGAAAATTATCCTTTTCTGTGTGCATCTATTTCCAAAAGGCAAAATAGGTGAAGATATATGGCATGGACAAATTCTCCATTGCAAATTGTTATGCATGCATGATGCCAGAGCCTGTAACGTTTTCATCCATCTGATATACAACTGCAGAAAGTTTAATAAAACATCAATTCAAAAATTCTCTCTACACTACTCTCTATTTGTTATAATTTGATTTTTATAAATAATTTGGTTTAAATTTACCAATAAAGACCTCGACATGTCAGATAATACTAACATGATATTGATATGTCTTCATCTACTGATTTTTGTTTTAATATCTAAGATTTATAAATTAAAATATAATAAAAAATGAAAATAAAACCAATTTAAAAGAGTAAGAGTAAATATTCAATTACAATGTGGGAATAGAAAAAAGGGATTTGCAAATTGGGGTACTTAACCCTTGTTAAAAACTTGAAAAATACATAATTTATTGATTATTAAATTCAATGAAATTGAATCCTTATCCTATTTTACTATTTCTTTCATGATTCCTTCGTTATTGGTCATTTTACCAAAAGGACGAAAACGAAAGAAATTAAAAACTGACAACTGCCCCACGAATCCATTCCACACATTAAGGTTATTTCCGACATTTCACCTAATTACTACAGAAAATGGAAATTTTTAAATAAATAAATAACAGGAAAAGACCTCGGTTTCCGTTGCAATAAAAACAGAAACTTTCCCTTTCTCTGCCAAACACACCGCAATTCGTCGCCAAAGATTTTCCTGTTTTTCAATTTCCCAATCATGAGCAACGAATAGTGAGCCCCGCTTCCCTTTCCCCTTCCATTTGATTTCTACTCACATTTCTTTCAAAAGAATAATTATTCTTTTATTTTTTGCTTTTTTTTTTAATTTTTGTGTAGCGATTATCTGTTCAAGCTTCTGCTCATCGGCGACTCCTCCGTCGGAAAATCCTGTTTGCTTCTCAGGTTCGCTGTAAGTAATCTCTTGTGGAACTTTTCTTTATTTAAATTTGCTTTTTCAGTTGTTATTTACTACTTGTTGTCGGATTGTCGGTTTGGCTTTTTAGTTTAAACAGTAAATTAAGAAGTAGAGTGATTAATGAGCTTGATTTTGAGGTTAATCTTAGAGTAATTAAGGTTAAGAATTTTAAGTTTTTTTTTTAAATTTTTTTTTCAGGATGATTCTTACGTGGATAGCTACATCAGTACCATCGGTGTTGATTTCGTTAGTTTCTTTCTCTCTGTACAATTTTTTTTTTTTACATTTTAATATTTTTCTATATGTATTATGGAATTTGTTTCATGGACTCAAAATTTGAAATTTATTTAATTGTTTTTATATTTAGAAAATTAGAACTGTGGAGCTGGATGGCAAGACAATCAAGCTGCAAATTGTGAGTATACTATGTTTCTTCACAGAAAGTTTTTTTTTTTTTTAAGTTTATTTACAATGCAGTTGCACTCAATGTTCATTTAAGCCTGTAATTTCATTCTTTCGAAGTTTAATTCGGCTCAAACCTTGTTTGAATATTGGTATCTTCAAGCTTTTTTTTTTTAATCTTTTTGAAACTTTTTGGGACTTTTAACTCTTATGATTTCATGTGCCATCCAAGAAAGCTATATGACTTGCGAGATTCTTGAGTCAAGTTGTTGTTTTGGAAGAAAAATAAGCTACAATTTAGATTATGATGTTGAATTATACTATATCTTTGAGCATTATGGCTACTGTCTAAAAGGGCCACAGCTAATGTTTTTCTTGACTTATAAGATGGGTTTTTTATAAATGATTGAGCAGAGATACTCCTCTGTATTAGTGTGCTAGTAAGCTATGGCTTACATATCTAAATCACTAGAGTTGGTTTGTAACACTGATGCAGGAATTGTCCAGTGTTTGACCCATAGGAAGGTGTTTATAAGACAAGCTTGTTTTCTTAATCCAATTTGATTATTTTCTCACATTTGACTGAGGCTGTCTGGTGTTGGAAACATTACGGAAGAAGAGTTGTGCTTTGCTCCCCTCTAAAGGATTTTTCCCCCTTTTTTAGTTGGCTTTCAGTTAATATATGACATTTTATTCTTGTTTCTTTGTTTAGTGGGATACTGCTGGACAGGAGCGTTTTCGGACTATTACAAGCAGCTATTACCGAGGCGCACATGGGATAATAGTAAGAAACCGAACCCAACTGATTTGAGGATCATAAATTTTTATCCCAACTAGACCTTGGGGTTGGGGTGTGGGGGTGTTTTTCAAACAAATTTGATCATCAAGTTATCTTTTTTTTTTGGCTCAGTACTTTCAGATCATCAAGGTATCTGTTAATTAATTTTCCTTTGTCTTTCTTGCATATATAATAAACTTACAGTCAATATTCTGGGGTTGTTTGTTTCATTATGCAAATTGTGATGTGAGCCCAAAAGTACCTTTGTTATTATGTAATTCTTGAATGGTGAAAGAGAATGGGGCCTGCAGTAATGAATATTAGTATTACTGGCTTTCGAAATGCCGTTTTGAATGTGTTGTTCCGGAAGTTGTGTTTCTGAGTCTGTGATAGTGTTTATTTCCAATCAAGAATGCAGGTGAGTATCATTATTATGTTCACATCTGTCTTCCCCCTATTGAATTTTTATCAGCAAGGTTTCTCTTAAAACTTTCTTGCCAACCAATTAATCAAAACATTATCAAATCTTAGCATGTCAAACAGCAGATAGGTAGAAAATGATGCGGTTTGCTCTTCTGAAATGATTGTTAACGATATCACTTATTTCATCTTTTGATCCTGTAAGTTTTTCAACATCCTTCTTGTATATTGGGATTGCAACAGATTGTTTATGATGTTACTGAGATGGAGAGCTTCAACAATGTCAAGCAGTGGTTGAATGAGATTGATAGATATGCTAATGACAGTGTATGCAAGCTTCTAGTTGGGAACAAATGTGATTTGGTTGAGAATAAGGTTGTTGACACACAAACAGCAAAGGTTTGTTATGTTATTTTTAGAGTTTTTGCTTTTATTTACCAAGGTTGTTAAGTTCATTGTCTTATTTACCAAGGGTGTTTCTCGAAGGTTTTAATCTATTCCTTGGGTATTTTTGGTTTCCCATTTGAAACTTATTTTGAATTATTGATGATTAAGATGACAAATTGGCTGAACTAATGGAATCTTGCTGCTCCTGATGAGATAATTTACTGCAGGCATTATAATTTGATTAATTTGCGATTCTGTTCTTCAATGAACTGCAGGCATTCGCTGATGAACTTGGGATTCCCTTCCTGGAGACAAGTGCTAAAGATTCAATCAATGTGGAGCAGGCTTTCTTAACAATGGCTGGCGAGATCAAGAAAAAGTAAAATGAGTTCCACTCTTCTTACTTCCCATTTCCCAAATGATCTATTTACCTCTTTGCTAGTAATTGATTTACTGTTTATTGGTAATATGTTACCATTGTCACCTACCAATAGGTTCTCAACATACTTCAGATCATTTAATATGATGCTCTTGCTTTTGATATGTTAGTCTGTCGCATTGCATACTTTTTCTGGAGTTGATGAGTCCAGATCAACTGAAAATCATTTCCCATTGTTGTCCAATCCTTATTTGATTTTTCCATATTCTTAATTATAAAGTTTACCTATATGATTTTGTATCAAATTCTTTGCAGAATGGGTAACCAGCCAACTGCGAACAAGTCAGCAGGAACTGTCGAAATGAAGGGACAGCCAATCGAACAGAAGAGCAACTGCTGTGGCTAGTAATCAATGTTATGATTTAACTCTGTTTTAGACAAGTAAAACATGTTGCATATCATATGAATCTTTCAGGAACTGAAATGCTGCCTGCTTGAACCCTTCTTTGTGTAAGTGCTAAGTCGAAGTTGTGGTGCTTGTTCATGCGTATCTTCGTATTTTCCTGATAGATTAGATTTACTTACCATGTATTTGCTTAAAAAGCCGAACTGGAAAAGACAGAAAACAAAGGGTAAAGTGGTCCACCTTACTGGAATTAGAGCCAAAATGTCTCCCAGTTTTACACCAATGAAGGTGGAACCAATTACAAACAATGGCTTCTTACTAACTCCCTAATACTCTGGGACCAGCTGCTTCACTTCCTGATGGCCCTGTCTAGCCGACAGAAGGTTCTTGTAGCCAGATTTCTCAGCCACCCGTGAGGTTGATAATGGTTAGCAGTGGTCAATTTATTGCCCTATTCCTTCCAGATGTAAATCTCAATTCAGCTAGCAA
Organism: Theobroma cacao; assembly: GCF_053813885.1. Taxonomy (NCBI): domain Eukaryota; kingdom Viridiplantae; phylum Streptophyta; class Magnoliopsida; order Malvales; family Malvaceae; genus Theobroma; species Theobroma cacao. The sequence continues at coordinate 906,900 of NC_142640.1, forward strand.
TTTCCATGAAGGTTATTGCCCACCCGGGAGAGTCATTGTGAAGAAACAGAAGGGTTTCAAAGCCAAATATATAGGTGGCAGGAGATTGGGGCAATCACCATCACTCCCTGGAAGCTGGAAGCTATGGGATAAATTTATGGTGCACTGTAAGAATTTCAAAGGTAAATTGTGAATCTCTTATCCGTTGTGTATTAATTGTTTTTGTGAGACAAACCAAAAGTAAACAATTCATACAGATAGTGCTTAAAAAGCATGACACAAGCTGGGAATAAAAGGCAACCGAATGCAACTTCAACCCATGACAAAATCATCACTAACTTGCAAGTGCAACAATCAAAGAACATGAATAGTTCAAAAATTTTCAAATATTTGTAATGATACAAAATAAAATATGATAGTAATCAAAAGAGCCGATAGTAAAACCCTTGCCTTCGAGAGGAAAAAGGAGGAGACACAAATTTAATACAAAAAGAAGAATGAAAATTGTAATGAATAAAGATCATGTTCAAGATGATGAGCAGCAAGCCTTTTTCGTGTTGGCCTCTTGTGCTCCGACAATGATGGTCTTCCCTTCTTTGATACTTGCAGGTGCCGGCTCATCTGAAGAAAGCGACTTCTTACTAATTATGCGGTATATTTCAGAGAGAATGGTCTGGAAAGCCTTCTCAACATTTGTTGCTTCCAGCGCAGATGTCTCGATGAATGAAAGGCCTTCTTTCTCCGCATAGCTTTGACCATCCTCCGTGGCAACTGCTCGGAGATGCTTCAGATCGGTCTTGTTCCCAATCATCATAATCACAATATTAGAATCTGCATGGTCCCTGAGCTCCTTCAGCCATCGGCTCACATTTTCAAATGTTGTTGGCTTGGTAACATCGTAGACCAGAAGAGCTCCAAGGGCACCCCTATAGTAGGCACTGGTTATTGCTCTGTACCGTTCCTGACCAGCAGTGTCCCATATTTGAGCTTTCACAGTCCTTCCCTCGACCTGACAGAAAGTATGTTAGGAACATTTAATAACACCATTCGACCAGCAAGTGTATTTCTTATGGCTAACATTCAGGAGAAAAGGCTAAGAGAAAGACAGACATATGACAGTCCTTGAGCCTAGGTCTCTGCCAAATAAGATAAGCACGCAACTCAAGTGCGTCTCAATTTTCGAAAGGTTCAGATAAAGAAGGGAACATCATCAACATAAAAACCGACATCTCCAATCTTGTTTCGATCATAACAGCAATTCTAGAACAAGCAATGAACACATCATCTTCTTCTTCCAAAGTAATTTTCACCAGATACGAAGTGAAAACTATCAATACATGTAGAAGGACGATTTCGATTAACTCATTCACTAAATTAAAGCTTAATATCTTGTTCTAACATTCAACATTTTAGTATTAAAAAGATACCCTTTAATCCAAAAACATCAGTAACAAAGAAAATTTGCATACTTTTTCCAATCAAAATGTGGATTAGCATAGCCAAGAGGACCATGTTACAATGCTTAGGCTCATTGGATTAGCAAACAAAAGCCCATAAACGTAAAAACCATTTCCTTAATTTGGGCTGATACCATATCCCAAAGCAACTAAACTGATGGGATCGCAAGTTTCCATATTTCCCCTAAAGAATTCATTGATTGACTGAGAAACAAAGCCCAAAAACCAAGACTCGATAAGAAAGATTACATTTTTATTCAATTTTCTCATTGATTTAACACAATTCAATCATAATTCCATGAGAATCCATCAATGAGTTAATTTCATTACTGATTGGCTCAATCCAAAAACGATCTAAACACTTTTTTTTTTAAAATTCAAGAAAATTACAGAAATTCAAACAAAAAAGACAGATTAAACAATGAACAACTCAGATCTACTGCATGATTAGAACTAAACATAATTGATCTAAATCTAAACATCTAAAAATCAAAAAACCCAAAATTAAACATCATTAGAGAAATTCAAATAAATTAAAATAAAAAAGTGGAGATTTACTTGGAGAGTGCGGGTGGCGAATTCGACTCCGATGGTAGATTTAGATTCTAAGCAAAACTCGTTGCGAGTAAATCGGGAAAGCAAGTTAGATTTTCCTACACCCGAATCGCCGATTAGAACAACCTTAAACAAGTAATCGTACTCCTCGTCCGGTCTCCTCGCCATTTTTTCGTTCCTGTTGGCTTTTTTTTTTAAAAAAAATTTTTTTGGTGTAGATAAATATAGAAAATGAAAATATCAGGGAAGTCCTTTTCTTTCCCAAGGAGCGGTCTCTATGAGAAAAAGAAAGCTTGGGAAAACCAATTGACGGGATTTTCAAATCAAAAGGCAGAAGCCCAAAATTCCGTTTACGCCTACACCATTGGGGGAAATTTGATGTGATATTATATCCGCTGATTCATGCGGCGATGATGATTTTGATGGGCAATATTGACTGAAATGCCCTTAACGTTACTATATATTAGTGCCACATGATAGTGGTATAATGGGAAATTCAGCTATTTTTTTCTCTCTTATTTAGATATTTTTTATCAATGAAAAATAAATAAATTCTCAAAAAAAAAAATTTTATTTGGTTCCTTAATGAGTTAAAAAAATATAATTATATAAAAAATAAATATTAGATAAATGAATTGCATACCTTTGAACTCTTAATTACGCACACATGAACATTTAATTCAATAGAGACTCGAGTATTTCTTAAATTGTTCTTGATGAAAATGATGGGGTGTAGCTGGCATGTGGGTGCTGTAGGGGTAGTTATATTTAGTGCTCTTTAACATTAAGACAAGCATGGAGTAGTAGATGCAAGAACTAGACTTTACATATGAATCAGTGTGCCAACTCTTAACCTTAAAGATACATACTTGCTTTCCCTGTCAACGTTTTGCTCCCCTGCCATGGCCAAACTCTCTGCACATTGTTTTGTCTAGGTTTATGCATCTGTAATTCTTGGCCTTCGATGGATGGGGATCATAGATTCGGAGTCCTGGGGCTGCTATATGCACAAAGGGAGACACGTTCGGCAAGTATGCCAAGTCGACAAAAGATCAGAGTTGCATCACTGGAACATCAAGCATGGCTTTGCAGATGAACTTCATGACACCAGAATCCATTTCATAAAAGTAAAACATTTTCACCTTGACCAGTTTTGGAATTACTTGCTGACACTTATAATCTCCATATGGACCATATTTGTACTCTTAACAGCAGATGCATGTCCAAAACGTATATAGGAATGACAATTTCATTCCTTGAAAGTATTTTAAGGTCAAAAAATGGTTATATAGGACTTAAGGCTCTAGAAATGGATAATCAGTATAGCCAATGACTGGATCAGAAAGGTAGAAGGTGGTCTCATCATATCTATTTAGAGGAGCATTTAGCTCCAACCGCCTTGGCAAGTCTGGATTAGCCAAGAACAATCGTCCAAATGCTACTAAATCTGCATAATTACTAGCAATAGCCATGTTCCCATCTTCACTGTTGTACCCCCCAGCAACAATAAAAGTTCCCTTGAAGGCTTTCCTCATTGGAAGAAGGCTATAAGGGGTTTCATACTTGTCATTTATTTTAATTGCCTTCCCTCTTTGCTGAATTACGTGAAGATAAACAATACCAAATTTGTTAAGTGCATTTGCCATGTAAAGGCCTAGTGCTTCAGGGTTGGAGTCACCAGCTTCCATGCCTTTGCTGTAAGGTGAAAGTCTGATTCCAACTTTGTCTGGTCCAATTTCATTAACCACAGCTTCAACTACTTCCAAAGCAAAGCGGCACCGATTTTCTAAACTTCCACCATATTGATCGGTTCTATCATTTACTTGATCTTTCATGAACTGCTCGATTAAGTACCCATATGCACCATGGATCTCAACCCCATCAAATCCTGCAAAGCAAAAAGCATATTTATGCAAGAAAAAAAAGGATGTTAGTCCTTAGTGCCTGAACCACAATCCTAAGATTTTCAAAAGCTTGTGCCGTTGTTGAATGTTAAATTCTCTTAGCCTCATGTATAACTAATAAAATCAATTTAACCGAGGCTATGGTATTTCCAAGCTTGAATACTCAGGTTAACAACCAAAACATGCAGTATCTTTTATAGTTTACAGCGGTAGCATATATTCTGCTGAGGTAGAGTTTCTCTCTGTATTATCTTAGTATCTTAAAAGTATGGTCAAACTGGAAATCAAAAAACAAAATCATGTAGTTATGTATAGAAGATGCAGAAACTTGATGCTAAAAGATTAAGTGTACTATTGTAAAAATTCTTGTTTATCTCATTATTTGTATACATTAATGGTTATGAAAAACAAAAATCGACCATTGTTCATAAGCTGATCACTAATTTACTTGACGAAGACAGGATAATGCTCACCTGCCTCAATGGCATTACATGCAGCAAGCCTGAAATCATTAATAATGCTAAGGATTTCATTAGTCCTTAGCCGTCGAGGAGGTGACCAATCTTGTCCATCAAGGCCGGGTGTCAACCCCTTGTCAGTACATGAGATTGGAGCCACCCCATCAGGCTGAAATGCTGCATCACATACAGTTTATTAGATATTAGACTTGTCCTTTTAGTTTGAAAGGAATAAATATAAACAGGTCCAAATTGTGCCAAAATCTTATCAAGAAATAGCTAACCTATCATGAGATTTTACTTCAAGCATACCATAATTAGATGCGCGGCCTGCATGGCAAATTTGGCAAAAGAAGATGGCTCCCTTCTCATGTACAGCTTCCACAATAGGCTTCCATGCTTTTACTTGCTCTTTTGTCCAAATTCCAGGTATGTCTTGGTAACTTCAAGCAATGCTATTTACAAAAATTAGTTACCTGAATACTGCTCATAATACATAAAGATCAAATCTTTTAAATACTGAATTACATTTCACTTCTATATTCAACAATAACAACAGTATTTACTTGGTCGACATGCATGTCAGCAATCATGAGCATCCATGTGCTAAATGCTCGACATCCACATGCATCTGTCATCCACAGAGGCTCTATACTCAAGATTGAACAATCATGATACTTCTGAGATGTGACTGTCTTTTAGCATTTTCCATAACGAAAGCAAAAGCACTTGGGGACTAACATTTCCCCTCCCCTGTACTTGTTCAGATGAAACTATACTGTTATTCTCACTGACTGACTAGTAAAATTTATAATTCTTGTTGACTGTCTCAGAATAACAACATTCACTGCTAATAATGTGCATTTGGTGGCATTATTTTGATATTTCCCGTACAATTTTGTTCTAATCAAAACTTAAACTAGTTCAGAAAGGGTGATTATATAAAATGAATTGAAGGAGAAAGAAATTACCCTTGTGCAGTACTAGCAACCCCAGTGGCTTCAGAAATGAGGAAACCGCCGTTGGTTGCACGCTGAGTGTAGTACAAGACAGCATGTGGTTGGGGTACATTGTTGTATGATCTACATCTTGTCAATGGTGCTAAAACTATCCTGCAATCAAAGTAGCTTCATAGAGCACAAATGATCAACAGATCAAAATAAACTTTCCTAAAGGCCAAAATGGCACTAAATTTTCAGTCCAACATCCCCTCTTTTCACACAATTTAAGTATCAAAATACTAACTAAGAGAGGTGAAATTCCATGACCCAGAATTTCAAAGTCACCATAAATGAACTCTTCTTCATGATTAGAGAAGTACAAACCTATGAGAGAGGTTGAACTTTCCCATCTCGTATGGAGTAAGAAGAGGGATCATCGCTTCCTTGCCTGCCATGGGAAATATTTCTTTCTCCTTCTGCAGCTTCCTTTTCCCTTTCACAGCACTAAACTTCTCAACTGCATTTCTATGCAATTCCAACAAGGCTACTCAACAAGAACTGTGCGCCAAAGGAAAATCATAAGGAAAGAATGGGATGTTGAAACGATTGAAGAAAAACAAAGATTGGCGGCGGTCACAGTTTGAAGCCTACTCAGTGCCCACGCAAATTCTCCGACAGGAAGAAAGAAGAGACTGGAACTGAGAAATGAGACAGTCCTTGAGATTGCCTACAACTGGCGCTACGTTACGGCGGTTAAGACTTGCATCCCCCAATCGTCGGATTAGTGTCCGAACCACAAGTGCCACGTCATAAAATTACAACATATTAAACGAATTTGGGTTTAAAATATTGGTTTCTATCTTAAACATATTGATACCTTTAAAGATATGACAATGTCATGTTTTAAACTAGTCAAATTCATGTAACCTACATAATCTACATATAATAAATTTAATTCATTTAATTAATCATGTTATGTTTATAATTCATTTATAATATTGATTAATAATAAAAAATGAAACATGAACAAATTTTTATTGATTCACTTGGAGAATGACATTGATCTCTTGATCTTTCAGCACTTCAATTTCCATATCCCAAATTTTCCATGAAAATCAGAATTACACAAACGGAAAACAGACAATTTCCTTTCCTTGTATATGAAAACATCAAATTTCAATTCAAGTAGAGGTTTCAAGAAATGGGTAATCAGTGTAGCCTAGGACAGGATCAGAAATGTAGAAAGTGCTGCGATTGTACTTGTTAAGAGGAGCATCCGGTTAGCCAAGAACAATCTCCCGAAGGAAACCAAATCCGTGTAATTATCAGCCACAGCTTTGTTACCATCTTCTCTGCCATAGCCTCCAGAGGCAATCAAAGTCCCCTGAAAAGCTTTTCTCATGGGGAGAAGGCTGTGAGGAGTTTCAAGCTTGCCATTTACTTCGATCATCCGAGGTTCAATCACGTGAAGATAAAGAATGTTGAATTTGTTGATTGCATTTGCCATGTGGACGCCTAATGCTTCAGGGTTTGAGTCAACAGCCTCCATGAAATCGCTGTGAGGTGATATTCTCAGCCCGACCTTGTCTGCTCCTATTTCATTTGCCACAGCTTCAACTACTTCGAGTGCAAATCAACACCTGTTTTCCAAGCTTCCACCATACTCATCGGTTGTGTCATTTATTCCATCTTTCAGGAACTGCTCCATTAAGTAACCATTTGCACCATGAATCTCAACCCCATCAAATCCTGTGTAACAACAAGAACATTAAGCAAAAGAAGGCCTAAAGTTTTACATATATAAGCTACTAAAGAGGTGGTTCTGACCTGCTTCAATGGCATTGCGAGCAGCGAGCCTGAAATCATTGACAATGTGGGGGATTTCATTGGTTGTTAATCTATGAGGGGGAGACCAATCTACTCCATCAAGACCTGGTGTCACCCCTTTGTTAGTGCAAGAGGTTGGAGCTTCACCATTAGGCTGATACCCTGCATTTATATGCTGTCAATTAGCCGATTTGGGAACTTCTTTTACTTTTAAAATGTAATCAACTGAGGATAAGATTCAGGATTCCATTTTCTTCCTTCCCCTAGCCTTGTCCAAGCTATTTTTTTTTTTTTGTATTTTAAAACAAGAATATAATCAGAATATCAGATACCAATGGGTCCTGATTCCTGAATCACACTTCAGGAATAAGTATCAGATGCAAGGTGTAAATAGGTGTACATAGAACTTACAAGCGTACCATAAGTAGAACAACGGCCAACATGCCAAATCTGGCAAAAGAAGATGCCTCCCTTGGCATGAACAGCTTCCACAATCCGTTTCCATGCTTCCACTTGCACTTTTGTCCAAATTCCAGGTGTATGTGGGTAACTTCAAATCAAAATGCAAGTTATAATCCGTGTTCTAACTTCTAAACAAATCACAAGAAGAAAAATAAAGGGAAACCTCTTAAGATTCTGCCTTTATTCTGACCAAAATCTTTTGAATGTTAATGAACGAATCTATCTCCATTTTTCTGTCACATAAACACTTCCATAATAAGAACATGAGAGGTGAAGGGAAAAAGAATTACCCTTGAGCAGTATCGGAAACCCCAGTTGCTTCAGCAATAAGCAATCCACCATTGGTCGCACGTTGAGAGTAGTATAAGACCGCATGTGGTTGGGGTACATTGTTGTATGATCTACATCTTGTCAATGGTGGCAAAACTACCCTGCAATTATTTTATTTCAGAGCTAAAATCAGAATGAGAATAATCATTGCAGACATTTTAATTAAGGCTGGATTGAAGCCATAGTATCTTTAATTTCTATGAAAAGATTTGCTTTAAAAAACCAATAAATTCTCTTCCTCCAGTCATGGAAGGTTCTTTGTCAATCACCAAAACTTTAGCAAAAATTGCAGGAACCACTTTGCATAGAAATCAGATTAACAAGCAGAGGAATGTATTTTTCTGGGGAAGTTTGTCTTAGACTAGAACAGCAATAACTAGCACTATCTGTAAGAGTTAAACGAAATATATTTGCTGGAAATACAAACCTATGAGAGAGGTTGAATCTTCCCAATCTATATGGACTGAGCAGAGGAATGGTGGTGTTGGCTGCCATCTTTTCTTCTTCTTTTCCTTCTGTTTTCCTTCAGGGACTTCAGCTTTCTTCCTTTCTGCAAGCACTGCCCCGTCTCCTCACCTGAGGTTTTATACAATTGTTGTTAGACTAACAACAGGCTACCATGATTAAGCAAAAATCAATAAAATAACACTCAGAAGATTCTGGGAAATTAGCTTGAAAAAGGAACAAGAAATAGAGACACTGACTGCTAATCAATAGGATTTTAGTAATATGAATCGACCAATGTTTGGTATAAACATAAGAAACTTGAAGGGGAGTTGTACCTTAGCTAGAATTTAATAAAAATAAAAGGGAATTGACCCAAATATAAAATTTGTAGCATTAAGACTGAACCTTTTCCCCCAGATATAAAATGTTTCTGTACACTGAATTTTGATATAGATACAATTGGCTCTTGTCAAACTCTGGTTGAAGCTGTAGAACTACCCCTGGTTCTGCTTGGCGGCTAGCGTTAGCAGCCATTGAGCACTACCGAAAGGTGGCGATTAGAAAAAGTTTTGAAGTATAAATAAATAAAAGTGGTACATTGGATTCTTTGTTTCTTTCCATTTTTAAATTCTAACTAATATATATAACTTCATTTGATCATTTGTCGAGATGGAACGTGCTTGGATTTACACCTTGTTGCCTGGATGCTGTTTTTCATGGAAGGCTGGAAGTAAAGTAAACATTTTGCTCACTCCAGTCACTTCATACTAGCAATAACAATGATGGAAATTGAGGTTGAAATGTGACTGTAAAGCCGATAGGAGTTTGCAGTTGAGCTGTTCAGGACAACAGACTTAAATGGACACTCATGTTACTTTCGATTATGAATAAAATAATAATTATTATTAAAAAAAATAACAATCCTATTATTGGATAAATTATCCGTCTTTGCAACAATTTCAATTAATAAACTTATACTAGAGATAGAGAGACATCCCAAATCAGTTGAATCCAAACTATTTTGAAAACTTAAATATAATAACATGATATTAGAGTAGACACTGTAACCTTTCGTTGATGATTTTTGGGTTAAGAAGAATGTTCAAGGAATGGGTAATCGGTGTAGCCAATGACCGGATCTGGGATGTAGAAAGTGTTGCGATTGTACTTATTAAGAGGAGCATTCAGCTCGAATCGCCTTGGCAAATCCGGATTAGCCAAGAACAACCGTCCGAAGGCAACCAAATCCGAGTAATTATCAGCAACAGCCTTGTTACCATCTTCTCTATTGTACCCTCCAGCAGCAATGAAAGTCCCCTTGAAGGCTTTCCTCATTGGTAGGAGGCTGTGAGGAGTTTCATACTTGTCATTTATTTTGATCATCCGTGGCTCGATGACATGGAGATAAAGGATGCCCAACTCGTTAACTGCATTGGCCATGTAAAGGCCCAATGCTTCAGGGTTTGAGTCAGCAGCCTCCATGTAACTGGCAAATGGTGATAGTCTCATTCCAACCCTGTCTGCTCCTACTTCAGTCACCACAGCTTCGACTATATCCAGGGGACAACGGCACCTTTTTTTTAAGCTTCCTCCGTATTCATCTGTTCTGTCATTTACTTGGTCTTTCATGAACTGATCAAGCAAGTAACCATTTGCACCATGTATCTCAACCCCATCAAATCCTGTTTGATGCAAAACCATTTTTATTAAATACAATTCTAGTTAAGATCTCATGATTATAATTGCCTAAATTGGGTAATTCTCACCAGCTTCAATGGCGTTTCGTGCAGCCAGCCTGAAGTCATTGACAATACCAGGGACTTCATCGGTTCTGAGCCGACGAGGAGGTGACCAATCCATCCCATCAAGGCCTGGTGTCACCCCTTTATCAGTACATGAGATTGGAGCTTGACCATCAGGCTGGAAAGCTGCATTTCAAAATTGTACTTGATTAATCATCATTTTCTCATGGAAACTTTACATCAGAGAGTATAATGCCTTCCAATAATTGAAACCTTGGGGTTGTTTTGTGCGTTTTTGCAAGGGCAAAATGAAGATGCTAATGCACATACCGTAGCTAGAGGCTCGACCTACATGCCAAACTTGACAAAAGAAGATGCCTCCTTTCTCATGAACAGCTTCCACAATTGGTTTCCATGCTTCCACTTGCTCTTTTGTCCAAATTCCAGGCGTGTCTGGGTAACTTCAAATCCAATCCAACACCATAATTTAAGAAAGTTAAAAGTACTGTCGACACCCACTTTTTTCAAAAAAAAAAAAATGAAGGAAAAGAAATAAATTACCCTTGTGCAGTATTGGAAACCCCAGTTGCTTCAGCAATGAGAAATCCACCATTGGTTGTACGTTGGGAGTAATACAAGATGGCATGTGGTTGGGGAACATTGTTGTATGATCTATTCCTTGTCAATGGTGCTAAAACCACCCTGCAAAAATATTAATTTCAAATGGTTAAAAATATATATAATATTTTATTAATTAGATGTAAAATAATGTTTTCTTCCACTGCTTTTATCTTTCACCAAAATTAACATAAAAATTTTTATTTTAATATATTTCATATTCAAGCAAGGGTGAGTAAGGCCTGCTGGATTTGAGTTCAATTCGAATTAAACGTGAACAAGACCTGTTCGATCTGAACTCAATTCGAATCAAATGAGTTGATAGGATTAATATTTCCAAGAGTGGAGGAAGAGACGGGAAGAGTGATAATAATAGTAAAACATGCATGGGGCATGGCCCTCGCGTAAAAATGAAAGGCAAAAAAGAAAACCTTCAAAATATCTCTGCAATGGTGGTCTTTGTCAATCACTACCATTTTCCAAAAGCTTTAAAAACAGATACAGGACCACAAATTTTGTATCCACAAATATCATTGCTTTTACTCACTTGTTTTTTCTTTTGTAAAAATGAATGTTCATATAATTTACTACTAGAAATTAGCAGCATGATCATTCTTTTTTGACCCAACGAGTCCACATTAATTCTGTATGCTTAATGCATATGTTGTTCTATAAGATTTGCATACTAAAGGATCAATGGAGGAAAATAGAGAGAAAGACTAAGAATTACATACTGAAGATCATTTGACTGACCAATATTTTACTTCTACACGAAACAAACCTGTGAGAAAGGTTAAAGTTTCCCATTTTATAGGGAATGAGAAGAGGAATGGTGGTGCTGTTGGCTGCCATATTGCTTCTTTCTTCTCCTTCTTCTTTTCCTTGATCTTCCCCTCAGCTTGTACTTCTTTTCCTTGCTAAATTTTCTGCATGCAGCTAGTACTAAACTTCCCAGATGATCAGTTTTCAACTTTCTATCCATATTCCAGAACAGCCACAATTTTGCATGATTAGCTACAGGAAATTGATAGTGATGGCTTAAAGGCAAGAATGGTTGAAAATGGAGAAGGCTCTGCTTTTTGCAAAGCTTGGCATTTGGCTAGACGGGTTGGGCTTCCAAGTTTTGAGTCCTTTGGGCTAATCTGAGCCTCGGCCCATGTTTTGTTTCTGCAGCATTGTTTTTTACTATTTCGTTGAACTTTTTTTTATCTCAGCGGAAGTCACAGCGGCGCCACCAGCCACCCCGCTACCTTCCTGCCTTCCTCGGTTCTTCACGACTCTTTCTTCTTCTCCGTCTTCCTCTCTCTCTCTCACGACTCTTTCAGTTTTCTTTCTTCCTCTCTCCATAACTGCTCGATCACAGCCGTCTTCCTATCTCTTTCGAGCTTCACAGTTGGTCCGGATCGTCTTTCTGTGGAGTTTCCTTGATCGCTTTCAAGAAATCGTTGCTTTCGAAGGTAAACCCAGACTCTGATTCACCAATTTTTTTTGTTGAGGTTTAATTTTCAGAGCTTTTTGATCAATTTCCATGGAAAATGTGCGAAAAGAGAAGGAAAATTAGAGTTCTATAATTCTTTTAATTCAACGGTTCAGATTGGACCTCTTGTTTTGATTTTCTGCTAGGTGTTATTGGTATCTATGAAAAAACTGGTTTTCTGTGACTAACCACAACAAGGGAATTGATTTAAGAGTCTCAATTGATATAAACTTGTGGAAATAATTTCCTTTTGCATTCACACATCAAAAACTTGATGTAGTCTTTTGGTTTCATGGAGAATAAAAGGGTTGTGATCAACTAAGGAACTAATCTACGTGACTTAAGTAGTTGTTCTGTGTTGGTTACTTTGTTTGCGACTTTAAGCTTTGCACAAATGCTGGTCCTTTTTAACAAGCTAGATGTTCTTGGAACAAAAACAGATCCAATAATGAATAATTACAGTGGGAAATTATGCAATTTGACTTTACTGTTAACCATCCCTCCTATCTTGTTCCTAAGCTTCCTTGTAAGCAGCTTGAACAGATATGAACCGAAGAAATGCCTGTATGTTCAAAGTCAGATAGCAGAAGAAGGGATTAGATTGAGTTAAAAATTTCAAGCTATATGTTTCTGTAGTACTTTATCAATCACTTTGAAAATGGGTTTGTTTGTCACCAAAATGAATAAAAGAACTATTAGCCCTTGGATGCATCCGAATTTCATGCATTATGTTCAATTTATTATTTTTGAAATGTTGGTATTTGGTTCGAAATGAAAGATTTTTATGAATTGCTCATTAATTTCCATTTTGGCTTCATAAAAGATCTTTATCAAAATGATTTATATATGTCAAGACTTGAGTCTTTTATACATCACTAGATTGTATGATGCGTTTTGCTTTTTACCTAAATACCATCTGTCTTTATCTGTTTAAAGTTTTAAGTGGTTTGAAATAAAATCAGGACTTGTGAGCTAATTATCATTGCCAATCCGATGAAGCATGTTTTGAAGATTTTCTCTCTACTGGTGGCCATCTCTGGGCTTTGGATTGGCCTCTTGCAGGCATCCATAATACCACGAAGCCATACTTGGTTGGTGAGTTTCCTTTTATGCCTTGATATTCTTGTTTTATTTATATCCACTTGCTCTAATGCCTTACCACTTACTTTGCACTATTGCTGTAACTTTTTCCAGCTACCGATCTACTTTATCGTGTCACTTGGATGCTATGGTTTATTAATGGTTGGAGTTGGTCTAATGCGATTCCCAACGTGCCCCCAAGAAGCATTGCTGCTGCAGCAGGTATTTCAGTTCTCAATTTTTCAACCGATCAGCTGATGAGTCATTTTAGGTCATTATCATTATAAGTGTTCTATGAATTAATTGGTAATTAATGATGAATTTCTTTCGCTTTTCCTTTCCTCTCCTTTTGTTCTCCCCATAATACTTTGAGCAGGATGGTAATGTGTCGTCTAATGTGGTTGCGACTTGAACTTTGTTTTGTATCTGCCAAAAGCAACTTGAGACTGTATTTGCCCAGCTCATTAGACTTTCCGAAAACTTTTAATAAATTGGTGGTTACAATTATCAAAATTTGTCTTACTTAGAGATCAAATTCATTGGTGTAATTTGTTTTTCTGCGGTTCCATAATATGTGGTATGCTTTATAGGATATCGCAGAGGCCAAGTACTTTCTGAAGCAAAGAGGGGTTGATGTTGACTCCGAGTGATGGTTTCTTTCTAATTTCAGTCCTCGCCTCGAGCTTTACCAACGGGATTGCTGTTTCCGAACCAGGTAGAAGAATTACAGATTGGTACTAACTTCGAAGCTTAAGAAAGGATTACAAGCCTTTCTGAGGGAGAGCCACTTTTGGATGCCAAGTTCTTTCAAGTGATTTTGCCCCCTGTTAAGAACCCTGTAGATTTCTTGTCTGTCAATTTTCATTTGTGATTCTGGTGTTACACTGCCAATGCTTGTTATGATATCTTTGTAATCCTTTGTTTTAATCCCACAGTATTTTTTTTTCATTTTTAAGAAACATAATATTTTTACTTTTTTATATTATAAATTTATTTTTTTACTTTTTCATATTAAAAAATTTGACTACATATATTATAAAATTTTTAAAAATTTTATATAAAATAATCAAATTATAATTTTTATTTTAATTTTCATGAAAATAAAAACAAAGGATGAAGAAAAATGGACGAAAAGAGTAATATTTTTGTATTAAATAAAAAATTAAAGAATTATTAGATAAATGGGTTCTCGTAAAATTTTCATGACCTATCTTGTTTACATTTTTGCAGTGGAATCTTTATATTTGTATCGTGTCTAATTAAATTTTTTCTTTTATTTATACTCAATTAAGTTTTTATTTTTTTATTTTATATAATTGAGTCAATAACACGTAAATTACAATAAATTCCATATCATTAGTTTTTTTTTTGTTTAATTAATACATCACGATAAATTTCATGTATACAATTGACAATTGTCATTGAAAAATGAGAATAAATTCATTGCATTTTTTTTACGATAAATTCATTACATTTTTTTTACAAAATAAACTTTGTTATGTAATATAATTATAAAAAAATAAAAGCTCAATTAAATATAAATAAAATAAAATAAAATAATTAAAATTGAGTAAGGTAAAAATATAAAAACTTAATTAAAAAAACGTATATAATGTAATTTAAAGATTTTTATTATTATTTTAACCAAAATAAAATATCAGGTCCAAAATTTAGAAACCGCGGATAATAAAAAAGTGGATCCGGTTCCGGATCCGAACCGATCCAAAAAGATTCTTAACGCATATGCCCCCTTCTCGCCCAGTCTACAAAAACCCTAGTCCGCCTCATATGTTTCCCTCTTCCTCTCACACTCTCTCCTGCTTGCTGCGGCTTCAAGGTTCTCTCATTCTCTTCCTCCCTTCTTTTTCACTTTAATAGGTGGGAAACAAGCATTTCTCTTAGGAGATTGTTTCTAACCTTAATTTCATTCTGTTTTCAGATCTGAAATCAGAGCTTCCCTGCTTTCCAATTAAGCCATGGCTCTGGTGAGTTTTTATTTTTATTTTAATTTCGTTGCTTTTTGTTAACTCAACGGTTAAAAAGAATTGAAAGAAGTGATTTTCAAGTGGAGTTCGAAGTGAAATGTAAAGTAGCAGTTTTGGATGTGTGCTATATAGTAAGTAGAAAATGAATATGTTTTGTGTTCTTTGTATTATAATTCAATGGAGTAGTTGAGTGATTTAATGATATTAATAACAATCGGGAATGGATTTTTAAGTGTACTGCTTTCGATATCAATTGCGATTAACCAGCAGAAAGAGAAAGATGGAGATGCTAAGTGTTCTCAAGTAGTTTGAAATGTGAAAGTGATTATTTTTTAAGATCTTTAAAAGAATTTCTTAAAGGAAAAACAGATCTTTTTTCGTTTTCTTTTGGGGTGTTGCTGAAAGTAGATCTTGGTTGAAATAAATATTTGTATCTGGACTCTAGTATTCGGCTATTTGTTTTTAGAGTGAAATTTTTTTTTTCATGTGCTATATATATGTTTTTGTTGTTTGATTAGTAGTGTTTTTCTGTAGCGATTGGATGTGGTGTTCGATATTTGATTAAGTTTTTAGACATTCTGGTTGTTATTGACTAATGTGGTTGTTTGATATTCTTGCAGGTCTTGCACGCGGGAAAGAACAACAAAAATGCCGTCAAGGCACTCATTGCTGCACAATACTGTGATGTCGAGGTCAAATTAGCTGAAAACTTTGAGATGGGTGTCACAAATAAATCTCCTGAGTTCCTCAAGATGAACCCTATCGGGAAGGTAAGCATGCCTATTCATATATTAAGTATAGGTGGGGAATATACTTTTATATTGAAACCTTTTTTTTATTTGCTGATAAAATCTTTTACTTTTCTAGGTTCCCGTTTTGGAAACACCTGAGGGTCCTGTATTTGAGAGCAATGCCATTGCTCGTTATGGTTAGAAGACATACTGGCTCGATATCCTACATTTTCTTCCTCTAATGTTTGTTTGAAACTAATTGGTATCCTTGCTTTTCTCTGCAGTTACTCGCATAAAGGCTGACAACCCTCTATTTGGTTCTACATTGATCGATTATGTAAGAGGCTTTACTACCATGATTCTTGTTGTTCTTCTAGCATCAATTAAGATGATTTTAAACCATTGAACTTATTGTTTGTATATATTTGCTAAATTTCTCTCAGGGTCATATTGAGCAGTGGACTGATTTTGCAGCCATGGAAATTGATGTTAATATTTCAAAATGGCTCTATCCAAGACTTGGATATGGTGTACACCTTCCTCTGGTAAGTTCTATTACTGTAGCTTTTGAGACTTTTTTTTTGTTTTCCCCAGTTCTCTTGTCATTCTAATTGGGCTTTATTTGCTAAGATCAGAATTGGCATTTGATTCTATACTATTATAAGAGAATAGGTCACAAGTTACAATTGGACTAAGTTAACTTTATCCGTTGATTTATTTCTACAACAATAAACTTCTTTTGTTTATTGCAATATCGATTATAAACAATAGACAATGAGATTTTGATATTTTAGAAACTGAACTTTGCTAGTCTACATGGTATGCACTATGTGTTCAGTAAAAATAAATAAATAGTTAGAAAAAACTATTAGATGTTAATATAGGCAGAGAGCAAATAGGACTGAGTAAAGTGAGTTAAGTACAACTTTTTAAAGAGATAATAGTTAAGGGAAAAAAAATACTAGTTTTATACAATTTTAATGAGAATTGTAAAGGTAGTATGACAACAAGCAGTAATGATGGTAATGTTTTCTGTTCATAATGTCTGGACTGGGATGGACACAAGCAGTAGAAATCAAATTAATTTTATGGTACAAAAGATGCCCATTGAATTGATTAATCAACTAGGCTGGCTTTTTTATTTGAATTTATTTTGAATAGATTAGGATGTTTGCTTTCTCCCATCCTAATTTATTAATCTATATTAGGAATCAAATTGTTTATGTTTTATAAATTCACTCACGAACACATTTTTCCTTTGATTTTGTCATTTTTGACCTTTTAGTCTGACTTAAATTTCAATTTATTTATGTGAATATTTTGCATGTAGGCTGAGGAACATGCTATTGCTTCATTGAAGAGAGCACTAGACGCATTAAACACTCACCTTGCTTCCAACACCTATCTGGTTGGACATTCAGTCAGCCTTGCTGACATTGTCATGACATGCAACCTCTATTTGGGTTTCTCCCAGATCATGACTAAGAGCTTTACCTCTGAATTCCCTCATGTTGAGAGGTACTTCTGGACCATGGTTAATCAACCAAATTTCAAGAAGATTCTTGGTGAAGTGAAGCAAGCAGAGTCTGTGCCACCTGTTGCCTCAAAGAAGCCTGCTGCCCAGCCAAAAGAAACTAAACCAAAGGCCAAGAATGAACCAAAGAAAGAACCCAAAAAGGAGGTTGAGAAACCAGCTAAGGCAGAGGCTGCTGAGGAGGAAGAGGCACCAAAGCCCAAACCAAAGAATCCTCTTGATTTGCTGCCTCCAAGTAAGATGATACTGGATGAGTGGAAGAGGCTGTACTCTAATACAAAGACCAACTTCCGTGAGGTTGCAATTAAAGGTATCCTTGTTGTTTCCGTTATAGTACTGTCATCTCAATGAAGATCTTTTGTACTGTGTTTCGTGTACTTATTCCCTGTTTATTACAGGATTCTGGGACATGTATGATCCTGAGGGATACTCACTCTGGTTCTGCGACTACAAGTACAATGAAGAGAATACAGTCTCATTTGTCACCATGAACAAGGTAGGGGGATTCCTGCAGCGAATGGATTTGGCACGCAAGTATGCATTTGGGAAGATGCTCGTGATCGGCTCTGAGCCCCCATTCAAAGTGAAGGGATTATGGCTTTTCCGTGGACAAGAGATCCCCCAATTTGCCCTCGATGAGTGCTATGACATGGAACTCTACGAGTGGAAGAAAGTTGACATCTCAGACGAAGCCCAAAAGGAACGTGTCAGTCAGATGATTGAAGACTGCGAGCCATTCGAGGGAGAGCCTCTTTTGGATGCCAAGTGCTTCAAGTGATAAAATTATCTCTTAAGCTTTATGTTTACTATTGCTATTTATTGCCTTGCGGTCTTTTGGTAGAGTTGTGTGTGTTTCACTATTTCAGGATTCAGATAGACCCAATAGTAACCATATAAACCTTTGTTCCTCTTGTCTCATTTTTGAGTTCGATTCAGATATCTTTACAATCAAGTCGACTTGTCAGATGTCTGAATGTGGATTCGGAATGTGCTTATTTTTGTTCTACAACTTGTTTTTTTATATATTAAAGAGGTTTTGTTAAAGCATGAGGAAGGAGTTTAGCATTGCGTCATGTGCTGTATTATGTCTAAATTCAATTTCTCACGTTTTCATAATAATTAAGTTTAAAGTTTATGAAAAATGAAAAATATTATTTTTTTAAATTAATTAATTAATTATTTATTTATTTATATATGCATGCACCGCTTGCGTGGACACGTATATGTATATGGGTAGAAAAGGTATGAACTTCATAGATATGATGTCCAATTTATTGCTGATAAATTTTACGAAACAAAAAAGCCTTGTCTGTGTAGAGATTTCTTATTCTTTGAGACAATGGGCCATAATTAGATAGAGAGTGACAAAGGGCAAAACCCATGGTGGAGAGTGGCCTCCCAAACTTTGTCCATGCTAAACATGGTTTGACCGCATTCATGGACGTTCCATCCTTCCAGACCATGAACGATCCCAGCCACACGCCATGCACTTATCACCCTTCTTGCCAACCAATTCTGTCATCATTTTTATTGTTTATCATGTGCCAAATTAAAATTAAAAAATCAACTAAATAGGAGAAAATAGACCTGTACATGTATATGCTAACCTCGCAAGAGTGAATGTTGTCAAGAGATTTTGGAGCCACCATGGCAGGAGTAGTGTGGTAGTAGCAGTCCTTGAGCAGTTTCTTTGGTGGGAATTGCGTGAAGGGAATAAACACTGTCCCTTTGGTTGCCTTGAGCTGCTCTTTGTCTGTCAATCCTTCCCCCACCAACCATATCTGCCCAAGTTTGCAAATTATAACCTGTCCTGATTCTTTAAATGGGATTAGGAGTTGGGGGCTTGGGACCAAATTTTTCATAAATTTACCTTTTGGTCATAGTTTTCTGCAAGAACCAAGTTTTTACCAAACTGGCAGTCACTGTCTTGTAACTTCTGGTACTCATCCTCATTCATTGCAGCCACCTGCCTCATCATCAAAATTAATTTGTACTTTGTGAGTTTATGTCATGGCCGAACCAGGGCAATCTTGATGTGTTAATGAGCAGTTTTAGAGTTAAAAAAAACCAAGCAGCCGAATGTTTAGCAAATGATGGAGTCAGACGACATGGTTTGAACAGCTCTGCATGCCCTACTTTTTATTGCTCTTCAAAGAGATTAAGGCCAGGTTTGATGGTGTTTTCTCGCTTGCTGAACCTGATGTGAAGAACTGATCTTACATGTTGATTTAAGTTCAGATGCTTTTGAGTTATTGAATCATGATGTTGAGTGCATATTTCTGGTTTTGTCTTTGAATGATCTGGTGGAACAGGCAACAATACATGGAAACTCATGCCCTGTGTTTGTGTTTGTTTTGGTTGATTGATTTTGCTTAATTGTACATAGACGTCAGGGGATGTTTGTAAGGGTTTGATTTTTTGTTGATTGACAAACCTGATTCGAGATGATATGCTGGTTTGGGCATAACATCTTAAAATCAAGTGCTGTTTCTGGAATCACAAGGGTGCTTTCCCTGTTTCAGAAATGAAATCTTTTAATTTTCAAAAAAATAAAAAATAAAAATTTGAAGTACCTGGACACCTTTCTGGCATAAAGCAAGGGCTATGGCATAACCAACTTTAGAAATCCTGCCTGTCAGGAGAACTTGGGTTGTTTCTTTGGGAATGCTGTTCACCACCACAGCAGCAGCTAAACTGCTCCCATCCACCAGCTTGATTCTAAGCTGAGGTTGCCTCTGGATATAGAGCTCTCCATTCCCATTAAGCTCTTCATGCTGCATAATTAACATTGATTTAGTTTGAAGGAGTATGAAATTAAAGTAGTAATTGGAGGAGGGAACGATGATTGGGGAAGCATAAGCATGCCTGGTTCAGAAGGCCTAAGCTCACCACCTTAGCTCCCTTGCTATCAGCTTCTAGCAAAGCCTCTTCGATTAAGTAATTGAGATCCTTCTGCTCCCTTTGCAAGAGGTACTGGGAAAACGATCATGTAAATCAAATTGATAAGTATACCAATCTGAAAGAAAAAGATATAGAGGGGTAAAAGGAAGGAGAGAAACATGATATTGTTTTTACGTGCATGGTGTATCTTGGAACCACCCAAGATTGCAGTTTGAGGTCATTGAAGGTGTTGCTCTCTGAAACAAATGTACGGCCATAGAACCAAGCAAGGACACGAGACCAACATGACAGAGGCCACATCGCCATGGTGAAGTACCACTTGAAAGCGTAGGGCTTGGAGGCCAAGGAAGCAAAGCCGAGCCGCAAATGGTAGATGGAGTCTGTCGTGGTTAGATGCGTCAGGTGTACGATGTCTGGTGACTCTTCCTGCCTTTTCAGTGAAGTCTCGTACAAATCATCCGAGGACTTGTCCACAGTACCGTATAAGTAATCGTACATGGGCATGAATAGCGAGTAATTGGTCCGAAACTGAGTATGATGCAAAGAGTGATACCTGGAACAATAATTCAGTGATCATGCTACGGAAAAGAACAGTTTTAATTCAGGTAATTTAGGTATATATGATCAAATGGTAAAACTTACGAGGGAGTGTACATGAGAAACTTGAGAGGGGGGAAGGTCGAGAAGACCCACTTTGGAACCAGTTCGAAGTTGCAGTGTCCCATATTGTTCATGAAGTCAGTGTAAGTTATGTAACTAGATATTGCTGCAATGGAAGCTGTTCCGGTTAACACCATTGTCATTAAAGGTATTGCAAAGAGCAAGAAGTATGCAACTTCTTCTGCAAACGGGTGGATGACAGCTGCAAAAAAGAACCATGTATAATTGATTTGTCTTGCGTTGGAATTCATTAGTTCCATGACATGGATTAGAGTTGTGGCTTACAGGTAATGGGCTCAGTGGCAATGGAGGAATGGTGATGGGAGTGGTAACGAGAGTAGAGGAAATGATGGTGCAGTGCCCTGTGCAACCAATAGTACAGGAACTCCACAGGACCCATATGGAGTAGAATTACGATTATAAATCCATCTGATCTCCATAGGGGCAAGTGAGATGCTCCTGGCATTATCATATTTGCCAAGTAGAACAGAATTCCGTTTAAAACGATCTGGTCATCCCTGCCAACCATCCATCATTTCAGAATATCAGGCCCAAATCGAAAGAGAAGAATAACATAGATATTAGCTGGAGCTAATTACTGACTAATACCAGTTGCTTTCTCTGTCAACTTGCTCAAAGTCGATGCCCTTGTCAACGATCCTGTTTTTTCCTTTGGCAGTTCGGTAACGAGAAAGAGAAATCCATATCTGATTGTGAAGGACTCTTGTCATAAGTAATGGGAATATGAGTAAGTAGCCAAGGTCTGCCTCCTTTTCCCCTTTACTCATCACCAAAGAGTAAGTGCTGTGAATCACCCATGGAGTCAAGATAGCATACTGCACCATGCAAACAATGCGTCCTAGCAGTGATCAGTCAATATAATATACAATTCCAATCACACTTTAACAAATGTAAATAAACATGGAGATCAAATCAAGGACCTTGAAGTTCCCAAGAGGTTTCCAAGGCCAGTCTGTGAGAACGCCTGGTTTGGTTGCCATATTTCTCTGCAGCTTGCCGTGGCAGTCTGATCTCCACGCACCCCCTAGGCCAACACTTTATAAGGAAGTACACTACTTGGTGGCAGTTGGCACAGTCCCATCGAAACTACCGGTAATTAAGAGTTTGATGTGTTTTAAGGCTTCAGTTATTTGAGGATATGTTTATGTTAAATGAGAAAAATGAAATTCAGGAAAACATTTTAAGAGATGGAAAAACATGAACCCTTGCAACTCCCAATATTCTACCATACTTTCCTCATGTTGCATGCGGTGCTTCAAGGAAGGAAAAGCATTCAATTTGCCTACCCATTCTTGTGCTTTTGCATCAACAATCCTAAGTCCTATTCTGCCAGCTCTATATACAAATTCTAAATCCAAAAAGATGGATCGAACCTTGATTTCTTCCTTTGATTACGCTTTTGTTACTTACTTTTTGCTTGAAAAATTAGTATATAGTAAAAGTAATACCGTAATTGATTTAAAATGAATAAATAATTAAAATATAATATTCTAATTATAGAGAATCATGTATTTCTTTATCTATAAAAGAATATAAATCATGCATGCAATCTTTCAAAATTTTATTTATTTTTATATCTAACCACACTTTTTATATTTTATTTTTTCAAACAAAAACACCATGAAACTAGACCTTTGATTTTAGTTTCGCTTTCCTAGTTAGCCATCACAATTATCTCGAGCAACTCATGTGAGGAAGACTTTGATGAATACCCTCTTTAATTTATTTATTTTTCCCAACTAACTTAGTTGAAGTTGAACAAGACAGGAGACACAATTTTAATCGTTAACGTTTTGGATTTATACGATATTGTTCGGATCAAATTTCAATACACTATGTAGGTGACATATACATATGCATTTAAATTTATACAAATTTATATATGGATCATATTTCGTTATGCTATTTGGTTACGAAAATATTGTTGTGGGTGGCATTTATTGTGTTTAGCTTTTTGTTGTACTGATTGGATTTTATTAGGCCATGTGGGTAAAATGTTGTTGGTAATATTTATCATGTTTGGGTTTGCACGATATTGTTCAGATCAAATTTTGATACACTATGTGGGTGACATGCGTGTGCATTTGAATTTATACGAAGTTATAAATGGATCAAATTTTGTTACACTATGTGGTTAGGAAAATATTGTTGTGGGTGACGTTTATTGTGTTTAGCTTTTTGTTGTACCGATTGGATTTTATTAGAATAGGTGAATAGAATGTTGTTGGTAATATTTATCATGTTTGGCTTTGTACGATATTGTTTATTGTGTTTGTACGATATTATGAATAGATTTTATATAGAATGATTTTTTATTAATTGATATTTAATTTCCATTTTCAATACACTACTTGTTATTAGTTAATCACAATGATTATGGTTATAACTTACTACCAACAAAGTCAATCATAACTTCAAAAATTAGAAATAAGGATAATTACTTTTTTGGAATATTAAAATTTTATTGAGAAATAAAAAATAAAAAGGTATTTGAAATTGGAATTGGAATATGAATAATATATTTAATTCTTTGTTAATGACTTTAAAGAGTTAAGATTGATTATATATATGAAAATAAAATATGTCCTAATAACTTTTTCTAAATGACACAAAGAAAGATTTTATACTTTAATTCACTTCATATTAAATTTAAATACAATGCGGTGTTTATTAATTAAATGCAATGTGTGATAAGATCATTATTATCTACTTACATGGTCTATTTTAAATATTAACGTGGTTCATAACTAATAGTGCCGCAACTGATGTCTTCCAACTCCGTACAAAGCCAATATCGTACTTGGCTGCAATATTAAATACAGTGTTTAAACTGCCTGCAATATTTGCTTTGGAAGATGCAACACAATCTCAAGAACTCTGTTGATAATGGCATGTGCAGTTACGTACTTGTAGTTCATGGGCATTTGTTCAAAACTCTAATAACTGTGTTGTTCTTGTATGACCATTTCTTAGATCTAAATTTTTCTAAGAATCAGTGAGAGAGAGTTTAAACAGGAAGAAAAATTATTTCATATTTTATATAATTAAATGTTATAAATTATTGATATTTATTTTTAAGGATTTAATGAATTTTAACTTTGTTTAATGATAATGTGTCATTTTTGTGATTGACTGACAAAGTATAACTTTTATAAATTATCAATGCATCAAACATAAAACCTTAAAATAGACCATATAAGGAGATATTAATGATCTAAGCCACACACCACATCTAGTTTATGTAGTTTGGAACACATCAATTGTGGTCCTATATATTTGCTATGAACCAGCTTAATCTTCATTCATTCCTTTAAACTAAAAACATATATTCATGGCCTAAGTCGTACGTCACATTTAATTTATGTAGTTCGGAGTTGGAAGACATCAGTTGCGGCACTATTAGTTATGAACGACATTAATATTTAAAATAGACCATGTAAGTAGGTAAGAATGATCTTGTTACACATCGCATTTACTTAATAAACACTGCATTGTATTTTAATTTAATATGAAGTGAATTAAAGTATAAAATCTTTCTTTCTGTCATTTAGAAAAAGTTATTAGGACATATTTTATTTTCATATATATAATCAATCTTAACTCTTTAAAGTCATTAACAAAGAATTAAATATATTATTCATATTCCAATTCCAATTTCAAATATTTTTTTATTTTTTATTTCTCAGTAAAATTTTAGTATTCTAAAAAATTAATTATCCTTATTTCTAATTTTTGAAGTTATGATTGACTTTGTTGGTAGTAAGTTATAACCATAATCATTGTGAATAACTAATAACAAGTAGTGTATTGAAAATGGAAATTAAATATCAATTAATAAAAAATCATTCTATATAAAATCTATCAAGTAGTGTACTAAAAAATGTTGTTGTAGGTAAAATCTTACAGTGTGAACTGTCTTATATGGATACAAGTAATTTATCTTGGCAAGCATGTAGCTTTAAAAATGATGAATTCCATATAACTACTAATTTTTTTTCCTAGTTTAATAACATAATTAAATGGAAGTGACTCACAAACCATTTTTTTTCTCAACCAAGATATAGATTTCATTAATAAACTGCATAAATCAACAATATTTACAAGCACTACATGGTATCTATCAAAACCACCAACATATACAAGTGAAGGTCGTACACTCTTGCTAGTAGACATGAACCACACAAACTAAACAATGTGTACGACAAAACCGAAAGCTTGGAATTAAAAGAGATGCAAAATAACTTGAGAGCCACTAAAACTTGAGAGATACAACCATGCTGAAACATGGAAACCTTGTTAACACCATGCTTAAGGGTTTCCAAAGTATATACTAGGCCATTTCTGTTTCTGAAGCTTGATTTTTCTTCTTGTTTTCTTTGAGCTCACCATAGAAGTAAGACAAAGAACCCCAAAGAGATAAAGCTTCGAATATATCTTTTTCAGCTTAGAACTTTTCATGGAAAAACAATACAGATAATGATTCTGTCACCGGAAGTAAAGCTCTCTTGAAATTGCCTCAAATTATTTGTGAAAATGCATCCCAATGGTGCAGAAAACAATAGCTGAAAATGACATAACCATTTACATCTCCATTACCAAGGAGTAAGAAATAGTCTACTTTGCTTTCTTGTATGTTAACTCAATCATCGGTAACACAAATCCATAAAGTACTGAAGTGGCAAGTGTTATAAAAGATCTCAAGTAATATTGACGGTTGGATTTTTTTGCTGGGCGATCAGAACTTATATGGAGAGCAAGAACCACTGCTCCGATAGTTAATAGAAAAACCGAGTCGATGGAAAAAGATGTGAACTTCTACTTGACCAGTAGAAAGGCAAAAGCAGTAGTAAAAGCCAATTGGGTTGAAACTATCAGAGCTGAGGTAGAGACTGAGAGGTGAATAACACCATAAGCATACAAAAAGTCACCACACCAGTAAAATAACAACACTAGCCAGAAACAAAGGAGGTTTAATGAAGAAAAGCTCAATCTGAGGGCCCTTCTTTCACCTTTCAAGAAGTAAAGCCTCATTATAAGGGGACCACCAACATTGCCAAGGCTAAAAGTGTGCAATTCAACACAAGCAAGGATCTCTTCAAGCCTTTGCTCATTTTCTCCTCTTTGTAGGGTACTTGGTTGTCGCTAGTGCGAGTATCCCTTGTTAGAAATCAAAACACAAAATGAAAGACCAAACAAGCAAACATCATACTTCAATAGAAACAACTGATAAAATGCTCCTTGAATGACTGATAACTCTATAATATAGAGTTATTTGAACATAATTTTGATAGTATTTTAACTTAGTTCTTGTATAGAAATTAGTAGGTTTTATTTAATTATTTTAGGTTAGTTAATTTAGGTGAATCAATCTAATCTTAGTTAATTTTAAGCTTAATTTGGTGTTAATATGATTAGGATATATTGTTGTTCATTTATTTGTACTTTTATAGGTATTTAATGAAGGAAAAATTTTAATGGAAGAAGGAGAGCAATTTCAAGGTGCAAACTTTTACTGCATCTATTTCAGTATTTTTACCATAACTCTCTCTACAGAGCTCTAAATGAGATGATTTTTGAACCATTAGAAATAATAAAAAAAAAAGTTACAACTTTCATGTTTACCACTTTGCCCAATTTGGTTTGAAAGGTAGTCAAAAATATTGTCGAAGTTGGTGCACTGCAGTAGTCCTAGAACAATTACGATATTTGCTATTTAAATGGTCAAGGCCTCAGCCTAGGTAATCTGATGAGGAAATTCTTATTAGAATGGACTTCTTTTTTCACATAACTTGACTTAACTTCAAAGCCCTACAAAAGTAACATTTCGGAGGACTTTTAAGATATAAGAAGACACTAGATTGATAGTTGAGATTCAAGCTACAAAATCGTGGAAAGAAAAGTCTCATTGGAGCTGAAAGAAAATTAAAAGATTCAAGAAGATTTGGAGATCAAGAGTTTCACTCTTGGAGTTTCTTTATTTTTTTTTCTTAGTTTAGTTTCAATGTTTAAACTTTATTTGATGATGATTTGTGACTTGATGAGGAACTAAATTGTTTATTTAAGATTATGATTTAACTCAATACGTAATCTGATTTATTTATTTTTCTTTTGCTTATGTCTGATGGATTTAAGTTATTTATTTTATTCTACTCTTAATGCTTCTGATTGACTGATCACCAATTAGATTGAATTGAAAACTTAAGTTAAACATTGATGAAAGAAATTTAACTAGACCTTGAATAGAATGGCGTATGATCGAATACACTTAATTGATTAGGTGATTTGATTTGCATATAGGGTAAACATACATCTATAACCCATACGTAGCCAAAATTAGAGTTTGAACTTAATGAATCTTTCTCTAATTTAATTTGTACAGACATATAGTAAATTAGTTAGCAGAGATAGTTTTATGAGAAACTTGACAGAGACTTGTAAATAATTTAGGACTCTAAGTTAGCAACTTAATCTATTAAATTAAGTTAAGAGATAGAGACAATAATCAGAAAAACTATTAAGAGATATCATAATCTTAGGTTTGGAAGTCATTCGAATTTAATAAAATAATTTTGTTAATAAATTTTAGATTAGTTTTAATTATTAGTTTCAATTTTTCGTTTTAATAATTAAGTTGTTTGGATGTTATAATTTTTATAGTTAACAATTAGGAAATAATTCAATTTTTTGTAGAAATGAATTCTACTTTCTATTATATTACTTGTTAATGATATATGCAGTTGGATGAGAAATCAACAACAATGACCAAATATGGGACTAAAAAACTAACCAATGTTGTTGAGAGCTAAATTTCTATGAGGAGCCCATCCCATGAATGTTCCAAGATCGCAACCACATTGTAGGAGAAGAAGCAGAAAAAAAAAGTGATGCTTGCAAAACCCAGAAGGACAGAAAAACATAACAACTTAACTAAAATCCAATGACAATGCAGGAACCCAACCAGACGATAGAAATGAAAATGTCAGCAATCAGCAACCATCAAAGCCAATCTAATAGGCAAAAACTCAAAAGATTCAAAAATAAAAAAGAAATAATCTTACAAGGAAGATTTTTCCATACTCCAAAGATTATTAAGGATGATGTCCTCAAACACCTTGGAATTAATCCCAATTGTAAGCCAACATCCCATATGGCCTATGCTTCATTTGAAACAATAGCCTTTCTATTGTAAAAATCCCCATCAGAAGATGATGTAAGGCCATGCTGATCGTTGGGAGATGATGTATTAGAAGATAGAAAGTCATCTTCAAGATTTGGCAAGCAACCTGGGCAATCAGTGGAAAATTCACTTACAAAAAGTTGATAAATCAAATTACCCATAGCTAGATGCACATGTTCTTGAATGGTTTTTTTTTTTTTTTTTTTGTTTATGGTGATGAGCATGGTGCCTCTCTCAAAAAAATTCAGCTTAGATGATTCTTCTCCCAAACAGAGATAAAATCCCCATAAAGCACCAATTCAATAAAAAGTGCTATTATTCCAAGCATGAACAAGAACCCCTGAAATTGAAAGCCAACAATGCCTTTTTCTAGTTTCCACATTAGGGGACCAAGGTTGAACATTAGAAAACCATTCATCAAGCCAGTCCCAATTTGTAGATTTACCTTGCTCAAACGTCAGATTATCAGGAAAAGAAATGAGGTAATGAAACCCAAATAATCGTTTGACATCAAAACCCAATTTTCCACAGCATTTGAAAGATTTTAACACATCCTCCAGTTCCTGTTTATTTTTGTAGTAACCCACAACATAACTCTCTAACCAATGAAGAGCTTCATCTTCAATGTGACCCAAGCGAAATTTGGACGACTCAATGGAAAGGGGAGGAGGAAAAGACGTCAACGGTTGTTCAACAGGAAGAGGGAAAGGTTGTTGCCCCATTAAAGCTTGAAGATAGCATTTACCTCTATTAGTTTCAGCAGAAGAATTTGTGTTAGATTTAAAAGCTTGGTTTTGTTGAAGTTCAGAATTAAGTGAGGGAAAATATGGGAATTGGGGATAACTTGGGTTTGTTTGGGATTAGCTTAAGACTGACTATGAGAGCTTTGTTGGTTTGGGAATGAAGGTCTCTTTCTTGTGGCAGGCCTAGGATTTGACTGATGTGCTAGATTCAAGGCCAGCCGATGATAAAAAAATCTGACTCCATTTAATCTACTCATAACCTTGTAAACCTCACTCGGAGAAGCAAAACGAGCAAAACCTTAGACCCTGCCAAAACGAGGTTGTCTCTGTAGGATAAAAGTATCAACAACGTTGCCATGATTTCTACAAATCGTGAAGAGCCATTAATTTGTGATGCGAAGAGGAAGATTGGCAATATGAATAGTGGTGATATCATCTGAACAATTTCGATTGTTGCCATCAAGGAGGTGCCAATCACTAGAGACCTTTCCCATTCCCTTATTGCTTTTATCAATGAATGAAGTTATGGCAAACAATTATCCTATTTCATGTATGCCCTTTCTTTTCTGAAATTGAGTACTTCAATCCAAACATCAAGTTAGGTTTAATTTCTACCTAATTTAAGGGCATGCTAAAGGGAAGCCCGAGCCAACAGAATGTGGAGGTGGATTCCAATGGGCATGTTAAGCAAAAGCAGGCATTGCTCAGTTTGTCAAGTTTGGTTCTCAGAGTCAAAAAAGTTACTTTCTAACAATCCCGATCAAGGTCTTAAACTGACTCATAAACCATTTTAATTAAATTTAGCCTAAAATTCTAGACCAATCAGAGTCCAATTAACTCATTTGTTTATGGTATAATGCTCAAATAAGTTTGTCAATTCTTATTTTTTATTTAAACTATTCAAAAAAATTTAAATAAATTTTTATTTTTTATTGCATTCAATTAAGTCTTTGTATTATTATTTTAGGTCAAATAAATCCTTATAACTAATGATTGATTAATTGTCTTTAATCAAAATATCACTTATTACTTTATATCCACATGGCACTAACGTTGATATGAAGAGCTAAAAATATCACATGGTCATATTATCATGTTAAATTAGTATATCACATTATCATTAATTATAAATATGTTAATATATTACATCGTCATCAATTATGATATGTTAGCATGTCATTTCAACGTCATGTGTCATAAAATAAAAAATGATATTTTGACTAAGTCAATTATTAGTTATAACTTATAAAGGCTTATTTGACTCAAAATAAAAGTATAAAGATTTAATTGAACACAATAAAAGTATAATAACTAATTTGAATTTTTTTGAATAGTACAAGAGTTTTTTTTTTTAGATATTATGTCTTTGTTTATTATGTGAACATTGTAGACATAGTAGTTATTTGATTAAGCTCAAGCCCAAATTCTAAGGCCACGGATTAACCAAAGAAAAAATTAATTATTTTTTTGCAATTTATAATATTCACATATGAATTCTTTTATCCTTATTTTCTCTTTCTTCCTTGTTTTCAATAAAAAATACCTTATTTTTTTTAATTTTAAAAAAATCTCATTTAAATATATAAGCCTTTAAAGTGATTGAGTCGTTGCTGCACACACATAGAAGCTACTGACCTACTATTAAACCAAGAAAAGAAAAGCAGCCATTGCATTTGTGTTCAATTCTCATTACCATTACTTTCTTAATTTAGCTTTTGTTATAATTTATTATAGTTTTGAGTTTCATAATAAATGTATTGAAAAGAAATAAAAAAATAATAGAGGTGAGTTCAATTTTTATATTTATATCTTTTAATTATGAAAAATCTCGTTATACCATATAGCGAAGAAAACATTTTCTTGAATGACATCTGCATTTCACTCTCTATGAATCTGATTTCGTTAGATCATGCAATTAAAAAATGTTATTATGGTTACATCTTTTCTGTTTGACCTTTTAAAAAATTATATTAATAAAATATCGTTAGATCATATAATTAAGAAAATATTATTGTGAGTGACATATGCAATGCCTAGTTTTTTACAGAAGTGTATAAATTAGATTTTTGGTAAAGATTGTTACATTTACCTTCAATTTTGGTCAAAAAAAGTCATACCGGTATCAATTTTTCCAAGGAAAGGGGCAATAATGCCTAGCATCCTTACGGTTTGTATAAAAAATTGAACCCAAAGTCATGATTAAACATATATATGTATCAAAAAGATTATTAAAGATTTTATGCATAATTGGATATGAAAATTAATTAAAGAAGTATGAACATGAAAACCTAATTTTAGGCTCGTTTTTTATGTGGTTTGAGATGTTCTTTGGTAAGTAGAAGATTTCTTGGTATGTAATATAACCACGTGTGGACCTATCATCCATAAGATTTTTTGGTATGTAGCATGACCACGTGTCGACCTATCACAAATAAAGGACCAACTTGTCATTAAATAAAAAGGGGTGGGGAAAGAGAAGGTAACACCTTAAAGATTTGATTATTTGCAAAGCTAAACTAAGTTTACGAAATAATTAATATGATCAATTAAAAAATAAAAATGCTCTATCCATCAAACTTCAAATGCTAATAGGAATATCTACAGCAATGGGCAAAGTCAAAATCTAATATAGAAAAGAGAGACTAAATTCATTTTTAATTTTACCCAACTCAAAATAATATTAATTACTGATTATTAAGCTAAGCAGCTTCAGAAATTATGTGATCAAAACATATATATTGTTGTTAAAATATTGATAAAAGAAACTTCATATCAATTACATTAGAGATATCATGGATATATAAACTCTTTAGTATAGACCTAATTGAAAAATTATAAGACAAATTTATCAATACAACTTATTTTATAATTTTTTTAAAAGCATGAGTCTATCGATTGACTAAAAAAGAGTACATAAATGTCGATTCAAATCTGCTGTAATGAATAAATGGACTGCAGACTCTTGGGCATCGAAATTACTTCAAAAAGGATAGTCCCCCTTCCCCCCTTCTGTTGTAATTATATAAACTCTTTTAACTTGCTTAATCAACGTGTACCAGAAAAATTGCTAATTTCATTCAGACTTGATTTTATTGAAGAATAATAAAAATTTTACACAATAAATTATTTTCACACCTCATCTTAAAATTCAAATCAGAGATTGAAATTTTAAATTTTAATTATTAAAAGATGTTTCATTTGAGATTATCCCTATAGATGTTTATAAAATCAATTAATTGGCATTCGAAAACATTACAATAAATTACAAGGACTTTATTAATTATCATCTAAATATAAATGATATATTAATATTTGTTCCTCAAGGCTCTAAGTGGAGATTGACAAAGGACAAAACCCGTGTTGAAGAGTGGCCTCCAAACCATGAATTATCCCAGCAACTCCTCATTACCATTCTGGGCAACCAATTCTGTATCACTTTAAGTAGGAAAGAAAAATTAATTTATTGGAATTAATCTTGCATCTTAAGATAAGGATGAATCCCAGCACTAACCTCACAAGAGTGCATGTTCTTAAGAGATTTAGGAGCCACCATGGCCGGAGTACTGCGGTAGTAGCAATCTTAATTTGCGAACTTTCCTTGGTGGGAATTGGGAAAATGGAATGAATATTGTTTCTTGTGCTGCCTTCAACTGTTCTTTCTGGGTCAACCAATCTCCCACCAAGCATATCTGCAAAATATAAAAGTGAAGTGAAAAAATTGAATATTTCAATATAATTTTCTTAGGGTCAAAATACCTCAACAATCTCTTTACTCGAAATGCAAGCACAACAAACTACTTTCCATCAACTCTAAACCCTTAGTTTTGATTATATATTGCTTTATTTTGTTGTTTTTTCTTTTCTTCCCTCATGTTTTTTTTTTATTTTTTTCTCTTTTTAATTTTTTTAATAGTATAAGGTTTATTTTTTAATATTATGTTTTTGTTTATTATGTGAACATCATAGACATGATAGTTATAAGATTAAGCCCAAGCCCAAATTGCAAGGCCAAGGATTAACCAAAGAAAGGAGCCAAGTCCAATATAAAGTGCTTTAACCTATTTTTATATTAGGTGCCTTTAGAATATATAGTATTACAATGCTATAATTAATTAGTTATATGTCAAAATCAGAAAAATAAAAAAATATTAAATTGGGTAATATTTATTGTTCGATATTGTCGTAATTTTTTATTTATTTATGAATTATATCATTTTGTTTATTCGGATAATGTATCGTCAAATAATAAATGTAAGGTAAATTAATAATATACAACGAAAAAATGGTTGGCTATTTTTAGTGCAAACACATAAATTTGCTTGTAAAAAAGGGACAAAAGTTTTCGTAATTCATGAAATTAATTTTACCTACTAAATCTTTATATTTTATTAATTTCCTGTATAATAGTGCTTATTATTGAATTAATTAATCTTTTTTAATATTACAAAAAAATAATATTATATAATAATTAAAGGATTGTTAATTAACTGCAAACAGCGACAAAGGGTGAAACCCATGATGAAATGCAGCCAGCCAAGCTTTCTTGACGCTTAAAATAATATTTCTTGACGCTTCCGAATTTATTAATCTATATTAGGAATCAAATTGTTTATGTTTATAATTCACTGATGAACACATTTTTCCTTTGATTGTCATTTTTGACCTTCTAGTTTGACTTAAATTTCAATTTATTTTTGTGAATATTTTGCATGTAGGAATATTTTGTCATTTCGTCATGTGTTGCATTATGTCTGAATTTAATTTCTCACGTTTTTCATAATTAAGTTTAAAGTTTACTAAAAATAAGAAATATTATTTATTTAAAAAAATTACATATATATGCATGCATACGTGTGTATATGAATAGAAATAGCATGAACTTTATAAATATAAAGTCCAATTTATTGCTGGTAAATTTTACGAAACATAAAAGCCTTGTGCGAGTAGAGATTTCTTATTGTTCTTCTGTGAGACAATGGGCCATCATTAGATAGAGAGCGACAAAGGGCAAAACCCATGGCGGAGAGTGGCCTCCCAAACTTTGTCCATGCTAAACATGGTTTGACCACATTCATGGACGTTCCATCCTTCCAGACCATGAACGATCCCAGCCACCCGCCATGCACTCATCACCCTTCTTGCCAACCAATTCTGTCATCATTTTTATTGTTTATCATGTGCCAAATTAAAATAAAAAAATAAACTAAATAGGGGAAAATAGACGTGTACATGTATATGCTAACCTCGCAAGAGTGAATGTTGTCAAGAGATTTTGGAGCCACCATGGCAGGAGTAGTGTGGTAGTAGCAGTCCTTGAGCAGTTTCTTTGGTGGGAATTGCGTGAAGGGAATAAACACTGTCCCTTTTGTTGCCCTGAGCTGTTCTTTGTCTATCAATCCTTCCCCCACCAACCATATCTGCCCAAAGTTTGCAAATTATAACCTGTCCTGATTCTATAAATGAGATTAGGAGTTGGGGGCTTGGGACCAAATTTTTCATCAAATTTACCTTTTGGTCATAGTTTTCTGCAAGAACCAAGTTTTTACCAAACTGGCAGTCACTGTGTTGTAACTTCTGGTATTCATCCTCATTCATTGCGGCCACCTGCCTCATCATCAAAATTAATTTGTACTTTCTGAGTTTATCTCATGGCCGAACCAGGGCAATCTTGATGTGTTAATGAGCAGTTTTAGAGTAAAAAAAAAAACCAAGCAGCCGAATGTTTAGCAAATGATGGAGTCAGAAGACATGGTTTGAACAGCTCTGCATGCCCTACTTTTTATTGCTCTTCAGAGAGATTAAGGCCAGGTTTGATGGTGTTTTCTCGCCTGCTGAACCTGATGTGAAGAACTGATCTTACATGTTGAGTTAAGTTCAGATGCTTTTGAGTTATTGAATCATGATGTTGAGTGCATATTTCTGGTTTTGTCTTTGAATGATCTGGTGGAACAGGCAACCATACATGGAAACTCATCCACTGTGTTTGTGTTTGTTTTGGTTGATTGATTTTGCTTAATTGTACATAGACGTCAGGGGATGTTTTTACGGGTTTGATTTTTTGTTGATTGACAAACCTGATTCGAGATGATATGCTGGTTTGGGCATAACATCTTAAAATCAAGTGCTGTTTCTGTAATCACCAGGGTGCTTTCCCTGTTTCAGAAATGCAATCTTTTAATTTTAAAAAAAATAAAAATAAAAATTTGAAGTACCTGGACACCTTTCTGGCATAAAGCAAGGGCTATGGCATAACCAACTTTAGAAATCCTGCCTGTCAGGAGAACTTGGGTTGTTTCTTTGGGAATGCTGTTCACCACCACAGCCGCAGCTAAACTACTCCCATCCACCAGCTTGATTCTAAGCTGAGGGTGCCTCTGGATGTAGAGCTCTCCACTCCCATTAAGCTCTTCATGCTGCATAATTAACATTGATTTAGTTTGAAGGTGTATGAAATTAAAGTAGTAATTGGAGGAGGGAATGATGATTGGGGAAGCATAAACATGCCTGGTTTAGAAGGCCTAAGCTCACCACCTTGGCTCCCTTGCTATCAGCTTCTAGTAAAGCCTCTTCGATTATGCAATTGAGATCTTTTTGCTTATTTTGCAGGAGGTACTGGGAAAACGATCATGTAAATCAAATTGATAAGTATACCAATCTGAAAGAAAAAGATATAGAGGGGTAAAAGGAAGGAGAGAAACATGATATTGTTTTTACGTGCATGGTGTATCTTGGAACCACCCAAGATTGCAGTTTGAGGTCATTGAAGGTGTTGCTCTCTGAAACAAATGTACAGCCATAGAACCAAGTAAGGACACCAGACCAACATGACACAGGCCACATCGCCATGGTGACGTACCACTTGAAAGCGTAGGGCTTGGAGGCCAAGGAAGCAAAGCCGAGCCGCAAATGGTAGATGGAGTCTGTCGTGGTTAGATGCGTCAGGTGTACGATGTCTGGTGACTCTTCCTGCCTTTTCAGTGAAGTCTCGTACAAATCATCCGAGGACTCGTCCACAGTACCGTATAAGTAATCGTACATGGGCATAAATAGCGAGTAATTGGTCCGAAACTGAGTATGATGCAAAGAGTGATACCTGGAAAAATAATTCAGTGATCATGCTACGGAAAAGAACAGTTTTAATTCAGGTAATTTAGGTATATATGATCAAATGGTAAAACTTACGAGGGGGTGTACATGAGAAACTTGAGAGGGGGGAAGGTCGAGAGGACCCACTTTGGAACCAGTTCGAAGTTGCAGTGTCCCATATTGTTCATGAGGTCAATGTAAATTGGGTAACCAAATATTGCTGCAATGGAAGCTGTTCCGGTAAACACCATTGTCATTAAAGGTATTGCAAAGAGCAAGAAGTACGCAACTTCTTCGGCAAATGGGTGGATGACCGCTGCAAAAAAGAACCATGTATAACTGATTTGTCTTGCGTTGGAATTCATTAGTACCAAGACATGGATTAGAGTTGTAGCTTACAGGTAATGGGCTCGGTGGCAATGGAAGAATGGTGATGGGAGTGGTAACGAGAGTAGAGGAAATGATGGTGCAGTGCCCTGTGCAACCAATAGTACAGGAACTCCACAGGACCCATATGGAGTAGAATTACGATTATAAATCCATCTGATCTCCATAGGGGCAAGTGAGATGCTCCTGGTATTATCATATTTGTCAGGTAGAACAGAATTCCGCTTAAAATGATCTGGTCATCCCTGCCAACCATCCATCATTTCAGAATATCAGTCTCAAATCGAAAGAGAAGAATAACATAGCTATTAATTAGAGCTAATTACTGACTAATACCAGTTGCTTTCTCTGTCAACTTGCTCAAAGTCGATGCCCTTGTCAACGATCCTGTTGTTTCCTTTGGCAGTTCGGTAACGAGAAACAGAAATCCATATCTGATTGTGAAGGACTCTAGTCATAAGAAATGGGAATATGAGGTAGTAGACAAGGTCTGCCTCCTTTTCCCCTTTACTCATCGCCAAAGAGTAAGTGCTGTGAATCACCCATGGAGTCAAGATAGCATACTGCACCATGCAAACAATGCGTCCTAGCAGTGATCAGTCAATATAATATACAATTCCAATCACACTTTAACAAATGTAAATAAACATGATCAAGGACCTTGAAGTTCCCAAGAGGTTTCCAAGGCCAGTCAGTGAGAACTCCTGGTTTGGTTGCCATATTTCTCTGCAGCTTGCCGTGGCAGTCTGATCTCCACCCCCTAGGCCAACACTTTATAAAGAAATACACTGCTTGGTGGCAGTTGGCACAGTCGCATCGCAACTACCAGTAATTAAGAGTTTAATGTGTTTTAAGGCCTAAGGACTAGGATTAACACGTCCCGGAAAAGCTTCAGTGATTTGAGGATATGTTTATGTTAAATGAGAAAAATGAAATACAGGAAAACGTTTTAAGGGATGGAAAACATGAACCCTTGCAATTCCCAATATTCTACAATACTTTCCTCATGTTTAATGCGGTGCTTCAAGGAAGGAAAAGCATTCAATTTGCCTACCCATTCTTGTGTTGGAGTTAATGCTTGCATGTATTAAGTGGAGACAATGACAAGTGACAATCCACTTGGATATCATGCATGTTTGTATGTTTTTTGCTTAGTGTTGAAGACCACTACGTGTAGCTATGCATGTTACTATGATAATAATGTTTTACACTTGTTTCTCATTTATTAACAAGTGTTATATCTATTGATGATTTATGATAATGAAGCTGTATATATATTTGTTGACTATGAATGAAACTAGTGTGACCTTCTCTCTTTGTTTACAATGTTTTAGAGATATAAAACAGAAACCGCATCCAGTAGCCATTTACTCTCTTTCTCCCAAAATTATAAAATCTTGTGCTTTTGCATCAACAACCCTAAGTCCTATTATGCCAGCACTATATACAAATTCCAAATCCAAAAAGATGGATCGAAGCTTGATTTCTTCGTTTGATTACGCTTTTGTTACTTACTTTTTGATTGACAAATTAGTATAAAGCAAAAGTAATACCGTAATTGATTTAAAATGAATAAATAATTAAAATATAATATTCTAATTAGAAAGAGTCACGTATTTCCTTATCTATAAAAGAATAGAAATCATGCATACAATTTATCAAAATTTTATTTATTTTTATATCTAATCACGCTTTTTGTATTATATTTTTTCAAAAAAAAAAATATGTGTGCATTTGAATTTACACGAAGTTATATATGGATCAAATTTTGTTACATTATGTGGTTAGGAAAATATCGTTGTGGGTGACATTTATTGTGTTTAGCTTTTTGTTGTACTGATTAGATTTTATTAGACCACGTGGATAGAATGTTGTTGGTAATATTTATTATGTTTGGCTTTGTACGATATTGTTTAGATCAAATTTCGATATACTATGTGGTTTAGAAAATGTTGTTGTAGGTAAAATCTACAGTGTGAACTGGCTTATATGGATACAAGTAATTTACCTTAGCAAGTATGTAGCTTTAAAAATGATGAATTCCATATAACTACTAATTTTGTTTCCTAGTTTAATAACATAATTAAATGGGAGTGACTCATAAACCATTTTTTTTCTCAACCAAGATATAGATTGTATTAATAAATTGCATATACCAGCAATATTTACAAGCACCTATAGAAACCACCAGCATATACAAGTGAAGGTAGTACACTCTTGCTAGTAGACGTGAACCACACAAGCTAAACAATGTGTATGACAAAACTGAAAAGCTTGGAATTAAAAGAGATGCAAAATAACTTGAGAGCCACTAAAACTTGAGAGATACAACCATGCTGAAACATCGAAACCTTGTCAACACCATGCTTAAGGGTTTCCAAAGTACATACTAGGCCATTTTTGTTTCCGAAGCTTGATTTTTCTTCTTATTTTCTTTGAGCTCACCATAGAAGTAAGACAGAGACACCCAAACAGATAAAGCTTCGAATATATCTTTTTCAACTTAGAACTTTTCATGGAAAAATAATATAGCTAATGATTCTGTCACCGGAAGCAAAGCTCTCTTGAAATTGCCTTAAATTATTTTTGAAAATGCATCCCAATGGTGCAGAAAACAATAGCTGAAAATGACATAACCATTTACATCTCCATTACCAAGGAGTAAGAAATAATCTACTTTGCTTTCTTGTATGTTAACTCAATCATCGGTAACACAAATCCATGAAGTGCCGAAGTGGCAAGTGTCATAAAAGATCCCAAGTAATATTGATGGTTGGATTTTTTTTTTCTGGGTGATCAAAACTTATATGGAGAGCAAGAACCATTGCTCCGATAGTTAACAGAAAAACTAAGTTGATAGAAAAAGATGTGAACTTCTGCTTGACCAGTAGAAAGGCAAAAGTAGTAGTAAAAGCCAATTGGGTTGAAACTATCAGAGCTGAGGTAGAGACTAAGAGGTGAATAACACCATAAGCATACAAAAAGTTATCCACACTAGTAAAATAATAACACTAGCTAGAAACAAAGGAGGTTTAATGAAGAAAAGCTCGATCCCAAGGCCCTCCTTTCACTTTTCAAGAAGTAAAGCCTCATTATAAAGGGACCACCAACATTGCCAAGGCTAACAATGTGCAATTCAACACAAGCAAGGATCTCTTCAAGACTTTGCTCATCTTCTCCTCTTTGTAGGGTACTTGGTTTTTGCTAGCGCGAGTGTCCCTTTTTAGAAATCAAAACACAAAAATAAAGACCAAACCAACAAACATCATTCTTCAATAGAAACAACTAATAAGATGCTCCCTAAATGACTGATAACTTTATGATATAGAGTTATTTGGATATAGTTTTAATAGTATTTTAACTTAGTTCTTGTAATAATGTATAGATATTAGTAGGTTTTATTTAATTATTTTGGGTTAGTTAATTTAGGTGAATCAATCTAATCTTCGTTAATTTTATGCTTAATTTGGTGTTAATGTGATTAGGATAGGTTGTTGATTTATTTGTGCTTTTGTAAGTGTTTAATGAAAGAAGAATTTTAATGGAAGAAGAAGAGCAATTTCAAGGTGCAGACTTCCACTGCATATATTTCGATATTTTGATCATAACGCTCTCTACAGAGCTTTAAATGAGATGACTCTTGGACCATTAAAAACAAAAAAAAAAGTTACAACTTTTATGTTAACCACTTTGCCCAATTCGGCTTGAAAGGTAGTAAAAAATCTTATCGAAATTCAAGCACTGCAACAGTCTTAAAACAATTACGATATCTTTTATTAAATGGTTAAGGTCGCGACCCACGTAGTTTGATGAGGAAATTCTGATTAGAATAGGCTTTTTTCTTCACCCAACTTGGCCTAACTTTAAAGCCCTACAAAAGCAACATTTCGAAAGACTTTTAGGATATAAGGAGACACTAGATTGACAGTTGAGATTCAAGCCACAAAATCATTGAAAAAAAAAGTCTCATTGGAGCTGAAAGGAAATTGAAGGATTCAAGAAGATTTGGAGATCAAGAGTTTCACTCTTGGAGTTTCTTTATTCTTTATTTTTCTTGGTTTAGTTTCAATGTTTAAACTTTATTTGATGATGATTTGTGACTTGATGAGAAACTAAATTGTTTATCTAAGATTATGATTGAACTCAGTACGTAGTTTGATTTATTTATCTCTCTTTTGCTTATGTTTGATGGATTTAAGTTATTTATTTTCTTTTGCTCTTAATGCTTCTGATTAACTAGCCACCAATTAGATTGAATTGGAAACTTAAGTTAAATCTTGACGAAGGAGATTTAGGTAGACCTTGAATAGAATGACGTATAATCGAATACACTTAGTTGATTAGATGGTTTGATTTGCATAAAGGGTACACATACACCTATAAGCCATATTTAACAAAAATTAGAGCCTGAACTTAATGAATCTGTCTCTAATTTAATTTGCATAGACATATAGTAAATTAATTTAGAGAGATATTTTTATGAGAAACTTGACAGAAACTTGTAAATAATTTAGAATTATAAGTTAGCAACTTAATTCATTAAACTAAGTTAAGAGAGAGAGAGAGACAATAATCAAAAGAAGTATTGAGGGATATTATAATCTTATGTCTGGTAGTCACTCGAATTTAATAAAATAATTTTGCTAAGAGAATTTAGATTAGTTTTAGTAATTAGTTTCAATTTTTTTCTTTTTAATAATTAGGTTGTTTGGACAAGATTAAGGTATCATAATTTTAGTAGTTAGCAATTAAGAATTAATTAATTTTTCGTAGGAACGAATTCTACTTTCTATTATATTACTTGTTAACGAAACGTGTACTTGAATGAGAAATCAATAATAAGTTTTTGACGCTGTTGCCGGGGAATTGATTTTCAATTCTTTCTTGTTAATATTAATACTAAGCATTCCTAATCTTACTTCAGACTTTTCTTTTCTTTATCTTTCTTTTCAATTATTTTATTTTATTTATTTATTTGACATTAATCTCTATTTTTTTTCTTTTTGTAGTAAAAAAAAATCCTCCTACAAGTGACAATGAGGAAGATGACAATAAGGAAAAGGAGGAAGATTATAGCTTCTTCAAATTCATTTAACCGTAAGGGGAGTATTCTTTACCTTTTCTTTATTTTTTCTAACATTAAGGATGATGTTTAGTTTAAGTTTGAAGGGGTAAATTTATTTTTCTGGTAGTGAATATTTTGTGAAAGTTTTAAATTGTATTTTATTTGCATGTTT
This sequence comes from Theobroma cacao, assembly GCF_053813885.1. Taxonomy (NCBI): domain Eukaryota; kingdom Viridiplantae; phylum Streptophyta; class Magnoliopsida; order Malvales; family Malvaceae; genus Theobroma; species Theobroma cacao. The sequence goes on from NC_142640.1 coordinate 948,639, forward strand.
ATCTAGATTTATAAATAATTTAGAATTAGTTGGTAAATGAATTTATTATTTGTTCGAATTTTAGGAATCTAAAATAAAGTTGTGCCAAATTTTTCGATAATTTCTCTATCCAATAATGATAACTAGTTATCTTGAATTCTTATCTTTTAGTGAAAAAGGTTTTTGCTTGAATTCATGCTAAATGCTTTTGTTAAGTATCATCGTTAGAATGTGATTTCCACAATTTTGAGCACTTTATCTTTTATTTTGAGTTACGGTAAATATTTAGAGAAGGTTCATATTGATGTAAATTTTAGATTATGTCATGAATTTTAGAATTTGCTTGATTTTTTCTCAAGGTAAAATTCTAGGCAATTCTTAGTTAGGGAGATGATTTATGCCATCTTTGGGCCGTTTGAGCATAAAAAACCTTGTTAAATTTTTATCCTTAGTGTAACCCTTTGAACCTAATTTCTCTTTTCTTTTGTTTAATTACATAATAATTGAGCCTAACCTTAATATAAAATTTCCAATTTTGCAACCTTCATTCCTAAGAATGTATATTATTTTAGGAAATATATATTGAGCTAAATGCATATGGTAGAAAGGTGATGTTGATGAGAAAAATTCAAAATATTAAAAATCATCCCATTACTTACAATAAAAAAAAATAAGTTTGGAGGTGTGAAATTGTGAAAAAATGAAAAAGAAAAGTTCAAATGTGGAAGAAAATGTGTACTTGGAGAAGGAAAATAGAGCTTTATGTATAGGTCATAGAATAATTATGTGCTTAGGATGATTTGAGCCAAATTATTATCTTTTATCCTACCTTGACCTTAGCCATACATTACCAGCTTATTAAAGTCCTATTGATCCCTAGCTTAGTGTTAGTCTACATTAGTGAAGAAAGAGATGAAAAGTAAACTTATGGTGTTCTAGTATTAATTTGAAATTTGTGTAGGTATAAATTCATCTGGATGTTATGATATTCTTGATAAAAAATTCACACACACGAAAATTCATTCAAAGATGTGCTTGCATTGGAATTGAAACATGAATTTAAATTATGTCTATATTTTTCCTTAAGTTAATGATTGATAGACATACTTTTGAAGAAATTATAGGGAATCATTAAATTGGTGCACTTTAGTAGTAGTAGTAGTAGTAGAAAAAGTAATAGTACTAGTAGTAGTAGTAACTATATTTATTGTAGTTTTCATTAATTGAATTTGATTTTTGTAAGTTAGTTTCTTTTTTCTGTTTTGCTCTAGGATTAGCAAAATCTTAAGTTTGAGGGTGTGATAACTCTATGATATAGAGTTATTTGGATGTAATTTTGATAGTATTGTAGTTTAGTTTTTGCAGTAATGCATAAAAACTAGTAAGTTTTATTTAATTATTTTAGGTTAGTTAATTTATATGAGTCAATCTAATCTTAGTTAATTTGATGCTTAATTTGACATTAATGTGATTAAGATAGGTTGTTGTTGATTTATTTGTGCTTTTGTAGGTGTTTAATGAAGGAAGAATTTTAATGGAAGAAAGAGAGCAATTTCAAGGTGCAAACTTTCACTGCACACGTTTCGGTATTTCAATCATAACACTCTCTCTATAGAGCTCCAAATAAGATGATTCTAGAACCATTGGAAAGATAAAAGAAAAAGCTACAACTTTCATATTTATCACTTTGCTCAGTTCAGCTTAGAAGGAGGTCAAAAATCTTATCGAAATTAGAGAATTACAGCAGTCCTAGAACAATTATAATTTCTACTATTTAAATGGTTAAGGTCGCGGCTCACGTAGTCTGATGAGGAAATTCTGATTAGAATAGACTTCTTTTTTCACCAAACTTGGCATAACTTTAAAGCTTTATAAAAAAAACCTTTCGAAAGACTTTTAGGATATAAGGAGACACCAGATTGACAGCTGAGATTCAAGCCACAAAATCGTTGAAAAAAATTATCATTGGAGCTGAAAAGAAATTGAAGGATTCAAGAAGATTTGGAGATCAAGAGTTTCACTATTGGAATTTCTTTATTCTTTATTTTTCTTGGTTTATTTTCAATATTTAAATTTTATTTGATGATGATTTGTGACTTGATAAGGAACTAAATTAGTTATCTAAGATTATGATTAAACTCAATATGTAGTATAATTTATTTATCTCTCTTTTGCTTATGTTTGATGGATTTATGTTGTTTATTTTATTCTATTCTTAATGCTTCTGATTGACTGACCACCAATTAGATTGAATTGGAAACTTAAGTCAAATTTTGAAGAAAGAGATTCACGTAGACCTTGAATAGAATAGCGTATGTTTGAATACACTTAGTTGATTAGGTGGTTTGATTTACACATAAGGTAGATATACACCTATAAGCCATACATAATCAAAATTAGAGCATGAATTTAATGAATCTGTCACTAATTTAATTTATACAAACATATAGTAAATTAATTAAGAGAGATATTTTTATGAGAAATTTGACAAAAATTTGTAAATAATTTAGGATTTTATATTAGCAATTTAATCCATTAAATTAAGTTAAGAGAGAGAGACAATAATCAGAAAAAGTATTGAGAGATTTTATTATCTTAGGTTTGGTAGTTACTTGAATTTAATAAAATAATTTTGTTAATAGATTTTAGATTAGTTTTAGTTATTAGTTTCAATTTTTTCGTTTTAATAATTAGGTTGTTTGAATAAGATTAATATGTTCTAATTTTAGTAGTTAGCAATTTTTTGTAAGAACGAATTCTACTTTTTAATTGTGTTACTTGTTAATGATACGTGCACTTACGTGAGAAATCAACAATAATGACTAGATACAGGACAAAAAAACTAACCAATGTTGTTGAGAGCTAAATTTCTATGAGGAGCCCATCCCACTAATGTTCTAAGATAGCAAAGACATTGTAGGAGAAGAAGCAGAAAAAAAAAGAAAAGAAAAAGCGATGCTTGCAAAACCCAGTAGGACAAAAAGACAGAACAACTTAACTAAAAGCCAATGACAATGCAGGAACCCAACCAGAGGATAGAAATGAAAATGTCAGCAATCACCAACCATCAAAGCCAATCTAATAGGCAAAGACTCAAAAGACTCAAAAAATAAAAAATAAAAAAGAAATAATCTTACAAGGAAGATTTTTCCATACTCTAAAGATTATTAAGGATGATGTCCTCAAACACCTTGGAATTAATCCCAATTGTAAGCCAACATCCCATATGGCCTATGCTTCATTTGAAACAATAGCATTTCTATTGTAAAAATCCCCATCAGAAGATGATGTAAGGCCATGCTGATCGTTGGGAGATGATGTATTAGAAGATAGAAAGTCATCTTCAAGATTTGGCAAGCAACCTGGGCAATCAGTGGAAAATTCACTTACAAAAAGTTGATAAATCAAATTACCCATAGCTAGATGCACATGTTCTTGAATGGTTTTTTTTTTTTTTTTTTTTTGTTTATGGTGATGAGCATGGTGCCTCTCTCAAAAAAATTCAGCTTAGATGATTCTTCTCCCAAACAGAGATAAAATCCCCATAAAGCACCAATTCAATAAAAAGTGCTATTATTCCAAGCATGAACAAGAACCCCTGAAATTGAAAGCCAACAATGCCTTTTTCTAGTTTCCACATTAGGGGACCAAGGTTGAACATTAGAAAACCATTCATCAAGCCAGTCCCAATTTGTAGATTTACCTTGCTCAAACGTCAGATTATCAGGAAAAGAAATGAGGTAATGAAACCCAAATAATCGTTTGACATCAAAACCCAATTTTCCACAGCATTTGAAAGATTTTAACACATCCTCCAGTTCCTGTTTATTTTTGTAGTAACCCACAACATAACTCTCTAACCAATGAAGAGCTTCATCTTCGATGTGACCCAAGCGAAATTTGGACGACTCAATGGAAAGGGGAGGAGGAAAAGACGTCAACGGTTGTTCAACAGGAAGAGGGAAAGGTTGTTGCCCCATTAAAGCTTGAAGATAGCATTTACCTCTATTAGTTTCAGCAGAAGAATTTGTGTTAGATTTAAAAGCTTGGTTTTGTTGAAGTTCAGAATTAAGTGAGGGAAAATATGGGAATTGGGGATAACTTGGGTTTGTTTGGGATTAGCTTAAGACTGACTATGAGAGCTTTGTTGGTTTGGGAATGAAAGTCTCTTTCTTGTGGCAGGCCTAGGATTTGACTGATGTGCTAGATTCAAGGCCAGCCGATGATAAAAAAATCTGACTCCATTTAATCTACCCATAACCTTGTAAACCTCACTCGGGGAAGCAAAACGAGCAAAACCTTAGACCCTGCCAAAACGAGGTTGTCTCTGTAGGATAAAAGTATCAACAACGTTGCCATGATTTCTACAAATCGTAAAGAGCCATTAATTTGTGATGCGAAGAGGAAGATTGGCAATATGAATAGTGGTGATATCATCTGAACAATTTCGATTGTTGCCATCAAGGAGGTGCCAATCACTAGAGACCTTTCCCATTCCCTTATTGCTTTTATCAATGAATGAAGTTATGGCAAACAATTATCCTATTTCATGTATGCCCTTTCTTTTCTGAAATTGAGTACTTCAATCCAAACATCAAGTTAGGTTTAATTTCTACCTAATTTAAGGGCATGCTAAAGGGAAGCCCGAGCCAACAGAATGTGGAGGTGGATTCCAATGGGCATGTTAAGCAAAAGCAGGCATTGCTCAGTTTGTCAAGTTTGGTTCTCACAGTCAAAAAAGTTACTTTCTAACAATCCCAATCAAGGTCTTAAACTGACTCATAAACCATTTTAATTAAATTTAGCCTAAAATTCTAGACCAATCAGAGTCCAATTAACTCATTTGTTTATGGTATAATGCTCAAATAAGTTTGTCAATTCTTATTTTTTATTTAAACTATTCAAAAAAATTTAAATAAATTCTTATTTTTTATTACATTCAATTAAGTTTTTGTATTATTATTTTAGGTCAAATAAGTCCTTATAACTAATGATTGATTAATTGTCTTTAATCAAAATGTCACTTATTACTTTATATCCACATGGCACTAACGTTGATATGAAAAGCTAAAAATATCACATAGTCATATTATCATGTTAAATTAATATATCACATTATCATTAATTATAAATATGTTAGTATATTACATCATCATCAATTATGATATGTTAGCATGTCATCTCAACGTCATGTGTCATAAAATAAAAAATGATATTTTGACTAAGCCAATTATTAGTTATAACTTATAAGGGTTTATTTGACTCAAAACAAAAGTATAAGGATTTAATTGAACACAATAAAAGTATAATAACTAATTTGAATTTTCTTAAATAGTACAAGGGTTTTTTTTAGATATTATGTCTTTGTTTATTATGTGAACATTGTAGACATAGTAGTTATTTGATTAAGCTCAAGCCCAAATTCTAAGGCCACGGATTAACCAAAGAAAAAATTAATTATTTTTTTGCAATTTATAATATTCACATATGAATTCTTTTATCCTTATTTTCTCTTTCTTTCTTGTTTTCAATAAAAAAATACCTTATTTTTTTAATTTTAAAAAAATCTCATTTAAATATATAAGCCTTTAAAGTGATTGAGTCGTTGCTGCACACACATAGAAGCTACTGACCTACTATTAAACCAAGAAAAGAAAAGCAGCCATTGCATTTGTGTTCAATTCTCATTACCATTACTTTCTTAATTTAGCTTTTGTTATCATTTATTATAGTTTTGAGTTTCATAATAAATGTATTGAAAAGAAATAAAAAAATAATAGAGGTGAGTCCAATTCTTATATTTATATATCTTAATTATGAAAAATCTCGTTATACCATTTAGCGAAGAAAACGTTTTCCTGAATGACATATGTATTTCACTCTCTATGAATCCAATTTCGTTAGATCATGCAATTAAAAAAATGTTATTATGATTACATCTTTCTTGTTTGACTTTTTAAAAAATTATAGTAATAAAATATCGTTAGATCATATAATTAAGAAAATATTATTGTGAGTGACATATGCAATGTCTAATTTTTTACAAAAGTGTATAAATTAGATTTTTGGTAAAGATTGTTACATTTACCTTCAATTTTGGTCGAAAAAAGTCATACCGGTATCAATTTTTCCAAGGAAAGGGGCAATAATGCCTAGCATCCTTACGGTTTGTATAAAAAATTGAACCCAAAGTCATGATTAAACGTATATATGTATCAAAAAGATTATTAAAGATTTTATGCATAATTAGATATGAAAATTAATTAAAGAAGTATGAACATGAAAACCTGATTTTAGGCTCGTTTTTATGTGGTTTGAGATGTTCTTTGGTAAGTAGAAGATTTCTTGGTATGTAATATAACCACGTGTGGACCTATCATCCATAAGATTGTTTGGTATGTAGCATGACCACGTGTCGACCTATCACAAATAAAGGACCAACTTGTCATTAAATAAAAAGGGGTGGGGAAAGAGAAGGTAACACCTTAAAGATTTGATTATTTGCAAAGCTAAACTAAGTACACGAAATAATTAATATGATCAATTAAAAAATAAAAATGCTCTATCCATCAAACTTCAAATGCTAATAGGAATATCTACAGCAATGGGCAAAGTCAAAATCTAATATAGAAAAGAGAGACTAAATTCATTTTTAATTTTACCCAACTCAAAATAATATTAATTACTGATTATTAAGCTAAGCGGCTTCAGAAATTATGTGATCAAAACATATATATTATTGTTAAAATATTGATAAAAAAAACTTCATATCAATTACATTAGAGATATCATGGATATATAAACTCTTTAGTATAGACCTAATCGAAAAATTATACGACAAATTTATCAATACAACTTATTTTATAATTTTTTTAAAAGCATGAGTCTATCGATTGACTAAAAAAGAGTACATAAATGTCGATTCAAATCTGCTGTAATGAATAAATGGACTGCAGACTCTTGGGCATCGAAATTACTTCAAAAAGGATAGTCCCCCCTCCCCCCTTCTGTTGTAATTATATAAACTCTTTTAACTTGCTTAATCAACGTGTACCAGAAAAATTGCTAATTTCATTGAAACTTGATTTTATCGAAGAATATTAAAAATTTTACACAATAAATTATTTTCACACCTCATCTTAAAATTCAAATCAGAGATTGAAATTTCAAAATTTAATTATTAAAAGATGTTTCATTTGAGATTATCCCTATAGATGTTTATAAAATCAATTAATTGGCATTCGAAAACATTACAATAAATTACAAGGACTTAATTAATTATCATCTAAATATAAATGATATATTAATATTTGTTCCTCAAGGCTCTAAGCGGAGATTGACAAAGGACAAAACCCGTGTCGAAGAGTGGCCTCCAAACCATGAATTTTCCCAGCAACTAATTATTACCATTCTGCGCAACCAATTCTGTATCATTTTAAGCAAGAAAGAAAAATTAATTTATTGGAATTAATCTTGCATCTTAAGATAAGAATGAATCCCAGCACTAACCTCACAAGAGTGCATGTTCTTAAGAGATTTAGGAGCCACCATGGCCGGAGTACTGCGGTAGTAGCAATCTTTGCGAACTTTCCTTGGTGGGAATTGGGAAAATGGAATGAATATTGTTCCTTGTGCTGCCTTTAACTGTTCTTTCTGGGTCAACCCCATCTCCCACCAACCATATCTGCAAAATATAAAAGTGAAGTGAAAAAATTGAATATTTCAATATAATTTTCTTAGGGTCAAAATACCTCAACAATCTCTTTACTCGAAATGCAAGCACAACAAACTACTTTCCATCAACTCTAAACCCTTAGTTTTGATTATATATTACTTTATTTTGTTGTCTTTTCTTTTCTTCCCTCATGTTTTTTATTTTTTTCTCTTTTTAATTTTTTTAATAGTATAAGGTTTATTTTTTAATATTATGTTTTTGTTTATTATGTGAACATCATAGACATGATAGTTATAAGATTAAGCCCAAGCCCAAATTGCAAGGCCAAGGATTAACCAAAGAAAGGAGCCAAGTCCAATAGAAAGTGCTTTAACCTATTTTTATATTAGGTGCCTTTAGAATATATAGTATTACAATGCTATAATTAATTAGTTATATGTCAAAATCAGAAAAATAAAAAAATATTAGATTGGGTAATATTTATTGTTCGATATTGTCGTAATTTTTTATTTATTTATGAATTATATCATTTTGTTTATTCGGATAATGTATCGTCAAATAATAAATGTAAGGTAAATTAATAATATGCAACGAAAAAATGGTTGGCTATTTTTAGTGCAAACACATAAATTTGCTGGTAAAAAAGGGACAAAAGTTTTCGTAATTCATGAAATTAATTTTATCTACTAAATCTTTATATTTTATTAATTTCCTGTATAATAGTGCTTATTATTGAATTAATTAATCTTTTTTAATATTACAAAAAAATAATATTATATAATAATTAAAGGATTGTTAATTAACTGCAAACAGCGACAAAGGGTGAAACCCATGATGAAATGCAGCCAGCCAAGCTTTCTTGACGCTTAAAATAATATTTCTTGACGCTTCCTAATTTATTAATCTATATTAGGAATCAAATTGTTTATGTTTATAATTCACTGATGAACACATTTTTCCTTTGATTGTCATTTTTGACCTTCTAGTTTGACTTAAATTTCAATTTATTTATGTGAATATTTTGCATGTAGGAATATTTTGTCATTTCGTCATGTGTTGCATTATGTCTGAATTTAATTTCTCACGTTTTGCATAATTAAGCTTAAAGTTTACGAAAAATAAGAAATATTATTTATTTAAAAAAATTACATATATATGCATGCATACGTGTGTATATGAATAGAAATAGTATGAACTTTATAAATATAAAGTCCAATTTATTGCTGGTAAATTTTACGAAACATAAAAGCCTTGTGGGGGTAGAGATTTCTTATTGTTCTTCTGTGAGACAATGGGCCATCATTAGATAGAGAGTGACAAAGGGCAAAACCCATGGCGGAGAGTGGCCTCCCAAACTTTGTCCATGCTAAACATGGTTTGACCACATTCATGGACGTTCCATCCTTCCAGACCATGAACGATCCCAGCCACCCGCCATGCACTCATCACCCTTCTTGCCAACCAATTCTGTCATCATTTTTTTTGTTTATCATGTGCCAAATTAAAATAAAAAAATCAACTAAATAGGAGAAAATAGACGTGTACATATATATGCTAACCTCGCAAGAGTGAATGTTGTCAAGAGATTTTGGAGCCACCAGGGCAGGAGTAGTGTGGTAGTAGCAGTCCTTGAGCAGTTTCTTTGGTGGGAATTGCGTGAAGGGAATAAACACTGTCCCTTTTGTTGCCCTGAGCTGCTCTTTGTCTGTCAATCCTTCCCCCACCAACCATATCTGCCCAAAGTTTCCAAATTATAACCTGTCCTGATTCTATGAATGAGATTAGGAGTTGGGGGCTTGGGACCAAATTTTTCATCAAATTTACCTTTTGGTCATAGTTTTCTGCAAGAACCAAGTTTTTACCAAACTGGCAGCCACTGTGTTGTAACTTCTGGTATTCATCCTCATTCATTGCAGCCACCTGCCTCATCATCAAAATTAATCTGTACTTTGTGAGTTTCTCTCATGGCCGAACCAGGGCAATCTTTCTGTGTTAATGAGCAGTTTTAGAGGAAAAAAAAACCAAGCAGCCGAATGTTTAGCAAATGATGGAGTCAGACGACATGGTTTGAACAGCTCTGCATGCCCTACTTTTTATTGCTCTTCAGAGAGATTAAGGCCAGGTTTGATGGTGTTTTCTCGCATGCTGAACCTGATGTGAAGAACTGATCTTACATGTCGAGTTAAGTTCAGATGCTTTTGAGTTATTGAATCATGATGTTGAGTGCATATTTCTGGTTTTGTCTTTGAATGATCTGGTGGAACAGGCAACCATACATGGAAACTCATGCACTGTGTTTGTGTTTGTTTTGGTTGATTGATTTTGCTTAATTGTACATAGACGTCAGGGGATGTTTGTAAGGGTTTGAGTTTTTGTTGATTGGCAAACCTGATTCGAGATGATATGCTGGTTTAGGCAGAACATCTTAAAATCAAGTGCTGTTTCTGTAATCACCAGGGTGCTTTCCCTGTTTCAGAAATGAAATCTTTTAATTTTCAAAAAAATAAAAAATAAAAATTTGAAGTACCTGGACACCTTTCTGGCATAAAGCAAGGGCTATGGCATAACCAACTTTAGAAATCCTGCCTGTCAGGAGAACTTGGGTTGTTTCTTTGGGAATGCTGTTCATCACCACAGCCGCAGCTAAACTGCTCCCATCCACCAGCTTGATTCTAAGCTGAGGGTGCCTCTGGATATAGAGCTCTCCATTCCCATTAAGCTCTTCATGCTGCGTAATTAACATTGAATTAGTTGGAAGGAGTATGAAATTAAAGTAGTAATTGGAGGAGGGAATGATGATTGGGGAAGCATAAACATGCCTGGTTCAGAAGGCCTAAGCTCACCACCTTAGCTCCCTTGCTATCAGCTTCTAGCAAAGCCTCTTCGATTAAGTAATTGAGATCTTTTTGCTTCCGTTGCAAGAGGTACTGGGAAAACGATCATTTAAATCAAATTGATAAGTATACCAATCTGAAAGAAAAAGATATAGTGGGGTAAAGGAAGGGGAGAAACATAATATTGTTTTTACGTGCATGGTGTATCTTGGAACCACCCAAGATTGCAGTTTGAGGTTATTGAAGGTGTTGCTCTCTGAAACAAATGTACGGCCATAGAACCAAATAAGGACACCAGACCAACATGACAGAGGCCACATCGCCATGGTGAAGTACCACTTGAAAGCGTAGGGCTTGGAGGCCAAGGAAGCAAAGCCGAGGCGCAAATGGTAGATGGAGTCTGTCGAGGTTAGATGCGTCAGGTTTACGATGTCTGGTGACTCTTCCTGCCTTTTCAGTGAAGTCTCGTACAAATCATCCGAGGACTTGTCCACAGTACCGTATAAGTAATCGTACATGGGCATGAATAGCGAGTAATTGGTCCGAAACTGAATATGGTGCAAAGAGTGATACCTGGAAAAATAATTCAGTGATCATGCTACAGAAAAGAACAGTTTTAATTCAGGTAATTTAGGTATATATGATCAAATGGTAAAACTTACGAGGGGGTGTACATGAGAAACTTGAGAGGGGGGAAGGTCGAGAAGACCCACTTTGGAACCAGTTCGAAGTTGCAGTGTCCCATATTGTTCATGAAGTCAGTGTAAGTTAGGTAACCAGATATTGCTGCAATGGAAGCCGTTCCGGTAAACACCATTGTCATTAAGGGTATTGCAAAGAGCAAGAAGTATGCAACTTCTTCGGCAAATGGGTGGATGACCGCTGCAAAAAAGAACCATGTATAACTGATTTGTCTTGCGTTGGAATTCATTAGTACCATGACATGGATTAGAGTTGTAGCTTACAGGTAATGGGCTCTGTGGCAATGGAGGAATGGTGATGGGAATGGTAACGAGAGTAGAGGAAATGATGGTGCAGTGCCCTGTGCAACCAATAGTACAGGAACTCCACAGGACCCATATGGAGTAGAATTACGATTATAAATCCATCTGATCTCCATAGGGGCAAGTGAGATGCTCCTGGCATTATCATATTTGCCAAGTAGAACAGAATTCCGTTTAAAATGATCTGGTCATCCCTGCCAACCATCCATCATTTCAGAATATCAGGCCCAAATCGAAAGAGAAGAATAACATAGCTATTAGCTAGAGCTAATTACTGACTAATACCAGTTGCTTTCTCTGTCAACTTGCTCAAAGTCGATGCCCTTGTCAACGATCCTGTTTTTTCCTTTGGCAGTTCGGTAACGAGAAAGAGAAATCCATATCTGATTGTGAAGGACTCTTGTCATAAGAAATGGGAATATGAGTAAGTAGCCAAGGTCTGCCTCCTTTTCCCCTTTACTCATCACCAAAGAGTAAGTGCTGTGAATCACCCATGGAGTCAAGATAGCATACTGCACCATGCAAACAATGCGTCCTAGCAGTGATCAGTAAATATAATATACAATTCCAATCACACTTTAACAAATGTAAATAAACATGGAGATCAAATCAAGGACCTTGAAGTTCCCAAGAGGTTTCCAAGGCCAGTCAGTGAGAACTCCTGGTTTGGTTGCCATATTTCTTTGCAGCTTGCCGTGGCAGTCTGATCCCCACCCCCTAGGCCAGCACTTTATAAAGAAATACACTACTTGGTGGCAGTTGGCACAGTCCCATCGAAACTACCAGAAATTAAGAGTTTGAAGTGTTGTAAGTCAAATGAGAAAAATGACATACAGGAAAACGTTTTCAGAGCTGGAAAATACATGAACCCTTGCAACCCCCAATATTCTACCATACATGTTGCATGCGGTGCTTCAAGGAAGGAAAAGCATTCAATTTGCCGACCCATTCTTGTGCTCTTGCATCAACAACCCCAAGTCTTATTCTGCCAGCTCCATATACAAATTCCAAATCCAAAAAGATGGATCAAAGCTTGATTTCTTCGTTTGATTATGCTTTTGTTACTTACTTTATGCTTTATAGTTTTTGAAAAATGAGTATAAAGTAAAAGTAACACCGTAATTGATTTAAAATGAATAAATAATTAAAATATAATATTCTAATTATAGAGAATTATGTATTTCTTTATCTATAAAAGAATAGAAATCATGCATACAATCCTTCAAAATTTTATTTATTTTTATATCTAACCACGCTTTTTGTATTTTATTTTTTCAAAAAAGAAAAAAACAACAACAAAAGCACCATGAAACTCGTGTGAGGAAGACTTTGATGAATACCCTCTTTAATTTGTTTATTTTTCCCAACTAATTTAGTTGAAGTTGAAAGAGACGAGAGACACAATTCTAATCCTTAACGTTTTCTCCCCTAAACCTACATTGATTGAGAAGAAATAAAAATCTGTTTATGTATTTAAATATTTAACTCAATAATATATATATATATATATATATATTATCATCGTATTCAAAGAGTTAAATTCAAATATTTTTTTAAAAAAATAAAAAGAATCCTACGATCATTCCCCGTGGCAATGCCTAGCTTTGCCTTGACTAGGGGTGGCTTAATAACTTCAAAGACCTAAAACTAAATATTTAAATGAGATTTTTTTATTGAAATTAACAAAAAAAATTTATTAAAATTTTTAGTTAAATTTCTAATTCAATAAATCAATTATCATATAAAATAGAGAAAATATGACAATAAAATATAAACTCTAAATTAAAGTAAACAAATTTGTAAATATTAGAATAATAGTATCTAATTGTTAAATGTTTATTATAAACAGTAAATGAGGCTCGAGGTTTTATAAAAATAATAGTACAATAGACTTTTTGCATATTCTTTGAAAGAAAATTGAAGTTAAAAAAAGAAAAAGCAAATAAGAAAAAAAATTCAAAGTTGGATATTATAAATTGAAAAAAATAATTGATTTTATATATAAAAAATAGCTATTGGAGATAATTAAATACATTAATTGATTGAGAATAGAAGAAATAGTTAAGAAAAAAATGTTGTAGATTATTAAATACTTATTAATGTTAGTTGATTGGAAATAATAAAAATAATTGAGAATTAATAGTATTGTAGAGATTGGGAAGTGATAAAAAATTTAGATTTATTACCCACATAATTAGAGAAGTTAAAAAATATGTTATTTTGTTAATCATCTTAACTTTTACATGAGAAATGAGTCAAATAGTTGAGAATTAATAGAAATGTGAAAAAGGGATAAAATAGATATTTATTAAGTCTAAGAGAATAGATAGATATTTTATTAATTATCTTAATTTTTATATGTTTTTAATATAATTAATTATACTATTATTATAAAATTAGAAGTCTATAAAAATTTGGGGCCTAAAGCCACCGTTTTGGTGGCTTTACCCTTGAGCTGGCACTGGCCTGGACGGTTGTTAGTGAGAGTGGAATGACAGGATCGAAGGATCACGGAAAAACGTACACAAATTGAATTTTCTTGACAAATGCCAACAAAAATTCTTTGAAAGATAAATAGAAAATATAATCTCTTCAAGAAATAAATAGAAAAAAAAAAACAGACAGACATATAGACTAAAGATATCATTTCCACACGAGTAAAACAATCATTGAAAACTAATAAACAAAATATAATGGAGGGGAGCCAAATTCTTAATATTTATATCTCTTAATAATGAAAATTTTTGTTAGACCATTTAGTTAGGAAAATGTTGTCGTGGGTGACATGCATGTGCATTTGAATTTATACAAAATTATATATGGATCGAATTTCGTTTCGAAAATATTGTTGTGGGTGACATTTATTGTGTTTAGCTTTTAGTGGTATCGATTGGATTTAATTAGACCATGTGGATAGGATGCTGTTGGTAATATTTATGATCAAATTTCAATACACTATGTGGTTTAGAAAATGTTGTTGTTGCTAAAATCTACCATGTGAACTGGCTTATATAGATATATACAAGTAATTTACCTTGGCAAGCATGTAGCTTTAAAAATGATGAATTCCATATAACTACTATTTTTTTTTTCTGATTTAATAACATAATTAAATGGGAGTGACTCATAACCCATATTTTTTCTCGGCCAAGATATAGATTGCATTATAAACAGCATAAAGCAGCAATATTTACAAGCACTGCATGATATCTACAAAAACCACCAGCATATATAAGTGAAGGCAGTACACTCTTGCTAGTAGACATGAACCACACAAGCTAAACAAAGTGTATGACAAAATCGAAAAGCTTGGAATAAAAGAGATGCAAAATAACTTGAGCCACCAAAACCTGAGAGATACAACCATGCTGAAACATCGAAACCTTGTCAACACCATGCTTAAGGGTTTCCAAAGTACATACTAGGCCATTTCTACTTCCGAGTTCCCTCATGTTGAGAGGTACTTCTGGACCATGGTTAATCAACCAAATTTCAAGAAGATTCTTGGTGAAGTGAAGCAAGCAGAGTCTGTGCCACCTGTTCCCTCAAAGAAGCCTGTCGCCCAGCCAAAAGAAACTAAACCAAAGGCCAAGAATGAACCAAAGAAAGAACACAAAACGGAGGTTGAGAAACCAGCTAAGGCAGAGGCTGCTGAGGAGGAAGAGGTACCAAAGCCCAAACCAAAGAATCCTCTTGATTTGCTGCCTCCAAGTAAGATGATACTGGATGAGTGGAAGAGGCCTTACTCTAATACAGAGACCAACTTCCGTGAGGTTGCAATTAAAGGTATCCTTGTTGTTTCCGTTATAATTCTATCATCTCAATGAAGATCTTTTGTACCGTGTTTCGTTTACTTATTCCCTGTTTATTACAGAATTCTGGGACGTGTATGATCCAGAGGGATACTCACTCTGGTTCTGCGACAACAAGTACAATGAAGAGAATACAGTCTCATTTGTCACCATGAACTAGGTAGGGGGATTCCTGCAGCGAATGGATTTGGCACGCAAGTATGCATTTGGGAAGATGCTCGTGATCGGCTCTGAGCCCCCATTCAAAGTAAAGGGACTATTGTTTTTCCGTGGGCAAGAGATCCCGCAATTTGTCCTCGATGAGTGCTATGACGTGGAACTCTACGAGTGGAAGAAAGTTGACATCTCAGCCGAAGCCCAGAAGGAACGTGTCAGTTAGATGATTGAAGACTGCGAGCCATTCGAGGGAGAGCCTCTTTTGGATGCCAAGTGCTTCAAGTGATAAAATTATCTCTTAAGCTTTATGTTTACTATTGCTATTTATTGCCTTTCGGTCTTTTGGTAAAGTTGTGTGTGTTTCACTATTTCAGGATTCAGATAGACCGAATGGTAACCATAAAAACCTTTGTTCCTCTTGTCTCATTTTTGAGTTCGATTTAGATATCATTACACTCAAGTTTCTTGCCAGATGTCTGAATGTGGATTCGGAATGTGCCTATTTTTGTTCTACAACTTGTTTTTTTATATATTAAAGGAATTTGTGTTAAAGCCCAAAAAAGGAGTTTAGCATTTTATGTGTTGCATTATGTCTAAATTTAATTTCTGACGTTTTTCATAATTAAGTTTAAAGTTTATGAAAAATAAGAAATATTATTTATTTAAAAAAATTACATATATATGCATGCATACGTGTGTGTATATGAATAGAAATAGTGTGAACTTTATAAATATAAAGTCCAATTTATTGATGATAAATTTTACGAAACATAAAAGCCTTGTGCGTGTAGAGATGTCTTATTGTTCTTCTGTGAGACAGGGGCCTATAATTAGATAGAGAGTGACAAAGGGCAAAACCCATGGAGGAGAGTGGCCTCCCAAACTTTGTCCATGCTAAACATTGTTTGACCACATTCATGGACGTTCCATCCTTCCAGACCATGAACGATCCCAGCCACCCGCCATGCACTCATCACCCTTCTTGCCAACCAATTCTGTCATCATTTTTATTGTTTATCATGTGCCAAATTAAAATAAAAAAAAAATCAACTAAATAGGGGAAAATAGACCTGTACATGTATATGCTAACCTCGCAAGAGTGAATGTTATCAAGAGATTTTGGAGCCACCATGGCAGGAGTAGTGTGGTAGTAGCAGTCCTTGAGCAGTTTCTTTGGTGGGAATTGCGTGAAGGGAACAAACACTGTCCCTTTTGTTGCCTTGAGCTGTTCTTTGTCTGTCAATCCCTCCCCCACCAACCATATCTGCTCAAAGTTTGCTAATTATAACCTCTCCTGATTCCATAAATGAGATTAGGAGTTGGGGGCTTGGGACCAATTTTTTCATAAAATTTACCTTTTGGTCGTAGTTTTCTGCAAGAACCAAGTTTTTACCAAACTGGCAGTCACTGTGCTGTAACTTCTGGTATTCATCCTCATTCATTGCAGCCACCTGCCTCATCGTCAAAATTAAATTGTACTTTGTGAGTTTATCTCATGGCCGAACCAGGGCAATCTTGATGTGTTAATGAGCAGTTTTAGAGTAAAAAAAAAAACCAAGCACGCGAATGTTTAGCAAATGATGGAGTCAGACGACATGGTGTGAACAGCTCCGCAGGCCCTACTTTTTATGGCTCTTCAGAGAGATTAAGGCCAGGTTTGTTGGTGTTTTCTCGCTTGCTGAACCTTATGTGAAGAACTGATCTTACATGTTGAGTTAAGTTCAGATGCTTTTGAGTTATTGAATCATGATGTTGAGTGCATATTTCTGGTTTTGTATTTGAATGATCAGGTGGAACAGGGAACCATGCATGGAAACCCTTGCACTGTGTTTGTTTTGGTTGATTGATTTTGCTTAATTGTACACAGAGGTCAGGGGATGTTTGTAAGGGTTTGATTTTTGTTGATTGACAAACCTGATTCGAGATGATATGCTGGTTTGGGCATAACATCTTAAAATCAAGTGCTGTTTCTGTAATCACCTGGGTGCTTTCCCTGATTCAGAAATGAAATCTTTTAATTTTCAAAAAAATAAAAAATAAAAATTTGAAGTACCTGGACACCTTTCTGGCATAAAGCAAGGGCTATGGCATAACCAACTTTAGAAATCCTGCCTGTCAGGAGAACTTGGGTTGTTTCTTGGGGAATGCTGTTCACCACCACAGCCGCAGCTAAACTGCTCCCATCCACCAGCCTGATTCTAAGCTGAGGGTGCCTCTGGATATAGAGCTCTCCATTCCCATTAAGCTCTTCATGCTGCATAATTAACATTGATTTAGTTTGAAGGAGTATGAAATTAAAGTAGTAATTGGAGGAGGGAATGATGATTGGGGAAGCATAAGCATGCCTGGTTCAGAAGGCCGAAGCTCACCACCTTAGCTCCCTTGCTATCAGCTTCTAGCAAAGCCTCTTCGATTAAGTAATTGAGATCTTTTTTCTCCCTTTGCAAGAGGTACTGGGAAAACGATCATGTAAATCAAATTGGTAAGTACACCAATCTGAAAGAAAAAGATATAGAGGGGTAAAAGGAAGGAGAGAAACATGATATTGTTTTTTATTACGTGCATGGTGTATCTTGGAACCACCCAAGATTGCAGTTTGAGGTTATTGAAGGTGTTGCTCTCTGAAACAAATGTATGGCCATAGAACCAAGTGAAGACAGCAGACCAACATGACACAGGCCACATCGCTCTGGTGAAGTACCACTTGAAAGCGTAGGGCTTGGAGGCCAAGGAAGCAAAGCCTAGCCGCAAATGGTAGATGGAGTCTGTCGTGGTTAGATGCGTCAGGTGTACGATGTCTGGTGACTCTTCCTGCCTTTTCAGTGAAGTCTCGTACAAATCATCCGAGGACTTGTCCACTGTACCGTATAAGTAATCGTACATGGGCATGAATAGCGAGTAATTGGTCCGAAACTGAGTATGATGCAAAGAGTGATACCTGGAAAAATAATTCAGTGATCATGCTACTGAAAAGAACAGTTTTAATTCAGGTAATTTAGGTATGTATATGATCAAATGGTAAAACTTACGAGGGGGTGTACATGAGAAACTTGAGAGGGGGGAAGGTCGAGAAGACCCACTTTGGAACCAGTTCGAAGTTGCAGTGTCCCATATTGTTCATGAGGTCAATGTAAGTTATGTAAATAAATATTGCTGCAATGGAAGCTGTTCCAGTAAACATCACTGTCATTAAAGGTATTGCAAAGAGCAAGAAGTATGCAACTTCTTCGGCAAATGGGTGGATGACCGCTGCAAAAAAGAACCATGTATAACTGATTTGTCTTGCGTTGGAATTCATGAATACCATGACATGGATTAGAGTTGTAGCTTACAGGTAATGGGCTCAGTGGCAATGGAGGAATGGTGATGGGAGTGGTAACGAGAGTAGAGGAAGTGATGGTGCAGTGCCCTGTGCAACCAATAGTACAGGAACTCCACAGGACCCGTATGGAGTAGAATTACGATTATAAATCCATCTGATCTCCATAGGGGCAAGTGAGATGCTCCTGGCATTATCATATTTGTCAAGTAGAGTAGAATTCCGTTTAAAATGATCTGGTCATCCCTGCCAACCATCCATCATTTCAGAATATCAGGCCCAAATCGAAAGAGAAGAATAACAATAGCTATTAGCTAGAGCTAATTACTGACTAATACCAGTTGCTTTCTCTGTCAACTTGCTCAAAGTCGATGCCCTTGTCAACGATCCTGTTTTTTCCTTTGGCAGTTCGGTAACGAGAAACAGAAATCCATATCTGATTGTGAAGGACTCTTGTCATAAGAAATGGGAATATGAGGTGGTAGGTAAGGTTTGCCTCTTTTTCCCCTTTACTCATCAACAAAGAGTAAGTGCTGTGAATCACCCATGGAGTCAAGATAGCATACTGCACCGTGCAAACAATGCGTCCTAGCAGTGATCAGTAAATATAATATACAATTCCAATCACACTTTAACAAATGTAAATAAACATGGAGATAATCTCAAGGACCTTGAAGTTCCCAAGATGTTTCCATGGCCAGTCAGTGAGAACTCCTGGTTTGGTTGCCATATTCCTCTGCAGCTTCCTATGGCAGTCTGATCTCCACCCCGGCCCCAAGGCAGCACTTTATAAAGCAATACACTACGTGGTGGCAGAGCACAATTAGCACGTTCCGGAAAAGCTTCACAAGGTTAGTTGGGGATATGTTTATGTTAAATGAGGCAATGAAATACAGGAAAACGTTTTCAGAGCTGGAAAAAAACACGAACCCCTTGCAACCCCCAATATTCTACCATACTTTCCTCATGTTTCATGCGGTGCTTCAAGGAAGAGAAAGCATTCAATTTGTCTACCTATTCTTGTGCTCTTGCATCAACAAAGCATTCAATTTGTCTACCCATTCTTGTGCTCTTCCATCAACAACCCAAATTCTTATTCTGCCAGCTCTATATACAAATTCCAAATCCAAAAAGATGGATCGAAGCTTGATTTCTCCGTTTGATTGATGCTTTTGTTACTTACTTCTTGCTATAATTTTTAAAAAATGGGTATAAAGTAAAAGTAATACCGTAATTGATTTAAAATAAATAAATAATTAAAATACAATATACTAATTATAGAAAATCATGTATTTCCTTATTTATAAAGGAATAGAAATCATGCATACAATCCTTAGAAATTTTATTCATTTTTATATATAATCATGCTTTTTGCATTTTATTGTTTCGAAAAATAAAAAACAAACAGCAACAACGTCACGAAACCAGACCTTTGATTTTAGTTTCTCTTTTCCTCTTAACCATCACAATTATCTCAAAGCAAATTGTGTGTGGAAGACTTTGATGAATACCCTCATTAGTTTGTTTATTCTTCCCAACTAATTTAGTTGAAGTTCAAAGAGATGGGAGAGACAATTCCAATCCTTAACGTTTTCTCCCCCTAAACTCTACACTCCTTTCTTACACTTTAGGATTGATCGAGGAGAAATAAAAGTCTCTTTTTGTATTTAAATATCTAACTTAATAACATATATATATGTTTGTACCTAAAGAGTTGAGTTTAAATACTTTTTTTTCTTAAAAAGAAAATAAAAAGGATTCTTTGGTCATTCCCCGATGGCAATGTCTAGTTTTGCCTTGACATTTGTGTTTGAAAAATAGTGTATTTCATAAAGTTTCAACATCCCACATTGTTAATGTAACGACCCCCTTGGTCACCACCGGCGTCCGAGACTTTCAAGGAATTTTTTGCTAAGTCCCGAATAAGCCTCATTTAAGACTTCCGCTAGATTCATTAAATATATATAATCACGAGCGTAAGTGAATATTAATAATTAAATTACTATCTACTCCATTCAAAATAATAACAATTCATGTTTATAAGTTAACAACATTTTGTCAACATCTAGCAAATTTCGTTCTAACACAACTCTAAACAGTGGAGCGACTTAGAGCGAGCTAAGAGATACCTTTACCTATTCTAAGTAGACTAAACACGTCGATGAGTATGCGCTAGGCTGATCTCTGCCTGAAAAAGAGAAAATAAAAGGGGTGTGAGTCTCATAGACTCAGTGATCATCATCGACCCCGTTAGCAGGCGATGAGGGAAAACAAACATAAAGATGGGATATTTATAAAACCAAGAGTAAGCGTAGAAAACAAACTCTATTAAACTGAGAGATTTTGTTTTATATACCTTACAAGTCTTAAAAATAATAAATCACAAGCAAACATATATGAAAACGATTGTATTTTAGATACTAGCAAATTCTTTCAACTTCGATATCCGATCAACTATAAATCCAATGGCAAGTGTAGAATGAAGAGTCTCAAACAAAAATGTGAAATAACTGATTAACAATGAATATGTAAATTTCACTTACCATTTAATAGTAAATTTCAAGTATTAATGCCATGCATTGTATAA
Source organism: Theobroma cacao (assembly GCF_053813885.1). Classification (NCBI taxonomy): domain Eukaryota; kingdom Viridiplantae; phylum Streptophyta; class Magnoliopsida; order Malvales; family Malvaceae; genus Theobroma; species Theobroma cacao. The sequence goes on from NC_142640.1 coordinate 970,005, forward strand.
TAAAAATCCACAAGTGAGCATCATCCTTAGGTAGGTTTAGTATAGCCCTTAGGCTTACTTTCTCAGATATCATCACTTACTTGTGGGAATTACCTACGCCATCATATGAATCGGGGCTTCAGGTCCCATTTTACCTACTCGTGAGAACTACTTATGCCACCCATTATAAATCGGGGCTTTAGGTCCCCCTTTACCTACTCGTTAGAACTACCCACGCAACCCAATAATAGAATTCTGCTTAAAAAAGGGGCAAAGAGTTGCCTCTTTCGAGTGAATATTTTTTAGGCACGAAGTTCGAGATGAATTTTTACCGAAGCGTCGAGATAAATTCGAACTCTAAACTCCAATACCTGTTAAGTCAAATAATCGTTGTTAAAAAAATGACATATATATTAAAAAATAATAGATTTACATAATATCGTATTTGAACTTATATTAGTTAATTAGTTTAAATAAATATTACTAAATAAAGTTAATTTAATCGTTAAAGAAAATAAATTAATTAATTATTTGATAAGCTATATAATCAAGTAAAATATTAATGAAAAAAACGTTAATTAAAGGATATGGATTTAAGTAGAAAGCAAAAAATATATAAAAATAAATAAATAATTCATGAAAAAAAATAGATAATAATAAACATATAAACAAAATGATAAATTATTAAATACATAGTTGAGTGAATTATGAACCACCTAATTCAATAAACGCGTGCATGTAGACATCAGCATTTTATCCTGTCATAGCACGCCACATTTATCTTGCAAATGGTGCGGGAATCCCGATGATGGGATTTCCCCGAGGAGCTTGTAGAGACGAGTTCTTCCGGAGATATCTCTAGGTGAGAAAAATTTCGAGACTTCACCAAAATGTTGGGATGGTCTTCGAATGATTTTCCAATAAAAGATTACCGACTTCATTATTTAAAATAAGCAAGTCATGACATCATTTTACACTTGCATCATGTGCATACGTAAAACCAAATAAAAAAAAACCAAATAAAAGACTCAGTCAGTCAATTTAATAAAAAATTTAGTTAATAAGTATGGATTAAATCAAAAGTAGGCTATAATAGGATAACTTAAGATTAAATGGTACCGTTCATGGAACGGGCGCTACGGAGGTGCTAACCCTTCTCCGTGTGTAACCGCACTCCCGAACCCATCTCTAAAAAACGTGGATCAGTTCTCGTTCTTTCGACGGACCTAAAATTAATTTAGGACTTCGTCAATTAGAATCGGGTTAATAGGTGACCAATCACACCTATAGAAAAAAAGATTGGTGACCACTCCTAAACGATTTAATTTTCACCTGCGTCTGGCGGTCGGGTTCCCGGACCCACATGTTACAATAGTGACATCTATCCTGACCTTCTAGGAAATTGTACATATCAAATTTTATTAAATTATGTAGTTGGGAAGTAAAAAATGGTGATGACTTTTAAATTTTATTTTATTTATAAAATATGGAGAATGAAAGTTTCATTCTTCTATATATTCATATTTAGTTTTTCTTAATATTTACATCTCTTGATAACAAAAAATGTTGTTAGATCATCTAGTTAGGAAAATGTTGTCGCGAGTGACATACATGCGCTTTTAAATTTTTATCAAGTTTTATATGGATGGATTTCGTTACATCTTATGGTTAGGAAAATATTGTTGTAGGTGACATTTATTGTGTTTAACTCTTTGTTGTATGGATTGGATTTTGTTAGACCATGTGGTTAGGTTGTTGTGGGTAATATTTATTATGTTTGGCTTAGTACGATATTGTTGGGATCAAATTTTGATACTCTATGTGGTTAGTAAAATGTTGTTGCGGGTAAAATCTATCATGTGATTTGGTTTATATGGTTAAGACTTTGTTAGATTATGTAGTTTTTTTTTGTTTTTTGAAAATTAATCTTCATTTCATATCAAAAATAAGGGAGAACCTCATACGAATGTAGGTCTTTTTGTTAGATTTAATCAAGTCTCGATATTATTATTTTAGATCAAATAACTGATGATTCACTAATTGGCTTTAATTAAAATGTCACTTGTCATTTTATATCCACATAGCACTAATATGGCGTTAATGTAGAGAGTAAAAAATGTCACATAATCATATTATCATGTCAAATTATCATATCACGTTATCATCAATTATAATATCTCAGCATGTTACATCACCATCAATTCTGATATATTAATATGTCACATTAGTATTACGCAATAAAAAATGATAAATGATATTTTAATTAAATCAATCATTAGTTATAAATAATTATTTGACTTAAAATAAAAATAAAAAAATTGATTTGACTCAAAATAAAAGCTTAAGGATTTAATTAAATGTAATAAAAATATGAAGAATTTATTTGAATTTTTTTAAATAATATAAAAGCTTTTTTAAATGTTATGCCTTTGTTTATTATGTGAGCATCATAGGCATAGTAATTATCTGATTAAGCCCAAACCCAATTGCCAGGCCTAGGATTACGCAAAGGAAGGAGCCAAGTCCAATATATAGTGTTTTAACCTATTTTTAGATTAGGGACATTTTAGAATGTACAGTACTACAATGCTATAATTAATTAGTTATATTTTAAAATCAGAAAAATAAGAAAATATTAAATTGGGCGATATTTATTGTCTGACATGGTCATGATTTTTGATATATTTATGAGTTATATCATTCTATCTAATCTGATAATGTATCGTCAAATAATAAATGTAAGACAAATTAATAATGAACAACGAAAAAACACTAGTTATATTTCATACAAACACATAAATTTGCTTGTAAAAAGGGAGAAAAAAGTTTTCATAATTCTTAGAATTAATTTTATCCCCTAAATCTTTATATCTTATTAATTTCCCATATAATAGTACTTATTGATTGGAATAATTAGTTTTTTTTAAAATATTACAAAGAAATAATATTATATAAGAATTAAAGGCTGGTTAATTAACAGCAAACAGCGACAAAGAAACCCATGTTGGAAAGCAGCCTGCCGAGCTTTCTCGACGCTTAAAATGGTGTGACCGCACTCGTGAAGGTTCCATCCGTCCGAAGCATGAACGATCCCAGCCACTCGCCATGCACTCATCACTCTTCTCGGCAAACCCATGTTAAGAATGGGATGCTTTTGTAATTTAATGTAAACTGTTTGATAGTTTATGTATTAAGATTCCTAATTTACAGTTAATTATTTGATATTATTAAATTTTCTATTTGACTGAAAAAAAAAAAAGAAAAACCATTACTTGCTTATTGAATTTTGGTACCACCCAAACTTCAAGTTTGAGTTTCTGGAAAGTGTTCCTCTAATACAAACGCATGACCAGAAATGCGAGCCAAGAACACATACCAAGTTTTCATCGGCCACGAAGCTTTTAGGTAGGATTCAGCTTGGCGCTCAGACTGAGAGGTCGAGGAGGCAAATCCCAGCTGGAGATGGTAGATGGGATTTGCCGTGGTCGGATGCCTGAGATGTACAACATTAGGCGACTCTTCTTGCCATTTTAGTGAAGTTTCGTACAAATCATATGAAGATTTGTCCACAGTTCCATAAATGTAATGATAAAACGACATGAAAAGGGAGTAATTGGTCCGAAATTAAGTGTGATGGGGAGAGTGAAATCTACCATGTGTCATGTAAATATTACGATTAATTAATGTTAAAAAATCTTTCTATATTGAAGCAAGACGATGAACAAATACCATAAAAATACTATCTGTTAAGAGGAAAAAATCAAAATTAAGAACGGGAAAGCAAATTGTATATATATATATATATATATATATATATATATATATATATATATATATATATATATATATATATATATAACACTCACGAGGAGGTATACCTGAGATACTTGAGAGGAAGAAAGATTGAGAAAACTCATACTGAAATAAGTTCAAGGTTGCAATGGCCCATCTTATTCATGAAATCAATGTAAACTTTGTAACCAAACAATGCTATGATGGAAGCTGTTCCCTTTAAAACCATTGCCATGATTGGTATAGAAAAGAGCAGGTAGTACACAATTATTTCTGCAAATGGATGAATAACCGCTGTCAAAGAAAATTTATGAGGTTCATTAGAATGATAAAAAAGACTAATTCTTGTAATTATTCTAATTATTATTTAAAAAATATTGAATCATGTTTATTAATTGGACCCAATAAAGAAGAATTGTGGTTATAACTCCATCTAGTCTCCATACTGGCAAGGGAGACGATCTAGTTTTATCATATTCAGTAAATATTTTTTATTTTTTTAAGAAAGGTAAAAATATTTTTTTTTAAATAACAATAAAAAAAGTTTTTATCTCTCTCCAACTCTCTCTCACCTAATCTCATCTTCTTCTCTCCATTTTTGTCCATTAGAAACCTAAATCTAGTGATTGTTGCTATAATTAAACTCAAATTCTATTAAAACTTGAATAAACTCAAATTCTATCAAAACTGGAATGGAAAAATTGGTGTTTGTAATCGTTCATAATCAAACTGCTATACTGAGGCATGATACTGTTGTTTAATCAAAAGATAAAAGAGTCATCGGAAAAATCAATAAAAAAAAACTGATCCAAAATTAAAAATAAAAAAGAAAGTAAAACTAATTGAAATTCATTTTCAAAGATAAACGTAAAGAACTAAAGTCATTTTTCTCTAAATACTACATCTGAATTATCAGCTATTTAGTAAAGACACCAAGAGAATCAAAGTCAAAATTTGCTTAACCACTTGATAGCTGTTAATTTTTCATAATTTTCCTTCCATTGAATTGTTTTTAGAAATTAGTTAACTTTCTATGACTGGTAATGGATGAAAAAGGAAGCTGAGATTGGGTGAGAGAGTTGGAAAGAGATTAAAAATTATTTTTATTTTTTTAAGAAAATTAATAATATTTATTATTAAGTTCATCAAAGAATTATATTTATTTACAGAAAAAGATTATAAATTATAAAGACAATTAATTTACAGAAAAAGATTCAACGCTAAAGAAATATGAGCTTGGCAAGATTGTCAGCCTTTTTCTTTTGTTTTTGTTTTTGATAAATCGTAAAAAATAAAACGATGAAAAAAAATAAACCTTGTATTAAATGGTTGTGAGGAGGATGAAATTTACGACCATTTGTCCGGTAAGGGGTACCGTCATCGGCATGGACGAATTTAGAAAAAATTTTTAATAATGTTATGATTAAAATAATAATAATTTAAAAAATATTGATATTTAAATTATAAAAGAAAAATATTTTATTTTTTATGTTATATTTAAATATTAGTATATAAATTACACTTTAATAAATTTACTTTCATTTGGAGGTTTTGACTCTATTCGTTATAAAATTATAAAAAATTTAATAAATTTATTAATTAATATCATTGATTATATTAAACTTTAACTTAAATAACATAACAAGGAAAATTTTAGTTACTTAAATGGTGTCATGTGACACAATTTGTCTTAATGTAGGTCCACCCCTGACCAGCTGAACTCAGGTGAGGTGCAGGTAAATGGTGACCCACTCTTTACTCATCATTTATGAATTCGGTTGCAATTATTTTTGGTTGGGAGGCTTCACGTGATTGCTATGGTTGGTCCTAATAAATGAGCACTTAATGCTTAGTGGAAAAGTTTAAATGCTGTCAGAGAACCGGTGCAGGCAAACAAAGCTGAGCACATGACTCTCCTCTGCTGCAATAACAGCAGCAACAGCAAAACACTTCAGAGCAACTCAAGCTCAATCTATGTGATACCTCACATTTCATATTGCATCTTATATGAATATAATTATTAAAATTTATATAATAATTTAAATTCATCATTTCTAGTAATTTAAATTTAAATTTTTAAAAATTATATTATTTTTTTTTGTCAAGCATGATCATATGATTTATGTTCAAAAAATTACTAAGTCAGTGATTAAATTTGAGTCGTTACAAATAATATCAGAGTTTACACCAATCTAATATGAGCTTTTACATTACTCCAATGAAATATTAAGTCCGTAGATATGATATGTGATTTTGATGAAAACATAAAAAATTTGAGAAAGTGAAATTGTGATATTTCACATCTCACATTTGATATGAATATAATAATTAAGATTTATATAACAACTTAAGTTCATTATTATTAACAATTAAAATTTAAACTTTTAAGGGTCATAACCGTGTATACCTAACACCCCCTTGGCAGACTGATCATCCATCTACAGCCCCATTCCAGTCTCCTATAATTAACTACATACACCATAATACTTAAATAAAACATCTGTTAAACACGTAACATCAAAGTATTACAATACTTGCAGTTCACTACCTATGAGCTCTGTTCCTTAATTTGCTGCAGAAGTGTTGAAACTTTGTAGGCCAGAACACGGGACGCTGCAAAAATTCACCCAAAAACAGATCAAAATTTGATTTTATCCTCACTGGTACCCCCTCCTAGGAAGCAACCTATTCATTTTGCAAGAGCATCATTTCCAAAATTAGCTCCAAACCACCTCCAAAAAATTCCATGGAGAATTTCCAAACTACCATGACAGACTGTCTGGCAACCTTTAAGCCTATACCCAGCCTCATCTTAGCTCCACAAAAGCATATACCCAGCCACCATTATTTACATGGCAAAAACCATGAACACCTTTAATGCAAATATAAGACCTGCATCTTCTACTCTTGCGAGAAACTTTTATGGAACATATAGGTGTTATGCGAATCAGGAGTCTTGGTTTGATTTGGGTTGGGTCATTGCACTATCATCCGGCAGATCAGGTTGGAAAAGGGCTTTACCGGTAGATCAAGGATTTGAGTGGAGTCTATCACTACTAGGAACTTAGACCTGAACTTTTAAGGGTCGTATAGTGAAACCAAGTGGACCAGTATTTGAATTTGGGTCATTACGCTATGTTCCATTTTTCAGATGATAATGTCTATGCTCCATGTGGGGAGAATGAGAAGCTTTGGGTGCATGGGCATTTAATGCAGGAAAGCTTAATTTATGACTTAGATACAGAATTTGAGACTCATTTTCGAACCGGGATTCGTTTGGCTGATTTCGGTGCATTTTAATGGCTGATTTTTGTGAGATGGTGAAGAAAAAAGTCCAATTACAAATTCAAAACATAACTAGCAGTGAAAACAAGAACCAGGAAGAAACAAGAGAGCAGTGAAAAAAAGAAACACCCAACCTAGTATCAAAAGAATCAAAAAATATATATTCAACTCTTGCCAATCTCCAAAGTTCTCATCCAAACCTTCACGGTGGATTTCATAAGTCCTTCCTCGAACAAGGAAAAAGATTCTGAATCAACATTATCTCACAAATGTCATTTCTGTCGACACCCAACCTCCTAAGAGAATCAATACAGTAATTTACTTATCTAAATATATTCTAACAAAATACAACTTATAATATCATGAAAAGTATTAATCTATTGAGAATTTATAATGATATAATATCCAAAAAAACTCTTAAGTTATTTTAAAAAATTTAGATAAATTTTTATTTTTTTATTTTATTCAATTAAGCACTCGTATTTTTATTTTAATGGATCCTAATTAAAGATTGACTAATTGTTATTAATTAAAATATTACTTATCATTTTATATCAAGTTGTTGACAGGACATATTATAAATGATGATGTGACATACCAATATGACATGATAGTATAATCTTATGGTATTTTTGACCCATTATATCACTGTTACATGGATATAAAATAACAAATTATATTTTGACTGATAATAATTAGTCAATTATTATTCATAAGTACTTATTTGACCCAAAATAACACTACAAGGGCTTAATCAAAAGCTTATTTGAATTTTTTTTAATAATGTAAAAAGTTTTTTCAAGCATTATGCCACTTAATATCAATTTCAAAGACATTACGATAAATTACAAAATACAAAGATTATTCCAAATATCTTATTAGTTATCATCTGAATATAGATGATATATTGATATTTATTCCTCGAGGCTCTAAGCAAGGATTGACAAAGGACGAAACCCATGTTGAAGAGTGGCCTCCCAAACTTTCTCAATCCCAAAAATGGTGTGACCGCACTCGTGAACATCCCATCCTTCCAAACCATGAACTATCCCTGCTACTCGCCATGCACTCATTACCATTCTTGGCAACCAATTCTGTATCATTTTAATTAAGAAAGAAAAATTAATTTATTGAAATTAATCTTGCATCTTAAGATAAGAATGAATCCCAGCACTAACCTCACATGAGTGCATGTTCTCAAGAGATTTAGGAGCCACCATGGCCGGAGTACTGTGGTAGTAGCAATCTTCGCGAACTTTCCTTGGTGGGAATTAAGAAAATGGAATGAATATTGTTCCTTGGGATGCCTTCAACTGTTCTTCCTGGGTCAACCCATCTCCCACCAACCATATCTTCAAAGTATAAAAGTGAAAACATTGAATATTTCAACATAATTTCCTTAGCAAACAAGCAACACATGTTTACCTTGTGATCATATCTTTCTGTAAGAACCAAATTGTCTCCAAACTTGTCTACGTGCTCTAACAGCTTCTTATATTCATCATCGTTCAATGCAGCAACCTTGACACCCTTTTGGCACAAAGCCAGGGCTATGGCATAAGCAACCTTAGAAAGCTTGCCCCTCAGAACTACTTGCCTTGTTTCTTCAGGAATGCTGTTCACCACCACAGCCGCCGCCAAACTGCTTCCATCCACGATCTTGATTTTAAGCTTAGGGTGCCTTTGGATATAGAGCTCTGCATTCCCGTTAAGCTCTTCATCCTGCATATTTAACTGACATTGATTAAATGGAAAGCCTTATGAAAATGAATAATTTGGAAATTATAGCTAGACACAGAGAAGAAACATGCCTGGTTCAAAAGCCCTAAACTCAGCACCTTAGCTCCCTTCCTATCTGCCTCTGATATAGCTTCTTCAATTAACTTATTGATTTTCCCTCTTTGTCCTCGAGAAAGATACTGTGAAAAGATTCAATATATGCATATTAATTAATGAAAAAAATATGGAGAGAGAAATGTATGCTTTGGTTAATTATTACTTGCATATTGTTTCTTGGTACCACCCAAGATTGTAGTTTGAGTTTCTCGAAGGTGTTCCTCTCTGAAACGAAGGCATGGCCGTAAATCCAAGTCAACAACACAGACCAAAACGTGACGGGCCACATGACCATGGTGGGAGCCTGGTGGGGCTTGGAGGCCAAGGAAGCGAGTCCTAGACGAAGATGAAAGAGGGAATCTGGTGTGGTCAAATGTGTTAAATGTACAACGTCGGGTGATTCTTCTTGCCTTTTTAACGAAGCTTCATACAGAGCATCGGCGGACTTGTCCATTGTTCCGTAAATATAATCATAAAACGGCATAAAAAGGGAGTAATTGGTTCGGAATTGAGTGTGATGGAGAGAATGAAATCTGCATATTGTTTTTGTAATCGGTCAAAAATTTTTTTATTAATATCAAGATAATAGAAGCTCTCAACATCTGATATAAAAATAAATAATCAAACATTCGAATATATACAATAACTTGACATTTTATAAATAAATGTCAAAATTTGGTTCAAAATTATCAGAAAAATAATGTGATAATTGAAAAATCATGTTTTTGCAGTAGAAAAAATTAGACACAATTACGAATTTAAAAAGAATGAAAAAGTTAATCAAATACTTACGAAGGAGTGTACATGAAATACTTGACTAGAGGAAAAATTGAGAAAACCCATTTCGGGGTGAATTCAAAGTTACAATGTCCCATGTTATTCATGAAATCAATATAAGATATGTAACCAAATAATGATACGATGGAAGCTGTTCCCATCGATACCGTTGTCAACATTGGTATCATAAAGAGCAGAAAGTAGGAGATTATTTCTGCAAATGGGTGAATTACCGCTGCCAAGGAAAAAAAAAATTGCAGACGCATTAATCAAATGAAAGAATATGTATACTCGAAATCATATGGAAAATTAATGATGATTGCATAGTTCTGCAACTTACAAGTAATGGGTTCGGTCACTATAGAAGAATGGTGATGGGAGTGGTAGCGAGAGTAGAGGTAATGGTGGTGCAATGCCCTGTGGAGCCAATAATAAAGGAACTCGACAGGACCCGTATGAAGTAGAATTGTGATTATAACTCCATCTGATCTCCATATGGGAAAGTGAGATGCTTCTGGCAGTCTCATATTTCCCAAGTAGAGTATAATTCCACTTAATATGATCTGATCATCCTTGCCAAACATATCCATCATTTTCAGCATGTTAGTGTCGAGATCAGAGGCAATCAGACAACAATGGAGTATAGAGATTGACCAGTTGCTTTCTCTGTCAACTTGCTCGAAGTCGATGCCCTTATCAATGATCCTGTTGTTTCCTTTGGCAGTTCGGTAACGGGAATAAGAAATCCATAGTTGGTTGTGAAGGATTCTTGTCAAGAGAAATGGGAATATGAGGAAGTTGGCAAGGCCCCTCTCGTTTCCTGCTTTCGTCGCCCATGAATAAGCGCTGTGAACCACCCACGGGGCCAAGATCACGTACTATTACCCAAACATGCAAAAACGGTGTGAAAAATCATCAATATTTCCAACCCAAAGGAAAATGAAAAATTGAATGAATTAATCTTAACTCATGCAATAAATAATATTGTAGAGAAATGAAGCCTGGATACCCTGAAGTTCCCAAGTGATTCCCATGGCCAGTTAGTGAGAATCCCAGGTTTCGTAGCCATGTTTAATGATCTCTCTCTCCTCTACCGTTTCTTCTTCTGTATCTTTTGTTGTCTAGAATACCCAATCATTTTATAGACCATCGAGAATTATTTATATTTACTTTTACAAAATTATATCGATAAGATTTCATTAAAAAATAAAATTATATCGATCAGATTTCGTTAAATCATTTAATTAACATTTATCATATGTCTGATTTTTTATAAAATTGTATGAATTAGTTAACACCCTTACAAATTGAACCCAAAATTGGTAAGTGGTTATGACCAAACATAAATATATATCAAAAATATTATTGAAGATTTGAAGTATAAATTAATTAAAGATATATTAGCACGAAAATCAGATTTTTTGGGCCCATTTTTCATGCGGTTAGGTACTAATTGAAAAATATTCCCAAGCATGATATGCGTTTGGTATTCCTTTGTAAGCAAAAGACTTTTTTTTTTTCCCTTAGACATGTGACCATGTGTTGACATATCACCCAAAAGATTTTTCTATGACATTAGAAAATAAAATAGTGAAAGGAAATAACAGTAATTTGGACATAATTATTCTTTAAAAAAATTTAGATTCATTTATTTTTTTATCTGAAAAAAATTATAAATTAATTTTTATAATTTTATTAATAAACAAATAAAATGAATAGCTAATGCAGAGTCATGCATAAGATCAAGATCACATATTGTCAACTTGCTCGAAGTCGATGCCCTCATCAACGATATTGTTGCTCCCTTTGGCAGTTCGGTGACGGGAATAAGAAATCCATATTTGGTTGTGAAGGATTCTTGTCAAGAGAAATGGGAATATGAGGAAGTTCGCAAGGCCCCTCTCGTTTGCTGCTTTCGTCATCCATGAGTGTACGCTGTGAACCAACCACGGGGCCAAGATCACGTACTGTTGCACAAATATGTGAAAAATCATCAACATTTCGAACCCAAAGAAGAATGAAAAATTCAATGAATTAAATCTTAATTCATGCAATAAAAAATATTGTAGAGAAATGAAGCCTGGATACCTTGAATTTCCCAAGTGATTCCCATGGCCAGTTAGTGAGAATCCCAGGTTTCGTAGCCATGCTTAATTCTCTCTCTCTCCTCAACCACTACTATGGGACCCTGTGCTATCTGCAATACAGACGATTTTATACACCATCGAGAATTAATTAATTTTTAATACATTATTTATGCTTAATCATATTATATCAACAATTTGATACACTAAATAAACTTATAATATTCCACTACATAATTGAGAAAGAATAAATAAAAGGTGAAATACATTCACCTCTTCAACTTTTGGTCATAATTATACGTGTATTTATTAGTTTTTAAAATAAACATTTCGTCTCAAATGCGTAAACTACATTAATGCTTAAATATGAAATGTTTAAAATATCATTTTTTATTTCATTCCTATCTTTTCTCCCAAGCTGGCTAGCAATGTTCCCTTACATCGACCAGCCACCTTCCGACCAGATCTAACCATGGCATGCCAAATCTGGTCAAGTCTCCCTTGAGGAACACCCTACGCTCTTCATCATATTATTTATAATATCCACTTATAAATTCTTCTTTCCTCATTTTCCCTTTCTTCTTTAATTTCAATAAAAACGATCTTATTTTTTTAATTTTTTTTAAAAAAATAATCGATTTGAATATTTAACTTTAGACCTTTGATGTTATTGAACCGTCCCTTTACACACACAGAAGTTGCCAACCTATTATTAAACCAAGTAAAGAAAAGTAGCCATTGCATTTGTGCCCTATTCTCATTGCCATTACTTTCTTAATTTAGCTTTCATTATCATTTATTATAGTTTGAGTTCCACAATAAAAATATTGAAAAGTAATAAAAAAATAAAAGAGATGAGTTCGATTCTTATATTTATATCTCTTAATTATAAAAAATCTCGTTATACTATTTAGTGAAGAAAATGTTTTCGTGAATAACATTCATCTACATTTCACTTTCTATGTAATTAAAAAATATTATTGTGGTTATATCTATTCTATCTGACCTTTAAAAAAATTATATTAATCAGATATCGTTAGATCATATAGTTAAAAAAATATTGTTGTATGTGACATATGCAATGTCTGGTTTTTTAAAAGATTGTATAAGTTAGATTTTTGGTAAATATTGTTGCATATACTTTCAATTTTCACCGAAAAAAGTCATACCAGTATTAATTTTTCCAAGGTAAACGGCAATAATGACTAGCATCCTTACAATTTGTACCAAAAATTGAACCCAAAGTCATGACTAAACTTACATATCTATCAAAAAGATTCTTAAAGATTTTATGTATAATTGGATATGAAAATTAATTAAAGATATGTCAGCAAGAAAACCATCCATAAGATTTTTGGGTATGTAATATGACCACTTGTCGACCTATCATCCATAAGATTTTTTGGTGTGTAATATAATCACGTGTCGACCTATCACCCATAAGATTTTTGGTATAAAATATTGTCACAGATCTCATATCAGTAAGAGATAAACGGGTTTTGGATATATAAACATGAATCTTCCATTACCTTAAGCATATCTTTTAGATTGAAAATTTGAGCTTATAATTTATAAACTTATTTAAATTCTATTTTCAAAGTTTAAAATAGCACATTGAGGATATAAGAGTTCCTCTTCTCTATGGGTCAAAAGCTAATGCAACGAGAGCATTGCACAATTGAATGTAGTAGAATATCAATAAAATATCATGAATCAATGAAGACGTTGCACAATTGAATGAGGTGGAGTAAAATATCATGAATCAACGAAGACGTTGTACAATTGAATGAGGTAAAAGATCACGAATCTCACATCAGTAAATTAAGTGAGGTAGAATGTCATGAATTTCACATCAATAAATTGAGTGAGGTAAAATGTGATGAATTTCACATTAGCTCATGTGACAATATGATCACTTCTCGACCTATCATTTATAAGATTTTTGGTATGCAATATGACCACGTGTTAATAAAATAAATATATTAAGTTATTAATAAAATATTAGCAATGTAAATTATATATATATATATTAAACAAAGTAGGGATTTGATTATTTGCAAAGCTAAACTCAGTACACAAAATAATTAGTATGATCAATTAATAAATAAAAATGGTCCATCCATCAAAATTCAAACACTAATAGGAATATCTACAGCAATGGGCAAAGTCAAAATCTAAAATACAAAAGAGAGACTAAATTCATTTCTAATTTTACCCAACTCAAAATAATATTAATCACTTATTATTAAGCTAAGTGGCTTCAGAAATTATGTAATCAAAACATATTATTGTTAAAATATTGATAAAAGAAATTTCATATCAATTAAATTACAAATATTCTGGATATATAAATTCTTTAGTATAGACTTAATCAAAATATTATACGACAAATTTATCAAGATAACTTATTTTATTTTATTTTTTTTGAAATGTATGAGTCAATTGATTGATTAAAAAGGAGTACATGAATGTCGATTCAAATCTGTTGTCATGGATAAATCAACTATAGACTCTTGGAAACCCAAATTACCTAAAAAAGGTAGCTCCCTCCCCCCTTCTGTTGTAATTATATAAACTCTTTTCACTTTCTTAATCAACAAGTACTAGAAAATTTGCTAATTTCATTGAGACTTGATTTTATCGAAGAATATTAAAATCTTACACAACAAATTATTTTCACACCTCATCTAAATATTCAAATAAGAGATTCAAATTTCAAATTTTAATTATTAAAAGATATTTCGTTTGAGATTATTCCTATGAATGCTCATAAAATTAATTAATGAGCATTCGAAATCATTACAATAAATTATAAATACTTTATTAATTATCATCTGAATATAGATTATATACTATTATTTTTTCCTCGAGGCTCTAAGTGGGGATTGACAAAGGACGAAACCCATGTTGCAGAGTGGCCTCCCAAACTTTCCCAATCCCAAAAATGGTGTGACCACACTCGTGAACATCCCATCCTTCCAAACCATGAATTATCCCAGCAACTCGCCAAGCACTCATTATCCTTCTTGGCAACCAATTCTGTACCATTTTAATTAAGAATGAAAAATTAATTTATTGAAATTAATCTTGCATCGTAAGATAAGAATGAATCCCAGCACTAACCTCACAAGAGTGCATGTTCTCAATAGATTTAGGAGCCACCATGGCCGGAGTACTGTGGTAGTAGCAATCTTTGCGAACTTTTCTTGGTGGGAATTGGGAAAATGGAATGAATATTGTTCCTTTGGGTGCCTTCAACTGTTCTTCTTTGGTCAGGCCGTCTCCCACCAACCATATCTGCAAAATATAAAAGTGAAGTGAAAAAATTGAATATTTCAATATAATTTTCTTAGCAAACAAGTAACACATGTTTACCTTGGGATCATATCTTTCTGCAAGAACCAAATTGTCTCCAAACTTGCCTACGTGCTTTAACAGCTTCTTATATTCATCATCTTTCAATGCAGCAACCTTGACACCCTTTTGGCACAAAGCCAGGGCTATGGCATAAGCAACCTTAGAAAGCTTGCCCCTCAGAACTACTTGCCTTGTTTCTTCAGGAATGCTGTTCACCACCACAGCCGCCGCCAAACTGCTTCCATCCACGACCTTGATTTTAAGCTTAGGGTGCGTTTGGACATAGAGCTCTCCATTCCCGTTAAGCTCTTCATCCTGCATATTTTAACTGACATCGATTAACTTGAAAGCCTTATGAAAATGAATAATTTGGAAATTATAGCTAGACACAGAGAAGAAACATGCCTGGTTCAAAAGCCCTAGACTCAGCACCTTAGCTCCTTTCCTATCTGCCTCTGATATAGCTTCTTCAATTAACTTATTGATTTTCCCTCTTTGTCCTCGAGAAAGATACTGTGAAAAGATTGAATATATGCATATTAATTAATGAAAAAAATATGGAGAGAAAAATGTATGCTTTGATTAATTTATTACTTGCATATTGTATCTTGGTACCACCCAAGATTGTAGTTTGAGTTTCTCGAAGGTGTTCCTCTCTGAAACGAAGGCATGGCCGTAAATCCAAGTCACCAACACAGACCAAAACGTGACGGGCCACATGACCATGGTGGGAGCCTGGTGGGGCTTGGAGGCCAAGGAAGCGAGTCCTAGACGAAGATGAAAGAGGGAATCTGGTGTGGTCAAATGTGTTAAATGTACAACGTCGGGTGATTCTTCTTGCCTTTTTAACGAAGCTTCATACAGAGCATCGGCGGACTTGTCCATTGTTCCGTAAATATAATCATAAAACGGCATAAAAAGGGAGTAATTGGTTCGGAATTGAGTGTGATGGAGAGAATGAAATCTGCATATTGTTTTTGTAATCGGTCAAAAAATTTTTTATTAATATCAAGATAATACAAGCTCCGAACATCTGATACAAAAATAAATAATCAAACATTCGAATATATACAATAACTTGACATTTTATAAATAGATGTCAAAATTTGGTTCAAAATTACCAGAAAAATAATGTGAAAATTGAAAATTCATGTTTTTGCAGTTGAAAAAATTAGACACAATTATGAATTTAAAAAGAATGAAAAAGTTAATTAAATACTTACGAAGGAGTATACATGAAATACTTGAGTAGAGGAAAGATTGAGAAAACCCATTTCGGGATGAATTCAAAGTTACAATGTCCCATGTTATTCATGAAATCAACATAAGATATGTAACCAAATAATGATACGATGGAAGCTGTTCCCATCAACACCGTTGTTAACATTGGTATTATAAAGAGCAGAAAGTAGGAGATTATTTCGGCGAATGGGTGAATTACCGCTGCCAAGGAAAAAAAAATTTGCAGACGCATTAATCATATGAAAGAATATGTATTCTCGAAATCATATGGAAAATTAATGATGATTGCATAGTTCTGCAACTTACAAGTAATGGGTTCGGTCACTATAGAAGAATGGTGATGGGAGTGGTAGCGAGAGTAGAGGTAATGGTGGTGCAATGCCCTGTGGAGCCAATAATAAAGGAACTCGACAGGACCCGTATGAAGTAGAATTGTGATTATAACTCCATCTGATCTCCATATGGGAAGGTGAGATGCTTCTGGCAGTATCATATTTCCCAAGTAGAGTATAATTCCACTTAATATGATCTGATCATCCCTGCCAAACATATCCATCATTTTCAGCATGTTAGTGTCGAGATCAGAGGCAATCAGACAACAATGGAGTATAGAGATTGACCAGTTGCTTTCTCTGTCAACTTGCTCGAAGTCGATGCCCTTATCAATGATCCTGTTGTTTCCTTTGGCAGTTCGGTAACGGGAATAAGAAATCCATATTTGGTTGTGAAGGATTCTTGTCAAGAGAAATGGGAATATGAGGAAGTTGGCAAGGCCCCTCTCGTTTCCTGCTTTCGTCGCCCATGAATAAGCGCTGTGAACCACCCACGGGGCCAAGATCACGTACTATTACGCAAACATGCAAAAACGATGTGAAAAATCATCAATATTTCCAGCCCAAAGGAAAATGAAAAATTCAATGAATTAATCTTAACTCATGCAATAAATAATATTGTAGAGAAATGATGCCTGGATACCTTGAAGTTCCCAAGTGATTCCCATGGCCAGTTAGTGAGAATCCCAGGTTTCGTAGCCATGTTTAATGATCTCTCTCCCCTCTACCTTTCCTTCCTCTGTATCTTTTGTTGTCTGGAACACCCAACCATTTTATAGACCGTCGAGAATTATTTATATTTACCTTTACAAAATTATATCGAGAAGATTTCATTAAATAATAAAATTATATCAATCAGATTTCGTTAAATCATTTAATTAACATTTATCATATGTCTGATTTTTTATGAAATTGTATGAATTAGTTAACACCCTTACAAATTGAACCCAAAATTGGTAAGTGGTTATGACCAAACATAAGTATATATCAAAAATATTATTGAAGATTTGAAGTATAAATTAATTAAAGAATATTAGCACGAAAATCAGATTTTTTGGGCTCATTTTTCATGTGGTTAGATACTAATTGAAAAATATTCCCAAGCATGATATGCGTTTGGTATTCCTTTGTAAGCAAAAGACTTTTTTTTTTTTCCTTAGACATGTGACCATGTGTTGACATATCATCCAAAAGATTTTTCTATGACATTAGAAAATAAAATAGTGAAAGGAAATAACATTAATTTGGACATAATTATTCTTTAAAAAAATTTAGATTCATTTATTTTTTTATCTGAAAAAAATTATAAATTAATTTTTATAATTTTATTAATAAACAAATAAAATGAATAGCTAATGCAGAGTCATGCATAAGATCAAGATCACATATTAAATGAAGCCTGCAACCTAAGATTTGCCATAAATCTTTGATTTGATTTTGATTCCCAAAATGGAAGGTTTTTAAGATTAGAACTATATATATAACTATATACTAAGTTATTAATAAAATAGTACTAATGTTAATGTAAATGGTTTCATTCGCTTGATATTATTTTATAAAAAAATAAAATAAAATATCAAAAATAGATAATAAAATAACAAATATTAACTAAACGAAATTTATATTTCCAACCCAACTTATAGGCCGAGTTCAAATACTTGGACCACCACAATGAAACCAAGTTGGCCATTTGTGTAGGTAAGCATCCATATTCATTATAGTTCATACCTAATTCCATCAAAATTTTTTTGAACTTAAGATGGATTGGGTAGTTTAGTCCATTATACTTAAAGATCAAATAGATCAAATATTTTTAAAAAAACCGACCAAATATAAATGAAGACCAAATTGACCAAAAATAGATTTGGTTTAATTGGTCTGGTTTTGGACCAATGGACTAAAATTTTATCACTTTTTTAACAAATTATTATATTAAAACGTATAAATTTAATCCATAATTATACTATATACAAATTATGTATAAATTAAATATAAGTATATATAATATATTATTTTATTATATATATAAAATTAAATACACAACTTATATGCTTTAATATTTTAATTTTTATATCAAAGTTTGTATAAATAATATGTTATAAACATTAAACCAAAAACTAAAAAATTTATTAAGTGTAATCATATACATAAAATCTATCATAAGTTATAGTAATATTTATATATAAATTAAATGTGTGTATATAAATAATACATTACTTTATTATGTATATATGAAATTAATGACAAACTTATATGTTATAATGTTTTATATAAAATTTATATAAGTAATAACTAATTATAAATAATATGTTATAAAAACTAAGGTGATAATTAATAAAGTTATTAAGTGTAATCATATAAATAAAATTTATTATAAGTTATAATAATACTTATGTGTAAATTATCTATATAATGTTTATACAATTTTATATATGTATATATATTATGAAATATTACTAAATGTAATAATTATAACATATTAATACGTAGGATATTTACTATCATATATTATAATATTAACATATAAGTTATATCATTTAAAATATATAACTTGTAATTTCATATTAATACAAATTTATAAATAAATAAATAAATAAAATTGCTATTATTATAATTTGTATACATACATATAATAAATTAATATATGTTAAATATATTATTAATTAAGTTTACTATCAATTCTTCTTAATATATATAAAAAAAATTATATATAACAATATATATAAAAATATATTATAAAAAATTAATTTAGTTTTTTTGGTGGATTGGTTTAAAAATTTTAAAATCCAGAACCGATCAAAAAATCAATTTGACCAAATATTTTGGACTAATTGATCCAATGGACCAATTAGATCGAACTGTTTTACCCAAATCACATTTAATTGGAGTAGGTAATTGGTTTGGTTTAGTTTTGTTCATCCTTACCAAACAATATACTGAGTCCTCAACATTTACACATTATAAAAAATTTTAAATAAATTTTTGTTATTGTATTATATTTTATAAAATTTTATACTTTTATTTTAAATTAAATAAATTTTTATAATTATTAGTTGATTAACTAACATTAATCAAAATCTTATTTATTATTTTTATATATACGTAACGTTGATATAGCATTTAACATGGAAGATGAAAAGTTTACAAGTTATATCATCATACTATATAAGTATATCACATCATCATCTATCATAACACGTTAATATACCATGTAACGTTTTAATTAATTATAAAGGTTTGTTTAGTTTAAAATAAAGATATAATCACTTGATTTAATATAATAAAAAATAAAAATTAAATTTTTTTGAATAATCGAAAAAATTTTTAATTTGCATCTTTTTTTTTTCACAAAAATGAGTATTTAGTATTTACAATTAAGTAGGGGTGAGCTGATAGGTGGATTGGGTGGTTTGGTCCACTATACCTAAAAACCAAATTGACCAATCATTTTTAAAAAATCGATCAAAATCGACCAAATATAATAAAGACCAAATCAACCAAACATAGAATTGGTTTGGTTAGTCCGGTTTTGAACCAATGGACCAAAATTTTATCACTTTTTTTTTTACAAATTATAATATTAAAACTTATAAACTTCATCCATAATTATATATATATATATGAAATTAATGATATAACTTATATGTTATAATAGTTTATATCAAAATTTGTCTAAATAATAACTAATTATAAACAATATGTTATAAAATCTAAGGTAAGAGCTAATAACCTTATTAAGCATAATCATATAAATAAAGTTTATTATAAGTTATAGTAATGCTTATGTATAAATTAAATATATGTATATATATATATATATATAATACATTATATTATTATTATTATTATATATATAATTAATTATACAAATTATATATTAAAATGTTTTATACAATCATATAAATAAAGTCTATTATAAGTTATAGTAATGCTTATGTATAAATTAAAAATATGTATATATAATATATGACTTTATTATATATATATATATATATAATTAAGGATATAACTTATATGTTATAATATTTTATATTAAAGTTTGTATAAATAATAACTAATTATAAACAATATGTTATAAAATCTAAGGTGATAACTAATAAAGTTATTAAATACAATCATATAAATAAAGTTTATTATAAATTATAATAATGCTTATGTATATGTATATATAATATATTTATACAATTATATATATTCTCATACCATTGGATATTACAAAACATTACTAAGGTGTAATAATTATAATATATTAATATGTAGGATATTTACTATCATCTATTACAATATTAACATATAACTTATATCATTTAAAATATATAACTTGTAATGTCATATTAATATAGATTTATAAATAAATATATATAACTAATATTAAATTACTATGATTATGATTTATATACCTACGTACAATACCCTAATATATTTTAAATATATTATTAATTAAGTTTACTATCAATTCTTCTTCATATATAGAAAAATATTATATATATGACTATATATATAAATATATAAAAAATTAGTTTGGTTTTTTAGATGGATCGATTCAAAAATTTTAAAACTAAGAATCGACTAAAAAACTAATTGGATCAATTGATCTAATGGACCAATTAAATCGAATCATTTTACCCAAATCGTATTTGATTTTGGTGGATAATTGGTCTAAATTGGTTTTGCTCACCCTTACAATTAAGGGACCAACTTGTCATTAAATGGAAAAAGGGCGGGGACAAGAAGGTAACAGCGGAGGGAAAAAGTTCGATTTGAAATAATCAAAATTTACAGGGGCCAAATTGCAAAAAACAGCTTCTTTGTCAGTGACAATTTCGAAAAAAAAAAAAAGAACCAAAATTCGCTTTGTAGGCCGCAAAAGACCGATTCCTCTTTCTCTGCCCAGCGAGAGAGAGAGAGAGAGAGAGATTGAGAGAATGACTGAAATTTCAAGACGTAGATCGCTGCGTTTTCTACTGCTTTTCGCTTTCGTTTCTCTATAATTCATTTCAGGTTTCATTCCTAGATCGCTTTATACTCTATATTTTGTGTGTTTGTATTTTTTTTTAGATTTTTTAATTGAATTTTCAAATTAGTTTGGTCGAAATTCCGATCCTTAATTGCATGAAAATCGAGTCTATTTGTGTTATTAATTTGCGCTGTTTATTTGTTCATCGAGATCGCGAATCTCCCCTTTAGTTTTATTTAATTGATTCGTGGAAGCTCTCTTTTTGGCTGCTGTGGAAATTAGCATTGAATTAACATAAAAATATAGCATTTTTTTCCCTTTTTGGGGGAGGGGGGAGAGTTTTGGAAAGGAAATTTTTTTTAATTAAATTTTATAACTTTATTGTTCTGCTTTTAACAAGAAATTTTTACCTATAAAGTTAGATTTTTTTTTTTTTTTTTACTTTGAAGAATGAATTGAAAGGCATATGTAATATCTGTGATTTCAAATTGCTATTATGATTGTTACACTCTGTAATAAATCTGCTTGTAAGCGGAAAAAGCTGGCAATTAGGATTGGATCAAGCTTAAGTTGTGATTCCCATAAGCGGAAAAAGTTCTAAGCTTAAGATTAGAACTATATATATAACTATATACTAAGTTATTAATAAAATAGTACTAATGTTAATGTAAATGGTTTCATTTGCTTGATATTATTTTATAAAAAAATTAAATAAAATATAAAAAATGGATAATAAAAAAATAAATATTAACTAAACGAAATATATATTTCCAAACACTCCGACTTATGGGCCGAGTTCAAATACTTGGACCACCACAATGAAACCAAGTTGGCCAATTGTGTAGGTAAGCATCCATATTCATTATAGTTCATACCCAATTTCATCAAAAAATTTTTGAACCTAAGAACCCAAGCTATTCAATCCAAACAATTTTATATTATCACTTTTTTAACATAGAAAAAAATTTTATCACTTTTTTAACAAATTATTATATTAAAACGTATAAACTTAATCCCTAATTATAATATATACAAATTATGTATAAATTAAATATAAGTATATATAATATATTACTTTATTATATATATAAAATTAATGACACAACTTATATGTTATAATATTTTAATTTTTTATTAAAGTTTGTATAAATAATAACAAATTATAAATAATATGTTATTAAAATTAAAGCAACAACTAAAAAATTTATTAAGTGTAATCATATAAATAAAGTCTATTACAAGTTATAGTAATATTTACATATAAATTAAATATGTGTATATATATAATATATTACTTTGTTATGTATATATGAAATTAATGACAAACTTATATGTTATAATGTTTTATATAAAGTTTGGATAAATAATAACTAATTATAAACAATATGTTTTACAAACTAAAATGATAATTAATAAAGTTATTAAATGTATCATATAAATAAAATTTATTAAAAGTTATAATAATGCTTATGTATAATATATATATATATAATGTTTATATAATTTTATATATGTATATATATATTCATAACATTTTATGTTATAAAACATTACTAAAGTGTAATAATTATAACATATTAATACGTAGGAAATTTACTATCATATATTTTAAAATTAACATATAAGTTATATCATTTAAAATATATAACTTGTAATTTTATATTAATACAGATTTATAAATAAATCAATAAATTAAATTAAATTGCTATAATTATAATTTGTATACGTACATATAATAAATTAATATATTTTAAATATATTATTAATTAAGTTTACTATCAATTCTTCTTAATATTAATAAAAAATATTATATATAACAATATATATAAATATATTATAAAAAATTAATTTAGTTTTTTGGGTGAATTGGTTTAAAAATTTTAAAATCGATAACCGATCAAAAAAGCAATTGGACCAATTGATCCAATGGACAAATTAGATCAAACCGTTTTACCCAAATCACATTTAGTTTAAGTAGGTAATTAGTTTGGTTTAGTTTTGTTCATTCTTACCAAACAATATACTGAGTCCTCAACATATACATATTATAAAAAAATTTAAATAAATTTTTATTCTTGTATTACATTTTGTAAAATTTTATATTTTTATTTTAAATTAAATAAATTTTATGATTATTAATTGATTAACTGACATTAATCAAAATCTTATTTATTATTTTTATACATACATAACATTGATATGACATTTAACATGGAAGATGAAAAATTTACAAGTCATTTCATCATATTATATAATAATATCACATCTATCATGACACATCAATATACCATGTAATGTTTTAATTAATTATAAAGGTTTGTTTAGTTTAAAATAAAGATATAATAACTTGATTTAATATAATAAAAATAAAAAATTTCAATTTTTTAAATAATTTCAATTTTTTTTAATTTACACCTTTTTTTTTTTTACAAAAATGAGTATTCTGTATTTATAATTAAGGGACCAACTTGCCATTAAATGGAAAAAGGGTGGGGAAAAGAAGGTAACAACTATAGGTGAGCAAATGGATGGATTGAATGGTTTGGTCCACCACACTTAAGGACCAAATAGATTAATTATTTTTAAAAAATCGATCAAAACTGACTAAATAAAATGAAAGACCAAACCAACTAAACATAGAATTGGTTTGGTTGGTCCAATTTTGAACCAATGGAACAAAATTTTATCACCTTTTTTTTACAAATTATAATATTAAAACTTATAAACTTCATTCATAATTATATATTTATATGAAATTAATGTTATAACTTATATGTTATAATGTTTAATATCAAAGTTTGTATAAATAATAACTAATTATAAATAATATATTATAAAATCTAAGATGAGAGCCAATAAACTTATTAAGCGAAATTATATAAATAAAGTTTATTATAAGTTATAGTAATACTTATGTATAAATTAAATATATGTATATATATATATATAATATTACATTATTATATATATATATATAATTAATGATATAAATTATATGTTAAAATGTTTTATATAATCATATAAATAAAGTCTATTATAAGTTATAGTAATGCTTATGTATAAATTAAATATATGTATATATAATATATGACCTTATTATATATATATATAATTAATGACATAACTTATATGTTATAATGTTTTATATCAAAGTTTGTATAAATAATAACTAATTATAAACAATATGTTATAAAATCTAAAGTGATAATTAACAAAGTTATTAAATAAAATAATATAAATAAAGTTTATTATAAATTATAGTAATACTTATGTATATTTATATATAATACATTTATACAATTATATATATATTCATACATTTTATATTACGAAATATTACTAAGGTGTAATAATTATAACATATTCTTATATAGGATATTTACTATCATATATTATAATATTAACATATAACTTATATCATTTAAAATATATAACTTATAATTTCATATTAATACAGATTTATAAATAAATAAATATATATATGTATAATTAATATTAAATTATTATAATTATGATTTGTATACGTAATAATACCCTTATATATTTTAAATATATTAGGTTAGATCCATATCTGAAAACACTTTATTTTTTGTATGAAACTCCAGGTTAGATCCATATTCCAGTTCTCCTCTCAACCACTGCATTCTGCCCACAGCTGGAATCTTGAATCGCTGCGTCTCTGATCTTTTCGAATGTGGCCTTCTTATCAAGCTTTAAACCTTCGGTTGAAGCCTGCACAGTGAAAAGGTACAAATTTGTCCGGTCTCCTCAGAATACAAATAGGAAGGACATGCTTGAGAATAAACTACTGCTTTGCCAAGCAATCCAGGAAGAGTATGGCATTTAAGTTGACAAGGACATTGGAAATCGATGCATAGTATTTTCAATAGACTTTTGACCAAGAAAAGGGAGTCAAGATATGCTCAAAACTGATCATATTTCCCAAGTAGTGTACAATTCCACTTAATATGATATGATCATCCCTGCCAAACATATCCATCATTTTCAGCATGTTAGTATCAAGAGCACAGGCAATCAAACAGCAATGGAGTATAGAGATTGACCAGTTGCTTTCTCTGTCAACTTGCTCGAAGTCGATGCCCTCATCAACGATATTGTTGCTCCCTTTGGCAGTTCGGTGACGGGAATAAGAAATCCATATTTGGTTGTGAAGGATTCTTGTCAAGAGAAATGGGAATATGAGGAAGTTCGCAAGGCCCCTCTCGTTTGCTGCTTTCGTCATCCATGAGTGTACGCTGTGAACCAACCACGGGGCCAAGATCACGTACTGTTGCACAAATATGTGAAAAATCATCAACATTTCGAACCCAAAGAAGAATGAAAAATTCAATGAATTAAATCTTAATTCATGCAATAAAAAATATTGTAGAGAAATGAAGCCTGGATACCTTGAATTTCCCAAGTGATTCCCATGGCCAGTTAGTGAGAATCCCAGGTTTCGTAGCCATGCTTAATTCTCTCTCTCTCCTCAACCACTACTATGGGACCCTGTGCTATCTGCAATACAGACGATTTTATACACCATCGAGAATTAATTAATTTTTAATACATTATTTATGCTTAATCATATTATATCAACAATTTGATACACTAAATAAACTTATAATATTCCACTACATAATTGAGAAAGAATAAATAAAAGGTGAAATACATTCACCTCTTCAACTTTTGGTCATAATTATACGTGTATTTATTAGTTTTTAAAATAAACATTTCGTCTCAAATGCGTAAACTACATTAATGCTTAAATATGAAATGTTTAAAATATCATTTTTTATTTCATTCCTATCTTTTCTCCCAAGCTGGCTAGCAATGTTCCCTTACATCGACCAGCCACCTTCCGACCAGATCTAACCATGGCATGCCAAATCTGGTCAAGTCTCCCTTGAGGAACACCCTACGCTCTTCATCATATTATTTATAATATCCACTTATAAATTCTTCTTTCCTCATTTTCCCTTTCTTCTTTAATTTCAATAAAAACGATCTTATTTTTTTAATTTTTTTTAAAAAAATAACCGATTTGAATATTTAACTTTAGACATTTGATGTTATTGAACCGTCCCTTTACACACACAGAAGTTGCCAACCTATTATTAAACCAAGTAAAGAAAAGTAGCCATTGCATTTGTGCCCTATTCTCATTGCCATTACTTTCTTAATTTAGCTTTCATTATCATTTATTATAGTTTGAGTTCCACAATAAAAATATTGAAAAGTAATAAAAAAATAAAAGAGATGAGTTCGATTCTTATATTTATATCTCTTAATTATAAAAAATCTCGTTATACCATTTAGTGAAGAAAATGTTTTCGTGAATAACATTCATCTACATTTCACTTTCTATGTAATTAAAAAATATTATTGTGGTTATATCTATTCTATCTAACCTTTAAAAAAATTATATTAATCAAATATCGTTAGATCATATAGTTAAAAAAATATTGTTGTATGTGACATATGCAATGTCTGGTTTTTTAAAAGATTGTATAAGTTAGATTTTTGGTAAAGATTGTTGCATATACTTTCAATTTTCACCGAAAAAAGTCATACCAGTATTAATTTTTCCAAGGTAAACGGCAATAATGACTAGCATCCTTACAATTTGTACCAAAAATTGAACCCAAAGTCATGACTAAACTTACATATCTATCAAAAAGATTCTTAAAGATTTTATGTATAATTGGATATGAAAATTAATTAAAGATATGTCAGCAAGAAAACCATCCATAAGATTTTTGGGTATGTAATATGACCACTTGTCGACCTATCATCCATAAGATTTTTTGGTGTGTAATATGATCACGTGTTGACCTATCACCCATAAGATTTTTGGTATAAAATATTGTCACAGATCTCATATCAGTAAGAGATAAACGGATCTTGGATATATAAACATGAATCTTCCATTACCTTAAGCATATCTTTTAGATTGAAAATATGAGCTTATAATTTATAAACTTATTTAAATTCTATTTTCAGAGTTTAAAATAGCACATTGAGGATATAAGAACTCCTCTTCTCTATGGGTCAAAAGCTAGTGCAACGAGAGCATTGCACAATTGAATGGAGTAGAATATCAAAAAAATATCATGAATCAACGAAGACGTTGCACAATTGAATGGGGTGGAGTAAAATATCATGAATCAACGAAGATGTTGTACAATTGAATGAGGTAAAAGATCACGAATCTCACATCAGTAAATTAAGTGAGGTAGAATGTTATGAATTTCACATCAATAAATTAAGTGAGGTAAAATGTGATGAATTTCACATTAACTCATGTGACAATATGATCACTTCTCGACCTATCATCTATAAGATTTTTGGTATGCAATATGACCACGTGTTAATAAAATAAATATATTAAGTTATTAATAAAATATTAGCAATGTAAATGATTTCATTTGGTTGCTATTATTTATTAAAAAATAAATAATAAAAATATTAACTAAACGAAACCGGGCTTGCTTATTCGGCTGAGTTAAAATACTTGGGCCACAAGGCAACCAAATTGGCAAATTGTGTAGGTAAGCATTCATATTCATTATAGGTCATACCTAATTCCATCAAAACCTTTTGGAACCTAAGAACCCAAGCTGTCCGTTGCAGCAATACACTGGGCCTGACCATATATAGAGTAGTTCTTAAAACTTTTGCCAACATTAATCTCTGCAACCGTTTTGGTTTATTTATACAAGATATAAAATTACAGCTTTTAAAAAAAAAAAAAACCTTAAAACCTTTTACAAGGACGTAAATTACAGTGAATTATGGCTAACAGTCCTAAATTCATTGAAATGAATTTTGCTTAACAGCTCTGAGCTTGTAGGAATTTGATTGGTTGGGTGCACGAGGAGAAAGATACAGTGCCTTGTTTCAAGCCAGGGGACCATCAATCAATTAATTCAAACGTTTCACTACTTAAAATTATATATATATATTAAACAAAGAAGGGATTTGATTATTTGCAAAGCTAAACTAAGTACACAAAATAATTAGTATGATCAATTAATAAATAAAAATGGTCCATCCATCAAAATTCAAACGCTAATAGGAATATCTACAGCAATGGGCAAAGTCAAAATCTAAAATACAAAAGAGAGACTAAATTCATTTCTAATTTTACCCAACTCAAAATAATATTAATCACTTATTATTAAGCTAAGTGGCTTCAGAAATTATGTAATCAAAACATATTATTGTTAAAATATTGATAAAAGAAATTTCATATCAATTAAATTATAAATATTCGGATATATAAATTCTTTAGTATAGACTTAATCAAAATATTATACGACAAATTTATCAAGATAACTTCTTTTTTTTTTTTGAAAAGTATGAGTCAATTGATTGATTAAAGAGGAGTACATGAATGTCGATTCAAATCTGTTGTCATGGATAAATCAACTATAGACTCTTGGAAACCCAAATTACCTAAAAAAGGTAGCTCCCTCCCCCCTTCTGTTGTAATTATATAAACTCTTTTCACTTTCTTAATCAACAAGTACTAGAAAATTTGCTAATTTCATTGAGACTTGATTTTATCGAAGAATATTAAAATTTTACACAACAAATTATTTTCACACCTCATCTAAATGTTCAAATAAGAGATTCATATTTCAAATTTTAATTATTAAAAGATATTTCGTTTGAGATTATTCCTATGAATGCTCATAAAATTAATTAATGAGCATTCGAAATCATTACAATAAATTATAAATACTTTATTAATTACCATCTGAATATAGATTATATACTATTATTTTTTCCTCGAGGCTCTAAGTGGGGATTGACAAAGGACGAAACCCATGTTGCAGAGTGGCCTCCCAAACTTTCCCAATCCCAAAAATGGTGTGACCACACTCGTGAACATCCCATCCTTCCAAACCATGAATTATCCCAGCAACTCGCCAAGCACTCATTATCCTTCTTGGCAACCAATTCTGTACCATTTTAATTAAGAAAGAAAAATTAATTTATTGAAATTAATCTTGCATCGTAAGATAAGAATGAATCCCAGCACTAACCTCACAAGAGTGCATGTTCTCAATAGATTTAGGAGCCACCATGGCCGGAGTACTGTGGTAGTAGCAATCTTTGCGAACTTTTCTTGGTGGGAATTGGGAAAATGGAATGAATATTGTTCCTTTGGGTGCCTTCAACTGTTCTTCTTTGGTCAGGCCGTCTCCCACCAACCATATCTACAAAATATAAAAGTGAAGTGAAAAAATTGAATATTTCAATATAATTTTCTTAGCAAACAAGTAACACATGTTTACCTTGGGATCATATCTTTCTGCAAGAACCAAATTGTCTCCAAACTTGCCTACGTGCTTTAACAGCTTCTTATATTCATCATCTTTCAATGCAGCAACCTTGACACCCTTTTGGCACAAAGCCAGGGCTATGGCATAAGCAACCTTACAAAGCTTGCCCCTCAGAACTACTTGCCTTGTTTCTTCAGAAATGCTGTTCACCACCACAGCCGCCGCCAAACTGCTTCCATCCACGACCTTGATTTTAAGCTTAGGGTGCCTTTGGATATAGAGCTCTCCACTCCCGTTAAGCTCTTCATCCTGCATATTTTAACTGACATCGATTAACTTGAAAGCCTTATGAAAATGAATAATTTGGAAATTATAGCTAGACACAGAGAAGAAACATGCCTGGTTCAAAAGCCCTAGACTCAGCACCTTAGCTCCCTTCCTATCTGCCTCTGATATAGCTTCTTCAATTAACTTATTGATTTTCCCTCTTTGTCCTCGAGAAAGATACTGTGAAAAGATTGAATATATGCATATTAATTAATGAAAAAAATATGGAGAGAAAAATGTATGCTTTGATTAATTTATTACTTGCATATTGTATCTTGGTACCACCCAAGATTGTAGTTTGAGTTTCTCGAAGGTGTTCCTCTCTGAAACGAAGGCATGGCCATAAATCCAAGTCACCAACACAGACCAAAACGTGACGGGCCACATGACCATGGTGGGAGCCTGGTGGGGCTTGGAGGCCAAGGAAGCGAGTCCTAGACGAAGATGAAAGAGGGAATCTGGTGTGGTCAAATGTGTTAAATGTACAACGTCGGGTGATTCTTCTCGCCTTTTTAACGAAGCTTCATACAGAGCATCGGCGGACTTGTCCATTGTTCCGTAAATATAATCATAAAACGGCATAAAAAGGGAGTAATTGGTTCGGAATTGAGTGTGATGGAGAGAATGAAATCTGCATATTGTTTTTGTAATCGGTCAAAAAAATTTTTATTAATATCAAGATAGTACAAGCTCCGAACATCTGATACAAAAACAAATAATCAAACATTCGAATATATACAATAACTTGACATTTTATAAATAGATGTCAAAATTTGGTTCAAAATTATCAGAAAAATAATGTGATAATTGAAAAAGCATGTTTTTGCAATTGAAAAAATTAGACACAATTACAGATTTAAAAAGAGTGAGAAAGTTAATCAAATACTTACGAAGGAGTGTACATGAAATACTTGACTATAGGAAAGATTGAAAAAACCCATTTCGAGGTGAATTCAAAATTACAATGTCCCATGTTATTCATGAAATCAATGTAAGTTATGTAACCAAATACTGATACGATAGAAGCTGTTCCCATCGAGGTCGTTGTCAATATTGGTATCATAAAGAGCACAAAGTAGGAGATCATTTCTGCGAATGGGTGAATTACCGCTGCCAAGGAAAAAAATATATTTGCAGACGCATTAATCAAATGAAAGAATATGTATACCCGAAATCATATTGAAAATTAACGATGATTGCATAGTTCTGCAACTTACAAGTAATGGGTTCGGTCACTATAGAAGAATGGTGATGGGAGTGGTAGCGAGAGTAGAGGTAATGGTGGTGCAATGCCCTGTGGAGCCAATAATAAAGGAACTCGACAGGACCCGTATGAAGTAGAATTGTGATTATAACTCCATCTGATCTCCATATGGGAAGGTGAGATGCTCCTGGCAGTATCATAATTGTCAAGTATAATATAATTCCATTTAATATGATCTGATCATCCCTGCCAAACATATCCATCAATTTCCGCATGTTAGTGCCAAGATCATAGGCAATCAAACAGCAATGGAGTATAGAGATTGACCAGTTGCTTTCTCTGTCAACTTGCTCGAAGTCGATGCCCTTATCAACGATCCTGTTGCTTCCTTTGGCAGTTCGGTAACGGGAATAAGAAATCCATATTTGGTTGTGGAGGATTCTTGTCAAGAGAAATGGGAATATGAGGAAGTTGAAAAGGCCCCTCTCGTTTCCTGCTTTCGTCGCCCATGAATAAGCGCTGTGAACCACCCACGGGGCCAAGATCACGTACTATTACCCAAACATGCAAAAACGATGTGAAAAATCATCAATATTTCCAACCCAAAGGAAAATGAAAAATTCAATGAATTAATCTTAACTCATGCAATAAATAATATTGTAGAGAAATGATGCCTGGATACCTTGAAGTTCCCAAGTGATTCCCATGGCCAGTTAGTGAGAATCCCAGGTTTCGTAGCCATGTTTAATGATCTCTCTCCCCTCTACCTTTCCT
This sequence comes from Theobroma cacao, assembly GCF_053813885.1. Lineage (NCBI taxonomy): Eukaryota > Viridiplantae > Streptophyta > Magnoliopsida > Malvales > Malvaceae > Theobroma > Theobroma cacao. The sequence continues at coordinate 1,002,242 of NC_142640.1, forward strand.
TCCTCTGTATCTTTTGTTGTCTGGAACACCCAACCATTTTATAGACCGTCGAGAATTATTTATATTTACCTTTACAAAATTATATCGAGAAGATTTCATTAAATAATAAAATTATATCAATCAGATTTCGTTAAATCATTTAATTAACATTTATCATATGTCTGATTTTTTATGAAATTGTATGAATTAGTTAACACCCTTACAAATTGAACCCAAAATTGGTAAGTGGTTATGACCAAACATAAGTATATATCAAAAATATTATTGAAGATTTGAAGTATAAATTAATTAAAGATAAATTAGCACGAAAATCAGATTTTTTGGGCTCATTTTTCATGTGGTTAGATACTAATTGAAAAATATTCCCAAGCATGATATGCGTTTGGTATTCCTTTGTAAGCAAAAGACTTTTTTTTTTTTCCTTAGACATGTGACCATGTGTTGACATATCACCCAAAAGATTTTTCTATGACATTAGAAAATAAAATAGTGAAAGGAAATAACACTAATTTGGACATAATTATTCTTTAAAAAAATTTAGATTCATTTATTTTTTTATCTGAAAAAAATTATAAATTAATTTTTATAATTTTATTAATAAACAAATAAAATGAATAGCTAATGCAGAGTCATGCATAAGATCAAGATCACATATTAAATGAAGCCTGCAAACTAAGATTTGCCATAAATCTTTGATTTGATTTTGATTCCCAAAATGGAAGGTTTTTAAGATTAGAACTATATATATAACTATATACTAAGTTATTAATAAACTAATGTTAATGAAAATCGTTTCATTTGCTTGATATTATTTTATAAAAAAATTAAATAAAATATCAAAAATAGATAATAAAATAACAAATATTAACTAAACGAAATTTATATTTCCAACCCAACTTATAGGCCGAGTTCAAATACTTGGATCACCACAATGAAACCAAGTTGGCCATTTGTGTAGGTAAGCATCCATATTCATTATAGTTCATACCTAATTCCATCAAAAATTTTTTGAACTTAAGATGGATTGGGTAATTTAGTCCATTATACTTAAAGATCAAATAGATCAAATATTTTTAAAAAAAACCGACCAAACATAAATGAAGACCAAACTGACCAAAAATAGATTTGGTTTAATTGGTCTGGTTTTGGACCAATGGACTAAAATTTTATCACTTTTTTAACAAATTATTATATTAAAACGTATAAATTTAATCCATAATTATACTATATACAAATTATGTATAAATTAAATATAAGTATATATAAGATATTATTTTATTATATATATATAATTAAATACACAACTTATATGCTTTAATATTTTAATTTTTATATCAAAGTTTGTATAAATAATATGTTATAAACATTAAACCAAAAACTAAAAAATTTATTAAGTGTAATCATATACATAAAATCTATCATAAGTTATAGTAATATTTATATATAAATTAAATATGTGTATATAAATAATACATTACTTTATTATGTATATACGAAATTAATGACAAACTTATATGTTATAATGTTTTATATAAAATTTATATAAATAATAACTAATTATAAATAATATGTTATAAAAACTAAGGTGATAATTAATAAAGTTATTAAGTGTAATCATATAAATAAAATTTATTATAAGTTATAATAATACTTATGTGTAAATTATGTATATAATGTTTATACAATTTTATATATGTATATATATATTATGAAATATTACTAAATGTAATAATTATAACATATTAATACGTAGGATATTCACTATCATATATTATAATATTAACATATAAGTTATATCATTTAAAATATATAACTTGTAATTTCATATTAATACAAATTTACAAATAAATAAATAAATAAAATTGCTATTATTATAATTTGTATACATACATATAATAAATTAATATATGTTAAATATATTATTAATTAAGTTTACTATCAGTTCTTCTTAATATATATAAAAAATTTATATATAAAAATATATTATAAAAAATTAATTTAGTTTTTTTGGTGGATTGGTTTAAAAATTTTAAAATCGAGAACCGATCAAAAAATCAATTGGACCAAATATTTTGGACTAATTGATCCAATGGACCAATTAGATCGAACTGTTTTACCCAAATCACATTTAATTGGAGTAGGTAATTGGTTTGGTTTAGTTTTGTTCATCATTACCAAACAATATACTGAGTCCTCAACATATACACATTATAAAAAATTTTAAATAAATTTTTGTTATTGTATTATATTTTATAAATTTTTATACTTTTATTTTAAATTAAATAATTTTTTATAATTATTAGTTGATTAACTAACATTAATCAAAATCTTATTTATTATTTTTATATATACGTAACGTTGATATAACATTTAACATGGAAGATGAAAAGTTTACGAGTTATATCATCATACTATATAAATATATCACATCATCATCTATCATAACACGTTAATATACCATGTAACGTTTTAATTAATTATAAAGGTTTGTTTAGTTTAAAATAAAGATATAATCACTTGATTTAATATAATAAAAAATAAAAATTAAATTTTTTTGAATATTTGAAAAATTTTTTAATTTTCATCTTTCTTTTGTTTTACAAAAATAAGTATTTAGTATTTACAATTAAGTAGGGGTGAGCTAATAGGTGGATTGGGTGGTTTGGTCCACTATACCTAAAGACCAAATTGACCAATCATTTTTAAAAAATCGATCAAAATCGACCAAATATAATAAAGACCAAATCAACCAAATATAGAATTGGTTTGGTTAGTCCGGTTTTGAACCAATGGACCAAAATTTTATCACTTTTTTTTTTACAAATTATAATATTAAAACTTATAAACTTCATCCATAATTATATATATATATATATATGAAATTAATGATATAACTTATATGTTATAATATTTTATATCAAAATTTGTATAAATAATAACTAATTATAAACAATATGTTATAAAATCTAAGGTAAGAGCTAATAACCTTATTAAGCATAATCATATAAATAAAGTTTATTATAAGTTATAGTAATACTTATGTATAAATTAAATATATGTATATATATATATAATACATTATATTATTATTATTATTATATATATAATTAATTATACAAATTATATATTAAAATATTTTATACAATCATATAAATAAAGTCTATTATAAGTTATAGTAATGCTTATGTATAAATTAAATATATGTATATATAATATATGACTTTATTATATATATATATATATAATTAAAGATATAACTTATATGTTATAATATTTTATATTAAAGTTTGTATAAATAATAACTAATTATAAACAATATGTTATAAAATCTAAGGTGATAACTAATAAAGTTATTAAATACAATCATATAAATAAAGTTTATTATAAATTATAATAATGCTTATGTATATGTATATATAATATATTTATACAATTATATATATTCTCATACCATTGGATATTACAAAACATTACTAAGGTGTAATAATTATAACATATTAATATGTAGGATATTTACTATCATCTATTACAATATTAACATATAACTTATATCATTTAAAATATATAACTTGTAATGTCATATTAATATAGATTTATAAATAAATATATATAACTAATATTAAATTACTATGATTATGATTTATATACCTACGTACAATACCTTAATATATTTTAAATATATTATTAATTAAGTTTACTATCAATTCTTCTTCATATATAGAAAAATATTATATATATGACTATATATATAAATATATAAAAAATTAGTTTGGTTTTTTAGATGGATCGATTCAAAAATTTTAAAACTAAAAATCGACCAAAAAACTAATTGGATCAAATATTTTGGATCAATTGATCTAATGGACCAATTAAACCGAATCATTTTACCCAAATCGTATTTGATTTTGGTGGATAATTGGTCTAAATTGGTTTTGCTCACCCTTACAATTAAGGGACCAACTTGTCATTAAATGGAAAAAGGGCGGGGAAAAGAAGGTAACAACGGAGGGAGAAAGTTCGATTTGAAATAATCAAAATTTACAGGGGCCAAATTGCAAAAAACAGCGTCTTTATCAGTGACAATTTCGAAAAAAAAAAAAAAAGAACCAAAATTCGCTTTGTAGGCCGCAGAAGACCGATTCCTCTTTCTCTGCCCAGCGAGAGAGAGAGAGAGAGAGAGATTGAGAGAATGACTGAAATTTCAAGACGTAGATCGCTGCGTTTTCTACTGCTTTTCGCTTTAGTTTCTCTACAATTCATTTCAGGTTTCATTCCTAGATCGCTTTATACTCTATATTTTGTGTGTTTGTATTTTTTTTTAGATTTTTTAATTGAATTTTCAAATTAGTTTGGTCGAAATTCCGATCCTTAATTGCATGAAAATCGAGTCTATTTGTATTATTAATTTGCGCTGTTTATTTGTTCATCGAGATCGCGAATCTCCCCTTTAGTTTTATTTAATTGATTCGTGGAAGCTCTCTTTTTGGCTGCTGTGGAAATTAGCATTGAATTAACATAAAAATATAGCATTTTTTTTCCCTTTTTGGGGGAGGGGGGAGAGTTTTGGAAAGGAAATTTTTTTTAATTAAATTTTATAACTTTATTGTTTTGCTTTTCACAAGAAATTTTTACCTATAAAGTTAGATTTTTTTTTTTTTTACTTTGAAGAATGAATTGAAAGGCATATGTAATATCTGTAATTTCAAATTGCTATTATGATTGTTACACTCTGTAATAAATCTGCTTGTAAGCGGAAAAAGTTGGCAATTAGGATTGGATCAAGCTTAAGTTGTGATTCAAACTCAGCCTAATTACTCTCATTTCCATGGAATGTTGGGAATTCATGCATAGCTGATCTAGAACTTTGTAGTTTTGTTGCATACATCGTTAAGGGAGATGGTTCCGTATCCCTTATTATTTGAGTACTTGGTTGTTTAGCTTTAGTTGAACCATTTTGCAGCTGAATTTGATTGGAAGTCTGATTAAGTTGCTGTGATGGACTTTAAAGTAGAGATTGTTCTTATCGCTGCTTAGCAAATTATTGAAAGTGTTAATCAATTTTTCCTTTCAGGTTTTTCTGATGACTCTACAAGTTCAAAAAACAGCTCAAAGACCAAGTCTAATGCGAGTAGTTATACTGGGACCAAGGTAGTCCTCATATTGCTTGGGGTTGTTGCAGTAGGGTTGTTTTCGTTTTTCCTTTTCAAGTTATGGCAAAAAAAGAAACGAGATGAGCAATATGCTCGTCTTTTGAAGTTGTTTGAAGAAGATGATGAGCTCGAGGTTGAACTTGGCCTTCGGGACTGACAGCATCATTGAAAGCTATGCTCATCCTGTTTGAGGTGTGTACTTAAACTGCCTTTCTGGTCCTCAATTATGGAGATTTAATTTCAACCCTTGTTTTGTTTGTAATAAGAAAATAAATTTCATTATCCATGTTATGCTAGTAGTGAACACTATAATGGTTGAACTTAAATGTGCAAAATTATAATTTATGGTGACATTGTAATCATTTACACTGCTCTAGAACTTCGGGCTTCACTTTGTTGGGCAGTCCCCATGCATGTCGAAGTCTGACACTCAAGTCTGTATCCCTGTGCGTCTGTGTCTATTTCTCCCCTCTCTATGTACCTATCCATGCAACATAGTAGCAAATAGAGAAGTTGGTGGCAGCGAGACTTAATGCCATCATTGCAGTGTAATGTGGACCTTTTGTTCGAATTGTTTGGCTCTTGAATTTAAGACTGCTTCATGTTGATTCTTTTCAATAGATACCTTATGCAATGATTGCTCTTATCTGATCATACTCACCATTTCGATGTTTTATTGCATCTATCCTCCTTTTTGTTTATTCTATTAACTGTTAACACGAGTTTCTTGCTCTTGATTTGCAGGCTGAAATGGCATCAAAGGGTTTTGTTGTTTAGAAAACTCATTTGTCTGGTGATCAAAATCAGGATTTAGGCATTATCCTGTGGTGAGGTCAGATAATTTTTCAACCATAAGTTGTAGTATTTGTAATGATATATTCAAATGAAATTTCCTCTGAATTTAAGTTTTGTGCCTACGTAGAATGGGGATGGTACCATTTTGTACAAGATGTTTGAAGAGTGTTAATTCTCTGTTTGTAAAGAATGATTTTTATATTCATTTGCATTCTTAAAGATATAGATATGTTTATGCTATAGGGGTTGGTTCTCCATTGTTCCCTACCTGCTAGCATTCAATGAGAAAATAAGTAGTTAAAAATTTACCTTAATCTTACAATTGCTTGTGGCTAAAGTGTGTGCCATACAAGGGTTGAAGCCTGAAGCCCTCATTTTGAGTTCCAAGGGAGAGGAATTTTTTGATTAAACCACCACGAACACTTTCTGTCAAACGATTCTGCTTTGTGTATTTGTTTAGAAAGGACACCGATGAATGTATCAATCAAAGATTCACTAGTTACCGTGTATTCCCTGCAGGCAACCTTCAATCATTGAATTCTTAAACTATGGTGTATATCACAATATAGGTAAAATATAATGGTAAAAGAAAGGCAAGAGAACTCAACATATTGAAATTTTGAAATAGCAGCAAAAAAGAAGAGAAATCAGGTAACACTGCCCTGAACCAGAAGGTACAATCAGAATCAGTTAGAGAGCTGGCTCATAGCTCACAATTTCAGTCCCCATGAAACAAATTCCTACAAGCATCTGCCATAACCATTTCTTTGCATGAATGGATGCATAACAAGTACATATAAACCAGTTATGTTACAGGCAGAGACATACATAATAAACAAGATAAGAGAGAAAATACTTATTATTAAGTCAAAATACAATACAATGACCAATCGTATCTTATAATCAAGGGCATGCATATATAGAGATATGCATAAAATATTGGAAGATTGTCAGTGCAAAGAATCTTCGAGTACAAGGTTACGAGACCCAGAAGCAGAAAGAGCACGGCTAAAGTAATTAGGGAATAGGTTATTTTTTAACTAATGAAGTAGGGAAGTAAACCTTATGGGGAATGATACATGAAAGAACAGGAACCAATGAAGAAGATGATAACCGAGATGCAAAACCATTATGGCCAAAAACTGACAGGAGTTTGACTATCTCTTCCTGACTCAACCTCCCTAAGTTATGGTGAAATTAATCCGTCACAAAGCCATCAGGATTTTCATTTAACCGGATGCAGTGAACCGGCAACAAACAAAGATTCATCGTCAATGTATAAGGTCATATTCCTGTCTTGGCTCGTTTCATTCCTGTACTGTTAAAAGGCGACATACTTGGGCTCATACTCGGGCTCATTCTTGGGCTCTCTTCTCTCAATGTACCATTTAGCAAAGCCAACTCCCTAAGCTGTTGTTTTTTATAGTTATCCAAGGATTCATCCTGAAGATGGTAGAAAGGAAGGAGTTAGAACATACAGAAAAGGAAGGGTAACATAAAAAACCACAAACTGGTTTTCTTCATACCACAGGCTTCAGAAGGTTCTCTAGTATTGCAACAGCATAGTCCAAACGAGAATTTATCATATCCTCAGGAAATTCAGCCTCCACCAACACATGCAGTGGCTCGTTAAGGTGCTCATATCCAGGCTTATCCTTTAGTTTCTCTTCCTATAGAAAAAGTCAGCAGCCAATTGTGAGACTTTAAAGGAAGTATAAAGGAATAGCAAGAGAAGCACACATCAAACGAAATGACAACTTAAAAGAAGAACTTGATCCTAGAAGTAAATATCAAGATGATAACTTCAGTTCAAGATTGCAAATCCTTTCTATACTCTAAATTTCAGTCCTATATGCATTTCACTTAGCTAGCAATGGCCTGGCTTTAATTATGTCAGAACTTGCTTATGCATGAGTGTATTAACAACAAGTTACTTTATTTAGTAGAAGCGATCATTGTATAGATCATAATAGTTCCTAGTGCTAAAATTGAAAAGATCAAATAAACATAATACTGAAGTTTGCTGTAAAATGTCAAATGCAAATGGAGACGCACCATCACCATCATATATGAACTAGACGAGCAATTTTCACATCACCTACAATTTAAAATGGCCTTACTTTAGAATATGTATTGAAATGAAAGATATGTAAATTAGGATATTACACTCCGAAGACTAGCCCAACAATCAGCCACACTCCAATTTGCAAGAGAAAGCAGAACACACTCAATTATAATCAGAACCTGTATAAATGACTGAGCAAGAAGCAGCTTAAGACTCAAACCTTTAGTTCATCCCAAGCTACATTGCATTACCAAAATTACATGTTGAAAATAACAGAATTCATGATTGACTTTACCTTTACAGAATCCTTGACAGATCCTTTGCCTCTTATGTACACCCTACACTCAGTCACGGCTTCAACTCTCTTCAAGGAGTTTCCTCGTGGTCCTAATATTCGGCCAACAAAATTATACTGCAAAGCCTCTGTGTCAGAACTATTATTTTAGAAGGAAGTAAACCAAAATTTACTCAAAATTCAACATAACTTACACTTGGATATTTATCCACAGGTACATCAAGTCTAACAACTCGCTTTACAATTGGTGTTGTAGGGACTCCAGGCAAACCAGGCCAACCCATTGATGCAGCTTGAATTGGAACAACTCGTTGCAGATGCCCATTTTCCTGAAGCAAGATAATTTCATTAATGAGAATTCATTTTCCTCTCATATAACATTAATGAGAAGCAAATTATTAATCTTAACAATAATTCATATCGGGGACCCATAACAAGGAAAATGGAATTTCTTAACCTGGTAAGCAATTACAAGCTTTTAAATAAAAAAATTATTTAAAAAACAACATGGTGTGTATAGAACCATTAAACAGCACTACCTCTGTTTGCATTACAGACCATCCCTCCAAGTCCATCTGTCTCCCATTGGGATGTTGGCCAAGTGACCTAAAAGGACTATCATGTTCAAATCTCTCATGATCCATAAAACTGGGATTAACACCCGATACCCTTCTTATCTCTGCAGTGACATGAGACAAAGAAAAAAGTGACTTGATATGTTGGCCGATATATAAATTACCTACAGCAGGAAAGGTCATCATTTGTGGTTATGTTTGCCACTTGTGATTATGGATCTATGGAACAGTCTAGCAGATTGAATCTTATATTTAATTAGAACAAGAGTGTAAATGGTAACTTTAGGCACAAGATTTGACATCCTTGAGAAGTGTGTAATGTAATATGTAGTGATACAGATTGTTTTATTCCTAGAAATGCTGTCCATTCAACCAAAAAACAAACACACCAATGTCTAATGATACAAACCATAACTGTTAATGAATCTTATAGGGCCGAAAAAGGAAAACAGAAGATTCAGTAACCTTGATTAAGAAGCCTGGTGCATAGAGGCAGAACTTGAGTAAATGGTACCAACTTCTGTTTCTCTGCCAATAATTCAGCTAAATACCTGCCATTGTTACTTAATTGTAAGATATCATTGAAGATAACGATAATACAGTAAGACTGGAGCTAGACAATACAAAATATATAAAGCACACACATACAAATATGTGCATCTACTTAAGCAAAAACAGAACCATCAATTAACAAACATAAGCTTTTCCTTAAACCATCAAATTACAGAAACAAACTATAGCTTTTCCTTGAAACCAACTTCCAAATCCCACATCAATCAGAACAAGGAACGCTCAAATTATTAGACCAATCAGACAAAAACCCATCAATAATTAGAGCAAAACTTAACCAAGAGAAAAACAAAAAACATGGGATTGGATTGATTGAGGTAACTTCAAAAAAAATAAAGCTGACCTTTCACGATCTGTAGGAAGAGAAGAAGGTCTGTGAGGAGAAGCAGGAACGCCAGAAGGCGAGTACTGAAAGTAACTCCCTGGTGGGATTCTCTCTCCCATCATATACTCACCTCCCCTTAAGCCTGCTTCATTCATTCAACATAAGAAAAATTCTTCAGAGTCAACAATCCAACGTACACCCACATATATATAGATACCACATATATATTTATATATATAAAGAGAAAGGAAAAGCAAGAACTTACTTTGATAAAGGAGAAAGGAGAGAGAAGAGTGGCAGATGAAGGAGCTAAGCAAGGAGAAAAGGGGGGCAGAGATGCAAAGTCTGCTACCCTCTTTATGTGGAGAAGAGTGTCAATGAGAGACCGAAGCCCTACTCCAAGAGGACTCTTTGATGCCTTGTTTCGCTCTATTTATACCCTCTCAATTTTTTACCACCACTTTTTTTATTTTCACTTTTTCCATGCACCTTATTATAATATTCAACTTGAAAAAAATATATTTATTTATTTTTTATTTTTAAACACCCAAGATCTTGCAAGATTTTATATATATATATATATATAGAAAATTTAATTGACAATTAATTTGGAGATCAAAATTTGTTTGACCTATAAAAATTTTAATGCAATTATCTTTCCAAGAAGAAAATGATTAAGCTCTGTGTGCAAAAATTTATGTACAATTAATGGTATCTAATGCTAATAATAATTAGATATATAAAATGGATTTAAAACATTGTTTATTAGAATTTCATTTAATTTGATATAATTGAATCAAATGTAACATATCTAAACATGAACATTCTCATTCTATGATTTTTTTTATCAATAATACAAAATAAGTATATAAGTATAATTCTACTTTGTTACATATGCCTTATATTTTCATCTCTAAATATTTTTTTTTAAATTTTCATATCTTTATATTATAACTTTTTTATAATATAAATGTTCGATGCTTTTTAATATTAACAAATAATTAATGAGTAATATTAAATTCCGTAAAAAATGAATTAGCAAGTAAACTTTAATTAATATTTTAGTTTAGTCTATACACCTACAAACTAGTTTAGCCCCAAAAAGGAATGCCATGAACAATTAGCAAGAGATTTGTCTAAATTTGACTATTAATATTATATTTCTAGGATTCCATTCATCAATTTTCAACCTTGACTATTCAATAATTTTCTTGGATGCTTAAGAATATGCTCTATTTTTTTAATAATAAGGATATTAAAAAAATAAAGATTATATTTTTTTAATACTAAATAGTTTGTTGATTTTTTTTTTAATTTCAAAGAAATTTATTTGTGAATAACTTTCAAAAGAAAAACATTTATTTTGTAATAATTATTAATCCAACCAATCCCTTTTATATATGTCACATGAATCAAAATATGAAATGATTGATGTTAATTGGTTGAAATGATAGATATTTTGAAGCTTTTCTAATATATATATATACAAAGCAAATGTATGTATTTATGCTTCTTCTTTTTTAAAAAAAATTAACCAATATATAAAGATAAAAAAGAAAAAATTTTCTATTAAAGAAAAAAAGCTTAAATAATAAAAATATATGTATATTTATACATTAATTTTTATTATTTTATTATATCAAAATAAACTATTATCTTTTTATTTGTATTCAATCAAATTATTAATCGTAAGAGTATTAATAAATATTTTCTATACACGTGACATATAACATAATCTGACAATATGATTAAGTAATATATTTTATATAAATTATCATTTGATATATTTCACATTAATTATCACGTGAGTTATTTAAATTGTCATATCATATTTTATTTTGAATAAAAATATTAATTGATAATGGTTAAATTTAGGTTAAAATTGAGAGTTTATGTATATATAAATTAAAAAATAAAAATTTAATTTATGTATTATGTAAAAATAAGAGTTTAATTGCATAAATAAATATAGGTAAAGACTTTATAAGAATTTAAACCCAAAAAAAAAAAGGCATGGTGCGCACTGCGCACATGTGTAATATTTAGCGATTCAGGCATAAACTTTGGTGCTAGATTTAATTACAGTCTTTAAATATATAAAAAAGAAAAAAGAAAAACCCAAAATATAAATAAAAACCTATCTTCCCTTAAAATCCTTTTTCATTTGTCTTAATTTATTCTGACGTTTGCTTCTTCTCTGTAAGAGTCTTGCATGGCGATTTGGGCTTCAATTCGCAAAAATTAGGGCTTCGCTAATCGATCGATTTGCCAACTTTGTTTTAAATAAGATGTGATCTCACAGTGGTTCTCGCGGTTTTTTTTTTTCCTTCTTCGAAGCCAAGATTTTATCAAGGACAGTCGGTCAAGTGGTTTCTTTTTTTAGAGGGGGGGATATTTGGGGTTTGGGATTTCTAGGGTTAGGGTTTTGGAAGGCATGAAGGGGGCTTTGGATCGAACTAAAGTGATTCTCCGCCACTTGCCGCCGGCTATTACGGAGGCCATGCTTGTCGAACAAGTCGATAGTGCTTTTTCTGGCCGTTACAACTGGCTCTCTTTTCGTCCCGGGAAGAGCAGGTGGGTTTTTAATTTTCCTTTTTTTTTCTTGAATTATATTCTTAATTGCCCTTGTTTTTCTATGGTTTTGTCAATGGGGTCTCTCTCTCTCTCTCTCTCTCTCTCTTTCTCAACTGTATTGTATTTTCCTTTATGGAAGGGTTCTAGGGAGTGTTGGTTTTGCATTTACTGTATTATTACTGTTTTTAGCACTGACAGTGGTTGTTTGTATAAGATATTTGTTCTTCTATGTATTACTTTGGTTTCTCATTAGGAGATTTTGTGATTTTGGGGATTATTCCTGGTCTCTTGTGAATGGGCATGTGTTGTTTTGCTTTATATTTGGCCTTCTTTTACTTAATTGAAGACTCGTCTCAGTCTCCTCTTATAGGAAGGAGATTGTGTCATGTTCTAGGTCATTTCGATCAGATATGAATAAATCATTTAGATACTGTTCAGAGACTAATTCACCCCGTTGTTCTTGCATATGTTACCATTGTAGTTTTTCTTTAATTTTTCATTACCAGAATTCCAAGGTTAGCATTCAGAAAAGGTATTATCTTATTATAGTTTTACTTTTCGAAATTATTTTGCAGTCAGAAGCATCAGTCCTATTCCAGAGCATACATAGATTTCAAGAGGTCTGAGGACGTGTTGGAGTTTGCAGAGTTCTTCAATGGGCATGTGTTTGTCAATGAGAAGGGTAATTTCTTGAACTTTAAAGACATTGATGTAGCATAGCATACCTTTGTTATCAGCAATACTATTATGAGTTATTTATTCCAACTGGATAAAATTTTTCCTCTTCTCCAAAAGGCTAATGAATCTGATTCTCTCGTTTAACTAACAGCTCAGAAATCTATGAGTTGTTGGGGATGTTAGAGGACCTTCATTGCTAAATAGAAAAAGAGATTTTTGACAGAACCATGATCTAGTATTTTTGACAAGCTTATGTTGGATAACTGATTTTTTTTTTATTAATCTGTTTGCATTAACCTCTATTAAGATGAGAAGCTTGCAATAAACTGATGCTAGACATGGATTTCAAAATAAAACTATTGCTTCTCTTTTTTAGGCACTCAGTTTAAAACAATTGTTGAGTATGCACCTTCCCAACGTGTTCCAAAGCGGTCTTCTAAAAAGGATGGTCGTGAAGGGACTATACTCAAAGGTAATAAGCTAATTTTCTTCAAGTATGATTCAAATGTAAAATATATTTTATGTTGACTTATCTATGCCACTGTTTTCCTGTTCATAAATACAAGTATTTCTTGATGAACATCTAGATCCTGAGTATTTGGAGTTCCTTGAATGTCTTGGGAAGCCAGTTGAGAACCTTCCTAGTGCAGAGATACAATTGGAGAGAAAAGAGGCAGAAAGAGCTGGTTAGTTACACAAAAGTTATTGTGTTGGAAAATTAAAAAAAGAAAAATCTTTAGTGCAATTAAATGACTAAAAAATCGGCATATTTATGTATTGATATTTTTTTTGTTATGCCATTAATGCCCTTTTCAGGTGTACCAAAGGATACTCCTATAGTTACACCTTTAATGGATTTTGTTAGACAGAAAAGAGCTGCTAAGGGCGGATCACGGGTAATATGTTGTAATCCCTATATCAGCATACTTGACTGTAAAATAATGAGCAGTGTTTTGTTTGCTATCATTTATAGGTGTGTTTTGTTACCGAGCTTTAGAGAAGCCAAGTAGGCTTTTCTTTGGTTTGTTGGATATCAAAGTGATTTGTTAGAGCAAATACCATGTTAAAATCAATTAATGGCATCATTATCAATGAGAATGAATTGCTAAAGAGTGATAAAATATTACCTAAGCATTCAATAGTTTTACCCTGTCATCTTTTTTGATGTATTGATATTTGGACAGAAGTAAGATTTTTTACTTTTAACTTTTGCCTGGCTTTATTTATATTATTAATGCATTAAATTCGTTTCTTAGTTACTTTCAATGCTTTCCTATGAACTACTCGTGCTAATGGTTTATCATATACAGCTTAATTATTCTACTAATTTATGACAGAGGTCACTGTCCAATGGGAAACTGAGCAGAAGAGCTGGTGGGTCATCTGGTGGAACTCCAAGTTCAGCATCATCGAAAAGAGGTTCTGAAAAGAGAAGGGGTTCTACTACAATGGTATGCATATATTTGGTTAATGTAGCCAAAACCATCTAATGGCTTTTGAGTTGACATGATTCTACCCTTTTTTTCTTCTTATATAGTAATGGTGTAGTAATTTTATGGCCAATAAAATATGAGTTAGTTTAACCAGTATGTGTGAAATTGCCGTGCATACATAGCCTTGAAGTAAAATTATGAACATTTGTGGTGGTTCATTAACATATTAGAGTACATTGTGAAATAATTTTGAAAGTTTTGGGAAATAAGATTTCTTTTGTATGTGTAACTTAGATGATGACATTTACAATTGGGTATTTTACTGATTTTTATTTTTTTTCTTTTCGTTTTTAATATTAAATAAATCTAGTTTGACTTTGTTTAGATCCATGATGGATATACTGGTGAGATGTTGGAAGTTTGTGGATTATTAATACCTTGTCTTGTATGGTGGCAGTATGTTCTGAGGGATAGTTTGAAAAATGCAAGTGGCAAAGACAAGTCAACTTACATTTTGGTTTCTAAAAGGGATGAGCAGCAACTTTCTGATAAGCATGTTGCTTTAGCTTCATCTATGGGAACTGAAATATCTGAAGAGGAAAGTGGTATGGGTGATAATGCATAAATGCCCATTATAAATCATTCTAATTTTTCCTTCCTTTATTTAATGAGCTATTATTGTTTATTATTACTTGTTATGCTTTAGCTGGCAACGCTACCAGGCAAAGAATTTTTGGTTTTGTGGTTGCATTCTCATGTTTCATGTCTCCCATTTAAATTTCTCATTCCCACTTTTCCAGGAGTTCCTGGAATTACTGATGCTGTTAAGAAGAAAGTTCTGCTTCTTAAAGGGAAAGAGAAAGAAATTTCTCCTGTGAGTCTCTTGTTCTTCTATATTCTCATGTTCTAGCGGCTCTACCTTTCAGTCTTGGTCTATGCTCTCATTCTTCATTCTTTGTACCGATGGAGGCTGGGAGTAAATTCATAGGGTACATTTGTGCATACTCAGGGAGAAGGGGAGAGTATTTTAGGGTGGGGGGGGGGGGGGGGGGGGGGGGTGTAACTTGTCGGAGAAAGGAACAGGGCTCCTCTCATTATATAGTTGATCTTGTTGCTAATGGACACAGTGTTGGCACGGTTTGGAATCAGTCCATATGGTCAGCAGTATAGTTCTCTAATTGCAATGTTGTGGAATGTTACATTCCTTACGAGCTTATTCTTTGCACAGGTGGCTGGAAACGTGTTGCATCAACAGAATGCTACATCTCCAATTAAAACTATACTTGGTTCGACTCCTACCAAACAGAACTCACGACGTGAAGGAAGAATGATTAGAGGCATACTTTTAAACAAGGATGCTCGTCAAAATCAGTCTTCTGGGGTCCAGTCGGAGCAGCAAATTCGGACCTCAAATTTGGAAAAGGACAGACGACCGCCACGGCATTCACATTCACATTTAGTTTTGAAGGATACAAACACTGCTTCAGATGACAAGGTTGTTGGGAATGACTTGCATGGTAGTGAGAAGCCAGAAAGACGTTGTAGAAACAAAGATAGACCAGATCGCGGTGTGTGGACCCTCCGCCGTTCTGATGGATCATATGCAAGTGATGAGTCCATGTCATCATCTGCTTCTCAATCTGCGCTGATACCTTTAGATCCTCTAGAAGGTATGGATATGTTAAATCTCTGGTATTCTTTGTTCTGTGGGAACATCATTGCCCTGCAGATTCTCCACAAAGTGGAGTTGGTTGCTATCAAGACACAAATGCAAATTCAGACTTGCATACGATTGCATTATGTGCTCATGCCTCAGTGAATAGCAACAACCAAAACTGAATTTTTCCTTTAAGGAGAATATGTTTTGATGTTTCTTTATGTGCATACAATTGTCCAGGGACTTATGGTGATACTAAAGTTGATTTGTCAAATGTACGGTCTGTGCAAGTTAAAACTGTTGGAAGTGGACGCAACAGTTCTTTAGATAATGGTTAGTTTTGATTTTGGAAGCTGAACAAACTTTGTGTTCGTCATTTATTTGTTTGTAAGTTTACCATTTCATCAACTTCTTTTTCTTTTTTTTTTTTAAATTTATGCAGGATCCCATAATAAACATGTCAGCCGTCGTGGAGCTGTTGCCGATGGATCTTCTGTTATGAGTGATGGAAAACCTGGAAAAAGAGGCTGTGCTGCTGGCTATGGTTCTCATGAGGTGATTAAAACTATGCTTGGATATCAGATTTGTTTATTTGTCTTCTGCTACAATTTTTACTGACCAAATATTTTGATGTTTATTTTCTAAATTTGCAGAAACAAGTCTGGGTGCAGAAATCGAGTTCTGGTTCTTAGTGAACCTTTAAAATGGTAAGCATTTGATTATTGTCAACTTTGTGGTTTACCAATATTCATTTATTTACTGTGATCAGAAATGGTTGGCCAATATCAAGCTTAAAAATTATATAGCAGTTTAGACTACCAATAAATATTTATTCATTGAAAGAAAGGATGAATGGTAGAAAGTTTTCAGCATTGGCAATCCTGGTCTTGTATATAGTGGTGTTAGGAGATTGTTGGTAGCAAGCTAAAGTATCAGCATTGGTGGTGGCAGTGAGCCTGATGGTAGTTTTGGTGGCGATTGGTGACGGCAAGATAAGTTGTAGGTGAGAGAACCAAAAGTGTGGACTTGTCTACAGTGTTCATGATGGCCATATTGCTGCTAATGGGCGTATTGGCGATGAAATGATGTGCGTGTTGATCTTATCATGATATTAACATTCAGATTCACCAATCTCAGTTAAGAGTATAAAATCTGCCTGAATTGATTCATCTAAGTATAATCTCTTTCTCTTAGTTGGAGTAACTTTTGGTGTGTTGAATGGGATTGTTACCTTCGTAGTTGATTTAAATTTGCCTACATAACTGATCTCTCAAGTATCGTGAGGAACGATAGGTTTTACTTTCCATTTTGTCACATGAAAGATAATTTCAGGGTAAGAGTTGTTGGAAAAAGTTTCTAACTCACTGCATGCTCTACTGCATTCTGTTTTGGTTGTTCAATTTTAACATTTTTTCTTCCATGGCTTTTGTCAAGGTGTGTATTGATTCTCATTTAACATTATTTTGCAGCAAATTGCTTAGTCACATGAATATCGAGCATGCATTTGCTTTTTGCTGGAGGCTGTCTCGTTTTGCATAACCCATGATCAGGTGTAATCAATGTTTCAGCAGCAAAGTAGGGGAAGAGGTTCAGTTGACCTAGAGGTTGCAGATACCATTGTAATTAATACTTGGTTGGTTGAAGGAATCCCAATGTTAATACTTGGTGGATTGAAGAAAATCTTGATCTTAGTCAAAGATGGGTCGGAATAGAAAGGAACAAGAAGCAAAGAGAAATAAAAAGTTATCTTCTTAGTAATCGCACTGCATCACTGTTTTCATTGCTGCAGGCCATAGTGGATTTTGTCCAGCTGAGGCGCTATGAATCTCCTTTGATTCTTGCCATTGACTCGACTTGGTGCTGGCATATTCTGATTTTATTGGTCGGTTTCCTCCCATAGCTGGAACTGTAAATATAAACGCAGAGCCCTCTACATACTCTCTGCTTTACTGAGTTATCATACGTGTCTTGTTGAGCAGTCCACCTTCTGTGTAGACTCAAGTTTAGCATTTGTCTGTATGGGTTTGTCCTTCGTGCAGAAGAGAAGGAAAGCTGGGGGAAACTTTTACCAGCCTGCAGCTTGTTTTGAATCATGGCGGATTTATGTTACTAGGCATTGGAGTGGTTTGGAGGAATGGTAAATTTGTATGTCGGTGGGAACCCATTTTGGTTTTTGTTTTGGCTTGGGTCTTATAAAGTGATATCCACAATGTGAGTGTTAATGTTTGCTGCCACTTCCATATGAATATGTGATTGCTCAACATTTCTAGCAAATATTGTTTGAAAATTGGACGAAGTTTCTTTCTAAAAGAAATACCCTTTCTGGCCAAGAAAAAGGGAAGAAGGGAAATCAGCCTAAGTATCTAAGTGTCAATGTGCGTTCTTCGATCTTAATATTTGTAACAGGATTTCTCACATTAGTGGAGTTAAGCAAGTTATTATATCACTTGTTAAAGGTTTATATTTTCAATTTAAATGAAAAAATTAAATTTGGAAGTTTAAAAGTTATTTTATTTGTTACTGACATGAGATTTATGAAAATAACGTGTCTTTATCATTAAACAAAAACATGAGATGTCGAATATAATGTTTTAATTTCGTAATAATTACCAATTAGTCAATCATAA
Source organism: Theobroma cacao (assembly GCF_053813885.1). Lineage (NCBI taxonomy): Eukaryota > Viridiplantae > Streptophyta > Magnoliopsida > Malvales > Malvaceae > Theobroma > Theobroma cacao. The sequence goes on from NC_142640.1 coordinate 1,020,986, forward strand.
TAAAAAATTAAGGACAAAGAATAATATTTATCATTAGATAAATCTTATACATATATGATTGTAATTGAAAATTATAATGAAAAATTTACATTTTGGTGCTACCCTATAATCTTTGTAGTATCAGAGTCAGACACAACCGACAGCCGGAGAGCTTTTGCCTTTAGACGTTCGTTGATGAGAAGCTGGGTTGGGAAAGTGTCACCATGCTTCCTACGGCCCAAAAGAAAACGCTTTGTTAGTTTGGACTTTGGACTTTTGGAAGATAACGGACTTAACGGCTATCCCAAACACATGCGGTAGGAACTGGGGAAATGACGTGGCTAGCTTCTTTAGCAGAAACAAGGAGCTACCATGAACGAACGCCTTGTTCTTTCAATTACCTCTCCATAAACTGTTCTGATCGCTGCTTTGTTAGTTTGCTTTCAACCCTTTTTAGTTTACTTTCCATGGAATTGGGCCTTCAATTTGGCCGTCCTCTGTTCCCAGCTGGTTTCAAATGCCCACCGTCCAGAAGAACTCTTTTGGCGCGAAGTTCCAACGATAGTCCTGGGTTTTCTTCCAATGGCTCCGTCTCTGTCAAGCCTGCTAAAACTGTTCCAGGTTCTCTCTCTCTCTCGCCCCACATTTACACTTGCCTTACAATTGCCTTATGAATTTGTTGATTGATGATTTGCAGGGAAGCCAGAGGCTGATGTTGTTGTGATTGGGAGTGGTATTGGTGGGCTATGTTGCGCGGGACTTCTTGCTAGATACAACCAGGATGTTCTCGTGTTAGAAAGCCACGATCAGCCTGGTGGTGCTGCCCATTCTTTTGAGATTAAAGGCTACAAATTTGATTCTGGTCCATCTTTATTCTCTGGTTTTCAGTCAAGAGGTCCTCAGGCGAATCCTCTTGCACAGGTGTTTGTTACCCCCCCCCCCCCCCCCCCCCCTCCCTATTTTTGTTTTCCACATGTTTTTCTACATCACGACTTTATCTTTGTCTATGGTATAGTGTTAGCCAGGTATAGTTTCCATATGAGCCATAAGGAAAAAAGAAGCAATTGATCTTGTACTCTTGGTCGTTGTTCTAAGATTACTTTTTGTAGTCGCATTCACTCAGCTTCGAGGGTCGATGAACAATGATTATGATTGAGGCAGTGGTGTTTGTCAGTTCTATTTATGTATTAAGATACCTGGTAATTTGGAACATGAATGTGCCAAAGCAGAAGCTAGCTTGGATAGCTTAGGGAATTTCTGATGTGGTGAACAAGTCAATGTAATGTCACCTTGGATGCAGTTCATCTGATTTCTCTGATCGATATAGTTTGCGGACGCTGGACACTCATCCTTTATTTTGATTATAAATCCTTGAGTTGCAGGTCCTGGATGCATTGGGTGAGTCAGTTCCATGTGCAAAGTATGATTCTTGGATGGTATACATTCCTGAAGGTGAATTCTTATCACGCATTGGCCCAACTGAATTTTACAAGGTGGACTGCCATTGTTAGATTTTTAAAATTCAAGCCCTTTTCATATTTTAATATGTATTTTGATATTTCTTTGTTTTCATGTTCGTTTATCTGTTCTACATGCATTTTTTAAGAGTAGAACGCATCCAAATAATCTGGTTATGTAGATTTTTCTTGGTTATGCAATGACTGATACAATGAGACCTCATCTGCATCTTGTCTTAAAACACCAATTGCCAACAACAGAAGTTGAACACTGGTAAAATGAGCTGGAAACTTCTGTCAGTGGAATGTTTCTCTATTTGATGTTATTAATTGGTACCATAATTACCTTCTTATGTATGATCGTGGTATAAGTTCTCTTTGAAAACATTCCTGCCATTGTTTGCTGATACATTCTTTGAGAGGCAAAGGTAACAAAAGGATTATGCAATGAGGTTATCCTTAAAAAAAACACTTGGTGCTCTAAGTTCAAAGGGTATTACTCTGATTAACTTTTCATTCTTTTCAGGACCTTGAAAAGTATGCAAGTCAGAATGCCGTGCAAGAGTGGAAAAAACTTCTTGTGAGTTCCAAAAATTCTGCACATTATTGTCAATGTTTGAATTCAGATTAATTGTAGGAAGAAGAAATGTTGTTTCTGTTCATTTTTCTTTTAGGAGCTGACAGCCAATCCTTCAGTTTTTGTTCCCCTTCTACTTATGGAGCTCTCTTAGTTTATAATAATTTTTTCTCAAAATAGAACTTTCAAAAGACCTGCCTCCAACAAAATAATTGATACCACAACTCTATCAGATTAGTTTTTCTCAAATTCATAATGCAATTTGGCTGCAGGATGCAATACTTCCATTATCTGCCGCTGCAATGGCTCTGCCGCCTTTATCGATCAGAGGAGATTTGGGTGTTCTTTCCACTGCTGCCACTAGATATGCCCCTTCCCTGCTGAAATCATTTGTAGAAATGGGACCTCAGGGAGTTTTTGGTGCTTCTAAGCTCTTACGACCCTTCTCAGAAATCATGGACTCATTGGAGCTGAAAGACCCTTTTATTAGGAATTGGGTGGACCTTCTGGCTTTCCTGCTTGCCGGGGTGAAATCCAATGGTATACTTTCAGCAGAGATGGTAACTATAAGGATATTCATGATTTTTAGCTTGCCTTTCTAAAGAATTGTGACTGTTCAAATCACCATTTGTATGATGCTTCATGGATGTCCTTGTAAATGTACTTTTCCTGAAAAGAATGTGTTTCTTTTTCATGCTTAATGCTTATATTCTGGGTGAAACGCCATTGACATACATCAAGTTCTTGTAAAATCTGACTTTGTTGAGTTTACTTCCAATTTTTTTCAGGTTTATATGTTTGCAGAATGGTACAAGCCTGGTTGTACTCTGGAGTATCCTCTTGATGGAGGTGGAGCTATTGTCGACGCTCTTGTTCGAGGAATGGAAAAGTTTGGGGGACGGCTATCTCTAGGAAGTCATGTGGTGAAGATCATTGTTGAGAATGGTAAAGCTACCGGAGTTAAGCTGAAAGGTGGTCAGGTAAACATAATTCCAATGATGGAAACTGAACTTTAAAATTGTCTGAAACAGATTCTGTCTTCCTGAAATGCTATTGTCTGAAGATATATGTGTTTGCTGCAGTTTATACGTGCTAAAAAGGCTGTTGTTAGCAATGCATCCATGTGGGACACTTTGAACCTGCTGCCCAAGGATCAACTACCAAAGTCATACATTGATAGGATTAAGACAACACAGCAATGCGAATCATTCATGCATCTCCATCTAGGCTTTGATGCAGAGGTTAGAAATATTAGCAACTGGCAACATAGTTGTCTAATTAGTTTTCCTGTCGGTTACTAGGTTCTGAATCTTTGGTCTCCTTGTGTGTTCTATCTCCAGTACACACCTCATTAACCACTTTTTAAGCATAAAAAATGTCCAGGATCTGTGCGAGGATTTGGGAATCCATCATATTGTTGTTAATGACTGGGATAGAGGAGTTGATGCTGATCAGAATGTTGTCTTAATATCTGTACCTAGTGTACTTAGTCCCAATCTGGCACCACGGGGGAAGCACATTTTACATGCTTACACACCAGGAACTGAACCATTTGAATTGTGGGATGGCCTCGATCGCAGAAGTCCAGAATACAAAAAGCTTAAAGCTGAACGATCGGAGGTAATCAAAACTTGCTTGCTAGCTTTTTCTGCTAATTCACAGTACTTAAACTGTTACACCAGAATCAAGATTGACAGGATCAAACTCCTTGGTGTAAAATGTAACATTTTCTCAAGGTAATGCTTTCATAAACCAGGTATTGTGGAGAGCTGTTGAACGAGCACTTGGCTCAGGTTTCAGCCGGGAGAAGTGTGAGGTGAAAATGGTCGGAACTCCATTGACACATCAAAGGTTTTTAAGAAGGAACAGAGGAACTTATGGACCAGCTATACAAGCCGGACAAGACACTTTTCCAGGACATTCGACCCCCATCCCACAGCTTTACTGCTGTGGAGATTCTACTTTTCCAGGCATTGGAGTCCCTGCAGTTGCTGCTAGCGGTGCCATTGTTGCCAATTCGTTAGTTTCCGTTTCACAACACTCCCAGCTTCTTGATGCCATTGGAATTTGAACCCCATCGGTGAGTTTTGATTATACCCTTTGGAAACCATATCCTTTCAGCCTAATCATTACTGTACATAAGCAACATGGAAATTGGAAAGGAACCCAGTTTTTGTTTCTTTAATTTACAACCAAAATCTTATGTTTCATGATGTTTGAATCTCTGATAACCTGTCTGAGTGCAGTGTTATTACAACAAAATTTAGAGGCCTTTTCCACTCATTCTGATGAACAACTGTTTTGCACTTAGGGTCCAAAAAGAACATCATGGTGCTTGAGTTGAAATGCGTGCCTGACATCATCACTGTACTTTATCTTGGGATATTGTGCAACACAAAGAAGATTTATGTATTGGGTCTTATGTTTTTTTTTTTTAAAAACTGCACTCTCAGATCTTAAAGTCTTAACATTACTTTCTCATTTTCAGTTTGTTTATCATTCTTGGTCGTTCAATGATGGACAGCTGCAGATGTCGGGAATTTTCAATGTTGTACTGTGCTTATACAGAAACTTGGTCATGAATTTAGAAAGTTCCGTGTCATGTTGTAAATGTACGCAGGCAAGGAGCTCACTTTATAGTAATATTTTTTAGATATAATATTTATAAAAAATCTGAATTATTTTTAAAAAATAAAATAATTTTATATTTTTTATTACGTTCAATCAAGTTTTATAATATTATTTTTAGTTAAATAAGTTTTTATAATTAATAATTAATTAACTATTATTAATCAAAATATTACTTATCATTTTATATAACACAGCGTTTATATGATATGTTAACATTTTATAATAAATAAAAATATAATATGATGACATGGTTATATAACATTTTCACCGTCAACATCAAGAGTCATGCAGATATAAAATAATAATTATATTTTAATTAATGACAATTAACTTATCATTAATCATAAAAATCTATTTAATTTAAAATAAAAATATAAAATTTTGATTAAACATAATAAAAGAATAAAATCTTATTTAAGCTTTCTTAAGTAATTTAAGAACTTTTTTAAGCATTATACCTTTTCTTTTACAAGATTATAATTTCGAGTAAAAATATTAGTTAATTTTTTTTATGGTACATTTTATGTAGCGAATAGAAAAATCTCGAAACTATAATTATTTTTTTATCAAAAAATATATGTTTAAGATTTAAAATATTTTTCTTTTTGAGTGATGACAAAAAGGGAAGAAATCAAGCGAGAAAGGAAGATGCTACCTTTCAATTTTCCATAGTAGAGCAAGGAGTAAACTTGCTTGTGAAGAATGAATCATGGAGATTTCAAACAAATCAAAGAATAATTTTTACAAAAAAAAGAAGAAGAGAATTTTAGAGACAAAGTCTCCAATTTTTCAAACCCTTTTTCATATATGGCATTGGACCACTTTATCTTTCTTAGGCACTATGCTTAATAGGGACTATGAATAGTGGAGGACCACCTAACTTGTTCCTTTATTCATCACACAGCACACTTTGCTCTGCTTCTTTGCTAATACTCTTTCCCCAAATTTTTTTTTTCCCACACTTGGAAGCATGCAAATGAAAAAGCTTGACAAAGCTAACATGCTATGGGTTCCACAGCATATGGTTCTAATCTAATCTACTCTAGATTTTTTTTATTAATTATTTTTCGTAAAATTAACATCTCAAAAAAAATTACACCCATCATCCTCAAAATTTTTATTCTCAAAAAATTGGGTATTTGTCAAATTAATAAATATATAAATTAAAATTTTAAAAAATAGAAAATAAGTATAATTTATGTTCGACATTTTCTGTTATATTTATTTAATTACATTTGTATATGTCAAAAAAATAAATAAATAATTAAATTGTGCCAGCAATAATTCCAGGAGTTGCATGAGGCGGTGGAAGTACCACGCATGCAAATCGACAATCACAAAAAAAAAAAAAAAAAAAATTTACCTTCCATGACCAACCAAATCAATAATCATCATATAAATATATTTTTTTGAGGGTCAACATTTTCATGCCATTTTTTAAAAAGATTTACGTGGAATTTCTCAACCGTCGACAATTGTCCTATTTTTAGCAACAACAGAAAGAGATTTTCCTTTTTATTTTTGATAATGATAATATTATTATGAATATGATTATAATATCAAGAGTGACAAACAAGTCAACAAAAGCGATGGTGTGTGATCAGATGATTTAATCATGAGTACGTTGAACACCCATGATGATGTGCTACATGGGACCCCCATCATCTTGGCATGATGATTTTGCTGCCACATGTCATCAAGTGAATATGCATGGTTATATTTTAATCAAATAGGTGTTATTCGAAAAATATTTATGAGTATTTGATTTATTAATTAATATATAATTTTTTAAATAAATAATATAAATTTAATTTTTTAAAAAAATTAAAAATTAATTTATTGCGTTTGCTCGGTTTATAATTTTTTATTTTGTCGGTATTTTATTTTTACATTAAATAAAAAATTTTGAAAAAAGAAAAAATAGATAGGGACTTAACAAAAAAGAACAAGACTGTATGGATCAGGATATAAAAAGGAGCAATATTCGACTATTCTGAATTTTTGTTTGATCTTATCTTTTGCTATATCCATTTGGAACCCTTTTTGTCACTCACACATTATTTGTTTATTTATTTATTTGTTTATAATAAATTTCCTTTTCAAAACAGGCTAAAGGACATTGATTTCAGAATTTGATTGGTCGTAAGAAATACCCTTTTTCGATGAAATTTCAACAAACAATTTCATCGAAAATTTAACAAAATGATTTTTATTTTGTTATAATACAATATATATATATTTTGATAAATATTTTCATTTTAAGCAAAACCCATAAAAAATAAAGTTCAAATTCAAGCAATCAATTATCGATGTGGCTTAGATTTGCAATAAATTAAATGAAAATAAATATTTGATGAGAAGCTAAAGGAATAGAAGACATTGTACCCTAACTCATGAAAGTCAATAATTGATCAAAGCATATGACCATGATTTAATTAAAAGCCTTTGGCATTTTGCTTGAAGACAACTCTCCAAAATTAATTTCTAAAGGGGGTAAATAATTTAATAAAATAAGTACTTTTTTCTGTATCTGAATGTTTATTTTTTTCGAAAATTAAGGTAAAACTTTTGGTTTTAATATGTTTCATATTAAAATTTAATTTTTTTTATAATATATATGTATTAGGGGTCGAAAAGAAAAGAAAATTTTATTTTGGGATAACTAAAAAAAATGGAACGGAGAGAATATATTTTTTGAAATATTAATAAAGTTATTCCCAAGCAAAATGCATTTTATTAGTAGAAGAACAGCAAAAAAATATTCTTTTTTTGAAAAATTAACACAATATTCCCACATATTGTACATTTAGTCTTCAAAGAATTATGAATTTTGATGAAAAAAATAAAAAAAATTCGAAGATACATGAACGTACGAATGCTTGGACCACAATCGAGAACAAATAATGAAATTTCGCAATCCATAATTATATTTTTTAACTTATTAAAAATTATTTCATGGGGTTGTGTTGGTCTCCCCCAAGTCGATAATCCAAATAATTAATGGAATAAATTAAAATTAATGAAATTCATTAGTGTAATTCCCATTGCATATTTGAACAAAGAAAAAGATAATGCAAAAAGTCAAAAGTAGTTCAACTTTTGAACAAAGACAAACGCCCCTCCTCTTCTGTCAAATCCTTTACCAAAGCAAATAATTATAACTACTTAATTACTACCAGAGACTTTAAGCAATAATTCAATTTAGTAAATCCATTAATTCGGTTTCACATTTAAAATTAATTGAGAGTATTAATTTTTGATCAATTTTTAGTATTTAAAATTTATAATTGAATTAATCGAACAAATTGATTATTAATAAATAAATCAACTTTAAATTTATTTTAATTTTTAGACATCTAATAATATTTTTATTTTTTAAACTTATTTTTGAAAAATAAACATATTTTTATTTTAATTAAGGTGAAGGCCAAAAAGAGTGGGGATAATTTACTTAAAAATAAACATACAAGGACAGGAAAAAATTATTTATAAAACTAATGCATCTCACTTAATTATTAAAATAATTATTTATATTTACTGTCACTGTACAGTATATTTATAATAGTAAAGCTTAGAATTAAAAAATAAATTAATAATTTTAATAATTGGTAATAAGTTGAGTGAAGATTGTCAGGTAATTGTCAGTTCTTATTCAAAAAAACATCCATACACTCCACCAGACACTCTCTCCCTCAATCTTTCTCTCTCTCTTTCTCTCTTTCTCTCTTTCTCTCTCCCCCTCAAAATATATAGAAAAATAAAATTAAATTAAGTTCAAAAAAGAAAAAAAATCAAAAATCGAGAAAGTAGAAAGCTTGATCAGATCAGAAACAGTTCGCAGTTTCCTGCGTTTAATTTTTTTTTTTGGCTTTGAAGTTCTTAATCAAAAGCCGAAGATTGAAAGGAAAAAAAATGCGCTTGATCTGTTTTCAGTTTCGTTCCGAACAGTTCCGAGTAAGTATCCGAAACTCAAAGATCGTTTCCTCGATCTGTTTTTCTTTTTTTTTTTTTTGTAAGTGATGATTTTGCTTTTTTTTTTTTCAATTTTTGAGGAGAAAATGTTTTATTTGTAGGAGTTTTTTCTCTTAAATTTATCATTTAGAGTGGAAAACTTTGTGGTGTTTTGATTTTGGTCAGATTAGGGTTTAGATCTGATGAAGAGCTCCGTGTAAGAATAACAGAGAATTTCACGGCGTGAATCACTGTAAAATTTTCTTTATTATTTTTTTTTGGTTTGAATTTTACTATTGATAGATCACACTGATAATGTTAGCAAAAAATTCGCAATTTTTATTTGAAACAAAGTAAGAAATACGAAGATTAGTAATTTAATGGAAAGAAAGCTCATTTATTAAGCTGAATGATTAGCTGAAGATTGAACAAGCATTTAATCTAAGGCATGTTTTCAGATAATTTAACGTTAGACTTCACTGTACCAAGGAAGCGAATTTATGTAGCTGATCTTACTAGTTTGATGTTAAGCCTAGTTGTCTGTATTAACTGAAAATCTCTTTCGTGTTTCATTTCATTGCATTTTTTCACATCCACATTTTGAAAATTATATTTGTAGATGCTACATGGGGAAGTAATTGTTAAATTTTTAATTCCCTTGTGATTTCCATATTCCATTCTATCTGTCTGGTCTCGTAATTGTTTACTCAAATGCTTGAAAGCTTTTGAGTCGCTTGACCATCATACACATGCCATCCTCGTGTCCTGTAAGTATATAGTTAGGGTAGCAATTAGTGTGCGTGGATTGCTTTTTGCTTCTTCTATTTTGCACCAGCGTAAGATGCTAGAGTATCTGACAACTTTCTGATTGGCTCAAGAGAATTGTTACTAGAGGATGTCGTTTAATTAGTAGTAAAAGGTTTCTGCTATTTTATTTTAAGAGTTTATTCTTGTGATGTTGTCTAAGCAACTATATCCCTGGTGCATTTTTTTCTTTGTTTAGATCTTTTATCTTTGTCAGTAGGTCATATTATTTTTGCATGGGAATCCGTGATATTAATCATTCTATATTCATCATTTTTTTATGTTTCTGACTTGGTAATTTTGTGAATCTATTAGGAAGATAGGTGTTTGGACGGGCTGGGCAGCTGCACTACAGAGTATTTGGTGGATAGCAAATACTAGAAACTTGAACATTTACCTGGCTGAGTTATGGCATCAGCAAGCCTAGGAAATGGAGGAGTAGGTAGTTCCAGGTCTGTCAATGGTTTCAAAAGTTCATCCAGTTCAGTTGATTGGCTGGGGAGAGAAATGCTTGATATGAGATTGAGGGACAAGGTGGACCATGATGAAGACAGAGTAAGCAGCTCATTCTATAATGTTTTTTTTTTTTTTGGGGGTGGTTGGGGTGTTGAACTTGTCAAAATTTCTTCTGAAGCGGTTTTACAACAGTGCTTATGGTAATTGAAAATTGAGTACTTGACTGTTGAAAGCTTAGACAGTATTTTACAATTTTTGCAAAAATGTTTCTCTGATCCTTTGTGTTTTATCCATGCAGGATAGTGAACCAGATGTAGTTGATGGAGTGGGTGCTGAAACTGGGCATGTGATAAGAACTACCATTGGCGGTCGAAATGGTCAATCAAAGCAGGTTGAAAGAATTATTAATTTAGTGTGCAAATTTGCCATGTGAGATTCAAATGAATTGGTTTTTTTGTTGTCCTGCATCATTCTCAACATATATCTATTGTTGTGTGGGTTGACAGAATGTCAGTTATATTGCTGAGCATGTGGTTGGAACTGGTTCCTTCGGTGTTGTTTTCCAAGTATGTAATTCTATAATATTCTTATTCACAAAGTTGTTCTTGACTTTGTTCAATTAGATTATAATCTTGAGATAAGTTGGCTGTTTGCTGCAGGCAAAATGTCGGGAAACTGGAGAAATTGTTGCCATCAAGAAGGTTCTTCAAGACAAGCGCTACAAGAATAGAGAGTTGCAGATAATGCAAATGCTAGACCATCCAAATATTGTGTCCCTTAAGCATTATTTTTTCTCAAAAACAGACAAGGAAGAACTCTACCTTAATCTCGTACTTGAGTATGTTCCTGAAACTGTTAATCGTACAGCAAGATCCTACAGCAGGATCAACACGCGAATGCCTTTAATATATGTTAAACTCTATACCTATCAGGTAAATCTACATTTTATGAAACAATGTACTTATTGATACATGGATTGATGGAATTGGAATATATTTTTCTTTCAATTACTTTTTTCTAGGTAATTGGGTAGTCTGGAGTTGTTTTAGAAGTGATTTATTGTCTGCCTTTGATATTGTTGCTTTCTTGTATGGTAATATAATGAGAAGTCATCCTTCACTGTTGAATTTAAACTATTACCCTTACATAAGATTGGTCAATTCCTTTTCTTTTTCCCTTTCCTTTTTCAATTTGGTTTAATACTTAAAGTTTTAATTGAATTGAAGAAAATTTAGCTAATTGTTTTCTTCTTCTGCATTTCAGATTTGCAGAGCACTTGCCTATATACACAACTGTATTGGTATATGTCACCGCGACATCAAACCTCAGAACTTACTTGTAAGACTCTTCTTCTAGGAATCAAGGGTTTTTTACAGAAGACATGGTTTTCATGTAATAGTGTACACCTTGCATTTAAATGTATTGTTTGTTATTCTAACTGATCAAGTCTATTAACCATAGTGACAAAACCCTGTAATTTATTGGTCATTAATTTTTGTCATTGCTAAAGATGTGACCTCATAGTAGTTATATGGTGCTACCCTGATACAAATAGGGTAGCTTGAGAATGTATTAGTTTATTGTGTTTTTTGTTTCTTTAAAGAAAAAATCTCAACCTGGTTAAAAAAGTTCATATTTTGGAGCCAAATTGTCATTCTCTGTTTGGTGAGACTCAAATACTATGGTTTATGGCCAGGTGAATCCACATACACATCAGCTGAAACTTTGTGATTTTGGGAGTGCAAAAGTGCTGGTAAGTTTTCACTCAATAGTAATTATTGTCGCCAGATCTTGTTTCATCACTTGAGTGTGGGTGCTTTCCATGAATTCAGGTGAAGGGAGAACCAAATGTTTCTTACATCTGCTCGAGATATTATCGTGCTCCAGAACTCATATTTGGTGCTACTGAATACACAACTGCTATAGATATATGGTCTACTGGTTGTGTGATGGCTGAACTGCTTCTTGGACAGGTGATTTTGGACAACTATGTTTAATTGGAGTACTGTTATAAGTCACTGTTATCTTCATAGATTGTTGTTTCTAACTTACAAGCATACTGTGCAGCCATTATTTCCTGGTGAAAGTGGGGTCGACCAACTAGTTGAAATTATTAAGGTGATTACATCTATCAGTTCTCATGTTTTTCAGAATGTACTTGCTTTTGATGCATGATTGTGTTAATAATGAAATTAAACTACTCTTGGGATGCTTTGATAGACTCTGCAGATATTGACATTTTCTGAAAGTTGCAAATGAGTTTCTGCAATGTCACTTGCTTATATAACCAATTTCCAGTTCTAGAGATAGAAAAATTGAACCAAAAACTTTTAGGATTTTATTTGCCCTGTCTCTACTGTTTTTGACTACGATGTTTTGAAACATATACAATCAAAGTTTCCCTAAGGAAGTGTTCAGTAATGTTTCTATCTAATTTGAATTTGTTGTATAGGTTTTGGGGACTCCAACAAGGGAGGAGATCAAGTGCATGAACCCAAACTACACTGAATTCAAGTTCCCCCAGATAAAGCCACATCCATGGCACAAGGTATGTGTGTCCCCTTTTTTTCTCATGATTTATGCTCTCATCATAATATATTTCGATTAAAGTTCATAATACATTTTCTTGCATACAGGTCTTCCAAAAGCGCTTACCTCCGGAAGCAGTAGACCTTGTCTGTAGGTTCTTTCAGTACTCTCCCAATTTGCGATGCACTGCTGTAAGTACCCCCATTCATCCTTTCTGGCTACCTTGAGTAGTAATGCTAAAGCATCATTCATAATCAGCTTTTTGTTTTTCCCTCATTTTCCATATCCGTGCCTGCTTGTGGTGGTGATACTACTGCAGTTAGAGGCTTGCATTCACCCTTTCTTTGATGAATTGAGGGACCCGAACACTCGCCTCCCCAATGGCCGTCCGCTTCCACCACTCTTCAATTTTAAGCCTCAAGGTCAGTTGCACTTAGCAAAAAACAAAAACCAAACTGTCGTAAGATTTATAGCTTTGCAACATGCTGACTTAATCTCTCGCTTCCTTACTCCTTTTTCTTCCCCCTTCATCGGCAGAACTCTCCGGCATCCCCCCTGAAGTCGTCAAGAAACTTATTCCAGAACATGCTCGTAAGCAGAATTTATTCATGGCGCTGCATACTTAGCAAACTAGTTCAAGTTTCTTATTGCTTCTGCCTAGCCCATCCCACGCCATTTTGCTATGTATCAACATATGTATAAAAAAAAAAATACCCCTTGGCTCGTCTCCCAGTCATGGTTCTACTAAGAACAGAGTGCTTGAAAAACAGATCTACTCATTAGAACGACAACGGAGAAAACCCAAGGCTTTGGTTGCTGCTGGTGAAGCTCTGTTTTCGTGGTTTATTTCTTAAAAAAAAAAAACAAAAAAAAAAGACAAATTTATAACTTTTGATGTATATTTATTTCTGATCACCCTGTTTTGGGAGGTTTTAGTTGAAAAAAAGATTAAAAAATGGTGAGAATGTATGTATTTTTTACCCTGTGCTGAGAACCTTTTTCCCAAGGTGTAACTCTGCTTTCCATCTTCAGTCAATTTCTTTTTACCCTTCTATACAATAAGATCGAAATTACCCTTTCTTTCCTTCTCCAATCTTTGCTTATTACTCCTAAAATCATAATAGAACTATAATGGAACCACTTGGCAATTATATAAATAAATAATTAAATTAAATTAATTATATTAAGATTTTAAATATATACACATATGTGTTAGTTAAATATATATATATATATATAGTTATATAATAAATGTGTAACATGATATGATAGAATTAATATATTTATTAAGCATGTAGAATTAAATTTTATATAAAATGACATAATTAACAGGATTAAAATAATGTAATTAAGATATAATTTTATTATTTAAATTTATAATAAAAATTATATACATATAAATATTATTATAAAAATATTAATATGTATATGTATCAATAAATCAATCTTAATCGCTTATTAATGTGCTTATATACATATAAATATAATTAAATAAATAAATAATAAACGAGTATGAATGCACGATTAATTAATCTTATCTTATACAAGTTTTAAATGAGAAATCGTATTGACATCATTGACATACAAAAATCTAAACTCTAAATGTCAGTTAATGCAACTCCAAACTGTAAAACGACCCAGAAAATATTGCTTTCTGCTCCTTTTTCTTTTGTAACTGTGGGAGTGGGATGGAATTTTTCCTTTCTCTAGGGGTTGTTGGGGCTCAAAATAGAATACCAAAACTTGGCTCGGAAAACAGTGAGAGATTGGAAGTGAAACAGGCAACTGCTAAACAGACAGCAGCACATAGAAAGATTTTCACTTGGTTTGCACACATATCTAGTCAGGCTTTGGACAAGTATAAAGTAAGGGATTGAGGCTTGCTAACTGACTGCATTCTTACAAAATTTTTGCTGGTTTTTGAGTTTGTACTTGCTACTGCAAATCTCAAACTTACTTCTGGAATCTTGGTATGCCTCTCTCTCTCTCTCTCTCTCTCTCTCTCTATATATATATATAGTAATAAGTAATTTCCATTGATTTACTCACAAAAATTTGCCATGGAACCCATTGCTACATTTGATTTTTCTCTTTCATCTTTTAAATTTTTTAATTTTTATGTCAAAAATTTTAAAATTCTCTTTTATCCACTATAAGGTAAAATATATTAAATGAGCAAAACATTAAAATGACAAAAAAAAACCCTTAAACCCTACAATCTCTTGTTCCTTCCAATATCAAGCCTAACCAAAAGAAAAACTCTGTGGACGGCTATTCCTTTTGCAGAACTTGGAAACCAAAAGGCATGGCCTTTACGACCCTCAATTTCTCTCCTTCACTGAAGCTCGTTACCAACAACAATGGCTTCTTCGGATTCTCCAAGTCCTTTTTTCCGTCAAATTTGTTCCTTGGGAACTCTTCTTTCTCTTTGGGAGCTCTCAGTTTCACCACCAATCATCAGAGCTCGGGCCGCCTCAACATAAACGGCTCACGATGGTCCTCTACCGCCTTCAGATGCTTTGCCCAGAAATCAGAGCCCTCTGTTTCGGTTGATGGCCATGGCAGTAAGGGTACTTCTGGTAAGATAAGAACCACTCGAACCCCCCCTTTTTTCCATTTATTTATTTACTTTTGCTTTACCCTTTTGTTTATTTTCTTTAGTTTTGTTGTTTTCAGTTCATCTTTTTGGTAATCCAAAAAAAAAAAAGTGGGAATTTCATGTATAAAGCAATTTGTGCAAATGGGGTTTCGATATTATTGAACTACAGCTTTTAGCCTTATATGATTTTGATGTTGTGCGTGTGTTTGAATTATCTACCCAAAGGGACTGTTGAGAAGAGAAACAGGGTTTGAAATGAGTGAAATTCCTCTAAATTTTGTTGTTTGCTACTGCTGCAGAGAGGGTGGTTGTGCTGGTTATCGGTGGAGGGGGAAGAGAACATGCGCTTTGCTATGCATTGCAGCGGTCGCCGTCTTGCGATGCCGTATTCTGTGCACCAGGCAATGCAGGGATTTCCAATTCGGGGAATGCGACTTGCATACCTGACCTCGACATTTCCGATAGCTCAGCTGTGGTTTCTTTCTGCCGGAAATGGAGTGTTGGGTTGGTCGTTGTAGGGCCAGAGGCTCCCCTTGTTTCGGGTCTTGCAAATGATTTGGTAGAGGCCGGAATCCCGACTTTTGGCCCTTCAGCAGAGGCTGCTGCTTTGGAAGGTTCTAAGAACTTCATGAAGAGTATATGTGACAAATATGGAATTCCTACTGCTAAGGTTCATTCCTGGAGGCATTGTTGCTAAATTTTTTAGTTGCAAAAACATGTTTTTGCATTGATTTTACTTGGTGTTTTCGTTGCATGATGAGACTTGCTTGCTATTGTTTGAATTTTATAAATTTATCACCGTTGGATGATGAGACTTGTTTGCTATTGTTTAAATTTCATAAATTTATCAACTTTACTCGGGTTATATGGAACAGAAAAGGGCTTATAAAGCTGAGCAAATGTTCTTCATTCTTACTGCATCGCAATGCTGTGATTTAAGCTTGTGTTGATCCTGTTCTTTACTAGAATACTTATGTCAATGCTTTGAACCTTTGGTGCAGTATCAAACATTTTCAGATGCGTTGGCTGCAAAGCAATATATTAAAGAGCAAGGAGCACCTATTGTTATCAAAGCAGATGGACTGGCTGCTGGAAAAGGAGTCATTGTTGCTATGACACTGGAAGAGGCATATGAAGCCGTTGACTCAATGCTTGTTGAGGGTATTTTTGGTTCTGCAGGTTGCCAGGTCATTGTTGAGGAATTTCTTGAAGGAGAAGAAGCATCATTCTTTGCCCTGGTTGATGGAGGGAATGCCATACCGCTAGAATCTGCTCAAGACCATAAACGGGTAGGCGATGGTGATACAGGTCCTAATACCGGTGGGATGGGGGCATACTCTCCAGCACCAGTCTTAACTAAAGAACTTCAGTCTTTGGTCATGGAATCCATTATCCTCCCAACGGTGAAGGGAATGTCAGCAGAGGGATGCAAATTCGTTGGGGTTTTATATGCTGGACTAATGATCGAGAAGAAGTCCGGCTTACCTAAATTAATCGAGTACAATGTGCGGTTTGGAGATCCGGAGTGTCAGGTCAGTTATTGACTGTGCTGGTTTATGTGCATAATTTAGTTTTAAATACGCCATGATATTATTGCTTGGATCGATTCCTTGAGTCAGTTGTCAGTAGTCTGATGCTCTTTAGTGGTGCATGCTATAAATATCATCGATTTCTAACATCTAAATGATTTCCTCATGGTGATTCTGATGCTTTTTAGTGGTGCATGCTATAAATATCATCAATTTCTAACATCTAAATGATTTCCTCTTGGTGAATCAGATTCCTGGCATCTGTCACCATCAGATCATGTTTACGATATATCCCTATAATATCTTATGAACAACTTGGCTGCTCTGACACCAGATGCTTTTGATCCTTCTGTATTGTTCTCTGATTATCTGTCTTTTTGCAAATCTAGTTTCAGACTGTTATTATCATTGGCTCATTTCTACTTAGATGTAGTATGACCTGCACAATTTTGTTGGTCAGGGCATATCTGGATGAAGAGTCTTAAATTGTATTATTGTGGATGGCTACACAGGTTCTGATGGTTCGTTTGGAGTCTGATCTTGCAAAAGTTCTGTTAGCAGCCTGTAAAGGAGAGCTAGACGGGGTCTCACTGAACTGGTCCCCTGGGTCTGCCATGGTGGTAGTAATGGCAAGCAAGGGTTACCCTGGCTCCTATGAGAAAGGGACCGTGATTCAGAACCTTGAAGAAGCAGAGCTCGTTGCTCCTTCAGTCAAGATATTCCATGCTGGAACTGCCCTTGATTCGGATGGCAGTTTCATAGCTACTGGGGGTCGTGTTCTTGGGATTACTGCCAAGGGCAGAGATCTCGAAGAAGCACGGGATAGAGCTTACCAAGCAGTTGAAGAAATCAACTGGCCGGAAGGATTCTATCGGCGGGATATTGGATGGAGAGCACTTCCCCAAAAACAGTTTGCTACGAATGCATAGCTTAACATTGAAATACAAATGTTCTGATGTAAACTGGCTCTTATACGAATTCAAATCACCTATGGAAGAGAGGCAAAAGAAACTTACTAGTCGGCCAAAAATTTGTCACCCTGAAAGTTCTACATTCCCTGATAATCCTCTGTGCAGTTTGTGTATATTTACCGATTATATTCAGAGATTTTACACATTTATGCTTTGTCGATGAAAAATTAACCTAATTCACCACAGGCAAAGAGAAAAAGGGAAATTAATTTATCCACCATAGGATAGCAACAGATTGTGCAAGCACAAACTTCATATGGAACTGCCTCAAAAAGCCACATTCCAGCATAGAGTTCTCTAGTACAAAGTAATAGAACATAATGGAATATATAAACTCGAGGAAGATTGGAACATAGGAAGTCATCTTTTCAATTTACATTTCTGTAGATATGTACATAGTTTCTTCACAGATATTAGCCATAACCTTGTATGGTACTTCATGGCAATCAAAATTCAAACAAAGTGAGGGTAAAAGAAAATGGAGAATCAACACCAGTTATGTATAGAACGAAGAAAAAGGAATTCTTCTATACAATATCTATACCTTTTTGGTTGAAGGAATTTCACCCTATCCAACCAAAAAAGAAAAAAGAAAAAAAAACTATACATCCAACTTTCTGTTCTTCACTCAGATGGTCAGTATGGTATTGGATCCAATGCTCTACTCCCAAATATGGTTCCTGGGACTATCTGCCTTTTCAAGCCCTCCACTTGCAGGAACGCTACTTCCTCTAATAAACCTTGCACTTGCATGAACCAAGCACTCATCGTAGCAACCACAACTGCCGCATCCATACCCCCAATTGTGTTGACCTAATGAGTAGACATGGTTTGTTGGACCATGACGTTGCCCCATAGCACCCCACCCAAAGTCGTGTGGCCCCGATGGCCTTTCTGTCCGAAAATCTTGAGGTTGTCGTGGAGATTGAACGCTGTATGGCTGTAGTTGCTGGTGATTTTGGTGGTAGTAATAATGAGGCTGGTACGCTTGGTGATTGCTATGGTTGTTGCTTTGGTTATGGGGTGTGCTAAGGCTGCAAAGGCTGGGAGAACTCTGGACTTTAGGCATGAAGGGTCTATTACGATGGTATCCACTCAACAATGGTGACTCCGAAGGCAAAGAATCAATAGCTTTACCATCAGGAGAAGCTGATTTAGGGGAAGAACAAGCAGAGATGCTGAAGTTGGGGCGGTTTGCATTGACAGGGGTGAGCCTTCCGCTAGTGTTTGGACCCGGACGAACTATGCCATTGACAGCTTCGATATACCGCTGCTCAATGGCATGGGGGTCAACAGGGTTCATCTGGTTCTCCAGTACAATAGGACTCAAGGGGAACAAGAAAGCACGAAGCTTTGGAGTCCCTTCACTTTCAAGACGATGATACTCATCAACCAGGTGTCTAAGATCCTCATCGGATCTTACAGTTACCAAGGTATCAAGTTCCTCAGGGATAACCTGGTATTTCAGAATCATGTCCCCTTCAACCAGAGTGTTAAGCTTCTTCATCAATTCTGTGATGTATCGAAAATTGATTTCTCCTTTTGATTAGTACTTTCATTCTAATAACAATTCATCGTTTCCTATCTAAAAAGAAAAATTCTAGTAACAGAAAAGCAAAGAATTTACCTAAGAAAAATACTGTCCAGGGAGCAATCAAAGGAAAGGACAAATTACTCTTGGGTATAAAAGCTTAGTATTAAAGAAAAACGAGGGCAAACCTGAAAAATTGATATCAGGAGGGACCGCCACCACACGAGTTTCTCCTCCAACGTACTTGAGGTTCGCGTCGCCTGGCCTCGCCACTATTTTCCCGCCATAGCTGCACAGAAACTTCACCTTATTCCTCGGCGATGTAGCCACACCTTCATCGCCACCGATGGTTTCGCTTGCCGACATTTTGAACTCGCCTATTTCGCCGGGTTCAGCTCTGTTTCCCGCTCAATCTCGTCTCAAAAACGCCGGAGTTGTGTGTGCTAGCGTTTTTCCTCCCACAATCTGCGATTCGCAATGAAAATCAATCTATTTAAAATTAAAATAAAAATGATTATCGTTAAGGATTGAAACAACATAAACAAAAGATCAAATTTAATAAAAAAAATAAATAAACAAATATTTCCAATTAATCGAAAACGAATTCGATTTACAATTGAGATGAAAGCTTATCGACTCATAGTTCCACAACATCTTTTACAAACTCACCGTCCACCGACTCAACTCCGAGACCGCTTCTAGGCACCGAGTCACTTAACAATGGCTTCCGTCGCAATCTATTGAACAATTTAATTGCATAGTATTAAATAGAAAAATAAATTTAAACGGCGAATATTAACAGAACCTTGCTTACATTTCCAGACACAAGAAATCAGTTTAAGCAAATGAATCCATAAAACAAATATGTCTGAAAAATAAATGAATTCATATCCTAATCTACGTTTGTTTAAAAATTGAACAGATAAACCAAAAATAGCAAAAAAAAAAACAGAAAAAAATTTGGAAATATTATGCTTACCGTAGATTTTCTGTTTCCTTTGATAAAATTTTAATTAAAATTTGATTAATTTTCGTTGTTTCTCAGCAGAATTTGAATTTCTGTTCGGTTCTCTAAGTTACCTGAGAAACTAGGCAACACCCTCTCGATCTCTTCCCTCCTTTCCCGACCTTATTTCAAGGCTGGTTTCCCTCCATTTTCTTTATCCTTAACGACACGTGTCATCAGAGAACAGCTTCCACCAGGCCCCACCAGTGCTTGAGTGGCACAATCTGAGACTCGGTTTTGGCATCTTGTTGGGTCCCAGCCTAATTCACATCGGTGACGTGGCATTGATTTAGACGTAATCCTCGCGGGGGGAAGAGGTCGCTGTGCGCTGGCACGTCACTTGCCAATGAAACAAGGTTGCCTTTCTCTTTCTGCAGGGAATATTTGGGATTTGTTCTGGTGTATATAAAAAAAAGACGACATTCATTCAATTATAAATGAAAGAGAAATCAATTTATTCCCAATTGTTTATAAATAAAAAGATAATTATGATTGAAAAATAATATATATTTCAGTTATATATATAATTAAAATTTTTGTAAATTATTTAACGTTATTACTATTAAAAAATAATTTTTATTTAAAAATTGAATAATTTTATTAACATTTATTTTAGTAAATATTTTGAATGGTAAGTCATTCGATACAATTATATTAAAAATGAGATAAATTTTAATAATGAATAATAAATAATAATATATTTTTTAAAAAAAATAAAAAATATAATGAATAAAAGTGATTATTTTCATCTATCAAAAAATTCTTCAATATTTGTAATTATATATATCTTATGAATATAGATGTAT
This sequence comes from Theobroma cacao, assembly GCF_053813885.1. Taxonomy (NCBI): domain Eukaryota; kingdom Viridiplantae; phylum Streptophyta; class Magnoliopsida; order Malvales; family Malvaceae; genus Theobroma; species Theobroma cacao. Next base: position 1,041,812 of record NC_142640.1, read on the forward strand.
TAACTCGATCACTTTTTTAATTTGTTTGCTTTTTATTTTGAAGGAAAAGATTGGAATCCAGTCATTGAACAATTTGATACGTATATTTACAATTGAGTCAATCCTTAGAAATTTTTTATTAAGAAAGTACATGTTAAACACGAATAAAATTCATAATTTTATGTAAAATATCAAATTGAATTGAAATTAATATGTATTTAATTAATTAATTAATGATAAATCATATATTATAATATAGTATTAATTGTGTCCTACATAATTGGAATTTGATAAAATTTTTACCACCAGGCCAAAAGAAAAAAAAAAGACATTGAAGAGATTAATACTTTAGTATCCGATGCTGAAGAGGTTAATACCTACAAAACGGACATTGAAGGATGATGGCATGGCATTTTGGACTTTATATAATATAATTTTGGACTTTGTGGTACTAAAATTCGAGCCGCCATGCCAACTGGTTGGATTGAACTTCGTCTAGTTAGGACAGCGATAAGTAATATGTAAAAGGTTGTCTCTGTTGGATCTATTTAAAGTAAAATTAAGATATTTTATAAATAACTTTGGATGAAATATAATATAGTAATTTTAAAATATTTTTTACTTAATACAATTTAGAATAATGAATTTTTAATATTTAGATTATTTTTCGATGTATCTATAATTTATAATTGATAAATTATTTTAATATAAAATTTACTAATTTAATTTTGATTAATAACATACATAAAAATGATTAAATTTTTATTTTTATTATTAAATTTGAGTTGAATTAGGGGTTTTATAACGTGCGCTCACATGATTTTTAATTAAATAAAGGAGTTCAAATATTAATCAAATTTTAATAAAAATATTGTAAATTGAATACAAACAAAATACGAATATTAAATTTTATAATCAAATTTAAACATAAATACTTTAAAAAATTAACCAATACTCTACCCCGTTGCCATTCCTAAGATTAATATGGTTCTTTGCATCTATAATTCCAATGGTATAGCCAGCAAATAATGGCTTGATGTGAAAAGGGACAAACCAAGCCATATCATTATGCCCACAATTGTTTCTTTGAGTAATGTTTCATGACCAAAGGTTGTCAAGTTTGACAGCAAAATGATTAATTAAGAATTCTAGACAAGTAATCATAACATATCCAGGATCCTAATCTGAGATTAGTCAAATCTAGCAAAAGTAAAATTAATCCTTGAATTAAAGATATTGCAAAATTTTAATCTTTTTAGCTCTTTTTTTTTTCTTGAAAAATACTAGTACCAAGTTTAATTTATCATGGAAACATGGCAATAAAGGAAGATTGTAGCCTTATAATGGAAGTGAGGAGAAACAAAGAAAAGATAAAAGCATCCAACAATGGAGGAGTTTAACAAGACAGCAGAGCTTCTGGGTGGCTGATTCTCTGTGAGAAAAAGAGCAAAGCAGATTCGAAGAACTAAGTAAAATATAGTAGTAGATAAAAGACACTACAGTCCAAAAAGTTTCTTCCATGCTTTAAGGATCTTGCCTCTGCTGTTCTTCTTCTTCTTTGCGGATCTTCTTGTTCCAGTTGTGTCCAATTCTTCATCATCAAAGGGTGAGGCTAAAGTCACAGACTGGTCGTGGATCCTGCAGTACCTTTCGGAGACAGAAGAAGATCTTCTCATGGAGAATGCTCTCTTCACAGCAGCTTGGAGTGCATAAGAAGAAGACACAGAGCTGTTTCTTCTCAATTTGGGACCGAACATCTCCTCATTATTGCCTTCTTGCTCATCTTCTTGCTCTGATGAATCTTGTTGGGTGGTGATGGGGTTTGAGTTCTTGATGACCACCTGGTTGATTTCTTGGTTCTTCTCCGTGTGGTTTGGGGTGATACTAGAAATGGGTTTTGGGGTTTGAGGCAGTGGCATGAGATCTGAAGAGTCCATGGATCTTGAACTTCCATTGCCAACAGCTTTCATCTTGGAATACCCGTTCATTTTTCCCCTTTTCTTTTGGTCCTTTCCTTTTTGGGCTAATGGCAGTGGCACTAGGAATGGTAGGTGGGGTTTATAGGGATTGCTAATGTTTGACAGGTTTGAGCAAGGAGCTAGAGCCTGGCAATGGGGGACAATATATAAACTGTGGATTTCGAAAGTGGGGTAAAAAATAATCAAATGAATACAAGGTTAGAAAACACCAGACACATGTTTGTGGATCAGACAGTACATTTATTGAAGGTAGATTCGGAGATATGGATACAGATAAATAAAGAGATTGAAAATCTAAGAAATGCCCTTACATTTTTAACAGTTGCTGCAACTCAGGGTGGAAATGTGCTTGGTAAATTGGTAATGTGTGGCAGCACAGTGTTCCCATTGTATCAGAACAAAGAAGAGTCAAAATTAGACACAAAATCACATGCATAAACAAAAGGCTTGGATCTGTTTGTTTTACCATATAATTTATATGTTGACTAAAAGGCTGTACCTTCGAATGCTCCAGCTCCACTCATCTCTGGTCTTTGGTCAAAAAGGCTTCGTCACTGGCCACATGACCCAAGCGGTCGACTTTGGATTAATTTGGATATCTTGATTATAAAATGCCTTAAATCTATTTAACGGAGTCAGGTGATATAAGGTATTCTCATTGTTGTTGTTAACTGCAGACAAGCTTGGACACGATGCTTAGAACCAATGAAACAACTGTTAACCCAAGTTAGACATGGCCATGGGCAGTTACCCACGTGGTCGGCAGTTCTTTTTGGTATTACTTTCTAGAGGAAAAAAAGTAGTAAGGTAGTAAAGTCAAGAACAGCTTTTTCTGGGTAGGGCCCAAAGGGGTCAATCTGTACACTTAGGCCCCACACTGTCGAGATTCTCACTTTATAAAATGGAGTCCTAAGCCTGGAAGTTGGATGGAAACTTGATTGTATTGAGCCGGAAACATAAGAAATCTACAAAACTAAACTACATATGGAGAAACGTCAAACTCATGAACACCAATTATTTTTTCCTTTTATTTTTTTGTCTGAAGACATTTAATTTCATTCTTTGCAGACGTTCTGGATTTTCAGACAGCTGCAGACGGGTAGGTAAGTGGAGTATCTTCCAAATCTATCTCTCTTTTTTTAAGTTTCCTTATTCTGGATTATCATTTGGATCTATGTTTGGAGTTGGTACATGGACCAAGATAGTTGGTAATGATGAGTTTCTATTGATTAGTTTGACAATGTTTATACCATGTTGATAGTTTATCTGCTTGTTAAATTTTGGTTTGTTAAGATGAAATGAAGATTAGTAGCTAGAACCATCTGCTTCATTTGTAAAAATAGCAGAAAGATTGGTTAGTTTCATTTGACAACATTGGATAGGTTTGTGGGGATGTATGTTTTGTTCCTGGTGTTTCATGCATGCATGCATGCATGTGGAACACATATATATACACATCCATGTTCATGCACCAGAGACTTTTGGTTCATCGGAGCAAAGTCCACCCACCTTGGTCAATGGTTAGAGTTATAAGATTTTCATTGTAGTTAAAGTGGTTGAGATATTCCTTAATCCTCCCTAACCCAGATAGGTGATGTTGGAGTTCAAAGAATTGGGAAATATGGGATATGGGTTCTTTTTCTTGTACATCAATTGTTTGGAGAAAGTTTATATTTTGACTAATTTTCTGCCTGAATTATGTTTGTGAAAAACATGCAGTTTCGGGTTAATTTGAGGTAGTGTGGGCATCCAAATCTACTTGTAAAGTTTGGAGTGGGAGTTTTGTTTGGTGAAGAAAAGTGATATACTCAGCAATGGCACTCAAGGTTCCAGCTCAGAAGGCAGCTGAGATTGCAATTGGGTCAATTGGGCGTGGATATGATCTAGCTCGTGATTTAAGGTTGAAATATTGTAGTGGAGATGCAATGGATTTGCCTTTGATTGAGTTCGATGAAGTTGGGTGTTATGATGTAGCTCTGCCTGGTGGAATTTCTATCTCAAATGTATCCAAATTGATAAAATGTAACCAGGGTGAGGCCATGAGGATCGGGTCTGATGTTACCTCTTTTCAGCAGGTAAATTTAATTGTTTCAGCTGGTCAATTTGATTTCTTCCAACAGTTAACTGATAATCTGATGTTTACCTATTTATTTTCTTCGACTTCGATAGTTGTCAGTTAGGATTAAATTGCCTTCTTCAAGTTATCTTCTTTCTGCCTTACTATGTTGTTTCTTGTTAACTCAGTTCTGTTCTGGTGAATGAATTACTGTGTCTGTGGTGTGTACATACACTGGAAATATGTATTATACCTGGAATTAAGATGGGTTCTGGGATTCAATTATTATTGCTGACATGAACCTTTGAAAACTGATCATTATTGGTTTTCTTACTGCCAAATCAACTCCGTTACCTTTAATTTCTTGAGTGCATAATTCATGTTTCTTTCACTAGTAATAGTATATAATTTGGTCTTTTGGATGGGCAGGAAAGCCTAAAATGTCTTTTATCTTTCTCTCTAATTTATCTCTAATTTATCTTTCCTTCATTTTCTCTTTCTAGGCAGATGTCAGAACGGTTCAACCATGAGATGTCTCTGAGTGGTAAAATTCCTTCTGGTTTTTTCAATGCGATGTTTGACTTCTCAGGCTGTTGGCAGAAAGATGCAGCCAATACAAAGACCCTAGCTTTCGATGGGATGATGATCACACTTTATACAGTTGCACTTGAGAAATCTCAATTGGTACTAAATGATCATGTTAAGAAAGCTGTTCCATCCTCATGGGAACCTGCTGCCTTAGCAAGGTGAAATTGGATTACAAATGTGTTCACAATCAAATGTGTGGCAATACAGTTTTCTGTGCTGTCTATCTTCTCTCTCCCCTCCTGTCTTGTTCACCAATATTAATCTAAGTGTGTGGCTTGACGGTGCCAACCATGAATAAAAGTTTAATGTTGCTGAATAAGTTCATATAACTGAATGCACAATCTAAGTGTTTTTGTGAGAGTGTGATGATTTATTTGTGCCATTCCAGATTCATCAAGACATTTGGAACCCATATTATAGTTGGTGTGAAGATGGGCGGGAAGGATGTAATATATGTAAAGCAAAAGCATTCATCAATTCTTAGACCTTCTGATCTACATACAAAATTGAAGAAGATGGCTGATGAGAAGTTTTTACAGAACGATGGACGAAATCGGATTGATTGGAAACAAGTCAAGCTACAAAATGAGGTTTTAATAAAGCTATCCATGTAACTCTTTTGCACATAAGCTTTTAATTTACCATTTTGTATCATCAAATATCTATCCGGTTGCTTTGGATCAGTTCAGATCAAAGAGCAATTGTTGAGGCTTGTAAAATGTAAATGCAGTCATCATCTTCTTATTTGCCCAAAGACTTGTACCCATCAATAATACTCTTGAGCCTGGTTAAAATCCTTTAGGAGAGTCCCTTGCCACTTTTCGGGTTTCTTTTTATAAGTAGTACATGCTCTCATTTATTGATTTCAGATGCAGGATATCTCAATAATTTACCAAAGGAGAGGTGGAAAAGAGGAAATGAACTTATCCCATGCTAAGTGGTTACAAACTGTTCAGGTTCAGCCTGATGTGGTCTCAATGTCCTCCATACCAATTACCTCTTTGTTAAGTGGAATTCCAATGAGCGGATTCTTGAACTATGCCATAAATCTCTATTTACGATGTAAGCAAGATGGATTCTCTTTATTGTTTGTGAATTTACTGCATTTTTTTTTGCCATTGTTAAAATCTGCAATCATTTTTTGTTGTTTTTATAGATATCAGCATATCTATTTTCTATTTTGTTTCTGGAAAATATATACTTTCAGCCCTTTAATTCCATTATTGAACAAGTATTACATATGAGTTGAAGTAAACTGATAACAAACCGAATGCATGCCTGAGGAATGACAGTAACTTTGTTGCAAGAGTCATCATGGTGTTAATTGTAAAAAATACTATTTTAGACTATTTCATACAGATGAAAATTTATCATTCTTCTGCATCTAATCTGGCAGATAAACCCCCACTTGAAGAACTCCATTTCTTTTTAGAATTTCAGCTGCCAAGGCAATGGGCACCTGTTTTCAAAGAGGTTCCCCGTGGTCCACAGCACAAGCGACAGAGCAATTCATTTTTACAGTTCAAGTTCTTGGGTCCCAAGCTTTATGTTAACACCATTCCAGTAAAGTTTCTTATCCTCTAATCTTTGCTCTTTCTTTTTGGCTCAGCCACAAGTAGTTTATCATTAAAACGTTCCAAGTCTTTTCTTTTTATATTGGCTGCACCTATGTGTTTTTTGTCATGCAGTTGCCATATTCATGTATGCTGTTAGAGAATTTACTTTTGAATCTGAAAACATAACATGTTGGTTTTACCGGTGTAGCATCTTTAGAAATGTTCTCATGGGTACTGTCTTTGATGCTAGAACTTACATTAAGAATCCAATATAAGGGACTTGCTCTTGTTTATAGGAAATATCTCTGTCCATAACCATTTGATAAACATATTTATGTTTCCTCTGGCTACAAGAAATTCCTTTCTGGGAGATCATTTCATTCAATTCTTTATTATTAGCAAGGGAAATTCTATCATATGTGATCATTTGTTTCTGTTAAAATCAGAACTTACTATAATTGCCAAATAATAGGTTGATGTGGGTAAGAGACCAGTTACAGGTCTCCGGCTCTATCTGGAGGGGAAAAGAAGCAATCGCTTGGCTGTCTACATGCAGCACCTTTCTTCTCTGCCAACCTACTTTCAACTTGCGGCTGAACCCGATGATACCTTCCCTGAAAAGTCCTATGATAAAGGATACTTTGAAAAAGTTAGATGGAAGAACTTCTCTAGAGTCTGCACAGCTCCTGTAGAGTCTTTCAATGATCATTCCATAGTAACTGGAGCTCAGCTACAGGTAGAGAAATATGGGTTCAAAACAGTTCTCTTCTTACGACTTCGTTTCTCCACTGTTTTGGGAGCTATAATTGTAAGACATTCAGAGTGGGATGGATCGTTTGGAGTTTCGCCTCAGTCAGGAGTCCTATCAGATTTGTTCATCAGGCCTTTAACACCAGCACCACCACAACCTGAGCCACGTACAAGCTCTTCGGTTTACCCCGGTGGCCCTCCAATGCCTAATTATACCCCAAAACTATTGAAATTTGTTGATACAGCTGAGATGATTAGAGGGCCACAAGATCCTCCTGGATACTGGGTTGTCTCTGGGGCAAGACTAGTTGTTGAGGAAGGCAAGATTGCTCTACGGGTCAAGTACTCCTTACTGACAGCTACAATACCCGATGAACATACCTGAGGAGCACCGCCCCATTTTTTTTATTTGGTTTTTGTAAAACGGGAAAATACAGTATTGGTTTTTGTTTAGGTAAAATGGGTTTAGGCCATGGAGTTTCCATTAGGGAGGTAGAATATATTTGGACAGTTTAGCTTCTGCATGCCCTGTCTACCATGTCGAGATGACGGAAAGCAGAGAATTCAAGGGATCAAAAGTTTTGAAGATTGGCTGGCCTGTCTGTCTGATTGGGGGAGATGTTACAGGGCAGAGTTCAGCATGGAGATCAATGCTAATGATTCTGCTGAGTCCTCAAGAACAGGGCATACTCTTAGCAGGGAATTCAGTTGATTATTTTAATTAAAAACTTGAGCCATTTCATCATTTCATGTAAATTATAATTTTGGGAACTCTGTAGTTCAAAGTTCATGCAATTCAATCTTTCATTAACTCTAGTTGATAATACTGATCTTCCCAAACCCAGATTTCATTGCTTGATTACTATTAGTAGCCCTAAAAATGGAGGAGAAATGAAGAATTTTTGTAGAAAATAGAAATAAGACAAAGCTTTGAGCTTATGTCTGCAATTAATTTTTTACCTAATAAACAGGGCAAGCCTAGTAATTACAGTCACTAGAACTTTTACTTTTAGTTTTAGATTTGTAATTACGACATTCTGTATTTTGAACTCAGATTAATGGAGCAAAGATTGGCGGTGTAGAAAACTAGAATTACAGGCAGTGAAGTTAGAAGAACCACAGCGTTGAAAGCTCCACGTTGACTCTCTGTTTCTCTCTCTCTCAATAAAACTCCCAGTTAAAGTCTGAATCTAGCAAGTCAATAGAACCTCGAAACCGAACAAAGGGTTTGACATTTTCGGGCTTCAAATTGCGTGAGCTTCACTTCGATTGGTTTTTTTAGCATAAAAATCTGCTCAAAAAACCCACACCAAAGATTTCCATTTTTGTCCTTGGACTGCAAAAAATGTACGACTTTTTTTTTCTTTGACTAGTCTAAGCGAGCTTTCATTGCTTTTTAGCCTGTTTGCACATATTTGGATCTAGTTTTTTTAATGAATTTAGGGATATTTTGTTGAATTTGAACTATATTTGGGTTTGGAATGCCGTTATTTTGTGAAAATTGTTTGATTTTCTTGCTAATTTGAGCTAGATTGGTTTGAGTTCTGCTTGCTTCTGGAAAAAAAAAGCATGAAATTTGCTTTCATTTGAGCTATTTATAGGCTTCTGATCACGTGTAGAATTTGGTTCCAGTTTTGGTGGATAAAGAGTGTTGCGCTGAGGAAGGGCGCTTAGGATGACAGCTCCAAAAGCGGCTGAGATGGCCATTGGGTCCATTGGATGTGGGTATGATATCGCAACGGGTCTTAGGCTGAAGTACTGTAAAGGGAATTCAAAAGATTCGTGTCTTATTGAGATTGATGAAGATAGAATCCATGAGATTGTTTTGCCTGGTGGAATTTCAATACCCAACGTGTCCAAATCAATTAAATGCTATAAAGGGGAGCGCACACGATTCAAGTCGGATCTCCTCTCCTTCGGACAGGTAATAGTTTATTGTTTGTTCAATGCCATGTGATCGATATATTTGGCTTCTATTTTTTCCCCTTCGCCAAGTTGTCTGTTCAAACTGAAAACTACATGCTAAGTAGCTATCTAGCTGCTATTATCAATGTCCATATATAATGGTTGTGGCATGAGTCAAATCCTGTGGAAGTTATATGACAAATGCTAGTCATGTTTGGGATTTGATTCTGTTTTTGTAATTTTTTTTTTTTTGGTGTTTGGCCTGAGAGTCTGATTTTTCTCATTTTTTTTCTTCTATTTTCTCCAGATGTCAGAGCAGTTCAACCAAGAAATATCTTTGACTGGAAATATACCTTCAGGCCTCTTCAATTCCATGTTTGAGTTCTCTGGTTGTTGGCAAAAAGATGCTGCCAATGCCAAGACGCTTGCTTTTGATGGGGTGTTCATCACCCTCTACTCAGTTGCACTGGAGAAATCTCAGATGGTGCTACGAGATCATGTCAAGAAAGCAGTCCCATCTTTTTGGGAACCTGCAGCATTGGCAAGGTGAATTTCTGCAGATATTTGATTTTTGTATTCTGGTGATGGAGTCCTCAACCTGGCATCTAGGAGGCGTGTTCTTGCTTATTTAACGAATTGCACTTCAGCCCTTTCTCATTTCTCTCTCCCTCTCTGTGGATTTTGCCATCACATGGAGACTAATTCAATGATCAACTTTTTATAATTTTCTTCTACTGGTTCAGCATGTACATTCTTGACAAAAATAAGTAGAATGCTGATGTCCACTGCCTGTTTTATTTAATTTTCATTACTTTCTGCTGTAAAGTATTTGACGTCTGTTATATGATGTTGATGACATCCCAGGTTTATTGAGACTTATGGCACCCATATTACTGTTGGTGTGAAGATGGGAGGGAAGGATGTTATTTACATGAAACAGCAGCATTCCTCAAATCTTCAACCTGCTGAAATCCAGAAAAGATTGAAGGATGTGGCTGATAAGAGGTTTTTAGATGCCAATGTACATTCTAGCATGGCAGCTGAGCAAGTTTTCCAGAGTGACAAGGTTTGCAATAGAACTGTCAATGCTATTCTTCTGCATACTCTGCTACACACTGCTCCTGGTCTCCTTTTCTGATTCAGCAGTCTTATATCTTGATAACTCATGCTTCTTGTTGTTTGGACTGAATGAAATCAGTATTCCTAGTTCAATATTATTTTACAATGGGGTACAATCTCAATGAGAGACCTCGCAAGCAGGATGTTATTGTGTAAGTTATTGCAGGTTCTTTGAAGCATATTGGCTCCAAATTTTGTTTTGAGCACTGTTCAAAAGGGGAGTTCTCTCTCTCTCTCCGTAATGTTTAATGAGGATATTTTTATCTTCCAGGTCTTTCAATTAGGTGCCAATTTTGTTTTTCTTATTACGCGTTGACACTCTATGCTTCCATGGCTTGCCTTTGGTTAGTAGAGATTAATAGTCCATAGAATAAAGAAATTATGGCTCTTCATCTGCATATTTCTGATCTTATGCCATCTTCCATAGTGAAAACTTATTTGTTTAAATTTGTTATTGGGTTTAATTTATCTGTCAATCATCCTTAAAAGTGAACCATTTGCATAATTTGTGATACCTTCTGAGGTCTCTTATCTAATCATTTCTGTTTCAGTTTGAAATCACAGAGCAGCAGCTAAGGTTTGCACATAACAGTCCAACAAGTTCATATGCACATAAAGAGATTTGAGTTCTGACTTTCATATGGTGTTCTTAGCTTATTAGTTAAGACACCTTGATGAAGGTTAAAATTTTTTTTCCCAATATCAATGTTGTCATTAATTACCTAAAAACTGCAGGATATTATAAGCATTTACAAAAGGAGAGGTGGAAGTGATAATAGAAACCTATCTCATAATGACTGGTTACAAACAGTTCAGTCAGAGCCTGATGTGATCTCAATGTCCTTTATCCCAATTGCTTCTCTATTGAATGGAGTCCCGGGTAGTGGATTTCTGAGCCATGTCATAAATCTGTATTTGCGATGTAAGCAAGACCTATTTTTTTGTGTACCTAAGCATTTGGTTTTCTGCTACTAATTAGATCAAACTATTGTATCTTATTTTTTAAAACATAGAATTCATTTATTATTTTCTGGAAGAAGTATGCCTCTGATTTTTGTTTTTGGAATTTATTTTAAATTTTAAATGTAAAATACCATAAATTCGCTAACCATCTTATTGTTATGAAATCCTAAGGTAATCAAACACAAGAGTTATGAGCTTATTTTGGTTGAAACTTTTGTTAAATAACCATTAGTTGTCAGTAAGGACCACAGTGCATCAACTTAATCCTCAACTAGATGTGTCATGAAGCAATGAGAACAAATTTTTGGCCTGCGATGGCTCTTCTGATTGACTTCTTTTTCCTTCATTTGCTTACTGCTGCAAATAATACTTCTTTGTTATTATAGCAAACAGTCTACACATGTTTCATCCATAAGCTATTGCTCTTACAGATAAACCACCAATTGAAGAACTCCACCAGTTTTTGGAGTTTCAGCTTCCAAGGCAGTGGGCACCAGTTTTTAGTGAACTTCCTCTTGGTCCACAACGAAAGCAACAAAGCACTGCATCTTTGCAATTCAGCTTCATGGGGCCTAAGCTTTTTGTGAACACTACAACGGTAAAGGATTTTCTCACATTGAAATTTTTCTGACTTTTTTTGTTGTATGCACAGAGTGTTTTACCATGTAGGTTTCATCCATGTATGTGAGTAGTTCTTATTGCCCTTTGGCTAGATAAACTTCATAACATGTTGGTGTACTGGTGTTCGATTTATAGATGATCGTAGAACCTCTAAAGCATTTTAAATTAAAAAATTTTATGCCATGATGATTGCATGTCACAAAGGAAATAGCATTTTGTAATTAGATAAGATTTAATTATCTGTAGTTATATCAAAGAAAATGCTGCTAGGGAACTCACATCCGTGGTAATTTATCTAAGACTTCATCTTCTTTAGGTCTCCCAAAGAGAGAACAGTGCAACTTTGTGACATAGTGTGGATATAAAGTTGCAAACTGATGTTAACTCTCGCATCATTGAAGTGGCAGCCTTTTTGGTGGAGTCTTATACTTTGTTCATATCAAAGAAAGGAGCTATAGCTAATTTCTAGTTATATAACTTCATGACAGGTTGATGCGGGTAAAAGGCCAGTGACTGGCCTCCGACTTTATCTACAAGGGAATAGGAAAAACCGCTTATCCATCCACTTGCAGCACCTTTCCTCCCTCCCAAAAATCTTCCAACTTGCAGATGATCCAAATGGGAACTTCTGCCAAAAGTCTCATGATCATAAATACTACGAGAGAGTTTATTGGAAGAACTACTCTCACGTATGTGTTGCTCCTGTTGAGTCTGTGGGGGATCTTTCCATAGTAACTGGAGCCCAATTGCAGGTTGAGAATCATGGTTCTAAAGATATTCTCTTCTTACGGCTACGCTTCTCAACTGTCTTGGGAGCTATGGTTGCTAAGCATCCAGAATGGGATGGATCACCTGGGTTGGCACCCAAGGCAGGACTCTTATCCATATTAAGCAGTTCTCTCGTCTCAGACATATCATTTAAGGAGCCACCTCCAAGGCTAGCTGATGTAAGTATAAACTCTGCTATTTATCCTGGAGGCCCACCTGAGCCTGTACAAGCCCCCAAGCTTTTGAAATTTGTTGATACAACAGAGATGACAAGAGGGCCGGAAGAAATTCCTGGATATTGGGTCGTTTCTGGGGCAAGGTTAGTTGTTGAGCAGGGAAAGATCTCTCTCCAGGTTAAGTATTCTTTATTGACTGTAATAATGCCTGATGAAGAAGCAATAGAGGAGCACTAGCCGATTTCTGTCACCACATATTTAGCTTTCCTGTTTCTCTTTGCCCAGCATGGAAACAAATATAAGTAGGAAACAGTTGCTGAAGATCAGAGAATCCAACAAAAGAGAGAGAAAGGAGTAGGAATGGTTTACACTGAGGGGATAGGTTTGGGTGTGTTGGTGGTGGCTGGCTGGCTGGCTGGCTGTTTCATTGTATTCATTACACATTTTTTCTTGCAATATAATTTCTTTTTTCTTTGTTTCTAATATGCAATGAGCTTTTTGGTTATAAGGTATCCCCTGCTCTGTTTGATGCTCTATTTGCAAGGGCTTGTTTTCTTTGTATGTAATATGCTTTTCATATGATAGCTGTATACACAACAAATAGCTGTATGCTTTACATTGATTAACTCAGCTCTTCAAAACATAATCAGGTTACATCAACATATCCCATTCTTTCAGTTGAAATTTTTGTTCTTCTTTCTGGGTCATGCACCTATTTTTCATTATTTAAAAAAAAAAAAAGAACTATGAACTCTGTAGTTCAAAGTTCATGCAATTCAATATGGAATTATGGGCTTGATTACTATTATTTACACTGAAAAACCACTATAAATGGAGGAGAATTGATGAATTTTTGTAGCTATAAGACAAAGCTTGAGAAATTATGGGCTTGTGGGTCTCTCTTTCCATCATAAAATTCCTCCAAGCCTATTTGTGCAATTAATTTCTTGCCTAATCAAGAGGCCAAACATTCCATTTAAGACCACAGATTTGTAGTAATTGAAACCACTACAACTTTTATTTTTAGTTTAAGAATTAAAACTAATCATTCCTCTAACGATTTTGATTGTCATAATATTACATAATTACAACAATAACCCATCATTAATCAAATACTAATTTGCAATTTATTTTTAAGCCAATTATGAACTTCCTTTCGGTTTATAAAAATGGAAACGTTGACCACAATCAAGTTGAAACATGCCACTATAATTTACTTCATAGCTTTAAATAGAAGTAGTACTATTTGCTGTCATGATGCGTTATACTTGTGGTTATTTAAAGTATGTGTTATGCTTGATAAATTATTATTAAAATAATTAGATATTTAAATATTAATAAATAAATAAATATAAAATTAAATATATTCAATTAAATAGATTAAAATTTTAAATATGTACATGATTACGATTATTACACATTTTACACATATAAACATGATTATGTCATTTTAATTTAAACCTGTCATACGAAAGTTAAACAATTATGATATTTCTTAAGATTTGATAATTTCGTATCTTAAATATGTTGACGGTTTAAAACATTATGGATGATTTTAAATTTAAATTTAAATCTTTAATTATGGTAAGATAATTAAAATTAAGAAACTTGATAGAGCAAAGATTGGCGGTGGAGAAAAGTAGAGCAGCAGGCAGTGAAGTTAGAAGAACCTCAACGTTGAAAGCTCCACTTTGACTCTCTGTTCCTCTATACCCCCATAGAACTCCCAGTTAAGAGTACGAGTGTCACATGTCAATAGAATCTTTCATTTCAGTCAAACCCATTTTTACTACTTTGTCTCTCTCAACGCTACCCTTTCTTAGGGTTTCTCTTTCTCTCTCTCTCTCTCTCTCTTTCTCTCTTAATTATTTTAATTTTTTTTCACCGCTCTCTAAGTTTCTCCATCAAAGACCCAATCTTTCGTTTTTTTTAAAGTTTGGGTTTTGTTCTTGGAATTTTCCCAACGTGGAAATCTCGCTGTTTGGGGGGGGGGGGGGGGGCGGGGGGGGAAAGCCTCGAAATCGAACAAAGGGATTGACATTCTGGGGCTTCAAATTGCGTGAGCTTCGCTTCGATTGGTTTTTTTGAGCATAAAATCTGCTCAAAAAACCCCCACCAAAGATTTCCACTTTAGTTCTTGGACTGCGTAAAATGTACGACTATTTTTTTCTTTGACTAGTCTAAGCTAACTTTCTTTGCTTTTTAGCCTGTTTGCAGTTTTTGGATCTAGGTTTTTTTTCATGAATTTAGGGATATTTTGGTGAATTTGAACTATATTTGGGTTTTGAATGTTAATTTGTGAAAATTGTTTGATTTTCTTGCTAATTTGAGCTAGATTGGTTTGAGTTTGCTTGCTTCTGGAAAAAAATATGAAATTTGCTCTCATTTGATATGAATATGAATATTTGAGTTATTTATAGACTTCTGATCTGCTCAGTTCAGTAAAATATGCTTTTTTTAAACAAAAAATTGTTTATGATGGTCTTTCCCCAGCTTTGACAAGTTGAGCTATTTGTAGAATTTGGATTAGGTTTATTTATGGAAATGATTGAAAACTGTTGCTTGACATGGACTGAAGTTTGTTTATTTTGAATAATTTGATCACGTGCAGAATTTGGTTCCAATTTTTGGTGAGAAAGAGTGATGCGCTGAGCAATGGCGCTTAGGATGCCAGCTCCAAAGGCGGCTGAGATTGCCATTGGGTCCATTGGATGTGGGTATGATATCGGAATGGATCTTAGGCTGAAGTACTGTAAAGGGGATTCAAAAAATTCATGTCTTATTGAGATTGATAAAGACGGAGGCCGTGAGATTGTTTTGCCTGGTGGAATTTCAATACCTAACGTGTCCAAATCAATAAAGTGCGATAAAGGGGAGCGCACACGATTCAGGTCTGATGTCCTCTCCTTCCAACAGGTAATAGTTTATTGTATGTTCAATGCTATCTGATCAATATATTTGGCTTCTACGGTTTTTTTTCCTCACAAAGTAGTCTGTTCAAACTGAAAAACTACATGCTACCTGCGAAGTAGCTGTCTAGGTGATATTATTGATGTCCATATATGTACTGGTATTTGGATGGTTGTCGCATGCGTCAAATCCTGTGAAAGGTATATGACAAATGCTATTCATGTTTGGGATTTGATTGTTTTTTTTTTTTTTTGTGTTTGTCTTGAGAGTGTGCTCTTTCTCATTATTTTCTTCTATTTTCTCCAGATGTCAGAGCAGTTCAACCAAGAAATATCTTTGACTGGAAAAATACCTTCAGGCCTCTTCAATTCCATGTTTGAGTTCTCTGGTTGTTGGCAAAAAGATGCTGCCAACACTAAGATGCTTGCTTTTGATGGAGTGTTCATAACCCTCTACTCAGTTGCACTGGAGAAATCTCAGATGGTGCTACGAGATCATGTCAAGAAGGCAGTCCCATCTACATGGGAACCTGCAGCATTGGCAAGGTGAATTTCTGCATAAATTTGGTCTTTGTATTCTGGTGATGGAGTCCTTAAATAACACCCTGGCATCTAGGAGGCATTTTCTTGCTTACTTAACAAATTGTGCCTCAGCCCTTGCTCATTTCTCTCTCCCTCTCTGTGAATTCTGCCATCACATGGAGTCTAATCCAATGATCAACTTTTTAATAATTTTCTTATACTGGTTCAGCATGTATATTCTTGATGAAAATAAGTAGAATGCTGTAGTGTTGGTTGGTTATAAATCTTCTGATGCCCACTGCCTGTTTTATTTAAAGTTCATTACTTTCTGCTGTATAATATTTGACGTCTGTTATATGATATTGATGACATCGCAGGTTTATTGACACTTATGGCACCCATATTATTGTTGGTGTGAAGATGGGAGGGAAGGATGTTATTTACATAAAACAGCATCATTCCTCAAATCTTCAACCTGCTGATATCCAGAAAAGATTGAAGGATATGGCTGATAAGAGGTTTTTAGATGCCAATGGACATTATAGCATGGCGTCTGAGCAAGATTTCCAGAGTGACAAGGTTTGCAATAGAACTGTCAATGCTATTCTTCAAATCCATAGTTGTATATCTTGATAAATCTCATTTCTTGGATGGAATGAAATCAATATTCCTAGTTCAATATTCTTTTACAATGGGGTACAATCTTCATGAGAGACTTGGCAAGCAGGATTTTATTGCACAAGTTGATGCAGGTTGTTTGAAGCATATTAGCTTCAAATTTTGTTTTGAAAACTGTTCAAAAGGAGAGTTCTCACACTCTCTCTCTTAACTTACTGTTTAATGAGCATAGTCTTATCTTGTAAGTCTTTCAATTAGGTTGGCAATTTTGTTTTTGGTATATTACTTTGACAGTCTATGCTTTAAATGTTTGCCTAGGTTAGTAGAGATTAATAATCTGCAGAATAAAGAAATTGTGGCTCTTCATCTGCATATTTCTGATCTGCTGCCATCTTTGACAGTGAAACTTATATGTTTAAATTTGTTATTGGGTTTAATATGTTCTGTCAATCATCCTTATTAGTGAACCATTAGCATTATTTGTGATATCTTCTGAGGTATCTTATCTAATCATTTCTGTTTCAGTTTGAAATCAGGGAGCAGCGGCTAAGGTTTGCACATAACAGTCCATCAAGTTCATATGCACGTAAAGAGGTTTGTGTTCTGACTTTCGTATGGTGTTTTTAGCTTACTAGTTAAGGTCCCTTGATAAAGTGTTAAATTCTTTTCCCAATATCAGTGTTGTTATTAATTACCTAAAAATTGCAGGATATTATAAGCATTTACAAAAGGAGAGGTGGAAGTGATAATAGAAACCTATCTCATAATGACTGGTTACAAACAGTTCAGTCAGAGCCTGATGTGATCTCAATGTCCTTTATCCCAATTACTTCTCTATTGAATGGAGTCCCGGGTAGTGGATTTCTGAGCCATGCAATAAATCTGTATTTGCGATGTAAGCAAGACCTATTTTTTTGTGTACCTAAGCATTTGGTTTTCTGCTACTAATTAGATCAAACTATTGCATCTTATTTTTTAAAACATAGAAGTCATTTATTATTTTCTGGAAGAAGTATGCCTCTGATTTTTGTTTTTGAAATTTCTTTTAAATTTTAAATGTAAAATACCATAAATTCACTAACCATCTTATTGTTATGAAATCCTAAGGTAATCAAACACAAGAGTTATGAGCTTATTTTGGTTGAAACTTTTGTTAAATAACCATTAGTTGTCAGTAAGGACCACAGTGCTTCAACTTAATCCTCAACTAGATGTGTCATGAAGCAATGAGAACAAATTTTTGGCCCGCAATGGCTCTTCTGATTGACTTCTTTTTCCTTCATTTGCTTACTGCTGCAAATAATACTTCTTTGTTATTATAGCAAACAGTCTACACATGTTTCATCCATAAGCTATTGCTCTTACAGATAAACCACCAATTGAAGAACTCCACCAGTTTTTGGAGTTTCAGCTTCCGAGACAGTGGGCACCAGTTTTCAGTGAACTTCCTCTTGGGCCACAACGAAAGCAACAAAGCACTGCATCTTTGCAATTCAGCTTCATGGGGCCCAAGCTTTTTGTGAACACTACACCGGTAAAGCATTTTCTCACATTGAAATTTTTCTGTCCTTTTTGTTGTATGCACGGAGTGTTTGACCATATAGGTTTCATCCATGTATGTGAGTAGTTCTTATTGTCCTTGGCTAGATAAATTTCATCTCATGTTGATATACTGGTGTTGGATTTATAGATGATCACTAGAATCTCTTCAGCATTTGAAATTTAAAAATTTTGTGCCATGATGATTGTATGTCGAAAAGGAAATAGCATTTTGTGATTTGACAAGATTTAATTATCTCTAGATATATCAAAGAAAATGCTTCTAGGGAACTCATATCAGTGGTACTTTACATAAGACTTTGTCTTCTTTAGTTCTCCTAAAGTGAGCACAGTTCAGCTTTGTGACATAGTGTGGATATAAAGTTGCAAACTGATGTTAACTCTTGAATCATTGAAGCGGCAGCATGTTTTGGTGAAGTCTTATACGTTGTTCATATCAAAGAAAGGAGCTATAGCTAATTTCTGGTTATATAATTTCATGACAGGTTGATGTGGGTAAAAGGCCAGTGACTGGCCTCCGACTTTATCTAGAAGGTAAAAGGAGCAACCGCTTGGCCATCCACTTACAGCACCTTTCCTCCCTTCCAAAAATCTTCCAACTTGTAGATGATCCAATTGGGAACTTCTGCCAAAAGTCTCATGATCGTAATTACTATGAGAAAGTTTATTGGAAGAACTACTCTCATGTATGCACTGCCCCTGTTGAGTCTGATGAGGATCTTTCCATAGTAACTGGAGCCCAATTGCAGGTTGAGAATCATGGTTTTAAAAATATTCTCTTTCTACGGCTACGCTTCTCAACTGTCTTGGGAGCTGTGTCTGCTAAGCATCCAGAATGGGATGGATCACCTGGGTTGGCACCCAAATCAGGACTCATATCCACACTAATCAGTCATCACTTCACAACAGTACAGAAGCCACCTCCAAGGCCTGCCGACGTGAATATAAATTCTGCTGTTTATCCTGGAGGTCCTCCTGTGCCTGTGCAAGCCCCCAAGCTTCTGAAATTTGTTGATACAACTGAGATGACAAGAGGGCCGCAAGAAATTCCTGGATATTGGGTCGTTTCTGGGGCTAGGTTACTTGTTGAGAAGGGGAGGATCTCTCTCCGGGTTAAGTATTCTTTATTGACTGCAATAATGCCTGATGAAGAAGGGATAGAGGAGCACTAGCAGATTTTGGTCATCACATATTTTGCTTCCCTGTTTCTCTTTGGCCATCATGAAAACACATACAAATAGGAAACAATTACTGAAGATCAGAGAATCCAAAAAAGAGGAAAGAAAGAAAAACAGAAAGGAGTATGAACCGAACGGTTTACACTGATAAACTTCTCGGGGATGAGTGAAGGGAAAGGGAGGTTAAAGAGCCGAGGGGATAGGATAGGGTGTGTTGGAGATGGTGGCTTGGCTGTTGCATTGTATCATTCATTACAAATTTCATCTTGTAGTGTAATATTTTTTTTTCCTTTGTTTCTAATATCAATTCGTCAAGTTGCAATGTGCAATGAGCTTTAAGGTTTATAAGGTATCCCCTCCTCTATTTGATGCTGGATTTGGAAGGGCTTGTTTTCTTTGTATGTAATGTCCTTTTCACATTATAGCTGTATACGCAACAAGTAGTTAATCTGCTGATATGGACTGACCTCATGAGTAACTCTTCCTATTATTTTAGAAGAAGTTTGAGATGGGCTTGATTCTTGGAGGTCTGCAATCTCACTCATTAACTCATCTGTATAAAATATAACCAGGTTACATCCATACATCCCATTTTTCCAGTTGAAAATTTGTTTTTCATGTGGGGTCTTTTTTATTTTTTGTTCTTTATTCAATTTTTACAAAAAAGTGTAGAAAGCAAATAATGAAAGTATTAACCATACGGAGTTTTAAGTTTTTCCATTTGACAATACTCTTAAAATCTATTCAATGCTCCATGGATTGGAGTGTCATGAATGGTCGTAGGTGTCGAGGGTTTATGTTTTCAGTACTTGTTGCACGGGTTCCTTTCACTCAAAGGGGAGAGAAGCCCTCTTTTGTTCAAGTCACCTCAATCTTAGTATTTTTCTACACGTGTCTAATCTAAAAAACATGTCTGTTAAACAGAGGACAACTTTTTATATTTAAGACGCATCTTATCTCTTGCTGCAGCGAGGCTGGTGACACTAGGCACTTGCTTCTTTTTCTATACAAGTTAATGCAAGAGTTTTGGTAGCCCAAATTCAGTAACTTCACAAACAGTCTTATTGCAGTTGAAGTAACTTTTATGCAAGCATAAACTTAATGGTTTACTGTTAAAGAATCAGCTTAACAAAGAACTCGAGGAAATCATAGGAATATAGGCCTTTCGAATTGGTCATTTGCCGAATCAAAAATAGATTTGTTGAGGCATTATCTGACTGTCGATTTTGGACTCACTAAGCTGCTGAAGCACTACATCCTGCACAAGAGTAGTTTTCTCGGCAGACCGGCTTCAAGATAACAATATTTCATTGGACAATGGAGTATCAGAAGGGAGGAAGGTTGATCGTTGATAAAATATACATAGGATGATGCTTTGAGTTTTTATGTATGACTACACGCTTAAGGAAATACAAAATTATGTTCATGGGAGGGCCAATAGATGCCTTCCCTTGAGCAAGGGAGGGGAGCAGGTTGAGCAATGTAGGTAGGGTATTGCTCTCCTGGCATCACTACGGAGAAATCAGATGCATATGATGTCGATACCTGCCATCAGAACATAACATCAAAGATCAGTTCCAATAATGGATGGAAATAAGCATATTTCGTAAATCGAAATGATCTTCATAAGCAGACTTATATACATAAGTGATTAGAATTAGTTAATTATTACAGACAGAACCTCAGCAGAAACAGGCTACATTTCTGTAGTGTGGTTCTCCTAATTATTCTGCTAGTAGATAACAGTGAGAGAAATTGGTAAAATCATTGCTGAATGAGAAAGGGTTTTCCATCCAAAATTCATGATTGAGAAAGGGTTTTCATCCAAAATTCATGATTTAGTATCTGTTTGAAGTTTCTTTTTCTGAAAGGTTGCTGCCAGAAGCGTATGTAGATAGTGCAAACAATAAAAAGAACACCAGAAGAAAAAATTCAGGGTTTAAGTTAACAGCCCTAATGAACTGGGAACTTACTCTCTGTGGATTCCCGAGTTTCTCTGCTTCTCCAGACTCGGTAACTTGATCAGGTGAAGAAAAGCCAGGATTCGGCCGAAAAAGGTGTTCAAAGATGGCCATGATAAGAAACATTGATATCAAGATGGCTGTAGCAACAAAGCCGAAAGAAATGGCATTCATGGACGCCCCGAAGCTTTTCCAGGGAGTTTCCCTATCGACTACTGCTTGAGATGGACTCGGATCTGAACTTGTGTATATGTTCCATGGCCTTGATCTCTCAGTACCAAACTCATTCATAGTTGTTTCAGAAAGGCTGGTAATAATCCTTCTCGTAGGAACAAATGGTCGTTGAATGATCAAAACATGCTTAAAGCCGAGTTTAAGAGGTGGCTGCAGGTTGTTGTTCTCAGAAAACGCCTTTCCTCATTCATGAGTTTGCCATAGTCCCTGGAAAAAAATTGACAAAGGTAATCATCAACACTCTAATACACAGAAGATGGGCAAATTTTCAATCAAGAAACACTAACCATACAGCATATTTCAAAGGCAAAATGGTCTCCTACGAAAAATTGCCAATACGGCGGTTAATCACATGAAAGAAGGGCATTCAGTACCAGGAACTAGTCTCATTCGAAAACTGATGAAATTGGTAATTTGAAAACTTGGCGAAATCCGAAAGTGTGCTAATAAGAGGAGAGGGTGTTGCCAATGACTGTGTCATGAATCATGATATCAGTTGTATTGAAGAACCCTATTTCCTGACAGCAGAAATGCTTAAGAAATGCACTAATTTTACACGAAAAAGTATGGATAAAACAATGGACAATAGTTCTAGGGGCCATAAAAGAAAAAAGGTCTCCTCAACTCTCAATAGCTGACCCACGTTGTTGATATTTTCACTTACAGGACACAAATTACTTTTTGTTGATGAGTGAAAACATGATAGGAATTATTTTCAAGTTTCTGAGAAGGAAAAGAAAAGAAAGGAAAGTCATTTTTCAGGATATTTCAGCCATTGTGTGTGGCAAGAGAGATGGGAACGGAACTCTCAGGCTGCCGTAGAAAAATGGCCAAAAAAGAAAAAGGGGGTGCCACAGAATCAAGTCCCAGTTAACTGTAGTGGTTTCTTCACTTAAGAGAGAGAAGAGAGATATCCACATGGCTGATTGAACACATTCAGAAGGTAGAATGTTTTCATGCAAAATTGCCAAGACAGTTTTCATGCAAGAGGATTCCTGCTCAGAAATCACAAAGCCAAACTGAATTCTTCCTAATTTGGAAGAAGTCATAATTTTGTGAATGAAAAAACTGAACAAAGGACATTGACCCAAAGTTGCAGAGCACATATCATGATCTAAGTTTATAAATTCTTCAGCAGCAGTGACTGGAATTGCAGTGGCATAGTTACAGTATGAAAACAAACTGATCAATACTTACCAAGATAGGAAAAAAACAAAAAGAAAGATATTGAGGCAGCAGATTTTCAATGTTGCAAGTGAATTCTTGGTAGCATGAAGACATGTAAACCAACCTGTTCTTAAAAGAAAGTTGTGAAGCTAGACTTGGATTATGGTCCTGGGAACTAGTAGCAAACGCTATCTTTAGTCCTCCGAATCCTATAGCTCTAACTGCCCTGGGAAAACAGGACACCCACACTTCTTAATGAATTATTTAAAAGAAAGCAGCTCAGACCAGCTAGCTTTATACCCCAATTGAAAATGTAAAGACAAAGTTATATGATAATCCCAGCAGTGCACTTTGCTTTTGATGTCTTTGATGTTACATGATCCTGATGCCTAACTTAATGAATACTATACCTTGTCTGAAGAAGCAAACCCAAAGGAAATCAAAAGCATGGGCCTTCCTGTCTGGAGAGAGCTGAAAATAAACTTAAAAAAGAAAAGAGTGGCCTGTTGGTTCTTTTTAAAGCTGGTCACTTTTTTAATTGCTGAAATTTACATATATTCAGGTGGGAATTCTGAATTCATAGCTCCAACCCCCCCACCTCCCACCCCTTAACCCAGGGAGGGTGACAAGTTAATCATTCCTCAACCAATCCAATACTTATAATTATTCACTGCATTTCAAGGTAAAAATTTTCAAAAGATATAATTATTTCCACTAACTGTTTCAGCAAATTTTTTTCACATGAAAGATGATTATAACTATCATTAAGAATCAGTACATAATATTTTGGAGGGATTACACGAGGTAGGCTGGAAAGTTAGAAGAGTTAATGAGAGTTACTTATAGCTAAAACCTATATCCATGAGCACCTGGATTAAAGGGGGTTAAAGGTCTTGTAGATATCATTAATGTCTGACCTGATTCAATTTGCCAACATTACCATTCAGATGTAATCATGGGAAAGATGGCAAAATCTCCACATAATCTCCCACTAAATCAGCGAAAGAAAGAAAGAAACAAAAGATAAAGCTGCTAGAGAGAATATTTTAAAACTGAAATAAGTAAAAAAGGCTGCTCTCCAAGGTTAAACTATATGTTATATACACAAGATTTCTGAATAATTAACTCAGGTATTGAATCAGCATGTGATCAAAGCAAACACAAAACAATAATAGGATAGAATTGAATATTTAAGAGAAAAAGAGGCGTAGGTGTGTGTGTGTGTGTGAGAGAGAGAGAGAGAGAGAGACAGAGAGAGAGCGAGAGAGAGAAGACATGTTGGATACCTTACAGCTATGCGGTACCAGAAATGTCATGATTCAAGAGAAGAAAGAAAGGGTCTGTGGGCAAAAAGGAAAGAGCTAGAAAAGGGTGTGATGTAGACCACAATTATTCCTCATATCCTCATATTTTTTGTTAAAGTAACCTGGTAAGAGGAACCCCATAACCCCATGACTTTTGTCAGAAACACTAAAGCCAATCAGCTCTATTATTTTGGCAAAGTTTTTCATTGTTTTTAAACAATAAAATTCCAAGCATCCAATCTTAAAAACTATACCAGTACTGCCATCAGTTTGCATCTTTGTTGAACAGACCAAAACATTGCTCCCTCTCTTTCCCGCTCTCACAGACAAGGATTTCCATCAAGCCAAGAATTCATATGCTATATTCTAGAAAAGAAATATGAAGCAATAATTACAGCATAAATTATGAAAAGGACCCCCCTCCTGAGAAAGAAAGAGGTTCTTCCCTTTTACCTAAGATAGCATTGAGTAAGACTCTTTGTCAAACAAGATAATCAAAATGTCTGAGAGTGATGTGAAAGCCTATCTAGACCTATCCGAAAAAATAAAAAATAAATGAATTCACAAAGTTTTGAATTTAACCCAAGTTACATTCCTGGACAATATAAGCAGAAAAACTTAACAGGAACATATTTATGTTCAACCTGCTAGTCATCCATGGAGGAGAGAGGGTAGTAGGGAACAAATATCCATTCCAAAGCAAGAATCACCATGTTTTCCTGCCTGGGTTTGTAGATAAAAATTGATTCAACTACAAGGGAATCGGAATGCATGCTTTTATTATTCAGTTTTGACTAATTAAACAAAGCCAATTCGTGCACAAAGGTCATTTCAAGGAAAAGATGATTGTTTCCCATTTCCATGTAAGACATATTTCTAAAAGAGCTAGGGTCCCATGATAAGAAAGCACAATAAAGCAGATTTTGAAAAACATAAAAACAGGTTTCAAGCATATATTTCTTCACCTTTATCTTTTTTCCCTTCTTTTTCACAACCAAGTCCCTGACTCAAGCAACCTTTTCCTTTCCCAACAATTTACCAAGAGATTTTGCCTTCGGAGTCTTGTAAGCAAAAACAAACTTAAAGCAAAGATTGATATTCCATGTGTTAATTCCCATAGGTAGCGGAGGCTTTGTTTTATATTAGCCTATGATTCACTTCTTTGATCTTTGTCAGACTCGTAGCTTTTTGCTTTTTATTTTTTCTTTCTTTTGGCTCATTCACCACTGAACTCCCACTTGTTTCCATGTGCGACCCTTCTCTCTCTCTCTCTCTCTCTTACTGTGCGTGTAGGAATGATACCATTGCTGAACCCGATACAGATTCAAAAGGATAATGGATGATTATTGTTTGTATCTTCATGTGCAAATGAAGAGAGAATTGAGACCCAGTTACGAAGTTAACATAATAGGAATTTGGGCGCAGCTCCTTTTGGCAAACATGTCCCGGGTCCCCATCATTTGCTGCAATGCAGCGACATGGGCCCTTAAGGCTTATCAAGGCATGAGAAATAGTACTGGTTCAACGGAATTTACTAGCAAAGTCTACCAACTTTAGCTATTTGATTTGTCACTAGACAGACTTAAGATGACTAGGCTCAAAGTGAAAATTTTGCTGCATGTAAACCCCAAAGTACATTATAGCATCCAAGTTGGCTTAAAAAAAAAAAAACAGTACCATATACAATGAGGGCATGTAAATTGGGAACCAAATCCTGCAACTCATGATAAATAAAGAAAAATATTGTCAAAATCATGGTCCGAATCTACAACATTAAATTGGTACCAAGTCAAACAAAATTGAAATTTGCTGGAAATTAAGTAAAAGATTGTACCAAAAGAAAAAATAAAACAGATATAAAAGATAATTCCTCCTTCAATAAGCCTGTCAAGCCTTGAGCTTCCCATAGAACTTGGCCTTTTCCTGTGTTGTCTGGAAGCGACCATGTCCAAACTTGGATGATGTATCAATGAACTTGAGCTTGATCTCCTCGAGGGCAACCCTAGAAGTTTGATGCAACAGGGACTGCCTCAAAGTCACAACACGTTTCTTTGGCCCAACACAGCAGCCTTTGATCAGCACATAATCCTCTTTCACCACACCATAATGGGGGAATCCACCCATCGGGGTAATGTCTTTCTCAGTCCTGGAAAATTGGTGACAAGGCAAAGAACAATTAAACATGTCTCACTTGCAATAATTTACCGTAGACTATTATAAAGCAAGCTGTGTAGAGGACTCTTGGCTAACCTGTCATAGTCAGTCATGGCAGAATGTGACTCTTGGCCAGCCTTCCCAAGCTTGTAGACTTTCTTGTTCATCTCAGTACGGTGATGGTAGCCATTTTGCCCAGCCCTGGCAACAGTAAATGAAACCCTAGCTGGATGCCATGCACCGATACAAGCAACCTTGCGAAGCCCACGATGGGTCTTACGGGGTAGACGTGTCACACCCCATCTGGTCACAACACCTTCGTACCCTTTACCCTTGGTCACCCCAATAATATCAATCATCTCATCTTTCTGGAACACAGCATCAATTGGAATTTGTTTCTCAAAGAAACTGTATGCAAAGTCAACTTTTTGAGCAATATTCCCCCCATTGACTTGAATCTCCATTAGATGGGCCTTCTTCTGCTTCAAACCCTTCATTTTCCTTATCTACGGAAAGGAAAAATTGAAGACACCAAAGAAGTCAAGAGTAATATATTGGTTAAAGCATTCAAATATCAAGAATCGTGCCTAAAACATAGCATAGAAATATTCCAGGGGAATTTACCTGGGTGTGTGCCAAAACACGAATTACAGTACAATATTTTTTCAATTTTTCCAGCTGCAACTGAATGTCCTTTTTACCATCTTCAGTTTCAAACTTCTTTGAGTACTTGGTGAAAGCCTTCTTCTTAGACTTGCACCAGTGCTTGTAGAACCTCCGTTTCACCTCTTCATTCAGATGCTGAGCCCACACAGTGCCCAAAGTGCGAAGACCACGGGGTGTTTTGACATATCCTACAACTCCAACAACAACCATGGGTGGTGTCTCAATGATAGTAACTGCTTCACAGGTCTCCTTCTTGTGAAGCTCTGAAAGAAAATAACATAAAAATTAAAAACATTAAACTATCTACCTAAACAAGGAGGAAAATAGACCATACAATGAAGCACGTAAAGAACACATAGTGTATCATTTCTAAACCAAGTAGATCAGAAACAGACTATTTATTATTTCACAATTAACAAAATATGGGTCAGAGGAACAAAAGCATACTTGATCCAGGCTTTTCGACTTCCCTCACAATATGGGTCATTCCAGCTTTATATCCCAGGAATGCAGTTAATCTGCATGGCTTGGTAGGATCATCTTTTGGGAAAGCCTTCACTAAACCACCATGAAAGAAGAAACAAAAATCAGGAACACATTGGTTAAACACAACTACAGCAGGAACTTAGATGCATGCTGAACATGTTAAAACGTGACAAACTAAACATGTTAGCCTATTAAAGTGACAAACTGCACAAGTTAAGAAAAGGGACGGCATTAGCAATTACAACCTCATGGATTAGTAACAAATTATAGCAGAAACTACTAAACCAAACTGGGTTCAATTGAGCCAGCCATTCTGCATCAATATGATTACTTAAATGCAAAAAAGCATTTTGAATAACAAGGAAATCAGCAAATAATGACTAACAATATGACAAATAAACATCAACAGTTACTAACTACAAAATATTTACGGGGCGTAATTAAAAAAAAAAACCTTTTCCTCTGTGGCGAGAGGCTCTTTTCCTTGGGAGAAACCCCAAAGAGCCATGCCTTGGATGCTCAAACTTGCGATGAGACATGTTTCTTCAACAATAAATACTCTGCAAAATTTCGCAACACTCAATTCCATTTTTAACTTAGGCATTAGGATAATGGATTCAAACCTCCAAAGAAAACCCTAAACTAAGGCAAATGCACGATAAAGGAAGTAGGAAATATTTGAAAAAAATATGGACAAACCAAACAATTAAAATAAGGGCAATATCATTGAATCACATCAAAAGAGAGACAACAATATAAATCCTAAATTGGGCATGTGGAGATTTCAATCAGTACAGAATTACTCAAAGCATCATAAAGATCTGGAAAAAACGACTAACAAACAATTCAAGCTAACAGCACAAGCAAAATAAGAAACAACAAAGAATCTTTAACTAGCAGACCATTTGATCAAGCGACAAAATGTTTTACTTTAGCTAAATCAGCTCATCTGAAGTTTTAAATCAGGATAGAATCGTTTCAAGCAACATAAAATACTTTTTCAAAGAAATTAAAGAACTTGAATCAGTGAGCTAATCGTAAAATTAAAACAGTTAAAAAAAGTTTAACCCTTGATGTAGAAACGTATGGTGAACAGCAGATCTAGCGAATTGAATAGAAATGGAACCCCACGACCAAAGGCCTATGGCATAAAACTAAGTACGCCAATTCTCGGGCTCCTCTGGTATTTCTTTCCAAAAACCCCTCCTTTTCTTAGGGTTTTGGCGAAGAGAGCCCTTTTCGAGACACCAGCCTTGATTTTTTCCAACCTTGTCTTTTCATGGGGAAATCCATCTCAATCATCGCCAGAAACTGAAGCTACATCAACATGTTTCCATACACCAAGAGCTATAAAAACGAAAAGAGAAAAACACCAGAAATTCGCGTAGAACTAACGAATATAATCATCAATTGGATTCAAAAACTTAAGATGGAATTTGCAATGAAAAAATTGAACGATAATACCTCGAGATCTGAAAGAGAAGACTGAAAATGAGAGAAGCACGAAAAGGACTATTGTTTTACACTTTTACTAAAAACCCTAGCTTTGTATAGCTAGGGATTTATAGAATATTAGATAAGAACTCTACGGCTACGATTAGCTTTCTTCCATTTATATCGGCCGTTGGATTACAAAACTAGGGTTTTCGAAGTATCCAAATGGAACCCTAATTTTAATTTATTTATATTCTATTTGAACCCGGAATTAAAATTAACACTTAATATTCGAATTCAATTATTAATTAACATTTATCACAAAATATCCGAAATAAAAACAAAATCAAAATCAATTTTTCTATATAATAAATTAAAATTAACTTATAAAAAATAAATTAAAATTTAATAATAAATAAATTTTAATAAATATTATATTAATTATAAATAAAAAATAACATATTAATTTATTATTTATAATCAAATTGGAATAATAATTATTTTTATAATAATTACTCGAACTCCACTTGACTCCATAAGAAATAATAATTTTATTAACCTAATTCGAAAATAAGATATTAGCGAGTTGGGTAATGCAAGATTTTTAATTACAAAATACTCATTTGGATTCCTTATTTTGAAGGCCCCGAAATATGGTAGGCTGTTCAGTAGTACAAAATGGGCTGACCCGAAAACTTTCTTGGTACAGTTGGCCCAATAATTTTTCATTTCTGCCTCTTTTTTCAAGTTTTTAGAATGGGTTGGATTGGCCCAATAAATCTTTGGCTTTACGGGCCTTCATTACAGAATTACGGTAGTACATATAAACACATATTAAATTAAATTATATTTCTTCTATTTCAAAATATTTGTTTTTTTTAATTTTTAAGAAATTAAAAAAAATTAATTTTAATATATTTAATATTAAAATAAAACTTTATTTGTATAATTTGAAACTTTTGAAGAAAGACAATACCACATATGGAGTACAATAAAGAAAAATTTTCTTATATTTCATAATTCTCATCTCTCTTCGTAATATTTGAATTTAAGATCGCTAAATCGGAAAGATCAATAGCTACCCTATATTTTTAATTTCAATTTGTTTATGATTAAGGTCACCCTTTGTTGTAAGGGTGAGTAAAACCAATCCAGATCAATTACCCACTTAAACTAAATGCGATTTGAGTAAAATAGTTCTATCTAATTGGTCTATTTGATCAATTGGTCCAAAATATTTAGTCTAATTGGTTTTTTGATCAATTCTCGATTTTAAAATTTTTGGACCAATTCACCCAAAAAACCAAATTAGTTTTTTATATATATTTTTATATATATTAAGAAAAATTGATAGTAAACTTAATTAATAATATACTTAAAATATATTAGGGTATTATATGTACATATACAAATCATAATCATAACAATTTAATATTAGTTATATATATTTATTTATAAATCTGTATTAATGTAAAATTACGAGTTATATATTTTAAATAATATAACTTATATGTTAATATTATAATATATGATAGTAAATATCTTATATATTAATATGTTATAATTATTATAGTTTAGTAATGTTTCCTAATATAAAATGTTATGTATATATATAATTGTATAAATATATTATATATACATATATTTATTTTATACATAAACATTACTATAATTTATAATAAACTTTATTTATATGATTACATTTAATAAC
Organism: Theobroma cacao; assembly: GCF_053813885.1. Classification (NCBI taxonomy): domain Eukaryota; kingdom Viridiplantae; phylum Streptophyta; class Magnoliopsida; order Malvales; family Malvaceae; genus Theobroma; species Theobroma cacao. The sequence goes on from NC_142640.1 coordinate 1,072,176, forward strand.
TTTATTAGTTATAACCTTAGATTTTATAACATATTATTTACAATTAGTTATTATTTATACAAACTTTGATATAAAACATTATAACATCTAAGTTATGTCATTAATTTCATATATATATATATATATATATATATATATATATATATATATATAATAAAGTCATATATTATATATACATATATTTAATTTATACATAAGCATTACTATAACTTATAATAGACTTTATTTATATGATTACACTTAATAACTTTATTAGTTATCACTTTAGATTTTATAACATATTGTTATAATTAGTTATTATTTATACAAACTTTGATATAAAACATTTTAATCTATAATTTGTATCATTAATTATATATATATAATAAAGTAATATATTATATATACATAAGCATTACTACAACTTATAATAAACTTTATTTATATGATTACATTTAATAAATTCATTAGCTATCACCTTAAATTTTATAGCATATTGTTTGTAATTAGTTATTATTTATGCAAACTTTAATATAAAACATTACATCATATAAGTTATATCATTAATTTGATATATATATATATATATAATTATGGATGAAGTTTATAAGTTTTAATATTATAATTTACAAAAAAATAGTGATAAAATTTTGGTTCATTGGTCCAAAACCGGACCAACCAAATCAATTTTATATTTGGTTGGTTAGGTTTTTTTTTATATTTGGTCAATTTTTTAAAAATGATTAGTCCATTTGATCCTAAAGTATGATAGACCAAACCACCCAATCCACCCATTTGCTCATCCCTATTTTGTTGCATAATTGGAGTTAAGATTTCTGTTTTTTGAGCACAAGTTGTCTATTTTTGCTTTGCATCTATAAACTAAATAGTTTAATTTTTCTACTTCCTATGTCTTTATATAATCTACAAAAAAACAAATTTAATGTGTAATTATTTGATGCCAAAAATCTCAAAAAAAAAAACTTATCAATCAATCTTAAATATGGGTATTTTCAATTTTTGCCAATTATTTAGTGGTCAAATATAAAGGAAAGAAAGAGTCTTGATTCTTGGATAAATTCAATAAGTTTACTTTGGGGTTAAAAATTTATAGAACCTGTTAAATCTTTTTGAAATTTATTATTTTAAAATTATTTTTATATATAATTTATGATTATATGTAATTAGGTTTGGTATCAATAGCATTGTCCACAATTTATGTAGATATTTTCAATGGAAAATAAATATATCTAATGACCTAGCTATTGCCTATTGGTTGTCTTTGCCCTTCTTTTAGGTAAAAATAAATAAATTATAAACTAGGGGTGTTATGTTGTCTTTTTATTCACATTTTAAATGATATGTCATATCTTTCAAAAGCATTTTTAAAAATAACCCTTATAAATAAAATATTTTTAAAAATAATTTTTTTATAATTTTAATTATTTTTAGTCAAATTGGATAAAATTACTTTTAATGAAATTACACGCTATGTACAAAAACATGTTATACGTTATCGTTAGGTTGTTACATAACATGTACAAAAACATGTGACACGTAATAGTTCGGTTACTACACGGCATGTACAAAAACATATTACACGCCATGTACACAAACATATGACACGTTACGGTTAGGTTGTTACACGGTATGGTTAGTTTGTTATACGTCATGTACAAAAACATGTGATACGCCATTGTTAGGTTGTTACACGTCATGATTAGGTTATTACATGCCATATTGAAAAGAAAAATTATTATTGTTACACATCATATTCAAAAACGTTTTGTTACATTTTAATATATAAAATGTTGTTGTTACTTACGAACCAAAACTTCAAATCTTCTTAACTCTCTTCATTTCTTTTTGTTTTTTTAATAATTTAGCATCGATTAAAGTGTTTCTAACATGTTTTCATAAATCAAAATACAAATTTTCTTATCTAAAATACCTATTTTGACTAAAAATCGAAAAAAATTTCCTTTGAAACCCTATATTTATAAATTTTAAAATTTTGAGTTTATTAGTGTTCAGGTCCTGAATTGATTCAATTAAAAACTATTTTAAACATTTGTGATCATTTCTATCATTCTAGTTTTATCCAAAATATCTAAAAATGAAAAATTTCAAATAGCTATCTAGCTGAGCATATTAAAACCATCGCTTCGTGTCTTGAAAACGCATAAAAGAGAAATGTAAAAACGCAGGGGAGAGAAATCGGGAGCATAACAAATGAATATCGAAGAGAGAAATCGATAAAATTAGAAAGAGTGGAATGGTGAGAGAGAAATCGAAAGCACAAATGAGAAGAAATTGTGATGAATGGTTTAATTTATTTGAAATAGTTTCAAATGTAATTTTGTCAAGTCCTGACTAAATATGATTAAAAACAGTTAAATTTATTTTGATGGTTATTTTTGAAATGCCATTATCAAGAAAAGTTATTCCTCATAATTTTCTCTATCTTTTATTCACATTTTATAGCTTATTATTTAATATTCTAGTGTACAAATCTACATCTTATTGAATAGCCTATGCGTTGCTTTGATTAAAACTACAAAAAGTTTTACACCTTATTAATAGCCCATAGCCTTATTGTCGACGGGCACATTTTGTTTTTAAATGAAATAAGATAATTATTATGGAATTTTGTTGACTAAAATTGTCGCTCTGATTTTATTTTAATTTTAATTAATAAAATTAATTTTAATATAACAAAATAATAATAATAAGAAAACAACAAATACCTTTTATTATCATTTATCATCGTCAACACGTTTCGTTTTTGAAATAAAATAAAATAATTATTATATAATTTAGTTCATTAAAATTATGATTCTGACTTTCTTTCAATTTTAGTAGGTAAAAATAATTTTAAGATAACAAATACCTTTTTATTATAATATTTTTTAAACAAAATACAAAAGGGTTGAAGATTTCCATTCTGGTTCCAGCAATTGAAACTTGCATTCTAAGAGTAATTACACCATTTCGGCTATTAACATTGAACCTTCGAGTATAAATACAGCTATTGTTTGAGCTCCAAATCATGCATTATAACAGAAAAACCATTGATACAATATGGATACCTTGGCCTACATTCTTTTGTTCATCTTTGCTGTTTTTTTCTTCTTTGCTCTGAATCGTTCTAAATCCTCCAGTGGTCTCCCAGGGAACAACAGGCTCTTCCTTGTAATTTTATCGTTGCTGTTCCCCAGCTTAGACCTGCAGCTTCACGATAAGATTGCAGAAGTTCTTGAAAGAAGCAAGCGTACGGTTCATATCGACCAGTACTCATGGATCACCGGTGGTACCAAAATCTTGGTCACGAGCGACCCTGCGAACGTGCGCCACATACTGAGCACGAACTTTTCCAGGTACCCCAAAGGGTTGAAATGGAGGGAGAAGATTGATATTCTGGGAGACACTCTTTTCAGTGTTGATTTGGAGGAGTGGGAGCAGGAAAGGAAACTGGTTCGTGGTTTCACCGGTCACCAGAAATTCCACCAGGTCATGACGAATATCATCTGGGAGAGAGCAGAGAAGGGGCTCATCCCTGTGCTTGAACACGTCTCTGAACGAGGTTTAGCGGTTGACCTCCAGGATTTGTTCCGAAAACACATCCTTGATATTGCTTGGATGATGGTAATCGGCTATAACCCCAACTCTCTCAGCATCGAATTCCGAGAAGATCAGTTCTCAAAAGCCTTGGAAGATGCCTGTGAGGCATCTTTTTCCCGTTATTTAATGCCAGAAAGTTTGTGGAAGTTGCAAAGGTGGCTAGGAATTGGCAAGGAAAAGAAACTAAAGGATGCTTGGAAAACCATTGATCGTGTGTTTGCGGAATGTATATCTAAGAAGCAAGAAGAATCAACCAAAGGAAGCTTTAATTTCGAAGGTTTTTATTACTCGACTGGACATGATGATCAGGCCTTCGGATCCGCACCTACTCGCAAAGGCTTGAGGGACAACGTTATCAGTCTCATATTTGCCACACAAGACACAACTAGTTCAGTTCTGACATGGTTCTTCTGGATGGTTTCCAAGCATCCATCTGTGGAAGCCAAAATCAGAGACGAAATAGCAAAAGTTTCACAGGAAAACCAGGATGCCAGGAGCAGCAAGAGCGAAATACCATTTCAGCCACAAGAATTGAACCAACTTGTTTATCTGCATGCAGCATTGTGCGAAACACTAAGACTATTCCCACCAGGACCCGTCCTGTCAAGAACAGCTCTTCAACCAGACACCCTTCCGAGTGGCCACGGAGTTGATCAAAATACAATCATTCTGATTGCTGTACACGCAATGGGAAGGATGACATCGGTTTGGGGAGAGGATTGCCATGAATTCAAGCCAGAGAGATGGCTCACCGAAGGAGGAGATCGTCAGATCAAACATGTGCCACATTACCAGTTTGTAGCATTCAGTGCAGGTCCCAGGATTTGCCTAGGGAAAGAGTTGGCTTTTACCATGATGAAAGCCACAGCAGCAACCATCATTCATAACTACAAAATTCAGATACCGAGGGACTACCCGGTCAAGCCCGTGAATAGTGTCATCTTTCACATGAAGCATGGCTTGAAGGCTAGGATCAAAAATAGATGGACTTGATCGTATTTGTTTTAATTATGATCAAAGCCTTTATTAGATATTTTCTTACTTGAAAAGTAAGTCCCTTTTATCATATTATATGTCACAGTTAAATAATGATGAAAAAATAATAATTAAAAAAGAGAAATAATCACTTAATTAATTTAAATATCTCTGTTTTGTTCACAATTTATAAAAAAGAAAAAAAGAAAAAGTGTTGGCCCAAAAGCCATGACGCATGGGCCTTTCATGTGCTCATCATAGACTTTGAGGATTGAGCAAAGAAGTGATAAAAGCCCATTTATTGAAGGGCTTGGGCTGGAAATATAGGTAAGTTTAGCAATATCTTGGGTTTGTTCTAGTAATTAATTTGTTTATATTTTATTATTAATCCTCCAAAATAAAATCCCTAATTTACTATTTGATTTTATGATTTATTTTGATTTTAAAATAATTTTTCTAATTAAATTAGTGTCACTTATTTGACCACAAGAGTACCCCAAAGTGATTCGAGCTTCTAGAATTAGTTCTGGTTATTGATTTTGGTAAGAACGTGTACTATTTTTGAAGCTAATTGGCTTTGACTAGAGTAGGATTTCCACTCTCCACAAGCAAAATACAAAGCAGTACTTTATTAGGGAAGATGTCCCCACTTTGCAATATTTTCAAAGATATCACTTAAAACTTAACTTTTCGATATCTCTTAAGATTTTATTGTATTGAATATATGAGAATTGGGAGAGTCCTTCAATTCCTTCGGTCTCTTTTTTTTTAATCACTTTTTTATTTTATTCTATGATATTTAAAAAAAAAAAAAGAGAGATGGATCAAGTAATAATTAGGTCAGAATGGTGAATATATGCATGCTTTGAGCATCTGAAGTAGTACTGATGGTGTCAAAAGGATATTGAGTCACAATGATATTCAATCAAAAAGACAAGGAGTGGACAATCCCACTTGAATATGACTTGGATTTCCACCATATTTCCAGGATGACATAATCCCACAATGTCAAGGTCAATCCCATGATGTCAAATGGGGGCAAATGGGGTTTATATATTATATCTCCAGCTACTCATATTTGTAGCTTGGCCCCAGACCTTCCTTCTAGCTAGCTAGGTTTTCTTTTAGGCATGCCATATTAAAAACCCCTTGCTTCCACCTTCATTTGGGTAAAAGTTTCAATGGATTCCTTATCTAGTTATCTCACCAGAGTATACTCCTCTTGGGTACCCCCCACATGACATTTCGTGCATATAAGAAAGTAACATTTTGTAAACGTATCAATCAAACGAAACCTAAATATGATTAAAAAAATAAGATAATATAGAGGTCCGAATGCTCTAATCTCGAAAAAGAAGAAACCCTAGATGTAGGTAGAATAACATACATAAAAAAAGGCAAGTTGCTTACACATCATTGGTATAGTGGCTGTTATCACACCCACTTTTAGCTCATTGTGGCATGAAGAGTAGTCATATATCATGTTCAAAATTGGAGAATTTAAATCAATAAAAAGGTCATATTTTCAAGGAAAAAAAGAAAGAAATTAACAAAACATATAATAAAGACAAAATTTGGGTAATGTTTAATTAGGGGGTATGTCATGTGTTCCTTGCGTGGATTTTATGGTATATCTCTAACTTTTGCATGGAGCTAGCATTGGATCTTTTGCTAAGTAAAATCTCTGGACTAAAGAATATTCTCCACGATTGTTAGTGTAGATTTTGTGTAATACTAAAAGATTATGAAGTTGAAAAAGCTGTTAGATCAAACAAAAAGACAAAGAATTTACGAATTATGAGGTTTCCTTTTGTAGCTTTTGCATGTATTTTGAGATGGTTAATGACAAAAACTTGGTAAAGACTCTCTCTCTCCCACCATGGAAATTATTGTCTTGTTATATGCAACAATGGTGGTTTGTACTTTTGAGGCATATTAGATTTTGATAATCCAAAAAAAGATTAGAAAACCTCCCCAAAATCCCCATAAAAGATCTCTGCCAAATGCCAATGTCTCATGGTTTGGTGATTTATATAATGTTTGGTTTCAGTGTTGCATTATTGTACATAGTATACAAATATTATTCCTAAACATGAACAAAATTTTTTACATTGTATCGGGAGAAAACAAATTTATATTTGTCCACATAAACCACAAACAAGTATTTTTAGATCATATGATTATCTGTAAATCATCCGACATATAATCATAACAATGAAAAAATCCAATTATTAGAGACCCTACACTCAATATGCTTAAAAAGTTCCAAAGTTGTATTGGCTATGTCCATGGAAGTGCCATAGCAACCAATATTGACTCAGCCGAAGAAAAAGTTCTCTTCTAGATTTGAGAGAGGGAGAGAAATGTGGAGGGAGTTTACCTTTGTCCCCGCAAGCCGCAGAACAAGTGCTTTACACACTGAAAGGCGTTCCAAAGTTGTACAGGCTATGGCCAATGGCCATGGAAGTGCCATAAACATTAAAAAGGAAGAAAAAAAAAAACAATCAAAGGCCAATCAGTAGATGCTGCTGCTTTATTTTATTTAGCTATACTGATCCTTTGAGAACTACTAGTCATTTAGCTGCCTTACTAGGGAGGTGTGACTTGTGAGCAGTGTACCACTCCATCTCCAAGGTTGCTTTGCTAGTAGTTCGTGCACTGTACTTTTTCATCATATCCTTGTTGAGTTATGGAGGATGGTGCAAAACCCCTTTTTTTTTCCCAAAAAGAAAAAATACCCAACAAAAAATTCATAAGCATGAGTAGCTTTGGGATATTTATATATTATTCAAGTTTATAAAATATCAAGAGACGATAACAGTGGAGAGCTACTCCTTTGCTTTAGCTAAATTTACAAGCTTTAGAAGCATTCTTTTGCTTTTATTCTCTCCTTTTCCTCATAATTTCCACCCTTTTTTTATCTTTGCCAACGGCTCCATGGCCATCTTCCAAAGATTCTTCCTTTAGTCCTTTAAGAAAATAACCAGCCAAAGTTGTTCAAAGAGTTCAAGCGTGATAGCCCTACTCCTAAGAGCCTGGTGTCTGTCTGGCCATCCTAGTCAAAGGACAATAATGTTCTTTTGCATCCCTATCTTAAGTGACAATAATTATGTTGTCTGATATCCTTAATTACCAACCCCCAGAGTGCCACCCATGTTCAATTTGCCCTTCCTTTTCCTTCTTTTGTTTTTGGAATTGGACCTTTAGTTTCCATCTTTTGAACTTTTCCCTTTATCTTGTGCTAGCTAGTGAGAACGAGTTCATCATCATGAGAATTTTGACTCTTTATTAACTGATCTGTTATTCAATCTAATTTCTCATTCTCGTTTCGTTTCTTTTCAATGGGAAATTCATGACGTAACAGTTCTGATTACTGGTTTCTGTATTTCCTGTTCAACCGGATTAATTCAGGCTGGTACTGTGGTTGGTGGGTGATCAAATAATTGGAAGGTTGACATTTAAGGTATCATAACTGAGAGTTTTATCTTAACTTTAATCATTCACAAGCTAATGATAAATGGAATGAACTTTGAACATCAAGATTTGTACTTGAGTGCGGTATGATTTTCCATTTCATCTTCTTTTCCTGGTCCAGATTTTGTTAATGATAAGCTCCTTGGTTATCAAGACTTTGACCAATGACAATTCCTGCTGATAAATGAGATTAAATTCCCAATAAAAAGCATATTCAAATTAAAATTATCCTTAGGAAAAGAAAGACTGTAAATTTGAGAGAATCTGCAGAGGTCTTTCCACTACCCAGCCTACTGAATCATCATAGCTTTTCAATTTCCATGACTACCAAAAACCAACAAATTCCTTGACACATTGCAATAACTCAAATGATTAGTTTATCCGAAACTCAACAGGGAAATGAATCAAAACCCAATACAAAATAAGGAAAGATGTAAAAAACTTGATGATCAGATTGTCCTGTTTTTTTTTCCCCCTCTTTCAAGGATACAGGTTTCATGCTATGCTGATGCACGGCTTGGGGGGCCAGGTGACATTGGACAAGCATTTTCCTCTGCCTTGACTGGCTCGTTTCCTCCACGCGACGCTCATTCATCATGTGGTACTTTGAACACTTTCATGACGTAGTATGATTTTGTATCAGAAAAACTTTCGGCCATGGGGAAATCTCTTGCCCCTGGAGACATTTCCTGTTTGTCTTTGAATACGACAGTCTCAACTATTCATCGGTCGTATTCTTTATCATTGCAGTATGGGAACACAAAATTATTCACTGAAGATGGGCATGGGGTACAAAAAATTATTCGCTGAAGATGGCCATGGGGTACAATTTTGTGTTATTCTATGGAATTAATAAAAGAATCAACATAATATGGAGAGCAAAAAATATCGAGGAAGACATTCATTGTGTCAATTTCGACTTCATTCACAGATAAGTAAATAGAATCATAGATTGAGTTGTTAATAAGCTAAGAAATATATGTTGTTCTTTTGATTGGTTTGTTATTAGAATCTAATAAAATATGAGAAATTGAGTTAATTTCAACTTCATTCACAGATGAACAAATAGAATCGCAAATTGAAGTGTTATGAAATTAATTAAATCTCAACAAAATATGAGAAATAAAAATTATCACAAAAAACATCCGTTGTGTCAATTTCAATTTCATTTATAAATAAATAAATAGAACCGTCAATTGAATTGTTAAGCAAACAAGACATACCCAATTTGTTAGACAATTTTAGATAACAGTAGCTATGTACTTATTCCATCTCCAACCATCAAGGAAGATTAGGCTGAATATATCAGCAAGATCAATTTTTAACCCAAAAAAAAAAAATACAGTGATTGATGGCATAAATTTCACATCCATTATATATTTCATAAAACTTTTTGGAATCCGTACTCTTTATACTCTTAAATGTCAATTATACTACCGCCCAAGAATAAATGAACAAAACCTGTGCACATTTCAAAGCAGCTTTAAAAGAACTCCAAGAGAAAGAAATGGAACCTGGTTCTCTCTTTCTGGATTCTCTGCACAGTATGCAAAGTCAACTATTGTTCCTGGTTTCCTAATCTAATATTTCTTTTTCCTTTTTCCCTGTCTGCCTGATCCTTTATTTTTCCACTATGGGTTTTTTTTAAATCTGCAAACTTTCTGGCCAAGGCAAATGAATATCGGAGCAGAATCATTCATAAAGAAGGGTACAAATGCATCAGTGGCTGCAACAGGTTTGTATCAATTGCTGTACATGGCTTTCACCAGGATAGCAGCACTGTGAATTGATAATGGCCCCATGTTTTTGTTTTTTCAATTACTATGCAGGCTGGAGTTAGTGAAGAAAACAAAAAAAAAACTAACAGGATTTAGGACTAACCAAAATAATCAGCCTTCTTTCCTTTGAAGATCTTAAGGTTACCAATCACTTCTATTTCTTTTGACATTAATAATTATCCTGTCACTTGAAAAAGGAAAAGATTACACATTTCTAAAAGAATGGGGTGGTTTGATATATTTCGACATGAAAGATTTGGACAAACCCTTCAAAGGGGCCAGACCTGCCATCAATAAGACAGATAGGGACACCTCAAAAGCACTCCAACCTAGCTCAAATCGCTTGCCCCATTGACAGTAGCAGCCATCAAGCACAAAGGTGGAGCCAACCACTATTTTATGACATTGCCCACATGAGAGACAGAAGTTCATGCTGTTACAAGAGCACTCTTTCCCATGAATAGGGGGGGGGGGGGGGGGGGGGGAGGGGGGGGGGGGGGGGGGGGGGGGGGGTTTGTGGATTTTTCTTTTGAGAAAGAGAGAGGGGTGGCTGTTGATTGAGTTCAAGTTAATACAGGAGCGCTCTTTTCCATGTGAAGAAGAGGGGTCATGGATTTTTCTTTTTCTTTTCTTCCCTTTTGAAGTGGAAGATCAAAAGCAGATCATATCCCTGCTTTTACTTTTCAGCTCTCTCTTTAAGACTATTCCATCTTCTATTAAAGCTCAAATCATGCACATTAACACAGAGAGTTGGTCCCAGCTCTGTAAGGCAAGTAAGGAGAGATGGAATAAAGTTGATCAAACCAACAAAAAATAAAGCTTCCTCTGGTTCCTTCCTTCCATGCAACCTATCCATACAACATAATTATATATTGATCATTCAACAAACATAGTAATGATATATTAATAATCATCATCTTTTTTACCTCCTTACAACTCTTCTGCTGTCTGCAGGCACATGTTCCCAACTCAAAGACTAAAAATCTTCACTCCCCTTGGCTTACAAAGAATTACCACTAGTATATATCTAAACTTTGCGTGAAAATACTCGAAACAAAAGAAACAGAAAAAAAAAACCATATGTTTGGTTGTTTTAACTTTAAATCCATTTCTGGTCCAACCTATGGTTGAGGAGATTTATGATGCTGTCAGGGTGTCAAGACAGTCGTCAGTTGACAGAATAAAACATTAGTTTTGATATTTATCATGAAATTACCTTTTCAAATGGGACCTCCATGCATGCATCACAAGTTGATCACCCTATGCTTTTCCTGCTCCCAAGTTTTCTTTATATTCTTGTTGGACATACTATTGTTAATGGAATTTCTCTGTTCAACTTGGTTTCTGATCGAGCCAAAGCCTATGATACTACCATAGTTCAGAAGAATACATGAGCAACATCTGAAATGCTGCTGCTATTTCTAGTGAAATTGATGACAGTCATAAGTCTTAATCAGGGAAGTTTCATACAGTTTCTGATCATTTACATTTGTTTAATGTGAAAACTGGGAAAGTCCCAGATTTGCAACCTATCCAAAGAATCAAAAGATAGAACAGTAAGAGACTGAATATATTTTGAATCATTCTCAAAGCTTTGAGACATAAAAAACACAATGACATGGTAATTATGGCAAAAGCATGGATGACTATCCCCACATGTTTCCATTAACAAACTGAATATAGGAAGAAAAAATCTTAAAATGGGATTGCATGGTTGTCAAATTGATCGAAAAGCAGCAGAACGATTGAACCATTTTAAAATGATCTTTTTTTTTTTTTGAAAAATAAGCCATTTTAAAATGATTGAAAGTGCAATTCCATCATCTCTCTCATTCAAAGCAAAAAAGAGCATTCTTTGATTAAAGCTAAAGGGCATTTTTGTCATATGAATAAAGGAAGAGAGAGCATCACCTTTGCCTTTTTTTTTTTTTTTTCCCTTTCTTCCCCCTATAATCTCAACTTTAAATTTCTGTTATCCAACGGCACTGATAAAAATAAATAATAATTCCAACAAAATCTCTCTGCTTTTCCCTTTTCTGCTCTTAGCTTTCTTTGCATAAGGTAGAGAGAGAGAGAGAGAGAGAGATATGAATGAGCAGGCTAAAACCATGACCAGCAGAATTTCAATCTTCTCTTTCTGTTCTTCTTCTTTGAGAGAAAAGAAAGGAAAAGAAAAGAGAGGAAGGGAAAAAGGAGAGGCTTAGCTTCTTCCTTGTATCGGAAGACTCTTTCTATCAAGATGTTTGATTCCTTAAGCCTATACACACCTGAAGTTTCTCAGATTCCCTTCACTTTTCCCTCCTTTCCTGGAAAATCTTTTATTGTTGGAGCGCTTAAATCCCCTTGTCTTTGCTTCAAGTCCTTCCAAACTCAATCCTCTGAAAGAAACTAGTTTCCCAAACAAAAACATGGTCCCTCTCATTGTTTTAGCATTATTCTCTCTTCTAAGCACCTCTTGTTCTGCTTCTTTAGTTACTGATATTCATGTCTTAGTCACACTCAAAGAGGGATTTGAGTTCCCTGAACCTCTCTTAAGCTCATGGAATTCTTCGAATCCGAGTTTGGTTTGTTCTTGGGCCGGGATAGGATGCTCCAGGGGACGAGTTGTTTCATTGGACTTGACAGATATGAATATGTGCGGCTCTGTTTCACCTCAGATTTTAAGACTCGATAGGCTAGCCAACCTCTCTCTTGCTGGCAACAACTTCACTGGCAGCATTGAGATCGCGAATTTAAGCGACCTTCGATTTCTCAACATTTCAAACAACCAGTTCAACGGTCACCTGGATTGGAACTATGCAAGTATCGCCAACCTGGAAGTATTTGATGCCTATGACAACAACTTCACTGCTTTACTGCCGGTTGGGATTCTTGGCTTGAAGAAACTCAGGTACTTGGATCTCGGTGGCAATTATTTCTACGGTAAAATCCCACCAAGCTATGGCACACTAGGAGGATTGGAGTACCTTTCACTGGCGGGAAATGATCTTAATGGAAAAATCCCTGGTGAGTTAGGCAACCTCATAAACTTGAGAGAGATTTACTTAGGGTATTTTAATGTTTTCGAAGGTGGTATCCCCGTAGAGTTCGGTAATTTGGCAAATTTAGTTCACATGGATCTCTCAAGCTGTGAATTGGATGGTGCAATTCCTCAAGAGCTGGGGAACTTGAAGCTGCTTGATACTCTCTATCTGCATATCAATCTACTCTCAGGTCCCATTCCTAAGCAGTTAGGCAACTTGACAAACTTGGTATATCTTGATCTCTCCCACAATGCGCTCACAGGAGAAATCCCACCTGAGTTCGTCAATCTTAAGCAGCTTAGGCTTTTCAATCTCTTCATGAACAGGTTACACGGATCTATTCCAGACTATCTTGCCGACTTACCTAATTTGGAAATTCTGGGGCTCTGGATGAACAACTTTACTGGTGTGATACCCGAGAATCTTGGTCGAAATGGGAAGCTGCAATCGCTCGATTTGTCCTCCAACAAGCTCACCGGTACAATTCCTCGAGACTTGTGTGCTTCAAATCAGCTAAATAAACTAGTTCTGATGAAAAATTTCCTATTCGGAACCATTCCTGAAGACCTGGGGAGATGTTATAGTCTCACCAGAGTAAGGTTGGGGCAGAACTACTTGAACGGTAGCATCCCAAACGGCTTCATTTACTTGCCAGAGCTAAGCTTAGCAGAGTTGCAGAACAATTACCTGTCGGGAACATTGGCCGAAAATGGTAATAGCTCCTCGAAACCTGTTAAGTTAGGCCAACTTAATTTGTCAAACAATCTCCTTTCCGGTCCATTGCCATATTCACTCTCCAACTTCTCTTCTCTTGAAATCCTCCTGCTTAGTGGAAACCAATTCTCAGGTCCAATACCACCTTCTATAGGAGAACTCAGGCAAGTCCTGAAGCTTGATCTCAGTAGAAATTCACTCTCCGGTATTATTCCACCTGAAATTGGAAATTGTTTCCATCTCACATACATCGATATTAGCCAAAACAACCTCTCTGGCTCAATCCCACCTGAGATTTCCAATGTGCGTATCCTGAATTACTTGAATGTATCAAGGAACCATTTGAATCAAGCCATACCCAGAACCATTTGGTCAATGAAAAGCCTCACCGTTGCCGACTTCTCTTTCAACGATTTCTCCGGGAAGCTGCCAGAACCCGGCCAATTCGCCGTCTTCAATGCTTCATCTTTTGCAGGCAATCCTCAACTTTGTGGTTCTCTCCTGAATAATCCTTGCAATTTCACTGAAATTACAAGCACCCCCAGAAAGGCCCCTGGGGACTTCAAGCTAATCTTCGCGCTAGGCCTGTTAATATGCTCTCTAATATTTGCCACTGCCGCCATTATCAAGGCCAAGTCGTTCAAGAAAAATGGTTCGGATTCTTGGAAGATGACAGCATTCCAAAAGCTCGAATACACTGTTTCTGACATTCTTGAATGTGTTAAAGACGGCAATGTGATTGGAAGAGGAGGTGCAGGGATCGTGTATCATGGGAAAATGCCCAATGGCATGGAAATTGCAGTCAAAAAACTACTCGGATTGGGCACTAGCAGTCATGATCATGGTTTCCGAGCAGAAATCCAGACACTGGGAAACATCAGGCACAGAAACATTGTCAGATTACTAGCATTTTGCTCCAACAAGGAGACCAATCTCTTGGTCTATGAGTACATGAGAAACGGGAGCCTAGGAGAAGCTTTACATGGGAAAAAGGGTGCGTTCCTCGTATGGAACTTGAGGTACAAAATTGCAATTGAAGCAGCTAAAGGCCTGTGCTACCTTCACCACGATTGTTCACCTTTGATCGTTCATCGAGATGTAAAATCAAACAACATTTTGCTAAATTCAAGCTTCGAAGCACACGTTGCCGATTTCGGACTGGCCAAATTCTTGGTCGACGGCAGTGCATCAGAGTGCATGTCAGCTATTGCAGGCTCCTATGGCTACATTGCTCCTGGTATGTACACAAAATTTTCCCCGCTATTTTATTTTCTTAATTAATTAACGCTTTCTAATTATGTTAGTTAAGTTAGTTAATTTGTGGGCCATGTTAGTAGTAATCCCAGCCGTTAGATTGTCCTTGTTAGATCAATCAGGGGAAGAAGTTGCCTCACCTAGTTAGCTCTGACTTTGTACTTTCTACGATCACAATACTTCACAAGAAACAAATAGCCGTTCGTTATTAATCGGACGGTCAGAAAAAAATGTCATTCCTTACATCGGACGGTCAGGCGTTATCCGTATGCCAGCATGCAAAGGGTGATTAATACCAACTGTAAACTAGAAGCGTAGTACTTGATCTTAGCCTTCTCTGCTAAAACGACAGCGCCAAAAAAAACACAACCCGTGA
Source organism: Theobroma cacao (assembly GCF_053813885.1). NCBI lineage: Eukaryota > Viridiplantae > Streptophyta > Magnoliopsida > Malvales > Malvaceae > Theobroma > Theobroma cacao. Next base: position 1,087,370 of record NC_142640.1, read on the forward strand.
TTTGTGCTACTATTTTTAAGGACAAGACAAAGATACGCCCAGACAGAGTATTTTACGGGTAATATAACCACACAAAAAAATAAAAAAATCTCTGTTGGGGGGCCACGAACTCTTCCGATCTCAGACGGAGAGTGGTCAATCGGACAAGCTGAAAAAAACGTAATAGAAATTCTGACTGTGACGTCTACCGTAACAGGACGTTAGAGTGTCGTGAAAGGTAACCGACATGCACGGCTATTTACACCACACCACCACTATCTTTTTCTATTTTTATTTTTTGAAAACTCTTTTTTTTAGGTGGAAATTGGAATAATATTTTTATTTTTTAAAATTTATGTTTCTTATGTTGATTTTGGTCTTACGTGTAAAGCTTTTTTCTCTGCTGCTTCCCACCCACAAAACCCTTTTGGCTGCTTCGTGCTTTCCGTGACAACTTGACATGTCCTTTTGTCTAGACAAGGAGTGCTTTTAAAATTAAATTTTAATTTTAATATAAAATATACTAAAATTAAAATTTTTTGTGTTGATTTTCGTAAAAATTAGATTTTTTTTTCTAATATCATTCTTAAATTTTTTCTTTTTTGTTGTTGCAGAATATGCATACACGTTAAGAGTGGACGAGAAAAGCGATGTCTATAGCTTCGGAGTGGTAATTTTAGAACTTATAACCGGTCGACGACCTGTGGGCGATTTCGGAGAAGGTGTAGATATAGTTCATTGGGCAAAACGAGTGACAAATTGTCGAAGAGAAGAAGTCATGCGCATTGTCGATCCAAGGCTAACAACTGTGCCCAAAGACGAAGCAATGCACTTGTTGTTCATCGCAATGCTATGTGTACAAGAAAACAGCATCGAACGTCCCACGATGAGGGAGGTGGTTCAAATGCTATCAGAGTTCCCTCGTCACTCTCCCGAGTACCAATCTTCGTCTTCTTCACTCTTTCACTATCAACAGAAAAATCTTGCGAACGAGACAAGTTACCCTAAAAAATAAACAAAATATTTGAGTTTAAGGAAAGTGAACTCTTTTCTCTCTTTTTTTTTTCCCCTTTATTTTAGAGTTTTTATGGTGTTTAAATTTGTTGTTATAGTTTGCAATTTGCAAAGTATATATCTTTTTTTTTCCTCATAAATTTTTAATTTAGAATTTAGGAATAGGAGATTTGGTGAAGAAAAATAGAATTATAGCAATAATCAGTTCAATGCAATCCCTTTCTAAGGGGTGCCCTACAGCTAGAGAGAGCTTTGCCACCTTTAACATGGGGTCATGCTTATGCACCACCCCCTTGTACTATATTCTATATATACATGCTACATTTGATTTTGTTTTACTTTATCCATTTATTCTTACTTTTTTTTTATATTACAATATTTTTTATAAAAAAATAAATATATGTATTATAAATAAAATTCAAAATCTTAATATAAAATACGTTAAAATTAAGACTTTTATCTTAATTTGCGTCAAATAAAAAATTTAATAAATATTTAGAAATGAAAAGGATATATTTTTACTTAAATTAAAAAATTTATTTCGTCTCTGCAGCCATAATTATTGTTTATGGCAAGCTTCAAAGAAGCATCATAATTGGCCAGCATGGGCGTGTCTGTATGATGAGTAGCCTGCAAAAACAAAATAAATAAAAACTATGCCATCATTGCACTCGTGCATATAAATATATATATATATATATATATTAAAATTAATTAATTAAAATAAAAAGTAGCAATAATGACTCATGCCAATTAAGATCTATTCTAAATTAAAATATGGTTGGAAAACATATGATCTCTATTCAAAGGAATGATTAGTTTCGATAATAAAATGGAGAAATATGCTTTTTAACATTTTTATAATGTCAACCCACCTACTATCTTAATTATTGTTTGAGACAGAAACTAATTAAACATGTGTTTAATTACCTCGATTATTTATTTTATTTCACATATATTATAAATTTTTGAAAAATTTATCATTTTTGTAAGATATTTAACATTGTATCAACATAGAAATATGATCTTAATATCCATATTACTGGTTGGACAATTAAATTTAAAAAAACTTGAAATTTTGTTTTCTGTTTTATATATAGAAAACAGTTAAAAGTTCCATGATTTTCTTTTGATATCTAGTAAAATTCATAATCTATTAATTTTGCTGGGAAGAATTGAATTAATAATCTTGGATTTTACACGGAAATACTTATGATTCGCTTGGTTGATGTGATGTAAGTTTATGGTTGGGCAAAGCCCAACAAGGGGCCAGAGAAATGTTTTTCTATGGGCCATCTTATCAAACATGACCTTGGGCCGGATTGAACTACTGAACTGTTTTTCCCTTGACAATGGGCCCATGGGCCAGTGTTTTGAAAGCTCCTATTGCATATATATGCTAGTGTCACGGCGTGAGATTCACGGTCAAGACCACTCGATTAGGCTAAAGATTCGGCAAGTGATATTAACATTTAATTAATATATTTAATCTTGAGTTTAAAATTTTAAGGTCGAGGATTATAATGGAATTTTAGAGAAGTCTATAAAGAAATTATTACTCCCTCCGATTTGTTCCTTTTTAATTTTCATCAAAATTAAAACAAAAATTTTGACTTTGAAATATATTATATTAAAGTTTGATTTTTTTTTATAACATATCTGTTCAATACTTTTTAATATGAAAAATTTTTAAAAAATCATAAAAAATAAATTTGAATATATGTAAAAGAATAATTGGGTATTTTAAAATAAAACAATTACTTAAAAAAAAGGAGAAAGGGAGTCAATACTGAATTAGACAAAAAAACAAACGTAAAAAGAAAGTTTAATTGCTTATTTATTTATTTATTAAATTTGAGTGAAAATTAGAAAAGATAAAAAAAAAAATGCTTATGAAATACTATGTATTTAAAGCTTGTCTAAGTATCACACTAGTCACGTGCCATATATCATAATTATTCATTTTTTAAAATATTTTTTTATCTGAGTTTTTCATTATTGAGTCGACGATTTTAATATGATGTGATATTAAAGGAGAAAGTAAGGAATTAATTTAACGTTACATCCAAAATTTAATTAAATTTATCATTGAAGATCATATCTTTTTATTGTAATCATTTAAACCCTTGAATATATTTCTATCTATTTAAATTCTTATATAAAAAAATATCATTTTAATGTTGTTAAGAACAGTCAAACGTAGAAATATAAATGGTCATGCGACGAATGAGTCAATGAAAAAATGTCGACATGCGAATTCATTTTGCACGGAATACTCTTTTTTTGGGGAGATGTGATTAAAATAGATTGTTGGATTTTAATAAATAAAATAAAATTATTTTATATAAATAATTAATCTAAATTAGAATCTAAAATCCCTCCATGTAAGGCTTAAATAGGTATTTTAATTGATTGTAATAAAAGAATAAGGTTTAAACAATAGATTTAATTAAATTTGGAGGGTTTTTTTATTTATGTATGACACATATAATATAATTCAGTAAAAAGTAATTAATTTAGTGTTAGACTAAAAAAATTAGATAATATCCACTTAAACATGCAATACCTATATGCATTTGCATAAAAACAAAAAAGAAGATGGGGAATAAATAAAAAATGATATATTTCTTGGTGTATTTTGAGTGGAATAAAATCATTAAAAAAATTTATTCAAATTATATTTTATAATATGAAAAAGAATGGGAGAGATTGAATAGCCCACGGTGCATTCCCCACACGAAAATAAAAAAATATTAATTTTTCAATTCCCAACACTTGACTTGTGACTTTCTTGTAACCTCCGTCTTATTTTGACACTCATTATTTATAAATTTGGTAATTTATATTTTAATTATATTGTGTAAATTAAATATATTAGCTGTTATATAAGTAAATATAAGTATGATATGATTAATTAATTATATTAAAATTTTAAATATATATAAGATAAATGTGTACCACGATATAATATAGTTAACACGTTTATTAAATGTATCCGATTAAATAATATTATATAGTTAACACGTTTATTAAATATATTTGATTAAATTTTATTATGACATGACGTGATTATATAATTTAAAACATGCTTATCCTATTAATAAGGTTGATACGATTAACCCACAATTAATATGTTAACACAATTAAAATATAATTAAAATAATTAAATTAAAACATAATTTATAATAAAAATTTACAAATATCATAATATATATTAAATATATTAAAATTCAACATCAATAAACTATTACTATTTATATGAATTAATAAATTGATTTTACACGTGTCTATCCAATAGTAAACATTAAATAAATGGATTATAAACAAATCACGAATTATACAAATATTTGATAACACGATTAATTAATTATATTTTAGAAAATTTTAAACAAGTGTGACATGATTTGTTGATGTTTTAATAGAATTAACATGATTAATATGCAAATTCACTTAAATTAACGTTGTATATAAACTTATTAGATTTGATAGTACATTTTAATTAAATTATATAAATATAAAAAAATAAATTCAACACTATTAGTTATTATTAAAATTTTAAATATATTTATTAAACATAAAACCTAATTACCTTTCCATATTTTCCAATTCATTTTGACCGAAAGAAAAAATAACCGAATCTTTTCCTCACTTTTAAAAGCGCTTCGCTGTCAACATTTGTTCTCTCTCACTGCCTTTTCTACTTCACTCTCTGCAGAAAAACAAAAACCCCGCTGTTTCTCTATAATCGAAAGCGGGAACCCTAGCGGGTGCCCGATCCGTCAGATCGGGTCCGGTCTTTTCCCGGTGGGTATCGATCCACTCTGGTTTGCTTCCGATTTATGCTTCTTTCTAACTTCTCGAAATTCTTACCTTTGTTTCTCTTCCCTTTTCCCTTGAAAACTTACGCAAGATTTTCAAAATTTTGAACTTTAAATTAATCTCGAATTTACGTACGGTTTTCTTGAAATCAAAAGCCCTTTTTCTTGGCAATTTTTAGTTTTTATTTTTTAGTTCACAACCAAGCTTTCCCGGGGTAAAATTGAAAATAATCGTTGATATTTTGTTTTCAGTGGTAAGATTATTGGAAATTCCGATTTTTCCTTCAAAATATCTCAGCTTTGATTTTTCTTTTCCTCTCACAAGAATCGTAAATTGACTGTACTATATATATTTATTTATTTATTTTTCTGGCCTAAAAATTTTGATTTTATATATTATTTTGAAAATTTTTAAATAAAAAAAGACACAAGAATCGTAAATTGACTGTACCATATATATTTATTTATTTTTCTGGTCTAAAAATTTTGATTTTATATATTATTTTGAATATTTTTAAATAAAAAAAGATATCTTCAACAGAAAAAGAGAATCTTTTTGCTGTCCATTCATGAGAAAAGGATCGAATCTCTTTCTTTCACACCCATTTTATGTTTTAACGATTAATTGGGCACATTTTAATCCGCTTCTTATTTTTTATATTTTTTTAATTTGGTAAATATTGATATATTTGATTTTTAGATATTTTTTTTATAATAAATAATTTTGAGAGATACCTTAAGCACTAAGGCTGTGACTATGACTTATCAATATAGTTATTAATTGTTTTCCTTTCCTTTATTGGAAATATGTATTGTTTTGGAACCAGAGTTGCACTTCTGTAAAAAGACTGCGACTTTAGCTTTTATAATAACCCTTTTGGTCTTTCTCTATTCTCCTACATTTTGTTCTTAGGTCAATTGGGTTTCTGAAGATTGTTTGATATTTCGATAATGGCCGGTGAAAAGATGATGGACAATCGTATCCTTTGTTTCACTGCTGATTAATTGTTATGACATTTGGGTGTATGGTTTTGAATTTGTGATGGTATGTGATTTTTATTGGTTGACTGTTGTTGACCATAAGTCTGGTTTTATTTAGCTCAGAGATTGCGGATTTCCCCATTTACATGATGTTTACGTTTGAGAGCAGAGAGTAAGAATCAGTGGGGATTAAGAAATTTGTTTCGCATCTCAGTTGGGACGGATGGAATTGGTAGACTGATCTGAATCGGTCTCATGATACCAATTTGATTACGAGAAGCAGCTGTTTTATGCGTTGAAAGTTTTCTTCTTGCCAAAAACTCATGCTTTGACCTGCATTGATTGTGATTGTATAACCTGTTTTTCTGAATTGTCTGATGTTTTTACTTAACCATATAATTTAGCTGAACCTGTGAGTGCGGTTTTGAAGTCAGAAGTTGTTGCCAAATTGGCTGAGCAGGATGTGGTATGTCATAAATTGTTTGAATTTTTTATTTATTTTGAATTTGTTTTGCAATTGAACTCCGTTTTTGCTTTGGCAATTACTGTGACTGGGTTAGCAACCTTGGCATTTAATTTCTGTGCATCAACATGCTCAGTAGGTTGTCATTATTTTATTTTAAAATTGTGAAAACTATGTGTTGGGAACATTTATGCAACATTTTGCTCTTTTCCATTTGATTTATAAAATGGGCAGAAATAAACCTACTTGGTAAACTTGTATGTACTGGAAATTTGTATTGTATATATTAAATTTATAAGTGAAAGAAAAAAAAATCCTCATGAATAGTATTACAGAAAGTTTGATGTTTCTTGTTTGAAATGTGTTTTAGTTATCCATGAAAAGTTTTTTCATTGTAACCTACAACAGTGTGTAGTGTGGGTATTGAGGGATGAAGCAACTATGAAAATCCTTATGATTAGTATTACAGAAAGTTTCATGTTTCTTGTTTGAAATGCGTTTTAGTTTTCTATTAAAAGTTGTTTCATTGTAACCTACAACAGTGTGTAGTGGGGGTATTGAGGGATGAAGAAACTATGAAAAGTTCTTTTTGTTTTCTTATTTACTTTGAGCACGTTTTAATGTTTTCCAGCCTTCTGGAAAAGTTGGAATGCCATCTGATTTGACTTCAACAATGTCTTCTTCAACATATCCTTCTTCTGGTGTGAAAGGTGAGAGTCATCAAGACTTGGTTGGAGAACCTGGTGTCAATCAACCTACTAGCTTTTACAATTATTACTACCCAGGTTAGATTATATAACAGTTCTTTATACTGACACATAGCATTCATACAGTGTTAGAGTCTAGCATTGCCATGGGTTTGATTGCAAATGGAATTGGGTTTTATTTACTGCGATCCATTTCATAATAATAGAAGCTACTTTGTTTGTGGGCATAAGGTCTGCTTTCAAGTGAATAGTGCATTTGTATGCAAAAGTGTTTATAAATCATTATGAAATATATTGGTAATGTAGGTTTTTAAATCATGATTAAATCATACAAAAGTGGATTTGTGTGAAAAGTGTTTCTCAAGTCAAAGATTTTTGGAATCATTAAAAATGTGTACATTATGTGTAAATTCACTCTCAGAATTTGTATGAAAAACAAAATCCAAACTTGCTCTACAAAATTAATTCCAAGTAAAGCATAAAAGTTTCGAGGGAAACAAAATTTTTAGGCTTTAGCCCTATTATGTTTAGAGCAACACATATGGATCTAAATTTATTGTGTGATGTGTCATTCTTTTTTTGTCTTCTGCAGTTTGATCTACCTTGGTTTAAGATAAAACAATTAAGCAGTTCTATTTAATTTTGTAAAAGAATATTAATTGGAAGGTTTTTTGCAGGATATAATGGGTCACTCGTTCAATCTGATGATAACAGTTATTTTCTTGCCAATGGTTCACATACGGTATGTTTTTCAGCTAGTTCCTTCAATGCACATTTGGTTACTCTATCATTCCTTCATAGGATGCTATTTTGATTGTATCTACACTTTACCAATGATGTGGTATTACAAGTTCAGTATGGTAACTGTTCTGGTTTTTATTGGGTTGTTGCTCCAGGGTATGCAATCAGAGAATGGTTCACTGGTCTATTATATGCCTGGCTATAACCCATACGCAACTGGGACTCTAATGGGTGTTGATGGACAATGCGTTGGCCAACAACCATATTTTTCATCAGGATATTTTCAGCCTCCTGTTTCCTATGGATCAGAAGCCATGCCTTGTTACATATGGGATTCAACATATGCTGGAGAGGTTTTAAATGGAAATGTTGACGGTTTTGGAAATGTAAACTATGGTTCGGGTTCTGCTTTTGCAAAGTCGAATGGTTTCAACTCTTTGAAATCAAATGGCCTCGTTGGTACAAAATTACCAAAATCTACTCATACACAGCCTATCAAAGCCCTAAACAAGGTACTTAAGTCTTGAGGTGGCATTCAATGCAGAGATTATAATCTCTTTTTCAGCAAAGCTGTTGCTTGATTTTATTCCTAGTTTTAGCTGGGTTCATGGTTTCAAAGAATGCAGCTAGAAAAGAACTGTGCTGCTGTTGCATAAAGTTGGTAATTGGCGGTTTGGATTAGTATATTTACAAAGATAAATCTTAATGTTATAGAGGAAACATTTTTTGAATAGTTCTTTTTGGTATTTGATTAGAATACTTGGTGAAATTTATGGCCCAAACTGTGATTAATTAATACCTGGTCAGACCTTCTCAATGACATAGCCTTTGTTATGCTACCCGTTGTCAATGAATCTGGTGTTGCTCTGCAAACCAGAAGGGAAGCTTGTAGTGTCTTCCCTCTTCTTCAGTAATTGCTTTATTTTCTCATCTCTGATACGTCTCATTATATTCTAGATCTCCTATTCTTATTGTGGGACTTCTATCAGTCATAAATTTCTGCTTTTATGGTGCAATTCATTTGTTTGAATTTATTTTGAAGATAATTAAAAGGCTGTAGTTTAGGGTTTTCAAATAATTGCTTTCTTTTTTTTTAGCCCCTTGGGATTTCCAATGTTTTGATTATCTGAATTCATGTTGCAGGGGCCTCATTTGGGTTCTGATCTATCGGCAGGATCTTATGGATACCACCCAGCTGGAAAATCTCCATCATTTAACAACCAAAAGGAAGGTCTTTTCCAACATAATGGTCCTATGAACTACAGACTAAATGGGAGAGGATGGAATCAAAATGATAGATACAAGAAATCCAACAGAGATTTTGACTTTCAAAACTCAGCTGAAGTAACTCGTGGTCCAAGGGCCTGGAATAGGGTTTTGGACTCTTCTGTCAAGAGGGAAGACTTGGGGCTCACTTTATGTAAAGATAAATACAACCCACTAGATTTCCAAACTGAGTATGACAATGCAAAGTTCTTTGTCATTAAGTCTTACAGTGAGGATGATGTTCACAAATCCATGAAGTATGATGTGTGGTCGAGTACTCCAAATGGTAATAGGAAGCTAGATGCAGCATTCCATGAAGCAGAAGCTAGAGAAAGTGAGACTGGCACAAAATTTCCGATCTTCCTCTTGTTCTCGGTGAGCTGAAATAGCTTTCGCAAGAGTTTCCACATCTTGTTACCATTTCCCCCAATCCATCAAAGTTCTTACCTTCCAAAACAATTTTTGCAGATTCTTCTCATCCTGGTTTAATTAGTTAATTTACATTATTATAATTAGTAGTTTCAACTAACCTCTATGGCAGGGCCGTGCAGATCTGAAAATTACTGTCTCGAACTTGTGTTCAATTACTAAGCTGCTTGTTTTTTTAATTTGCATAAATACATATTTAAATCCTTTTATATGTAGGTTCTAACTGACATATTTGAATAACAGAAAAGAAAATATTCATGCTGAGTGTATCCGTTATTTCTGTATATTTTTATGAGTGGCTGCTGCCATCTGCATGGTATTATTGTTCTTTTATGTTTATTTATATTAGACACTTTAGCAGATTACTTAGTGTTGTTTATTTTTAATTTCTAGCCAGTTACTTGCTCTTTATTCCCTGAGATGCTGTCTACATGCATATTATGATTTCTTATGTTGTTTCATGACATTGTAATTTCAGGTGAATGGAAGTGGACAGTTTGTTGGCTTAGCTGAGATGATTGGGAAGGTGGACTTTAATAAAGATATGGACTTCTGGCAACTGGACAAGTGGAATGGTTTCTTCCCTGTTAAGTGGCATGTTATAAAAGATATCCCTAACAAGGAGTTGTCCCACATCATCCTAGAAAACAATGAGAACAGATCTGTAACTTATAGCAGAGACACTCAAGAGGTATTTTGGCTATTTCTCTTGCTTGACAACATTTTACATGTATGGTTGCTGATGTTGAAAGTCATTCAGCATTGTGGATTTAGTTTCTTTCTTTGATATGTTATGTGCTATTTTATTGGGAAGAAAGCAAGGGACAAATTAAAATCTAAGCAACACAAGGTACAAGCTAATGGTTACATCAAAGATATGAAGAAACCTTCTCTTCTCTTCCTTCCCCTCCCATCTTCCTTTTTTTTGTCCTTCTCTTTCTCCTTGTACATGATCAGCCGAAAGGAGTGATATTCTTTGGAATGAGTTTAAAGTGCTGTAGAGTTAAATCAAGTTGTTTTGTTCTTTTTGTCTGAAGAACAAGTTTTGTTCTTCTTTTAAATTGCATCTGAAAATTGAGATTTGAGTGACTATTAGCAATATTGCAAAAGCCAATTTATGCAGTATGTTATTTTATTATCGTCATGATTGTCAATGAGACTAATGTTATTCTTATTGGAATTTGCAGATTGGTCTCAAGCAAGGGTTAGAAATGCTGAACATTTTTAAAAGATACTCAGCAAAATCATCATTGTTAGATGACTTTGGATTTTATGAAAATCGAGAAAAGACTCTTAATGCAAAAAAGAATTACAAGCCCGTTACTCTACGAAACAAGGAAGATGATTTTACCGTGAGCTCTCTCTCTCTCTCTCTCTCACACACACACACACACACACATCATTGGTATCGCAATCAATTTGTGGAGGAGTTTGTTCTGATTGCTGTCACCGTAGCTTATCTCCTTAATGGCTTTTGTGATTTGGAAGTATTACTTTATAATTAATGGTATCATGTTCATAGTCATACAAGGTGCCGAACTTGCAGAAATATCCACGCCCAACACACACACACACACACACACACACCAAGCATTGGCTTTGTAGTTTCTTACTTTATAGTTTAATATTGGGGTTCATTTCTTGATCCAGAAGCAAACTAAAGCAGGAGAGAGGAAAGTGGAAGAAGACTTGAGGAGGACCAAGAAAACCAGTGATGCAACATCCCTCATCAATCTCACCAAAAATCTGTCCCTCAATGGCTGCACTCTAAAGAACAGTGCTGTAAAGAACCCAATAGAAAGTTCATTTCCTTCCTTCCCGACACCATAGCTATTCAACTAATAGTAGTTAAGATCAGCTAGGAGGGTTATTTTCTGTTGCAGTCTTCTTCCTTTATCTTTTTACTTTAAAATTCTTTTTCGGGTTTCTTAGTTAGCAAGCAGTGAATTTGAATTAGCATTTGTTGGAAGATTATGGTTCATTTCTGAAATAGTTAAGTTCTTTGCTTGTCGAATCCAGTTCCTTACAGAATAATAACATATCGGATCAATATGATGATTGGTATCTGATTTAAAGATCGATTCAATCTCGAATATTTAGGACTAATATTGATTTGGGTTGTGCTTAAATATTTCCCGCCTCCTGAATTGAGAATTCTATCTTAATTCTTAAGCTTGGAACTTGAGATCTTCACCCAAAGGTTCTATCTTTATCAGCAAATCATATTTGTTCGAGTACTCCTTTTTCTGTAATTTGCTTTAATAAGGGAAAAAAAGCCAGAGAACTCCTTGACCCAAAGTTTGGTCATTTATTCAAACATGATTAATTAAAAGTGTGAAGATTGATATGATTAATTAAACATGAATGTGTTAAGATTGACATGGTTATTTAAACGAGTTAAAATAGACATGATTAATTAAATGTAAATGTGTTTATACGATATGTTTATTATATTTAATAAAAAAAATTAAATTTTATTTAATACAACACTATTTGTAATATATTCAAGTGATTAATACCATTTTGATTTTCATATTTTTATGAAAAATATAGTTTTATACTATTTTTGATTTGTACGAAGTACTAATTTCCATTCCTACCAAAAAGAGAGAGAAAAGAAATGGGTCCTTTCGAAATACTTACAAGTCACTTAAAACCCTTTTAAAACCCACAACTTTAACGTTTGGAAGGTTTGTTTGGAGCCTGAGAAACTGAGAGAAAAAGGTATATGAAATGTCTGAAAATCCCAAGCACTCTCTGAGCACAACACCTGAATCATCCAGACCTTCGAAAATACCGAAAACCCAAGATCACAGCGACCAAGAAAAAGAAGAAGAAGATAAACAACAACAAGAATCAAGCATGAGCAAGAACCCTAGAATCCAACGCTATTTAGTAGCTATTGAGTACATTGGGACTCGCTTCTCTGGCTCGCAGCAGCAGCCCAATTTCCGCACAGTTGTTGGTGTATTAGAGGTAGTATCTTGGTCTCCGTTTTCTTTTGATTGCAAAGGAAATGAAGATGAAAAGAAAAAGTTTTGAAATTTTTGAATTTTGCAATGTAATTTAATATGCCCTTGTTTCATTCATTTTATTGCAAGGTTATTAGGTTCAGGTTGAGTTAATGATGGAGTGTGGTGATGTTGGTTTTGTAGGAGGCTTTTCTTAAATTTATTGGACAGCCAGTTTCAATTTTCTGCTCTAGTAGGACTGTAAGTCTTCATCCTTATGCTTAACACTTTGTTGTTATATTTTTTAATCTACTTTTCCATTGCTAATTATACATGTAATTTGAGGGCTACTTTCATGAATTAAGGTGCACAGAGACAATAATGTTAAGGGGGGTGTTTTTCCGAATTGAGTCTTTATGAAGTCAAACTGTCAGGATATTACCAAGAAGTTTACTTGGGGTGATAATTTCTAAATCAATCAACTTTAATTTTCTTGGATTTGAAAAAAAATTCGATTGCGATGTTTTATTTTATTCAGAACATTGCATGGATGTTTAGTATTTTTCTCCTATTGTAGGATGCTGGCGTACATGCCTTATCAAATGTTTGCCATGTCGACGTGGAACGCATAAGCAAAAGGAAGCCTGGTGAAGTGGTGATTATTTACACATGAGTTTAATCTCCTTTTTATTCTGAATTTCATTTTGATTTAGTACTGGAAAAGGGTGGAGGTTTTTATCTTGTTATTTGCTTTTCTTTTTTGACTAAAAGTGATGGAGACTTAAGGAGGAACTTTTGCACACATATATGAGCTTTCTTGATGTTTAATCCTGACATTTTCAGGCATGTTTGCTGTTTTCATCATATGGATTCCTCACTATATATATGCACTTATTGGAGTATTTTGCAAATAACTGAACTTTAGGATATATGGCAACCACATAATTACTTTTTCTTGTGCTAAAATGCAGTTACCACCTCATGAACCATCTGTTGTTAGAAGAGCTGTGAACCATTTCTTACAGGTGTGTTTTCTGATGATCTTTCTAGTTTATGTATTAAGATGTCGTGTCTGTCTCCATTACCTTGATCATGTTGCTGTTGTGTATCTACTAACATGTGGTTTAATTTGGTTAACTTTAGAAGAGTGAAGGTGATATTACGGTGATTGACGTTCGATGTGTTCCAAATGATTTTCATGCCAGATATAAAGCTCAGGAGCGCACGTAGGTATTTGTGACCTTAGTTTCTCTGTGGAGACTGTAACCATGTGGCTCAGCTGACATATGTTTATGGGTGATAGAATTGTCTGTTGGAAGTTAGCACTTTCTTGTGGAACCTTTGAAGTCCAACTTTTCCCCTGTCAAATAAAATCATGGTTAACAGGACATATTACTATCTATTCTTGTTTTAAAGATTTGAAGAAAATAGATGAAAAGTTGTGCATTCTGTTGCTAGAGCCCTGTCCTAGTCGATGAGTTTGTTGCTTTGTGCTTATATTTTAAATTAAAATGCAAAATCAGTGCCTTGCTTTGCATGTGTATTGAAATAGACCTTGGCACTATAGGGTTTATGAATGTACATCATGATATGAAAAAAAAAAAGGAAAAAAGAAAAAAGGGTCCTACATGTGAGACTCATTACTTTGAGAGCTATTTGAGCTCTCCAATCTGTCTTGGCTTGCCCCATCTTTCAAATTGTCTTTTTCAGCTTGTTTCCAAATGAACAGCATGCATTTTTGTTTTTTTGGATTTTTTTATACTTAAACACAATATGTTCTTTATGATTTTTTTTCCCACCTAACACAAGTGTAACAATGAGTAATTTAAACAGATGTTATATTTTTAGGTTTTACCAAGGCCCTATTTACCACTTACTATGATTAGAAGCACATTGATGATTCTTTATGATGCTCTAAAAGTGCAAGACAGTGATTTTTGTTTCTTTGTATTTCATGAATTGAACCATGTAAGATAGATGTTTGAATTTGTCGGAAAAATTTCCCAGGTACTTCTATCGCTTGCTATCTGGCTCAGAACCTTTGTCTACCTTTGAAAAAGAGCGGGCATGGCATGTGCCGGAGAAACTAGATCTATATGCAATGCAGGTGGTTTATTTATTGTGTTTCCCTTATTTGATTTAATTATTGGTTTCTTCCACAAAGAGAGTATTAATTTATATACTTGCAGGAAGCATGCAAAGTTCTTGTTGGTCATCATGATTTTAGTTCCTTCAGGGCAGCAGGTTGCCAGGTGGTTACTTTACTCATGCTCATTATGTACTACATGGCTCTACATGTGCACATACACATACATGCATGTATATGCCTTCATGACATACATAATATGCTAACTCCTGATCATCTAAATTTTCCATCTTTCAAATTTGATTGACTATTCAAAAATGCTGTATGTGTAGGCAAAATCACCAATCAGAACTTTAGATGAACTCCATGTTTCTGAGGCACCTCCAACTCCTTATTTTCCATCAATCTCAGAGAAGAAACAGAATAATTCAAGCACGGAAGATTCTCATGCATGCTCCAGGGAGCCTGAGATTGACCTGCCCATTGATTCATTCTCCAATAGTGATGATGAGGTAGGCTCAAATGGTATAACTGATCTAGGATTTGGCATAAGGAGAAGACATCACTGCTATGTGGTAACAGCACGTGCACGCTCTTTTCTTTACCACCAGGTTTATGTTATTGCCTTTTTA
Source organism: Theobroma cacao (assembly GCF_053813885.1). Classification (NCBI taxonomy): domain Eukaryota; kingdom Viridiplantae; phylum Streptophyta; class Magnoliopsida; order Malvales; family Malvaceae; genus Theobroma; species Theobroma cacao. Next base: position 1,102,437 of record NC_142640.1, read on the forward strand.
TATACAACTTTCGTGACCCCTTTATTAGTTGTAAAATTCGTTACTTTGCTCAATTGTACTTTATACTTTACACAACTATTCTCAACCCAATCTTAGGGGGACAATGATTGATGAACATTTATCTTTATTTTATGTCTTCTTTATCTTACTGGTAATCTTTGTTGGACATACCAGTTCAAGTATATATATTCAATCTTCTGCTGAATTTAATGCAGGTCAGACTACTTGTTGGTGTTCTCAAATGCGTTGGCACAGGAGAATTGACAACTTCTGATGGTTTGGTTTCTTGTCTTTTGCGTTTATGTGCATCTAGAGAATTTGCATATGGTAGTCTAGTTTTTAACATTATATTTTTTTTTCTGGTGGGTGGTCATGCATCAAAATGAAAAATTTCAGTGGAAAGAATTTTGAATGCAAAAACAGTGACTGCTGCAAGTCCTATGGCCCCTGCATATGGCTTGTACCTTGGATGCGTGAAATATGATCTGCCACGAGATGCTTAAGTTGCTGTTTCCTATACGGGCTTCTGCTCTGGAATCTGATAGGGCAGAATAACCATGCTACTTAACATTGCCTAGCATTACTTCGAAAATTGTCAAGATAGACAGGTTCTGTTCTTGCGTTTAACATCTTCTGGAGAGCTGTCAACTGCGTCTTGCTAAACCTCTTCTTCAGCGAACAGAATATCTTGGGATTGAAGAAATAGGAACCTTGTGTAGACTTTGGATACTTTTTAACAATCTGCATTGAGGTCATTAAGAAGCTGAATCCAAAAGTAGCGATTTTAATTAGTAGATTCAACTTTCTGGGAAACTCAGTTCACTTGTATGGTTTCCTTATTTATCAATACAAATAATTAGAAACTCCTTTGTCTTATTATAGCAGATGAATGACAGAAGAATTTAAATATGAGACTTTCATATTACCCCTAATTCCCTATGTTTTTACATTTTTTTGTTCCTCAAGCCTTATCTATTCCAGTAACACATGCAAGCTGCATAGGGTTGTAAACATCCTCCCCTCCCCCCAAAAGAAAAACCCAAACCCAGATTCAACAATAAAACCAGTTTGTATCAGCTTATTGTTGTTTTGCAAATGGACAAACATTGCTTGAGCCCAAAACATTTTCGGGTTGGTTGTTTTTGTCTTGTCTACGTGGTTATTGCAGGTTATTCTCGATAGTTAGGATAAAAGCAATCATATAAATGGGGATTATTCAAACTTGCAGGTCTGCTGTGGCAGCCGTTATCATTTTGATTGATGTGGTGGCAAACCAGCAATGGTTTTATTTTATATTGGGGCCAGTGGGGATCCTATAATTCAGAACTCAGGTGTCAGACAAACTAACAGTAATTTAGGAACTAAAAGATTTTGGCACTCTTGGTTTGCTGACTTATAGTCAATTTTCCAGCCAACCACAACTATATTTGACAATTACAGAGTGAAGATAGATAAGGAGGTGAACTAACGAGACGGTCAAAATTTCCCAACCATTCACGGAGACTTGAACGCAAACTTACCTACCTGATAAGCCAAACCCACCATTGATCTTGGTATATAAACTCACCACCACCCTTGGTTTTCCTCACTCAACACATAAAACAAGAAGGAACTCCTTTGCTTTGAGTAAAGATTCCAATCTTTGTTTCATACATTGGAATTACTGCAGAAATGGGTTCTTTCAATTGCTTCATCTTAGCCTTCTTCGTGGCGCTTACGTTTTCCAGAGTCAATGTTGGCCTAGCAGCTCGTCGGCTTCAGCAGTTGCCACCTTTGCCCCCTATGCCGACTTCGCCAAGAACAGGGGCGCTGCCACCGTTGCCATCTGTTCCAACACTGCCACAGCCTACAATACCGACTCTGCCAACCACCCAGCCAACGCTGCCTTCACTTCCTAGCATTCCCAACTTGCCTAGTGTCCCCAGCTTTACACTGCCACCGCTTCCGAGCATGCCTTCAATCCCCTCAATATCAGCCATAATTCCCCCTATTCCATTCCTCTCTCCACCACCTTCGACTACCAGTCCTTGAGACTTTGCAGATCATAGTCCTTGAGACCTTGCATTGATCTGCTGTCTATCGTTTCTGCTTTCTTCGATTACCATGGAGATGCTGGAGAGTTTTCACTCTTTTTATTTCAGTTCATTTCTTCTTTCGTGAGCAGTGTGCTTTTCTTTTTCTCTTCACATTATTTCATCATCTTAGCATAGATGGGAGTCCCCTTTTTATTTGTTGTACCATGTGAGATACTATTTTATGGATTTATATTCATCATTGTATTGTGATTTTATTCAGCATCGTACTCCTACTTTCTTTATCCTTCTATTGTAACAAAACACCTTGTCTTCTCCCCTAAGATCCTTGTTTTAAAGATAGAAAGTAAATGATGAAAATAAATGATTATAACATTTAATCTAAAATGAAAGATCACACTTATATGATAAAAGGGTGAAATTAAGAATTTTTCAATATTTCGTGTGCTTGGCATCTAATAATTTACAGCTGTAAAATAGATTGCTTGCAATGCACAGGCTAATCACCTATTTTACCTAGACAGATTTTCCAGGGTTATGTCAAACCTTCTTGACAAAGGAACCAGAACATATACCATAGAAGGCATCCTTAAAGTAATCTACTTCATGAAAGTCTCAATAGCTGCATGAATTGGACTAGTTCGGGAAACCTGATTCTTCACCAAGGAATGAGGGCCACTCCAAACAGACTTCTGATTGTTAGGAAATAGAATTCCACATAAGTTGAGGAGAATGGGATTTTCAATGCAGAAGCTCTCCAACATTTTAGCTCTTTGTTGTCTTTCTTGTGACTCCTGTAATTACATCAACATCATCAACTCAATATATGACCCAAATGCATCCTAGCATAATAGAATGCAAAATGTGAACATGCAAAATCGAAACCTTGAAACATAACTATGCTGAGAACTTTGTGTCAAAAGGGAAAATAGAAAATTAACAGTTCTGTATCCATTTACAGTTCTCCGATTTCTATAATGGAAGAATCCCTTGTGTCTAAAATCTGATAATATCGCTTCATCATTACCACAAAAATATCCAATTTCCAAATACAGTGTACTCTTAACTTTCTTCCTACTTGATTGGGACAAGGATTAAACACATTGTAAAATAAACTTCTTGCTTCTGTCAAGCATGAACAATAATATGGTTGGGAGAAATGAATTTGGCTGTCCTACATCATTGATATGCCAACTAAGTTGCAATTCATCCAATTAATGCCAAAAAGGAAAAGAAAGAGAGACTAGGGGGGGAGGGGGGGGGGGGGGGAGGAGAGAGAAAGGAAAAGGAGAGTGGGGAACAGAAATACCTTGTGTCTCTGTTGCTGAACTGCTCTACTTTCTTCCTCATTTTGTGCTAGAGTAGATACTTTCTGAGTTGGGGCTACTGCATCAGACTTATCCACTGCTTCAGGCTGAGATTTTCTACTATGCTCCTCTGACAATCTATCTGCAAACTGTGATTGCTCTTTTGTTTCGCCTTCACCTTTGTTCATAGTCTTTATCTCATTTTCTTCCTCATCCTCCTCTTCCTCTTCTTCCTCGTCATCCTCCTCCTCGTGCCTCTCCTCCATATGGATGTACTGCTGCTCAGACACCTCCACTTTCACCTTCTCTCCTTCACCTTCCACCTCAGCATCTGCATCTTGGTCCATCAATTCATCCATATTTAATGATGAATCCTCAGCATAAGGACTATCAACAGGTGAAGACTCCTACAGTCAAGAAATGGCAAAGAGAAGTTATTTTTCTGTTACCTAAACATTAGTCAAATAAATTAGCAGTAGCATACCTCTTGTTGGAGCTCCTGAACTCCAATCTGACCTTTAGCCATTCGTTCATTTGCCTCACGCTCTCTCTTGCGTCGCTTCAAAACACATATAGCACATAAACAATCGCTTTTATGGCGCCTTCTGCAAAATTAAAAGAGAAAAACAAATAAGAAAAAAATTCATTAAAAAAAACCTTAATGCGGTTGAAACTGTCCAGACAGTACTATAGCACGTCAGTAACAACATACCCGTGTTTTTTATTTTTCATTTTTGATTGACCAGCTTTTATCTGCATTTTCCCCTGGCTGGACAGTGCAGCATCCTCAACTTCACCACCTTCGGCAGCTGTCACAAAGGAAATAAACACTGCTAATACAGCCATGTCTATGATACCAAAGTAATCATTTCCTCCACATATAAAAGCAATGTTTTTTCTTTTTTTTTAAAAAAAAGGGACCAATATTGGGAGGTTTTGTTTTTGCACAAGGACCAGAAAGGCCAATAGATGTTATAAAGACACTTGCAAATTTTAGAACCTTCCAGAAAAATTAGAAATAACAAATGCATAAGCAAATTCAGCATAAAAAAAAAAAATGCATCAACTGATAAGTAGCACGAGTCAACATGAAACCTCACCATTTGTTCTCCTCGACTGTTCACTGTATAATCCAGCTGCTGTCCAATACTTCATGAAATTCTTCTTAACCCGCCTCATTAGGTCCAAGATAGCATCACCTTTGTTGTTGTACTTGCAACAATTATCCCAAACATACTGTACATCCTTAAACACATCCTCTGAATTCATGTACTTATCACCGTTTTCAAGATTGTTGCATATTGTTCCAAAATCCATTGGTGTGTCTATGATATCAAAATAGTCCTTTGTTCCATACAGGAAAAACAAAGAAAAAAACATGTCTTGTTAGACCTTACAAAGTAGGAATGCCAAAGCTATATGGCATAAGGCAAGACATAAATGTATCATTCATTTAAGTAACCAAGCCAAATATACGAGGAGCTGCACACAAATAAATAAAAAACCATTTTCTTCCCTACAATGATATTTCTTTTAAAAGATCATCTACAACTTCCTTAGAGAACAGTATCAGTAGCCAAAATGCCACAAGTGCATTGATATTCCAGAATCCTGAAGAAATTAACTACAATCTAAAAACCTTTTGATGCAATGACTTCTTACAAACAAAAAAAGAACAACATGCTGCAAAAGTTTGAAACTTAATATCCCTAGGCTATAAATATAGTTAGTTATTTATGCTTACAGGTATCCCTAGAGCTTCAGGGTTCACAGGCTCATTGAAAGGAGCAGCTGCTTCCATTTTCATCACTTTCTTAATGACCTAAGGAGAGGAAACAACCACAATGGCCAGAAAAACATTAATCTAGGAACTGCACAATGAGAAAGACAAAATTAATGGTAATGGTAATCAATGGTAATCAATTTTAAACCTCCAACATACCGTCAAAGCAGAATCAAGTTCCAGCTTATTATACCGAGAACCCTGACAAGGCATCTTTACTTCTTTCTGGAAAGAACTTTGGCGTTCTCCTGCTACAGTATTACCACTCTTATCAACATTTGAACTACCCAAAACCCTCGAAGGCTTAATCTTTATGCTTCCGGCTTTCCTCGACGCACCACTAGAAACACCCATTTTCACCTCGGCTGATGAATTAGCACTATCTTCCATTTTCTCATTAACCACACCTGGTCTCTCAAGCCCTACTTGAGGACTGCTCTTGTCAGTATCACTGTGTGATGGCACATCAGATTCCAATGCTTTAGATGATGTCTTGAGCTTCACCTTAACACGACCAACTGGCTTTCCTATAGCCTTATCAATGGAGCCATCAGGATTTATGCTAGCAACATGCAATGCCTGATCGGTTCCGGTGGATGAAGGAGTATCAACTTCCATTCCCGACTCATATTCATCATTAACAGAATTCTCTTCACTATTTACACTCACAACATTCACAGCTGCTTCATTCACCGCCGCAGCAGCATTGGCTTTAGCTTTGTTCCCTTTCTTATGCCCTCTTTTTCGCTTCATCTGTCTGAACAAAAAATTGGTCTTCTCTTACACACTACAACCAAATCATATTCATAAAAATAACACAAATTCAATCAAATCCCATTCCACTACTCCAAATATTACTTCTTTTTCCAAAATTACCCATAAACCCAATTCCCTAAAAACCCTAGCAAGTCCGTTCTTTTCTTGTTTTTCTCAAAGAGATATCTTCGAAAGAAAGGAAAGGCAAAGAAACGCTAGAATTAGCATAAGCAAGTAAAGAGAAAGTAAAATTCAAAATAGCAGTTCGGGTTCTTCTTGGTCTAATCACCGACCGAGAAAATAATGGCGGGGCGGATCAGCAATCACCGAAATTTTTTAAGAAATAATAATTAATAATAAAAATCGTTTGAAATAAATAAGAAAAAGTAATTTATTTTATTTTAAGAAGATAAATAAAAAGAAAGATTGGTCGGAGAAAAAGAGAGGGAAAGGGCGTACCTTTGTTGTTAAAATCCGAGAAAGAAACGTTGGGGGGTTTTAATTATAACTGTTAAAACAGAGGCCGAGGTTTGCGTTTTTGACTTCGGAGGTTCGGACGTTGTCCTTCGAATTGGATGCAACGACGTCGTTTAGTACAGGTCGGTTAACACTATTTTTTTTCTTCGGGTTTTTCCATAATAGTTATAGTTTTAAACCATGTTAAACTTTTTTTCAATTGTAGGCATTAAAAATTTATTGAGTAAATGCTTTGCATTTACTTAATTTAATTGTATTTTAACTGTGTCATATAAATATAAATTATTAATAATGAAATAACAAATATAAATACATCCGAACATTAAGTCAAAAAAAAGAAATTTGAAAATATAAAAAGATTAATAGATACAATATTAATTAAACTTAGATCAAAGCATTTTTATCCTTACAACAGTTGAAAGTTGAAGCCATAGGCATTGGAAAAGCTTCTTTGCTATATTACACAAAACAGTGAGACTCCTTGAAACCATAGGCATTGGAAAAGCTTCTTTGCTATATTACACAAAACAGTGAGACTCCTAGGAAGGGAAGACCGAAGCACCAAAAATTTTAAGTGGTCTTTGCACTTTGACACGGTACTTAACAGCGCCAGCTTGTTCTTCCGCACTGTAAAACGCAACTCTATCACCAACCCTCAGCTGTTTGCTGCAAACAAACTCTCGCCATCCCTTGGTAAGAACCGGCTTCAGGAAATTGTTGTTGCTCTTCTTACGAGTGTAAATTCGAAACTTCCAGACATGGCCACTCTCCTCGTCTTTAACCGCAAAATCCACCATATGCTTGTTACTTAGAGGAGGGAAATGATGGAGGGACTTGCTTGGGATCGTCAATCGCTTCTCCAAATCCGTCTTCTTAAGATTCTTTAAGAATATCGCCATTGATGGAAGTAAGGGCTAGAGAAAGACCAGAAAACTGTGGTTTGTGCCTAAGAGAAGGAATTCCTCCCATATATAAAGAAGCTATCGAGTTGCTACTTCAACTACTCCATTGACTTCACTGTCTTGTCTTCTTTAAGTAATCCTCTAGGAGCCTTCCTTCTTGTCTCTGACTACTTCTTCTTTAAATAATCCTCCAGGAGCCTTCCTTGTTGTTTCTGATTGTTGAACTTATGGCACTTTGATTGTGACTGTATGTTCTACGTCACCCCTTGTGGCTATGGCCAACAAAAAAAAATGTTTAAATGAATCTGTGGGAGACAATTTATGGTGGACGAATACAAAAATTATACGGTTAATAAAAAAACTTCTCTAATCAAATTGATTCTGCCAAAGTCCCCAACCCAATATCACTTAAACGATTCCCATAATTTCAATTCAATCAGAATTAATTAACTGCATTCAATGATTCATTTTTCAAAAGTTCAACATAGAAACACCGTCCAATTATAATCAGCATAAAGCCAAGTCCAACAAAATGTTGGTGAAGTCCACTAAGCATCATCCTCTGCATCTGCAGCCTGAAAAAGGGCAGGAAAATGTTTATACACAATTTATTGGCAGAACTGGAACTATATAACATAACCCCGATGCATAGCTAGAGTGACCAAATGTACAAAGATTTCAAAGGGCCAATATGGAATGACGAAAAAGATGTTTTCCTTATGTCATTGACAAGTTGATACTAGAGAGCCTCTACAGATGAGTAATAGGCTGTAGCATTCATGAAAGGCAATATTATACATGCTCATGAAGATCTTTGCAAGTTTTGTGATTTGCAAACCACTTATTCACTTAAAATAAAATCTAAAAATCCCACAATAAGTAAGTTTTCAAGAAAACCATTCCACAACTGATGATGAAGTCGAAGCCTTTTCCCAATTCCAACAAGGCAAGTTTGGTTACTAAGATCACATTACAATCTCATGCACTATTAGGACCTTATACTAAGAAGATCCAAAAAAATATAACCAAGCAGTTTCTCCTTTCATGGTTTCCACCAATATTCTCTGGCCCTCATTCCCCATTTCCACATGGGTATCCTCCATTAAATCACACACTCTTATAGGAGTGTGTACAGACTATAGACCATAATCTCACACCTCCAAAGTCCAAACCACCTCTCTAAGATAAACAGTTTTCCGATGTCATACACTACAATTTCCACATTATATGTGCTAATTATATTAAACACTTTTACAACCAAACGACAAATGCATGAAATGCTACTTCCAAAAATATCCAATTATTTCAACTCCATAGCAAATGCAATTCTGCAACCATTTATGTTTTCAACAGTCGAGATATTGTCCTTAGGTTTTTGGATGTCTCTATGCTTCCGGCTTTCCTTGACGCACCACTAGAAACACCCATTTGCACCTCGGCTGATGAATTAGCACTATCTTCCATTTTCTCATTAACCACACCTTGTCTCTCAAACCCTACTTGAGGACTGCTCTTGTCAGTATCACTGTGTGATGGCACATCAGATTCCAATGCTTTAGATGATGTCTTGAGCTTCACCTTAACACGACCAACTGGCTTTCTTATAGCCTTATCAATGGTGCCATCAGGATTTATGCTAGCAACATGCAATGCCTGATCGGTTCCGGTGGATGAAGGAGTATCAACTTCCATTCCCGACTCATATTCATCATTAACAGAATTCTCTTCACTATTTACACTCACAACATTCACAGCTGCTTCATTCACCGCCGCAGCAGCATTAACTTTAGCTTTGTTCCCTCTCTTATGCCCTCTTTTTCGCTTCATCTGTCTGAACAAAAAATTGGTCTTCTCTTACACACTACAACCAAATCATATTCATAAAAATAACACAAATTCAATCAATTCCCATTCCACTACTCCAAATTTTACTTCTTTTTCTAAATTACCCACAAACCCAATTCCCCAAAAACCCTAGAAAGTTCGTTTCTTTCTTGTTTTTCTAAAAGAGATATCTTTGAAGGAAAGAAAAGGTAAAGAACCGTTAGAATTAGCATAAGCAAATAAAGAGAAAGCATAATTCAAAATAGCAGGTTTGGGTTCTTCGTGGTCTAATCACCGAACGAGAAAATAATGGCGGTCCTGATCAGCAATCACCAAAATCTAAAAAGAAAAAATTAATAAAAAAAACTTTTGAAATAAATAAGAAAAAGTAATTTATTTTATTTTAAGAAAAAAGAATAAAAAGAAGGATTTGCTTGGAGAAAAAGAGGGGGAAAGGGCGTACCTTTGTTGTCAAAATCCGAGAAAGAATTTAACGTTAGGAGGTTTTAATTATTACAACTGTTAAAACAGAGGCCGAGGGTTATGTTTTTGACTTCGGAGGTTCCAACGTTGTACCCTGAATTGTATCCAACGACGTCGTTTGTTACAGGTCGGTTAACTTTAAGCTTTTTCTTCCGTTCTTTGAGTTTATACCATGTTAAACTTTTTTCCACGTAGGCATTAAAAATTTATTAATATTTTTTTATGAAATGTTTTACATTTACTATTTTAATTATAACCTAATCACATCATATAAATATAATTTATTAATAATTAAATAATAAATATGAATATGTCCTAATATTAAATTCATTGATTGGTAATTTTTTTATTAAAAATAAATAAAATTCACATTCTCTTCCCTAATTATAAAAAAAATAATAGATTCCAATATGATACTATTAATTCAACATATATGAAAGCATTTATATCCTCACAACAGTTGAATTTTTTTTTTTTATATAATTAAAAAAAAAAATTCGAATCTTAATCTTAAAGTAAAAAAATTATACACCAACAACACAACAGTTGAAAGTTGAAACCATAGGCATTGGAAAAGCCCCTTTGCTATATTACACAAAACAGTGAGACTGCTAGGAAGGAAATACGCAGCACCAAAAAATTCGAAGTAGTCTTTCCACTTTGACACGATACTTAACAGCGCCAGCTTGTTTGTAAAACGCAACTCTATCACCAATCCTCAGCTGTTTGCTGCAAACAAACTTTAGCCATCCTTTGGTAAGAACCGGCTTCAGGTACTTCTTTTTGTTCTTCTTACGAGTGATAATTCGAAACTTCCAGACACGGCCACTCTCCTCGTCTCTAACCGCAAAATCCACCATATGCTTGTCACTTAGAGGAGGGAAAGAATGTAGGGCCTTGCTTGGGATCGTCAATCGTTTCTCGATATCCGTCTTCTTAAGATTCTTTAGGACTATCGCCATCGATGAAAGTGAAGAAAGAGTTCGCTCAAGGTTTTTCTGTCTTGGCTAAACAAACGATGTGGCTTTAAATAAGGAGAAGAAAATGGTCCCAACAGGTTCCGTAACGGATCTTTCACTCCTAAACAGATTGTATGAATAGACCCGAATCTGGCGATTTTCAGAGAAAAGGTGTCCCAATGCTTAATAGATAGTGCGGTCACAGCCGATTCTCAGGTTTTCCCTGATTTTGCCTTGTCTTCTTCAAGGAATCCTCGAGGAGCCTTCCTTCTTGTTTCTGACAACTTCTTCTTCTTTAAATAATCCTCCAGGAGACTTCCTTCTTGTTTCTGACAACTTCTTCTTTAAATAATCCTCCAGGAGCCTTCCTTCTTGTTTCTGATTGTTGAACGTATGGCACTTTGATTGGGACTGTATGTTCTACGTCACCCCTTGTGGCTATGGCCAACAAAAAAAAAATGTTTAGATGAATCTGTGAGAGACAATTTATGGTGGACGAATACAAAAATTATACGGTTAATAAATAACTTCTCTAATCAAATTGATTCTGCCAAAGTCCCCAACCAAATATCACTTAAACGATTCCCATAATTTCAACTCAATCAGAATTAATTAACTGCATTCAATGATTCATTTTTCAAAAGTTCAACATAGAAACACCGTCCAATTATAATCAGCATAAAGCCAAGTCCAACAAAATGTTGGTGAAGTCCACTAAGCATCATCCTCTGCATCTGCAGCCTGAAAAAGGGCAGGAAAATGTTTATACACAATTTATTGGTAGAACTGGAACTATATAACATAACCCTGATGCATAGCTAGAGTGACCAAATGTACAAAGATTTCAAAGGGCCAATATGGAATGACGAAAAAGACGTTTTCCTTATTTCATTGACAAGTTGATACTAGAGAGCCTCAACAGATTAGTAATAGGCTGTAGCATTCATGGAAGGCAATATTATACATGCTCATGAAGATCTTTGCAAGTTTTGTGATTTGCAAAGCACTTATTCACTTAAATTAAAATCTAAAAATCCCACAATAAGTAAGTTTTCAAGAAAACCATTCCACAACTGATGATGAAGTCGAAGCCTTTTCTGAATTCAAACAAGGCAGGTTTGGTTACTAAGATCACATTACAATCTCATGCACTATTAGGACCTTATACTAAGAAGATCCAGAAAAAAAAAAAAAACCAAGCAGGTTCTCCTTTCATGGTTTCCACCAATATTCTTTAGCCTTCATTCCCCCTTTCCACATGCGTATCCTCCATTAAATCACATACTCTTATAGGAGTGTGTACCGACTATAGACCATAATCTCACACCTCCAAAGTCCAAACCACCTCTCTAAGATAAACAGTTTTCCAATGTCATACACTGCAATTTCCACATTATATGTGCTAATTATATTAAACATTTTTACAACCAAACGACAAATGCATGAAATGCTACTTCCAAAAAATCCAATTATTTCAACTCCATAGCAAATGCAATTCTGCAACCATTTATGTTTTCAACGGTCGAGATATTGTCCTTAGGTTTTTGGAAATTTAATTTTCAATCAATCTACTATAAGTACTTTTCATAATAGTTATGCCCACCAAATACTTGCCTATATGCTTAGAACCCTACATGCTTAGAGCCCCTCATTTTCAAGACCAACTTGGCCAAAACAGAATGTTTATCAGCACTTGCAGCATTTACAATTTTAAGCTAATTAGTTAACATGCCCAATAAAAGGTCACTACTAAATATTTACAAGGCAAATAAGGAGAAAAAGAAACAAAGAAACCTTCCAATAAAAAAAAATTCAACTCATTGAATCTGCATGACTTGATGACGATGATCATTGTAGCTGCTTTGAGTGCTTGGGAGATTTGAGAGTATCAGAAACAGTTAGAAATCAGCATAACAGTATGAGTGTATGAACCCAAAAGGTTACCTGTTCAGAACCCAAAATTTTTGAAGATCCGCCAATCTTCTCAAGAAACTTCTCCATGTTTGAATTCATTCTAGCTATGTACGTTTCCATAAGTGCATATTTTTCCTCCATGGCCTCCATTTTCACCACCATCTTGCGCACCTCTTCATTTGCTGACTTTTTGGCCTCAGAAGCCATCCTCACAAGGTCATCACGACTATGTCTTGGGCCAAAAACAGCAGTATGAGTGGCACCCAATCCATAAGTTTGCACACGGTTGCATTTTTCTTTTCCCATAACTTGACAGAAGGTGTCATTTGACTCATCACTACCTTGTGAGTTATTCTGTCTCTCAGCTGCTTGTTTGCGGAGTTTTGACTGCGATGATAATACAAAACTTATCAAGGAGTGGACAGATTTACATATAAATAGCACTAATAAGAAATAAATTAATTACTTATACATACAATAAATGCTGCCGCTGTCTCATCAACAGGCTGCCCATTCTTGCGTGTATGTGTTAATATATAAAGCTCAGCTCTAGTAGGCTCCTTCCCATCAGGCCTCTTGTTTCGCTATTTCCGAAGCAACAGGAACAACTGCTTTCAATATGGATTTCAAAACGAAAAAAGCAAAACATGAGAAATTACCTCCTCCTCACGTATCCTTGCATAACTCTTGGTGCCTGATGCATGTCCACCCTTCTGTTTTGCACGGTTAGCCTTATTTGTAGCACAACGCTTCTACAAATGGCATATGTAGAGAACATGTTTCCACATTTCTAATGCTAGAGAGGAGAATTTTGAACTACCAATAAAATTTGCACCAGAATAGAAGAATTGGAATGTGCAATTGCTGCTCCTCACGTACCTTTGTGTCATCAGAGTTCCAATATGAGATAAGGCTTGGCCATTGCTCAGGAACCACCCTTGGATCACATACCTTCAAGCGCTCTTCATCGGTATTAAGAGCATCATAATATGATGCCTTTAACTCTGCCTTCCAGTCCCTCCATTTTGTAGCAAGAGACTGCATGACCCAAGACTTGCAACTTGGATCAAGGTCAAACTTTGTCTATAGCACATAGAGGAGGCAAAATGTCACTAAAAAGAGAAAGCAATAAGACACAAAAAGAAAGGGTAAAATGTCTTATCATACCTGAACATATTCCCAGATTTCCTCTTTGTAAGAATCCGGCATTGCCCTCCAGTGAAAAAAAATAAGGGGTGCCCTGTGTCCATTCCGTGCTATAGTGCCCAGGAAGCTGCTTAGCTTGGCTGACTCAGGACCAACAGGCTGTCCGAGCTTGTTGTCATGGACAAATATCCGCTCACCATCTGCCAGGTCATTCAAGATGAGGCAGCAAGTGGGACCTCTTCCCCTCTTCTTCTTTTCAGGGAGCTGTGGCATTTGATGTGGCTGTTCCTGGCTCTGTGGGTTCTGCTCAGACTGGAGTTCAATGGGGCCCAACTGATCCTGATTTTCTAGGTAAGATTTGCTGGTTGTGGGGCCAGTGGAGTACCTGAGTGCACATCTAATACCCCTCAAGGCAGAATCTGTAAGTGACAAGTGTGAATGTTCCGCAAAGAAGGGAAAAAAACAGATGCTAGCCACCCAAAATTAAAACCTAATATAAAAAGTTACATCAAGACTGAAAATATTGATGCATTTGCACACAGAGGAAAACAAACTACAGACTTACACATTAGATAAGCAACATAACTCATGATGCAATTTGACAAGTAATTCCCGATAATTATGTTTAGCATTTGTTTATTTTCATTACTGCTTTTCAGTTGGTGCTGATGGTTAAATTATCAAATTGAATGGAAGATAAAATCATCCATATAAAATTACATAAACACCAGAGTAAGTAGATAGTTCATATACCAGGTGACAAAGAAATAGCATATAGACAGTACCAATATCAACATTATCTTGTAGCGGGGATGACTCAGGCTGGCAAGGGCTTGCCTGTGGCTGCAGTTGCTGTTGTTCAATAGATTGGCCATGGCTCAATGAGAATTGTTGGGGATGTGATTGGCTATGGCCGACAACCATGGGATCCACTGGACACCAAGGCACATACCCACTGCACCTTGTATAATCTGCTTGTGGCAGTGAGTGTGAGTGTCCTAGCAAAGATAAAGAGAAGTTAGATATAGTTACAACACAAATTCCTCTACAGTGGAATCTTCATCTTTTATTTTACATGTGATTGCAATACGTTGTGCAGATCCTTCGGGGAAAAACATGTAAGTATATAGAGACAAATGAAAAGAAATTAAATCTTGGAGTAATGCAGAAATGATGAATGCTTCTGAACTCAAAACCTGTAATGCTGGATTATCAAATAAAGAAACAAAATAACTATTGAGAATGTAATGTCCTGATTACAAGCTAAAAGGCAGTGCAAAGATTACTGATGAACTGCTGTGCTTGCTTACCACCATCTGCAACAGCCTGCAATTGAGAGGGTTGGTTGATGCTCTGCTGCTGCTGCAGACCATATGGCTGATTGTGGCTCAACTGGGGCTGTTGCGAGTGGGAATGACTGGGTGCCCCTCCATATATTGAAGCTGCAGGACCCATAGATGTATTCTTTTTGTGTTTCAAGGAAGATGCATGCTTTTTGTGTTTTGGGGCTATGTCTTTAGGTGGCTGAAAATGCGAATATCCGACAAATTCATTATTGATGTAAGAGAGAGAAATGAAAATAGCTTGATGGTAGTTGTCACATGCTGATGGCAGATAGAATATGATCAACAGAGTAAAGTGTAGATTCATTCAATATTATTGGTGTGAGATGGTGTGATACACTTGCAAGACTATTATACTTGCGAAAGATATTCAAAGTCATTTAAATCTAAGTATAACATCGACAAAGAAAAATCATAAGTGAATTTGAGGCATGGTAAATGATTTCATAAAAAATTACACTAGTCATATCTTTGCAAAAATTAAAAGACAACCACAAAATCCCTTCTTCTCAAGTTTATAATCCCCTTTCACTAAGCACAAAGTTGAAAGAAAGCATTTATTGGATTCACATGACAGAAGAACTGCTAGTTTCCAAAGTTTCATTAATGATTTTAAAAGGTAAACAATCCAAATTAGAACTGTGCAAAGGGACATTGCTTGAAATTGAAATATAATTAGCATGAGTTCTTAAGAACTATAGTTTTGAACAAGAAGAAAGGAAAGATAGATTAAAAAGTTAAGGTAGAGTACAACACAAGCACTCAATCAAGTAAATATTGATAGAACTGATGAATATATTACCTGCACTGTTACAGCCTGTGCAAGCTTGTAATTGGGAGAATTGTGGCTGGTTGTGCTGTGATTGACAAGGTTGATGATAACTCACTGGGGGCAACTGGGAGAACTGTGGCCTTGCAGTGCTTGGAGGAGGTTGCTGTAGTTGATGAGGTTGGCTATAGCTTAACGGAGGCAAGTATGGATGGGGCTGATTGGTACCCAATCTATCCTGCTGTATCTGACTGGCACCATCTACTGCAAGGCCCACTGGACTGAAGGGCTCACCTCTGCTATACCTTGTGGCATAGTCTTTCATAGATGGTTCATACGAACGTCCCACTGAATGAAAATCCAATGAATAAAATTAAAAATGAATATACAAAGACCAAAACAAAATCCTCATAATGTATTTATGATTGAGAATTCAACACAAATCTCAGACGTATAACTAGATTCATTGAGAAAGATAAAGAAAGTCTATCTATATGTATATTGGATTGCTATCATTTTGATACCGGCTGCACTAGTTAGTTCTTCAAGGGAAAAAATGGTGAAGTAGTCAATATAATGAAAAATCTCTTTCCAAGAAGCATCTGATGTTTATCACTGTTAATTTTGGAAACCACCTGAAAAGTAAAAAACAAGTAATAATTGTCAACACATACCATTGATATTTCTTGATTGTTCAATGCGCAAGCCAGCGGCTGTCCAATACTTCATGAACTTTTTCTTCACTCGTTTCATTAGATATACAATACACTCTCCCTTCTTGTTGCACTTGCAGCAGTTCTCCCAAATGTATTGTACATCGTTAAACACATCTTCCGAGTTCATGTACTTTATGCTATTTTCTAAATTACTACATATCATACCAAAATCCATCGGTGTATCTATTACATTGAAATAATCCTGTTTCCAGTAAACCACAAACCAAAAGGGAGGAGGGAGGGGGGGAGAGAGGAGAGGGAGAAAGTTAGTGAGATTAATCGTTTTATCATGGATCAGAGTGGACAAAGGAATTGAAGTAAGTTCACATGCATTTAAAGGTATCAAACGGTGCTCTGTGCAGAATATAAAAAATGATAAACATGTAATTGGGTCTTTTATATTATACTTTAGGTGACATGATTGAATAATATGATACCAGTAATTTGCGTAACATTTTTAATGATAGCTTAGGAAATATGAAAAAAAAAATATAAGGGGACCAGCCAGCAGGCCTTCAACTTAGGCAAGACCCTTAGGTTGACCCTCAGGTTGACCCTCATCAGTCATCCCATTCAAGTCACAAGCACAGATTCAACCCATAGCAAGCAAACCCTATTGAAAGATAAGTTTGGCAATGCATTCATAAATTACATAGCAATATTCACTTACAGGTTTTCCCAGAGCAACAGGATCTACAGGAACATTGAATGGTTGAGCCTCATCCCTTTTCATAACTTTCTTAATCACCTAATAAGTTGAGAAAGTCGTAAACAGAAATAAGCACAAAATGCATTAATCCTTTCAAACAGATTGGTAACAATAAACCAAGACACTGTTC
This sequence comes from Theobroma cacao, assembly GCF_053813885.1. Lineage (NCBI taxonomy): Eukaryota > Viridiplantae > Streptophyta > Magnoliopsida > Malvales > Malvaceae > Theobroma > Theobroma cacao. The sequence continues at coordinate 1,119,688 of NC_142640.1, forward strand.
CATTAGAAATTTGACAGTGCTTTTTCTGTCCATCTCAAGCATTCAAAGTGCTAATAAACAATGTCTAAAAATTAGCATCAATAACGATTCTCAGCATACCTCCAATGCAGCTTTCAGTTCTTCCTTATTGTAGCAAGGATCCTGCTGAGGCATCTTAAATTCATTTTGGTTTTTACAGGAAGAACGCAATACCCTAGATGACTTAACATCCTCTTTCCCCACTTTTTTAGGCAATTTACTTGGTTTCTGCTTTCCATTACCGCTTCCTTTAATCGATTTCCTAGATCTCCTGCCAACTGTTGATGAGTCATCAGAGCTACTCTCTTCAGCCCCGAATGACTCATCACTGTCACTTGAAGATGGCGATGACGATGACGATGAACTACTCTCAGCGTCATCAGATTCAGAGTCGTTCTTATCAACTACTTCCAAATCATTTGAGTCAGCAGACACAGAATCTTCTTTATTGTTTTGGTTAACAAAACTCAAAAATGCTTCCTCATTTTGGATCGTCGCTTTTTCATTTTGGGCCAATGCAGTTGATTTTTTGGCTGGAGGTTTCCTCCATGCTCGTCTTCGCTTCGTCCTCATTCTCTTTCAACTACTTCAAAAGCTTCACAATACTTAAACTCTTTTCACTTCAAAGATTGTTACAAAATGCAGATTGCTTCAAATTCCAGCTCATGGTTGTACACTAGAAAGATAGTAATAAATTCAGCAACATAATAGGAAAAAAATTAAAAAATTAACCAAAAAAAAAGGGAAAAGCCAAAGCAAAATTTGATCAAGGAAATAAATGATTATAAACTACTAAAATCCTAAAAAGCCTAAACGAACAAAAATTTCTCGCTAATTCTTATCTTAAGATCTTCAACCATTAATGACTAAGTAACTGAGCGATCAAAGCAATTGTTTTAACTTTACATTGAAATCAGAGAGAGAGAGAATTACATTAATGTAAGTGAAATAGAGAAGGGAGATTAAGGCTAGAGTTTTAGGGGAAACCATCAGGTTTGAAGTGAGAGCGGGAGTAGAATTTCAGCTGATAAGCGTGACGATCATGGATTCACGGCGCCGCTAAAAGCAGAATAAACGAAGGAAAGCTACGTAAGAATTTCAGCGACAGTTTTTTCAGATGTATTTACATGCCGATGAGGGAAAATGGGACAAAAATCTGACGGTCACGATTGATTGTTTCAGTTTTCTGACGTCATTTCTCTTTTCACTGGCAGTTTGGCCTACCCCACGGACCGAAAAAGCATAAAGAAGGAAAACAACATTAAATTTTTTTATAAAATTCCTATTTTTTCTTAACTTTAGATTATAATTTCACATGATCTATTAATTTTTTATATATATAATAAGATTCAAAAATATAAACATGCATTAAGTATTTGATTCATTGATGTATAAATTTTTTACTTAAAAAGTAGAATTCGAATCTATTTTTTTTTAATAAAAAAATATAAAATATAAACATAATTAGTAAAAAATATTTTTTTCTCTTTTATTTTTTTCTCTCAAGTCATGTGACCAGTCAATGTCGTATCTATTCCACCATCCCACAATTGAATCTCGCCATCTATAATTTGATTCAGCCAAATCTAGAGCACGACCAAATTGTGCTCCCGAAGGACAACGCAGCAAATTGAGTCGGATTTGACCAAAGCCGGCCAAGTGATGATCAGTTGATGAATGGAAGTACCATCAACCAATCACATCGTTTGAAAGGAAAACAAAATTTTAATAGAAAAATAATTTTTTTAAAAAATTATAATTCATATATTATGTAATTCTTAAAATTAATTAAAAATAAAATTATTTAAAAAATATTATTATGTCAATAAACTAACAAAAATATTAAAAATGTTAACAATTGAATTTATGTATCTAACAAAAAAATAATTTTTTGAAAGGAATCATTTATTTTTCATATTAATATTAATAAATTAACATAAAATTTTAATTAAAAAAAAGATTTTTTTTTATAACGCAGCTTCCTACCAGAAGGCGTGCTTGATCTTTACTTTACTGGTACTGCTTCTATTTTTGTTAGTTTAACTGCGTATTTGCTTGTGTTCTTTGTTTTTCCTTACTAATTTTTGTTACAATGGATTAAACTAAGGTAAGCAACATTCCCAGGCATCAGCTAACAGCAAAAGAAACTTGGCAATGGCCATGGATTCTTAGGATTTCGAACTCGTATGCAAGCATCAGCGACATTATTTCCTTGTTAGAAAAGCAATTTTCCTCCACAAATGTCAACTTTTTCTCAGTTATTCCCATTACCCTATCTACTAGCCCATTGGGTTCGTCTGTACTATATACGTGTGTGTTAGCGTGTATATGACTTCAAATCGTGGCCTCTCATGGCACATCATAACGTGTACCAAAAGCTTCCTTTTGCTTGGGGTTTAGGGAATCTGTCTCCTCTTCGGAGAATATGTCAATTTTGATATTTCATTTGACATTGTTATTGTATAGTTTATAACTTGACGTCAAGCATTGGTGAAATGCTTTAAATATGGGATAACGGCACATGGACTATGGACTTGATCATGTCTATACGTTGCTAACAGGAAATTCCGTGGAAACAATACCTAATCCCTTTTATATTAGGAGCAAGCTGCCATCCGGCTTAGAACTCCCACATTTCATCCGACTAAAGTCTACACGGTCAGTGCATCTCCGCCGTAACAACCGCCGTAACCACCAGTTTGGGTTGAAAGTTTTTGTGAGTATTTCTTGATTTCTAGCGATGTCGGAAACGTCTCTGAGGCCGAGACCTGTTGTTTCCAAGCAAGCATCTCAATCAAGAAGCAGCACCAACAACCATGAGCCTGGTGAAACACCAAGATCCCCATCGAAGCCACCCAGTTTATCTCAACGTGCGATCTCGCAGACCTTGACAAGCACGGCAAACTTAGCCAACCTTCTTCCTACAGGCACGCTCCTGGCCTTCCAACTCCTCATGCCGATCTTCACCAACAACGGATCGTGCGATTCCGCCACCCGCCCCATGACCCTCGTCCTCCTCTTGCTCCTCGCCCTTTCCTGCTTCCTCGCTTGCTTCACGGACAGCGTCAAGTCATCGGATGGACAAGTTTACTACGGTTTCGCAACGTTCAAAGGGATATTCCTGTTTGACTACCCCGATCCCACAGGTTCAACCCTGCCCGACCTGAGCAAGTACAGAATCAAGTTCATTGATGGGGTTCACGCAGTCTTGTCTGCGCTCGTGTTCGGTGCTGTGGCTTTGAGAGACAAGAACGTTTTGAGCTGTTTCTATCCGACACCGAAACACGAAACTCAGGAGGTTCTGAGCATCGCACCAGTCGGAATCGGGCTCATTTGCAGTTTGTTGTTTGTGGTGTTTCCAACCAGAAGACACGGAATTGGCTACCCGATCACACCTGCCAAATAGTTGTTCATTTTGTTCATCTTCCCCTTCTCCCTATTTATTTATTTATTTTATTCAGAAATAATAGAATAAATTACACAAGTTAAATTAATTTTGACTTTTTTTCCCCCATTTTTATGTTTATTCTCTGTTTACTCCCATTTAATTTATTGTAAAGTTAGATATAATGAAATACGAATTCACTGTAAACATATAATATTTATACATTATCATTTAATTATAAAATACTTCATAAATGTAAAAAGATAAATATTTAAAAATATTTATATTATGAGTTTATAATATTAATATATGGTAGCCACAATTTTTTTCCAACAAATATCATACTAACTAAATTTGGCCTTATCCTAACACAATGGACTTTAGCCTGAACGGTGCTGGAAACAAGTTGAAACAGTCAACCTTCATTGGATTACGCTGGACTCTAGCTTGAATTTTGCAAGTTTCGTGGACCTTGTCTCTTTGGTTCATGTATATAAGTAGTAAATTCAACTCCAAATAATAAAAAAAAAAAAAGACAATTTGAAAGTAAATCAGCAGAATGTCTAGCACCAAGGAGCAAACTTCCCCAAGGGGCGAAACCCAGAGCCAGAGCCAGAAGAAAGAAACGCTGGAAGGGCTACCTTTAGAGAGCAGCCCTTACGTCAAGTACCGAGATTTGGAGGATTACAAACGCCAGGCCTACGGCACGGAAGGACACCTCCCAGTGGAGATAAAGCAAGGCGCAAGCGGCAGCACTGATGCCCCTACGCTTACCGGAGCCGCCGTGTCCGACGCTAAGTCCATCCTCACCAATGCTTCCGGCAACTAATTAACGGCATCATGTCGCATTTAATAATATATCAAAGTTTTGATTATTATTAATTAATTATATTATTAGTTTTTTTTTAAATTTGGACCGTGAAAAATAATTAATATATACTTCTTCCTTGTAGTTTTAATATATATTTACGGAAATTGTAATTAATAACTAAAATGTATGTATATTTCATTCATAAAATTAGGTTTGATTTTTTTAGGGGGGATTCAAGTTATGTACTTCTGTCCGATAAATGTTGTATTAGTTTGACTTTTCAATTAAAGATTTTTAATTGACTTCATTAAACTGTAACAAATGAAAACTCGATTTTAAAAACATTTAATTAAAATGATTAATTTATAAAAAGTTATCAAACTTAAAGAAATTTGTTTTAAAAAAATCAAAGTCAAATGTTAATTATAGGGAGTATCTATTATCTTATAAAATTTGTTTGGCTAAATGTTTAAATTGGGGTTAAATGTTTGAGTTATTTTTTGTTAAGGTCAAACATTTCAATTGTAACAGTTAATAGCTAAACGTTTTCGATTCTTTATAATTAATAACTAGGTTGACAAGTTGATGGAGCATGCATTACATGAGACAAGAAATAGCATTAAAAATATAATTATTATATGTCATTTTGAAAATTTAGTTGTTACATCATGTTAAAAATTTAGTTATTATACACTGTGTTGAAAAATATAGTTGTTACACATCATGTCAAAAATTGAATTGTTACATGTTATGTTAAAAATTTAGTTATTACACGTCATATTGAAAAATATAATTGTTATCTGCTATATTGAAAATTTAGTTGTTATATGTCATGTTGAAAAACGTAATTGTTACACGTCAAGTTGAAAATTTAGTTATTACATGTCATATTAAAAAACATAGTTATTATCCGTTATATTGAAAATTAAGTTGTTACACGTCATGTTAAATATTTAGTTGTTATATGTCATATTGAAAATTTAGTTTTTATACGTCATATTGATAAATGTAATTATTATCGGATATATTGAAAATTTATTTGTTATACGTCACGTTGAAAAATGTAATTGTTACACGTCATGTTGAATATTTAATTATTATACACTATGTTGAAAATTTAGTTGTAATACACCATGTCAAAATATAGTTACTACTTGTCATATTGAACATTTAGTTGTTACACGTGCATTTTCAAAAATATAGTTATTACACACCATGTTGAATATTTAATTGTTATATATCATATTGAAAAATTAGTTATTACACATTATGTTAAAAATTTAATTATTACACGTTATATTATAAAATATAATTATTATACATTTTATTGAAAATTTTAATTATTACACGCTCACACCATAATTTGAACCGTTTTAACTTGACAAAAAATTTTTTCTAACAAAATTACTTTCTAAAATCAACGTTCATGATATGCGCGTGTCTTACATGCGGTCTTAAATTGATAAAAACTAAAAAATTTTGATCTCAAATTGAATATTTAGTCAAATTATTTTAATAAGAAGAAATGATTTTTATTTTTGAGTTTTCTTCTATCTAGTAAAATTATAAAACTATTCATAGGTCGAGTTAAGTCTATTGAATAATTTTTTAAAATCAAAGCTCAAACTTGACTCAACCTATTTATTTAATTATTTATGAATAACTAACTTAATTGGTTAGGTTTCAAAATATATGTCTAAACCCTTAGTTAAGTTGAATTGACTATGTGAGTTTAGACGAGTAACTGGATCTTCCAACAGTTTTACAAAGATATATAAATATGTTAATTTTTTTATTTTTTTTATTTTATTTTTTAAAATAAAAATATTTTTATTTTTAAAAGTTTTGATTAAAATTATACGGAGATTTATTAGTCTTCCAAATAGATATTCCACTCTCAAAATTTTTTTTTCGTTGTACACATAATTTAAGCTGTTAGTCAACTGTTAATATTTCTATCAATTTACTGATGTCGCAAACATAAAAAGATAATTTTACTTTTTGTTGATTTTTATAATTATTATTATATTTTTTATTAATTAAAAAAAAACTCCTCATGTAATGGAGAGTATCAATCGGTGATTTTATTTTTTATTTTTTAAAAATATAATAATAATTTATTAAATTAATAAAAAAATATTTTAGTTTTTTTTTTATAATTTCTGTTCGTATTATTAAAATGAAATATTTATTTTGAAAACTAATATATTTTTGTGTAATTTTAATAAAAATTTAAAGAGTGAAGATATTTTACCTTATTTTTTATGATAACGATGAATTAATTATTTAATTAAAGAATATTTTTTCCTTCCATATTGTGCATCTATTCTTTGTTTTTTTTGGCAATTGTGCATCAATTATTTGAATTCCCATTCTTCCAAACAAGTAAAAAATTAAAGAGAAAAATCATGTGCTGACGTGTCAAATGGTGACAGGTCTGTCACCCTCTTAAATACATAAACTATCACCCCGTAAAACAAATTTTGAACCAAAATTCCCGCCCGCTGACCAAAAATATATTTTCCCCCAGAAAGGAAACTTTCCCTCCAACCCAACGTCTATTTTCTTTCTTTCCAAACACCCAAAAAAGGGGAAAACCCTTTCGCATCCCTCTATTCATTTTCCATCTCCGAAACTCTCTCCGCTTTGTCTCGAGCTGCAAATGGGGAGGGGTTCAAAGCGAAAGGTCGAGAAGCAGCAGCTCGATGAATCGATCGATTCGGAATCCGAAACCCAAAACGAGGATTCGACTACCTTGTTACATCCTCGATCGAAGAAAGGCCGAAAGGTTGCACGTGACGCCGAGCTCTGTCTCGTTGGCCCACCCATTGCGGCAGATGAAGCCCGACGACGATGGCCGTTGAGATATCAGTCAAAGGTTAGATACATTAAAATGAAGATTATTTTGTTTCTTTTTCCTTTTATAGCATAGTTTTGCCCTGATTATTATTTATTTTTGGTTTTTCTGGATTGCAGAATAAGGTTAAGAAGCAGGCTGTAACTGAGACTTCAAATGAGTAAGTTCCTTTACTTTTAAATCGCCTAAGTTTATAGTATTCGTTAAAAAGCTGCAGTTTTCTTTTTGAATGATTTACAAGTTACGTTGCTGCTATATTACAGTGACGAATAATTTTTGTTGTTGATATTTTAGAAAATTTTTAAAGTTGATCACAGCTCATGGAAAAACAAATCTTTTGTTATTTTAAACATAACAGAAACTTGTGAATCTATGAACAGTGTGGTAGATTGAGTTTTAGTATATAGGTTATATAATTCGCCTTCACTTGGTTGATTTTGGGTGTTTCTTTGTTTTTTTTTTCACAAGAATGTATAAATTGATTGTTCATTTGTTTAGTTGATTCTTGTTGATGACTTTATGTTCTTAAATTTTGGTTTGTGTTTTTTACCCAATTATAAGTGAGGAGGACGACGTACTGCAAGCAAGAAATCATTATGATAAGTCTAAGGTTGACGGTTGTCTCTACAAATTAGGTGATAATGCGTATGTTCAGGTTTGCTATTCTGTGTCTTTATACTTTTGTATATCAAAGCTTTCTGTCTTTTTATTTTTTAATTACATTGTGTATAAATTTTAAGTATGGTCTTTTGCTTTCAGGCAGAAGATGGCAATCTTAATTACATTGCCAGGATTGTTGAATTATTTGAAACAATTGATAAAAAACCATATTTTAAAGCTCAATGGTTTTATAGGGCTGATGATACAGTGAGAACATCTTTCTTTAAAGCTTGGTGATTTTGATAGTTTATTTCTTAGTTCAATTTGTTTTAAAACGTATTGATTGTTCAATGTTTGAATATTTCTAGGTTATTAACAAGGATAATGCACATTTGATTGATAATAGACGAGTGTTTCTCTCTGACATCCATGATGACAATCCGTTGAATTGTATCCTCTCCAAAGTAGAAATCGCTCAAGTTGCACCAAATGTATGACTAACATTTCTTTCACATTAATTGTTCTTAGTATATTGATGGTTTGTTATATATAGCTAATATAAGGTTTAAACTATTTGCTTCTTGCCTCAGATTGACCTAGTTGCAAAAGAGAGAACAATCCCACTGTCTGAACTATATTACGATATGAAGTACTCCTTACCGTACTTGACATTCAAAAATATAGTCACTGGTAATATGTTATTATTACATTGATTTTGGAGGATATCTATAATTACAATTAAGCTACAAATTAAATAAATAATACTTGTCTTCTATTTCTTAGTTGTTGATGCTGCTGTATTTTTTTGTTGATTATATGATTTACTTGTTTCGTGAACTATGAGAACTTTCTTGATAATCGCAGAAACTCCAAAAAGAGATAGTGATACATCATCAGTAGTTTCTAGTGAGTGTGGTTCGAGTGAGTGCGGTTCAAATAATGCTACTTCAAAAGTTGAGAGGTCTTTGCTAGATCTATATTCTGGTTGTGGGGCTATGTCCACTGGCCTTTGCATGGGTGCCTCCTTATCTGGTGTAAAGCTAGTCACAGTAAGTTAATAATTGAAGTTTCATAACATTTTAACCCTGTTCTTTAATTTTTCACTTCTAGTTGGTATTTGATTGAGAGTTTTTCCCCTACTTTTGGCATGGCAGAGGTGGGCTGTTGACATAAATTCTTATGCTTGTAAAAGTTTGCAATGGAATCATCCTGAAACTAAGGTAAACAGTCTAATGTTCGATAATTATTAATAAAATTATTATATTATTTCACACTGACTTATATATCTCCTCAAATGATAATTAGGTGAGAAATGAGGCTGCAGAGGATTTTTTGTGTTTACTAAAGGAGTGGGAAAAGTTATGCCAGAAATTCTCCTTGCTTGGAGCAGACAAAACACTTGAAAATGGTTCAAGTGAAACTAGTGATGAGGAGGATGATGATGGCCAGGGATGTGAAGAGGAAGAAGAAAAAGAAAGAGAAGATGGAGACTCGGAGGATTCCTCTGAAGAATTTGAAGTTGAGAGATTATTGGATATTTGTTTTGGTGATCCTAACCAGGTGAACAAGCCGGGATTATATTTTAAGGTATCGTTATATCTCTAAGAATGAAGAATTGGTACTAGCTGATGATAGTTCGTTAGTTTTATTATTATGTCATATTCTGTCTTCTTTTATTTTAGTATATAATGGCTTTGGGAAAGCTTATGTGCACTAACTATTCATTACAATTAAGCTTTTCTTTCTGGATTAATGCTTTTACATTTTTATTGTTTTGGATCTTAAATGTAGGTGCGTTGGAAGGGTTATGATGCAAGTTATGATACTTGGGAGCCTATGAAGGGCTTGAGGTAATTTGTTTCAATGAATATATACCCATCAGATCATTGATTTACCTTGTGATTAATTTTTTTAATGTATAATCATGTTTTCAGTAAGTGTCAAGAAAAATTGAAGGACTTTGTAAGGAAGGGGTACAAGTCAAACATATTGCCTTTGCCTGTAAGTGTTTTGATTGTTATATAGACTCATTAGATTGGTGGTATTTGTAAAATAATTTTCTACTTTACATTCAGTGTAATGATGGTTTATTTTATTTTTCTTTATCTTTTGTTTTTGTAGGGAAATGTTTACTTTATATGTGGAGGGCCCCCGTGTCAAGGCATAAGTGGGTTTAATCGCTTTAGAAATGGAAATGCGCCGTTGGATGATATAAAAAATAAGCAATTAGTGGTATATATGGATATTATAGAGCATCTGAAACCGAGATATGTTTTAATGGAAAATGTTGTAGACATTTTGAAGTTTGCTAAGGGTTTTTTGGGACGTTATGCCATCGGCCGTCTAGTTTCCATGAATTATCAAGCTAGAATGGGGATGATGGCTGCTGGATCTTACGGGGTTGCACAATGTAGGATGAGGGTTTTTCTGTGGGGTGCACATCCTTCAGAGGCAAGTATTTTGAAACTTTACAATATGATGACATTATAAGATTGTTAGTCTAATACTTCGTTGTCTTTTTCCTTTAGAAATTGCCTCAATATCCATTGCCAACTCATGAGGTTGCATCTAGAGGACATGTTCCAAATGAGTTTGAGGTATATATGTTGCTTAACTAAAGTAATTTAGGTTGCTATAAGAATAAGATCTCATTAGTAGACAATAACTCTTTTTTTAATTAAATCTAATTGTCTTGAATCTAGGAAATCAATGTTGCGTATAGTAAAAGTGACACCTGTCAGTTGGAAAGGGCTCTTACTCTTGGTGATGCGATATCTGATCTTCCACAAGTATGTGCTTTTTCCTCAATGAATGATTGAGTAGACTTGGGACCCTATTATTTGAGTTTCGTTACATCTTATTAGGTTAACAATGATGAGAGTGAGGATCAGAGGAAGTATGGCAAAGTTGCTCGAACAGAGTTCCAAAAATATATTAGATTGCAAAGAAAGGGTATGTTTCCTTTCACAAAAGAAATACAACATCGACGTACCATATTCTAACATGGTAGATGTTAAGTCGTGGCCCTTGTGAACTAGTTTATCATTTGGGTATTGGTTAGACTTTTTCTTGCTTGCTACTATATGACTCCTGCATTGACTTCTTTCCAGTGTACCTTTTTTCATTAACAGCTTTGAAAAGTTTTTCTTCTCTTTGAGTCTATCCTTTGATCATTCAGTGCTTCACATCATCAGTTGCTCTAAAGTAAATTCTTTGTGAAGTGTGGAAGAAGCCATACTGGATAAGATTGACATCCACTTCCACCACTTTCCATACAGAATTTTGAAAATGTTAGATGCTGCCTATTTTGGGGTTAAGAAGCCATACTGGCAGATTAATTAGTCATTTGATATGCCTACTTTGAAAACTGTTTTAGTTTTACTCCTTAAACTGCCACTGATCTGCCAGAAACTAATCCTGTAGTCTTGCACCTGCATCATCTAAAATTTCAGTAATCATCTTTTAGATTTTCTTATATATGCATTATTATTAAAATGAAAACCAGCATGTTGTCCTTGTCCTCTTCATTATCTTACAACTATGTTTTTGCAATATGTAGATGTAACAAATTTGACAGTTGATACTCGACATGCATCATCCTTGGGAATGCTATATGATCACCGGCCGTTGCAATTGAATGCTGATGATTATGAACGTGTTTGCCGCGTTCCAAAGAGGAAGGTATGTGCGGTTTACCTTTTTATGGTGCTTGGGCTTGGCATATTTCTCATTTCTCAATAGCTGAGCTTTTGTTTTTCCAGGGTGCGAATTTCAGAGACCTACCAGGTGTAATAGTTGGTGAAAATAACAGGGTAGAGTGGGACACAACAATGGAAAGAGTGAAGCTCAAATCTGGGAAACCATTGGTATTATGTTGTGCGCAGCTCTCTTATTGTTCATTAAATTTACTTCACGATAACTTTTTCCTAATTTGTTAATTATTTTAATAGGTGCCTGATTATGCCATGAAGTTTGTCAAAGGGAGGTCAACCAAGTAAGTGCCGAATAACTATTACTAGTGAATTCTGACTTTTGCTTCAATGTTATATTCCTAACAACCTTACCTGATACTTGGAATTTAGGCCATTTGGTCGTTTGTGGATGGATGAAATTGTTAAGACAGTAGTAACAAGGGCTAAACCTCATAACCAGGTTTTTTCTCCTGTTTTTATGTCCTGGGTGTAAGGGTGGGTGTTATCCAAATATATTCTAGTGCATACTTCCAAATCGAACTCTTTTGGCAGAGCATCCTTCATCCTTCGCAAGACAGGGTACTCACAATCCGTGAAAATGCTAGACTACAGGGGTTCCCGGACTGCTATAAGCTTTTTGGGTCTATCAAGGAGAGGTTTGTTGAGCAAAGTTAAAGTTTTTAAGATTGCCATAATTTAGTATTATCCATATTTGTTGGACGCTCAGTTTTTTTGGTATTGAAGAACATTTATTGCCATAGGGAATCTCAATGCTGTTTTTAGCATATCTTTAGTTCTAGGTATCTCTTTTGATCCATTTATGTAGGCGCCCTTACTTAATTACAATGGTTCTGCTAAGTAATAATGTCAATGTTTTTCTTTCAGTGGGTGAAGGTCACCAACTTACAATAGTCTCTTGCTTTATTTCACATTAGAGTAGTACAGGCTAATTGCACACATTGTTTTTTGTCTCTTTTTTGCAGATATATACAGGTTGGAAATGCTGTTGCTGTTCCAGTTGCTATTGCATTGGGATACGCATTTGGTTTAGCATGCCGAGGAGTCTCCGATGATGAGCCCTTGTTGATCCTTCCTTTCAAGTTCCCAAAGTGTCTTGCACGGTCTTCACAAATAGAAGTAGATGATTCTGATTGAGGAAGTTCCAAGCAAATACAATTTGGTATTACCCCCTGCATCCTTTTTACCACTCATGTTTGCTGTCGATTGCCAGTTGAGTGGAATTTGACAAAAATATAAGCATTTCTCAGGAGTTTTGCCTCATTTCCAAGAATAACAAGAAGGATGTTGACTGCAGAAGGACGTTTACCGGCAACGGGCATCTCCTTTCGTGGTTCTCTATATAAATCCTCGTCGGGTTGAATTGGATTAAGCATGTTGTTGTGCTTTAGACTTTTATGCAATCAAATGCACAAAGTGGGGGGGTGGGGGTCGGGGGCGGGGGACTGGGCTAGCACCCCCTTTGGGATTATTAACCATTGCTTAGATTCTGGGGTTATGGTGGCAGCTTTCGACTGAACTAAGATATTCTCATTATTTAATTTTTAATTTAATTATTTCAGACAAAGTTATTTTTTACTTTGACTCTCCATTCTCTTCGTGAATTTGATGACTTTGATGTAAAAATATTATATTATACTAGCAGGATAGTTTTTCATCTTTTTACAGAAGAAAAATGAAAGTAGAGAAGAGTCAGAACATGCATGCCACATTGATTGGCTTATATCTGCCACTTAAGATTTCATGTCCTTACGTGGCACATGATGTGGTCCCAATACGAACACCCAATCACTATGGCTGCCATAGTCCCACGGTAGTTTCCGTCTAACACTCTTTTAACTCTTGACCATGTTTTGACAAGATTTTCTTTCTCTTTGATAGGAACAACTTCCAGTTCCAGGTTCCAAAACAGGTGAAGTCGAGAAGTTGGACTTTGTATGCAACTCTACTCATTCACTCTTTCAGTTGAATCAAAGAAGCATAGATTCAACATGTCCCTCACTTTAAGGCTCAGTCCCTTCCTTTCTCCACCACAAAACCATCTGAAATTCACATTCAGACCCCACCCATCCAAACCCACAGTTCTTTCACCAAAAAAATTCACTTCTCCGCCTACAATAAAGTGTGTCCGGGGGAACTCTGAACATCTTCCTCTCACTCCAGCAAAACCCAGATTGGAAAACGTGTTATCTACCGCTGCAAGCTTGTACCCTCTGTATGTGACAGTTGGTGGCATTGTGGCTTGCTTGCAACCGTCGACTTTTTCATGGTTTGTTAAGAGAGGACCTGGTTCATATAGCTTGACACTTGGGCTAATTATGTTGGCTATGGGTCTCACTTTGGAACTCAAGGACTTGCTCAATTTGTTCATCCAAAGGCCTCTTTCTGTGAGTTTTTCATTAATGACAATGATGGTTTTGTTTACTAGTAATTAATTTCTTTTAGTGAAAATTAAGGGTATACTTAATCATCCGAGTTGATTTTATGGAAGATTATATAGAATTTAGCAGGAATTTTTTGGGACAAATATTGTCTTGGAAACAATTTGGAATTCATTTCATTAACATTTTGTATATGTTGATATGCGAATTCTGTGATTGTTCTATAATTGGAATTTTGTTCTGGAATCTGAGAATGGTATTTTGACTTGCTTGCTTCATGAGTTAATCTTAAGAGAAGTGACGCCGAGTTGCGCAAGGTTTTTCAGATCAAGTAAAAACTTTTCGGACATGATCGTCAGATTGTAATTTACATTGTGGAGCAATTAGTTGGAATACTGACACATCTTTTCTATTTTCCTTCATAAACATTTACTAAATATTTTATAGTACCTGTCTGTCTGCACTCTGTAGTATGCCTATTTAGTGGTATTAACTGGAATTGTAAATCGGGGTGTTGAGGGATTGGTTGATGCTGCATACTTGTCTATACCTCTGTAAGGATAATGTTTTCCTCCTTTGTGAAGGGGGTAGATGTTTTAATTTTAAACTCGAGAGCACGAACTAATCTTGTTTATCACATACTTGCTGCCTATGAACATCAATTTGTTCTCCTACTTTCATCAGATTCTGTTTGGATGTGTTGCTCAGTACACAATTATGCCAACTTTTGGGATGGTTATTAGCAAGACTCTGGGGCTTTCACCATCTCTTTCTGTTGGTTTGATTTTACTTGCTTGTTGCCCTGGAGGTGCTGCATCAAATGTGGTAAGAGTTTCTTTACCCATCACGTTCTTTTGCTCAACTATATACCTTAAAACTCTGTTGGAAGGCCCTTTGGCAGAAGTTTTTTACTTTTGGAAGATGCCTTTTATTCTTGTTACAGACATTTGGAAGAGTTCGTTGATATATTAGAGCACCTAAAATAGTTGCTTTATTTTTCATAAGATGCATTGTTTTTATTTGCTGAAATAGTGTTACAGGTGACCTTAATTGCTCGAGGGGATGTTCCACTATCAACTGTACTGACTGTTTGCACGACTCTTGGAGCAGTGATTGCCACTCCTCTTTTGACTATGATTCTGGCAGGGACTTATGTTCCTGTGGATGCTGTTGGACTTTCCATCAGTACCCTGCAGGTTGGCTAACTCTATCCTTGAGTCATATAAACTTTGACACATCAAGATGTGTTCAATCTATTTATTGTTCTTTTTGGAATTCATAGTTCTTATTATGTCTCGTCCAGGTGGTGGTTGCTCCGGTTCTGCTAGGTTCTTATATACAGAGCTCATTTCCTGTGGTGGTGAAAATTGTTACACCATTTGCCCCATTATTTGCTGTTTTAGCTTCATCACTACTTGCATGCAGGTTTATCTGTTATTCAAATTTATCCGCTGGATACTTACTTTCTCCTCTCTTGTGTTACCTTCATTTGTTCCTCTAATTTTTGGTTTCTGGAATTCCTTTTTCCAGTGTTTTCTCAGAAAATGTTGTTCGTCTTAAGTCCTCAATGGTTAATGCAACATTGGCTTCTGATGCCACTTCAATCGATCGCCTCCAATCAATATTATCTGGAGAGCTTGGTGCTGTAATACTTTCTGTGCTGTTATTACATTTTGCTGGTTTCCTTGTGGGGTAAGAGTTGCTCTTCATTTCTATTTTTCGATTGTATGAATTTGGTATGGTGATTAGAATGAAACTGAGAAATGGCTGAAGTTTACCTGTTACGTTTAGATTCAGTCTAATTTTCTCTCTTGTTATTTGACCCCAGTGATTTCATTTTGACCTTTTTTCCATCCTTGAACTGGAAAGCTTTTCATTTTTCTTTTGTAACCATAGACCAATCCAATACTGATCCTTTGTAAGCTTTCTGCCACCTAAAACAATGAACTGCAATTACATAGGTGGATTTCTGTGTTCAAGCAAGTTCTGAAAAAAAAAAAAAGATTGAAAGAGAGCGGGGGAGGGTGTGTGCTCGTTCTTCTAGTCAATCATTCTGCCCCCCTTCTTTCAGTTTTGCTATTTATGAAGTGTATAAGTTAAGGAGTTGTTTATGTGCAGGTATTTATCAGCAGCAATATGTAGATTCAGAGAACCAGAGCGGCGAGCAATTTCAATTGAGGTACATGCAAGTTCATATTGATCCTTTATGGCCGGAAGTTTTAACATCTTGGATTTAAAAGCAATTGCAGTCCTTATCAGAAATTGTTTGATCAAATTTTAAGTATTTCAATTAATTCTTCTTTTCTTATCTTCTGTCATAAGCTTGTTTACGCTTTGATGGCGACTCTCATATACATGACACTTTCTCTCACTCAGGTTGGCATGCAAAATTCTGCCTTGGGTGTGGTATTGGCAACATCCCATTTCACCTCTCCAGTGGTAGCATTGCCCCCTGCCATGTCCGCGGTGATTATGAATATAATGGGAAGCAGTTTGGGCTTCTTTTGGAGACATATTAATCCTTCTGATCCAGGGACTAGTCAGGAACTTGATGAAAAGTGAAGACGAACCCCACTTATTCTCTTTTTGTGTATCACCTGGGGAAGCTTCATTCATTGGAGTTTAGCCACTTGATCTGGTAAGCATTTTAATATCGCAAAAACAGTCTTTTGATACATCTTACTCAAAACTCTGTACCTCTTTTGTTGGATAAGATGATGAAATCCCGTTGAATTTTTAAGATAGATATCTATATTTAAGTTTGCAGAATACTCCATATGAGATTTCTTTTATCACCATTTCAAGGTCTCAACATCTGATCGAATTAGATGAAACACCCATAATGAAAATGATCAAGAACTTGTTGAAAAGTGAGGATGAACACTCTTTTTGTTGGACAAGTTGATGATATCAAGGGGAGAGCTTTAGTCTGTTTTTTCGGTTTTCCTTTTATGATCGAACCAGCCGAACCAACTGAATGTTCTCTCCAATAATATCCCAACATCTGATTGAATTAGACAAAGCATCCATTATCATAAAAAATGAATATAAGTCACTTTAGAAAAGATTTTATATCCGAGTTAGTTTAGCTATAAAAATTGATGGGGCGTTGCTTTCCCTGGTTGGAGTGAAAAGGATTGGCTTTGACAGGATACTACAAGACACAACACTAGGTAACAATGGCAAAACCAAAATGAGTAATAACTCCAAGAAGACAGAGCATGAAACATGTTTTAATTAAGATTTTTCCCTTTCGAAAAGGATTCAGTTGAGTAATGTTTGTGTTGTCTTTTTAGTATTTAAACCCAGAAAACATGCCTTGCAATTCCCAACATAAACTCCTTTGGTTGCAAATTTGTCTTATGGGTATGATTGTTTCTTGTTAATTATCATTACAAGTTTACAACGTAGACAAATTTATGAATTAAATAACTTGGGAGACTCGGTCTCTGGACATGAAAAACACATGATCATCATCCACCTTCCAACATTCTCTCCAATAATTACCTTCTAATTTATAGCAAAATCACATTGAACTTGTTTATAAGTGGTTAATGATGGTTATAATTATCATAATTCAGATTTTATTTTAATTAAATTATATATGACACAACGCGATAAATTTACATAAACATATTAATACATTGAAGAAAATATTATAAACAAATTATACTATATAAATTGATATAGTAACACGTTAATTAAATGAGTTTAATTTAATGGGTTTAACTTGTTTAAGATATAAAATTTTATTTAAATATATCGATACGTTTAAGATATAAAATAAGATAATTTTAAATTTAAACTCGTATAATTTTGTGTGGTCATTAAGATGTGTCCAGCAATTTGACGAGGTCTACTTGTAAAGCAAGTATAAAGAATGGATTTTAGTATGGTGGCAGATGATGAAACTATTTTGTCGGCCAAATGATTGCAGCCTACACAGCTGCATGAAATAGCATGGACTCACTTGCATCTACATAAAAAGTTAAATTCATTTAGAACCCATCGAAAGCCTGCTCCCATCATCATCATCATCCCCAATTCCTCATGGCGTTATTTCCAATCTTTCTCTTTATATGAACCCAGCTGAATTCCTTCAGTAATATTCCTTGTTAGTAAGTAGTAAGAGAAGAAGTAGACAGCTGACTTCTGTTCAGGTAAACATCATTTTCTACTTAAACCTGTTGTCTTTCATGCAAAGTTTAGTTAAGGTTTATTTGATGTTCCTGGACCCATGAACAGCTCGAAGATGGAAGATATAGCAGCAGCAGATGCTGGATTTGAGCATAAGAAGAAAGGGTGGAAGCAAGCAAATGACATGTCTCAGACGACCATTGATTTGTTCAGGAAATATCTTCTGTCAAAACCTCAGGACCACAACGTTGGTAAGACCAACGAGGAAGAATCAGAAGCCTTGAAAAAGAAGCTTCCACCTCGACCTCTTATCCCTTTATTGCCACCTAAGTTTGCCTCTGACAAATTTTCTCGACTCCCCACTTCTTTTCTGCAACAAGAATCACTCCCAGGAATCAGGTTTGTTCGAAAACTCCTTCATCTATATGCAAATTATACACAAAACCGCAACTGAAAAATGGCTCCCCCCCTGGATTTTGCTGTATAGGTGCGACGAAATACGAACAAGTTCAACTGGTGTGGTGTCCTCGAAAGCACAGCTAACGATTTTCTATGCCGGGGTTATCAACGTGTATGATAATGTTCCAACTGATAAGGTGAGAAAACATGTTTATAATGCTCGCAACCACATGATTTTTCTTTTTCCGATTATAATTAAGAATCATAATCTTATAATCTAAGTAAATCAAGATATTTTAATCGATTTTTGATTCTCAAACGTTTCCGTAACACACGATTTAATTAAGATTAGATATTTATGTTCTTATGCTGTTATGTTACAATAACTTGTTGTTATATACAAAACTTTTTCTATAATAATATTATGATCTGTAACCAATTTCATGAGATGTTTGAATATACTAACCTGGATTGCTTCTGTTGTATGTTGGGAATTTCTTTTGGCATAGAAGGTTTAAGCATGTGATATAAATGATAGATATATGTATAATTGTTTGTAGGCCCAAGCCATCATGCTTCTGGCTGGAGAGAGCTCCTTGTCGAAGCCTATTGCAAATGAAAAGCCCCAAACCGACGCAAAAACACCACTTCCTCCACCCAACGTGGAATCTTCTTGCAAGCTACAAGCAGGTATAAACACAATTTGAAAATTGAATTAATCAAATTTTTCTAAAAATTTACGAAAATTCGAAAATGACTTATCTCTCGACGAATCTCAATCAATGGGTTATTTTTCAAATATATTTTAAAAATAGTAATAATATTTTAAAAAATATTATTAATCGAAAACCGAACAAATAATTGAATAAACAGCTCCTTATTGATTATTTTTATTTGAATTAATTAATGTTCACCCTTAACAATTTCTGTACTTGCCATGTAATACTTTAAATTATGTAAACATTTCATTTTGGAATGTTAACCAGCTAGTTTTAATCCCCTATTTTCAGACCTTCCAATTGCAAGAAAAATTTCACTCCAGCATTTTCTTGCAAAACGCCGTCACAGGTATATATTTTTCCCACAAAATTTTCTGTCAAAAATATATTTTTCGAAAGATTTTCAATAAATAAATAAATTCATTAAAAAAAATTCGGGTTTTGGTTTTTGCAGGATAGGAAACAATTCTCCCTACGCACCAGCTGCCAACAAAGATGAAGAGAAGGTGGACAATAATGAGCTAAAATTAGAGAATAAGAATTCCAAAGACAATAATCACAGCATTTCGCTTTCGCCATTACCTTCAAGATTAGGATACTTTTTACCTGTAGCAGCTAACAGGGGTTGCCAGGCTTAGTACTAAGCGTAGTTATTAATATTTATTTCTAACATTTTAATGTTAATTATGCACTATTTATGTAAACTTGAAAGTGCTTCTAAAATTGTACACAATTTTATTTTTTTTCTCTACTTGCTCAAATTTAGTTTAATTTAAATGAAAATAATGTACGCAGTTTCGTATATATATGAAACTTTCAAATGTGAGAATATACAATTTCCTATTGAAAATATTTATTTTCTGTGGATTTAATAATTTATTCATAAAAAAAATCATGCCCTCTTAATTATTCTTGGTTTTTTTACCAAAAGTTGACTACTATGCCTTTACATTTTTCTTTTGTTTATTTAAGCATGTTAAAATGAAGATTCCATGCATAAAGTAATAAAAATTTAATTAATTTAATTTTTCTAACATAATGAAAAATAAAAAAATTGTCTATATTTATGCATAATGAAAATAAAAATAAAAATAAAAAACATAAAAATCATAATTTCATGGCAAAATTAGGAAGCAGATGCCAAAATATACGGAGAAACCAATTTCTCGGAAAGAAAAAAACATGACTTTCCGACCTGAGAGACTGTTGCAAATTTAACTTTCACCTTCCCAACATCCGAACATGTCTGAAATTAACCGAAAACTAAAATAACTGATCCCTGTCTTAGAAATTAGAGCTGTCCACGTCATCACCCCTGCCCCAGTTTTTGACGGCCCGGATCTACCAAAACCGACCCCGTCAATCATATGCCTTTTTAATAATTAATCAAAAAAAGAAAGTATAATACGAGAGAAAAAGGCAAGCAGAAGCATAAGCTCCCCACTGAATCTCACACCTTTTTTTTTTGTTCTTTTAACTGAATCTTTTTGCTTTTCTTTTTTTATTTTCGGTTTGAGATCTCTTCCAATGGATTCAGCGATTTCGATTGATTTAATTTCTGTTTGGAAGGGCTAATTTTATCACTCAAAATTTTTGGAGAAATCATAAGGAAAAAGAAAGAGACAAAAACAATGCAAAGCAAAGGCGGCTCTGGAGAATCAGCTTCGTCTCAATCGCCACGGAACCCTAGTCCGAAAAAGGCGGAGAGGCCGCCGGTGTTGAAGAAGTTCAAGACTATATCACCGGATGACCCGCGGCCCACCCCGCACTTTCATGGCCCACTTTTCCCCGCCGTTCGTCGCGTCACCAGTCTTCCGTCATCGTCCGATCGCCGCTGCTCCGTCGACGCCGATGCGTCCGCGAAGAACAGTAGCGGGAGCAATGTTAGTAATAATCTTAATAACGTCGATGTGAACAACTTATCGAACAGGGATTGGATGTATCCTCCTTTTCTCGGGCCCCACGCTGCGAGGAATCGGGTGGTGACGGTTAAGGCAGCCTCCAAGTCGCCGAGTCCAGGAAGTGGGGAGCGATTACCGGACGGGGTGCGTGGTAAGGTGGTGCATGAGAAGCAGAAGACTGACACTGCTACCAACAAGGAGGAAGTCAAAATTCTGGCGAGTCAAGTTTCGACAACTACGATGACGACTCAATCGAGTTCGGTGAGTTCGTCGAGTGGGAGGAGGGCTCGAGGGGTTAAATTGAAGCGTTATTTCATCTTTTCTTCGGTATGGAAATCTTATTTATTTTTCTTCTTGTAAGCAAAATTTATATAAAGGTCAAAATAGTAAAATAAACGTAAAAAATAACAAATTAATTTTATTAATTTCGTAAGAAAAAAATGAAATATAGAAATTTAGTTAAATTTATTGGTCTAAGATATTATGATTCTATTTTTTTTTATTTTTTAATTGCAGATTATTTTCAGTTGTATATTTCCTGTACGTTATGTAATTCACCTGAGAGATAAAGTTGCCAGACTAGAGGTAATATGCATTTGTATACTTTGCAGTTAAACTTCTTTCGTCATTAAATGTTTGTCTCACTTTAATTCTTACGAAAATTAAGATAAAAGAGTTGAATTTTTTATGTATTTTATATAAAAATTTGAAAATGCTGAGAGAATTTGGACTTCTTCATTGGTTGCTTAAATGGCAAGGAACTGGACTAAAATGAGCTAAAATGAATTATTCGTGGCTGAGTTCTTGGTTTCTATTTGTCTGAGGAAGGCAACTTTTTTGTAGATAAGAATTTGTGATGTTTTTTCTATAACATTATGCTCTTTGGTTTAGAACATTGATTCGGGTAGTTGTTCATCAAGTTTTGTAATTAGTGTCCATCTGCTTGCAGGAAGAGAATATTAATCTCCGTAGATGGTGTAGTGAAATCGATGTTGTTGGTAACAACAGCAGTGGAGTTTTGCAGCCCGAAGATGATAGTTCATTTCATTTTTTTAATAATGCTGACAGTAGAACTGTTGCTTTATATACCGTGGTGATCACACTTGTCATGCCTTTTGTGTTGTACAAATATCTTGATTATCTTCCACAAATAAAGAACATCTCGAAAAGAACAAAGCCTAACAAGGAGGAGGTTCCCTTGAAGAAGAGAATTGCATATACGGTTGATGTTTGTTTCTCTGTATATCCTTATGCAAAGCTGCTTGCGCTGCTTTTTGCAACAGTATTTCTTATTGGATTTGGTGGCTTGGCATTGTATGCGGTCAATGGTGGCAGCCTTGCCGAAGCTCTATGGCTTTCTTGGACTTTCGTGGCTGACTCTGGAAATCATGCCGATAGTGTTGGAACTGGTCCCAGGATAGTTTCTGTCTCTATAAGCTCAGGAGGCATGCTGATATTTGCAATGATGCTTGGGCTTGTCTCAGATGCTATCTCAGAAAAGGTTGATTCACTTCGAAAGGGGAAGAGTGAAGTCATTGAAAAGAACCATATACTAATTCTTGGATGGAGTGACAAATTGGTAATCCTCTTGAGTATCTTTTATTTATTTATTTATTGAAAAACTAATTGCTTATATAGAATTTTCCTAGACAGTCTTGAAGTGATCCTGAATCCCTAATTTGGGTCTTTTAAGACAGTAAGCGATAGATGGCTGAAGTCAAGGGTTTCAAGATAGAAAGCCTAGGGTTTAAGAAATCTTCTTTATTGTAGGGTTCACTTTTGAAGCAACTAGCGATAGCGAACAAAAGTGTTGGTGGAGGAGTGGTTGTTGTACTTGCAGAAAGAGACAAGGAGGAAATGGAGATGGATATAGCAAAGCTAGAATTTGACTTCATGGGGACCTCCGTCATATGCAGGAGTGGGAGTCCTCTGATACTGGCTGATTTAAAGAAGGTAATTTGACATTGTTATCATATACTTCTTTCATTTTCCAATCTATGTTGAGAGCTTTAAATCAGTTTAAGATTAAATGGATGCCAGATGAACCCTGAAGAACATTCAATGGGTTGTTGCTCTTATTTATATTTTGATCTTTTCATTTTCCCCCTTGTTTTTGCTCATTATACAACTGCATTTGGAATGATGTTGTTTTCAATTACAGGTCTCAGTATCAAAAGCGCGGGCCATCATTGTATTGGCATCTGATGAAAATGCAGATCAGGTTGCTCAAAACTTTCAGTTTCATCATGTTTCTCAACTTCTAGTATTTCTAGGGAAACATTAATAATTCTGTATTCTTGTTACCAGAGTGATGCACGTGCCTTGAGGGTGGTACTCAGTCTAACTGGAGTAAAGAAGGGTTTGAGGGGTCATGTTGTGGTGGAGATGAGTGACCTTGACAATGAGCCCCTGGTGAAGCTTGTTGGGGGAGATCTGATAGAAACTGTTGTTGCACATGATGTGATCGGGCGCTTGATGATACAGTGTGCCCTGCAACCTGGCCTTGCACTGGTTATTTGCTTATTTAGATTGCACTTTTAAATTACATAAAGGACTCTTCTTAATTTATTGAAGTATATCTATAGTAATTATCCATGAAATTGAGAAAATTTTGTTATTCGGGGATAAGGTCTTATTCACTCGTTTAGGTTTGGCTACATGAATCTTGGTTCGATGAAATGATTAGATTATTTTCCAAGTTATGTGCCTAATTGCTTTCTGAGCACCTCAAGTTGCATTATTTTTGGTCTTTCCCTGTCCTTTTAGCACTTAAGACTGAAGTGGCACCTTATTTGCCTAGTCTTTGTTTTGATTTTTCTAACATTTGTATTGATAGCATATCTTCATAATTCTAAGCAAATACTTATCCTGAGATTTTTTTATCAATTGAAAATAATATTTTCCCTTTAATTTGATTTTTAGTTTTGTATTGTCAGATATGGGAGGATATATTGGGGTTTGAGAATGATGAGTTTTACATCAAAAGGTGGCCTCAATTGGCTGGTATGCAATTTGAAGATGTGCTCATTTCATTTCCTGATGCAATTCCCTGTGGAGTCAAGGTTGCTGCAGATGGTGGGAAGATAATCCTAAATCCAGATGATAATTACGTACTAAAAGAAGGGGATGAAGTCCTTGTTATAGCTGAGGATGATGACACTTATGCTCCTGGTTCCATTCCAGAGGTACTTTTTCTTTTCTTTCATCTCCGTAGCTGACAGGATTCTTGAAAGCTGAAGCATTAGTAACTTATGAAGTTTCAAAGCTAAAACTTTTACTGATTTTCTAAAACCATATTCATAATTTCAATTCAGTTAATAAAAAGCATACTAATGTAGCATTTAATTATAGTAATTGCTTGCGTTTCCTCCTTAATCCTTTCAATTCTTTTACACAAGAGCAGTGGTCCTTCAGGTGTCTTTTCATGTGTGACATGCTGCATTGCAGGTGCGTAGAGTTGATTTCCCAAAAGTACCTGAACTTCCAAAATATCCAGAGAAGATACTGTTCTGTGGCTGGCGCCGTGATATTGATGATATGATTATGGTAATGCAATTGCTAATTGTTCAGAATTTTATACATTTTACTTTTCAATAGCCCTTTAGTTAGGATGCATTGGAAGACAATCAGGCTTATATATCTACATACAAAGGCAACAAGGGAATAATTCAATACTCATGGAACAGAATAGTGATAAAAAATTAAGAAACTTGAAGTTTATAGATACTCTGTTTCAGTCACATCTTGCTTATATGTGGACCCATGTTTCATTTTTCAGGTTCTGGAGGCATTTCTGGCCCCTGGTTCAGAACTGTGGATGTTTAATGAGGTTCCAGAAAAAGAGAGAGAGAGGAAACTGATTGATGGTGGACTTGATATTTCTGGATTAGTAAACATAAAACTTGTCCATCATGAGGGAAACGCTGTCATTAGAAGGCATTTAGAAAGCCTTCCTTTGGAGACTTTTGATTCTGTAAGTTGTTATATCCTCTCATCTTTTCCAGTTGGCCTATCTCCGAAGTACCTTTAGTTTCTGTTCCTGCACTCCAGCATTCATTGTTGGCTATAAAACAACTGATTACTAACTCTAAAGGACAGATTTTAATTCTTGCAGATGAGTCACTGGAGGACTCTGTAGTTCATTCAGACTCGAGATCTCTTGCCACCCTTCTCCTTATTCGAGACATACAGGTAAGTGTTATCCTGTCTTTCAACTTATGCAAACAAATTAGCTTACTGAAATCCTTGATTATGATTTCTTACTCTTTAGTCTTTCCTATGGGTAGTTTGATTCTGTGAGTAGCATAAAATAGTTTTCACATAATATGAGATAGGGTACCCTACTTATTAATAGAGTTCAAGATAAGGTACCTCGAAATTGTTGTGTACCTTGTCCGTTGACAATCCTATATAATATAAACCAACATCTTTTAGCTTCTTTGTGAATAGAGAAAAGAGGTCCCCAGGTACCAATTCACTGATCTCAAACGCTGACATGAACAGACCACCAAAACAGGAAAGAACTAAACACTAAGAAATTAGTAATTAAGGATTTTTTTAACCATCTTTAATAAGTAGCGTTAGACTTGTTATGTGTTGAAATTCCTGACCCTGACTAGTACTGTTGCTTCCTTCGTGGATTGCAGTCGAAACGTCTCCCTCACAAAGATACAAAGCCAACTTCTTTACGGCTCGCTGGGTTCTCTCACAGCTCTTGGATCTGTGAACTGCAGCAAGCTTCTGATAAATCAATAATCATTAGTGAAATTCTGGACTCTAGGACAAGGAACCTGGTTTCAGTCTCCAGAATCAGTGATTACGTGCTTTCAAATGAGCTTGTAAGCATGGCACTGGCAATGGTGGCTGAAGACAAGCAAATAAATCGTGTTCTTGAGGAACTGTTTGCAGAGGAGGTAACTCTTACACCCCATTCTTTTTCCGATGAAGAATGTTTACGCAGACAATCAAATACCATTGTCGCTTGCAAAATGAGAGCTACACAATCTATTCTAAATTGCTAGCTTCTTTCTTGCTGCAGGGGAATGAGATGTGTATCAAACCGGCAGAATTCTATTTATTTGACCAAGAGGAGCTATGCTTTTATGATATAATGATCAGGGGTCGCCAAAGACAAGAAATTGTTATTGGCTATCGTCGTGCGAATTCTGAGCGTGCGATCATCAACCCTCGGAAGAAGTCAGAACCAATAAAATGGTCTCTTGATGATGTTTTTGTTGTCATCTCATTAGGTTCTTGAACATCAGACTAGATCTATACTTCCCTCTGCCATAGTTCTGTAACTATCATCCTCGTCGTTCCTACCACTATTAACTGTAACTAGAGTTGTACTGAGAAGGATTATCTCCATGAAAGAAGTTAGGTAGAAGCCTTAACCGTAGGCTTTTAACCCGGCAATTATGTTATACGAATTGCACAAGATTATTGCTAAGAAAATGAGTTGATTTTTGTTCAAAGTTGATGCAGATACAGATGAACTCCATTGAATTTACAATTTGCAATTTTTGGTGAAACACAATTCGATACAGGACAAAATGATCACGATTGGATAAACTCACAACCAGGTTTTTACTCACATTACAATCTTTTTTCTCACATTCTATCCAACAATTTATGCAGAAT
Organism: Theobroma cacao; assembly: GCF_053813885.1. Classification (NCBI taxonomy): domain Eukaryota; kingdom Viridiplantae; phylum Streptophyta; class Magnoliopsida; order Malvales; family Malvaceae; genus Theobroma; species Theobroma cacao. The sequence continues at coordinate 1,146,246 of NC_142640.1, forward strand.
ATAAACATATTTTTCACCAAAATGGCATCAACATCCGATCTCTGTTCAGCTATGTCAAAATGATATGTCCAACATGTCCACCACCAAGTTCTCCATCATCGTGGCAGCTACCCAAGAACAAGGTGGCTCCCTGCTTTGCTTCCCTGTAGTTTTCAATGAATGTTAAAACAGTCAGCCTTTTTGTTAGCATTTTCGAGAGAATTAATCGAGTTGACTGTGCAAACAAAAACCCACCATATATTGAAGAAACTGCATGGTTACTGCTAGGATTGGGTAGCTTGAGAGGGCAAGAGGAGAGTGGAAGAACGGGAAGGTTCTGACAGTTGCATATCTCAACCATGTAGCCATCTGGGTCGTGGAAGAACAGCTGATCTACTTTAATCCCACCTTCTTCCACCACTGCTGTCACGTACTCGATGTTCATCTCTTCCAGTTTTTGCATCACCAGGTTCATATCAGAGCATTGGAATGAAATATGGTTGTCTTTTGGGTTGATTTTCTCTTTCTTTGTTGGAACACTCTCTGATTCTAGCAAGTGGATGCCGATTCCGTAATTGAACAACCTGAAAAAGAATACCCATTTTCAGATCATAATTCTAGTCAGCATCTGTAGCAGATTTACACAATCGATTCACATCTTATAAAGGATTTTGGGTTTAGAACAGGCTTGGAAGTTGCCATCAACATGGCAAATAGTGTCAATTGCTATATAAATTAATCATTCAATCTGTTTTAAGGAGAACAAAAAAATGAAATCAAAACACCCAATAATTTCTACCAATGAAGGATTAAATGCTGAAACTGGAAAGTATGGTGTGAAGAGTGAATGCTTCAAACATGAAGCATAAGCATTAAGAACGCATAGCCCTTATGAGATATGAAGATTTCTTGAAAGTCAGTGAATGATGAAGATGGATGTAATGCTAATTTAAGATCATATACTTTGTTATCTGAGAATTATTAAGTATTATTGAAAAGAAAAAGTGATAAGCACAACAGGTTAACTTGATTATGATCTTAAACAAAACAAAACCAAGACGAGTTACAGAGAAAAAGGGGTGTTAGTAGGCATACCAAGCTCCTTCAAACTTGAAAGAAGAGGGGCGTTTGATGAGCACAAACCCCAGAACTTCCTCATAAAACCTCACTGATCTGCTCACAGACTTGCAGACAAAAGAAACATGGTTCAAAGACAACAAAGGCAGTTTTGTTGAGGTTGAAGACAACCATTGCACCTCTTCAATTTCTCCTACATTTCCCATACTTTCTCTTTCCTCTCTCTCTCTCTCTCTCTCTCCTCTAAAGTCTCAAACAGCTTCTAAATACTTGACAATGCTTGCAAATTGCAATGCAGCTATGCAAAGTATACTTGCCAAATGAATCCTATGATGAACCCTTTTTATAGACACTGAAAATTCTAGTATGGGAAAAAAAAATAGTGTTTAATGTTTTAATTATTTTTTGAGCGAAAGAAGGCAAACGCCAACTGTATGATCATGATATGTGGAAAGGTAGAAGGGGACAACGGATTGTACGACAAGTATAATAATTGAAAAAAAAAAAAACACATCATTTTTCTTTGTTGCTTTTTCAATTTTCTTGGGTTTTTTTCCTCCTTGTATAGTCAGATTCTTGGGGTTGATCTTATCCACAAAAACTACTTTCTTTCTCTTACAATTCCATATTTGAAGCACATGGTTTGCATTTCCTTTCTTGTTTGTCGGTGTCATTAAAGTGGTTGTGACTAAACCAAAGTGTTCTCAGATATTTTTGTCTGCTCCAAACCTTGTTGAAACTCTTCTTCTCACTCTTGGGATCATGAGTTATGTTCTTCAATTGGGTTCTGCAGTTCGAGGGTTAGTCTGTTCATCATCTTAAAGCAAAGTAGGGGTTGCCATGTTAGCTAATTATTACAATCACTTGATTACAAGGGAGTATTTATCGTCCCCAACGTGCTTTATTCACTCAATCTTTTGAAGATACTCCCAACTAAGATGTTGATCTTTTCTTGCTCTTGAATTCCTTCTCAAATCCCAATTTTCCAATTTCACATGGCTTGTTTCCAGGATAATTGATGACATCGGGACTTTAATTTGTTAAAAGCCATATGATTCTTAATTTAATAAAAAATTAATTATAACATTTTTTGTGGATATGGCATGACAGGTGAGCTAAGGTTGTCAAAAAATCTGATGCATTTAATCATGTTAACTGTCAAGTGATTAATCAGTTTATCAAGTCATACGTCACATGAACAAAATTCATTTGAGTCAAATTAATATTAAGATTAAGGGCTTGTTTAAGACCTGTGCTATGAAATCATTTTGGATTCTGCTGAATTGTATAAACCAAACCTTTTCCCCAGGATTTAAGTACAAAATCTGATCCATCTTTTCCAGATCTTTCAAAATATAAAGATGTGGAAACATGGGACTGAGACAATGTTTTCCCCCCACAAACTACCAAATGGGAAAGGAAGAGGAGTGGGGGACTGGGAGGGGTTGTTGTTTCGTAGTTGGCAGAAGGAGGATGGGAAGCGCATGGTGGGCACAGTTCTTGGTTTGTACAGCCTTCTTCCATCTGAACCTTGATAAGTCTGATGAGAGATTCTTACGTTTGGCTGTGAATGATAAGAGAAGAGGAGACACGAGAAGAGAAGCCCATTTCTCTGTTGATAAGAGCTGAGCAGCGGCTATTCAAGGTACATGCGGATAGTACCTTCCCGGCCTCGTTTGCTTTGATCTTAGAATTTCTTCATAGATAAGAAGACCAACCCCATGACTTCCCTGCCGCCCCGTACAGCTCATCAAATCCCTCTCAAGATAAACAACACTCAAGGCTTAAAAAATAATAAAAAATTCTTAAATATATCTAATCATGCAATGAAATTTATAATTTTTTTATTATTATGACATTGACATGACATGATATGATGTAATATTTTAATATAATATGATTATATAATTATATAATTTTATTATTTTTACGATAATATTAAATCAATAATATGTAAATATAAATTAATAAATAATAATTAATTTATTTAAAATAAATTAAATGTAATAAAAATATAATAATTTATTTAAAATCTTTTAAATAATTCAAAAACTTTTTTAAATATTATATTCTTTTCAGCTTTTTTGAATTTCCTTTTCAGAAGCTAATTATTGTACCCTCCACGGGCCACAACAGTGCAACCAATAAATGTAGTTGGGGCCAAGTTGTGAATTATGATTTTTTTTTTTTTGGTTTAATTTTGTGACAAATAATGATGGGGATTTTTTTATTTTTATTTTGTTGACTTTATTTGCTTTGCATTGATTTTTTTTGGCTTCAAGTGGGACCTGCCAGATAAGATTTTTTGTACAGATCAATGCAATTAAAGCTGGTGGGCATACTTGTTTTTTCTTTTATCAAAATAAAAAAAGAAAAAAAATTCCTAGATAACTAAAGTTAATCCAATTAAATGTGATAAAATAACTAGTATTCTAAATTTCTAAGAGCTCTTATCAAAAATCTGAAAAACATTTCAATCAATCCTGATCATGTGAAAAGCATGCTTGGCTTTTATCAGTGTAAGGGAGAAGAAACAAACAAAGAAACAAAGAAAGAAGCAGTTAGCATGAGTGGAGCCATGCTGCTGTTGGCCTATTTAAACCCAGTGGGCCGGCTCACTGCTTCAGCAAACCCCTCGAACCTGGGGAGGGGTAACTCAATTACAAATTTTAGTTTTTTTATTATTATTATTTTTGTTTATAAATTACTTATAATAAATGTAATATTTAATAAAATTTATTAATTATTCTAAATATGATTATTTTTTTAGTTTTATATATTATGGTAATGTGAAACACAAGTCCAATTGATTGAAATTCCACCTTTTAAGAGAGAGGCATTAGAATATTACAAGGGAATAGGCAGAGTGGCATGAAGGCTGCAAAACAACATCATTACTGTTAGATGCTTCCATTGCAATAAAATAGACACTTCATATAGCTTCGATTTGTTCATATATTTCAATACTACTTTGTTGCTTTCTGATCATAGAACTGTCATCCTTGAGTATTCCTCCGGTCTAGCAACAACTTTTGGACCCAGTGTCAGTGGGCATAACAGTGTTTAAAAAGGAGTTAATTCCACCTGCTCTGTACTGCTCCCATGTGATGTGAGTGATGACCACTTTTTTGTTTACAATGTGAATCAGTTCAAGTCACAATTATGGTTGTTGGGTCAGTATAAAAATTCTTTGTTTAATGTTCAACTTCCACATGCTGACAATGTTTTGCATATGCTCTAAGTTTTCTCCTTTAGTTTTGTGATGATGACTCCTTTAGTCCCTTGTAATGACATATAGATGTCTTTGTAGGCCAAAATCTCACTAAAATATATTACCACATTTGTAACAATGGCTTTGGAGTTTTTAACCATGGTCTGCACCCAGTTGAACAACAACCACTTCCATTCCTTCAAGACCACCATGAACTTTGATGCTTTGCATTTGGCATCCCCGAATACCTCAACACAAGTATTTTCAATCAAGAACATTTAACATGGGCAAATAACACAAGTATTCCTGGTTTTTGACAACCAAGTATGTGCTAAGACTTGAAACAGTTCTTATAATATTTCTAAAAATTTCAATGACCAAAGACTTCGGCATAAAGCCGGTCTGGTTGCCACATCTTTCATTTAAACCTGACAAGAAACAATATTCATGTTTGGCATTAAATTTCTGACAGTATTAAACAAATTCGTACCTTTACAGTTAGCCATTCCGTAATCTTCGATTGTATGAACTTATGAAGTTCAATGGATTCTTCAAGCTTGAAATTCAATGTATAGGACAAGGGAGAAGCAACCTAAGAAGGAAGTACCGCTATATAATTTCATTAAAACAGGTCTCAGTTATCCAGCACCTATACAGCCACAAACCAAAGGTTTAGCAAACATTCAGGTTTATCCAAGGACATTTCGTAATAGTGAACTTCCAGATTTATCCAAGGAAGAATTTATTGATCAGTCTTTTCCATACAATTTGTAGCAAAACGGTTCCCCTGTCTAATTCTAGTATCTTCGAACAGAACATCTCCAAGCAGAATCTGAGTCCATGTTGAGCTAATGCCTTCTGTAGTTTTAAGCTTGGCAATTCTAAATCATCAATAACTTCACATCACTCATACGGCATTTCTTCTCAAAGTACGCTCCATTGTTCACATCACTTGCACAATTACCTTGCTCCTTCCAATCATCTCATCATCTTTCCTGTCACATAATTACTGACATCATCAACTTCGAAAACCAACAGTTTAAGAAATTGACCATCCTTCTAAGACCATGCTCAGTTTATGCTTCTTTCTCTAGCAGTGATGCAATTCTAACACATTGGTTGTCAAAGAAAGTAAATGCAATCAAAGCTTTCTCTAGCAGAATTCTCAAGCTCCTCATCTCAAGGTCGTGCCTCTGATATTTATGTATCTATTATCTGTGTTCTTGATGTCTCATCATTGGAAACATCCTCAAACTCCGAATCAGACAACTCATTAAAATTGTTATTTTCCCCCGTACTCTTATCATCTTCTTTCATAACTTGCCCTTTATCAGCAGAGGGCATAACCTCTCGTCTCCTCCTAAACCTTAAAACAACACCACTGTTCCGAAACTTCTCTGCCTTATTCATAAGATGAATGTACCTAAACCGCATACCCATCAATGGATGTTTCTCCACCAAGAAATCTTTCCTATAAGCTTCCCTAAGCACCACAGTCTGTGTCCTAATCTTATTCGAAACATAAAAAATCCCCGGAAAATGCACCAACGCCTTCTTAAATCGATTCCCAAACCCTAAATAATCTCCCAAACAAAACACATTCACTCTTTCCGTCTTCCTTGACACCAACAGCCATAACAGCTCGTGAAGCACCGCAACAGTCCATTTTTCTGCCTGATCACTATTAGGCCCCAAATGAAAGGCGTTCTCATAAGGTGAAATGTAAGGCAAATCTTGCCACGTGTCAACCCAATTCATCACCTTCTTCTCCAAATCAAACCCGTTGGGTAATTTCATCGAAAACCATAACGGCATTCCTTTTTTCACTTCCCTACCATTATAAAAGGACGCTCTCTTTTCCATTTCCGAAACTGCGAGCTCTTTTCTCCAAGAAATAAGCTCTAAAACAAGGGTTTCTTTACCATCAAGAGTATTTATACTTTCACAAATTTGGAAATATTCAGGATAATCGGAAAGAAGAAAAGTAATGTAATCAGAGGGAAGACCCAGATCAAATTTGAACTTGTCTATGATATGCAACGGCAGCCTACCTGATTTAGCCAGCATTAACAGCTTAGCCAGCCTCTTCACGGCGTCGTTTCTATGAGCGGGAGACTTGTGAATGGCTAGCTCTTCCTTATGGAGAGTCATGGCTTGAGGGGTGAGCTTGACGTGCAGAGGGAGAGAGGGAGAGGGTTGGAATTGGGAGAAAATGGCAGGGTACTTTTGGAAAACTTTGGAGGTAGAGGTGGGGAGATTGAAGTGAGGTTTGAGAGGGGAGAGTGAGGAAAGGGGGAGGGAACTGGAGGGAGACGAGACGATTTGGTTTTTGAGAGAAAGGATTTGTTTGAGGTTTTTCTCTCTCTCAACAGCGTTGTCGAGGTCTGGGTCACGAACCCATTTGATCTTGGCGTCGACGAAGGTCCGCACCAGATGCAGCCGGTGAGGGACTCTGGTGCAGAGCGCCATGGTTACCGTTGCAGGCGGGAAATACTGTTTTTTTTTTCTGTTTGAACTTTTAACCGTTTATAATATAGTTCCATAGAATGACAAAAAAGAAAATTGAATAAAATAATGGGGCAAAAGGTAATTGTACCAGGATTATTATTAATTAATAATTGTTTTTTCTATCAATTCAATTATAAATTTTATACATAAAAAATGGATCAAAATAATTAAATAATTCAAATCAAATTATTGATGCAAACTAAAATAAAAACAAACCGAACCTAATTAACCACATCTAATCTTTTCGATTTATTTAATTAAAATCGATTAATATTCACTCCTACTAGTATTTAATGGTTTTAATTACAACCATTACTAATTCTTCTTTGTCAAATACTCAAATTAAAGATAAAATTGTGTGAAAAAATGGAGAGAAATAAAGGTCATGGTGATGGTATAGCTTTTAAAAGCTCTTTATTGATCACTATTTATTCATTTAATTATTTATGTTAGTTTAAAATTTCAATATTGACATTTTTATTTATAATCATAATGACTAATTGAATTTGTTTGTCAAGTTATTTAAACTTTATGATAATGTATAAGATAAGGATTTAATTTGTGTATACCTAATTAAGCATATTAATTGTGGTCCTTGGCCTCCAAATTAAAAATCAAATCTCTTATTATAATTTTTTTAATTTTTCAAATTATTATAATTAAAGTACATATTATTAACTTTTTGGTCAAATTTTTAATAACTAAGTTAAATTGAAGATTGACATTATTTTAAGTTATTGTATTTTTTTCCTTTATTTCTTTATTATTTTTTTCTGGTGCACCTTCACTTTTTCTAATTTTACATTAAGAGAAAAAAATTTGAAAAATTATTTTAAGCAAGAGAATAGGGGTGAGCTAAACTAATCCAGACTAACTACCCACTCAAATTAAATGCGATTTGGATAAGATAATTCGGTCTAATTGATTCATTTAATCAATTGGTCCAAAATATTTGGTCCAATTAATTTTTTGGTTGGTTCTTGGTTTTAAAATTTTTGAACCAATCCACCCAAAAAACCAAACTAATTTTTTATATATTTATATATATTAAAATATATAATTTTTTTATATATTAAAAAGAATTGATAGTAAACTTAATTAATAACATATTTAAAATATATTAAGGTATTATACATATGTATACAAATCATAATTATAGTAATGTAATATTAGTTATATATATTTATTTATTTATAAATCTATGTTAATATGAAATTACAAGTTATATATTTTAAATGATATAAGTTATATATTAATATTATAATATATGATAGTAAATATCCTACATATTAATATGTTATAATTATTACACTTTAGTAATATTTCGTAATATACCATGTTACGAATATATATATATATATATATATATATATATATATATATAATTGTATAAATATTATATATATATATATATTTAATTTATACATAAGCATTACTATAATTTATAATAAATTTTATTTATATGATTATATTTAATAACTTTATTAGTTATCACCTTTGATTTTATAACATATTATTTATAATTAGTTATTATTTATACAAACTTTGATATAAAACATTATAATATATAAGCTATGTCATTAATTTCATATATATATACATATATATATATATATATATATATATATATATAAAATAAAATCTTATACATACATATATTTAAGTTATATATAAACATTACTATAACTTATAATGGACTTTATTTATATGATTATGTATAACATTTTAACATATAATTTGTACCATTACTTTTATATATATAATAAAGTAATATATTATATATATTTAATTTATACATAAGCATTACTATAGTTTATAATAAGCTTTATATATATTATTACACTTAATAAATTTATTAGCTATCACCTTAGATTTTATAACATATTATTTATACAAATTTTGATATAAAACATTATAACGTATAAGTTATATTATTAATTTCATATATATATATATATATAATTATGAATGAAGTTTATAAGTTTTAATATTATAATATGTAAAAGAAAAAGTGATAAAATTTTGGTCCATTAGGTCAAAATTGGATCAACCAAATCAATTATATGTTTGGTTGGTTTGGTCTTTCTTTATATTTGATCGGTTTTAATTGATTTTTTAAAAATGATTGGTCTATTTGGTCCTTAGGTATGGTATGGTAGACCAAACCACCCAATCCACCAATTTGCTCACCTTTACAAGAGAATACATGTGTTACAGATCAACATTTTCAATCTAAAAAATATACTTATTAGGTGGAAGATAGGTGGAAGAAAGTTCTTACTTAAAAATTATACTTATAAAAAAGGGATCTACATTAGTTTGGACCTACCTTAATCTTTAAGGTCTTATATTGGTGAAGAATTAGGTATATTTTGATATCACTTATCATAAGTTTTGTATTTTCAACCTAAAAACATGCTTGTTAAATATAAAAAATCTTATTATAGGTTTAAAATCCATCCCATCTCTTTTTCATACGAAATTAATAATACATACACGTATGAATAATCATTATTTTTATTTTTTTTTTTGATTACGAGACATCTTTAGAACCCTTATTCATTCTTATTATCTTTTTAATTGACCATCCCTTCCCCTTCTTATATCTTTTTTATAGGGGTAACTTCACTGACACTTTAATTAGAGATCAATATTTTCCTTTCAAATCTAAATTTTTAGATAAATTAAAAAATGAATTGACAAAATAATAGTTTATAAAGCCTGCACCAGGTCAAAGCCGTCTTAGCTCAGCCGGTAGAGCGCGTGGCTTTTAACCACGTGGTCGTGGGTTCGATTCCCACAGACGGCGCGTTTTGGCATTTTTTTCATTCGTCGATTAACCCGGTAAATATTTATTTCAACATTTTTCTAACCCAACCTTTCAACGACCACTCAATGCCGGGAACCCCAACGTTCACATATCCTTCCATCCTTTCTATTTCTACAAAGGAAACTCCCTCTCAGCGTTCCGATTTGTTCCCAGAACCTCCGTTACTTCCCCCAATGGGCTGCGAAACGTTGGCGGCAAACGCCGCCGTCTCTCCCTACGATCTTCTCTTCCAAGCGCTCGCTCTCATCCCCGTCTCCCATTATTTCATGGCCGCTTTCTTACTATTTCTCATTTTTCTATACAATTTTCTCGAGATTCATTTCCTTCGCGATTTGCTCACTCTTTTCAGAGGCGACCCTGTTACCTTAACTTACAACTCTTGCTCCGACCTCTGCCAATCAGTCGTTGCCAAGTGTAAGATTCTTCACGGAAGGTAATTGTTTATTCCGAAATTTCTCGATTAATCAGTTGAAAATTTCAAATTTTGAAAGATTTTGTGCTTGGTTTGTCTTTCTTTACAAAATTTTGAATTAATGGAGCAGGTACTCGGTGACTCCATGGCTTTCGAGTCCTCATCTTCAGACAGCTTTCTTGAGTATTTTTGGACGGGCTCCTCCGGTTACTTATAGACGGTGAGTTCGACTCTTTTCTTCCCTATTTTCAACTTCATTGTTTTAGATAAATGTTAATATACTATTTATTATTTACAGGCATTTATTCCGTGCTTTGGATGGTGGAACAATTGCTTTGGATTGGCTAACTTATTCTGATGGTCAGTATTTAATTTATTCATCTGCCTATGAATTTTTTATTTAATTTTGTTAATTAGCCTGGTTTTTTGAATCATTTCTCTAATTATTGAAATTGAGGAATATTTGGCCTGATTTTCAATATTATGCATCTGTAACTAATTACAGTTGTGGAAGGTACTTCCCGTGCAATTGATAGTTCCGCTGCTCTCAAAGGTGATAAAACTCCGATTATGATTGTGATTCCTGGCCTAACCAGTGATTCTGCTTCTGCTGTAGGTTCTATCTATTTCTCTTGCGTTTTATGTGCTAAGTTAGCTGGCTTTTTATTTTAAATTTTTTTCTCTCGTTTGTTTTGTTTTAAATACTTAAGGAAGTGTTGCTGTGTGAACAGTATGTGAAGCATCTTGCCTTCAACATGGCAAGACAGGGTTGGAGTGTTCTTGTAAGCAATCACCGTGGGCTGGGAGGTGTATCACTTACGGTGAGTTTTAATGGAACCTTTTCTTTGTTTTTTACGTAGATACTGAAATTACCATTATCAGATTTCTTAAGTTATTAGCTAACAGAATTTCGTCACTTTTTTAATATTTATTTTCAGTCTGATTGCTTTTATAATGCTGGATGGACCGAGGATGTACGGAAAATCATTGACCACATACGTTGTGAATATCCAGAAGCTCCTCTATATGCTGTTGGAACTAGCATTGGTGCAAATATTCTGGTATATGAATTGTTCTGATGTTCTTCATTTTTATGTTTATGGGCATCATGAATGTAGTTAAGTATTGCAACTTGAATGTCATTTTGACAAATTTCCTTGGAAGAGATAGTGCTTCTATTTTTCTTTTCTAAACTGTATCAGCTGTGAACATCTATGCAGTTTAGCTGAATTGTTATTACTGAACTTTTTGATTAGTATTTGATGTTTTCTTGGTGAGCTCCCATCAGGTTAAGTAAAAGAAATATCAGTTATAATACTGAGTTGAATTTGGGTTTTCCTGTTTGGAGGATGAATATAAATCCATATTATCAGTAACATCTTTAATATCTTTTTTGACACTGTCTTGATCCTATTGTACAATTTTTGCTGTAAAAACAATACAGCCTTCACAGGCTAATGTATCTGTAGGAATGCCTTGTCCTGTTTGACAAATGGTTATCCATATTGCTAAATACTCGTATATTTTGTTTTTTACATATAAACAGTTGTTTTGTATAATATGCAAGCCCAAATATATGTTTTCCCCTCATTAAGACCGAGTTCTACTTTCAGGTAAAATATCTTGGAGAGGATGGGGCTAATACTCCTCTTGTTGGGGCTGCAGCTATATGCTCTCCTTGGGACCTCTTGGTTAGTATCTTTATCTCTATCATACAACCAAATTTAGAGCTCTATTTGATCTGCATTTTTGGATTCTAGAGGGTTGAATCTTGTCTATCCTCTTCTTTCTCCTGCCACCTCTCCCCACTTCTCTTTTTGTTAGGTTCTATCTCACTAAAACGAAGATACATTTACTTTTTCCCTAAAATGGGGCAAAAAAGAGAGAAAAGGGGGATTGATAGTAAGATAATTTGGCTCTTGCTGGGATTCTTGTGTTGCATTAGAGTGTAAACTACCCCTTTTGGAAATAAAGCTGCTTGCCTTTTGTTGTTGGGGTAATTGCTCGCTGAAGCCCCATATTAAGGTTCAAGATTAGAACGACAAACAGAGATAGTTAACTGGCATTAGGTCGATCTAGTGCCACATGACCTTACCAAACACCAAGTAATTCCTTGGCTTATACAGGTTATCAGTTGAAAAGATGGTACATCATTGGAGCTTAAATGTGTAAGCATTTCTTAATGCAGATACCAAGGGAGAACACCTTCTGCTGCTGCCACTATTGCCATGGTTATCATGAATGGCTGTAGTGGTCACAGTGGGACCACTTTCTGCTTAAAACACTCTCACTAATTCCGTATCTGTTTCTCACTGGCAAACTCCTACTGAAAGCCCAGCCACTTCATCCTCTTTTTGGAATGTTATGTACTAAATCTCTTCCTTGCAGATATGTGATAGGTTCATCAACCGTAGACCTGTGCAGAAAATATATGACAGAGTGCTAACAGTTGGCCTGCAAGTTTATGCACAATTGTATGTCTGAATTACTTCGTTTTGCAGCATCAGTTTACTTATTTAGAGTTTGTCTAAACATAATATACTTTGTGCTTTAACGCAGGCATCAGTCTATCTTGTCTCGTCTTGCAGATTGGGAGAGCATTAAAAAGGTACTTACTAGGTTCTTGATCTGAAATGAAAATCAACCAGGCCGATCATGTAGCCGAAGCATTTTAGAGGAATAATAAAATAAGTTAAGAGTGAAATTGCCACCTTCTTTGGCACAGAGAGTTAGGTTTAGAAACTGAAAGTTATAGAAATACTAGATCCTCAATGGCATTAAACTCTCGCACCAAATCCAGTGGTGTCTCATCTCACATTTTCTTCATCCTTCTTTAGTCCTAACAGTGTTTGAATGAAATTGTCAAATTTCCTTTTTTTTTTCCTAATGAAAAATCTCCTAATTCTTTTCTGCTTGTGTTTTCACAGTCAAATTCGGTTCGGGACTTTGACAACCATGCTACTCGAGTTCTTGGAAAATTTGAGGTAAAAAATCGTTATTTCAATTCCTTCCCATATTTCCAATTACTAATAAAGGCCACCTTGTGTTCCAGACTGTGGATACATATTATAGGCGTTCAAGCAGTACTAATTATGTAGAAAACGTGTCAGTGCCTCTCCTCTGTATCAGTGCCTTGGATGATCCAGTGTGCACCAGTGAAGCTATTCCATGGGATGAATGTAGGTAGGAAATCACCTTCAATGCTATGATTACCTTTCTTTAAAAGCTTGTTTTCCTCTTTTTTTTTTGGGGTAACTCAGACAAATAAACGGTGTGTCTATTTCCTGCAGAGTCAAGTGTCATCAGAAACCATTTGATTCCTTATTATTATTTATAGATTTATATGTATTTAATTTGAAGTTCCACTAGAATATCATTTGTAGTAAGCATGACCTATTTTGTTGTGGAGCTCTTTATGTGTTTCTTACATTGCATCTCTCTTTTTGTACAATTAACACAGCAGTCACAGTAAGGTGGGTTATGAGCAGAGTATATTTATTCTGACATTAGTGAAAAGCTAAACTGCGAACACTAAAACGTGTCATTATATAATGGTAGTATACCCTGCTGATGTTGCAAATGCTTGATAATTTTCTCCATTTGAATGATAGTATCATAATGTTTTTTTACCACTGTTCAATGTCAAGCATTAAAGTGAAGCCACTGCTATTCCATCATTGTCTAACAAGTAATAACATTATACTTTATGTCCTTCTTTAAAAGATAACCTTCCATTTGGTTTTTTCCAGGGCCAATGAAAATATAATCCTAGCTACTGCGGCACATGGTGGACATCTGGCTTTCTATGAAGGGATAACGGCATCTAGCTTATGGTAAATTTTTTTCACCCAGGTTAGCGATAATGCATACACACATATATATAGACAATAGACATACATCTTTACCTGCGGGGAAAAACTTATATTCAAGTATCTACTTTAGACTGGAACCCCCAGTTGAAGATTACACAAGAATCAGCAAAAAAAGATCACTATAATTGGTGGGGTTGTTAGTGAAAATCAACAAGTACTTTTCATGATTGAGGACCTTATATGACATGTTATGAATATATATACTTGCGCATATTTTTCAACTTTTTTTCTTTAGATACTGGTAACTGTGCCTGATTACATAGCAAGTTGTAATTTAAAGTTCATTTGTGTTTGAATTGCATAGTTTTATATTCATGAAATCGCAGGTGGGTAAGAGCTGTTGATGAGTTCTTTGGTGTTCTACGCACTAGCCCATTTAGAAGGCAGAAGGTAAAAAGTTTCGGTAGTTTTATTTTGTAGGAAACAGTTGTTATACTTAAACTGAACTAACACAGTTATATCTTCACTTCCATATTGTGATAAAGCAAATTAGTCATTTCTCTAAAGGCAAGAGTTCTAAGAATTAAAATTATTTTGTACCTGCTGAGTAATAGAATTAAAATTCTCTTGACTTCTATGTTTTGTTGCAGATCCAAGGTTCTACCTTGCCCAAGCCACTGCAATCTTCAATAGATCAGGGGCCTTATTTGAATGTTATGGGAGATGGAATGGTGGCAGCAGCGGGCAGTGAACCAAGAGACATTGTACCAGAAGACATGTCGAATGAGCATATGATTCATAGTAAGAAAGAAGAGGACACAATTTCAGATAAAGGAACAGGTCCTGACTTGACAGACAAAATATATTCTAACAAGCACATCATGAGGCAAGCAGAACAAAATGTCAAGGATTTGATTGTCCCTGTCCAAAGACGCGTTGATCAGCTCTCTCGCCGGAGTAGGCGATCAATCTGGTTGCTGGCATACATTGCCATTATAACAACTTGGCCGTTTGTCGGTTCTGTTCTTATCTCAGTTCTCAAGAGAAGGTTCAAAACTTTTGTACCGGCTACATTATTTAAAAAATAGAGTTACTTCTACTCACAGAATTCTACTCAATCATGATTATTAGTCCCTTTGAAGGGATAATAAAGATGCTAACTGCATCTTGATGAAGAAGTATGCATAGTGTAAATTTTGGAGGAAATCAATAATGATTCCTCCATTGTTGTATCAGAAAATAATTTCCCCTTCTTTCTATTCTATCTTATTCTTCGTGTAGAATTCAATTTGGCATTCTCTCTACGAGGATGGAATGACAGTAAAACTCTCGTTATAATTATCGAAAGCATGAGGGAAGCACAATGGGTTTATGCTGAAAGCATGTGAGAACAATTTACAATATAGCATACTTTTTCCAGCTTTTCAAAAGAAAAAAAAAAGCAAAAGTTAGGGACAAAATCCTGAATGTGATCGTGGTCAGCTACGGCTCTACAAGAACTTGAACAAGGTCAGCTTCACTGCCCCCATTGGGCCTTCCTCCTCTGTTCCTGCCTGGCTTCTCGAAATATTTAGAGCACAACAAACCGAAAGCAAAGAGGATTGGCAAAGCACTTGTTTTGATAGGGCCGTCAAGATGTCGAGATATAAAAGAATAATTGATGGCTGTAACAACACACTGAAGGAAAGCACAAGCAAATCCGATGATCTCCCAGAGGCTACAAAAAGGCTTGCCGGTTTGTCGACAATGAAACCAAGGTACTCTGTCTCTCGGCTGCCAAGTAACTCTTTCCTTTTTACCTTTGTAAATAAGCTCAGCAATGCAAGCCACCAGTGCAATGAACGAAATTAACATCACAATATGCGCGTAATGAGAGTGATCTTTGGAGGAAAGCTGATCGAAAACCGCTGAAGGGAGTTCCAGGGTAAAGCTGGTGATAGGGAAAACCCAAGTTAAAACATCCTGCATTAAAACAATTTGATTATATAGATGTTATAGACTAGAAATTATAACTAAACTAAAACTGTTGGTTTGGATTCAAGTTTAACCTTTAAACGCCAGCCTTCTTGATTGTTAGCCATCGCTAATAGTGGACCATCAGGAGCATTCTCCAGCATTTGAATTTCTTGCAGGACCAAATCTATTTCATCATCCTTAGCCATTTCTTGGCCGATCAAATCTGCTTCACCATCAATAGCAATCGGTAGCTGATCCCGTGAAGCAGCCTACATTAAAAGAATTTAATTATTTAGATGTTAGAGCTGGACATCATAAATAAAATAAAACTGTTAAAATTGTTGGTTTGGTCAATTTTGAACTTTAAATTTGAACCATCCTGACTGTTACCGTCACTATTTGATTTCTCAACATACAAATGAGTAAATTATGTATCAATATTATTTTCATTTATAATTATAATAAAAAATATTGTTTCTTGCAACAAAGTAATTTGGATGATTGAAGTAAGTGAAATATAATACCGGAATGATTTCTTTATAGCAGGAACCCATCTGAAAAGATAACAAAGAAAGATAATTATAATAATATAATAAGAGAACAATGTAAAATATAAAAATATACATAACTATAGGAAAGTAAATTTAAAACGTTAAAGGATCAAAAATTGTCATGAACAAAAGAAATGTAGGCAACCAAGAAGAATATATCAAAACTGAACACTAATGAAGTTGGTCTTGTTCAAATACAACATCATCATAATTTGATTATTTAAATATTAGAGAGTAGATATCATAACTAAAACAAAGCTGTTGGTTTGGATTCAATTTTAAAATTTAAACCCGAACCATCTTCAATGTTACTGACTCTATTTGCTTAATCAATTTACAATTGAGGAAATTATATATCAATATGATTTTCATTTATGATTAAAATAAAAAAATATTGTTTATTCAAAAAAAGCAATTTGAATGACGACGTAAATGAAATATAATATCCAAATGGCTTATTCACCAAGTAAATGTACCTGAAAAAGTAACAAACCAAGATAATTATAATATAATAAGAGGATAATGTAAAATAAAAAAATATAACTATAGGAAATTTTTTTCTATAATACCGGAGTTTCTTCAAGAAAACAGCATCTTACCCACTTAATATTTGAATCACTTTCGCCGTCATGATGTCGGTCTGAAGCATTTGTTTTTGTTTGGAGCAGGAATTTGATCTGTAGATTTTTTTTTTAAGGCTTTACCCCGCAGGGAGCCCTTCCAGAAATTCTCAAAGGCCAGAGTCGAACCCAGGCCTAAGAGAGGGTTTGGAAATAGTTTTCAACCAGCAATAGACGCGCCTCGGTTAGAACCTCACTAGATACGTCATTGCCCCAAGCGCAAAGATAGATTTGAGAAAATTTTCTATATTAAAAGTATTTGATTATTTCATTTTTTTGAGATTTAATTTTATATTTTTGATGGTTGTTAAATTGTAGATCGAATATTTTTTAGACTTCTTTCTGTTTTTAAGGTTTTTTGTCTTACATTTCCAACCTTTTTTATTACCTTAACTTTTAAAAAATATCACATTTTTATTTTAATTGAATAGTAATATTTTTTAATTTCTAAAAAACAATTTAAATTTTTTTATTAAAAATAAACTATTTTTTTATGTTAATGTGAATTATAAGATCAAAAAAGTTCAGATTGATATAAAAAGATACTTTTATTTTTAATTAGATTTGAGATCCTTAAACAGGACACATTTCTACTAATGTCCAAACGTCAAAACTATAAGAAAATGATAGTAACAAAATTTTATCTTTACTAAATTCATAATAATAGAAACAAAAAAGCAAAGAAGAATTTTGAAAATGAATAATTGGAGTGAGTGAAATATAATACCTTAAGGCCTAAAATTTCCTGCAAAAATAGCAAAAAAAGATAATTATAATAATATAACAAGAGGATAATATAAAATTAAAAAAAAATAACTATAAGAAAGTATTTTTCTATAATACCATCCTTGCTTCTAGCAATTGTCTTTTCAAATCACTTTTGCTCTCATGACGCCGGTTTGAAGTTTTTTTTTTCGCCTGTAGAAGGAATTTGCTCAGTAGATTTGAGAAAAATTTCTATATTAAAAGCATTTAATTATTTCATTTTGTTTGAGATTTCATTTTTTATTTTTTGATGGTTGTTAAATTGTAAATCATATATTTTTTACACTTCTTTCTTTTTTTAATGTTTTTTCTCTTACATTTCTAACCTTTTTATTACCTTAACTTTTAAAAAATATCACATCTTTATTTTAATTGAATAGTAATATTTTTTATATTCTAAAAACCAATTTTAAAATTTTTATTAAAAATAAAGTATTTTCTTATATTAATGTGAATTATAAGATCAAAAAAGTTCAGATTGATATAAAAAGATACTTTTTATTTTGTAATGCATGTTTGACCTAGTTTTTTTTCAAAATATCTACATCTTAAAAGCAAAAGCCAAGTCAAACATGATTTTTTGAGAAACTTTTTTTAAGAACAAAATTTTTTATAAAAGAACTTAAAATTTCTTCTCTTCTTTTAAAAATACATTAATTTTCAAGAAATACTTCTCTCTCGATTAATCTCTCTGTCCTCTCTTTCCCTCTACAAATTACCATTCTTCAACAAAAATCACAATTTCTCTATTCTCTACCTCTCTTTATAAAAATTAATAAAAAAACAGAAGACCCAACAACAGAATATCAAAATCTAGAATTTTTTTGTTCTTACAAAGATTAGGAGAAAAAAAATCTAAAATTCAAAACTGCATTTAAATACTATTTAAATATTTTCTCTCTTTTTCATCAAAAAAAATTTTAATATTAAATACATCGTTTTTTTTTTTTTTTTTTGAGAATTGAAGCATCATGGTCTGATTGTTTGTTAGATCAACAAAAATTTAATAATATTGTTATTATACAAGTTTGAAAGTTATTAATTTTTTTATTAATTTTTTTAATTTTAACATCTAAAATTATATATAAACTTGAAACATTACATTATAACTTATTAAGTGATTGAAAATGATATGAATACCTTTTATGGTAATTTTAACCGAAATTAGAACTTATATAATTTATTTTGTTAAACGGTTTACCAAATAATTTTAACTTAATTTTAAAAGTTATTATTTTTTATAAAAACTTAATAATAGCTTTTAAATTAAAAAAAAAGTTAAACCAAACAGGCTCTTAATTAGATTTGAGATCCTTAAACAGAACAAATTTCTACTAATGTCCAAATGTCAAAACTATAAAAAATGATAGTAACAAAATTTTATCTTTACTAAATTCATAATAATAGAAACAAAAAAGCAAAGAAGAATTTTGAAAATGAATAATTGGAGTGAGTGAAATATAATACCTTAAGGCCTACAATTTCCTGCAAAAATAACACACAAAGATAATTATAATAATATAATAAGAAGATATTATAAAATTAAAAAAATATAACTATAAGAAAGTATTTTTCTATAATACCATCATGGCTTCTAGCAATTGTCTTTCCACATCACTTTCGCTGTCATGACGCCGGTTTGAAGGTTTTTTTTTTGCCTGTAGAAGGAATTTGCTTAGTAGATTTGAGAAAAATTTCTATATTAAAAGCATTTAATTATTTCTTTTTTTTGAGATTTTATTTTATATTTTTGATGGTTGTTAAATTGTAAATCGGATACTTTTTACACTTCTTTCTTTTTTTAATGTTTTTTCTCTTACATTTCTAACCTTTTTTTTACCTTAACTTTTAAAAAATATCACATCTTTATTTTAATTGAATAGTAATATTTTTTAAATTCTAAAAACCAATTTTAAAATTTTTATTAAAAATAAAGTATTTTCTTATATTAATGTGAATTATAAGATCAAAAAAGTTCAGATTGATATAAAAAGATACTTTTATTTTTAATTAGATTTTAGATCCTTAAACAGGACAAATTTCTACTCATGTCCGAACGTCAAAACTATAAGAAAATGATAGTAACAAAATTTTTATCTTTACTAAATTCATAATAATAGAAACAAAAAAGCAAAGAAGAATTTTGAAAATGAATAAATGGAGTGAGTGAAATATAATACCTTAAGGCCTAAAATTTCCTGCAAAAATAACAAACAAAGATAATTATAATAATATAATAAGAGAATAATATAAAATTAAAAAAATATAACTATAAGAAGGTATATTTCTATAATACCATCCTCGCTTCTAGCAATTGTCTTTTCAAATCACTTTTGCTCTCATGACGCCGGTTTGAAGTTTTTTTTTTTTGCCTGTAGAAGGAATTTGCTCAGTAGATTTGAGAAAAATTTCTATATTAAAAGCATTTAATTATTTCATTTTGTTTGAGATTTTATTTTGTATTTTTTGATGGTTGTTAAATTGTAAATCAGATATTTTTTACACTTCTTTCTTTTTTTAATGTTTTTTCTCTTACATTTCTAACCTTGTTATTACCTTAACTTTTAAAAAATATCACATCTTTATTTTAATTGAATAGTAATATTTTTTAAATTCTAAAAACCAATTTTAAAATTTTTATTAAAAATAAAGTATTTTCTTATATTAATGTGAATTATAAGATCAAAAAAGTTCAGATTGATATAAAAAGATACTTTTATTTCTAATTAGATTTGAGGACAATGATAGTAACAAAATTTTATCTTTACTAAATTCATAATAATAGAAACAAAAAAGCAAAGTAGAATTTTGAAAATGAATTTCCGCAAGTTTCCAAATCCGACGGACCTCACTGATGCCGGTCGTAGCAGTAAACTCGGACCCGCTCGTGCCAGAATGTGGATCCCGCCGTCTCCGCCGCCTGAGACTGCCACTATCTTTCATCGGTTCACTCCTTTTTACCTCCAACAAGAGCGCCTCCTTCACTTCAGAATACTCATTCACATGACTCTCCATCTTTTTTTTTTTTTAATTTCTTTTTTTGACGTTTTCAAATCGCATTTCCTCAGCTTCACTTAAATAGGAGAAAAATATCAACAAATCCAGAATAGGAGTCTTCCTTGAAAGGAGGTGGAAGTTTCAGAGACAATTTCTTGGACA
Source organism: Theobroma cacao (assembly GCF_053813885.1). Taxonomy (NCBI): domain Eukaryota; kingdom Viridiplantae; phylum Streptophyta; class Magnoliopsida; order Malvales; family Malvaceae; genus Theobroma; species Theobroma cacao. The sequence continues at coordinate 1,167,126 of NC_142640.1, forward strand.
TTATTAATCAGGAAGACTGAACATGAATACTTTAATGTAGCAGAAGGGTAAAGGCAGCAAGGCTGCTACCAGGAAACTGCTACTTGTGCATAGCAGAAGAAGAACAAAGACTGAAGAAACGCACCGTTTCATTTTTATTAGGAAGAAGGCCATAAGTATTTCAATACTACACCGTTTTAGTTGATACTAAAGGATGTAATTAATTTAGTAGCCGTTAAGTTTGTTAATAGCCTGATTGGTTGTAGCTTTTGTCCTTTCTTCTTGGCTATTGTGTATATATATATATGTACAGAATTTCTTGTACTTTTTCTCTCTGAGAGAATGAATTAGAAAATGATTCGTCAAATATTATCTACTTCTCAACCATATTTCAACAGACATCTAATAATTCAAAAAGAAAACGAGTAAAATAAAGCAGGTCGATGTACAGTAGGGTCATCTGGTGCTTTAACGGCTAAAGCAAAACATCTGGTTAAAATCGATATTTCACTTACGAAGATGCTACAAGCTCGAGCTAGAATGGACGTGTTAGGATGTACCTGGGATTAATTGGATAGAATATATGGTCCCCGTAGATTTCCAAAAGCAACTGGGAATGGCAAAAGATGAAAATAAGATAAGTGACTTGATTATCAGCTTAAACTTAAACTAATCACGGTCCTTAACTTCCAATGATGAAAATTTGATTCCATAATATTATTTAATAAAGATGATCTGATTTTCATCTTTTGCCTGATTGGTTGATACTAAAGGATGTACTTAATTAGTAGCTGTTAAGTTAGTTAATAGCCTGATTAGTTATAGCTTTTGTCCTTTCTTCTTGGCTATTGTGTGTGTGTATATATATATAGACAGACTTTCTTGTACCTTTTCTCTATGAGAGAATGAATCAAAAAATGATTCCCCAAATATTATCTGTTTCTCAACCATATTTCAACATGGTATCAAAACAGGTCAAAAATGGTGCTTAAAAATTCATGTCTCGTGGAATAATGACAGCAGCAGAAATCGTGTGATCCCTCATACCTTCACCGTCGTCTCTGGTAACGTTACTACCCATCAAGATCTTTTCTGATATATTTTTTTCAATCCTTATTACTTTCATTTGATCTATCAGTATAGTATAGATTTGGTCTCAATCATGTCTAAAACAAGTGAATCGAGATCTCAAGGACCTCAACCTTCAACCCATACTTCATCACAAATAGCCTCTCAGATTTCACCCATTGAAGACCCCCAATCTCCTTACTATTTCCATCATACTGATCATCCAGGTTCAATCATCATCAACCCCGAGCTCACCACAAATAACTATGTGGCATGGAGCAGATTATTTCTTTTTGCCTTGTCCATCAGAAACAAAATGGGACTTATAAATGGATCTGTCCCCAAACCTGAAGGAATGGACCCCCTATATCCATCATGGATTCGATGCAACAATCTTATTGTTGCCTAGTTGCTTGATTCCATCACTCCTCCAATTGCATCAACTGTTTTCTATATGGACTCTGCCATGGATATTTGGAACACATTGAAACAGAGTTTTGCACAGCCAGATGACAGCAGAGTGTGTAATCTGCAATATAACTTAGGCAACATAACCCAAGGAACCAAATTAGTAGATACATACTACATTGAGCTTAAGGGAGTTTGGGAGGAATTAAGAAACTACAAGCTTTTACCTAATTGTGTATGTGGCAAATCACAATATCCTGATTGTGATTGTGGTAAGCTACGGCAACACAAGAAATTGAAGAAAGTCACTGGCGATGCCCACATCGGCGTTTTCTCCTCTGTTCCTGTCTGGCTTCTCAAACTATTTAGAGCACAACAAACCGCAAACAAAGAGGATTGGCAAAGCAGATGTTTTGATAGGGCCGTCAAAATGTAGAGAAATAAAAGAATAGTTGATGGCTGTAACGACACACTGTAGGAAAGCACAAGCAAATCCGATGATATCCCAGTGGTTACCAAAAGGCTTGCCAGTTGGTCGACAATAAAACCTAGGCCCTCTGCCTCTCCATTGCCAAGTAACTCTTGCCTCTTTACCATTGTAAATAAGCTCACCAATGCAAACCATTAATGCTATGAACGAAATTAACATCAAAATTGTTTATTTAAAGCAATGTTGGAAGAGAGAAGGTACGCGCTGTGCCATGTGGCTCAGAGGGAAGGATGACTAGGAAAGTAGCAATGGTGAGACTTGAAAGGAAAGGATATATATCAGAAACTATACACAAGAATTCCACATTGCATGCAGGTTTTACAAGCCAACCAAGAAATTATTTATTTGAGAGCAATACTGTTAATGAAAACCTGAATGCAATTCAAACAAGTTGAACACTGACAATGGCTGAAATTTCTCTCGCAATTTATCAGAAGATAATTTTTGAGTACACTTTCCCTTTCTTTCTATTCTATCTTATTCTTCGTTTAGAATTCAATCTTTCACTGCCCCTATATTAAACCGCGGGTTTCCTCCTCTGTTCCTGTCTGGCTTCTTCAAGTATTTAGAGCACAGCAAAGCGAATGCAAAGAGGATTGGCAAAGCAGATGTTTTGATAGGGCCATCATGATGTCGATAAATAAATGAATAATTGATTGTTGTAACAACACACTGAAGGAAAGCAGAAGCAAATCCGATGATCTCCCAGATGGTACCAAAAGGCTTACCGGTTGGTCGATAAAACCAAGGTACTCGGCCTCTCCACTGCCAAGTGACTCTTTCCATTTTACCTTTGTAAATAAGCTCAGCAATGCAAGACATCAATGCCATGAACGAAAATAACATCACAATGAGCGCGTAATGAGGGTGATTTTGGGAGGAAAGCTGATCGAAAACCGCAGATGGGAGTTCCATGGTAAAGTTGGTGATGGGGGAAAACCCATCCTAAAACATCCTACAGTACAAGAATTTGATTATATAGATGTTATAGACTAGAAATTATAACGAAACTTAAACTGTTGGTTTGGATTCAAGTTTAACCTTTAAACGCCAGCCATCTTGATTGTTAGCCATCGCTAATAGTGGACCATCAGGAGCATTCTCTAGCATTTGAATTTCTTGAAGGACCAAATCTAGTTCATCATCCTTAGCCGTTTCTTGGCCGATCAAATCTGCTTCATCATCAATAGCAATCGGTAGCTGATCCCGTAAAGCACCCTACATTACAAGAATTTGATTATTTAGATGTGAGAGACTGCACATTATAACAAAAATAAAATTGTTAAAATTGTTGGTTTGGATTCAATTTTGAACTTTAAACTCGAACCATCCTGATTGTTACTGTCTCTATTTGATTCTTTAACATATAAATGAGTAAATTATGTATCAACATTATTTTCATTTATAATTACAATAAAAAATATTGTTTCTGGGAACAAAGTAATTTGGATGATTGAAGTAAGTGAAATATAATATCGGAATGACTTCTTGATCCAAGGACTCCAACTGAAAAGATAACAAAGAAAGATAATTATAATAATATAATGAGAGAACAATGTAAAATATAAAAATATATATAATTATAGGAAAGTAAATTTAAAACGTAAAAGGATCAAAAATTGTCATGAACAAAAGAAATGTAGGCAATCAGGAAGAATATATCAAAACTGAACACTAATGAAGTTGGTCTTGCTCAAATACAACATCATCATAATTTGATTATTTAAATATTAGAGAGTAGATATCATAACCAAAACAAAATTATTGGTTTGGATTCAATTTTAAAATTTAAACTCGAACCATCTTCAATGTTACTGACTCTATTTGCTTAATCAATTTACAATTAAGTAAATTATATACCAATATAATTTTCATTTATGATTATAATAAAAAATACTGTTTCTTCAAAAAAAGCAATTTGAATGATCGAAGTAGATGAAATATAATACCTTAAATACACGTGTACCAGAATCTTCCTGAAAAAGTAACAAACAAAGATAATTATAATATAATAAGAGGATAATGTAAAATAAAAAAATATAACAATAGGAAAGTAAATTTAAAATGTAAATACATCAACATTGTTTTCATTTATAATTACAATAAAAAATATTGTTTTTTGAAGAAAAGTAATTTGAATAATTGGAGTGAGGGAAATATAATACCTCAAAGTCTTCAATTTTCTGCAAAATAACAAAGATAATTATAATAATATAATAAGAGGATAATATAAAGTAAAAAAAAAATATAACTATAGGAAAGTATTTTTCTATAATGCCTTTAATATTTCTAGAAAAGATCTTTCCCAATCACTTTTGCTGTCATGACGTCGGTCTGAAGTATATGTTTTTGCCTGGAGAAGGAATTTGCTTAGTAGATTTGAGAAAAAATTCTATATTAAAAGCATTGGATTAATTAATTTTTTTGAGATTTTATTTTATATTTTTGATGGTTGTTAAATTGTAGATCGGATATTTTTTAGACTTCTTTCTTTTTTTAAAGTTTTTTTCTCTTACATTTCCAACCTTTTTTATTACCTTAACTTTTAAAAAATATCACATTTTTATTTTAATTGAATAGTAATATTTTTTAAATTCTAACAAACAATTTTAAAATTTTTATTAAAAATAAAATATTTTCTTATATTAATGTGAATTATAAGATCAAAAAAGTTCAGATTGATATTACTTTTATTTTTAATTAGATTTGATATTCTTAGACAGGACAAATCTCTACTAATGTCCAAACGTCAAAACTATAAGACAATGATAGTAACAAAATTTTAATCTTTACTAAATTCATAATAATAGAAACAAAAAAGCAAAGAAGAATTTTGAAAATGAATTTCAGCAAGTTTCCAAATCCAACGGACCTCACTGATGCCGGTCGTAGCAGTCAACTCGGACCCGCTCGTGCCAGAATGTGGATCCCGCCGTCTCCGCTGCCTGAGACGGCTATTATCTCTCATTGGTTTACTCCTTTTTTCCTCCAACGAGAGCGTCTCCTCCACTTCAGAATTCTCATTCAAAGGACTCGCCATCTTCTTTTTTTTTTTCTTCAATTTCTTTTTTTGACGTTTTCCTGGACATCTAATAATTCAGTAAGAAAACGCGTAAAAGAAAGCGAGTCATAGTCGGGGGGTTACCGACAGCTTAACGGTTAAGCAAATCATCCGGTTAAAATAGGTATTTTACTTGAGAAGATGTTAAAAGCTGGAGTTGGGATGGACGTGCTAGCAAGTAAATTGACATTTCTCTCTCCTGGGATTAATTGGATACACTGTATGGTCTGCATAGATTTCACAAAAAGTTACTGGAAATGACAGAGAAAATGATGGCAAATGATGAATATAAGAGAAGTCACTTAGATTATCAGCTTAAACTTAAACTAATCATGGTTCCTTAACTTCCAACGATGAAAAGTTGTTTCCATAATATTATTTAACAAAGATGATCTGATTTTTTTATTGCAAGTCCACTTGAAGATTAAATTAATTACACCCACAAATGCATGCAAAAAATGCCTGCCCATTATTATAAAATTAATGTCAGAGACTCCCTACTCCAAGTTAAAAGATCATTAGACTTTCTCTGAAAAGTTTTCATTTGTTATGAGTGCCCAACTGACAAACCATCTAAGATTGGCTTTCATCATTGTAAACTGGTAGCAAGAAGGAAATCAAGGAAAAATAATCAACAAAACCAAAATCATATTTAATTAAATATTTGATGAACAGTACAGTCAGCTAGTTTAAAGCATGAGATTATTGTCGTTTGGGGCCCCATGTGCTGCCCGTCCTTTTCGTTGCAGCTATTTTTTCGTTGACTTTTTCTGTGTAATTGTTCAAGTTTTCTTATTTATATCGGTTTTTAATATCACGAGAGTCTTTAACCGATCAAACAAGAGACTTGATCAATCATCCGAGAGATTTTCTCTCGAAATGACGTAAATTGAATAAATTCACATTGAAAAAAAAAACAAATAACTCGTTAAACACTTGCTGACTAGCACACCTGGTCAAAGATGTTTATATTTTTTCTCTCTGAAACTTCCATCTACTTTCCAGAACGAATGTTTAGTTTACTCGTTTTCTTGTTGGTTAGTTGAATGGTCTTCCTCCTAGTTTCGGGATATTTTCCTCTTATATTGATCTTATTTACTTCCCTATACTTATATATATATATATATATATTGACTTCTTATTATATCATTTTAATTATATATGTTTATTACCTTTTTAGGAGACGAATAGATACGAATATCTATTCATCACTTATATTTCACTTATTTAAATCATTCAAACTACCTTTTTCAAGAAACAATTTTTATTATATTGTAATTATAAGTGGATACAATATTGATACATAATTTACTCATTTGTAACAATTAATAATCAAATCGATCAGTTACTAATAAAAAAAGGTAAACGAAGAGAACTTGTAATTTATATCAACTACTCCAGTCAAAAACAATGAACCTGCAACAAAGTAAGGGCCCAACACTAATAATTAAAAATATTTTTTTTATGTCAATCTGAACTTTTTTGATCTTATTGTTCACATTAACATAAAAAAATATTTTATTTTTAATTAAATATTTAAAATTGTTTTTTAAAATTTAAAAAACTTAAATTTACTTTACTTTGATTTTATAGTTTAAATTTACTTCCCTACAGTTATAATTTTTTTTTGATTTTACATTATCCGCTTATTATGTTATTTTAATTATATATGTTGTTATCATTTTAGGAGTTGGATGGATGATCGGTGGTTAGGAACCAGTGAGGTATCATATTTCACTTATTTCAATCATTCAAATTATTTTTCTCAAGAAACAAATTTTATTTTATTGTAATTATTATAAATGGGAACAACGTTGATATATAACTTAATCATGTTGTGAAAATTACAGAATTGTCTTTAAAGAGTTGTTTAAAATCTTACATAATCAATAAAATAAAGAAAGAAAAAATAATAAAACACACTCATAGAACACAAGAATTTAAGTGGTTCGGTCATGGGCACAATAATAGAGAAAAATTTATTAAGAGAAAACTCAAAAGATTACGAGAACAGTCTCAAGCTCACAACCCATCCCACGTACACCCAAATTATTCTCTCTAAATCTAGGTGATGACTATTCTTCAACCTCATAAGATCCTTTTATAGTACCAAGTACAATAATCTTATCCTAATATAATTAGGATATATTGTTATAGTCTAACTAAATTTAAATACTATCTTAACAAGGTATACTAGTTTAATTAAAATTAAACAATAGTAATCATAATACAATTTAGGACTATCCTAACAAATCTCCACCTTAGGCTTAAATTCACCAAGTTCCACCTCACAAACCAATATTTGTCGACACCGCCATTGCCCCAAAGGGGCCTTAAGCACTACAAACACCGATAAAGTCCAAGCAATGCTTGAACTTATCCCAGAAATTGATTTAATCAATATATTTGTTGGATTTTCAGTTGTAACTATTTTCTTCAGTACAATCTCACATCTAGAAACAATCTTTCGAACGAAGTTACACTTGACTTAGACGTGTTTGGTTCTCTCATGAAACATTTGATTTTTAGTCAAGTGTATGGCACTTTAACTATCACAAAACACAAGTATATATGCTTGTCCAAAACCAAGATCACTAGCCAAGCCTCGAAACTATAAAGCCTCCTTCACTGCCTCGGTCACAGCCATATATTTAGCTTCAATTATAAACAAAGCAACTGCTACTTTCCAACTGATTACAAACCTTGAGAGAGTGAACACGTACCCTATTCGAAATCTTTTACTATCTAGATCATCAGCAAAATCTGAATTGGAGAAGCTAACCAAAGTACAACTATTGTTTGCACCTCCTTCACACATTAAGCCATATATTTTAATTATATATGTTTATTATCTTTTTAGGAGACGGATCGATACGAATATCTATTCGTCACTTATATTTCACTGACTTAAATCATTCAAACTACTTTTTTCAAGGAGCAATTTTTATTGTATTGTAATTATAAATGGGAACAATGTTGGTATATAATTTACTCATTTGTAATAATTAATAGTCAAATCGACGATTACTAATAAAAAAAAGTAAACGAAGAGAACTTGTAATTTCTATCAACTACTTCGGTAAAAAACAATGAACCTACAACAAAGCAAGGGCCCAACACTAATAATTAAAAATAGTTTTTTTATGTCCATCTGAACTCTTTTTATCTTATTGTTCACATTAATATAAAAAAATATTTATTTTTAATTAAATATTTAAAATTATTTTTTAAAATTTAAAAAACTTAAATTTACTTTATTTTGATCTTATAGTTTAAATTTAATTCCCTACAGTTATAATTTTTTTTTATTTTACATTATCCGATTATTATGTTATTTTAATTATATATGTTGTTATCTTTTGAGGAGTTCGATGGATTATCGTTGGTTAGAACCAATGGGGTATCATATTCACTTATTTCAATCATTCAAATTACTTTTCTTAAGAAACAAATTTTATTTTATTGTAATTATTATAAATGGGAACAATGCTAATATATAATTTACTCATGTTGTGAAAATTGCAGAATTATCTCTAAATAGTTGTCTAAGATCTTACCTAATTAATAGAATAAAAAAAGAAAGAAAGAAATCAGTCACACCCACAGAACACAAGAATTTAAGTGGTTCGGTCCACGGGCACAACAATAGAGAAAGATTCATTAAGAGAAAACTCAGGAGATTATAAGAACAGTCTCAAGCTCACAACCCATCCCACGTACACCAAAATCATTCTCTCTAAATCTAGGTGATGACTATTCTTTAACCCCATAGGATCTTTTTATAATGCTAAATACAATAATCTTATCTTAATATAATTAGGATATGTTGTTCTAGTCTAACTAGATTTAAATACTATCTTGACAAGATATACTAGTTTAATTAAAATTAAACAATCGTAATCATACTACAATTCAAGACTATCCTAACAAATCTCTACCTTAGGCTTGAATTCACCAAGCTCCACCTTACGAATCAATATCTGTCAACACCGTCATTGCCCCAAAGGGTGTGAAACACTACGAACATTGATAAAGTCCAAGCAATGCTTGGACTTTATCCCAGAAACTGACTTAATCAACATATTTGTTGGATTTTCAGCTGTAGCTATTTTCTTCAATACAATCTCACATCTAAAAATGATCTTTTGAATGAAGTTACACTTGACTTGGATGTGTTTGGTTCTCTCATGAAACATTTGATTTTTAGTCAAGTGTATGGCACTTTGACTATCACAAAACACAAGTATATATGCTTGTCCAAAACCAAGATCATTAGCCAAGCCTTGAAACCATAAAGCCTCATTCACTCCCTCGATCATAGCCATATATTTAGCTTCAGTTGTAGATAAAGCAACTACTAATTTCCAACTGATTACAGACTTTAAGAGAATGAACACATACCCTGTTCGAGATCTTCTACTATCTAGATCACCAGCAAAGTCTAAATTGGAGAAGCTAACCACATTACAACTATTATTTGCACATCCTTCACACACTACGCCAACATCAATAGTACCTTTAAGTGTTTTCACAAGCTTCTATGTTTGATCCCAATGTAAAGACCCAATCTTTTTAAAGGACTCGACATATGTAATCACCTCACGATAAAAGTAAGGCTCATCAATTTCTACTTCTACAAATAAAACATAAGAATCAAAATCACCATCAATACAAGTAATGCTTCGTTTAGATACAAATTGTTGTACCTTTTCCAGTTCATATTGGATTTCACTATCATCTCACACTGTTACAAGAGCATTGATTTCAAGCTCCACCTGCTTGCCAACTTCTTGGTTGTCGCGACGTGCGGGTCCGGGAACCCGTCCGCCAGACGCGGGACGAAAATTAAAATCGCAAGGTGTGGGAGTCACCACCAATCTTTTTTATCTAGGTGTGATTGGTCACCTATTAACCCGGTTCTTAATCGACGAAGTCCTAAATTAATTTTAGGTCCGTCGAAAGAACGAGAACTGGTCCACGTTTTTTAAAGATGGGTTCGGGAGCGCGGTTACGCACGGAGAAGGGTTAGCACCTCCGTGACGCCCGTTCTACGAACGGTACCATTTAATCTTAAGTTATCTTAATATAGCCTTTTCTTAGTTTAATCCCTCTTTTATTAATTAAATTTTTATTGAGTTGTCAGACTGAGTTTTTCACTTGGTCTTACGTATGCATATGATGCAAGCGTAGAATGATGTCGTGACTTGTTTATTTTAAATGATGGAGTCGGTAATCTTTTATTGGAAAATTATTCGAAGACTATCCCAACGCTTTGGTGAAGTCTTGAAATCTTCCTCACCTAGAGATATCCCCGGAAGAACTTGTCTCTACAAGCTCCTCGGGGAAATCCCATCATCGGGATTCCCGCGCCATTTGCAAAATATGAGTGGCATGCAATGACAGTGTAAAATGATGGTATCTATATGCACGCGTTTATTGATTGTTTAAAAAAAATTTGGTTATTTATTTATTATTTATTATTTATTATTATTTATTTATTATTTTTATATATACTTTATTTTTTGGTTATTTAAATCCATGTTTGTTGTTGGTCAATTTTTACTTGTTTTCAAAACTTATCTAAATAATTAATTAATTAACTTTTAAATGATTAATTTAACTTTGTTTAGTAATATTTATTTGAATTAACAAAATCTTTCTACATATATTATTTTTTAATAATGACTATTTGGCTTAATGGGTTTTGAAATTTAGAGTTCGGATTTATCCCGACGCTTCGGTGAAAATCCGTCCCTGACTTCGTACTCGAAAATATCCACCGGAAAGAGGCAACTCTTTGCCCCCTTTTTGGTGGTAATACTCAAATATTTATTCCAATTATATTATTTATTATATTTATTTATTTATTTTTATTTTTATGATTATCACTATTTTTTATTTTATTTTATATATTTTTTTATTTTTTATTTTTTTATTTTTTTATCTAAAAATATAATATAATATGTATATTTGCATCATAAATTACTATTATTATTATTTATTTTATTTTTGCAAGCCTTCTAATATTTTTATAATATTAATATTTTTTATTATTTACATATCTTTATTAAAACTAAACAAATAAATAAAATAAACTAAATGAGCCCAAATCTACAAAAAAAATGGGTTAGGCCTCACCTTGCTTGGGCCGGAAGGATGGCCCAAGTTGTCTGGGCCGCGTGGAGGTCTGCCTGGCCCGCTTCCTTGGTCCGCTTGGCCCTCTCCTAAACGCACCGTTTTGGGGCTCTGGGGACTCCCTCAAACGACGTCGTTTTGGGGTCGACCCTTTGAATTCTTCCCTCTGCCGAAACGACGCCGTTTTAGGCCTTGGACTCGTGTATATAAACCCCGCTTCCGTCTTTTCCTCTCATTTTCAGCCTTTCAGTTTCTCTCTCTAGCGTTTCCTCTCCCTTCTCTCTAAAACTCTTCTTTCTTCTCTCTTCGCCGACGCCGGCGTCTTCCCCTCTCTTCTCGCCGACCTCCCTCTCTCTTCTCCCTACTTGCCGGCAGATCTCTCTCTTTCTTCGCTCAGATCTGAACCTTCCGTCGATCTTTCTCTCTCTTCGCTCGGATCTCCCCTTCCGTCGGCCTCTCCCTTTTCTCCCGGATCTCCCCTTTTCTCCTTGTTTTTCTTTTTGTTCTTTCTCTCCCCTTTTTTGTGGCTAACTGTTGTCCTTTGTTTCTTTTTTGTGCAGGGTTTTAAATAGCCGGGTTGTCCAATTTTTTGGACAACCCGGCGAGGGGGTTCTGGCACCCCTGGAGTTGGTGGCCAGAACCCCCCATCCCGCGTAGTGGGTGGGGGATGGGACGGCGACGGGATGGCTGGGCGTACGCCCAGCCATCCCGATTTTTTTTTATTTTTTTATTTATTTTATTTTATTTTATTTATATTTATTTATATTTATTTATATTTCTTTTATTTTTTAATTTGTGTGTCTACAGTTGCCCCTCTTTGCACATTCTTGAGAATCAAGGATAGTGCAAAGACGTAGACACCACATTTGGCTTATCTCGAAGCCAGTTGGTTTAATCAAATCGATCTAGAATCGACTTATCTCAAAATAAGTTCGATTTTAAACAAAAACAAAATTTCTAGACTTGATCTGGGCTTGACCCATGTTAGGACAAATTCAATTAAAATTCTTAGACTTAATCTTGGCTCGACCTATCTCACAACAGGTTCGATTTGAACAAAATTAAAATTTCTAGACTTAATCTAGGCTTGTCCTATCTCACAACAGGTTTGATTTAAACAATTGAAGTTCCTAGACTTAATCTAGGCTCGACCTATCTCACAACAGGTTCGATTAAAATTCCTAGACTTAATCTAGGCTTGACCTATCTCACAACAGGTTTGATTTAAACAATTGAAGTTCCTAGACTTAATCTAGGCTCGACCTATCTCACAACAGGTTCGATTTAAACAAAATTGAAATTCCTAGACTTAATCTAGGGTCGACCTATCTCACAACAGGTTCGATTCAAACAAAATTAAAATTCCTAGACTTAATCTAGGCTCGACCTATCTCACAACAAGTTTGATCTAAAAATTGAAGTTCCTAGACTTAATATAGGCTCGACCTATCTCACAACAGGTTCGATTTAAAAATTGAAGTTCCTAGACTTAATCTAGGCTCGACCTATCTCACAACAGGTTCGATTTAAAGAAAATTAAAATTCCTAGACTTAATCTAGGCTCGACCTATCTCACAACAGGTTCGATTTAAAAATTGAAATTCCTTTAATGCTAACTTAATTGGAATAACATGAAATGAAAAGACTCAAATCCTTCCATTGAAGTTTTACAATCTCAACCTTTTAGGTCGAGTGACTTTCTACCTTTGACGCTTGGAACATGAATTAATTTTGATTCTTGTCGAGTGCATGGCTAGGCATGTATGCATGATTGACATGATTGAATGCTTTTCATGTTTACGATTCATTAAGGTTCCAAGACCTTCCTCTTGCTTCATCCGATTTTTCACTGCAACTTTCGATCTTCTTTGCCTGTTTTCTTTCCTCCTGTAGAATTCAGGTAACTCCAAATTTTCCCTTAAGTACCCTCTCTCTTGACATCTGGCTCTGCCTTTGGTTCAGGGCTCTGCCATTCTTTTTTCATCCTTAAGTCTTTTGCTGAACAATGAGTGTAATTTCTTGCTTAATTAGTTTATTTCTTTTACCAATCATCATTCATTTCCATGACAATCATTATGTGAATCATGGGATGGTAAATAACGAAAGAGTTGAAATAAAGAGGCGAAGAAAAACTTCATATATGAGGAATCAAATAGTTCAAGGTAAACAGAATTTACAGGGCAGACATTAGATCTTTTAAATAATGAACACCCAGACCACTAAGAGCAAACAATCTGATACTCGACTTCAGGAATTGTCCTTGACTGATGCTTTGATCAAATCTGTAGGTTGCAGATTCCTTAGCTTCCCCTTCTTTGTGAAATTGTGGAGCTCCGTCCATGGTGTATTTAGGCTGACATCCCCAAATTCCATTCTATCTTTTTGTTTTTCGGCCTCAAGCCGCCCTTTTTCGGGTTTTCGGCATGAGCCTCCTCCCTTAGGTACGAGCTGCCCTTTTCGGGTTTTCAGCACGAACCCCCTCCTTTAGGTACGAGCCGCCCTTTTCGGGTTTTCAACACGAACCCCTTCCGTTTTTTTTTTTTTTTTAGGCATAGTACTTCTTCACCGCATCCGCATTTATTGGATTAGGCAGATCTCCCCCATCCATGTTGGCCAAAATCAAAGCTCCTCCTGAAAAAGCCTTCTTTACCACGTATGGCCCTTCCCAATTCGGCATCCATTTTCCCCGAAAATCAGTTTGATTAGGGAGTGTTCTCTTGAGAACCAACTCTCCTTCTCGGAACTGCCTGGGATGAACTTTTTTCTCGTATGCTCGCATCATCTTTCGTTGGTACATCTGACCATGACAAAGAGCCGTCAGCCTTTTCTCCTCAATCAGATTCAACTGTTCGTAGCGGGAGCGAACCCACTCAGCATATTCCAATTCCGCTTCCATCAACACCCTCAATGATGGGATTTCTACTTCCACAGGTAGGACTGCTTCTGCACCGTATACTAATGAGTACGGAGTTGCCCCGGTGGAGGTACGCACAGAAGTTCGATATGCATGTAGGGCAAACGGAAGTTTCTCATGCCAGTCTTTATAAACTTCAGTCATCTTTTCGACAATCTTCTTGATGTTTTTGTTGGCTGCCTCTACCGCTCCGTTCATCTTCGGACGGTAAGTTGTCGAGTTATGATGTTTGATCTTGAATTTTGTGCAAACATCCTTCACCATCGCACCATTCAAATTGCTTGCATTATCCGTAATGATCCTTTCTGGAAGGCCATACCGACATATGATCTCCTTTTGGATGAACTTGCACACCACCTTTTGTGTCACATTGGCATAGGAAGCTGCTTCTACCCATTTCGTGAAATAATCAATGGCCACTAATATGAATCGATGTCCATTAGAGGCTTTTGGCGTAATAAGTCCAATCACGTCCATTCCCCACATTGAAAATGGCCAAGGTGCCGTGAAAACGTGCAATGGGGCTGGTGGAGCATGGATCCTATCAGCGTATACTTGACACTTGTGGCATTTTCGAGCAAAGTTTATGCAGTATGATTCCAACGTCAACCAATAATAACCAGCTCTCATAATTTGTCTAGCCAACATATGTCCATTAGCATGAGCTCCACAAGTTCCTTCGTGGACTTCTTTAATTATTTTGTTGGCTTCCGCAACATCCACACATCTCAAGAGTACTTGATCTCGACTCCTTTTGTAGAGCACTTCTCTGCTAAGGAAGAAACCCATTGCTAACCTTCTAAGAGTTCGCTTGTCATTATCCGTGACATTCTCAGGGTATGTCTGGTGCTTGATGTATTGCATGATATCATGATACCACGACTTACCATCAACCTCTTCTTCAACATTCAAGCAGTGTGCGGAGACTTCACGGACTTCTAAATCAAAAGGGCGTACATCGGCCGCCTCTTTTATTTTGAACATCGCTGCGAGGGTGGCCAAAGCATCAGCAATCTGATTCTCTTCTCGAGGTAAATGGTTGAAGCTGATTTCTTTGAATTGTTTGCTTAATTCTGTAACCAGCTTTTTATATGGAACTAGTTTAGGGTCTCTAGTTTCCCATTCACCTTTCATTTGACATATCACTAAAGCCGAATCTCCGTAAACATCTATCGTGTCAACCTTCATCTCAATTGCTGCTTGTAATCCCATTACCAACGCCTCATACTCCGCCATATTGTTGGTACAATTGAAATTCAATCTCGTCGTGGCTGGATAGTACTTTCCGTTTGGAGAAATCAACACTGCCCCAATTCCGTGCCCCAAAGCATTGGATGCTCCATCAAAATACACCTTCCATGGATTAAGTTCATTGGGACTAACCTCTTCTATATGCAAGACGGCCATCAAATCTTCATCTGGAAAATCGAAACTTACAGATTCATAGTCCTCATTAGCTCGATCTGCAAGGAAATCGGCGATGGCGCTCCCTTTGATTGATTTTTGGGACACATACACAATGTCATACTCAGACAATAGCACTTGCCATCGAGCTATTCTTCCGGACAGGTAGGGTTTTTCAAAAATGTACTTGATGGGATCTAATTTCGCCACCAACCATGTTGTGTGATACAACATATACTGCCGGAGCCTCTGAGCGGTCCATGCTAGTGCACAACACATCTTTTCGAGCGCAGAATATTTGGACTCATACTCCATGAATTTCTTGCTCAAGTAATATACGGCTCGTTCTTTCTTCCCAGTTTCATCATGTTGTCCCAATACACATCCCATAGAATCCTTGTTCACAGTCAAATACAGAATGAGAGGTTTTCCGACCGTCGGTGGCATCAACACCGGCGGATTTGTGAGATATTCTTTGATTTTATCAAAGGCTATTTGACATTCTTCATTCCACTCTCCTGGGTCTCGTTTTCGAAGCAGCTTGAAGATTGGATCACATTTGCAGGTGAGCTGGGATATAAATCGAGCAATGTAATTCAGCCTCCCTAAAAATCCTCTCACTTCTTTTTGCGTTTTGGGAGGTGGTAGCTCTTGAATAGCTCGTATTTTATCCGGGTCCACTTCGATTCCTTTTTCACTGACTATGAACCCCAACAATTTCCCAGAGGTTACACCGAAAGTGCATTTTGCAGGATTCAACTTGAGCTGGAACTTCCGCAATCTCTCGAACAGTTTCTTGAGATTGACAGTATGATCCCTTTCTGTATGAGATTTTGCAATCATGTCATCCACGTATACCTCTATCTCTTTATGCATCATATCGTGGAACAAAGCTACCATTGCCCTTTGGTAAGTGGCGCCTGCATTCTTCAATCCAAATGGCATTACTTTGTAACAAAACGTTCCCCACATGGTCACGAACGTTGTTTTTTCCATATCTTCGGGCGCCATCTTAATCTGATTGTAACCAGAAAAGCCATCCATGAATGAGAACAAAGCATGTTTTGCCGTGTTGTCCACAAGAGTATCAATATGTGGCAAAGTGAAGCTATCCTTCGGACTCGCTTTGTTCAAATCCCTATAATTGACGCACATTCGAACTTTTCCATCCTTCTTAGGAACTGGAACTATATTAGCTACCCATTCAGGGTACTTAGCCACCTCTAAGAATCCAGCATCGAATTGCCTTTTTACTTCCTCTTTAATCTTCAGCAACATCTCTGGCTTCATCCTTCTCAACTTCTGCTTAATAGGCTTGCAATCTGGTTCCAAAGGTAACTTGTGAACAACCATGTCAGTATTAAGACCTGGCATGTCCTGATATGACCAAGCAAACACGTCCACGTATTCACGGAGCAATTCTTCCAGCTTCTGCCGTTCATCGGATGACAGCGAGGTGCCAATCTTAACCTCTTTCTTCTCTTCCCCATTTCCGAGGTTAATCATTTCTGTGATTTCCTGATGAGGTAGAATCTCCTTCTCTTCCTGTTCCAACATTCTCGACAAATTAGGGGGTAAGCTGTAGTCATCCACCTCCTCTTCATTTTTCAATTCATCAATGTTCGGAATTATCTCAAAATCGATATTCAAATCGTTGTCTAGATTGTCTTCGTGTTCATTATTTAAAGACCTGCAAACAGGTAAAGTTGGACGGGTGTATGGGCAAGTATTTATTGGCTAAAAGAATAGATGAAAGGAAATATGCAAAAAGATTGATGAATTATGAAACACATTATGCATTGTCATTTATTCAAATGATGAAGGTAACAGAAAGCCCTACTTAAACAGGAAATTAATCTTAACACCCTTGGGCATAGGCATTTAGATAAATTGTTCATTACATTTTGGAAGACTTAAAGATGATGGGCAGTTCTGTGGCTGTCCAATTGCTTAGCTCCTCTCCTGGCAGTACTGGATACACCATAGGGATCTTCCCATCAGGTTCTTCATCTCTGATCATATGGATTGATAGCTCATCAAATATCCGTAGAACCTGATTGACCTTTGGTGGCGCTTCGGGATGAATGAAACCTGCAGAGCGAAAAGTCTCATATAGGCGTGGGATTGTCCGTTCCCCGAATTCTTCTTCCTTTCCCTCAAGTTGAGCCATCCTTTTAATCTTCTTCTGAGCTGTCAGTTTCCTTCTCTCTTCTTTGGTAGGCTTGTACCCCAAACCAAACCTTTCTTCGTTCTTCATTGGAGCCAGAGGACGGTTAATTCCTTGTAAATTCTTTCCTAACCCCAAACCAGCACGGCATCCTTTACCCACAGTCTGCTTAACTCCCATTTTAGTGGCTACTGACAAACGAGGGGTCGGTATCACTTTCCTTTCCCCCACATAAGTAGCATTAACAAATTCAAAAGATTTGAAAGAGCATTCTGGGACTTCTTCTGTTGCCTCTACATAGGGAGCAGATGATGGTTGAATAGCCAGTATGTCTTCCTCCGCACATACACTTATCAGTTGGCCTTTAGCTATGAATTTAACCTTTTGATGAAGGGAAGATGGTATGGCTCCAGCCATATGAATCCATGGACGCCCTAACAAGCAATTGTATGACGGGGCAATGTCCATGACTTGAAATTGGACCTCAAAAATGCAAGGGCCAATTTTTATTGGTAGTTCAATGTCTCCTACCACCTCCCTTGTGGTCCCGTCGAAAGCCCTTACAACCATTCGACTGGTTCTCATATACGACACATTCACTGGCAACCTGGTTAAAGTAGAGCGAGGCATGACATTTAAAGCGGAACCATTATCGACCAAAACCCTAGGTACGGCATGGTCCTTGCATTTGATGGTGATGTGCAGCGCTTTGTTACCTCCTCGACCACCCGATGGTATTTCTTCATCATTAAAGGCAATGAAGTTTCCCACTGTAATGTTCCCCACGATGTGGTCTAACTTTTCCACTGATATATCTTGTGCCACATAAGCTTGGTTCAAGACTTTGAGCAGTGCGTTCCTGTGTGCTTCCGAATTCAACAGTAAAGACAACAACGAGATGCGAGCGGGCATCTTGGTTAATTGTTCTACCACACTGTATTCACTATGTTTGATAAACTTGAGAAATTCACCCGCTTCTTTCTCGGTGACAGGATTTTTGACCTCACTGTTCGGGGCAACTACGGATTCGTCAACTTGGTCCTTGGCAAATGTATCTGCTTTCTTTAGGCCTCCCTCTCCCTGTGATGGTTTCCCTTTTCCAACTCTTTCTGCTACCTCAGGGGAATAACATCGCCCGCTTCGCGTTATACCCCCCACACCAGTTAGGTCTTCAAAAGATGCTTGGGGGGCGGATGAAGCTGTGCCCAAAATATTGCACTCATAATTCCATGGGACAGCCTTATCGCTCTTGTAAGGGAATGGGCTGGGGACTTCGATGGTGATACCATTTCGGATCATAGTTGGGGACATATCATTCATCGGGCTTCTGTTTTCTTCATAGAAGATGGTGAGAGGTTTAGGTTTGTTTGCCCCGAATGAACTTGATGCCACTTCAGCTGGGGTGTCTCCGTTTATGGTTCCGACCAAACTCTCTTCAGCTCCTTCATAAAACTCAATTACCGATGAGTCCATCAATTCTTGCAACTTACGGCGAAAGCCATCACAATTTTGAATGGAATGCCCAATTGCCCCCATATGAAATTTGCAAGAATAAGCGAGATCATGCCCCAATTCCTTTGTGTCGATGGGTTCTGGAGTGATGACATTTATCTTGGACAACGCCTCAAACACTTTATCCATCGGCGTTTGAATCTCATCAATACCCTTTTTCACCCTTCGAATCATCCCTTCATGTATGGCATTCACAGTCGGTCTTCCATGATTAGGTAACGGGTTCCCATCAACACTCGAGCTGTCTTTTTTGGCAAAATTTAAAAGCCCTGCCTTAATGAGCGCTTGGACCTTGTGTTTTAAAGCAGTGCAATTCTCGGTGGAGTGCCCTTGAATTCCAAAATGGTAATCACAATGCGCATTCGGATCATACCATTTCGGGAAAGGTGGTCTGAGTGGTTCTAAAGGGGTTCGAGCAAGGAGTCGATTTTCTATGAGTTGTGGCAGTAATGTGGTGTAAGGGATTGGAATAGGATCAAATTTTGGTCTTTCTGGGGTAGTTCTAGGTCCTCTTTGACCATGGCTCGGATTATTGGTTGAAGCTATCGGCCTTGGTGGTGGAGTTTGTGGAAGAACATTGGTTTGAAATGTTGGTTGCGGGACGGGTTGGTACACATATGGGTTTTGTGTGACATTGCCTATGTGCGGATAGAAGGGTTGGTGTGGAGGGTACGGGTAATATGGGTTAAAGTTGTGGGCTTGTTGGCTGTCGTGAGCAACTGCTTGCACATCCCCTTCTTTCTTCTTGGGCGTACTCCCTTTCTTTGAGCTGGCAACTTCATGCCCTTCAATTTTTCCGCTTTTGATAGCTCCTTCTATTATTTCTCCCGATAAGACCAGATCTGCAAAGTTTTTCGTGGCATTGCCGATCAAGCGCTCATAGAATGGAGCTCGGAGGGTATTTATGAACAAAACAGTCATCTCCTTATCAGTGAGAGGTGGCTGAACTTGCGCTGCTGTATCTCTCCACCTTTGGGCATATTCCTTGAAGTTCTCGCTTTGCTTCTTCTCCATGGTTTGTAATGACAAACGATCAGGGGCTAATTCAGCCACATGCTTGTATTGGGCTATGAAGGCTCTTGCTAAGTCTTTCCAAGTCTTGATACGGTTTCGATCTAGCTGTACGTACCACCGAGCAGCTGACCGGGTTAAGCTGTCTTGGAAAAAATGGATCAGTAACTTATCATCGTGAGACTGTGCCGCCATCTTCCGACAATACATAGTAATATGTGCCATGGGACATTTTGTTCCGTCGTATTTTTCAAATTCCGGAACCTTGAACTTGGTAGGGATCAATACATCCGGCACTAAGCATAGCTCGGTTGCGTCCATGGTACCAAACCTATCAACTCCCTCGATAGCACGCAGACGCTCTTCCAACAGATCGTACTTCTTCTGATCTTTCTCATTTTCCCCCGTTTGTGACGAGTCCTTTCTCAGTTTCTCTTGCTCTTTTGGATCGTCTAAGTCTGAAACATTTATTGGTTCAGCAGGATTTATCCCAGAATATGGCCCAAATTGCCCCTGAATCGGTTGATGGCCTAGCGGGGGTGGTGCATTGTAATAGACTGGTGGGATCACTTGAGGGTGGACCCTTTGAGAGGTTTGAGCATGTGGTGGAGTGAACCCTAGGGGATAGGGTGGATCTTCCCTTTGGTTTCCACTGTCTTGTGCTGGTGGGTTTTCTGACGGAGCTGGCTCTTCGATCGCTCTTTTTCCTTTACTAAGACTCATCATTAATTCCATCATCTTTGCTAACTGTTCTCTCATTTCTTCCTGAGCTCTTTCCATTCTGTCCATTCGCTCTCTTTGTTCTTCTTCCATGATCCTTGCTCGTTGACGCGTATTATGAACACGTTGATCACTTGGCTTAGGTGGTCGAGCTATTTTGGAACCTTATTATTGATCATAAACATGAATTAGATGCGTATTTGATGCATGAATGAACCCATTATTTTTATTTTTAAATGGAAATATTTATTGCCATAAAATGATGATTTATGCATGTATGAATGATTATGTACTAAAAGTATTCATCACATGACACCCAACAACAAAAGTCATCCATTGCATAAGATATGTCTTAGATTACAACTCAAAGGCCATCTAGAAATATTCGCCAATCTTATTATAATGGCTATACACCTCATCTAAATACTTGATCAACTGTTGCTCTTGTTTTCCAACTGGAAAGATCTGACTTCTTAATATGTCCGTCTTCCAAGCCATGCTTCTCGCCTTGTAAGCCACCTCCCTCATTTGCCAAACCAAGTAATCCATCTGGTTGTACTTCTCTGTATAAGCTTGTCTGTAAGATTCACCCCATTCTTGGATTCTGGTGCTCTGTTGCTTGAGGCGCTCATATTCCTGTTGATAAGTCGTCATGACCCCTTCGAGCTCTTCATACTCCTGTCTTAGTAATTGGATGGACTCTTGTTGGAATCGTACTTGTCTTCTTAACCCATCATTGTGCGTTTGAAGTTCATTGCCCTGATTTTCTCTCACCTGTATTTCCCTTTGAAGTTCACTGGTTGTGGCAGAAAACTTATCATTCAGGTTCTCATACTTCCCTTCCATTTTTCGAACTTTCTTTCTTTGCTCACTTACTTCTCTTTTCATTTTCTCACACTCTTTTTGGAGGTCTTCATACCGTTGCTTCCAATTGGCATTTTCAGCTTCGGACTTCTTTCGAGCCAACTCACTTTCGAGCAAAGCGTCTCGTGGTTCTGGATCAACTGGGCCACGTAGTGCATCTTCTTTCGGATATACCACATCCTTAACTCGTTGGTCATGCCATATCTGATATCCGGTAGTCACTTCATCGGTGTACCTCCCTTGATCAACTCGGCTAGTTTTCTTCCAAGCTTGCGCAATTTCCTCGATCCTTTTCAGAAAACCTGGCTCTCCATAAGCAAACTCTAAAGTATTAAGTCGGTGTGTCATCGGTACAAACTGTTCTGACCCAAATTGTCTTCTCACCATAATTGGGGCGTAACTGATGGCTCCCCATGGCCCCATTAACGGTACCCAAGGTTCGTTTCCACATTTGTACAAGACCGGGTGATGCGGCATCCACGGAGCTCTCCATGTCACTTCCACACTCATGAGTTCCCGAAATCTAGAGATCCATTGCTCCTTAGTCCTATTTTCTGGCCATTCACTCTCACAAAATTCTCTGATAGGGGCGGTTTGCGGATGAAATGGCTTTCTGAACTTATCGACCTTGCATTCAAAGTGACTTACTATCCAGATGGAAAGAAGCTGTGCGCATCCCACAAATCGTCCCTCACCTTTTCTTCGACAGTAATTCAGTGATCTGAGAGTTTCCGCTAGAATAGAAGGCGAAGGATTGGCCTTGTTGACGACTTGCTCGAAGAAGTCTATAATTCCGACTTCTATATGTCCCAAAACTTTGGGGAAGATCACTAGCCCATAAATTGCCAAGGCCATCACAAGCTGTCCTTGCTCGGTGTCCCGTTGCTTCATGATATAACCACGTAGAAAACTCCACGGGATACATTCATTGTCCCCTTTTTTCCTTAGGTTCTGATCAACTTCCGCCGAAGTAATACCCATCATCTTGGCTAACTTTCGCCTGTGTCCGGTCTTCTGCCCTCTCCAATATATCTTGTCCGGATTATCGAGATCGATTTGCAGGAGAGCCGAGTATTCTTCGATCGTGGGGACCATATCCACCTTATTGAACACGAAGCATCTATACGACGGATCCCAAAATTGCACAATGGCCTTCAACAACTGTTCATCTACTTGGACCTTAAGGAGTCGAGCAATGTGACCATATTTCCTATCAAAATTTGCCCGAGTGGTAGCCCCCCACTTATCCCATATGTTGAGCAAATCGGTGAAGTCGTTCTGTTTGAGATCAAGGTGGACCCTATCAGGTAGTGATGAGAAGTGATCCTTTGACAAGCAATCTCCTTCACTTTGTTGGGTACTCGCCATATGCTGAGTCACTTGATAAATTCCATCGTAACTGGAGGATGGCCATGACGACTCCATGTATGCAATTGGATCTACTCTGTTAATGGTTGTCAGGTGACAAATACTTTTCCTATTATGATGCAAATATGCATATGACAAAAAATTCAAGTTAGCACTACAAACAAAAATTCCAAAAGATGAATGAAAGTAACTAGTAACCTGATACCTTTATTATTCGCGAAGAAGAATTTAGAACAAGGGGATTATGAAAATTCCTTCATGTGTACCTAGTCAAAAGGTATATTCTCACGGGTGAAGCTCTACCTAAGCAAAGGCGACTCTCGGTATTCTACATGCTGAGTTTGGGTTGAAAATGGAGCTAAAGGTTCCCAAATCGCTCCTCACTGTCGTCCACACGGACTAGTAAGGCACCCCGGTCCTCACCCATTACAGGCTTCAAACGGACTAGGTTCGATTTGAGTGGGAGTCTTCACTAGCCCATGCGGAGGTTATCACCTCACGAGAGCGTAGCTACTTAACTCTCTCCTAATTAAGGATAAAGCCCGGGTGGAAGGCTTATGCATGAATGCAAGATGTGTAGTGTGTGAGAAGGAATATACCGACCTTGGATCAATAATTTCACATTCCCCTTATCCTAAATTTCTCGCAATTATTAAAATAGTGAAGTAATAATAGCAAACAAATAAATAGATGCACTAAACAAAAATATGCAAAATTAATGCTAGGGAAAACAACAAATTATTTAAGGCTTAAGATAACTTATGATTAATTAATGGCTTGACTCTCATGTCCCCAGTGGAGTCGCCATCTGTCGCGACGTGCGGGTCCGGGAACCCGTCCGCCAGACGCGGGGCGAAAATTAAAATCGCAAGGTGTGGGAGTCACCACCAATCTTTTTTATCTAGGTGTGATTGGTCACCTATTAACCCGGTTCTTAATCGACGAAGTCCTAAATTAATTTTAGGTCCGTCGAAAGAACGAGAACTGGTCCACGTTTTTTAAAGATGGGTTCGGGAGCGCGGTTACGCACGGAGAAGGGTTAGCACCTCCGTGACGCCCGTTCTACGAACGGTACCATTTAATCTTAAGTTATCTTAATATAGCCTTTTCTTAGTTTAATCCCTCTTTTATTAATTAAATTTTTATTGAGTTGTCAGACTGAGTTTTTCACTTGGTCTTACGTATGCATATGATGCAAGCGTAGAATGATGTCGTGACTTGTTTATTTTAAATGATGGAGTCGGTAATCTTTTATTGGAAAATTATTCGAAGACTATCCCAACGCTTTGGTGAAGTCTCGAAATCTTCCTCACCTAGAGATATCCCCGGAAGAACTTGTCTCTACAAGCTCCTCGGGGAAATCCCATCATCGGGATTCCCGCGCCATTTGCAAAATATGAGTGGCATGCAATGACAGTGTAAAATGATGGTATCTATATGCACGCGTTTATTGATTGTTTAAAAAAAATTTGGTTATTTATTTATTATTTATTATTTATTATTATTTATTTATTATTTTTATATATACTTTATTTTTTGGTTATTTAAATCCATGTTTGTTGTTGGTCAATTTTTACTTGTTTTCAAAACTTATCTAAATAATTAATTAATTAACTTTTAAATGATTAATTTAACTTTGTTTAGTAATATTTATTTGAATTAACAAAATCTTTCTACATATATTATTTTTTAATAATGACTATTTGGCTTAATGGGTTTTGAAATTTAGAGTTCGGATTTATCCCGACGCTTCGGTGAAAATCCGTCCCTGACTTCGTACCCGAAAATATCCACCGGAAAGAGGCAACTCTTTGCCCCCTTTTTGGTGGTAATACTCAAATATTTATTCCAATTATATTATTTATTATATTTATTTATTTATTTTTATTTTTATGATTATCACTATTTTTTATTTTATTTTATATATTTTTTTATTTTTTATTTTTTTATTTTTTTATCTAAAAATATAATATAATATGTATATTTGCATCATAAATTACTATTATTATTATTTATTTTATTTTTGCAAGCCTTCTAATATTTTTATAATATTAATATTTTTTATTATTTACATATCTTTATTAAAACTAAACAAATAAATAAAATAAACTAAATGAGCCCAAATCTACAAAAAAAATGGGTTAGGCCTCACCTTGCTTGGGCCGGAAGGATGGCCCAAGTTGTCTGGGCCGCGTGGAGGTCTGCCTGGCCCGCTTCCTTGGTCCGCTTGGCCCTCTCCTAAACGCACCGTTTTGGGGCTCTGGGGACTCCCTCAAACGACGTCGTTTTGGGGTCGACCCTTTGAATTCTTCCCTCTGCCGAAACGACGCCGTTTTAGGCCTTGGACTCGTGTATATAAACCCCGCTTCCGTCTTTTCCTCTCATTTTCAGCCTTTCAGTTTCTCTCTCTAGCGTTTCCTCTCCCTTCTCTCTAAAACTCTTCTTTCTTCTCTCTTCGCCGGCGCCGGCGTCTTCCCCTCTCTTCTCGCCGACCTCCCTCTCTCTTCTCCCTACTTGCCGGCAGATCTCTCTCTTTCTTCGCTCAGATCTGAACCTTCCGTCGATCTTTCTCTCTCTTCGCTCGGATCTCCCCTTCCGTCGGCCTCTCCCTTTTCTCCCGGATCTCCCCTTTTCTCCTTGTTTTTCTTTTTGTTCTTTCTCTCCCCTTTTTTGTGGCTAACTGTTGTCCTTTGTTTCTTTTTTGTGCAGGGTTTTAAATAGCCGGGTTGTCCAATTTTTTGGACAACCCGGCGAGGGGGTTCTGGCACCCCTGGAGTTGGTGGCCAGAACCCCCCATCCCGCGTAGTGGGTGGGGGATGGGACGGCGACGGGATGGCTGGGCGTACGCCCAGCCATCCCGATTTTTTTTTATTTTTTTATTTATTTTATTTTATTTTATTTATATTTATTTATATTTATTTATATTTCTTTTATTTTTTAATTTGTGTGTCTACAGTTGCCCCTCTTTGCACATTCTTGAGAATCAAGGATAGTGCAAAGACGTAGACACCACATTTGGCTTATCTCGAAGCCAGTTGGTTTAATCAAATCGATCTAGAATCGACTTATCTCAAAATAAGTTCGATTTTAAACAAAAACAAAATTTCTAGACTTGATCTGGGCTTGACCCATGTTAGGACAAATTCAATTAAAATTCTTAGACTTAATCTTGGCTCGACCTATCTCACAACAGGTTCGATTTGAACAAAATTAAAATTTCTAGACTTAATCTAGGCTTGTCCTATCTCACAACAGGTACGCCCAGCCATCCCGATTTTTTTTTTATTTTATTTATTTATTTTATTTATATTTATTTATATTTCTTTTATTTTTTAATTTGTGTGTCTACATTGGTATGATGTATTTGCAATTCTAGACTTTATCCCATGAAGTAATGTAGACTTGTTAAAGGTAACATCCCCACTCACCATAAACTTGGGGAACATACAATCAATACACCACATCGATAACCTTTCACCCCATATGCATAACCTAAGAATATGCACTCTGTCACCCTTAACTCAAGTTTACCATCACTCACAAGAGCATGAACAGGACAATCAAATACTTTTAATATAAAGTAATCAACAGGCTTACCAGACCAAACTTCATCGAGAGTTTTAAATTCAATTGTAGTTGATGGAGATCAATTTACCAAGTAGCAAGCCATGTTGATAGCTTCTATCTAGAATACTTTAGTTAGACCAACATTAGAGAACATGTATTTTGCTTTCTCTAGAAGTGTTTTCTTTATCCATTATGCAACATCATTTTGATGTGATGTTATGACGACAGTGCGATGTCTAACGATGTCCTCATTCTTGCAGAACAGACCAAACTCACCTTTGTAAAATTTCAAACCTTTGTTTGTTTGAAAATTATCGATTCTTTTCTTAGTTTGCTTCTCGATCAATGCCTTCCAATACAAAAAGGTGGTCAACACTTCACTCATAGCCTTCAGAAAATACGTTCACATCTTTCTTGAAAAAACATCAATAACAATTCATATGTATAATGATCTATTTTTTGATGCCACCAGTGAAGTACTCCAAAAATCTAAATGGATGTAGTTTACTGCACTCTTGGTTCGATGAGTTGTAGTGTTAAATTTCGTTATATGTTACTCACAAAAATCTAGCTTCCCAGTCTTTTAACTATACAACAAACTACGCTTCCTCAGTTTTTTAATCCCTCTCGTGTTCATATGACCCAATCTCATTTGCCATAAACATGTTAGATCATCTTTAGGATTATTGGATGAGACCATGAAAATAGTTTCAATGACCGTGTTTCCTACCGGATGATAAAGGTCACCGGATAACTTGCCTTTCATGATAGTTAAGGCTCCTTTAGATACATTCTAGACACCATATTGGCTCTATATTTATAGCCTTTTTTATCAAACAAACTCAAAGATATCAAATTCTTTTTAATGTCAGGGACATGTTTCATCTCAAGTGTCCTTACCATACAATCAAACATCTTGATTCAAATTGTGTCAATCTCAGTAATTAAGAGAGAGAAATCATTTCCTAATTATACAATGGCCATATCAATAGATTGATAAGTTGTAAACCAATCACGCTTAGGACATATATGAAAGCAGCAAGCTGAATCCAAGATCCATGTATCCATTGGGTTATTGTTGGTTATTGCAAAAACATTATCAACTTCTTCAAAAGTATCAAAGTCATTTCCAACCACGTTTACACTACTTTCAAATTTATTGATCTTTTCATCATATTTGAATTTGATACAATCTTAACGGAAGTACCCTTTTTTACCACAATTTCAGCAAGTTTTCCTTTTTGTTTTAGATTTATCTTTTCTGTCTATAACCTTCTCCCTATCTTTTCCTTTATTCACAATCAGGCCTTCTGCTTGATTTTCATTCCGGATACATCCAACTTTCTTCTTCAATTCATTGAAATTTAAAGATGCCCTTATATCCTCGAAAATGAGTGTCTCGGCTATATTACATAGTATCCACGAAGTTTTCATACAATGGAGGCAAAGAACATAGAAAAATTAGAGCTAAGTCTTCATCCTCAATTTTAGCATTAATAATCTTTAAATCAAGAATAACTTTATTAAACTCATCAATGTGGGTATTAACGAACATACCTTCACTCATCTTGAGAGTATACAACGGTTGTTTCATGTAAAGTTGATTTGTCAGGGATTTGGTCACATAAATACTCTCAAGTTTAAGCCACACTGCAACAGTAGATTCTTTATCCGTGACTTCTCTTAACACCTCATCAGACAAAGCTAGGAGAATAGCACTATGTGCTTTTTTCATAAGGGCATTTTTCTCACCATCATGTAAATTCAAGAGAAGACTGTCTTTTCCCTTCAATGGCTTCAACAATCCTTATTGCACTAACAATGCACATATCTTAACATGCCACAAGCTGAAATTGTTTCTTTCATTAAACTTTTCAATCTTGTACTTAGTCGACGAAGTTACCATAGTGAGATTCAGATTGATTGAAAACCTTGAAGCTCTGATACTAGTTTGTTATGAAAATTGCAGAATTATCTCTAAACAGTTGCCTAAAATCTTACCCAATTAATAGAATAAAGAAAGACAGATATCAAGCACACCCACAAAAATATAAGAATTTACGTGGTTTGGTCTTTTGATTACCTATGTCCATGAGCACAGCAACAGAGAAAGATTCACTAAAAGAAAACTCAGGAGATTATAAGAACAGTCTCAAACTCACAACCCCTATCCTACGTATACCTAAATCACTCTCTCTAAATTTAGGTGATGACTATTTTCAACCCCATGGAATCCTTTTATAGTGCTAAATACAATAATTTTATCCTAATATAATTAGGATATGTTGTTCTAGTCTAACTAGATTTAAATACTATCTTAACAAGGTATACTAGTTTAATTAGAATTAAACAATCTTAATCATACTACAATTCAAAACTATCCTAACAACTTATTAGTAAGTTATTTTTACAATTAATATTCAAATTGGTTGATTACTAATAAAAAAGGTAAACAAACATAAAACATAAAGGAAAAATCTTACTAACCTAAAACTAAAAGCTTAGCTTAATGGGTTTAGAGAAACTTAAACAAAAAAGCTCTCTCTCTTTCATTCTATATTTTTTTGGTTTCAACCTTTTTTTTGCTTTCAATTGGATTTTTTTCAAAGAAAAGCTTAGATTTTCTTAGATCAAAGCAAAATTGAAACTCAACAAAAACAAATCTCAAAAACCCAAAAATCCCTTTTTTTCTGTCTTTACTTTTTATTAAACTATGATAACATATTCCAATTATACTATGATAAGATTAGCATACTTGGTCCAAGAGAGTTTGGTGAACATCTAGATCTATGTGTTCTTATAATCAGTAGACCTGTCAATATGGGCTAGCTCGACCCAGCCCTTGCGGGTTGAAAAATATAGGTTGGGTCGGGCCAGTCCATATTTTATATGGGTTGGTAAATTCATAGCTGGGCCAGCCCAGCCCTTCCTAGCCCATGGGCCTGGCTAGGCCAACCCATATTTTTTAATTTTTTTTTACTTTTTATTAATCTTGTAATGCATTGGGATGCACCTCCACCATTATCACAAGGCGAAAATGCTCTTTAACAGCCCATAAAATGGTACAACTCGTGTGTTAGATCATCATAAATATTTTGAAGAGGGAGGGAGATATACAGTAATTGATTTCCAGCTGAAGAACAAAAACTGTAGGTGTACACAAAGGGGAAAAAAACACATGCTCCTGCTCATAAATTCCTAGAAAATTAAACATCTTCTTGTCTCCTGGCTGACATAAATGGGTTCTCAAAGATGCTCAATATAGTATTGTCTTCGACAATGGACCATATTACGAACCACTACTCGGTTTTAAGACACACACACAAACGTTAAAGGGAAATGAAACAAAAAATATGACTGTTCTTCTCAACTAACTGATGAAACCACCAATTCACCCCTCAAAACAGGTAAGAAAGTGTGTAGTAATAAGCTACTCTTTCTTAGTCAAGTTACGTACTGCAATAGCCAAGCTCAGGATCAAGAGGGGTACTAGAAGGATTAGTCACTTTACCCATAACCCGTAGGTTTTTTTTTTGTGGCCCATCGGGCTGGCCCACCCCAATCCGGGTCAGCCCCCTAAGCAACCAGGCTAGCCCATTTAGGCTTGGTTTAAATATGGGCCAAAATTTTTTTCAACCCACCTACCCTATATTTAATAAAAATGGACCGACCCAATGGGCCAAGCCCATTTTGACAGGTCTAATAATCAAGCGTGGAACCTCCTTATGGCATGAGGGGCCATGGCCCCCCAAACTTTTAAAATTTTTTTACATATTAAATAAATTTTTTTAATTTTTTTATAAAGTTTCTTAATGGTCTCTCTAAAATAATTTTTTATTTAATAATTAATAAAAAATTAATTATAAAATAATTTCATATGCTTGACTTAATTTTAATTTTTTTTAATTTATATTATTATTTTATTTAATTAAGATGTAGATAGGCATACAAAGAACTTCAAAATGCTAGGCATGAAGCCTTGCAGAGAGGAAAAGAGGTTAGAGGAGGCTGAGGCATAGCTTAGCGTCGAAGCACACCACATCCATGTTGCTCGGCTCTTCAAAAGCTCCACCATCCGTGGCACATCGATTGGCCCTTAAAAAAACCTCATGGGCCACTATATTCCCCAGATCTAGGCCTTTTTCGAAATCCATAATGGCCTTTATTTGCTGAAGCCCATTTCCACTCATTAGTCTGCCAATTAAATGGTCTTCACAAACCCATTCAATGCAACCTGCGGCCTTCTCTTTTCGGTTAGCTGATCTCCCTTTTTTATCTCTTTGGACAAAACGAAGGCACGCTCACAGCTGCTGGGGGATCCACTCCACAGCGAGTACGTAGTTATACTCATCATTGGAGGCAAAGCAAAAATAGAAAAGAACAAGATTCTGATGTTCTCCTTAGCAGCCGGGCCTTATGGCAGAACAGATTTATCATCCTTATTCGAAACTGGACATGCGCTTTCTTCTGTTGTTTGTCTTGCTCTACTTTTAAACTGGAACAAATATATTTAATCGATGAATCTTAATTAAGTATATTGGTGGAGCCAAGGGTCAAATCTAAATTAATAGCATGCCCATCACCAATGGATTAATCAAGAATCTTCATATTCAATTGGAAAACTGAATCTTTAATCAGTTCTGCATAAAAATGTCAAATTTACGCAGCAAAGAAGCATTTTCCTGGATGTGACAATATCTTTGTAGCTATTAAGTGATAATATATTGCTTCACAACAGAAAAATGTAACTTACTAGTGAAGGTACAATTGAGGTCAAAAGGTCAAAGTAATGGAGATGGACTTGAAAGCGACTGGACAGTGTGAGCAATAAGTATAAACATGAATGACATAATTAATAATAAAGGAAAAATAAATTAAAAATAAAATTTTAAATAATAAAAATTTGTAATGAAAATATTATGAGTAGTATTAATGAGGAAGGTGTGCAGTATGGTATTTTATGTTGATCTTATTGTTTGTAAGGTGATGATAATATCATCAATCGAATATTATTAAAATAATATAATAAAAAGGTATCAGTAATTTGATCATGTTTAAAATTTTTAGTATATAGGCAGGGGCGGAGCCTCCTTATGTGATGGGGGGCGGGGGGGGGGGGCTAGCCCCCCAAAACTTTTAAAATTATTTTCATAATATAAAAAAATTTTTAAATTTTTTTAATATATTTTATTAATAACCTTTTCAAAAAAAAATTATTTAATAATTAATATAAATAATAAAATAATAAAATAATTTCACATATCTCACTCAATTTTAATTTTTTTCTCAATTATTATTATTATTATTATTTATTTTATTTATTTCTATTTTATTTATTCATATGTTATAAGTTTTTATAATTTTTTTTAAATTTCTACAAACTATTAACAATATATATTTTTTGTTATATAATATGTGGTATCTACCTTCTACTTATTATATTCTTCTTTTTTATATTACATAAATTTTATTTTATATGATTTTAATATTTAAAAATTAATAAATTATTATATAATTCTCAAATATAAATTGTAATGTTACATTGTTATTTAAAATTTTATTAATGTATCATTTTTTTATTAATCCTGATTATATAAGAAAAAATTAACTTGAGTATATTTTTTTATATGTTTTACGTTTTATATTTAATTGAAATGAAATTATCTTGAATCTATAATATTTAAATAATTCTAATTATATAAAAAAAACTATTAATTTTATATATTATTTTTAACTATTTATATTTTACAAAATATAATTTTATATTTAATTTCATATTTCTATTATTAATATTTTTATTATTAATCAAATTTAATATATTAATTTTTAAAAATTTTTAATTTTTATTCAACTGTATTTGACCTCTTAATAAAATTTGGTTAGCTTTGTCTTGTTGTTGTGGCATTTAATGATGACAGATGAATATCATTACGCTTTTCAAAAGAAAAAGAATTATATAATAATTTTCGATTTCATGGCGTCAGTCTATCATGTCTCGTCTGGCAGATTGGGAAGGCATTAAAAAGGTACTCAAATGTTTCTTGGTCTGAAATGAAAAGCAACCAGGCTGATCGTGTAGCTGAAGCATTTTAGAGGGATAATAAAATAAGTTAAGAGTGAAATTGCCACCTTCTTTGGCACAGAGAGTTGGGTTTAGAAACTGAAAGTTATAGACGTACTAGATCCTCAATTGCAATAAACTCTTGCACCAAATCCAGCGATGCGTCATCTCACATTTTTTTCTTCATCCTTCTTTAGTCCTGGCAGTGTTTGAATGAAATTGTTAAATTTCCTTCTTTTTCCTAATGAAAAATCCCCTAATTCTTTTCTGCTTGTGTTTTCACAGTCAAATTCAGTTCGGGACTTTGACAACCATGCTACTCGAGTTCTTGGAAAATTTGAGGTAAAAAATCATTATTTCAATTCCTTCTTATATTTCCAAATACGAACAAAGGCCCTCTTATGTTCCAGACTGTAAAAAAAAATTATAGGCGTTCAAGCAGTAACTATATGTATTAAATTTGAAGTTCCACTAGAATATCATTCTTAGTTAAGCATGACCTATTTGGTTGTATGAGCTCTTTTATGTATTGCTTACATTGCATCTCTCTTTTTATACAATTAACACAGCAGTCACAGCTAGGTGGGGTTATGGGCAGAGTATATTTATTCTGACATTAACAAAAAGCTAAACTGCTAACACTAAAATGTGTCTTAATATATTGGTAGTATTCCCTGCTGGTGTTGCCATATGCTTGATAATTTTCTCCATTTGAGTGATAATATCATAATATTTTACCAGTGTCAATCATTAAACTGAAGCCACTGATATTCCATCCGGGTCTGACAAGTAATAACGTTATACTTTATGTCCTTCTTTAAAAGCTAACCTTCCATTTGGTTTTTTCTAGGGCCAATGAAAATATAATCCTAGCCACTACGCCACATGGTGGATATCTGGCTTTCTATGAAGGGATATCAGCATCTAGCTTATGGTACTTTTTTTTTCACAGACACACATCTTTACCTGCTGGAGAAAACTCATATTCAAGTTTCTACTTTAGACTGGAACTCCCCAGTTAATGATTACACAAGAATCAGCTAAAAAAGATCACTACAATTGGTGGCGTTGTTAGTGAAAATCAACAAGTGCTCTCCATGATTGAGCATCTCATAAGACATGTTATGAACATAAATACTTGCATTGCATATATTTTTCATTTTTATTCTTTAGATACTAGTAACGGTGCCTGATTACTTAGCAAGTTGTAATTTAAAGTTCATTTGTGTTTGAATTGCATAGTTTTATATTCATGAAATTGCAGGTGGGTAAGAGCTGTTGATGAGTTCTTTGGTGTTCTACGCACTAGCCCATTTAGAAGGCAGAAGGTAAAAAGTTTCAGTAGTTTTATTTTGTAGGAAACAGTTGTTATACTTAAACTGAACTAACACGGTTATATCTTAACTTCCATATTGTGATAAAGCAAATTAGTCATTTCTCCAAAGGCAAGAGTTTTAAGAATTAAAATTCTCTTGACTTCAATGTTTTGCTGCAGATGCAAGGTTCTACCTTGCCCAAGCCACTGCAATCTTCAATAGATCAGGGGCCTTAGTTAAATGTCATGGGAGATGGAATGGTGACCGCAGCAGGCAATGAACCGAGAGATATTGTACGAGCGGACATGTCGAATGAGCATATGGTTCACAGTAAGAAAGAAGAAGACACAATTTCAGATAAAGGAACAAATCCAGACTTGGCAGACCAAATATACTCTAACAAGCACATCATGAAGCAAGCAGAACAAAATGTCAAGGATTTGATTGTCCCTGTCCAAAGACGTGTTGATCAGCTTTCTCGCCGGAGTAGGCGATCAATCTGGTTGCTGGCATACATTGCCATTATAACAACTTGGCCGTTTATCGGTTCTGTTCTTATCTCAGTTCTCAAGAGAAGGTTCCAAACTTTTGTACAGGCTACATTATTTAGAAAATAGAGTTACTTTTATTGCACAGAATTCTACTCAATCATGATTATTAGTCCCTTTCGAGGGATAATAAAGATGCTAACTGCATCTTGATGAAGAAGCATGCATAGTGTAAATTTTGGAGGAAATCAGTAATGATTCATCCATTGTTGTATCAGAAAATAATTTCCCTTTCTATCAATTCTATCTTATTCTTCATGTAGAATTCAATCTTGCTTTCTCTCTAAGAGGATGGAATGACAGTCAAACTTTCGTTGTAGTCATTGAAAGTATAAGGGAAGCACAATGGGCATATGCTGAAAGCATGTGAGAACAATTTACAAGATAATACAACAAAAATTTTCCAGCTTTTCAAAAAAAAAAAAACAAAATTTAAGGACAAAATCCTGACTGTGATCGTGGTAAGCTACGGCACTACACGAACTTGAACAAAGTCAGCGGCACTGCCCCCATCCGGCTTCCCTCCTCTGTTCCCGCCTGGCTTCTCGAAATATTTAGATCACAACAAACCGCAAGCAAAGAGGGTTGGCAAAGCAGATGTTTTGATAGGGCCGTTAAGATGTCGAGAAATAAAAGAATAATTGATGGCTGTAACAACACACTGAAGGAAAGCATAAGCAAATCCGATGATATCCCAGAGGCTACAAAAAGGCTTGCCGGTTTGTGGACAATAAAACCAAGGTACTCTGCCTCTCCGCTGCCAAGTAACTCTTTCCTTTTAACCTTTGTAAAAAAGCTCAGCGATGCAAGCCATCAATGCTATGAACGAAATTAACATCATAATAAGCGCGTAATGAGGGTGATCTTTGGAGGAAAGCTGATCGAAAACCGCTGAAGGGAGTTCCAGGGTAAAGTTGGTGATAGGGAAAACCCATGTTAAAACATCCTGCATTAAAACAATTTGATTATTAGACATTGTTTTATAATACTGCTATGCTCATCTTTTTGCTCAAGGGCAAGCAGTTATTTAGCTTTTCTTGCCTTTCGAGTTTAAGAGTTTAAGTTTCATGATCTTCACCTATGATTTCTTGTGCGGTTTTTTTTTTTTTTTTTGTAAGTGCACAGATTTCCATTGCTTGGACCATGTCAATGTGTCATGAAAAGTCTATTACAATAAACAAGAGACTTAAAATAACATATGGATCGCTGAGATTAATAAAATCACTTTTTAAAAAAATAATTTAATTATTTAGATGTTAGAGACTAAACATTATAACTAAAATAAAACTCTTAATTTGGATTAAGGTAGACCTTTAAACTCGAGTCATCGTGATTATTACTGCCTCCATTTTCTTCATCACCATTCGACACTTGAATATTTTGGCTGCCCAAATCTCTTTCAACATGATCAGTTTCTAGCGTTGTCTGTCTGAGATAATTTTCGCTGTCAGCATTTGCTTCACCAACTTTCTGCATTAAAAGAATTTGATTATTTAGATGTTAAAGACTAGACATTATAACTAAATTAAAACTGTTGGTTTGGATTCAAGTTTAACCTTTAAACGCCAGCCATCTTGGTTGTCAGGGAGTTGTTTTTGATCAGATAAAATACCATTAGCAATCTCTAGCAAATGGCTTTCTTGGTGGACCAAATCTAATTCATCATAATTAACAGTTTCTAGGCGGATCAAATCTGGTTCATCATCATTAGCAGTCGGTAGCTGTTCTGGAAAAGCACCCTACATCAAAAGAATTTGATTATTTAGATGTTAGAGACTAGGTATCATAACTAAAGTAAAAACCTGTTGGTTTAGATTCAATTTACTGTCTCTATTTGCTTTATCAACATGCAAATCACTAAATTATAATTCAACATTGTTTCCATTTATAATTACAATAAAAAAAATATTGTTTCTTGAAAAAAATGTAATTTGAATGATTGAAGTAAGTGAAATATAATATCAGAAAAGGTATCTGACAAAATAACAAATAAAGATAATTATAATAATATAATAAAAAATTAATGTAAATAAATATATATATAACAATAGGAAAGTATTTTTTTATAATACCTGAATTTCTTCTTGAAAATAGTAAGGTACGAAATCACTTTCACTATCATGACATGGATGAAAACTTATTTCTCGCGTCGTCGATCTGAAGTATTTTTTGAACTTGAGAAGGAATTTGGGGAATCCGAAGTGACTTCATAGTGGTAGATTTGAAAAATGTTTCTGCATTAAAAAGAATTTGATTATTTTAGTTTTTTGAGATTTTATTTTTATTGAATAGTAATTTTTTAAAATTCTTAAAAAGAATTGTAAATTTTTTATTACAAAAAATATTTTCTTATATTAATGTGAATTATAAGATCAAAAAAGTTGAAATTGATAAAAAAAAATACTTTTATTTTTAATTAGATCTGAGATCCTTAAACTGAACAAATTCCTACTAATTTCCAAACGTCAAGGACAGTAACAAAATTTTTTATCTTTACTAAATTCAAAATAATAGAAACAAAAAAGCAAAGAACAATTTTAAAAATGAGTTTCAGCAGTTTCCAAATGCAACGGACCTTACTGATGTGGGTCGTACCAGTAAACTCGGACCAGTTCGTGCCCGAATGTGGAGCCGGCCGTCTCCGTCGCTTGAGTTCACCACTAACTCTCATCGATTGACTCCATTTTTCCTCCGACGAGTGCTTCTCCTCCACTTCAGAATTCTCATT
Source organism: Theobroma cacao (assembly GCF_053813885.1). NCBI lineage: Eukaryota > Viridiplantae > Streptophyta > Magnoliopsida > Malvales > Malvaceae > Theobroma > Theobroma cacao. The sequence goes on from NC_142640.1 coordinate 1,204,447, forward strand.
CAAATGACTCTTCGTCCTTTTTTTTTTTTTTTCAATTCGCATTCGTTGCGAAAATCGCTTCCTCAGCTTCATTTAAATAGGAGAAAAAGACCATGAAATAATCCAAAATAAGAGAGTCAGTCGTCGAAAGAAGGTGGAGGCTTCAGAGACGTTTTCTTGGACATATAGTAAGTCAAAAAGAAAACGAGTAACATGCTGACACGTGACGAAAACATGCTAACTCATGATTGTACCAGTCATGTCGTATGTAGTCATGGCATATGGTTAAATAACTTCCAATGATGAATACTTGTGTCCATAATATTATTTGATAAAGATGATCAGATTTTTTTAATGCGAGTGCACTTGAAGATTAAATTAATTACACCCACAAATCCATAAAAGAAAAGCCTGCCCATTGTTATAAAAATAATGGGGATGATTTTTTTTTACCCCTAAAAAATAAATCATTTAAAAAAAAATTCTTTTTAATTTTAATTGCTTTTAGTTAAGAGGAATGATTTTTAAACAACATTATCTTTAATGAAATCTCTTCTATTCAAATTACATGATCTGAAATTTGAGTTGACTCAAAAATAACAACTGAAACAGTTTCATTAAAAGGAAGTGCAGCTATGAGCCTGTTTTGCCTGACATTTTTCTAACTTAAAAGTTATTATAAAGTTTTTATGAAAAATAATAACTTTTAAAATTAAGCTAAAGATGTTTGGTAAATTTATTTTTATAAGTTATAATTTTTGTTAAAATTATCATAAAAAGTATTTTTTTAGAGGGTAATATTGTAATTATTTTTAACAAATGAGGATATTTTTGAAATAAAAATAAAAATTCTCTTGTATTTTTAAAAGAAGAGAAGAAAAAGCTCCTCATTGGAGATTTTTTTAAAGCTCTTTTTTAAAAAAAAAGTTGATTTTTTTTAAGAGCTTATCAAAAAATCATGTTTGGTCTGATTTTTGCTTTTAAGAAGTAGATAAGCTGAAAAAAAGTTAAGCCAAACATACACTACAGATGCAGTTGCACGCATGAGGAAGAGAAGAACAACAAGAGGTGCAGCATTTGGAGGGATTGTTAGGAGTATACTTCAGTTTTACACAGATGATGGATCAAGGCTCAAGATCTCTCCAAATGTTGTGCTTATCATGAGCATTGGTTTCATTGGTTTTGTTGCCATTCTCCATCTCATGGGCAAGTTGTACTTTATTTATAAGGAGGCTTGAGAAGTGCATTAACATTAGTAAAATTAAGTTCCAATATGTTGATTTTCAATTTTGTTTTGATAGATTCGATTTCTCTCTCTTTTCTTTATAATATCAGTTTTTTTAATTTTCTTTTATTAAAAAAAACCAAAAATCTAGTGATTCAAATTAGAAGATTTTGGATAATATCTTTTTGTCCGAATCCGTTTCATTCCAGTGACGTTAAATAATTTTTCAATACATATTCATTTTCATGTCAAATTTCTTTTTGATTTTAGACTTTTATCTTTATCGTGAAAGTGTTAAACTTTAAAAGTTTATGTCTCAGTAAAATACAAAGATAGAGAATAAGTTATGGGCTATATTTAAAAAAGATTGTTATTACATGTAATTTTTTAAAAAATATTGTTACAGTTGAAAAGAAGTTGTTACAAGTTTTAATTCCAAGAGTTTATGTTTTAATAAAATTCAAAGGAGCAAGTTACATGCCATATTCAATAACAAAAAAGAAAAACAAGACTCTGCAAGCCTAAGTATATGTCATACGTTTTCAGCAAAAGATGTTACACACCAAAACTTTAGTAGCAAATGTTACACTCCAAGGTCAAAGTTTCAACACTAGATGATACATGCTAAAGCCAAAGCTTCATCATTAGATGTTACATGCCAAAGCTCAAGCAAAAAATGTTACACAATAAAACTTCAGCAGCAGATGTTACATGCTAAGGTCAAAATTTCAACACCAGATATTATATGCCAAAGCCAAAGTTACAGCACTAGATGTTATATGCCAAAGCTTCCTTCTTCATATTGATGTTACACGCCAAGGCGTGAATCACTTTATTACATGCTAAGGTATATTCTACTAGACTTGAATTGTTGAAAAATTGAACACCATTAAATCTAAGAACTTGCTGTTACTCACCATGCCATATTTTTTTATCTATAGATCAACTATAAAGGGTTTTGTGAATGTAAATTAATAAATTCAATAATATGTTATTATTTTTCATGTTATATTCTTTGATCTACAGATCGATAACTATTTGACAAGATGACAAGAGATAGAAAGAGATGGTGATGGAGGTAAAATTAAAAAGAATTGGATGAAGAGAGAGAAAAATAGAGAGCGAAGCAAAATGAGGAGTACAACAGGTAGTGACGGGAGAGAAAAATTGAGAGCATTTAATTTGTTTGAAATATTTTTAATAATATTTTTATCATTTTATGACTAATTTTGATTAAAATAATTAAATTTATTTTAATAATTATTTTTAAAATTATTATTAATAAAGTTATTTTTTACAATTTTCTCAAAATAATGTTAGAGACTCCCTACTCCAAGTTAAAAGATCATTAGACTTTCTCTGAAAACTTTTCATTTTCCATGAGTGCCTAACTGACAAACCATCTAAGAATGGCTTTCACCATTGTAAACTAGTAGCAAGATGGAAATCAAAGGAAAAATAATCAACAACATCAAAATCATTCCTTCATAATTGCTCCAAACAATGATGAAATGTGATCCATGGAGGAAAAACTACCAAGTTTTTGAATGTATCAGAAGAGATCGTGGCAGTTGAGTTGTCAAGATTTAGACCCTCTGTGGGATACGGTCGGCAGAAAAGTGAACAGAAAAAAGGGTTAATGTCGGGTAACGAACGGAGATCACGTGAACGGTGGGTGTATTCTATAGTAAAGTAGAGCACGCGAACGGGTGAAAGTAAAAGTCAGAAAGGAGATAGGAAAGCCGAGGGAAGGAGTAGTTTAAAATGGGAGATGACCTAGTATGTGGGGAATATGGTGGCCCACGAGATGATTTTCTTAAGGGCCAATCGATGTGACATGGGAGCTTTTGAAGGGCCGAGCAACATGGATATGGTATGCTTCTACACTGAGCTATGCCTGTGCCTCAGCCTCCTCTAACATCTTTTCCTCCCTGCCTTCTTTTTCTGCAAGGCTTCTTGCCTAGCATTTTGAAGTTCTTTGTATGCCTCTTGAGCAGCCTTCACTCTAGCTGCTTCAGTTTTTGATCGAGCCTGCAATAGGAAGAAAAGTAAAACACAATCATGGCAACATTACCAAATTGGCATAGTGTATTTGATCCCATGAAGTAACTTCCAGCTGACCCACCTGTGAGCTGAGCTTGCACCGCCCAATTAAATCAATGTAGTACGGTACAAGGGCCGCTAAGCGAATCATGTCACTGTAGATATTAGATTTTGGTTAATACTGTTACTTTAAAGAATTATGTTACAACATAATGCTGTACACAAAACGACCAGAATAAGTGAAGTGCTACTTCACGTAGAATAATTAGAACAAGTGAAGAGCTACTTCACGCAGAACAAGTGAAGCGCTACTTCACGCAGAATAAGTGAAGTACTACTTAAAGCAAAATAATCAGAAAAAAGTAAAGTATTACTCCATATGGAACAACTAATACAAGTAGAACAGCCACTTTGAATAGAATAACCGCTTCACTTGGATGACAGTGAAAGTAACTCAGAATAAGTGGCAGGGTTCATGGGTTACTTTCATCTTGGGATGTTTCAGAGAGTTTGGCTTGGTGGCTCAGATATGGATGTAGTTAAGAGGTGTTCCTCTTAACCCTTTCCTGAAGTACAAGTGTTTCACCCTCTTACCTTGTTCTCGTATACTTATTCATGTACAGCTTATTCTCTTATACCTATTCTCGTACAGCTTATTCTCTTGTACCTATTCTTGTACACCTCTTTTATATTACCTTTACTTGAGAACAAGTCTTACTACATCCAATTACAGTAACGGTTACTTACATTAATATTCTTCATAATAATATCATTCATTAGGCGCATTAAAGCCTATTCTTATGTAACCGTCACTTTTAGCACTATATATAGAGCCTCACAATTCATTTGGGAGGACTCTTCTTGGCCCCTCCTAACACATTCTCAACTTGAGAGCTTCTCTCTCTAAATTCTCTCTCTAATTATCTTGTACTCTCTAAGTCTCTTTAAGTCTTTTCTTATTGTCTTCCACAGCACTTATTACTTCAAGAACTGCTTCAATCTTCCTCTCTGCCTCCTCTGGCACGTCCTCTTACTTGTTTGCAACACTTCCTCTCCCTATCACAAGAACCCCCTTTACAGTCACCAATGAACAGCGCTGTTTATGTATCAATAAAGATTAGGCTTAAACCAGGGAAGGATAAGTCGGAATGTGTAGAACATGAAAGGAAAGGATTACTGATCAACATTTCTGCATTTTGTCAAAGTCCAGCGTAAACCAGAGTAACAATTCGGCTCAGAATAAACATGAAAGTTTGACATCATGGGACATTTGAATATTCGATTCATTAATTGGTGCATTATTCTTTATTTAAAAAATAAGATTTGAATTTTCTTTCTTCCAATTAAAAAATAAAATTGACACCAGGGAGGGATACTACAAAATTTCAAGGTACCAAGGGACCTTGGAGAGTGGATCATAGATAACCATAGAGGGAGTCTTGAATAGGGTGAGGTAAGTGAAACTGCGAATGAGCAGGATTCAGTAGTGTGGGATGGAAATTCAACAAGACAAGCAGCTTAGACATAAAGAGGTGCTACTGTATGAGGGGGGCCATCGGCTGTCCATCATAGCCACAATGGAAATACAAGGACCATGTTGTCCGGGAGGGAAGGGGCGCTGGGGCCTGGAGGAGAAAGAGGTGGTCTGCGTTTGGAGTTTTGTTAACTAATGACCCAGTATAGTGTAAAATCTGCGAAAGGGCTGACTTTTTAGGGGCTCCGTACGTGAATGCGTTGTGTATGTCTCGCTGTTGATGGAAGTTACTATGCTGAAATAAGTCTTCATGCCTCAACACATAAAGGCAATAGACATGCATTGAGCTTCAAGTATTCCACACAGCATTCAAAGATATCAATACAAACAATGCTTTTCAATTATTTTTTTTTTCATAATTAATTTTTATTTAATTATTTTGTAATTAACATAAAAAAATGAAATTAAGAAAATTGAACTTGAATGCATGCTTATGAGTTTAAAAAAAAAAACTGGCGATATATAAAACTTCTTGTTTTTTATTCTCATGAAAGGATACTTATAGTTTTGATAGGAAGCAAAAATGAAATGGGAACAAGAATATTGTCAACTCAAACGGGATGTAGCTGGCTTATAAAACGAAGAAAAAAAAAATCCTGATCGGATCAGCATGTCCTATAACAAAAGTTAGTTAATTGCCATTCTCTCTTCATTCGAAGAATATCAACTAATCACACGCCATTCATTCCCCAAATACTGCCAAGTACCCAATTGGACGGTGGCCCAATTGAAACTAGACAGCTTTTTTTTTTTCCATTGTCTGAGTGGGTTGGCGGTTGCAAGACGGCCTTTTTTTGTTTTCTGTTAAACTAAAAAATAAGTCCATTTGAATGATAATATCATAATGTTTTACCAGTGTTCCATGTCAAGCATTAAACTGAAGCTACTGATATTCCATCATTGTCTAACAAGTAATAACATTATACTTTATGTCCTTCTCCAAAAGCAAACCTTCCAAAACCTCTTGGTTTATTTCTAGGGCCAATGAAAATATAATCCTAGCTACTACGCCACATGGTGGACATCTAGCTTTCTATGAAGGGATATCAGCATCTAGCTTATAGTAAATATTTTTCACCCAGTTAGCCATAATACATACATACATATATACAAACAACAGGCACTCATCTTTACCTGCTGGGGAAAAATCATATTCAAATTTCTACTTTAGACTGGAACTCCCCAGTTGATGATTACACAAGAATCAGCAAAAAAAAAAAAAAAACTCTTTAATTAGTTGGGTTGTTAGTGAAAATCAACAAGTACTCTTCATGATTGAGGACCTCATAAGACATGTTATGAATATATATACTTGCATATATTTTTCTTTTTTTTTTCTTTAGATACTAGTAACTGTGCCTGATTACACAGCAAGTTGTAATTTAAAGTTCATTTGTGTGTGAATTGCATGGTTTTATATTCATGAAATTGCAGGTGGGTAAGAGCTGTTGATGAGTTCTTTGGTGTTCTACGCACTAGCCCACTTAGAAGGCAGAAGGTGAATAGTTTTGGTAGTTTTATTTTGTAGGAAACAGTTGTTATACTTAAACTGAATTAGCACATGAGTATTGGGTTCAATAATTAATGTATGATGTCCCTGCTTAAAGAATAGAATTCGAATCCCTTGTCTCTAATTATAAAAAAAAAAACTTAAATTGAACTAACACAGTTATATCTTCACTTCCATATTGTGATAAAGCAAATTAGTCATTTCTCCAAAGGCAAGAGTTCTAAGAATTAAAATTCTCTTGTAGCAGCTAACTAATAGAATTAAAATTCTCTTGACTTCTGTGTTTTCTTACAGATGCGAGGTTCTATAGATCAGGGGCCTTATTTGAATGAAATGGGAGATGGAAGGGTGACAGCAGCGGGCAGTGAACCAAGAGACATTGTACCAGAAGAGATGTCGAATGAGCATATGATTCACAGTAAGAAAGTGTCGTAACACGTGTGGGTCCGGGAATCCGACCGCTAGACGCGAGCGAAAATTAAATAGTTTAGAAGTCGCCACCAATCTTTTTTTTTTCTATAGGTGTGATTGGTCACCTATTAATCTGATTCTAATCGACGAAGTCCTAAATTAATTTTAGGTTTGTCGAAAGAACGAGAACTGGTCCACATTTTTAGAGATGGGTTCGGAAGTGCGGTTATGCACGGAGAAGGGTTAGTACTTCCGTGGCGTCCGTTCCACGAACGGTACCATTTAATCTTAAGTTATCTTAATATAGCCTACTTTTAATTTAATCCCTACTTATTAAATTTTTATTAAATTGGCTGACTGAGTCTTTTATTTGGTTTTTTTATTTGGTTTTACGTATGCACATGATGCAAGCGTAAAATGATGTCATGACTTGTTTATTTTAAATAATGGAGTCGGTAATCTTTTATTGAAAAATCATTTGAAGACCATCCCAACGTTTTGGTGAAGTCTCGAAATTTTCCTCACCTAGAGATATCCCCGGAAGAACTCGTCTCTACAAACTCCTCGGGAAAATCTCATCATCGGGATTCCCGCACCATTTGCAAGATAAATGTGACGTGCTATGACAGGATAAAATGCTGATGTCTACATGCACGCGTTTATTGAATTAGGTGGTTCATAATTCACCCAACTATGTATTTAAATTTATCACCTTATTTATATATTTATTTTGTCATTTTTTTTCATGAATTATTTATTTATTTATTTATTATTATTATTATTTATTATTTATTATTTATTATTTAGATCCATATCTTTTAATTAACATTGTTGATTAGCGTTTAACTTGATTATATAACTTATCAAATAAACAATTAATTAATTTTTTCAAACAATTAAATTAACTTTATTTTGTAATATTTATTTAAGCTAATTAACTAATTTAAGTTTGGATGCAACATTATGTAAATTTATTTTTTTTAACAATGACTATTTGACTTAATGGGTATTGGAGTTTAGAGTTCGGATTTATCCCGACGCTTCGATGAAAATTCGTCTCAAACTTCGCACCAAAAAAAATCCACTTAAAAGAGGCAACTCTTTACCTTTCTTAGAAGAAATTTCTCAAACAATCATCTCATTTTTCTTATAGTTTTTTATATTTGTATTATGTCGTTGTTTTTTTTTTTTTTTGTTTATATATATATATATTATATTTACAAGTATCTAAATATGAATATTGATCTCAATTATATATATATATATATATATATATATATTTACTATTACAACCATTGTCATCTTTTTAGTATTTTTTTATATTTTTTTTGAATATTTGTTTATATCTATTTTTTATCAAATATTTACACATATTTTCATTTACCACTTTATATTTTGTTGTTATTTTTTTACTTTGAAATATCACATAATCTCTACATAATATATTTTTTATTTTAATTAAATTATCCTTATGCTCTTAATAATATGTTTTTAACATAAATAATTGAACCATCATAATGAATAAAATAAAAAATATTAAAGTAAAAAGACATGCAAGTTAGATCTTATCTTGTGTAGATTTAGATTAGCTCAAAAAGGACAAAATTATGTGGGCTAAAGCAAGTCACCAAAAGTACAACAACATACAAAAATTTCTCCAAACAATACCGTGAGGAGCCCCCCACCTCCTTTCTCTTTTTTCTTTTTTCTTTCTTTCTTTCTTTCTTTCTCTCCTAGCCGCTCCCCCCTTCTTCTCTCTTTCTTTTTCTTTTCTCTTTCTTCTTTTTTTCTCTTTCTTCTCCTTTCTTTCCCCCGCTGGCCTCTCCTTTCTTTATCTCTTTCTTTCTTCCTCCTTCTCTTTCTCTTCTTTCTCCCTGCCGGCATTGCACTCTTCTCCTCTTCTCTCTCCCCCTTCTTCTTTTTTTTCTTTTTGCTCTGTTTTTTTTTTATGTTTGATTGTGGCTTTTTTTGGGTTAATCGTTGTGTTTTTATTTTTTTTGGTGGATGGATCTTTTTTTATTGTGGCTAAGGTAGTTTGTTACTGGTAGATTTTTTTTTATCTGTGATTCTCTCCTTTTTTGGTTTTGCAGGTTTTTTTTTATCAACTGAGTTGTTTAAAAATTTGGACAATCCGATAATGAGGTTCTGACACCAAAGAATTGGTGGCCATAACCCCATCACGCATGGTGGTTGGGGAAGGGATGGCTGGGCGTACGCCAGCCATACCACTTTTTTTTAATTTTTTATTTATTTTTTATATTTTATTTTATTTTATTATAATTTAAATTTTTTATTTATTTTTTAGGTCTCTACAGAAGACACGATTTCAGATAAAGGAACAAATCCTGACTTGACAGACAGACTATACTCTAATAAGCACATCATGCAGCAAGCAGAGCATAATGTCAAGGATTTGATTGTCCCGACGTGTCGATCAGCTTTCTCGCTAGAGTAGGCGATCAATCTAGTTAATGGCATACATTGCCATCATAACAACTTGTCTGTTTGTCGGTTCTGTTCTTGTATCAGTTCTCAAGAGAAGGTTCAAAACATTTGTACTGGCTACATTGTTTAAAAAATGGAGTTACTTTTACTAGACAGAATTCTACTCAATCATGATTATCAGTCCCTTTGGAAGGATGATAAAGATGCTAACTGCAACTTGATGAAGAAGCACGCATAGTGTAAAATTTGGAGGAAATCAGTAATGATTCCTCCATTGTTGTATCAGAAAATAATTTCCCTTTCTTTCTATCCTATCTTATTCTTCATGTAGAATTCAATCTTGCATTCTCTCTACGAGGACGGAGTGACAGTAAAACTTTCGATATAATCATCGAAAGTATAAGGAAGCACAATGGGTTTATGCTGAAAGTATGTGAGAACAATTTTCAAGACAATATAGGAAAATTTAGGGACAAAATCCTGATTGTGATTGTGGTAAGCTACGGCTCCACACGAACTCCAACAAGGTTAATGGCACTGTCTCCATCGGGGTTTCCTCTGTCCCTGTCTGGTTTCTCGAAATATTTAGAGCACAATAAACCAAAAGCAAAGAGGATTGGCAAAGCGGATGTTTTGATAGGGCCGTCAACATGTCGAGAAACAAAAGAATAATTGATGGCTGTAACAACACACTGAAGGCAAACACAAGCAAATCCGATAATCTCCCAGGGGTTATCAAAAGGCTTGCCAGAAAACCGGGGCACTCTGTCTCTCCACTGCCAAGTAACTCTTCCCTTTTTACCTTTGCAAATAAGTTCACCAATGCAAGCCATCAATGCTATGAACGAAATTAACATCAAAATGAGGGCGTAATGAGGCTTATTTATGGAGGAAAGCTGATCGAGAACCGCTGAAGGGAGTTCCAGGGTAAAGTTGGTGATGGGGAAAACCCAAGCTAAAACATCCTGCATTAAAAGAATTCGATTATTTAGACGTTATAGACTAGACATTATAACTAAAATAAAACTATTGGTTTGGATTCAAGTTTGACCATTAAACTCGATCCATCGTGATTGTTGCTATCTCTGTTTCGCTCAAATTCAAAATGATCACCAGTCGTCACTTCATTTTCTTGGCCGCCCAAATTTGCTTCAACATCATTACTATTCCATAAAATTTCATGTTCCGAATAATTTTCACTATCAGCATTTGCTTCAACAACATCCTGCATTGAAAGAATTTGATTATTTAGATGTTAGAGATTCGGCATTACAACTAAAATAAAACTGTTGGTTTGGATTCAATTTTGACCATTAAACTGAAGCCATCGTGAATGTTGTTGCCTCTGTTTGCTTGATCTTGCTCAAATACGTCATCATCACTATTCGCCACTTGAATTTCTTGGTTGCTCAAATCTGCTTCAACATCATTAGGAGTCGATAGCATTTCGTATTCTAAATCAGTTTCACCGTGAGCATCTGCTTCAAAAATATTCTGTATAAAAATAATTTGATTATTTAGATGTTAGAGACTAGACATTAGAACTAAAATAAAGCTGTTAATTTAGATTCAATTTTGAACTTTCAACTCAAGCCATCCTAATTGTTACTGTCTCTATGTGCTTCATCAACGTTATCAAATAGCCTATGCCAATATTCGCCATGGTGGCAGTATAGTCCTTATTTTCAAAATTTTTGGAATATTTGGGATTTTTCGTTTTTTTTCTCATTTCGTTTATTTTCACTACAGTGTCGTCCAGCAAAATGAGAGTCAAACACGGTTTAGTGGAAAAAAGAAAAGAGAGAGGGGGCTGCTCCAAACAGACACGGTAGGAAAAGAGAAGGTATACGCAGTGCCCATGGCGCGAAGGGATTACTCTATTTATTTCCCAACCGTGCAACCTCTTGCCACCTGGTTATACAAGTTTATTTTTACAATTTGATCCTTTTATTAGTTAAGTTCGTTTTTCTATTTAAATTTTAATCAGAAGATCGGATGGTGGGTTTTTATTTGCAGCAGCAAGGAAACTTCAGGCTAGTGCAAGCATGGTTGGGAAATTTTATTAATGCCATAAATATTAAATGTTGTTTAAAAGCAGATTAGATTGTTTAATAATTATACTCAAGTTATTTTAAATTTTTTTATTTTAAAAATTTTAATTAATAATTTCAAGACATGTGATTGGACAAAATGTTAAAACAAAGTTAGCAATTAAAAACTCTAGTCAGCAACATCTTTGGCCATATCTTCTGTCACGTGATAATGTCATTCTTCAAGCTAATAAGTTAACATGCCACGTCATTAACACATGGTATGATATTAAATTGATAACTACAACTTTAACTTATTAGAGTTAGTTAACTTTTAATGATAAAAATTTATTTTACTCAAGAAAATAAAAATATTAAATGCAATAAAAATATAAAAATTTAATTGAAATTTTTTTTATACTTTAAGATCGTATTTAAGTATTATATTTTATAATAAAATAAAACTTATTTCTTGAAAAAAAATAATTTGAAGGATATGAAATATAATACCTTAGGCCTGAGGATTTGTTTCAGCAAGACCTTCAAGAATGTTCGTTTAATTTGTCCTCGCTTAGGGTAAGGGGGCTTCCTCCAACGCACCTAAAAAGATAACAAACATGTATAATTAAAAATAACATAATGAAGTTGACCTTGCTCAAATACAACATCATCACCATTAGCCACTTCAATTTCTTGGCTGCCCAAATCTGCTTCAACAACATTACCCCATTTTTTCGAGTTCTTTTTTTTTTTTTTTCTTTTCATGTCTTTTCTCTTACACTCCCAACCGTTTTTTATTAACTTGACTTTAAAAAATATCACATTTTTATTTTAATTGAAAAAAATTAATATTTTTGAAATTCTAGAAAACAATTTTAAATATTTTATTGAAAATAAAATATTTTTTTATATTAATGTGAACTATATGATCAAAAAAGTTCATATTGACATAAAATTATTTTTAATAAGCTTCGAAACCCTTAAACTCCCAGACAAATTTATGCTAATTTCCAAATGTCAAAATATGATCTCACAACTATAGGAAATAATAGTCAGCAACATCTTTGACCATATCTTCTGTCATGTGACAGTGTCATTCTCCAAGCTAACAAGTTAACATGTCACGTTATTAACACATGGTATGATATTAAATTGATAACTATAACTTTAACTAATTAGAGTTAGTTAACTTTTAATGATAAGAATTTATTTTACTCAAAAAATAAAAGTATTAAACGTAATAAAAATATAAAAACTTAATTAAAATTTTTTTATGCTTTAAGATTGTATTTAAGTATTATATTTTATAATAAAATAAAACTTATTTCTTGAAAAAAAAAAATTTGAATGATATGAAACATAATACCAGCAAACTACATAATTGCTCCTCCAAGACCCTCCAGTTTAGAAAGTGGTTGTGCTGTAAGTCTTTGTGTCGAAATTCTTCTCCTTTAGGGCCCTTCCTCGAAGGCACCTAAAAAGACAACAAACATGTATAATTAAAAATAACATAATGAAGTTGATCTTGCTCAAATACAACATCATCACCATTAGCCACTTCAATTTCTTGGCTGCCCAAATCTGCTTCAACAACATTACCCCATTTTTTAGATTTGTTTTTTTTTTCTTTTCATGTCTTTTCACTGACACTCCTAACCCTTTTTTTATTAACTTGACTTTAAAAAGTATGATATTTTTTTTAATTGAAAAGTAATTAATATTTTTGAAATTCTAAAAAACAATTTTAAATATTTTATTAAAAATAAAATATTTTTTTATATTAAGGTGAACTATATGATCAAAAAATTTCAGATTGACATAAAAAAATTATTTTTAATAAGCTTCGAGATCCTTAAACTCCCAGACAAATTTATGCTAATTTCCAAATGTCAAAATATGATCTCACAACTATAGGAAATAATAGTAACAACATTTTATCTTTACTAAATTCAAAATAATAGAAACAAAAATGCAAATTGGAGTTTAAAAATGATTTCAGCAGTTTCCAAATCATAAACTGGGATTCAAAATCCAACGGACCTGACCGCTGCTAGCAGCATACTCGGAACCAGGAATCCGGCCTCTCCGCTGGCTGAGCTCACCCGTACCTATCATCGATGCCCGCATTTCAGGGTTCTCATCCAAATGACTCTCCATCATTTTTTTTTTAATTTCTTTTTTCGACGTTTACAAATCGCATTCGTTCCTATACACGCTTCCTCAGCTTCATTTAATAGAAGAAAAATATCCCGAAACGATGAAGAAGACCATCAAATTGCCCAAAAAGAAAACAAGTAAACTAAAGCGAGTCGTACTGGGAAAGGAGGTGGAAGTTTCAAATACAAAAAATATCATTGACCGGGTAGCGTTAGGTGGGTCAGCTTTCGATGGGAACGAGCTAACAGGAATGACGAAATAATCTCGGATAAAGAAAGGAGACAAAGTGGGCGTTGGGTGCATTCTATAGTAAGGTAGGGCACGCGAACCGGTGAAAGTAAAAGTCAAAAAGGAAATAGGGAAGCCGAGGGAAGGAGAGTAGTTTAAAATGGGTTTTTTACCAGTGTTCCATGTCAAGCATTGAAGTGAACCCACTGCTATTCCATCATTGTCTAACAAGTAATAACATTATACTTTATGTCCTTCTTTAAAAGCTAACCTTCCATTTGGTTTTTTCTAGGGCCAGTGAAAATATAATCCTTGCTACTACGGCACATGGTGGACATCTGGCTTTCTATGAAGGGATAATCGCATCTAGCTTATGGTAAATTTTTTTCACCCAGGTTAGCGATAATACATACATACATATATATAGACAACAGACATACATCTTTACCTGCTGGGAAAAACTCGTATTCAAGTATCTACTTTAGACTGGAACTCCCAGTTGATGATTACACAAGAATCAGCAAAAAAGATCACTATAATTGGTGGGGTTGTTAGTGAAAATCAACAAGTACTCTTCATGATTGAGGACCTTATATGACATGTTATGAATATATATACTTGCACATATTTTTCATTTTTTTCTTTAGATACTGGTAACTGTGCCTGATTACATAGCAAGTTGTAATTTAAAGTTCATTTGTGTTTGAATTGCATAGTTTTATATTCATGAAATTGTAGGTGTGTAAGAGCTGTTGATGAGTTCTTTGGTGTTCTACGCACTATCCCATTTAGAAGGCAGAAGGTAAAAAGTTTCAGTAGTTTTATTTTGTAAGAAACAGTTGTTATACTTAAACTGAACAAACACAGTTATATCTTCACTTCTATATTGTGAAAAAGCAAATTAGTCATTTCTCCAAAGGCAAGAGTTCTAAGAATTAAAATTCTCTTGTACCAGCTGAGTAATAGAATTAAAATTCTCTTGACTTCTATGTTTTGTTGCAGATCCAAGGTTCTACCTTGCCCAAGCCACTGCAATCTTCAATAGATCAGGGGCCTTATTTGAACGTTATGGGAGATGGAATGGTGACAGCAGCGGGCAGTGAACCAAGAGTTATTGTACCAGAAGACATGTCAAATGAGCATATGATTCATAGTAAGAAAGAAGAGGACACAATTTCAGATAAAGGAACAAGTCTTGACTTGACAGACAAAATATACTCTAACAAGCACATCATGAAGCAAGCAGAACAAAATGTCAAGGATTTGATTGTCCCTGTCCAAAGGCGCATTGATCAGCTTTCTTGCCGGAGTAGGTGATCAATCTGGTTGCTGGCATACATTGCCATTATAACAACTTGGCCGTTTGTCGGTTCTGTTCTTATCTCAGTTCTTAAGGGAAGGTTCAAAACTTTTGTACCGGCTACATTATTTAAAAAATAGAGTTACTTCTACTGCACAGAATTCTACTCAATCATGATTATTTGTCCCTTTGGAGGGATAATAAAGATGCTAACTGCAACTTGATGAAGAAGTATGCATAGTGTAAATTTTGGAGGAAATCAGTAATGATTCCTCCATTGTTGTATCAGAAAATAATTTCCCCTTCTTTCTATTCTATCTTATTCTTCGTGTAGAATTCAATTTTGCATTCTCTCTACGAGGATGGAATGACAGTAAAACTCTCGTTATAATCATCGAAAGCATAAGGGAAGCACAATGGGTTTATAAGGAAAGCATGTGAGAACAATTTACAAGATAATATAGCAAAAGTTTTCCAGCTTTTCCAAAAAAAAAAAAAAATAAGAAGCAAAATTTAGGGACAATCCTGATTGTGATCGTGGTAAGCTACGGCTCTACACGAACTTGAACAAGTGCAGCGGCACTGGCCCCATCGGGGTTTCCTCCTCTGTTCCTGCCTGGCTTCTCGAAATATTTAGAGCACAACAAACCGAGAGCAAAGACGATTGGCAAAGCAGATGTTTTGATAGGGCCGTTAAGATGTCGAGAAATAAAAGAATAATTGATGGCTATAACAACACACTGAAGGAAAGCAGAAGCAAATGCGATGACATCCCAGAGGCTACAAAAAGGCTTGCCGGTTCGTGGACAATAAAACCAAGGCACTCGGCCTTTCCACTGCCAAGTAACTCTTTCCTTTTTACCTTTGTAAGTAAGCTCAGCGATGCAAGCCATCAATGCTATGAACGAAATTAACATCATAATGAGCGCGTACTGAGGGTGATCTTTGGAGGAAAGCTGATCGAAAACCGCTGAAGGGAGTTCCAGGGTAAAGTTTGTGATAAGGAAAACCCATGCTAAAACATCCTGCATTAAAAGAATTCGATTATTTAGATGTTAGAGATTAAGCATTACAACTAAAATAAAACTATTGGTTTGGATTCAAGTTTGACCATTAAACTCAATCCATCGTGATTGTAGCTATCTCTGTTTGCTTGGTCTTGCTCTAATTCAAAATCATCACTAGTCGTTACTTCATTTTCTTGGCCGCCCAAATTTGCTTCAACATCATTACGATTCCATAAAATTCCATGTTCCAAATAATTTTCACTATCAGCATTTGCTTCAACAACATCCTGCATTGAAAGAAATTGATTATTTAGATGTTATAGATTAGGCATTACAACTACAATAAAACTGTTGGTTTGGATTCAAGTTTGACCATTAAACTCGATCCATCATGATTGTTGCTTTCACTGTTTGCTTGGGCTTGCTCAAATTCAAAATCATCACTAGTCGTCACTTCAATTTCTTGGCCGCCCAAATTTGCTACAGCATCATTACGAGTCCATAGAATTTCATGTTCCAAATAATTTTCACTATCAGCATTTGCTTCAACAACATCCTGCATTAAAAGAATTTGATTATTTAGACGTTAGAGATTAGGCATTACAACTAAAATAAAACTGTTGGTTTGGATTCAAGTTTGACCATTAAACTCAAGCCATCGTGATTGTTGTTGCCTCTGTTTGCTTGATCTTGCTCAAATACATTATCATCACCATTCGCCACTTGAATTTCTTGGTTGCTCAAATCTGCTTCAACATCATTACGAGTCGATAGCATTTCATGTTCTGGATAAATTGAGCCGATAACTGGTGGTCCATCAATACCCTGTATGAAAATAATTTGATTTTTTAAATATTAGAGCCTAGACATTATAACTAAAATAATGCTGTTAATTTAGATTCAATTTTGAACTTTCAACTCAAGCCATCCTAATTGTTACTGTCTCTATGTGCTTCATCAACGTTATCAAATAGCCTATGCCAATATTCGCCATGGTGGCAGTATAGTCCTTAACTTCGAAATTTTTGGAATATTTGGGATTTTCTTTTTTTTTTTCATCTCTAAATAGGCTCTGATCTCGTTGTACATAAATTGCATGGCGCAATGATTAAAGAATCAGGGTAAGCAAACGCGTACCAAAATAGCGAAAATCAAAGAGAAATATAGGTTTTATTTTCATTACAGTGTTGTCCAGCAAAATGAGAGTCAAACACGGTTTAGTGGAAAAAAGAAAAGAGAGAGAAGGATACTCCAAACAAACACGGCCGGAAACGAGAAGGCATACGCAGTGCCCATGGCACGAGGGACGGTTTACTAGTAATGGTGAAATTTAAAAGGAAAGAATTACTCTATTTATTTCCCAACTGTGCAACCTCTTGCCACCTGGCTATACAAGTTTATTTTTTTAATTTGATCCTTTTATTATTTAAGTTTGTTTTTCTATTTCAATTTTAATCAGAAGATCGGATGGTGGGTTTTTATTTGCAGCAGAAAGGAAACTACAGACCAGTGCAAGCATGGTGCAAGCTGAGTTGCGGGCCCTGGTTTTGGGATGGTAATAGGTACCTTATTATAAGTTATTCGCGGGTATTCGATCCAGTTATACCGGATTAAGATACCTTATAATCAGCTTTGAGATAAATTCGGATAATGATTTCACTACTTGTATTGAGTTTGGATACTACCCATTGGATACCCGTTATTCGAATCCGATTATGTTAACATTCGGATTATGGAAGTACTTGCTCTGAACTCGATCTCAATATCCGTTTATATATATTTTATTATTATTTAAATGATTAAATTAAAAATAATCAACATTAATGTATTTATTAAAAGCTGACAAATATATTAAAAAGTATGATTACTCAAATTATTAATGTGATTACATTAATATATTTAAATTTAAAAATTATTAAATTATTAATTATTTTTAAATAATATTAATATCATATCATATTACAAAAAATATAATTACTTTTATATATATACTTTAAATATAAATATATTTATTTTTTATTTTATATTAATATTACAAAAATTATAATTTATAATATATATACTTAAAGAGAGTTTGGATTTATAAATGAACTGGTAATATTCCTAATCTTTTTTCCGCAGCATAAGTTTTTCCCAAAGGGTAAAGGGCGGGTGGCATGCCAATGTCTAGTATTGGTATTCTCACTTTGTATGACATTTGATGAATTAAGGAAAAGGTGTTCTCATTAAAAAAAATAATAATAACATTAGAATTTTTTTTTTAATTTGAATGATGTGACTTTTTGACAACAACTCAACGTGTCAGAGAAGATTATTTTCTTAATTCCTAGTGTTGGGCCCTTGCTTTGCCGCAGGTTTATTGTTATTAACCGGAATAGTTGATATAAATTATAAGTTCTGTTTGTTTACCTTTCTTGTTAGGAATAGAACAATTTGAAAATTAAACGTAAAAATATTAGCCGTAAAACCAACGTACAAATGAGTAAATTATGTGTCAACATTGTTCTCATTTATAATATAATAAGACATAATATTCAAATAAATTCATGAACTATATAAGAAAAGTCAATTAAGATTTTTATGTTTTTATTGTGTTTAATTAAATTTTTAAATTTTTATTTGAAATCAAGTAAGTATTTATCACTAATTGTTAATTAATTATTTTTTAATAAAATTACAATTATCAATTTAATATCACACGATGGTTGACATGTCATTTTAAAAATGATCAAAATTATTATTGATCAGATATTTTACCTAATGATTTGAGTTTTAACATGTTACCCAGTCACAACGTTTTAAAATCATTGATTAACATTTTCATAACAAAAAAAAATTAAAATAACCTATATCTAATTGCTAAACAATTTAATCAATTTTTAAACAACATTTAGGGTTTATGATATTAACAAAATTTCCTAAATCATCCAGGAAGACATGTGGTTTAGGAAATTTTGCAAAAAAAATTGGAAATTACAATTAAAAAATTTTCCCAAAATTTTTTCTATCAAAATTTCTGTCTAAAAAGCAACGACACCCACAACAATCCAAATACATCCCTCTCTCTTTCAAACAAAGCAAAAGCATAGCTTCAAGACCAGAGTTTTAAAGGTTTTTTTTTTTTTTTTGTGGCAATTTAACATCCACAGTATAAGGATAAGAAATCATCAGTGTAGAGCAACAATTCCCAGCAGATTTTAGAGACCCTCCCTCGGGGTTATTTCAGAGTTAAAAAGATGGATATAATTAAAAAACTGGTATTCTCGGATGGTTTGGGAAATTTTATTAATATCATAAATGTTAAATGCTGTTTAAAAGCAGATTAGATTGTTTAATAATTAGATTCAAGTTATTTTAAATTTTTTTATTTTAAAAATTTTAATTAATAATTTCAAGACATATGACTGGATAAAATGTTAAAACAAAGTTAGCAACTAAAAACTCTAGTCAGCAACATCTTTGACCATATCTTCTGTCATGTGACAGTGTCATTCTCCAAGCTAACAAGTTAACATGTCACGTTATTAACACATGGTATGATATTAAATTGATAACTATAACTTTAACTAATTAGAGTTAGTTAACTTTTAATGATAAGAATTTATTTTACTCAAAAATTAAAAGTATTAAACGTAATAAAAATATAAAAATTAAATTAAATTTTTTTATGCTTTAAGATTGTATTTAAGTATTATATTTTATAATAAAATAAAACTTATTTCTTGAAAAAAAAAAATTTGAATGATATGAAACATAATACCAGCAAACTACATAATTGCTCCTCCAAGACCCTCCAGTTTAGAAAGTGGTAGTGCTGTAAGTCTTTGTGTCGAAATTCTTCTCCTTTAGGGCCCTTCCTCGAAGGCACCTAAAAAGACAACAAACATGTATAATTAAAAATAACATAATGAAGTTGATCTTGCTCAAATACAACATCATCACCATTAGCCACTTCAATTTCTTGGCTGCCCAAATCTGCTTCAACAACATTACCCCATTTTTTAGATTTGTTTTTTTTTTCTTTTCATGTCTTTTCACTGACACTCCTAACCCTTTTTTTATTAACTTGACTTTAAAAAGTATGATATTTTTTTTAATTGAAAAGTAATTAATATTTTTGAAATTCTAAAAAACAATTTTAAATATTTTATTAAAAATAAAATATTTTTTTATATTAAGGTGAACTATATGATCAAAAAATTTCAGATTGACATAAAAAAATTATTTTTAATAAGCTTCGAGATCCTTAAACTCCCAGACAAATTTATGCTAATTTCCAAATGTCAAAATATGATCTCACAACTATAGAAAATAATAGTAACAACATTTTATCTTTACTAAATTCAAAATAATAGAAACAAAAATGCAAATAGGAGTTTAAAAATGATTTCAGCAGTTTCCAAATCATAAACTGGGATTCAAAATCCAACGGACCTGACTGCTGCTAGCAGCATGCTTGGAACCGGGAAGCCTGCCTCTCCGCCGCCTGAGCGGCTTACTCATACCTCTCGGCCATGCCCTCCGTTTTTCATCCATTTCATCCGACGAGGGCTTCTCCTTTAATTCAGAGTTCTCATTCAAATAAATCTGCGTCCTTTTTTTTTTTTTAAGTTCTTTTTTCGACGTTTACAACCTATACACGCTTGCTCAGCTTCATTTAAATAGGAGAAATATATCCCGGAACGATGAAGAAGACCATCAAATTGCCCAAAAAGAAAACGAGTAAACTAAAGCCAGTCATTCTGGGAAAGGAGGTGGAAGTTTCAGATTCAAAAAATATCATTGACCGGGTAGAGGTGGGTCAGCTTTCGATGCGACGGAGCCGACAGGAATGACGAAATAATGTCGGGTAAAGAAAGGACGTGAACATTGGGTGTATTCTATAGTAAGGTAGACCACGCGTACGGCTGAAAGTAACAGTCAAAGAGGGGATAGGACAGCCGAGGGAAGGAGAGTGGCTTAAATAGGAGATGAGCTAGTATGTGGGGAACATAGTGGCCCGCGAGATGATTTTCTTAAGGTCCAATCGATGTGCCATGGATGGTGGAGCTTTTGAAGGGCCGAGCAACATGGATATGGTGTGCTTCTACACTGAGCTATGCCTATGCCTCAGCCTCTTCCAACAACTTTTCCTCTCTGCCTTCTTTTTCTGCAAGGCTTCTTGCCTAGCATTTTGAACTTCATTGTATGCCTCTCGAGCAGCCTTCACTCTAGCTGCTTCAGTTGTGGGTCGAGCCTGCAATAGGAAGAAAAGAAAACACAATTATGGGAACATTATCAAATTGGCATAGTGCATTTGATACCATAAAGTAACTTCCAGCTGACTAACCCACCTATGAGCTGTGCTTGCACCGCCCAATTAAATCAATGTAGTATGGTACAAGAGCCGCTAAGCGAATCATGTCACCAATGAACAGCACTGTTTATGTATCAATAAATATTAGGTTTAAACCAGGGAAGGATAAGTCGGAATGTGTAGAATATGAAAGGAAAGGATTACTCAAATACAACGAAAAAGAAAATTGTCATGAACAAAAGAAATGTAGGCAATCAGGAAGAATATACCAAAACTGAACACTAATGAAGTTGGTCTTGCTCAAATACAACATCATCATAATTTGATTATTTAAATATTAGAGAGTAAATATCATAACTAAAACAAAGCTGTTGGTTTGGATTCAATTTTAAAATTTAAACTCGAATCATCTTCAATGTTTCTGACTCTATTTGCTTAATCATTTTACAATTGAGTAAATTATATATCAATATAATTTTCATTTATGATTATAATAAAAAAAATACTGTTTTTTCAAAAAATGCAATTTGAATGACCGAAGTAGATGAAATATAATACCTCAACTACACATCCACCAAAATGTTCCTCAAAAAGTAACAAACAAAGATAATTATAATATAATAAGGGGATAATGTAAAATAAAAAAAATACAACTATAGGAAAGTAAATTTAAAATGTAAATACATCAACATTGTTTTCATTTATAATTACAATAAAAAATATTGTTTTTTGAAGAAAAGTAATTTGAATAATTGGATTGAGTGAAATTCAATACCGCAATGTCTTCAATTTCCTGCAAAAACAACAAACAAAGATAATTATAATAATATAATAAAAGGATAATATAAAATAAAAAAATATAACTATAGGAAAGTATTTTTCTATAATACCTTAATTTTTTTCTAGAAAATATCTTTGCCAATCACTTTCGCTGTCATGACGTCGGTCTGAAGCATTTGTTTTTGCCTGGAGATGGAATTTGCTCAGTAGATTTGAGAAAAATTTCTATATTAAAAGCATTTGATTATCTCATTTTTTTGAGATTTTATTTTATATTTTTGATGGTTGTTAAATTGTAGATCGGATAATTTTTAGACTTCTTTCTTTATTTAAAGTTTTTTCTCTTACATTTCCAACCTTTTTTATGACCTTAACTTTTAAAAAACATCACATTTTTATTTTAATTGAATAGTAATATTTTTTAAATTTTAAAATTTTTATTAAAAATAAAGTATTTTCAGATTGAAATAAAAAGATACTTTTATTTTTAATTAGATTTGAGATCTTTAAACAGGACAAATTTCTACTAATGCCCAAACGTCAAAACTATGAGACAATGATAGTAACAAAATTTTATCTTTACTAAATTCATAATAAAAGAAACAAAAAGCAAAGAAGAATTTTGAAAATGATTTTCAGAAGTTTCCAAATCCAACGGACCTCACTGAAGCCGGTCGTAGCAGTAAACTCGGGCCCGCTCGTGCCAGAATGTAGAGACAACCGTCTCCGCTTCCAGAGTCCACCCCTATTTCTCATCCATTGACTTCTTATTTCCTTCGACGAGTGCTCCTCCTCCACTTCAGAATTATTGTTCAAATGACTCGCCATCTTCTTTTTTTTTTTTCAATTTCTTTTTTCGACGCTTTCAAATCGCATTCCCTCAGGTTCATATAAAATAATCCAAAATAAGAGTCGTCCTCGAAAAGAGTTAAAGCGGTGAAGGTTTCAGAGAATTTCCTGGGCATATAATAATTCAAAAAGAAAACGCGTCAAATAAAGCGAGTCGTTGTCGGTGGGTCGCGGACTGCTTAAGGCTTAAGCTAAGCAAATCATCTGGTTAAAAGCCACAGATGGAATGGACGTTTTAGGATGTACGGATTAAGTGAATTGACGTTTTTCTCCCCTGGGATTAATTGGATACAATGCATGTTTGGTCGGTGGGATTTGAAAAAATGTAACTGGAGATGACAGAGAAAATGATGGCAAGTGATGAAAATTAGGTAAGCCAATTAGATTATCAGCTTAAACCTAAAGTTCCTCAACTTCAAATACTGAAAAGTTGTTTCCACAATATCATTTAGCAAAGATGATCAGATTTTTTTAATGCGAATCCACTTGAAGACTAAATTAATTACACCCACAAATCCATGCATAAAAAGCCAGTCCATTATTATAAAAAGAATATTAGAGACTCCCTACTCCAAGTTAAAAGATCATTAGACTATCTCTGAAAAGTTTTCATTTCTTATGAGTGCCCAACTGACAAACCATCGAAGATCGGCTTTAACCATTGTAAACTAGCAAATAAAGTCCGTTATGGATGATGAAGAAGGCTTAGTATCTGGGGAATATAGTGACTCACGAGATGATTTTTTAAGGGCCAATCGATGTGCCACGGATGGTGGAGCTTTTTAAGGGCCGAGCAACGTGGATATGGTGTGCTTCTACACTGAGCTATGCCTCAGCCTCCTCTAACATCTTTCCCTCTCTGCCTTCTTTTTCTGCAAGGCTTCTTGTCTAGCATTTTGAAGTTCTTTGTATGCCTCTTGAGCAGCCTTCACTCTAGCTGCCTCAGTTTTGGATCGAGCCTGAAATAGGAAGAAAAGAAAACACAATTATGGGAACATTATCAAATTGGCCTATGGCACAAGAGCCGCTAAGCGAATCATGTCAGCAATGAACAGCCCTGTTTATGTATCAATAAAGATTTGGCTTAAATTAGGGAAGGATAAGTAAGAATGTGCATAATATGAAATGAAAGGATTACTGATCCTATTATCTCTGTATTTTGTCGAAGTCCAGCGTAAACCAGGATGTAGCAATTCGTCTCGGGAAAAGCATGAAAGTTGACACCAGGGGAAGGCTACTACAAAAATTTCGAAGTGACAAGGGACCTTGAGAGATTGGATCACACATAACCAAAGGGGAACAACCGTCTTGAATAGGGTGAGCTAAGTGAAACTGCGAATGAGCAGGATTCAGTAGTGTGGGATGGAAATTCAACAAGACGAGCTGCTTAGACATAAGAAGGTGCCGCTGCATGAGGGGGGTGCCATCGGCTGTCCATGATAGCCACAATGGAAATACAAGGACCACGTTGTCCTGCAGGGAGGGGGCGCTGGGGGCTGGAAGAGAAAGGGGTGGTCGTTTAGAGTTTTGTTAACTAATGATCGAGTCTAGTCGGTGTAAAATCAACACAAGGGCTGACTTTTAGGGGCTTCGTGAAATGATAGATATTTTGTAATTAACATAAAAAATTGAAATTAAGAAAATTGAACCTGAGTGCATTTTTATGAGTTAAAAAAAAAACTGATGATATATAAAACTTATAGTTCTCATCAAAGGATATTTATAGTTTTGATAGGAAGCAAATGTGAAATGGGAACAAGAATGTTGTCAACTCAAACGGGATGTAGCTAGATAATAAAACAAAGAAAAAAATATATAATATCGTGATCGGATCAGCATGTCCTATAGCAAAAGTTAGTCAATTGCCATTCTCTCTTCATACGAAGAATATCAACTAATCACACCCCATTCATTCCCTAAATCCTGCCAAATACCCAATTGGACGGTAGCCCAATTTAAACTAGACAACTTTTTTTTTTCCATTGTCTGAGCGGGTTGGCGGTTGCAAGACGGCTTTTTTTTGTTTTCTGTTAAACTAAAAAAATAAGTCCATTTGAATGATAATATCATAATGTTTTACCAGTGTTTCATGTCGGTTCTGTTCTTTTCTCAGTTCTTAAGAGAAAGTTCAAAACTTTTATACCGGCTACGTTATTTAGATAATAGAGTTCCTTTTAGTGCACAGAACTCTGCTTAATCATGATTATTAGTCCCTTTTGAGGGATAATAAAAATGCTAACTGCACCTTGATCAAGAAGTATGCATAGTGTAAAATTATCAAAAAATAATTTTTGAATATACTTAACCTTCTTTCTATACTATCTTATTTTTCATGTAGAATTCAATCTTGCATTCTCTCTACGAGGATGGAATGACAGTCAAACTTTCGATATAATCATGGAATGACAGAACTTGAATGCATGTTCATGAGTTTAAAATTTTTGATTAATTCAATTATTGATTGAATTAATTGATTAATATTTAATTTTTAGTCAATTTAATTATTTTTTTAGAGATTTAGGTATTAGTGCCATAAGAGTCGTGAATTCGTATGTTTGTTGTTTTTTTACCAACTTTCCTGGAAAAAGAAAAAGGGCGACAAGAAACGAGGCAGGAAGAGAGAAGGTACAGGCGGTGCCACGTGGCTCGAGGGAAGGATGACTAAGAAAGTAAAATGAGCAATACATTAAAAGAATTTGATTATTTAGATGTTAAAGACTAGATATCATAACTAAAATAAAACCATTGGTTTGAATTCAATTTTGAACTTTAAATGGCTACATTTCCAATGGCTGGCTGGTGAGAAGAAAGAAAATACCAAAAAAAAAAAAAGAAAATACAAGAATGAAAAAAAAAAGCTAAAAAGTTAATATTTTTATTTTAAAATTTCAATTATAATTTTTAATATTTTAAAAATAAAGTTAAAAATTACAAATAAAATAATCATATTATAATAAAAGATATTATTATCATTTATTATTTATTTTTTAATTATTCCTAATACTATTTTTACCAACCAAACATTAAGTTAAGTTATAATAACAATTATTATCTTATTTCATTTTCATAAACCAAGTTACATAATAACTATTATTCTTTTATTTTGTTTTCATGAAATGGCTATTTCATTCTAACTTTTTTTCATTTCACGAATCAAACATACCTGTAAAGTTATATAAAAAAATAACAAACAAAGGTAATTATGTAAAGCTATATGAAAAAATAACAAACAAAGGTAATTATAATAATATAATAAAAAGATAATGTAAAATATAAAAAAGTTATAACTATAGAAAAGTAAATTTAAAACGTAAAAGGATCGAAAATGATCATGAATAAAAGAAAAGTAGACAATGAAGTTGGTCTTGCTCAAATACAACATCCTCATAATTTGCCACATAATATTCTTAATTGGCTGCCAAAATCTACTTCAACATCATTACGAGTCAACAGCCTTACAAGTTTCCGCTGTTTGAGTTCACCACTAACTCTCATCGATTTACTCCATTTTTCCTCCCGACGAGTGCTTCTCCTTCACTTCAGAATTCTCCTTCAAATGACTCTTCATCCTTTTACCTTTTTCGACGTTTTCAAATCGCATGTCCTCAGCTTCATTTAAATAGGAGAAATGACCATCAAAAAATCCAAAATAAGAATCGTCCTCGATAGGAGGTGGAGGTTTCAGAGAATTTCTTGGACGTCAAATAATTCACGAAGAAAACGAGTACAATAAAGCGAGTCCAAAGTTGACATTTCCTTCTCCTGGGATTAATTGGATACACTGTATGGCCTCCATGCGGGAAGCATGTTTGGCAGGTGGTATTTGCAAAAAGTAATCGGGACAGACAGACAAAATGATGGCAAATGATGAAAATGAGGTAAGTCTTAGATTATCAGCTTATACTTAGACTAATCATGGTTCCTGGACTTCCACTGATGAAAAGTTGTCTCCATAATATTATTTAACAAAGATGATCACATTTCTTTAATGCGAATCCACTTGAAGATTAAATTAATTACACCCACAAATTCATGCAAAAAATGCCTGTCCATTATTATAAAAATGATGTTAGAGACTCCCTACGCCAAGTTATAAGATCATTAGACTTTCTCTGAAAAGTTTTCATTTCCTATGAGTGCCCAACTGACAAAACAATCTAAGATTGGCTTTTGTAAACTAGTAGCAGGAGGGAAACCAAGGAAATAATCAATAACATCATAATCAATCCTGGAGGATTGCACCGACCAATAGTGAAATGTCATCCATGGAGGAAAAATCTACCAGGTTTTGGAATGTACCAGAAAAGATTGTGAGTTGAGTTGTCAAGACGGAGAGCTTTTGTTCAGTGGCGGAGTTAAGATTTGGCGTTTGAGGAGGCGAAGAGTTGAAGATAATGCCTATAAAACATTCATACTAGAAGTTCAATTGTGATAAAAATATAAAACAATTTAAATGAAAACAATTCATATAAAAATTATATAAATAAATTATAAAAATTATTCAAATGAATTATTTTTAATAATTTACTTAAAAAAATTAACTAGCATAATCATAAATAATTTAATAATGATAATAATCTCAATTTCTAAATAAACTTAACAATAAACAAAAATTGACAAATATAATAACAAAAATCTAAATGGGAAGAATCTTCTAAAAAATATTAAGGCTATCAATAAATAATTCAATGGGGAAGCAATTTGCTAAAATTAATCGCAAAATTTAAATACAATATCAATAAACAATTCAATGAGGGAGCAATCCTAAATAAAAAACTTAATTGTTCACAAGAATCTAAGTAAAAAAAACCACAAAGAATTTGTAGGAAAGCAATCAAGTATAATCCCTAAATAAATAAGTAACAACTAACTTTAGGTGCTTAATCAAATCCTTATTTTGTTGCTTTCAACAAAAAATTGGCTAAAACGGTAAATCTTAAATCAAAATCACAAATAGAAATTATTAAATAAAAAAATTAAAATTAAAAAAATTAAAAATAAAATAAATAAATAAACCAAACTTATCAATTATTATGACATGAAAATTGAGTTACTAACCAGAGATTTTCTGCATAGAGAATGCTGATAAGCAAAAATATTTATAAAAAATAATTTTTTTAATTTTTACAATATTTGATAAAAAGAAAAAAAATTAGAGGTGATGGTTGTGAAGTTTTGAATAGTCTTACTAAAATTAATTGTTGAAATAATTGTTGTGGGCATCTCATTAAATAAAAAATTATTATTCAGATAAAATTATAAAATTTTATAAAAATAAAAATATATTAAAAATTTTTAAAAATTTTGTACGAGCAAAATTATAAGATTTCAAAAATATAAAACTAAATTATAAAAAATGTAAAATTGTTGGGGTGGGGGGGCGGCGGGGGCCCCTACTGGCTCCCCTTCCCCTCCGCCTCTGCCTTTGATTAAGTGGGTATCAGGTCCACAGCAGAGTGAACAATAAAAATGGGTGAGCTTTATGGATAAAAAAAGGTTAGTTTTGTTGAACATACAGTGAAATTTCATAACGTTTCAATATCTTACATTATCAAAGTTTTAAAAGAAGTGAATGCTTCATTATGAACTTGTTACAAGGAAGAAAAAACAGTAGACTCAGATATACGAGATCGGGTCAAACCTTGAGCAAATGTAAATTTTCCTCCCACATTAAGACTGAGTTCCACTTTCAGGTAAAACATCTTGAAGAGGATGGGGCTAATACTCCTCTTGTTGGGGCTGCCAGCTGTATGCTCTCCTCGGGACCTCTTGGTTAGTATCTTTGTCTCTATCATACAACCAATTTCTGAACTCCAATTGATCTGCATTTTTGGATTCTAGAGGGTTGAATCTTGTGTATCCTCTTCTTTCTCCTGCCACCTCTCCCCACTTCTCTTTCTGTTAGGTTCTATCTCAGTAAAACGAAAATACATTTACTTTTTCCCTAAAATGGGGCAAAAAAGAGAGAAAAGGGGGATTGATAGTAAGAGAATTTGGCTCTTCTGGGATCCTTGTGTTGCACTGGAGTGTAAACTATCCCTTTTGGGAAAAAACTTGCTTGCATTTTGTTGTTGGGGTAATTGCTCGTGAAGCCCCATACTAAGGTTCAAGATTAGAATGACAAACAGAGATAGTTAACTGGCATTAGGTCGATCTGGTGCTGCATGACATAACCAAGCACCAAGTAATTCCTTGGCTTACACAGGTTATCAGTTAAAAAGATGGTACGTCGTTTGAGCTTAAATGTGTAAGCATTTCTTAATGGATATGTGATAGGTTCATCAATCGTAGACCTGTTCAGAAAATATATGACAGGTTGCTAACAGTTGGCCTGCAAGGTTATGGACAATTGTATGTCTGAATTACTTCATTTTGCAGCATCATCTCACTTATTTAGAGTTTGTCTATACATAATATGCTTTGTGCTTTCATGCAGACATTAGTCTATCTTGTCTCGTCTTGCAGATTGGGAAGGCATTAAAAAGGTACTCAATAGTTTCTTGAT
Source organism: Theobroma cacao (assembly GCF_053813885.1). Classification (NCBI taxonomy): domain Eukaryota; kingdom Viridiplantae; phylum Streptophyta; class Magnoliopsida; order Malvales; family Malvaceae; genus Theobroma; species Theobroma cacao. The sequence continues at coordinate 1,233,746 of NC_142640.1, forward strand.
CTGAAATGAAAAGCAACCAGGCTAATCGTGTAGCTGAAGCATCTTAGAGGGATAATAAAATAAGTTAAAGAGTGAAATTGCCACCTTCTTTGGCACAGAGAGTTAGGTTTAGAAATTGAAAGTTATAGACGTACTAGATCCTCAATGGCAATAAACTCTTGCACCAAATCCAGCGATGCGTCATCTCACATTTTCTTGATCCTTCTTAAGTCCTAACAGTGTTTGAATGAAATTGTTAAATTTCCTTTTTTTTTCCTGATGAAAATCTCCTAATTCTTTTCTGCTTTTGTTTTCACAGTCAAATTCAGTTCGGGACTTTGACAACCATGCTACTCGAGTTCTTGGAAAATTTGAGGTAAAAAATCATTATTTCAATTCCTTCCCATATTTCCAATTACTAATACAGGCTACCTTGTGTTCCAGACTCTGGATACATATTATTGGCGTTCAAGTAGTATTAATTATGTAGAAAATGTGTCAGTGCCTCTCCACTGTGTCAGTTCCTTGGATGTTCCATTGTGCACCAGTGAAGCTATTCCATGGGATGAATGTAGTAAGAAATCACCTTCGATGCTATGATTACCCTTCTTTAAAAGCTTTTTCTCATTTTTTTTTTGGGTACCTCAGACCAATAAACGTTGTCTCTATTTCCTGTAGAGTCAAGTGTCATCAGAAACCATTTGATTCCTTATTATTGGTTATAGATTTTTATGTATTAAATTTAAAGTTCCCCTAGAATATTACTCGTAGTTAAGCATGACCTATTTTGTTGTATGAGCTCTTTTATGTATTACTTACATCGCATCTCTCTTTTTATACAATTAACACAGCAGTCACAGCAAGGTGGGTTATGAGCAGAGTAGTCAAAGCTAAACTGCTAACACTAAAACGTGTCTTAATATATATAGACAAGAAGCACACATCTTTACCTGCTGGAGAAAACTCATATTCAAGCTTCTACTTTAGACTGGAACTCCCCAGTTAATGATTACACAAGAATCAGCAAAAAAAGATCACTATAATTGGTGGTGTTGTTAGTGAAAATCAACAAGTACTCTTCATGATTGAGCATCTCATAAGACATGTTATGAATATAAATACTCAATATATTTTCTTTTTTTTTCTTCAGTTACTAGTAACTGTGCCTGATTACTTAGCAAGTTATAATTTAAAGTTCATTTGTGTTTGAATTGCATAGTTTTATATTCATGAAATTGCAGGTGGGTAAGAGCTGTTGATGAGTTCTTTGGTGTTCTACGCACTAGCCCATTTAGAAGGCAGAAGGTAAAAAGTTTCAGTAGTTTTATTTTGTAGGAAACAGTTGTTATACTTAAACTGAACTAACACAGTTGTCAAGGATTTGATTATCCCTGTCCAAAGACGCGTTGATCAGCTTTCTCACTAGAGTAGGCGATCGATCTGGTTGCTGGCATACATTGCCATCATAACAACTATGCCGTTTGTCGGTTCTGTTCTTATCTCAGTTCTCAAGAGAAGGTTCAAAACTTTTGTACCGGCTACATTATTTGAAAAATAGAGTTACTTCTACTGCACAGAATTTTGCTCAAGCATGATTATTAGTCCCTTTGGAGGGATAGTAAAGATGCTACCTGCATCTTGATAGAGAAGTATGCATAGTGTAAATTTTGGAGGAAATCAGAAATGATTCCTCCATTGTTGTATTAGAAAATAATTTCCCCTTCTTTCTATTCTATCTTATTCTTCGTGTAGAATTCAATTTTGCATCCTCTCTACGAGGATGGAATGACAGTAAAACTCTCGTTATAATCATCGAAAGCATAAGGGAAGCACAATGGGTTTATGCTGAAAGCATGTGAGAACAATTTACAAAGATAATATAGCAAAATTTAGGGACAAGATCCTGATTGTGATTGTGATTGTGGTAAGCTACGGTAACAGACGAAGTTGAATGAGGTCAGCGGCAATGCCCCGTTGGGGTTTCCTCCTCTGTTCCTGTCTGGCTTCTCGAAATATTTAGAGCACAACAAACCGAATGCAAAGAGGATTGGCAAAGCAGATATTTTGATAGGGCCGTCGAGATGTCGAGAAATAAAAGAATAATTGATGGCTGTAATAACACACTGAAGGAAAACACAAGCAAATCCGACGACCTCCCAGTGGTTACCAAAATGCTTTCCAGTTGGTCGATAATAAAACCAAGGTACTCTGTCTCTCCACTCCCAAGTAACTCTTGCCTTTTCCAGTTAGCGTGAAGTTTCAAACTTTAACAAAAGGGAAAAGCACCTCAAATCACGGTAAGGAAAAGTGAATTTGTCCGTATGTTGTTCTTTTTCTAACTTTCCTGGAAAAAGAAAAACAGAGGCAAGGATTAAGAAACGAGTTTGGAAGAGAGAAGGTACACGCGGTGCCACGTGGCTCAAAGGGAAGGATGACTAAGAAAGTAGCAATGGTGAGACTTGAAAGGAAAGCATATATATATCAGAAACTATACACAAGAATTCCACACTGCATGCAGGTTTTACAAGCCTACCAATAAATTTATTTATTTAAAAACAATATTGTTAATGAAAACCTGAATGCAATTTAAACAAGTTGAAATTTCTCTTGCAATTTTTGGCTTCATAACAATGATAAAAAAAATCTTTCAATTACTTGTCTTGATTAAGATTGAAGCATAGTGGTGTAATTAATATTGATGATGGGTTTTGCGGGCAATCCAAATGGCAACCAAGTCTCATGGATTTCTTGTTTATACGGGGAACAAGTCATGACAGGGATTTTTTTAATCCTGCTGATTTTGTTCTGCTATGCTACCATGATAGCTTTTTACAAATCTTTTATCAATAATGAATTTATTACAGAGTTTTTTCTAAATAAAAATTTGTTTCATTTACAGTTTTAGGAAGTTCAAGAAAGAGAACTTCGAATCTAATTATTATTTTTATATAAAATACTCATTTGATTTCATTTTTAAAAAAATTACTCACTTGATTTGTTAAATAAGAGTGAGAAAGTGAGAGAAAAATAAAACAGAAATCCATAAAATATTCAATTTTTTTAATTAAATAAGAACAAATAAAAAAATCTTATTATCTCTTTTTAGTAATCTAACTGAAAACTTAACATAATTATTTTTTTGAAAAATAAAATAAAAAAGATATATGTGAAGTTTATTTTATTTTTAATAAGCTTTGAAATCATTAAACTCCCTGACAAATTTCTGCTATATTTGATTGTTTTTTATTTTGAAAGGTGATTTCATTGATTGAAATGGAAGCATAACTCCCTGATGGTAAGAAAAAATAGTTTGAGACTACTATGTGATAGCAAGAGACACATTTTAATCTCAGACCACCTAGTCAACCAGAAAAGCAAACAACCCCATTCATTACCTAACATTAACAAGAAGAAAACCCCAATCCCTATTTCTATGATCAGCACTATTTATATTATCAAAAATCAATATAAAATCCCCCCAGTACACAGAAAGCACCCATTCACTGGTGCACACAGCAATCCTCTCAACCTCCTTAATGGAACCAAGGCATTCCCTTAACTTTGTCTCTTCAGAGTTTACTTTATTTACAGAGTATCTCCACGTCTAAAAGTCTCCATGTCCCACTTGGTAACAATATCAATCCAACCAACAGCTACTTCTCCTACCATGCTATATTTGATTGTGATTATGGAATGCTAAGAGACCTCGATAAGTTCGTAAGGGAACCGGTACTGGCCCCATTTTGAGCCGTGGGGTTTCCTCCAATGTTCCTGTCTGGCTTCTCCCAATATTTAGACAACAACAAACCGAATGCAAAGAGGATCGGCAAAGCAGATATTTGGATAGGGTCGTCATGACGTCGAGAAATAAAAGAATAATTGATGGCTGTAACAACACACTGGAGGAAAGCACAAGCAAATCCGATGATATCCCAGAGGGTACCAAAAGGCTTGTTAGTCGGTCGATAAAACCAAGGTACTGTGCCTCTCCACTTCCAAATAACTCTTTCTTTTTGACCTTTGTAAATAAGCTCAGCAATGCAAGACATCAATGCTATGAACGAACATAACATCACAATGAGCGCGTAATGAGGGTGATTTTTGGAGGAAAGCTGATCGAAAACCGCCGAAAAGAGTTCCAGGGTAAAGTTGGTAATGAGGAAAACCCATCCCAAAATATCCTGTACTAAAAGAATTTGATTAATTAGATGTTAGAGACCAGACACATTATAACTAAAATAAAACTGTTGGTTTGGATTCAAGTATAACCTTTGATCGCCAGTCATCGTGATTGTCAAGGAGTTGGTCTGGCTTAAATATAATATTATCTGCAATCGCTCCATCATGAGAACAATTCTCTATCCAAGGAATTTCTTGGAGTTCATCATCACAATTTGCCAAACGAATTTCTTCGTGTTCATCGTGTGCATCATAAGAAATAATTTCCAGGCTGATCTCATCATTAGCAATCGGTAGCTGTTCTCGCAAAGCACTCTAAATTAAAAGAATTTGATTATTTAGATGTTAGAGACTAGATATCGTAATTAAAATAAAACTGTTGGTATGGATTCAATTTTGAATTTTAAACTCAATCCATCCTGAATGTTACTGTCTCTATTTCTTTTATCAAACATACAAATGAGTAAATTATACATCAATATTGTTTTCATTTATAATTATAATAAAAAATTATTATTTCTTGAAAAAAAGTAATTTGACTGATCAACGCAAGTGAAATATAATACCCGATAAAGTTGTAGACGACATAAACCAGGTATCTGAAAAAATAACAAACAAAGATAATTAAAATATAATAAGAGGATAATTTAAAAGAAAAAAATATAACTATAGAAAAGTAAGTTTAAAATGTAAAAGGATCCAAAATTGTCATGAATAAAAGAAGAGTCGGCAATCAGGAATAATTTGTCAAAACAGAACACTAATGAAGTTGGTCTTGCTCAAATATAGCATCATTAGAATATGATTATTTAGATGTTAGAGACTAGATATCATAACTAAAATAAAATTGTTGGTTTGGATTCGATTTTGAACTTTAAACTTGGACCATCTTGAATGTTACTGTCTATTTGCTTTATCGAACATATAAATAAGTAAATTATACAACAATATTGTTTCCATTTATAATTACAATAAAAAATATTGTTTCTTGAAAAAAAGTAATTCGAATGATGGAAGTAAGTGACATATAATACCCGAGACAATTGTAGAAGATGTAAAGAGTCCTGAAAAAATAACAAACAAATATAATTATAGTATAACGATATGATAATGTAAAATAAAAAATATATATAACTATAGGAAAGTAAATTCAAAATGTAAAAGGATCCAAAATTGTCATGAACAAAAGAAAAGTAGGCAATCAATAACAATACATCAAAACTGAACACTAATGAAGTTGGTCTTGCTCAAATACAACATTATCAGATTTTGATTATTTAGATGCTACAGACTAGATATCATAACTAAAATGAAATTATTGGTTTGGATTCAATTTTGAGCTTTAAACTCAATCCATCCTGAATGTTATTGTCTCTATTTGCGTTATCAACATACAAATGAGTAAATTATACATCAATATTGTTTCCATTTATAATTACAATAAAAAAATATTGTTTCTTGAAAAAGTAATGTGAATGATAGAAGTAAGTGAAATATAATACCCGACGGAGTCGTAGACGACTTATATTAGGTAACTGAAAAAAAAAACAAAGAAAGATAATTATGATATAATAAGAGGATATTGTAAAATAAAATAATATATAAATATATATATAACTATAGAATGTAAATTCAGAACGTAAAAGGATCGAAAATTGTCATGAACAAAAGAAAAGTAGGTAATCAGGAACAATACATCAAAACTTAACACTAATGAAGTTGGTCTTGCTCGAATACAACATCAAAATTTGATTATTTAGATGTTAGAGACTAAATATTATAACTTAAATAAAACTGTTGGTTTGGATTCAATTTGAACTTTAAACTTAATCCATCCTGAATGTTACTGTCTCTATTTGTTTTATCAACATACAAATGAGTAAATTATACGTCAACATTGTTTTCATTTATAATAAAAAATATTATTTCTGGAAAATAAATAATTTGAATGATTGGAGTTAAATACAATACCTGAGTGCCTTGTGCAGAATGTAACACAATCTGAAAAAATAACAACAAAGATAATTATAATAATATAATAAGAGAATAATGTAAAATATAAGAAAATATAACTATAGGAAAGTAAATTTAATACGTAAAATGATCGAAAATCGTCAAGAACAAAAGAAAAGTAGGCAATCAGGAACAATATACCAAAACTGACCACTGATGAAGTTGGTCTTGGTCAAATACAACATCATCATAATTTAATTATTTAGATGTTAGAGATTAGATATCATAACTAACATAAAACTGTTAATTTGAATTGAATTTTGACCTTTAAACTCTAACCATCCTGATTGTTACTATCTCTGTTTGCTTTATCAACAGACAAATGAGTAAATTATACATCAACATTTGTTTCCATTTATGATTACAATAAAAAATATTATTTCTTCAAAAAAAGTAATTTAAATTATCAAAGTGATTGAAATATGATACCCGAGGGGCCCTTTTACAACGTAAACCTTCCTGAAAAAATAACAAACAAAGATAATTATAATAATATAAAATAAAAAATATATATCTATAGGAAAGTAAATTTTAAACGTAAAAGGCTCAAAAATTGTCATGAATAAAAGAAAAGTCGACAATCAGGAACAATATATTAAAAATGACCACTAATGAAGTTGGTCTTGCTCAAATACATCATCATCATAATTTGATTATTTAGATGTTAGAGAATAGATGTCATAACTAAAATACAACTGTTGCTTTAGATTTAATTTTGAACTTTAAACTTTAGCCATCCTAAATGTTACTGTCTTTATTTGCATTATGAACATACAAATGAGTAAATTATATATAGATATTGTTTCCATTTATAATTACAATAAAAAATATTATTTCTTGAATAAAAATAATTTGAATGATGGAAGTGAGTGAAACATAATACCCGACGTATTCGAACAAGTAAAGGTACCTGAAAACATAACAAACAAAGATTATTATAATAATATAATAAGAGGATAATGTAAAGTAAAAAAAATATAATTATAGGAAAGATCATTATAATAATATAATAAAAGGATAATGTAAAATAAAAAAATAAAACAATAAGAAAATATTTTTCTATAATACCGGAATTTCTTCCAGAAAACAGCATCTTACCTGATCATTTTCCGGATCACTTTTCCAACCTTTTTCCCAATGACTTTTGCTGTCATTAAGTCGGTATGAAGTATCACTTTCGTTGTCACGGCGTCGATCTGAAGTAGTTTTTATTGTCTTGAGAAGGAATTTGCGAAATCAGAAGTGAGTTGGCAGTAAATTTGAGAAAAAAAATTCTATATTAAACGAATTTGATTATTTAATAAATAAAGATACTTATAATAACATAATAAGAGGGACAATGTAAAATAAAAAATATATAGTTATAGGAAAGTATTTTTCTATAATACCGGAATTTCTTCTAGAAAACAGCATCTTGCTGGATAACTTTCCTGATCACTTTCTCAATCACTTTCGCTGGCACGACGTCGATTCGAAATAATTTTTTTTACCTTGATAAGGAATTTGAGAAATCGAAAGTGAATCCATAGTAAATTTTAAAAAATTTTCTATATTAAAAGAATTTGATTATTTCATTTTTTGGAGATTTTATTTTTTTTTCATTTTGATGGTTGTTAAATTGTAAATAGGATATTTTTTAGATTTCTTTTTTTAAAAATTTTTTTCTCAGCTTAAACTTAAACTAATCACGGTCCTTAACTTTCAATGATGAAAAGTTGTTTCCATAATATTATTTAACAAAGATGATCTGATTTTTTTAATGCGAATCCGCAAGAAGATTAAATTAATTACACCCACAAATCCATGAAAAAATGCCGGCCCATTGTTGTAAAAATAATGTCAGAGACTGACTTCTCCAAGTTAAAAGATCATTAGGCTTTTCTCTGAAAAGTTTTCATTTCCTATGAGTGCGCAACTGACAAACCATCTAAGATAGGGTTTCTCACGCACAACATTGTGAGTTTTGAATGTACCAGAAGATAATTGTGGGTTGAGTTGTCAAGATATAGACCCTTCGATTACGTGGGGATAGGGTCGACATCAGAGTGAACAGAAAAATGGCTCAGTTTTCGGTGGAAAAGAGCTGACAGGAATGACGAAATAATGCCGCGTAACGAAAGGACATCACGTGACTGTTGGGTGAATTCTACAGCAAGGTAGAGCAGGCGAACGAGTGCAAGTGAAAGACCAAAAGGGAATAGGAAAGCCGAGGGAAAGAGATTTGTTTAAAATGGGAGATGAGCCAATCAAAAAGAGTCCAAATATCTTTTAAGTTTTTGTATTTATATATTTTATTTTTATTTTTTATTTAAAATTAAAATAATTTATTTTTTTAATTTTTAAAATTACTTTAATTTAATTTTTTTAATAATATCTAATTTTATTATTAAAAGAGTTTTTAAAAAAATTATACTATGTTATGGAGATTAAATTAAATAAAAATATATTGTATAGAGATTAAATTGAATAAAATTAAAATATTGAGAGATTATATTTAAAAAATATAAATATTTAAGTAGATAATAGATATGCTTATTAAGAAGTTAAATATTTAAGTATAAAATATTTATGATGTTAAAATATATTTATTTATTTGATTATTTGATTATAAAATATGTAAATTAATTTATCTTATTTGTAAAAATTAAGTTTAAATTCTTCTTCTAGGACAAAAATTTCATATCTAAAGCTATATTTGGATGAATAATTTTCATTATGTTGGAATAAAATAATATAAAATAATTAAATATATTTTTTCTATTTATAATAGAATTATAAAATAATTAAATAATATAGAATTATGTAAAGCATTGTGTGACTTAAGCATTGCCTAAAAATCAGTCACGCAATATATAAAAACTAGTCATGTAATGCTTAAAACCAATCACGTAATGACTAAAAACTAATCACACGATAATTAAGTAACGTAATACCTAAAAACTAATAAACTCAATTTTGGGGTTCTATGAATAAACCAATAAACTCAAGAACCTAAAACACATATTTTTTTTTGTTAAACCATGAAATTGTGCATTTCATAAAAGATAGGTTACAAAACTCCATAACCTTCCAAAGCAAGACAAAATATATCCCTATCGGGAGGTATTGCTCACTCCTCTTATACAAAAACAAATATACTCTCTTTACAAAATATTCTCTGAATAATTTCAACTCAAATCTCATAAAAAAAATTAAAATCTCTAACACACATGCTTAACAATAATCCCAATCTCAGACACAACAAAATCATGAACCACCATAAAACTCATCAAACATGCTTTAGTTGTTCTTTCTCCCTAAGTAAAATCGCTGCCTGCAAAGAGCAAAATCGCTGTTCATCGCCCTTAAGAACCCCAAGATCCACCATCCAAAAAAATAAAATAAAATAAGAAAGAGCTTGATGTCATATTTGCGAATTGGATGACAAGATAGACATATTTGAGTAGAGAGAGAAATCGATATTTAATTTTAAAATTTTTATCTGGATGGCGGGAGAGAGAAAACTGAAACCATTTTAATTTGTCTGAAATTGTTTAAAGGGTATTATTGTCAAGTCATACAAAAAATTGACAAAAAATAATTAAAATTATAAAAAATAATATTTTTGAATTGAGCTTATAAGGAATGTTATTTCTCACAATTTTTTCTTTTTTTAATAAATGAACGTAAATCATCAAAAGGTCGAATTGTAAATTTCTTATATTATTGTGAGAATGCATAAATTTTTTAAAATTTTATTAATTATGTAAGAGCTAAAATGATTCTTTTAAGATTATTCCGTTATTTAAACGACACAAAGGCATATAAATCACAAGAATCAGAGGAAATATCTTGAAGTATTCAATAACAAAAGAAAAATGAATTTGTTCATTTTTTTGTAAGTTTTTGTTATTAATAGAAGGGAGATTCGAATTTTGTTATTTAAATAAAAAGATCATATACTAACTAATAAGTCAAATGTTCGGATGCAAAATGATTTTGTTTGTTTGTTGTTTTATTTCACTAACTTTCTCAAAAAGTTATATTCAACAAAGTGGTAGCAACACTCAGCTTTCAGGAAAAGAGAGAAGGGAGGCTTCTAAGTAAATGCGGTAGGAAGAGATAAGGTTCTAGAAGTCGGAAGAGTAAAAACGGCCGGAACTTTCTTTCATAGTTTCATGATCCTTTGAATTTAGATAGATTTTTTGTTGTATTATTAGTAGGATATGGATTTCTTTCCATAATCCCTTCTCTGTTTTTTTTTTTTCAAAATGCCATAATCCCTTTTTAAATTATTAGGATTGTGGCCTTGTTGTAGATTAATTTTTAATTATATGACACATAATAATTTAAAAAATATTACATTTTTATTTTAATTGAATAATAATTAATATTTTTAAATTCTAAAAAAACATTTTTAAATGTTTTCTTATTAGATAAAAAGTTCAGATTGACGCAACAAATAACTTTATTTTTAAAAAGCTTTGAAATTATTTTGATTGTGTTTGGGGTCAGCCACGGGACCGCAAGAACCTGATCAAGGCCATCGGCACTGCCCCCATATTAATCCGTGGGGTTGCCTCCTCTGTTTCGGTCAGGCTTCTCGAAGTATTTAGAGCACAACAAACCGAATGCAAAGAGGATTGGCAAAGCAGATGTTTTGATAGGGCCGTCAAGATGTCGAGAAATAAATGAATAATTGATGGCTGCAATAACACATTGAAGGAAAGCACAAGCAAATCCAATGATCTCCTACAGGGTACCAAAAAGCTTGTCGGTTGGTCGACAATAAAACCAAGGTACTGTGTCTCTCCACTGCCAAGTAACTCTTTCCATTTTACCATTGAAAATAAGCTCAGCAATGCAAGACATCAGTGCTATGAACGAAAATAACATCGCAATGAGTGCATATTGAGGGTGATCTTTGGAGGAAAGCTGATCAAAAACCGTTGAAGGGAGTTCCAGGGTAAAGTTGCAGATGGGGAAAACCCATGCTAAAACATCCTGCATTAAAAGAATTTGATTACTTAGATGTTAGAGACTAGACATTATAACTAAACTAAAACTGTTGATTTGGATTCAAGTTTAACCTTTAAACGCCAGTCATCTTGATTGTTAGGAAGTTGGTATACAACACCATCAGCAATCGTTAACAGTGGACCATCATCAGCAGTCTCTAGCATTTGAATTTCTTGGTGGACCAAATTTGGTTCATCATAATTAGCAATTTCTCGACGGACCAAATTTGGTTCGTTATCATTAGCAATCGGTACCGCTCCTGTAAAGCACCCTGCATTAAAAAAATTCGATTATTTAGATGTTAGAGGCTAGACATTGTAACCAAAGTAAAACTGTTGGTTTGGATTCAATTTTGAATCCTGATTGTTACTGCCTCTATTTGCTTCATATATCAACATTATTTCTATTTATAATTACAATAAAATAAAGAATTATTTTTTTAAAAAATAGTTTGAATGATTGAAGTAAGTGAAATATAATACCGAAATGACTTCGAGACGACAGCCTGTTATCGGTTTATATATGTCTTCAACAATTGCCTTAACAAAATCCTGCAAATAAAAGAATTTGAATATTTCAATTTTTTTGAGATTTTCTTTTAATGTTTTTTAGCCTTTTTTCTGTTATCATGTTTTTTCTCTTGCATTTATGACTTTTTTTACTACTTTTACTTTAAAAAAATCACTTATTTTAATTGAATAATAATATTTTTAAATTCTAAAAACCAAAGTTAAATATTTTTATTAAAAATAAAATATTTTTTACACTAATGTGAACTATAAGATCTAAAAACTTCAGATTAACATTAAAAGAATTTTATTTTTAATTAGATTCAAAATCCTTACATTCCCTCAAAAATTTTTGTTAATTTCCAAACGTCTCACAATTATAAGACAATAATAATAACAAAATTTCATCTTTATTAAATTCAAAATGATAATAAAAAAAGATAAAACACTTTGAACTCCCAAGATTAAATATGGGGTAACCGGCGGGTAAGAGGGAAGATAGAAATATATTTTTTTAAATGCAAGAGAAAAAAAATATAATAATTTTTATGTGTCTGACAAAATATGTATTTTTAAAATAAAAAGTCTACTTTCAATGCGAACTCACGTGATAAAGCAATAGGAAGTTTCGAAATCAGGAACTGGGATTTAAAATCCGACGGACCTGACTGATGTGGCGGCGCGTAGCAGCAAACTTGTAAACGGGAAGCCTCACTTTCCGCTTCCTGACGTTGGGAATCCTCCCTCTCCGCTGCCAGAGGTCACCACTAACTCTCATCGATTTACTCCATTTTTCCTCCGACGAGTGCTTCTCCTTCACTTCAGCGTCCTCATTCAAATGACTCTCCGTTCTTTTCTTTTTTTCAATTTCTTTTTTCGACGCTTTCAAATTGCATTCGTTCACTTAGATAGGAGAAAAATATCTGGAAACTACGCGGAAGACCATCAAGTAACCTAAAAAGAAGAACAGAAACATAAAGCGAGTCGTACTCGGAAAGGAGATGGATGTTTCAGAGAGAAAAATGCATGCCAAAAAGAAGAATAGTTAAAAGATTATTATACTTTCTCTGAAGGGTTTTCATTTTCTTTTGAGTGTCCAACTGGCAAACCATCACATCTTAACTACCAAGAGGGAAAGACAAAAGGGGATAGGAAAGCCAAGGGAAGGAAGGAGAGTAGTTTAAAAGGGATAGGAAAGCCGAGAGAAAGAGAGTAGTTTAAAGGGAAGCTGGGCTAACCAAAAAGAGCATTGAACGGTCCGATGAAGACCATTTAATTGGCGGACTAATGAGTGGAGATGGGCTTTGATTGATTGGGCTGATAAAGGAACCAGCGTTGACTGGACAGACAAACTGTACTCTAACAAGTGCATCATGCAGCAAGCAGAGCCAAATGTCAAGGATTTGATAATGTACCAGTCCAAAAACGCATGCATTGATTAGCTTTCTCGCCGGAGTAGGCGATCAATCAGGTTCAAAACTTTTGTACCGGCTACATTATTCAGAAAATAGAATATTTTTACTGTACAGAATTTTGCTCAATCATGATTATTAGTCCCTTTTTGAGGGACAATAAAGATGTATAATGTAAAATTTGGAGGAAATGAATAATGATACATCCATTATTGTACAAGTAATTCTTGAAATATAATTTCCCTTTCTTTCTATTCTATCTTATTCTTCAAATAGAGTTCAATCTTGCATTCTCTCTAATGAGGATGGAATGACAGTCGAACTTTCGGTATAATCATCAAATGAGGTAAATCAATCGATGGAGCCTTGTCTCAACCATCTTTACAGTCACCTCCTCTTCCTCTTAAACTCACTGCCATGGATTCATTACTAATGGTAGAAGCATAAAGAAAACACAATTGGTTTATGCTGAAAGCATGTGAGAACAATTTACAAGACGATAGAACAAAATTTAGGGGCCAAAAGCCTTGGTTGTGATTGTGGAAAGCTACGGTACCACACGAACTTGATTAAGGCCACCGGTGCTGCCCCCATATTGACCAGTAGGGTTTCCTCCACTGTTCCTGTGTGGCTTCTCCAAATATTTAGAGCACAACAAACCGAATGCAAACAGGATTGGCAAAGCACATGTTTTGATAGGGCCGTCACCATGTCGGTGAATATAAGAATAATTGATGATTGTAGGAATACACTGAAGGACAGCACAAGCCAATCCGATCATCTCCCAGAGGGTACCAAAAGGCTTGCCAGTTCTTGGACAATAAAACCAAGGTACTCTGTCTCTCCACTGCCAAATAACTCTTTCCTTTTTACCTTTGTAAATGAGCTCACCAATGCAAGCCATTAATGTTATGGACGATATCAACATCAAAATGAGCGCGTACACAGGGTGATGTTTGGAGGAAAGCTGATCGAAAACCACTGAGGGGAGTTCCAGGGTAAAGTTGTTGATGAGGAAAACCCATGCTAAAGCATCCTGCACTAAAAGAATTTGGTTATTTAGATGTTACAAGACTAGACATTATCACTAAAATAGAACTGTTGGTTCAGATTCAATTTTGACCTTTAAATTCGAGCCATTACTGCCTTTGTTTGCTTCAAAATGAAGTTGGTCTTGCTCAAATACAACGTCATCACCAATTCTTAGCCTCTTCCTTTTTCTTGGACGAAGGTAGCTAGCATGACCATAAGCCACTTGAATTTCTTGTCTGCCAAAATTGGCTTCGACAGAAACTGCATCAAAAAGATCAACATTCTTGAATGGCCCCCGCAAATCTTCCCAATTGTAGTTATTATCTGGTTGTTGAAATTGAAGACCGTACTTCCTATTTTGCAGTATCTTCTCTGCTTCGTCAGAGAGGCTGTCAAGACAACTGGTTTCAGGTAGCGAGTGTTGTGTCTCCTTAACGAGGCTGCCACTAATCAAGTCCCGGTCCATGGGCGGCGATCGTTGTCTTGCTTTAATTAAAGAGTCGAGGTAAAATTAGAATGCGTAGGGAGCAAAATGAACCTAAAATCCCGAGACATATAGGTTCTCGACGTATCAAATGATTAAAAAAGAAAAATGAATTTGTTTTTTTTCACTAACTTTCATGGAAATTCTTTTACAGCAAAACTCAGTTAACTGGAAAAAAATACATGGAAGAGACTTGTGAGTAAACGCCGTGGCGCGAGGGAAGGATAAGTAGGGAAAAAAAATATGTAAATGATGATGAATTCTACGTAAAATTGACTTTAGTACACACCATGATGACGTTGATTTGATCTATTATACTGTAAGTTTTTTTTTTTATTTGAAAAAGAAATATTTGAATTTAATATTTTTTTTAACAATTATATTCTAAATAATAAATTAAATATTCTGATGTACTATATAACTATTGCGGTAATTGCTATTCTGTTTTTTCTTAGCATGACGTTTCAAACTTTGACTAAGTTACGTGTTTTTTAACAAAAGAGAAAAGCACCTGAGATCACGCTAGGGAAAAGAGAATTTGCCCGTAAAGGTTAGTGCTTTTACTAATTTCCCGGAAAATGAAAAAGAGAGAGATTTCTAACAGAGTTAAGAAACCCTGTAGGAAGAGAAGGTACACGCGGTGCCACGTGGCTCGAGGGAAGCATGACTAAGAAAGTAGGAGTGTTGAGATTCGAAAGGAAAGGATTATTATCCTATATATTTATTTCACATAATGTTTAAATAAATTTTTTAAATTATTTAAAAATGTTAAATAAATTTTTATTTTTATTATATTTAATTAAATAAATTTTATATTTTTATTTTAAATCAAATAAATTTTTTATAATTAATAATTAATTACTATTAATTAAAATATATTTTATCATTTTATATTTATATATTACTGATATGATATTAATAAAAAAAGTAAAAAATACTACATAATTATGTTATTATATCAAATTAATATATCATATCATTATCAATTATAATATATCAACATGTCATATCATCACTAATTATAATATGTCAATATATCACGTTAATATCACGTAATATAAAATAACAAATGATATTTTAATTAAGTCAATCATTAGTTATAGTGGTTTATTTGACTTAAAATAAAAATATAAAAATTTATTTGATTCAAAATAAAAATATAAAAATATAAAAATTTATTTAATTTTTTAAAAATAATTTAAGATCTTTTCTAGATATTATGTCTATTTATTTTTATAAAGGTGATCATTTCCTAACTATGTAACCTCTTTGTCACTTGGTTTAATAATTTAAGTACGGATGTTTTAGTTTTTCTCATATTAATTTTAATTAATTTAATCTCACATTTTAATTAAAAATTAATTTAAGAGTAATTTACAATAAAATTTTATCTTTAATCTGGATGACACCATTTAGTGACCATCTAACTCGTTAAGGAAAATTAATATATTATTTTAACACTAAAATCCAACTCTCTCCCTCTATATATATGTATAAATATCTCAGAAATTCTACACAAATATTCCACTATGCATACAGGTTTTATTAATTGAGAACAATATTGTTAATGAAAACCTGAATGCAAATTTTAATAGAAAAGTCACTTGATTTGTCAAAAATTCAAATAGTTATGTTGCCAATCACTATTTATATCTATTTATCTTGTCCAGGCAAATCACGGACAAAATGCATGATATCTATTTATATTGGCTGGACATATCACATTAACTACTAAATACACAAAATTAACAAGCGATTGAGGTATATATGACTGATAAGAGCAGCAAAGGTCGCATGGAAAATCAAAGATTACAACTTTTCAATTGAAAGCAATAAATTTAAAAATTAGTAAAGAAATTGTAAATAAAATATTTTTTAAGAATGTACATTATGTGGAATTTTTTTCACGAAGAAAGCACATGAAAGTTATAAACCAATAATCATGATAGTTGAAAGCACAATGAATGAAGTAATAAAATAATATGATATCATGGTTTCAAAAAAAATAATATCATGAATTTATTTTTACCATAAAAAAACAATGTTGATTGTTGACTTAAAGTTTCTTGGTGTTGGCACTAAATTTCTAGTCAATCAATTCTTTTACGGTGGAGATAAAACATCTTACATAATGGAAATCAAACATACAAAAAATAAAAAACAATGCAAAAGAACAAATTAAACTAAACTAAATCTTGAACATCAAGTAAATAATCAAGTTAAAACAAATAACAAACCAAATCAATCTGTAAAGCAAAAAAAAAAGTTAAATTCACAAAAGTTAAAAACAGTCAAATCACATGAAATAAGAAAAAAATGTAAAAGAAAATACAAAAGATAAAGAAATCAAGAAGAACATCACCTCGCAAATCAATGAATAAAGAATGAATAAAAAGGCACCAGAAGAAAGAAACAAAACAAAAACAAAATTCAAAAAAAAAAAAAAAGAGCAGTGGAAAAAAGAGGAGAAGAAGATGAAATGAATAGAGTAAGTAAGCAATGAGAGAGGGCGGAGAAACCTGAAGAGGAAAAAATCTAGAAGCATGATAATGAAAAGTACGTATTGTGGATACATCTCTTTTGTGAATCTATAAATATCAGCTGATTCTTAGCTATATATGACATGTCCCAACAGTGCGAAATCATTCCTGCTGTATTATTAGCTATATAACACATGTCCCTAATTGTATGGGTATGGCATTTAGATTGCTCCAATAATCATTTTCACACAAAAATTGTCTCTTCAAAAAAATAGCTCGAATGGTTGAAGTAAGTGAAATATGATACCTCAAAGTGTTCTGATCCACGATATTCGTACTCATCCGGCCCCTAAAAAAATAACAAACATATATAATTAAAGTAACATAATATAGTATAATGTAAAATCCAAAAAAAAAATATAAATATAAGGAAGGAAATTTAAACTATAAGATCAAAACAAAGTAAATTTAAGTTTTTTAAATTTTCAAAAACAATTTTAAATATTTTTATTAAAAATAAAAACAATTCTCCATTTATTTTACGACGTTTCAAATGGCTTTCGTTCCTAGAACCGCTTTATCAGCTTTACGATGGAAAAGAAGTGAATCGCATGAGTTTCCGATTAAACCATAAAGGATGTTTCGCCTACAGTTTCCTGGACCTCAAAAAGGGGAATTCTTTTAGTCGGTGCCCGTTAAATAATTCAAAAAGAACATAAAAATACGAGAATGTAATTTTTTATGGAATTTATGTAGCGAAGAGTCAAGTCCATGAGAGGCACGTTTGTTCAATTGAGGTCGAAAGGACTTCAAGATGATGGACTGGGAATGGCTTGTGTGTGTGGTCTGTGCCCAGTCAGACCCACCTTGACAGTGAAATTGAACATAACTATGAAGTTTACTCATTGGTAGGTGCTTTAAACGGAATATTTTGATTCTGTCCAACGATGGGAGTTGGTTGTCCCCTTCTAGAAAGAAAACTATCATATCAGAATGAAATTTTTGATGATTCCGATCGAAAGCCTTTCTAGAACAATCATTAGACTTGTCTGAAAAATTGAGTGCCCAACTGATCACAAAGATATCTAAGATTGGCTTTTGTAAACTAGTAGCAAGAGGGAAACCAAGGAAATAATCAAGAACATCATTATCATTCCTTCAGAATTGAAGCAAACAATGGTGAAATGTCATCCATGGAGGAAAATTTCATCGTGTTTCTGAAGCATCGTCTTCTGCTACATTCAAAACCCACAATGTTGTGATGTTGGAGAGCAGCTAATGTTGTCAGAACTAAAAAATACATTGCTGTGAGGAAACTGAAACCCAGGAACTAATAGCCTGCAAAAGCCAATAACGCCTAACTACAGTGAGGATTCATATTCATAGAGTGCAGTCGGGTGCCTATTGAAAAATGAAAACATCTAATGCCCACGGATCATCTTCATTCTTGGCATTGCTCTCTTCATCTGACGAGCACGATCTTTTGCTTCTTTCTTGCGAACCGCTTCTGTACTGAGCTTTGCGATCAGCCTCCTCTAGCATCTGTTTCCTTTCTGCCTTCTTTTTCTGCAAGGCTTCTTGCCTAGCATTTTAAAGTTCTTTGTATGCCTCTTGAGGAGCCTTCACTCTAGCTGCTTCATTTTTGGATTGAGCCTGCAATAGGAAGTAAAGAAAAGTAATGCACAATTTTAAGAACATTATCAAATTGACATTGTATATTTGATACAATAAAGTAACTTCCAGCTGACCCACCTGTGAGCTGAGCTTGCCCTGCCCAGTTAAATTGGTGTGGTATGGTACAAAAGCCACTAAGCGAATCATGCCAGCCATATGGCTGGCATCAGGGAGAGCTGAATTCTATGTATGATGACAGAATTTGGAGGAAATCAGTAATGATTCATCGATTGTTGTACCAGAAAATAATTTTTGAAATATATACTCAACCATCTTTATAGTCACCCCCTTTTCCTCTTAGTAACCTAACTAATTAAATGCTGAGCAAAAAAAAAAAAAAAAAACAAGCTAATTAATTCCTCCAGAGTAATTTCTAACCCCAATAATCACATGCTTTATACCAGCTGACTTTACTGTCTATAGCAAACTGCGCTTAAACTCACAACCATGGATACATTGATAACGATAGAAAGCATTGTCAAGGTAGTACAGCAAAATTTGGCGGCTAAAACCTGATTGTGATTGTGGCAAGCTATGGTACCACATGAACTTGATCAAGGCTACCGGCACTGCCCCCATATTGACCCGTGGGGTTTCCTCGTCTGTTCCTATCTTGCTTCTCCAAATATTTAGAGCACAAACAAACCGAAAGCAAGCCGATTGGCAAAGCACATGTATCGCAATGAGCGAGTAATGAGGGTGAGTTTTGGAGGAAAGATGGTCCAAAACCAATGAATGGAATTCCAGAGTAAAGTTGGTGATGAGGAAAACCCATGATTAAGCATCCTGCAGTGAAAGAATTGGTTATTTAATGTTAGAAGACTAGACATTATAACTAATATAAAAGTACTTCTGGTTCGGATTAAATTTTGACCTTTAAACTCGAGCGATCGTGATTGTTACCGGCTCTGTTTAAACGAAGTTGGTCTTGCTCAAATACATCATCACCACCAGGTATTATCCTCTTTCTTTTTCTTGGAAGAAGGTAGCCAGCATTACCATTCCTCATCTGAATTTCTTGTCTGCCCAAATCTGCTTAGACAAAATTACCAGGCGCTAGATCATTGAAAATCATGCTACGGTAAATGACCAAAGCTTAAGGGCTGGCACAGATATTGACAGGGGAGAGGAAGTTGATTTAAGTATGGTGGAAGCAATGGATGTTGAAAACCAGAATTCTGATGCCAAAATTGTTGGTTGTGATGCAGAGCAAGATGTTAAAGTTCAAGAGATTCTATTAAAGTTGAGACAGTGGGCGTTGGCACTGAAAATCACAAAAATGCATGTGAAGGTTCAGAATTGTTGGGTCACCATAAAGATGCATTTGTTAGTAGTGATGGAGGTGAAGTATTGAAGGTCAATAACAATGTTTCAAACCAAATATCTACCTCTGTTGCTTCAGATAAGGTCTTACATTCCTCGGGAAATGAAGATCAGCTAGCTAAGAGTTCAGCTTCTGAGGATGATTCAGGTGTAGGGCAAGATATGTGTGTTGACGAACAAGTTACTTGTGCTGAACAAGATGGTTTAGACCAAGTGCAAGAAATGGAAGTTGAAGAACATGATACTGATTCTGAACAGCCGACTAACATTGATGAAAAGACTGTCAAACGGACAGCTCTAAAGTCTGCGAGTGCAGTAAAGGTCCATCAAGCTAAGTACCGGCTGATGTCAGAGGAAGAAGGTGAGTTTTCTGTGCCTTGTTTAATCTGGGGTAAGGTGAGGAGCCATCCATGGTGGCCAGGACAGATATTTGATCCATCAGATGCTTCCGAGAAGGCGGTGAAGTATCATAAGGAGGATTGCTTTTTGGTTGCCTACTTTGGGGATCGAACTTTTGCTTGGAATGAAGCATCCTTTTTGAAGCCATTTCGAACTCATATCTCTCAGATAGAGAAGCAGAGTAATTCAGAGTCATTCCAGAATGCGGTCAATTGTGATTTCGAATAAGTCTCAAGACGGGTAGAGCTAGGTTTGGCTTGCTCTTGCATGCCGCAGGACGCCTATGACAACATAACATTTCAAAAAGTTGAGAATACGGGATTTCAGCTAATCAAGTATAAGAGATGGTGTTGATGTGTCTTTGAGTGCTAGTTCTTTTGAACCTGACAAATTAGTTGACTACATGAAAGCCTTAGCAGAGTCTCCATCTGGTGGGGGTGATTGGCTTGACCTTGTAGTTGCTGAAAGCCCAATTGTTGGCATTCTATCGTTTAAAAGGTTATCATCAACCGCCCGAATTCCAATTCTGTGGAGGGTTAAATGAAAACGAAGCAAATACCGCACATTCTGAAGAGAATATGTACTTTGGCGAGGAAATTGAGCATACAACTCCTATGGATACAGTTGCGGAGCAAATTTCCACTGGCCAGGAGACTTCAAAATCTCAGAGAAGCTTTTTCCTTAAACGTAAGCATAATCTGAGGGATGGATTATATCCTAGTAAAATGGAAAGAACCTTGTCTGAATTGATGGGTGAGACATTTTATTGTCCTGATATTGAAAATGGGACTGATGGGATAGCTAATAGGCTCCCTTCTTCATCATCTGGCAAGAAAAGAAAGGCTGTTGATTCCTTCGGCGACTCAGTGGTGCTGGAAGGGAGGAAGACAATTTCCCTTGCCAAAGTGTCTTCAACCACATCTCATTCCCCAAAGCCATCCTTCAAAATTGGTGAATGTATCCATAGAGCTACTAGCCCAATGACTGGATCTCCGTTGATTCCAAAGGGTAAGCTTGATGGAGGCAGTGAAAATCCTGCTGCAGATGGATATGATGTTCCCTTTGACAATTCTGAAGATGCCCAGCGAAAGAGGATGAATGTTACAACTGAATACTCATCACTGGATGAGTTGCTACCACAACTTCACTTGGCAGCAAGTGAGCCGATCACAAGTTACAGTTCTTTCAATAATTTTATTAGCTTTTTTTCTGATTTCAGAGACTCATTGGTTGTGGATCAGCTTCCTGGGGACAAAGCAGGTGGCAAAAGGAAGAAGTCACCCAATTCTATCTTTGGGCCCCCAGGAACTTTTGAGTTTGAGGACATGAATGACACTTATTGGACAGACAGAATAGTCCAAAATCGTTCCGAAGAGCACCCATTACATGGAAATGGAAGGGGACAATATCAAATTGTGCCTGTTGAATTAAAGAAACCACTTCAAAAAGGCCGTAAGTCACGGAAACGATATTCTGATGTCAATCATGATCTGACAGCAGAAAAACCCCCTGGCTGTGTTGATGAGAGGGCCCCAGCAGAACTTGTAATGAACTTCTCTGAGATTACTTCTGTTCCTTCAGAAACAAAGCTAAATAAGATGTTCAAGCACTTTGGACCATTAAAGGAATCTGAGACAGAAGTTGATCGTGAAACCTGCTGTGCCAGAGTTGTTTTTAGAAGATCATCGGATGCAGAAGTTGCCTACAATAGTGCTGGAAAGTTCAACATCTTTGGGTCGGTGGCTGTAAATTATCAACTCACCTACACTATATCTGAATCATTCAATTGTATGCTCCGACCCTAGCTGAGGAGAGTCCACTCATGGCTTCAGCCCTAGGTGGGGACCATGGACTTGTTGCCTCATCACTGAGTGAAAGTTCACTCATTTCCGGAAGCCTAGGAGAGGAAGCTTCTTTCATGGTTTCAACCCTTGGTGAGGAAACTTTATCCATTGCTACAACTTTCCATGAGGAATCTTCAATGATAGCCTCATCCTTTGGTGTATACACTTGGGCCATTCCCACAACCTTAGGTGATGGAACTTCAGTCATTGACACAACCATGTAAGAGGAAACATTGCCCATTGCCTCTACTACAGGTGAGGGAACTATGGGTGTTGCTACAACTATTGGTGACCAATCTTTTATGGTTGCCCACAACTGTAGGTGAACAATTTTCAACAGTTGTTACAACTATTAGTGAGCAAACCTCAACAGTTGCCACAACCATGGGTGAGGAAGATTCATTTATTGCCACAACCTTGAGCAAAGAAACTTCAACCATCACCACAACCTTGGGTGAGGAAACCTCAATGGTTAATATAAGTCTAGGTGAGGAAACTTCAAGCATGGCTACCTTAGGTCATGAAACTCCTAGCATTCCCACAAGCTTGGGTGAAGAAACTCCTAGCATTCCTACAAGCTTGGGTGAAGAAACTCCTAGCATTCTCACAACCTTGGATGAAGAAACGCCTAGCGTTCTCCCAACCTTGGCTGAAGAAACGACTAGCGTTCCCACAACCTTGGGTGAAGAAACTCCTTTCTATCCAGTGACCTTGGCAGAAGAAACCCCTATCATTCCCATAACCTTGGGCCAAGAAACTCCTAACCTACGCACAACATTGGGTGAAGAAACTCCAGTCATTCCTCCAACCTTGGGTGAAGAAACTCCTGCCATTCCTCCAACCTTTAGCGACGAAACTTCAACCATCATTGCAACCCTGGGTAAGGAAACTCCGACCATTCCTACAACCATGGGTGAGGAAACTACAACCGTTCCTGCAACCTTGGTTGAGGAAACTACAACTATTCCCACAACCTTGCATGAAGAAACTCTTGCTGTTCCCACAACCTTGGCTGAGGAAACTCCAACTATTCCCACAACCTTGGGCGAGGAAACTGCGACTATTCCCACCACCTTGGGCGAGGAAACTGCAAATATTCCCAAAACCTTGGGTGAGGAAACTTCAACTAATTCTACAACCTTGGGAGAGGAAACTTTGACTATTCACAACCTCGGCAGAGGAAATTCCAACTACTCCGACAACCGTGACTGAGGAAACTTCGACTATTCCCACAACCTTGGGTTTGGAAGCTTCGACTGTTCTCACAGCTACAGGTGAGGAAACATCAACTGTTTCCACAACTATGGGGATGGAGACTTTGCCCCCTGCTGTGGCTGAAGGCGAGAACACATCCTTAAGTTCTGATGTTGGTATGGTGCTGGTAGGGTTGATTCAACTTGCCACTGAAGAAGGCAACCAGACAGACAGC